>NC_000070.6:3050000-5450000 GCF_000001635.26 Mus musculus | reverse complement strand
AATGCTAAAATCATAATATGTTAATATTATAATTAGTGCAAAGAGCTGGTCTTTTATCAAATCTGAATGCTATTGTCATTAAAAAGAATTCAATTTGTTCCAATCAGTTGTAACAAACAGTGTTTAGTTTTATTTTCTCAGGTTTCTTTGTGTTTGTTGTTAATATGCTCTCATTATTTCTATTTATTTATTTATTTATTTACCCTTCTGGATCAATAAAATAAACAGGACCTTGCAAAACTGTAAACAGCTTTGAGAGCAGCTACTGACGGCAACTGCCAGTGGGGACTTCAGTGTGGAGCTGGAGGAGAGCAGGGAGCTCTTCTGTAGCAGAAGGAGGCAAAATATTGAAGAAGGTCATGAATGGAAGAGAGAGAAGATAAAGTCCAATGTTGTCCTTGGTACTAGCTGCACAATAGGGGCATTGGCTGTGTGGCATAAGAGCCATGTGACTAGGGTAGCCAGTCTGGAGCAATGATGAGGTAGAGATGTTTCTAAATCCTGAAAATTTCTTCCTGAGTCCAGCAGGAGTTAGGACTGTTCCCTCCTTGCTCTGGGACTGCATATCCTGATATAGGCCTGGATAGCCCTCAACTCTGCCATCCACGAAGTGGTCACATAGCCTGGTGGCCAGATTACAGGTTTTACCTCTTCTTTCCATATAAGAATGTGTCCAATAAGCACCTGGATTCCTCTTCATGCAAATGAAGCATTCCCAACACTTTAGTACCAGCCAATGTGGTACACTCACCCTGAAAACCCCTACTTACTCCCCAAGTCTCATATAGCTCATTACCCACAACAAAGGAGAGCCGCTTCATTGAAAACCTCTTGGAGAAGACTATTTCTCCTAAGGTTCTATGGAGCCCATCCACCTGTCTAAACTTAAGAGCTTTGAGTACCATCCAGGTGCTCAGGGATACTGAGGGCAGAAGCAGATCCACGGCTAGTAATTGACTGCTCCACTACTTCATGTGAGCTTGCTAGGGATGGTATGGACTACCACCAAAAGGAGTCAAAGGCAGAGTTTATTAGCTTGCGCAGATCTGGTCCATGTCAGAGACACTAAATCAAATGTTTGCTGTACCTCTTCCTGTTCTCCTGGGGTTGGGTTTTAGCTACAGCTGTGGCCCTGAATGTGTGTAATACTGTATGAATCCCGCCACAATCAGCCTTGTTATTTATGCGCTTCTGCCTCAGGATTTCTTTCTTTTTCTTTTCTGGGAAGGAAATGAAGTCTTTCAATTCTCCTGCAGCTGAGAAGTACAGAAAGATATGGTCCTAGGGCGAGCCTACAGGCAACAAGGGATGGCAGCTGCCAGTGTTTAAAAAGTAACACCCTCGTGTCTTCAACCTCCCTGTAATTTTCTTCCTTTCTTAGAATCACTTTGCTTCCTGTTTTCCATCCAGCTTTATTAGGCTTAATTGGCAACTGAAATTGTATTAATAGAGAGTAATATACAGTGAAGTGTTCAGTGCAATGTTTAGCTACACACATACATCATAAAATCAATTCTTTAATCAAGGAAATTAATTCACTTATCACCTGCTATAATCACCTTTGTATTTGAGTATAAGAGCACAAAGATATTTTTTGTTAGCAGATGTCAATGGGCTGAGGTTCTGATTAGCTTCTCTCAACGTGTTGCTCAGGGCATTATTGTAAATTACTCTTGTGTGATGGTTTGTATATGATTGGCCCTTAGTACCAACTAAGGGAGTGGCACTATTAAGAGGTGTGGCCTTGTTGGAGAGAGTGTGTCACAGTGGGGATAGGCTTAAATACCCTCAACCTAGCTGCCTAGAATAGAATCTTCCACTAGCAGCCTTCAGATGAAGATGTAGAACTCTCAGCTCTGTCTGATCCATTACGGCCTAGATGCTGCCATATTCCCACCTTGATGATAATGCACTGAATATTGGAACCTGTAAACCACCCCCAATTAAATGTTGCCTTAGTCATGGTGCCTGTTCACAGCAGTAAGACCCTAACTAAGATACTCTTGTGACTGAAAAGTTTTGTACTTTGATGAACATTGCCCCATTTCTCTACCTGCTAGTGCCCGATTCTCTGCTTCTATAAATAGATTTTGTAGATTCCACATAGAAATGAAATCATAGGGGCTGGTGAGATGGCTCAACGGGTGAGAGCACTGACTGATCTTCTGAAGGTCCTGAGTTCAAATCCCATCAACCACATGGTAGTTCACAACCACCTGTAATGAGATCTGACACCCTCTTCTGGTGCATCTGAAGTCAGCTACATTGTACTTATGTAAAATAATAAATAAATCTTTGGGACGGGGCAAGCAGAGACTGAGTGAGCAGACTGAGTGAGCAGGCCAGCGGGGTTGACCAGAGTGAGCAGAGGTCCTAAAAAATAAAATTCAATTTCCAACAAACACATGAAGGCTTACAACCATCTGTACAGCTACAGTGTGCTCAAATACATACATACATACATACATACATACATACATACATACATCTTTATTTTCTTTCTTTCTTCTTTTTTTTTTTCCCCAAAAAAACAGGGTTTCTCTGTATAACCCTGGCTGTCCTGGAACTTACTTTGTAGACCAGGCTGGCCTTGAACTCAGAAATCCGCCTGCCCCTGCCTCCTGAGTACTGGGATTAAAGGGTAAATAATTCTTTTTTTTTAAAAAAAGAAAGAAATGAGATCATGCTCATTTGCCTCTGGGGCTGACTTACTTTGGCATAAGTTCTCATTGCTGGCCCTTGTTATTATTGTCAGGATTTTCTCTTCCTCCTCCTCTTCCTCCTCCTTCTTCCTCCCCTCCTCTCCTTCCTCCCCCTCCTCCTCTTCTTCCTCCTCCTTCAATGCAGTAAATGTCCTTGTAAATGCCATCATAAAGCCCAGTACCATACTTTCTCCACCCATTCAGTGTCCAACAAACACTTAATCTCTAAATCATTCTATAAATTGCCTGAAACCAAGGTTTTGCTTTGTTCAAAGGAAACCCAAATTAAATAATTGCTGTTAGTCTTATAACAAAATTGTCATTTTTGCCATTTGGTATTAAAATATTTATAGCTGATCATTTCTCAGGTAAAGTGTGAGAATTTTTGATTCTAAGAAAGGGATTTAAGTGAGAAAGTAGAATGTATTTAGTCATTTAGTCAAAGACACCTTACTTTTGATTTGTGTTGTAAGTTATGAGGAAAGATATATCATAGGCTAAAAACCTCCAGGTCTGATGACAGACAGATACAAGGTCTCCACTTTGAAAAGGAGAAACACAGCAGCAGGTCAGGTTCTTCTGTGGGAAAGCATCTATGCCTCCCAAACAGCAACAATGTGAATCTCTGCTCTGCTCCCATGCTTTCTATCTGCTCTTTAAGATCCTCAGTTTTCACAGTTTACACTCTGGGTTGCTAATATATTTTTCTCTTTCTTTTTTAATCTATTAACTTTCTTTAATCAATAGCAATGAATCATTCGATCATCTCCTCCTTCAATTTACATTGAATAATGGTGTGATTTAAGGTTTATATTTTATGTGTGTGTGTGATTTTTACTTAATTAATGTATTTATCTACTATTTTTCAGATTCTCTTTTCACAGATGTGTCTCAAAAACACTTGTGCTTCCCCCAAGTGAGTGTAGCAGTTTTCAGGCAAACCAGACCTGAGTTGAGAGCATTCTCTCAGCTCATAGACTTCATGTGGTCCCAGGGTTCCTGCACCATCTACAACCTCTCAGCACTGTGTTCTGTCCAGTGTCTTTTGTTTCTCTCTCTCTCTCTCTCTCTCTCTCTCTCTCTCTCTCTCTCTCTCTCTCTCTCTCTCTCTTTCTTTCTTTTAAAAATTGAAGTCTCAAAAACAATGCTGAGTGATTTTAGAAAAAAACCCAGTGCTAAGAGCCAGTTCTAGTACAAAATTTTAAACATAAGAAGCCAAAAATGAACGTCCCAGGAAAAGCTCTATCAACTGGAATCCCACACAAGTTCAGAAGCTCAGCAGGGCTGTAGTGTTTGGAAAAAAACTAGGACAGTGTCTGTAGCCATTGAGATAGTGACTTGAGAGTGACAGTCCAAGATGAAAAGAGGAAATGCTGGCATTGTGGTTTTTGTCGGAGCCTGAAGCAGATCCTCAGCCACAGACCTCCATACCCAAAAAGCACCTGGAAGGAGAGAGACCCCCAGGAGTGTGGACAGGCCTGGCGTGAGCACAGGTAGGAACACCACTGCTGCTCAGGGGAACCCATTCTCTGAACCCTGAGGACACAGAACCAACAGAGGGGTGGCCTGGGACAGGAGCCTTGTGGTTTCCCGTCTGTGCCCAGAGTTGATCCTGTGCCACAGAGCTATATGCACAAATACCATCAGGAGAGAGCTGGTCTCCCAGAAATGCCTGTGACACCTGTGAGCACAGGTAAGACCAGTACTTCTCTTCAAAATCTTGGCCCAAGAGGGACCCTCACAGAGCCATCAGGACATAGGAACCAAGGATCAGCTAGCAACAGGATCCTCTGGTCTCTGTTTGTACCCCAGAGGTGACCCTGTATCACAGCTCTCCATACCTAAATTCCTCCCAGAGAGAACTGGTCTCCCAGGAGTACTGGTCTTCCAAGCCTGACACACAGGCTTGCAGGATAGACAGCCACAGTCAGAGAGAGCAAGACCAGTTAATACCAGAGATAACCAGAAGGCAAAAGACAAGCTTAAGAGCATAAGCAACAGTTCTCATCCTCTTGCCTCTCTCTTACATCTTGCCCCCTTGCATCCCTTCCTGTCTCTCTTCTCTCCACGTGGCCCTGGCTGGCCCATAGTTCTCTACTCTCTCCTTCACTCTGCCTTTCTCTGCTCTGCTACCCTCTTAACTCCATCCCCATGCCCTAAATAAACTCTATTCAATACTTAAAAAAAAACTAAAACAAACAAACAAACAAAAACACACAAAAGAATATAAGCAACAGAAACCAAGGCTACTTGACATCATCAGAAACCAGTTCAGTCCTCCCACCAGACAGAATCCTGGTTACTGCAACACACCAGAAAAACAAAACTCTGATTTAAAATCACATCTCATGATGATGATAAAAGACTTTAGTTGTGTGTATACTATGTACCACAGATTTCAGAAGAGGAAATCAGTTTCCCTGGAACTGGAGCAACACATGGCTGTGAGACCCTGGTCTCTATGTAGGTGCAGAGTACTGAACATAAGTCCTATGCAAGAACTGCAAGTACTATTTTAATCACTGAGCCACCTCTGCAGCCCCTGCTGAGTCTTTTTAAAATCAATATTTCAAAAGCCATTTAACTATCAAGCAGTAAAAGGGACATGTGTCGGATCAAGAAAGTGTCATGAAGACTTGAGGTGAGACAAGTGGGAGGCTTTAAAGATGAATGCCCTCTGCAGGAAGAAGTCATGAAGGATGGGAGCAGAAGGCACATGTCAGGATTCAGGGTGAGCTCCTGGGAACTTGTTTTCACTCCCTCTGTTTTCCATCTCTGCTTCTTGTCTCCAAGTCCTCCATACATCTTTTTTTGTGAAACAATAATATTTATAGTGAATTGATAGGGTTTTTTTTCTGTGCTAAACACACAAGGAACAGACCAGTGTGGAAAAATAAGCTACTGCCTTAAAAACATGCAGGCTTACCCACTCTGCATAGGGCTTCTTTGTCTGCCATGGTCTGCACCTTCTCAGTTCTGTCCACTTCCAAGCCACTTCCCTAGCTGGATAGTTAGGTTCCTTACTCATCCACTCTGTCACCTATGCTAATGCCTCAGCCCTGGTTTGGCTTCCCTTGATCATATCTCTGCTCCCTTCCCTCCAGCTGATTTCTCATTCCCACCTTCTTGGCTTATGCTAAAACACTGGCATTTTCTTTCAGGAGGAAAAGAAATTCAGTGTGGCAGTGCTGGGGTTAAGTGATCATGTACAAGCTCTCCTGAGAGCAGTGCTATCTGAATGCATAACCTCAATCCATTCTGCCAACCAGCATCCATCTCTACCAAGCCAGCCAAAGGATTGGGTGGATCAGGTCTCCCTTGGTTTTGAAAAGTAGGTGGAAATAAAATGAACACATATTACTTCCACTTACTTAAGCGAGGATAGTATCTAATTGCCTTCTAAATACTTATCCTTGAACCAACAGATGAATGTAGCTCTCACACCCCAAACAACTTTGTGTTGCAGGTGGAGGCCATTACAGAAAGCCACAGTTAGTCACAATGCAGAGAACTCAGTGTTTTTCCCAAACCCAATTGGTGTATCTATAACGCAACTCTTTCATTTACAGCTCAGGGAAAATCTTGGAAGAGAGGGTGACAACAGAGTAAATTTCAGAACATAAAGATCCTACTACAAGACAGCATATTCTATACATGACAGGGAAGCTGCACACAGAAAATCAGGAAATCTCAACAATATGATCACCTAAACAAGACCTGCATAATGACATCACCAGTCAACATGCCAGTGTGTCTGGAAAAGCTCACAACCTAGATGAAGAGCTACAGGAAATTAGTTGCTTAGAGAGGAATAATCAGTATTCTCCAAGGAATCCTCCTTGGTAAGTTATCCAGTCCCAAAAGGTCAGCCTAAAGACATATAAAAAATCCAATAGGGATTTTTGTTGATTTTGGTGTGTGTGTGTGTGTGTGTGTGTGTGTGTGTGTGTGTGTGTGTGTGTGTGTAGTAATAATAAGTAAAGAAGAAGCCATGAATTTAATAAGTAGTGATATATAGGAGGAGTTGGAGGGAGAGAGTGTGTGTGGGGGGTCATGATGTAAATGTACTATCTCTGTAAGAAATTATTAAAAAGAAAAAGAAAGAGAAAAGGAAAGGAAAGGAAAAGGAAGGGAAGGAAAGGAAAAGGAAAAGGAAAAGGAAAGGAAAGGAAAGGAAAGGAAAGGAAAGGAAAGGAAAGGAAAGGAAAGGAAAGGAAAGGAAAGGAAAGGGAAGGAAAGGAAAGGAAAGAAAAGGAAAGGAAAGGAAAGGAGAAAGGGAAAGGGAAAAGGAAAAGGAAAGGAAAAGGAAAGGAAAAGGAAAGGAAAAGGAAAGGAAAAGGAAAGGAAAAGGAAAAAGAAAAGGAAAGGAAAGGAAAGGGAAAGGGAAAGGGAAAAGGAAAAGGAAAGGAAAAGGGAAGGAAAGGGGAAAGGAAAGGGAAAAGGAAAGGGAAAAGGAAAAGGAAAAGGAAAAGGGAAGGAAAAGGGAAGGAAAAGGGAAGGAAAAGGGAAGGAAAAGGAAAGGAAAGGAAAGGAAAGGAAAGGAAAGGAAAGGAAAGGAAAGGAAAGAAAAGAAAAGGAAAGGGAAACAAGGCAAATTATACTAACAAAAGCTGAAGGTTGAATTCTCTTTCAAAATGTTTGATTCTGCCTCTAGAGTGTGCTCTGTCTGGTCACTTAGTTTCTAAATAAGGCCCCGAGTCATGTAAGCACTGATGTGTCTTCTAAGTACTAGAGCCATGGGAAAGTCTTGAGGGAAATTTTTAAAAGTTTGATTTTTTTTTTTGTCTGGACACTAACAAAACAGACTTTCTGACTGGTTTGCAATATTGCACACACTCAAAAAGAAAAGAGACTGGAATTATTTGGTAGGAAAGGTTACATTTTCAAATCTTGCTTGAGTTGATGATATAATAGAATTAGTTCTCCTAACCACAAAATGTTAACATTTTAGGGCTTAGCAATTTGGGAATAGGGAGCCAATTGTACAATGCATGCCTACTTTAATATTTCAACCCTTCTCTTCAGAGTCTCTTTCCTCCCTTCCCTTTGATTCCTGTCCTCTTCCTTCCCCTTCCTTTCCTTTTTTTCTCCTTTCTTCAATGTCTTTCCTTCACTTAATTTCAGAGGTTTGAACTCACAGTTGTATGATAAAATAGAAAATTTTTAAATAACTGTTTTTACTTAATAACTTTAGTACCACATGAAGAAATATGTATATGGATAAAACTTAAAGAAAACAGTATATCAAATACTATATCTTAGCTTTAATTATTTTTCATATGATGCACACTTAATGTTAAACCAATTCTGTATTCTTCAGTATTTATGTTTATCAAAATTCCCCTTGGTAGACTGCAGAACTATCCTGGCATCATTTACTGCCAGTGTCTTTTTCTCAGGCAGACTGCATTCTGGATTTCATAATGGGGTCTGTGTGTTTTGCTGAGGTCCTCACAGGTACCTTCTTAGCAATCTCCAGGACTTGGCTTTTCCAACCACAGATGTTTTCCTTTCACTTTCTTGTGGAGCAACTTATCAGTCTTTTGGCTCAAGTCGAATCATTTTGTTTAACCACATGTATTTATTTGAAATGAACTTTGGATTCAAACAATGCCTATGTCAGTGTGTAGGCTATTTTCTTTAGAAAGGCAAAGATGGTTGGTTTTGCTGCTTTTGTAGCTTGAGAAAAACCAGACACCCAACATAGGAGAACACTGAAAAAGTGTTGCCTTTTTTGTGGAGCTCCGCCAAGTCTGGAATGGGGTTTCTTTGTGTAAGTCTTTGGCTAAACTCTTCTGATGTAATCTATAGCTAAGTCCCTTATCCTCTCCTCTCAGTAGGCCACTTTCTCATAATAAAGAGCCCTTTCTAATGTCAATAAGGCAGTGCTTACTTGTGGATTTTTCCTTGAATTCTATGTTCAGAGCAAGCATGCACCAAGCATATATGAGCATGACTAACCCCTAAAAATATGATTTGATACAAATTTCAACTGCTCATAATTAGAACAATTCTCAGTATTTTGTTTATTAATAGGATATTTATCATTACTATTTACTACTATCTCTATCAGGACTTCTACCTTGTTAGGAAGAAAAAAATATTTGAAGGCTTACTGGGACATAGGTCAACTTTTCTGTCCCTGTGTATAGATACAGAAGACACAAAAGACTCTTTCCTTTTTCTTTTTTAAATTTTTTTATTAGATATTTTCTTAATTTACATTTCCAGTGCTATCCCAAAAGTCCCCCATACCCTTCCCCCCTACCCATCCACTCCCACTTCTTGGCTCTGGCGTTCCCCTGTATTGGGGCATATAAAGTTTGCAAGACCAAGGGGTCTCTCTTTCCAATGATGGCCAACTAGGCCATCTTCTGCTACATATGCAGCTAGAGACATGAGCTCTGGGGGTTCTGGTTAGTTCATATTGTTGTTCCACCTATCGGGTTGCAGACCCCTTCAGTTCCTTGGGTACTTTCTCTAGCTCCTCCATTGGGGGCCCTGTGTTCCATCCAATAGCTGACTGTGAGCATCCACTTCTGTATTTTCCAGGCACTGGCATAGCCTCACAAGAGACAGCTATATCAGGGTCTTTTCAGCAAAATCTTGCTGGCATATGCAATAGTGTCTGCATTTGGAGGCTGATTATGGGATGGACCCCAGAGTGGGGCAGTCTCTGGATGGTCCATCCTTCCGTCTTAGCTCCAAACTTTGTCTCTGCAACTCCTTTCATGGGTATTTTATTCCCTATTCTAGGGAGGAATGAAGTATCTACATATTGGTCTTCCTTGTTCTTGATTTTCTTGGGTTTCACAAATTGTATCTTGGGTATTCTAGGTTTCTGGGCTAATATCCACTTATCAGTGAGTGCATATCAAGTGACTTCTTTTGTGATTGGGTTACCTCACAGACAGGTAGATCAATGGAATAGAATTGAAGACCCAGAAATGAACCCACACACCTATGGTTACTTGATCTTTGACAAGGGAGCTAAAACCATCCAGTGGAAAAAAGACAGCATTTTCAACAAATGGTGCTGGCACAACTGGCAGTTATCATGTAGAAGAATGCAAATTGATTCATTCTTATCTCCTTGTACAAAGCTCAAGTCTAAGTGGGTCAAAGAACTGCACATAAAACCAGAGACACTGAAATTTATAGAAGAGAAAGCACAGGAGAAAAATTCCTAAACAGAGCTGCAATGGCCTGTGCTGTAAGATCAAGAATCGACAAATGGGACCTCATAAAATTACAAAGTTTCTGTAGGGCAAAGATACTGTCAATAAGACAAAAGGTCCACCAACAGATTGGGAAAGAATTTTTACCAATCCTAAATCTGATAGGGGACTAATATCTAATATATACAAAGAGCTCAAGAAGCTGAACTCCAGAAATTCAAATAACCCCATTAAAAAATGGGATACAGATCTCAACAAAGAATACCGGAACTGAGGAATACCGAAGGGCTGAGAAGCACTTGAAAAAAATGTTCAACATCCTTAATCATTGGGGAAATGCAAATCAAAACAACCCTGAGGTTCCACCTCACACCAGTCAGAATGGTTAGGATCAAAAATTCAGGTGACAGAGATGCTGTCAAGGATGTGGAGAAAGAGGAACACTCCTCTATTGCTGGTGGGATTGCAAGCTTGTACAACCACTCTGGAAATCAGCCTGGCAGTTCTTCAGAAAGCTGGACATTGTACTACTGGAGGATCCAGCAATACTTCTCTTGGGCATATACCCAGAAAATGTTCCAACCAGTAATAAGGACACATGCTCCACTATGTTCATAGCAGCCTTATTTATAGTAGCCAGGAGCTGGAAAGAACCCAGAGGTCCCTCAACAGAGGAATGGATACAAAAAATGTGGTACATTTAAACAATGAAGTACTACTCAGCTATTAAAAACAATGAATTTATGAAATTCTTAGGCAAATGGATATATCTGGAGGATATCATCCTGAGTGAGGTAAAAGACTCTTTTCTAGTGCTTATCACAAGAAATGTAATATGATTCTCTGATGTCTTGATTAAATAGTATTAATGAAATATAATTCATTTGTGATAATTATAAAAGTACAAAATGTCTATCTTTTCTTGGCTTTGTTTGTTTGTTTGGTGCTTATGATCTTATATGATCTTGCATGTCCCCAGGCCCATCTGTTAAAGACTTGCCATAGTCAGTGGCATTACTTAGAGAAGAAGCCTAGTGAAATTAGGGCCAGGGGAAAGACAACATGCCAGAGCCTTTGGGACACTAATCTCTTCTTTTTCTCTCTCTGCTTTCTGCATTGCATGGGATTAATAGCTTTGCTTCATCATGTTCTCACAGCATGTGTTGTGCCACCATGGACAAAGTGCAATAGGCCCAAGTGATTAAGGGTTCCAACCTCTGAAGAGACCAGATAATCTTTTTTCCTTTTGTTTATTGCTTGTATGTTCATAGTTACAAGAAGATGGCAGGTGCATCCACTTATTTAACGGAATGTGGGGTTTTGTTTCCTAATGAATTATTTATTGACAAGGAAATAGAGATACTGAAATCTTAAAAGCAGTTTAAAAATAAATAATGAACTCAGGTTTTTTTATTAGATTAAAAAGCATATGAAGGACATAAATGTCTCATGGCTCAAAGCTTTAGGACTTAGGAAGTCTGACAGGAATTTAAGCCAAGTTAAATCTAAAACACATTAACAATTATAAATAGAAAGCACTTGGCCTGGAATATATTTCAGTTTCTTAATCCTTACTTATGAAGTCTTAAAGTATATTTCTCTTAGCCAATACAAATACTTTACCTTTGTAGCTCGGCTTTGAGCATTATTTCCGAGATATGTGTTGGGTCAGGACATTGTATAAAGACCAGCATCTTGACAATGAGGGGGCTGTGCTGATTTAATGGCAAGGGTGCTTTCAAAGAAACTATTAGTAGGAAGAGTTCCTGATGTGGGGCACATAGAATGCCTTTTTATGTGCAGTAAGTGATGTCACTGTAGCTACATAAACATGAGAATGTATGACAATGGTATGGAGAGCAGAAAATAATGCCACAGTTCACCTCTGTTTTAGCTAACAAATATGACTCTCAGTGGAAATGGATCTACATAGTGTGCAGCATTTGGAATTTCCTCACATCATGCTTTTTAGGAGTGAAAAATACTTGGTTCCCCTCTTGCTGCAGTCACATAAAGATGATTCCTACTTGTCTTGGCTGGCTGTGATTCTCATCTTCACAATATGATCCTACCAACAGGATCACCACAATGGCTAATTATGCCCCTCTAGAGTTTGGTGGATGTTGCTTGGATTATTTCAGGAAGTCATAGAGTACCTTGCTGTCTCATCATGTTGAATGTAGGTTGCAAAGTACGGGCCAACATAGTACATTCTGTTTCTCAGCTTAGGTATAAGGAGACAACTTAATTTTAAACACAAATGTATTTATTTAATTAAAGCTTGGCATGGTCCATCAGAAGTAACAGCAGAAACAGGGTCCATCTTCATAAGGGCCCTAGAAACCATGGGATCAAATGCTTACAACCAAACTGCTTACAAACATTGACTATCCAGTGTGACTAAACCCAGCTCAAATCTACACAAGTGAGCAAGATTGTTTCTGGGTAAAATTCAAACTTGACTGAATATTCATCATAATAAGATGTTGACATCCATATTTCAAATGAATACTTCACCTTGAGGGTGGGGCTGGAAACTGTCTTAAATATTTGAGAGTATTTGTGTGGAGGAAATAATTTACTCCTTTGTTTGTATATGCCTAATCTACCTAATCCTGGATCAAAGTGACTCTGACTATAGCTCTGGAAAAAGAAGTGCAAAGGACCATTGCTCTTGTCAAACCTATTCTGTATAAATTAGACATTCTTTGTCTTTATTAGATAGCACTTTGCACACGTTGATTTTCAGTGGTCTCATGGAAGTGCTCTAGAGAATGCATGGCTTATTGTAGCATACAAAGAGGATTGTGTGACTAATTTACTGCTTTGTGGGGATGTCCTGTGATCTCCACCAGCCTCTTAGCTATGGGATTAAATCCAAAGCTCCTGTCAGCTCTTATAACAGCTGAAGATCTTTGATATTAGCCTGCTTTCCCAGAGGAATGCCTGAGGAAATCTACGTTCGAATCATTTATTCCCATATACCACACCAAAGTGATTTTTTCAAGAACATTTCTTACATCAAAAAACTATCTCAGCCAATGGCTTTATGTAATCAGACAAATGTTAACAGTGTTCTTTTGCTTTTTATAGGACCATTTATCAAGGTATGCAAAGTCTAGTCAAAAGTTCTCTGGCAATTTTAAGTGGAATGTCATTCAGTACTTAATGTTTAATTGTATCGTTGAAGAACAAGCTAAAGAGAATTGAGACTTCCAGAACAAAGCATGGATGTGGAAGTATTCCATCTCACCAAGCCTAGCTGATAAGAATACTGAATTGACCTATACAATAGAATAGCAACAGAAATATTGTTTTCCTTAAGAAAGGACAGAACAAAAATTGAAAATGTACTGAAATAGCCATTGAACATAAAGCATTAAATTCAAGATTTTCTGGAATTAGTTGCTTTAAAATTTTGTCATCATTTTCAAAAATTTATAATCATTTTATTCCTCGAAATTAAAAATATTGTAAAGAATATCTGAAAGTGTATTGTTGTGTCTGTTATAATACTCAGGCTTAAGTATCAATTTCTCAAAGAGAAAAAGAAAGAAGACAATATATTCATATAGAAATCACCTGTACATGGAGATAATATACATTTTAGAGACTGTTATGGAAGATGCATATTTAGTATTGTATCGAATGGACGTTACTCAAAAACAGACTAGAGAAGGGGGGTGACTGAGTTTCAAGGGTATTTCTTGACACAGAAATTAAATTACCATTCAGAAGAAAAATTCTAGGGAAACTGCCAAAGATCATGGATTTGAAAGCATAATATTTATTTTACCTTATATTATCTTGATGTAATATCTTTCCAAGGACATGGTTGTTTAGAGAGAAAATACATAACATCCTACCCATGTGAAGGTCTTAAAACTTAAGATATGAATGATTGCAAACACAGCTAATGACTTCATAGATACGGTGTCTAATGTAAAATATCCCAGAATGGCTTTCTTTACAGAACATTCTTGCTGTATAGTGTTCAACATAAAGATGAGTCTGCCCTAGGACCTTTCTCTTTTGAAGTCCTGGATTGTCATAGAAATACGACTAATCCTTGGGTGACACTTTTTTTAAAAATTGATCTGGAACCAGTTTAGATTCTCAATGGAGTTTTCTAGGAAGTGTTTAAGGACAATAAACCAAGATGGAACCTATTGTTCATCTCATTGCAAACTCCCCCATAATAAGGTAAATGAATGAAAATCTGTATGAATTTTGTTAGGCTAAATAAATTATTCCGAAATACTTGTCAAAGCACAGTAAGTACCAAGAGTAAGTATAGGGACCAGCCTTCTAGAGGGAAATTATTGTAATATCCATATAGTATTGTTGGAGGTATAATAAGCATTTTTTGTTGTTTTTAGTATAAAACAGCTCTCCTGGGCATGTGTTAAGGGAACTTATTGAATCAGCACGCCTTAGAGAATGTTATAGTAGACACACACACAGACACACAGACACACAGACACACAGACACACAGACACACACACACACACACACACACACACACTAGTTCCTTGGTTTCATTTTAAAATTAGATCTGTTTCTATGAAGAGAAATGGATATGTGTAAGTTAATCCAGTTGGCAATAAAAGAGTTTTGCAAGCCAGGCGTGGTGGCACACGCCTTTAATCCCAGCACTCGGGAGGCAGAGGCAGGTGGATTTTTGAGTTCGAGGCCAGCCTGGTCTACAAAGTGAGTTCCAGGAGAACCAGGGCTATATAGAGAAACCCTGTCTCAGTAAAAACAAAACAAAACAAAACATAAAACAAAGACAAAAAATAAAAACAAAAAACAAAAAACAAAAACAAAAACAAAACAAACTCTTTGCACTAGAGGGGAGGTGTCAGGTTAAACCCAGAATACAGCGTGGGGAGAGAGAGAGCTGGAAATTTTGCTTCTATTTTCTCAAATGGAGAGATGAGATGCAAGCTGATCCTAAGTTGTGGTAAATCCATAGCTTTGGCTGAGCCCAGATCATTTCTTTGTTCTAACTATCTCTAGGCTTAGGGCAGGAAGCTTCTAGCCTCTATACAATTTAATCATCCAAGCTGACTGATCCAATCTGGCTTCTCTCAGCTTCTCACTGCATTGCTCTGCCTGGCCTCATACTAACCTTGTTCTAATCTCTGGATCCTTCTCATTCTCTGGATCATTCTGCCGTCTCCTGTGTCTAGATTCTTTTCTCTGACACCTGTCTGTAAAACTGTCTCACTAACACTGCCACATACATACCTCTTTTCCCACACTGCTATAAAGTAGCCTGTTTTTCCTCTGATGTTCTCATGCGACTTGGGTGTATCCTATCTCTGACTCATTTTGTCAAATCTTTCTTTCAATTAGACATCACTTTCAAACATGGCTGCTTCCTTCTACAAACTAAAATTATCTTTACTGTTAGGGATTAAAGGTGTGTACTAGGGATGTGTTTATATTCCATCCAGATCACACTGTAATCCAAAGCACGTCTGCATTCCAGTAGGGTCACATAGACCCAGAAGGTCTTTGGACATGACCTTTGGCCAGAGAAGTCATGTTTCTGGATTAAAATTCCTCTTTGTAGAGCTTACAGCTGGAGAGCAGAATAAGTGTCATTAGGTACAATATCATTATAAGTCAACCTCAATAGTATGGGGGTTACTGGTTAAATGACCAGCAGTATTTGGGGTGGATACATGTGGGAGACAGGCATCAACTGGGAAGTGTATAGGATAAGGAACATGGCTGAATAGTAAAATACATAGTTCTTCTCATTCTGACTCAGAAGATCTCTTCACTTATATTTTACAGAGGTTTACAGATGAGTCTTGAGAGAGTTCACACACCTGGCTAAGGTCTTTATCAATCCCCTAGCTAGGAGAGACAGCTGAAACACAATTTTGAACTGTGAAATTTGGGGGATATTATGTATTCCTTAAGAGTCAGCATAAAACATTTAGTTATACCAAGAACTGTAAAGCCTGCCATTCTTACTCTACTCTCTTGAGACAATCTGTTTGTCTCTTCATGTGTTTCCTAAGTAAATTACTGAAAGATGTTACTTCAAGCCCATTCCCCAGAGGTTGTTTTAATCTGAAAACAAATGATCTAATTGATGGAGTTGAGCAAATATCCTATTGAAAATTTCCTCCTCGTGGTGTTGTCTGTTTTCTGCCATGAGTTTGGCACTTTTTGGCATAGTGTTTACTTTTCTAGATCAGCTTTCCACTTTGTCATTGCAGCAATGCTTCTAAAGATGTCTTTCTAATATTCTTGGGCAGTTCTATATGGAATAAATCAAAGAAAGAGACGGAGGAGGAGGAGGACGACGACAATGACGATGACAACAACAACAACAGTAGTCACAGATAGGAGACATGGATTTCCAGAAATCTTTTTTAAAAAACTGTAGTACATGAACCACAATAAAATTACCTTTAAGCCAGGACCAACCCTTCCAAGAAGAAACACAGGAAGACACCATGAAGTATTTTTGGAAGTACCCTGAAAGCTTTCCTGCTATAAAACACAGCTATTTTGGGCTCAAAGCTACCCATTGAAACAGCATAAAAGATTAGAGTGGTTGAATGCTAACATCAGATCTCCTTACATGAATAGGAACACATATATAACCACCCCCCTCCCCAGCAGAAAACAGACACTCAGATAAGCTGACTTTTGACAGTAGAGGTAGGGATGCAGGACTTATATCCATGCGTCCTCTGCCAATACAGACCTAGAGAGCTCTTCTGCATAGAAAGTTGTGGCAGTAGAACTGCAATGGTTTACAGTGAGTCTGGGTTTTCTGTGTCAGGACTTAACTAGTTAATATCAATACCTGTTCTTATTAGAATCCAGGAGTTCCATGTCACCTGTTTCTGTCAGTGTCCTTAATTTAAGGCTTTGGGGGCTGTTTCATACAGAAAAGTCATTAGGACTTCACCCCCACCAACATGAAGATAACTTATTTCCTCCTAGCAGGGGTACAGTGGGCAAAGTCAGGCTGATGGCGGATAGTGGTGACAGCAACTGATAGGTAGGAGTGGAGACACTCTGAAAAGTGGACTCCGAAAGCTCTGGATCTAAAGCAAAGTTCTGGACCTTTTCCATTCTTAGAAGTGCCTAGTAAGTAATTTATGAATCAGGATGTATGTGGCACTGTGTTCTAAAATGAGCTTCAGGGAATTGGCTCCAGGCTAGCTGCTGTTCACACTGAGCAGAGAACAGATTGATCGAGGCTGCCTTAAGGACAGTACATTCTATTCACTGGGCAGAACTAAATTACCTCAATAGAAGCTCAGCTTTAATCCCTGGTGTAGATAAAGAGCAATTTGCCTTTGCCTTGGGATATATGCATTCCATCAGCCCAATATTTCAGGACATTCTCTTTAAGACACCTTTCATATTGCCTTACTTGCTGTCCTTGTGTTATGATGTAGACATGGAGACACTTCCAATTAATATTATTCAAGATGACATAATAAACACCTCATCTAAGCTCAATGTTTTTGGGTTTTTTTGTTTCTTTATAGATTAATAGAACTTTTAAAAAAGATTAAATTTGTTCCTCCTCTGTCATCCATGTACACATTGCTTACTCATTTTTTGAATACGAATGAATTTGATTTTTTTTCCCTTTTGAATATTTTCTTCTCTTTCCTTCAAAATAGATATGGACATCTAACAATTTCTTTCATGCATTCAGCCATTTCTCAAATATTTGCTATTATCTAAAATATGTCAAGAACTATATTTAAAAATGGATATTAAGGAGAATGTTTCCTTTTTATTTTATTTTTACACTAAATGTTTTAATTACTAAAGTCAGTTCTAGAACTAATACAATTTAAACCATAAACACAATGTTTAGAAACATAGTAGTACCATCATTACACATAAAAGTTGTAAGCATCATTTGTAAGTAGGCCACTGTACAGTTTCTTTTTTTTTAAATTAGATATTGTCTTCATTTACATTTCAAATGAGATCCCAAAAGTTCCCTATACCCGCCCCCCAGCCCTGCTCCCCTACCCACCCACTCCTACTTCTTGACCCTGGCAATCCCCTGTATGGGGGCCTCTCTTCCCAGTGATGGCCACCCAGGGATCCATCCCATAATCAGCCACCAAACCCAGACACTATTGCATATGCCAGCAAGATTTTGCTGAAAAGATCCTGATATAGCTGTCCCTTGTGAGGCTATGCCAGTGCCTGGCAAATACAGAAGTGGATACTCACAGTCATTTATAGAATGGAACACAGGGCCCCCAATGGAGGAGCTAAAGAAAGTACCCAAGGAGCTGAAGGGGTCTGCAACCATATAGATGGAACAACAATTTCTTTTTTTTCTTTCATTTTTTAATTGGGTATTTATTTCTTTTACATTTCCAATGCTATCCCAAAAGTCCCCCACACAATAATCCACCCACTCCCACTTCTTGGCCCTGGCTTTCCCCTGTACTGAGGCATATAAAGTTTGCACCACCAGTGGGCCTCTCTTTCCACTGATGGCCAACTAGGCCATCTTCTGATACATATGCAGCTAGAGACACAAGCTCCAGGGGGGTACTGGTTAGTTCATATTGTTGTTCCATCTATAGGGTTGCAGATCCCTTTAGCTCCTTGGGTACTTTCTCTAGCTCCTCCATTGGGGGCCCTGTGATCCATCCAATAGCTGACTGTGAGCATCCACTTCTGTGTTTGCTAGGCCCCGGCATAGTCTCACAAGAGGCAGCTATATCTGGGTCCTTTCAGCAAAATCTTGCTAGTATATGCAATGGTGTCAGCGTTTGGAGGCTGATTATGGGATGGATCCATGGATATGGCAGTCTCTAGATGGTCCATCCTTTCATCTCAGCTCCAAACTTTGTCACTGAAACTCCTTCCATGGGTGTTCTGTTCCCAATTCTAAGGGGCAAAGTGTCCACACTTTGGTCTTTGTTCTTCTTGAGTTTCATGTGTTTTGCAAATTGTATCTTATATCTTGGGTATTCTAAGTTTCTGGGCTAATATCCACTTATCAGTGAGTACATATCATGTGAGTTCTTTTGTGATTGGGTTACCTCACTCAGGATGATGCCCTCCAGGTCCATCCATTTGCCTGGGAATTTCATAAATTCATTCTTTTTAATAGCTGAGTACTACTCCATTGTGTAAATGTACCACATTTTCTGTATCCATTCCTCTGTTGAGGGGCATCTGGGTTCTTTCCAGCTTCTTGCTATTATAAATAAGGTTGCTATGAACATAGAGGACCATGTGTCCTTCTTTCCGGTTGGAACATCTTCTGGATATATGCCCAGGAGAGGTATTGCGGGATCCTCTGGTAGTACTATGTCCAATTTTCTGAGGAACCGCCAGACTGATTTCCAGAGTGGTTGTACAAGCTTGCAATCCCACCAACAATGGAGGAGGGTTCCTCTTTCTCCACATCCTCGCCAGCATCTGCTGTCACCTGAATTTTTGAACTTAGCCATTCTGACTGGTGTGAGGTGGAATCTCAGGGTTGTTTTGATTTGCACTTCCCTGATGATTAAGGATGCTGAACATTTTTTTTTTCAGGTGCTTCTCAGCCATTCGGTATTCCTCAGGTAAGAATTCTTTGTTTAGCTCTGAGCCACATTTTTTAATGGGGTTATTTGAATTTCTGGAGTCCACCTTCTTGAGTTCTTTATATATATATATTGAACATTAGTCCCCTATCTGATTTAGGATAGGTAAAGATCCTTTCCCAATCTGTTGGTGGCCTTTTTGTGTTATTGATGGTGTCTTTTGCCTTATAGAAGCTTTGCAGTTTTATGCGGTTTGTCGGTTCTTGATCTTACAGCACAAGTCATTGCTGTTCTATTCAGGAATTTTTCCCCTGTGCCCATATCTTCGAGTCTTTTCCCTACTTTCTCCTCAATAAGTTTCAGTGTCTCTGGTTTGATGTGGAATTCCTTGATCCACTTAGATTTGACCTTAGTACAAGGAGATAGGAATGGATCAGTTGGTATTCTTCTATATGTGATCTGCCAGTTGTGCCAGCACCATTTGTTGAAAATGCTGTCTTTTTTCCACTGGATGTTTTTTAGCTCCTTTTGCAAAGATCAAGTGACCATAGGTGTGTGGGTTCATTTCTGGGTCTTCAATTCTATTCCATTGGTCTACTTGTCTGTTGCTATACCAGTACCATTCAATTTTGTTTTGTTTTGTTTTTTATCACAATTGCTCTGTAGTACAGCTTTAGGTCAGGCATGGTGATTCCAACAGAGGTTCTTTTATCCTTGAGAAGAGTTTTTGCTATCCTAGGGTTTTTGTTATTCCAGATGAATTTGCAGATTGCTCTTTCTAATTCGTTGAAGAATTGAGTTGGAATTTTGATGGGGATTAAATTGAATCTGTGGATTGCTTTTGGCAAGACAGCCATTTTTACTATATTGATCCTGCCAATCCATGAGCATGGGAGATCTTTCCATCTTCTGAGATCCTGAAGAAATCCAGAACACCATCAGAAGGCTATACTCAACAAAACTAGAAAACCTGGATGAAATGGACAAATTTCTAGACAGATACCAGGTAGCAAAGTTAAATCAGGATCAGGTTAATGATCTAAACAGTCCTATATCCCGTAAAGAAATAGAAGCAGTCACTAAGTCTCCCAACCAAAAAAAGCCCAGGACCAGATGGGTTTAGTGCAGAGTTCTATCAGACCTTCAAAGAAGATCTAATTCCAGTTCTGCACAAACTATTCCACAAAATAGAAGCAGAAGGCACTCTACCCAATTCATTCTATGAAGCCCCAATTACTCTGATACCTAAACCATAGAAAGACCCAACAAAGATAGAGAACTTCAGACCAATTTCCCTTATGAATATCGATGCAAAAATCCTCAATAAAATTCTCGCTAACTGAATCCAAGAACACATCAAAACAATCATCCATCCTGACTAAGTAGGTTTCATTCCAGGGATGCAGGGATGGTTTAATATACGGAAATCCATCAGTGTAATCAACTATATAAACAAACTTAAAGACAAAAACCACATGATCATCTCGTTAGATGCGGAGAAAGCATTTGACAAAATCCAACACCCATTCATGATAAAAGTCTTGGAAAGATCAGGAATTCAAGGCCCATACCTAAACGTGATAAAAGCAATCTACAGAAAACCAGCAGCCAACATCAAAGTAAATGGTGAGAAGCTAGGATCATTCGCACTAAAATCAGGGACTAGACAAGGCTGCCCACTTTCTCAACATTGTATTTGAAGTCCTAGCCAGAGCAATTCAACAACAAAAGGAGATCAAAGGGATACAAATTGGAAAGGAAGAAGTCAAAATATCACTTTTTGTAGATGATATGATAGTATATATAAGTGGCCCCAAAAAATTCCACCAGAGAACTCCTAAACCTGATAAACAGCTTCAGTGAAGTAGCTGGATATAAAATTAACTCAAACAAGTCAATGGCCTTTCTCTACACAAAGAATAAACAGGCTGAGAAAGAAATTGGGGAAACAACACCCTTCTCAGTAGTCACAACTAATATAAAATACCTTTGTGTGACTCTAACTAAGGAAGTGAAAGATCTGTATGATAAGAACTTCAAGTGTCTGAGGAATAACAATTTCTTAATAGTCTTCTAGAAGTATATTAACATTTTACTCTGTGCAAATGAAGTCCCCAAGGTCCATACTCATTTTGATGACATGTCTTTTAGATCTATACAGTGCCTTCCTCTTCCCTTTCTCTGGTGATTTTTGTGAAGAATAAAGGGCAACCATCACATAATTTTTCTCAGTATTTCTCTTCTCAAATAGATTAGTCAAAGCCACTGTTTTAGGTGTGAGTTTCTGCTCTAGGCTTCTACAGGTCAGCACCACCCTCCCCCTCATTGACACTTAATGCTCATTGAGCTGCATCCTTGAAGAAGTAGATCCCAAAATATGTCCAGTTTTCTTCTGAAAATGAAATTATAACTTACATAACTCTAGGTTATAAAGGAGTTTTGCCATATTCTTTCCATAAAAAGTAGCCTGACGTAACCAGATGGAAAACAATCAGTTTTCCTCTATTGCTTTATTGTCCTATGGTACAGTTGGAGCTCTGAGGCTTTAGAAGAATGAAAGTTGTCTCCATACATAAATTATGAATTAAAGATAATTATATTTATAGCTAAATGAATTATTTTATCTTTCAGATACATTTGATCACTTGCACCTCTTGGTGTGCTTTAATAAGTTCATTTTTCCTCTGCATTTCTCAAGTAAATGGAATCAGGAGACTTACATTTGAGGAAAACAACAACAAATTTGCCTTTTAATATTGCAATATAATCATATCACTTCCATTTCCCTTTTCTCCCTCTAACCTCCAACCCTGTTTTCTTTCAAATTCAAGGTTTTGTTTTGTTTTTGTTTTTGTATTTTTTTGCTTATATATATATTCTAAGGAAGAACACAACAGTTGGTTATTGAGTACCAAATGTTCACCCCTGAAAACCCACATACAAACAACATTATACAGATGAGTGAAATTGTGTTTGTGTATTTAGGAAAACACACACACATACAAAAAACTTTTTAATTGAAATTACATAACTGCATTGTTTCTGAGAGTTTCTACTGAGTTATTTCTCTTTTTGATTAAATGTGATCTATTAGACTCTTTTATTTATTACATTTCTTGTCGTTTTGCTTAATGGTGTTGACAGTCATTAGGTATTTCTGCGTAGGCTCGTTATTTCATTATTATAATTTTTGTGAATTGGGACATCCTGGCTATGTGGACTAGGACTCTGATGGGGTGATGACCTCTGCAGAAGTAAACTTTTTCTTCTAAGACCCTGTATTTGGCATGGTGCCAGCATGGGTAGGCGTCAAAATTCAGCTGGACCAGGTTTCAAGACCTGTATCTGATACTGTGGTCAGAATCTTGCCACTGTTAGAATTTAGCTCTCAGCAGATATCTTTTCTAAAAGATTTACTTTATATATGTGAAGATTTGTGTACCACAGTGTTATAGATGGTTTTGATCTGCTTCCTTGCCCCATGCCAACTGAGGGAGTGAGGAGAGTTGACCCTAGGGTCATGAAAGTGGTGAGTTAGCCTTGCCCCTCACCAGCTACAGAACTTGGAAGAGCAGGCCCTATGACTCACTTGGGCTTGTCCCTGGTTGAGGGCCATGGGTGAGCCTGCCCTGATGATTTGAAAACAGAACTGGCCCAAACCCTTCACAGGCTAGAGTGCTTGGGATAATGGGCTATACCTTCACTGGGCAGTACCGTGGAGCTGGCTCTGGAGGTGTGGTTTCAGATGAGAGTGCCATGAGGGCAGGAGAGTTGATTGTGCCACTGCCAATAATGGCACTGAGTGGCCTAGCTGGAATAGTGCTGGTGACCTAGTCCTGGTGGAGACAAGGGAGAGACAGAGCAATGACTACTTCAGCTACCACCCAGCCCCTGATACAGGGCTCTGAATTGGCTCATTCCAGAACTGTATCATCTGCAAATGATTGGGACTTGTGAAAGGGCCAGTCCTGTAGACCCAAAGCTGCAGGATTTCCATGACACAGGACAACAACAAGATAACCAGGAGGAGTCTTGGGGAGAATCCAATTTTGATGGTGTCAGAGAAGACAGAGGCCTCAAACCAGACCAATGGCTCATTGCAATGAACAGATGCAAGTAAAGATGTGTGGACAGAATGGTATACACTGGAGCCTCCATAACAACATTTTTGTTTTGTTTTGTATTGAGGAGGTTGCAAGAATGGAGAGTGGGTACCAGGGGGCAAGGATGAGTGGGGCTAGAGTTCATGATGTGCAACTCATGACAAATCAAACAGGAAAAAACAGATTCCTAGCTGTTTTACCAGGAGGTCCCACCCTGATATCAGCAGATATATTTCCTTTTTCTGTTCTGACTATAAATATTTATCATGGTTTGAGGAAAGTCCTTTAGAGTTGTTTCCACTTTTTATATACAAAAAGATGAAAAGTAATATAGTTGAAATATCAAAAAGGCCAGGAATGGGTACAACAGCAAGTCTCCTTTCTACTTTAAATTTCTAACAATATAGTTTTTGTCTTTCTGCTCATTGATTTTTCTCTTCATCTCTTCTTCACGTAAAAGTTACTGTTTATAAAGGGCACAAGCTCACAGATAAGCAATAGAGAAACATGAGAGCTCCCCATCCCCCCAATAGAGGAAATTGACACCTGTTTTCCACCCAGAGGTCTGGAAATGGATGTGTCAATACCTAGTAATCTTTGGTATTCTGTAAAGCCAGGCCTCACAAAGTCCTCTAGAATCCTAAGCACCGTTTTCCAGTCAATAGAGCCCATCCCTAGACTTACTAGAAAACTTTCCTCCCTACATGCTTATCCTGACACTGTTTCCTAACTGATTGGGCTCATTCTTTGGTAAAAGTCACACAGGTGCTCTGCTAAAGAGATGTACTTTGTAAAGAAGTTCTGATATAGCCACACCTAAAGATTTATTGTGAGAGCTGTCACATGGACACTGTTTTGCAAAGTTTTCTTGTATTTAAATGTGTAAAAATTAAGCCTCTTGGCATTAGACTCCAGAATCTTTGGCTCAGTACCAGCTACCTAAGTTGAGCTGAGCCTGAATTTCATTCTTACCTCACCCAGATCATCATTTTGCCAGTGTGACACATGCAGGGACCCTCACAGCCACCAATATCCCCTGCTGGCTCGCATGTTTTGTGTAAACAGATCACTATATATAATATTCAGCAATTGTATTTTGAAACTAAGCAGCTGTCCTGGGGCTCCTTCCCTTATCTCTTCCTTTGTTTTTATTAATTCTAAGAGAAATTTATTATAATGTGTTTTCACCATATCTATCCTAGCTCCGTCCCCTAACTCTTCCCTGATCCTACCCTACCTTCTCCTTCTCTTTCAATTTTCTACTCTATTTTTTATTATCTCCAATTTGCTATAACATATACTTTTGTTCCTGGGTATGGAGCCATCCACCGGAGCATGGCTGACATACAAAGTGCTATACCCTTAACGAAAACTGACTCTCTTTCCCCAAGAATCCACTGACTTTCCTTAGCTCCTCATTTACACATAGGGGCCCATGAATGCCTTCCATCCCATGCTTGAACTCTCATTAGTGTGAAGGTCTTATAAAAGCAATCACCACAGCTGTGAGTTCCTGTGTGCAATGGTCGTGTCATCTCCAGAAGGTACTGTTTCACCATGGTCCTCTCTGATCTCTGGCCCTTCCAATCTTCTTTTCCTCTATTCTGTAATAGTTCTTGTGTATTGGAGGGAAGTGTGATATGGATGTCCCATTTGTGGCTGATCACTCTACTGACAATCATTTTTCTGCACTTTGATCAGTTGTGAATTTATGCACTAACCACCATCCACTTCAAAAAGAATGTTCTCTGGTGAGGTCTGAGAGTTGGCAGTAATCTGTGGATAGAGGGATATTATGAATTTAGAGAGTAGTTTGAAAATATGTTCTTTCTGCCAGAAAAATAGTAAGTAGTCCCCCGGGACCTGTGAGATACCTGACCATGAATTCTTGGCCAGATTTATAATACCACACATGTATTTATTTCTGTAGAACAGGCCTTAAATAAAATCAGAAAACATGTGCTTACCATATAACATGCCACTGTTGCTTCAATGTTTGTATCTTGCCAGGTGATCATTGTTATAGTTCATAGAGTTCACCCTTATCTATTTTTAATATTTGACTAGTATTGTGTGTTATGACTGTATTCTCTTGACTTAGCCATTGACCTGAAAATGAATAAACTTGCTTCTACAATTTTGCGTTTCTCAAATATGTACACATGAATAATCATTTCTTTGTTTTATATTCATACATTGAAGTAATCATTGAATAGATTCTACAAAGGAAACCACTAATGTTGAATTTATAGCTTTTTTATAACTTGAAAGAAACTGTTCACTTGTAGGCCACAACTCTTATATCATAGAAACACCCACTACAATGTGTGGGAACACTCATTTTCCCTTAGCTCAAACCATTTTGTTGTGTTAAGATGTGCGACATTGTCACCAGGGTCTCATTTTGATTCCCCCTTCAGCCTCTCTGTGTTTGTGTTTTTAAAAACAAGATTCAGATAAAATACACAAAATGTAGCATAAAAGACGAAGTTTTTCCTCATTGTTACTTGTTTCTTTGTTACTGTCTCAATTATCAATTGCCTCTACCTTGTCTTTAACCCCTAGTCTTCTGTCTGTTGCTTTATCTATTTTGTTGGTGAGGCTTTCCTTGAAGCTATTCAAGTATTTGCTTATTGCATTTTTTCTTTTCAATCTTTTAGTTGAGTCTCCATCTCCTCATATTTTTATCTCTTAGTTGAGGTACACTTTTATTTCTTTATTTCATTTTGTTGTTGGAATTCTTTCAGGAGTTTGCATCTTTTTTTTTTTTTTTTTTTTTTTTTTAATTTCTGTGGATGTACTTACTTTGAATTCTTGGCAGGGATTCATCCAACTCAGATTTACTGGATGCATAACTATGGGATTAGTAAATCTTGGAGGTTGTATTTCCCAAGTTGTTCACATTTCTTGTGGGTTTTTGTGTGTGTGTGTGTGCGTGTGTTGGGACTTGACTTTCATGTTTAGTTATGTTGACTGAGTATATGTGGAGTGTGTGTTTGCATAGAGTGTGGTTTATGTGTGTATATATGTGCATTTTTATATGTGTGTGTATGTGGAGTGTGTGTGTGGGGGGCATGAATGTGCAATATGTAGAAGCCACAGTTGATAATGAATGTCCTCCTCTTTCACCCTATTTTGTTTCCCCTGATAGTGTCTCTCAATGAACTTGGAATTGAAATAGTTTGGCTGATCAACAAGCCCCAGGGATCCTTCTCTTTCTACCTCTCTGCCCCTCAGAGACCTCAAGATCTCAGGATGCTGATTTCACAAACCAAGTCAGCCTACATTCTCTGGAAAAGCCCATGAAAAGAAAACAAAAATGCAAAGAGAAAAAAAGGGGGAAAAATAAGATAAATAGATAGACAGACAGACAGAATAGGAAACGTGAGTGTGAGTAAGAACAGGACAGCAGGACAATGCTTGCCTGCTAACTGACACTGGGACCAAACAAATGGTTACCTTCACAGATGTCTGACTCAGTTGCTCAGAAGCTGTGTCAGTGATCCCTTGATGTCTTTTTATGACCAGGTTTTCACCAGCTTGAACAGTGCTTGTGATTTTGATGCACTCTTTCTTTTCCTCAGTTTACAAGCATTTGGCTGGCCAGGTTTCAGCACATAGTCCCTGATAGTTGGTCTGAAATCCCAAGCGTGCAGTTCATGGGTGATCTGGGCCACTGAGCTGAAGACCCATCAGCGTTTTCTTTAGAGCAGTGTCTACTGCTGCTTGGGTTGAATGAAGAGAGGAGAGGATTTCTTCCTAGCTCTTCTCTCCCACAACACACAACCTTTCTTTAACCTTCTCTATTTTTGTTTTTAAAATGTCAATTATTGAGAACGCAGAGCCAGATTTCTGAGTCTGTCTCATCCATGGCTTCAGTAAATACTTTTCACTGGAAGACATGGCCAGTGTCTCTAGTACACAGAAAGCTTTTCTTGTGTTCATTTGTAAGTTTCCTATCTTACTTTGCTATTAAACTAGAGCTTTTCTGCCATCATCCACCTCTTCAGAAAGCTAAGATCCAACTTGTTCCACTTTCTTTTACTTTGTTTTTTGCTTTTTGGAGACAAAGTATAGCACAGACTGGGCTTGAACTCATGTCCTCATGGTAAACACCACACGTGGTGATATCCATCTTAAAGTCTACAAGGTGTGTGCATGTATGTGTGTGTGTGTGTGTGTGTGTGTGTGTGTTTGTGAGAGAGAGAGAAAGAGAGAGAGAGAGAGAGAGAGAGAGAGAGAGAGAGAGTATAATAGGCTCTAGTGTGGTTCATAGAACAAATATTAACAAGTATCTGAAACCTGAACTCACATGGACTATTTTTTGCCACAGTGAAATGAGTCTAGAAATTGATGTTTTACACGATAACTACACCCTCTCCCATGTGTAAAAAAATCTATGTAAGTCATGAAGAAATCATATTGGAGTAAATAATATAATCAATCAAATGATAAGTGAAACATCCCAGTGCTTACAGGATGGCTTACAGTCAATGTTACACAGAGACAAGGGCGTGAAAATTCAAAATGAGCATCTATTTTAAGACACCTATCAAAGTGCAGCTTTATTCTTTTTCAGGAAAAAAATATAAGGATGATGAATAGTACAAATGAAGATAAATAGCATATGAATGAATAAAATACTAGACATACAATCATTATTATATTTTGTATATATTGAAGTACTTTTTTTTCTTTTCAAAGCTCTATATGGTGTAAAGCTCAACATATTCAAAACATTTTCAAAAGTAACATAACTCAAACGTCTGGCAATTTGGCTTAGAGAATTGAAGCACTTTCTGACAATCTGAGTGTCATCACTGTGACCCCTATGGTAGAAGAAGAGAAGTAACCCCTAAAATCTGTCCTGTGACCCCACATGCATGCTGCAGTATGCCTTCCCCAAACAAATAAATTAATACAATAAAAATTAACCTTCTGCCTAACCACAGCCACTAGGAAGAGGCGAAAACCACATTTTAATGTCTTGATTATGAAGGAAACATTGCTACAGATTTTAAAGATGCTTAAACTTGTCAAAGAACACATTGCATTATTACATGTGCACACAAATCTAAGTGGAATTAGATGGAAGAAAGAAAATTAAGACCCTATATGCACACTTAGTGACATCATGAGAGGGATCCTTTGCAAAGGTCGGAGGCAATGGTGAGGTGGCTGTGACATCCGAAGCCTGGTGGGTTTCACTTGCAAAGCAAGAAAATCATGAGGTGGCGCAGCTAAGCAAGAGCATTTTGTTGTATGCAGATTTCATCCTGAGGGGAAAACGTTTGAAAACTCTCAAACATAGAGCATACATTCTGAAACATTTGGTAGAAGTAGACAGATGCTTACAATTACTTTTAAATTCACCAGAAAAAATTAATAAGTGAAAAACTGATAAAGCTAAGCACCAGAGTATGGAAAGGCAAATTGTAGACTCGACCTGCTATGTAAATGAGAGTTCTGTAAAACTTGTCAACTTTTGTTTGTGGGAGAAGGCAGAGGTAGAAAGGCTCAGCAGCTGCCATCAAAGGGAGGCTAGCTCCTCCTGGAAAAGCCTAGTGATTTTATCTATTTTGTTAGTTTTTAGATATTTTTTTCTTTAAATCGTTAAATCTGATCTGATTTCATGATGTCTTTTGTCAGAGCAATAAATGTGAGCTGTGTCTCCTCCGGCCTGGCCCTCAGCAAAGTCAGGGACTTCTAAACCGTCAGGATGATGGTAAGGTCACTGTTTAGCTCAGCATTGTTAGACGAATGCTGGTCTTGTTCCCTCCCTTGAGAGTAAATCCAAACAGGCCTATTAGCCACTACAAGAAATTCTTCTTCCAAAACCCTTAGAAAAGAGTATACTGGCCAGGTCAGCACATAGCTGGACACCCAGACCATGATGTTTACTGTTTCAATAGCTGCTGTCCACTCCTATGCTACCAGAGCATTCCTCATCTTGGAGAATGTGGTGGTATTTTGCTATAAACCATCTTTCTGTGCTTCACCGTTTCATCTGAATTCATTTGCTGGAAACTACAGGGGTCAGGGAGCTGAGAGGAAGCCAAAGGGATGCCCCAGCAAGAGTACCTCGCTTTTCAGCCATTTTCCGTGATGGTGTATGGAAACATCTTCCATCTGATTTAGGTTTTCCTCCTGTGAAGTCAGTTTGTGCTGAGTTTTCTACTTTGTTGGTTTGAATGTTCTTTCTTTACTTTGTCTTCATTCTTGAAAGATTTGGTAGACACTCAGTTTTAAAATTCTATATTATATTTAGTAAGATTATATTTAGTAAGATTTATATTTATTGTAACTATTTTATGATCCTGAATTTTCAACTTGTATTTTATATATTTTAATGGAAATATGCTGAAATCACTTTCTCTCTTTCTTTTTCTCTCTCCAGCCCCTTCCACATCCCCTCTTCAACCCCTGGCATACCTTCTCTCAATAATGGGGCCTTCCCCCCATTATTGGTCCCTTTCTCTTTTTCTCTGTCTCTACCTCTGTGTCTGTCTGTCTGTCTGTCTCTCCCTCCCTCTGTCTCTCTGTCTCTCTCTGTCTCTCTCTTTCTCTCTGTCTCTCTCTCATACACACACACACACACACACTCACACACACACACACACACACACACACACACACACACACACACACACACACACACACACACACATTCACACAAATCCATACACGCACACACACACAACTTGCAGAGTCCCTTTAAAGATATGAGAGCTTGTATCTTTACAACCACTTTTACTTTTTCACGTTTGCTTTGAAGCAGATTTACTGTGATATGCCTGGGGATGATTAATTATCCTGCTTGGAGATACAGCATATCCTGAGCATGTGACCTTGTGTCTTTTGTGGGTTTTTTTGGAAAAGAATAAGACTTTGTGTCTTTTACATATTTTTCAGCACTATCCTCTTTCTAACTTCCTTTCCAGTCTAATTTTGCATTTTAATTGCATTCTGTATGTACTCTCCACTTTTTGGTAATTTTCATCCATTTCTCTGTCTCTGCCTCTCTCTATTTGTCTCTTTCACTGTCTGTCTGTCTGTCTGTCTCTGTGTCTATCTCTGTCTCTGTCACTGTCTGTCTGTCTGTCTCTGTGTCTATCTCTGTCTCTGTCACTGTCTGTCTGTCTCTGTCACTCTCTATTTGTCTCTGTCTCTGTCTCTGTCTCTCTCTCTCTCTCTCTCTCTCTCTCTCTCTCTCTATATATATATATATATATATATATATATATATATATAAAATTTCCACTTCAAGAATTCATTCTTTAGCTATGTCTCAAACAGGAAGATCTTCTTCATTTCAGCCACTTGGCCTTTCCATGTGCTCATTACCATTTAACTATGGTTTATTTTCAGGAGATCTGCTGAACTCTACTATCTTGTCAGCCAATCTCTTTAATATATTAAAGGTATTTTTAAGATCCTCTCTACTAACTCCATCTGGATTTCTTTTTTTTCCATTTTTTATTAGGTATTTAGCTCATTTACATTTCCAATGAAACCAAAAGTCCCCCATACCCACCCACCCCCACTCCTCTACCCACCCACTCCCCCTTTTTGGCCCTGGCGTTCCCCTGTACTGGGGCATATAAAGTTTGCGTGTCCAATGGGCCTCTCTTTCCAGTGATGGCTGACTAGGCCATCTTTTGATACATATGCAGCTAGAGTCAAGAGCTCCGGGGTACTGGTTAGTTCATAATGTTGTTCCACCTATAGGGTTGCAGATCCCTTTAGTTCCTTGGCTACTTTCTCTAGCTCCTCCATTGGGAGCCCTGTGATCCATCCATTAGCTGACTGTGAGCATCCACTTCTGTGTTTGTTGGGCCCCGGCATAGTCTCACAAGAGACAGCTACATCTGGGTCCTTTCAATAAAATCTTGCTAGTGTATGCAATGGTGTCAGCGTTTGGATGCTGATTATGGGGTGGATCCCTGGATATGGCAGTCTCTACATGGTCCATCCTTTCATCTCAGCTCCAAACTTTGTCTCTGTAACTCCTTCCATGGGTGTTTTGTTCCCAATTCTAAGGAGGAGCATAGTGTCCACACTTCAGTCTTCATTCTTCTTGAGTTTCATGTGTTTAGCAAATTGTATCTTATATCTTGGGTATCCTAGGTTTGGGGCTAATATCCACTTATCAGTGAGTACATATTGTGTGAGTTCCTTTGTGAATGTGTTACCTCACTCAGGATGATGCCCTCCAGGTCCATCCATTTGGCTAGGAATTTCATAAATTCATTCTTTTTAATAGCTGAGTAGTACTCCATTGTGTAGATGTACCACATTTTCTGTATCCATTCCTCTGTTGAGGGGCATCTGGGTTCTTTCCAGCTTCTGGCTATTATAAATAAGGCTGCTATGAACATAGTGGAGCATGTGTCCTTCTTACCAGTTGGGGCATCTTCTGGATATATGCCAAGGAGAGGTATTGCTGGATACTCCGGTAGTACTATGTCCAATTTTCTGAGGAACCGCCAGACTGATTTCCAGAGTGGTTGTACAAGCTTGCAATCCCACCAACAATGGAGGAGTGTTCCTCTTTCTCCACATCCACGCCAGCATCTGCTGTCACCTGAATTTTTGATCTTAGCCATTCTGACTGGTGTGAGGTGGAATCTCAGGGTTGTTTTGATTTGCATTTCCCTGATGATTAAAGATGTTGAACATTTTTTCAGGTGCTTCTCTGCCATTCGGTATTCCTCAGGTGAGAATTCTTTGTTCAGTTCTGAGCCCCATTTTTTAATGGGGTTATTTGATTTTCTGAAGTCCACCTTCTTGAGTTCTTTATATATGTTGGATATTAGTCCCCTATCTGATTTAGGATAGGTAAAGATCCTTTCCCAATCTGTTGGTGGTCTTTTTGTCTTATTGACGATGTCTTTTGCCTTGCAGAAACTTTGGAGTTTCATTAGGTCCCATTTGTCAATTCTCAATCTTAAAGTACAAGCCATTGCTGTTCTGTTCAGGAATTTTTCCCCTGTGCCCATATCTTCAAGGCTTTTCCCCACTTTCTCCTCTATAAGTTTCAGTGTCTCTGGTTTTATGTGAAGTTCCTTGATCCACTTAGATTTGACCTTAGTACAAGGAGATAAGTATGGATCGATTTGCATTCTTCTACATGATAACAACCAGTTGTGCCAGCACCAATTGTTGAAAATGCTGTCTTTCTTCCACTGGTTGGTTTTAGCTCCCTGTCAAAGATCAAGTGACCATAGGTATGTGGGTTCATTTCTGGGTCTTCAATTCTATTCCATTGGTCTACTTGTCTGTCTCTATACCAGTACCATGCAGTTTTTATCACAATTGCTCTGTAGTAAAGCTTTAGGTCAGGCATGGTGATTCCACCAGAGGTTCTTTTATCCTTGAGAAGAGTTTTTGCTATCCTAGGTTTTTTGTTATCCAGATGAATTTGCAGAATGTTCTTTCTAGTTCATTGAAGAATTGAGTTGGAATTTTGATGGGGATTGCATTGAATCTGTAGATTGCTTTTGGCAAGATAGCCATTTTTACAATGTTGATCCTGCCAATCAATGAGCATGGGAGATCTTTCCATCTTCTGAGATCTTCTTTAATTTCTTTCTTCAGAGATTTGAAGTTTTTATCATACAGATCTTTCACTTCCTTAGTTAGAGTCACGCCAAGATATTTTATAGTATTTGTGACTATTGAGAAGGGTGTTGTTTCCCTAATTTCTTTCTCAGCCTGTTTATTCTTTGTATAGAGAAAGGCCATTGACTTGTTTGAGTTACCTTTATATCCAGGTACTTCACCGAAGCTGTTTATCAGGTTTAGGAGTTCTCTGGTAGAATTTTTAGGGTCACTTATATATACTATCATATCATCTGCAAAAAGAGGTATTTTGACTTCCTCTTTTCCAATTTGTATCCCCTTGATCTCCTTTTGTTGTCGAATTGCTCTGGCTAATAGTTCAAGTACTATGTTGAAAAGGTAGGGAGAAAGTGGGCAGCCTTGTCTAGTCCCTGATTTTAGTGGGATTGCTTCCAGCTTCCCTCCATTTACTTTGATGTTGGCTACTGGTTTGCTGTAGATTGCTTTTATCATGTTTAGGTATGGGCCTTGAATTCCTGATCTTTCCAAAACTTTTATCATGAATGGGTGTTGGATCTTGTCAAATGCTTTTTCTGCATCTAACGAGATGATCATGTGGTTTTTGTCTTTGAGTTTGTTTATATAATGGATTACATTGATGGATTTCCGTATATTAAACCATCCCTGCATCCCTGGAATAAAACCTACTTGGTCAGGATGGATGATTGCTTTAATATGTTCTTGGATTCGGTTAGCGATAATTTTATTGAGGATTTTTGCATCGATATTCATAAGAGAAATTGGTCTGAAGTTCTCTATCTTTGTTGGGTCTTTCTGTGGTTTAGGTATCAGAGTAATAGTGGCTTCATAAAATGAGTTGGGTAGAGTACCTTCTACTTCTATTTTGTGAAATAGTTTGTGCAGAACTGGAATTAGATCTTCTTTGAAGGTCTGATAGAACTCTGCACTAAACCTGTCTGGTCCTGGGCTTTTTTTGGCTGGGAGACTATTAGTAACTGCTTCTATTTCTTTAGGTGATATGGGACTGTTTAGATGGTCAACTTGATCCTGATTCAACTTTGGTACCTGGTATCTGTCCAGAAATTTGTCCATTTCATCCAGGTTTTCCAGTTTTGTTGAGTATAGCCTTTTGTAGAAGGATCTGATGGTGTTTTGGATTTCTTCAGGATCTGTTGTTATGTCTCCCTTTTCATTTCTGATTTTGTTAATTAGGATTTTGTCCCTGTGCCCTTTAGTGAGTCTAGCTAAGGGTTTATCTATCTTGTTGATTTTCTCAAAGAACCAACTCCTACTTTGGTTAATTCTTTGAATAGTTCTTCTTGTTTCCACTTGGTTAATTTCACCCCTGAGTTTGATTATTTCCTGCAGTCTACTCCTCTTGGGTGAATTTGCTTCCTTTTTTTCTAGGGCTTTTAGAAGTGTTGTCAAGCTGCTAGTATGTGCTCTCTCCCGTTTCTTTTTGGAGGTACTCAGAGCTATGAGTTTCCCTCTTAGAAATGCTTTCATTGTGTCCCAAAGGTTTGGGTATGTTGTGGCTTCATTTTCATTAAACTCTAAAAAGTCTTTAATTTCTTTTTTTATTCCTTCCTTGACCAAGGTATCATTGAGAAGAGTGTTGTTCAGTTTCCACGTGAATGTTGGCTTTCCATTATTTATGTTGTTATTGAAGATCAGTCTTAGGCCATGGTGGTCTGATAGGATACATGGGACAATTTCAATATTTTTGTATCTGTTGAGGCCTGTTTTGTGACCAATTTTATGGTCAATTTTGGAGAAGGTCCCGTGAGGTGCTGAGAAGAAGGTATATCCTTTTGTTTTAGGATAAAATGTTCTGTAGATATCTGTCAGGTCCATTTGTTTCATAACTTCTGTTAGTTTCACTGTGTCCCTGTTTAGTTTCTGTTTCCACGATCTGTCCATTGATGAAAGTGGTGTGTTGAAGTCTCCCACTATTATTGTGTGAGGTTCAATGTGTGCTTTGAGCTTTACTAAAGTGTCTTTAATGAATGTGGCTGCCCTTGCATTTGGAGAGTAGATATTCAGAATTGTGAGTTCCTCTTGGAGGATTTTACCTTTGATGAGTATGAAGTGTCCCTCCTTGTCTTTTTTGATAACTTTGGGTTGGAAGTCGATTTTATCCGATATTAAAATGGCTACTCCAGCTTGTTTCTTCAGACCATTTGCTTGGAAAATTGTTTTCCAGCCTTTCACTCTGAGGTAGTGTCTGTCTTTTTCCCTGAGATGAGTTTCCTGTAAGCAGCAGAATGTTGGGTCCTGTTTGTGTAGCCAGTCTGTTAGTCTATGTCTTTTTATTGGGGGAGTTGAGACCATTGATATTAAGAGATATTAAGGAAAAGTAATTGTTGTTTCCTGTTATTTTTGTTGTTAAAGTTGGCATTCTGTTCTTGTGGCTGTCTTCTTTTAGTTTTGTTGAGGGATTATCTTCTTGTTTTTTCTAGGGCGTGGTTCCTGTCCTTGTATTGTTTTTTTTTTTTTTTTTTTCTGTTATTATCCTTTGAAGGGCTGGATTTGTGGAGAGATAATGGGTGAATTTAGTTTTGTCGTGGAATACTTTGGTTTCTCCATCTATGGTAATTGAGAGTTTGGACAGGTATAGTAGTCTGGGCTGGAATTTGTGTTCTCTTAGTGTCTGTATAGCATCTGTCCAGGCTCTTCTGGCTTTCATAGTCTCTGGTGAAAAATCTGGTGTAATTCTGATAGGCTTGCCTTTATATGTTACTTGACCTTTTTCCCTTACTGCTTTTAGTATTCTATCTTTATTTAGTGCATTTGATGTTCTGATTATTATGTGTCGGGAGGAATTTCTTTTCTGGTCCAGTCTATTTGGAGTTCTGTAGGCTTCTTGTATGTTCATGGGCATCTCTTTCTTTAGATTTGGGAAGTTTTCTTCAATAATTTTGTTGAAGATGTTTGCTGGTCCTTTGAGTTGAAAATCTTCATTCTCATCCACTCCTATTATGCGTAGGTTTGGTCTTCTCATTGTGTCCTGGATTTCCTGGATATTTTGAGTTAGGATCTTTTTGCATTTTCCATTTTCTTTGATTGTTGTGCCGATGTTCTCTATGGAATCTTCTGCACCTGAGATTCTCTCTTCCATCTTTTGTATTCTGTTGCTGATGCTGGCATCTATGGTTCCAGATTTCTTTCCTAGGGTTTCTATCTCCAGCGTTGCCTCACTTTGGGTTTTCTTTTTTGTGTCTACTTCCCTTTTTAGGTCTAGTATGGTTTTGTTCATTTCTATCACCTGTTTGGATGTGTTTTCCTGTTTTTCTATAAGGACTTCTACCTGTTTGGTTGTGTTTTCCTGTTTTTCTTTAAGGACTTGTAACTCTTTAGCAGTGTTCTCCTGTATTTCTTTAAGTGAGTTATTAAATTCCTTCTTTATGTCCTCTACCATCATCATGAGAAATGCTTTTAAATCCAGGTCTACCTTTCCAGGTGTGTTAGGATGCCCTGGACTGGGCGAAGTGGGAGTGCTGGGTTCTGATGATGGTGAGTTGTCTTGGTTCCTGTAGGTAGGATTCTTACGTTTACCTTTCGCCATCTGGAAATCTCTGGAGTTAGTTGTTATAGTTGTCTTTGTTTAGAGATTGTTCCTCTGTTGATTTTGTTACCCTCTATCAGCAGACGTGGGAGACTAGCTATCTCCTCTGAGTTTCAGTGGTCAGAGCAGTCTCTGCAGGCAAGCTCTCCTCTTTCAGGGAAGGTGCACAGTTATCTGGTGTTTGGACCTCCTCCTGGCTGAAGATGAAGGCCCAAAACAGGATCTTTCCCAGAAGCTGTGTTGCTTTGGCCAGGAAGGTGGCCGGTCGTCTGGAGCCGAAGATGGCGCCACCTCAGAAGCTCTGTGGCTCTCGCCTGTCCCATAAACGGCTGGCCTCTGTTTTCCACACCTTCACCCGTGCAGCCTGCCCTCTGCGGGGTCCCGGAGCCAAGGAGGCTCCCGCCGGGGCCTGAGGCACAAACCTCTCGGGCCGGTTGGACCCCTGTGCTCTCACCAGGCCCATCTGGATTTCTTGAAGGTTTTTTGCTTCAGTAGGGGTGGGCCCAGAAATTTCTTTTTGGATGACGTGATGTGATTGATTTTTTTTAATTGAATACCTTCTGTTATAATTGATGGATTAAAACAAAAACCTGAGATTTCCAGTAGTAATCATCTCCTCCAGAGATGATTTATTATTTTTATTTTTAAAGCAACACATCATTGCACATATTTGTGGAATATTAGTGTCATATTTCGACATACATATGTATATAATGTGCAATTACCACATTAACGAAGAATTTAATGTAATGTCTGAGGCAGCTGAATCAGATGTCAATCACTTTATCAGGGCTTCATTGTTCTCAGGGAATCACTTTCATATTGTTTAAGTCCATTGCTTTCAACTCTCTCTGTGTGTGTATAGGGGAGGTCTGTGTGGCTCAGTTGAGGTCCTACTGTGTTCATAAGGATTATTCTTCTGAACAGGCACTTAACTACAAGGTCCAACTGTTTTGTTCACCACATCTATAAGTTGATGGTGGTTCTGCCAAGCTTTCTTTATCCAGCCTTTATCTTGCCTTTTCTGATTGCTGTTTAACTGTCACTCTGGAGCCAGCATATTTCAGGACAGAACCAGCCTCTTTAGGCATGTCTCAGTATCTTGTGTTTCTTCGATCTTAGTTGATCATATTCATGGTTTTCTTTCTTTCTTTTTGAACTGCTTTAGTTTTTCAGTGATGTCAATTCTGCAATGCTTTAGCCCATTGTTCCAATACCCTTTCAGCATTCTTGAATTACTGAGGTTTCTTCCCTGATTTATAGGATTTGAAGCTCAGACTTTGCGGGTGGCATAATTAGTAAAGATATTCTTTTAACTTCCAAGCCTCTTTCATAAATCTTGTTATTTTTACAGTGTCAAAGTATAAGGCATGTCCTCCCACCCAAATAGTCCAGCTCACCTTGGTGTACCATGGGGCTATGTATAGTTCTGGCATAGCTTCGGTATTTATCCTCACTGAGATTCATCCCTTCTTCCTGGCTTTGGATGCTCACCACTGTTCTCCATCTGCTTCGATCTCAAGGCCTCCATCACCCCCTCACCTCACTGTGCTGCTTCGTCTTCCTGGTGTACTTTTTAAATTCCCACACACTGCTGCTCCACTTTAATTTGTAGATCATTGCTTCTTTATATCTCTAGGAAATTTTATGAATCATAAAACCTGTTAGTTCTCATATTTTTCCTTTTGATATTTTTCTCCCTGGAGTACAATTGTACAGATGCTATGGATCATTTATTTTTCATTGCCATATGTATACATATAATGTAATTTATGTTTTCACCTTTCTGGTTTGTATTCTCCACGTATATGTTTGTATGAAGAGTTTGTTTGCCATTTTCCATATGTTCCCTTCCACTGTTTACATATTTCTTCTACTTATCTAAATTCTTTAAGTTCGCATTCATCCAACCCCTGCGTCTCCACATTTCCCTCATCCAACCCCTGCATCTCCACATTTCCCTCATCCAACCCCTGCATCTCCACATTTCCCTCATCCAACCCCTGCATCTCCACATTTCCCTCATCCAACCCCTGCATCTCCACATTTCCCTCATCCAACCCCTGCGTCTCCACATTTCCCTCATCCAATCCCTTCGTCTCCACATTCCCCTCTTAAGCCCATACATCTCTGCTTTGGGGTCTTCTTCTGATTTCTGTACTTTAAGTTCATGAAAAATATGTCTGAACATTTTTATGTTGTTATGAACATTTTTTGAAAATATTCTTCAACATTTGAAATTCTTGTTTTTCTTGTTGCACTGTGGTACCATTTTTTTGCAGGAGAGTTCCTTTTAGTGTTGGTTAAATGTGCCTTTAGTGTTCTGGGGTCACCGTTTTGGAAAGTTTCCTGTATGAAAGGCATGATATTTGTTAAATATCCTCTGGAATGAAAGGGCACTTATTGAAAAATACATCAACTGCCATTAATTAAGCATCTCTCTATTTCTTTCTCCGTGGAACCTGTCCAGACACAGGAAGGCTTTTTGCCATCTTCCAGTTGTCTTCATTTCTTTAGTGATATCTCAGCATTCTGGCTTTGCCCTTTAGGGTGTTACTTATGGGTTGAGTGCTTCCTTTTACGGGATTTTCTCTGATGATATGTTCCAGGCATAGAGCAGATTTTCTTATTCTTTTTTTCAACTTCATCTTGGAGCTTCATATAAACTTCGCTTCTTAAAAACGGAATTTACCATTGATTCTCTTATCTCACAAAAATTAAAGAAGGCACTTACAACTGGCTATTGTTTTCCATAATATTTCCCAGTGGGTTCAGAACAAAAGGAGATGCTCAGAACCCATTCTATATCCTTCCTCTAGGCAGACACTAACCTAGAGACAGTGACACTGTTAGACACATGCATGCAGAAATGGAAGGAGTGTGGGAAACCTGCTGTTTGGTGTTGTGAAATAGAAAGTGACCATGAGACACTTAGCATAGAGAACTCAGGGAGCTATGTGAATGTGTGCATTTGATTGATAGCTTGCAGTGTGTTAATTTCCAATTAACTCTTTTGTCTTCTTGAAAGTTGTCAGTGAAACCTTATTATTTTTAAGTAGAACGAAACCCATGTTGTGGGGTGGAAGAAATTTCTGCTCAAGTGACTGAGAAGTAAGCAAACTTCATGTGGCTTGTTGTTTCAGATGTTTGGGTTCAACGTTGTGTGACTCCACTGATTTGAAACTGCTGAGGCAGAATGTCATGGCAAAGCACAAGGCACAAAGAGACTGCTCGCTTCTTAGTGGCAAGAAACAAAGTTAAGAGAAAACACATAAGGGACCAAGGTCTTGATATCATCTTCAAGGTCAAGGTAGCAGGAAGCTAATTTTCTTCAATGGGATCATTATCCTAAAATCTCTTCACCTCTCAATCACATTACAGGTTGGAAACCAAGCCCTTCACGTTTGGGCCTCTGAGAGACATTTAAGGTTCAAACCATAATATGCTTCCACGAGAGTACCTGGCGAAAACACCGATCTCCTCATGTCCAATAGGATCTCCTTCACAGTGTGTTCTGAGACAGTAGATGGTCAAGAGCAGCAGTCTACTGAGGAAGAGAATTGATGTTTGTTAAAACAAAACAAAACAAAACAACAACAACAACAACAACAAAAACGTTGTGAAAAAGAGAACTCTAGATGTTCTTGTAATACAGAAATAATAAAAAGAGGTGTTAACCCCAGGGAATATTTCTCCAATCTGCCTCTACCCTCACAAGGATCCAGCAGTGTGAAGCCAGGACAGACAGCTGATGACTGGTACAAGGATTATATGGGAGAGAAAACCTGGGGTGTGTGTGTGTGTGTGTGTTGGGTGGGGGGGGGGTTGCTGCATGTGATTAAGAAAATAGGCTGAGCACATGGAGAGAAAACCTATAAGCAGCTCCCTCCTTCAGGCCTCTGCTTCAGCTCCTGTCTCGAGATTACTTCATTGAGCTGCCTTCCTGACTTCCTTTCATGACGGACTGTAGGTAAGCTGGAAAATAAAATAAACCTGCCCCACCCCCAGCAAATGAATGCTAAGTGCAAATGTCAAACTGAGAACATAAAGAGCCTGTTCTGGATGGTTTGCAAGAGCAAGAGAGAACATTTGTTTGTCCAGAGCCCACACATAAGAATCACAGAAGGTAATAAAGCGATTACTGTCCACTTTACCTACTGGGGGGGGGGGGGAGTTAACTTTCTGTATAATATATAATTCACAAAGGTTATATAAATCTACTGCAATATAGGAGCCAATGATTGGTGGCTACAGAATAATGACAAAAATTGTGTGTGTGTGTGTGTGTGTGTGTCCTGGAAGAATGGAGAAAGCAAAATGCTGAGAGGTGATAGATTCATTTCTTTATTCCCTTGAAAAGAATCCTCCTCCTGAACACTATGGCAAGAGGGAATGTATTGGGAAGGTGTTTTTATATGCTATATTACAAAAAAATTCTTGTTTTGTGTAAAGGGAAATATCAGGCTGACAAGCTGCAATTTAGGACAATTCTGTAAACATTTAAAAAAACTGTATTATTTATTCAGCATTAAGCAGCAAATACCATCAGTTGCCCCTAGCAACCACATGCTCATCTAAAGGCCTGTGAATCTGCATTAAAAGTCCAAAGTCCTGAGAGAAGATATGGTGTTTCCTTCAGTAATGAAAAATAGCTATCTGAGAACTGGACTGAATTTGGGATTGATCACAAGACAGAGTAATTTACATGCCAGTCTCTTCTCTATTCAAGGGCAGAATGTATGTTATTTAAGAACAAAGCCATTTGGAATTTAGCATGATATCTCACAGTTAAAGCAGATTAAAGGTCACTGAAATGTTAATTTCTTAGCTATGATTCTACACAGTATTTCTTGGATATATAAGTGCTGTAACTAAGTCTATAGCTTACAAACGGCTCTTACTATAATTTAAGCCTATCATAGAGTAAGGTAGTCTGTGCAAGATGCCTGCTATTTTATAAAATCTGATGAATTTTATGGGAAAAGTGATAAACTAGAACAAAACAAAACAAAACAAAAAACCACATTCAGCTGGGCAGTGGTGGTGCACACCTTTAATCCCAGCACTTGGGAGGAAGAGACAGAGGCCAGCCTGGTCTACAGAGTGAGTTCCAGGACAGCCAAGGCTATACAGAGAAACCCTGTCTCAAAAAACCAAAACCAAACCAAAACAACAACAAAAACACATTCATATAAATATACAGAGAAAGAGATTACACATATGCTTACATTCATATATGATATACATGAGCCATGAGCAAGCATATATATTGAGTATGCATAATAAGCACATGTATATAATATTATACACACACACACACATATATATATACATATATATATATATATATATATGTATGTACACATATACATATATGTGTGTGTGTGTGTGTGTGTGTGTAATAAGTATTACAGTGACCAGTTCTAACCCATATGAGCATCCTTGTCTTATAACTGTACCTAAATTACCTCTAGATGGAAGTAATAGGAACATTAAAATTACAACATCAAAGTGCAATTTCTTTAACACTGATCTGACCCTCGAGACAACTTGGAGTTTATTCTAGATAAAGTATTATTATTATTATTATTATTATTATTATTATTATTATCACTAACTCTTGTCCCTCTCAGCTTTATTTCTGTTATGCAGGAAGTACTTAGAGGTCAAATATAGATGTCTTCGATGCATCCCTCTAACCTGGATCCTAGTAGCCATACCCAGACCTAGCACTCTAGCTCTATGTGCCTGCATCTCTCTCTCAGGCCAGGGTCTGTTTTGATGGTCTTCCATTCCCATGCCATGAGCAGCCTAGCACTGTTATTTCTTGCTTGGTCCAGCTAGTTGGTAAGGAGTATGTCTTGAATATTAATATAAACACAGATCACCTTTGGATCATGTTGAAAAACAGATTTGTAGTACTCCCTAAAAGTCTGAACTATAGGGACTGAAAATTTGCCATTCTCCTTGGGGCTGTCAATGTTACACATGTCCATATGGGGTGTGTAGCAAAGGTACAGAGTAAGGGTTCTGAAATAATTCAAAACTTCTGGAGCTGAAGGGGATTACAACCCTATATAAAGAATAATATCAACTAAGTGGACCACCCATAGCTTCCAGGGAATAAACCACCAACCAAAGAGTATACATGGAAGGAGTCAGGACTCCAGATACATATGTAGCAGAGGATGGCCTTATCTGACATCAGTGGAAGGGGAAGGAGGCTTGATGACCTTGCATGGTGTGCTAGAACAGTGAGGTAGAGTGAGTGAGTAGGTGGAGGAGCACCCTTATAGAGGCAAAGGGGAAGGGAGAGGGGAGGATGTGATGAGTAGTTGGTGTAGAGGTAACAGGGAAGGGGGATATCATTTGGAATGTAAACAAATAAAATAATTAATAAAAAATCCAGCTGAACTGCTAACAGCCTTCTCATAACACTCAAAAAACTGTTTTATATTGGGGTTTCTAACTTTTTATTTATGATTTGTACAATGGTAAAGCACTTTCTTAATTTAAGGCTTTTGAAAAACACTACAAGTTTCTTTTCTACAGTGTCTGCATCTCTTATGTAGGAAAATGTAAGGTGAGATTTCACGAGTTCTTTATTGAAGTAGAGCTCTCTTAAGCTACTTTGCTGTTGCTGTGCTAAAATACTTAACAAAGTCAACTTAAAGAATAAAGAGTTTATTTTGACTTTCAAGTCCAGATAGACACAATACATCTAGGCAAAAGCAATTTATAGATTCAATGCAATCCCCATTAAAATACCAACAAAATTCTTCAAAGACATGGAAAGAGAAATTCCCAAATTCATCTGGAAAGGCCAAAATCCCAGAATAGCAAAAAGAATTCTTAACAATAAAAGAACAGCTGAGATAATCACACCATCCCTGATTTCAACCTTTACTACAGAGCAATAGTGATAAAACTGCATCATATTGGTACAGAGATAGACAGATCAACTGAATAGAATTGAAGACCCAGAAATAAAACCACACACTTACAATCACTTGATTTTTGACAAAGACACCAAAAATATACAATAGAAAAAAAGAAAGCATCTTCAATAAATGTTGCTGGTCTAACTGGCTGTCTGTATGTAAAAGAATGAAAATAGAACCATATTTGTCAACTTGTACAAAGCTCAAGTCCAAATGGATCAAGGACCTCAACATAAAACCAGATACACTGAATCTAATAGAAGAGAAAGTAGGAAAGAGCCTTGAACTCATTGGCATAGGGGGAAATTTCCTAAACAGAACTCCAATGGCTCATGTTCTAAGATCAAGAATTGATAAATGGGACTTGATGAAACTGGAAAGCTTCTGTAAGGCAAAGGATATAATCGATAATACAAACCGGCAACCTACAGATTGGGAAAAAATCTTCACTAAGCCCATATCCAATAGAGGGCTAATATCCAAAATAAATAAAGAACTCACGAATTTAATCACCAAAAAACCAAACATTCCAATGGAACACAGGGCCCCCAATGGAGGAGCTAGAGGGAAAAAATGGGGTTTAGAGCTAAACCAAGAATTCACAACTGAGGAATCTCAAATGGCTGAGAAGCACCTAAAGAAATGTTCAAAGGCTTTAGTGATCAGAGAAATGCAAATCAAAACGGCCTTACACCAATCAGATTGGCTAAAATAAAAACCTCAAGTGACAACACATGTTGGAGAGGATGCGGAGAAAGAGGAACACTGCTCCATTGCTGGTGGGATTGCAAACTGGTACAACCACTCTGGAAATCAGTCTGGAGGTCCGCAGAAAATTGGAAATAGCTGAAGATCCAGCTATACTACTCTTTGGAATATACCCAACAGATGCCCCACAATGCCATAAGGGCACATGTTCCACTATGTTCATAGCATCCTTATATGTGATAGCCAGAAACTGGAAACAACCTAGATGTCCCATAATAGAAGAATGGATACAGAAAATGTGGTTCATTACACAATAAAATATGACATCATGGTTTCTTCCTTCCTTCCTTCCTTCCTTCCTTCCTTCCTTCCTTCCTTCCTTCCTCCCTCCCTCCCTCCCTCTCTCTCTCTCTCTCTCTCTCTCTCTCTTTCTTTGTTTCTTTCTTCCTTACTCTCTCTCTCTCTGTTTCTTTCTTTGTTTCTTTCTGTTTTTTGGAGACAAGTTTCTTCTGTGTAGTCCTTGCTGTCCTAGAGTTCTCTCTATAGATTATAGGCCAGGCTGGCCTTAAACTTATAAAGTCACCTGTCTCTACCCCGAAGTAAAGGGACTAAAGTCATGCAACACCACCACCACCATCTGGAGGCATTTTATTAATTGAGATTCCCTCATTTTAAATAATTCTAGCTTTTGTTAAGTTGACATAAACTAGCTAGCACAGTGTGTGTGCCTAAGGACACATAATACATTCTCATTGATTGAAGGACTGAGGCATAGCAAATTTAGAAAAAGAAAGAGGGGGGTTGGAGAAATGACTCATAAAATAAAGCGCTTGTTGCACAAGAACCTGGGTTTGGATCTTAGACATCAAAAATCTGGGTGTTGCAGCATCCTGGGGGCTGGCTGAGCAGTCAGTCTAGTGGATCTAGTGACCTCCTAGTTCAGTAAAAGGCCTTATATCAAAATATAAGGTAAGAGATGGAGGGAGGGAGATAACATATTCACACATACACACACACACACATATGTATGTTTATATATAATACATACATGCATTTGTACATATATAAAAGGAAAGAGGTATTGGTTATTGGGGAATAAAACACTTGAAGATGACCACATACTGGTTTGGAACTGAGAGTCTCTCTCTGGCTTTATCTAGATCCCTGCTAAGAATGCTGCAGAGACTCCTTTGTTGAATAGCTTGTAGAGCTTGACTCCCTGAATTTCCTCAGTATAGGATGAGGTTCTCGAGTATCTTTTAACCACTTTGGTCAATTTCACATTTTTGTAAGCAGCAAATGAGTAAATATATTGTCTCAGCCCTCCTCAGACAATTCTTGTTGCAGGGGGGGGGGGTCTATGGATGGAGAACTTCCATTACACACCACAAGAAGATCTTCACAGTGCAAAGCATAGGCGTATAAAACAGGAGGGCATACCACGTTTCTACTGAGCAGAAACACTGAAGCATGCGTAACAGACTCCAGCTGTAATAAAATGCTCACGGCTTCAGACAGACTTGACATGTCTTCTGCGGTATGGTGTAAATACTTTTCTTAATTTCTGACTGATGCTCATGCTTTTGCAATATCTCATAAATCTCAGTGTCATGGTATAAGAAGGCGAAAATCTGACACTGAGAGCATTATTATCCTAAATCCTAAATTAATTTGAAGTTCACAAAGAAGAAAAGAATCCCAAGTGAAATCCCTTTGTTGTTCCACCACTGAGCAAGATACTAGATGCTTTGTCATTGTTTAGTTAAACTTAGAGGCAATTCCAAATTCCGAAATTTTAAAACATGTTTATAGCAGTGAGAAATGGGTTAAGAAAAATCTAGACTGTTTACAGCTAATCATCTCTAAGGAAAAGCTATTCGATTGACTTAATGAGAGTTTTGAGCAAAGCATTCCCACTGTTCCTCCAATGTATCTTTGACAGTTAAAGCTTGGTGGGTGTCTGACATCTGTAGGAATGTGTGCATGTGTGTTCTCTTTGCTGATCTTTTGTTGTAAAAAGATTAAACTCTCCTGAATTTATCCAGTAGATCCTTATCAGTGAGAGTGTTTATCCTCATTTCAGCTTTCCTTATATCACTAGATTACCAAGGGACAACAGAGTCACTCATTTTTCTCTTACAAGATTTTATTTACTATGTCATCTGACAAGAAATTTGATTTTCTTAAGCATAATCTTAATATGGAAAATTTTAATTGGGCTGCAAACCTGGAATTGATAAGTGACTCAGCCTACTCTATTTAACATGTTTAACATTTTTTTTTTTTTTTTTGGTTTTTCAACTTTCCATTTATTCACATTTCATGGATTGTTACACTTCCTTAAAGGCTCATTCAAAATAACACACACTGAGATTACACTGCCTGACAATTCAAGTATTTTAGCTGGAGAAAACAAGTTTCCGTTCCGAGTAGAAAGCGGATCACTCCAAGTGCTGGCTACGAAGTCTGACGTCACTTTTACAAATCTGTGTTAAGGGACAGTCCTCAGGCTTGTGATTGCTTCTGGAGAGCACTTGGTGGCTGTGTACAGAGCATGTGGCTAGAAAGATGCCCTGAAGAACTCCTAACCTCACCTACAAGTGACAGAGCAGGCCATCTCCTTAAAATCCCACTCCAGTGGTCTAAGTGGGTACTCTGCAGCCTCAAGGGGCTGTTTCTCATCTTCAGAGATAGTAACATAATGAATAAACTGGCAAGAACAGACTTCGTAATGTTCAAAAGGTAGGGAAACGGCTTTCCCTGACAGCAAGGTGAATTCCCCTCTATGCCATAGGAGGCATTTTGTTGTTGTTGTTGTTGTTGTTGTTGGTTTGTTTTGGTTTTTGGCACACAGCATATAAAAAACCAGGATTCAGACCTGAAATGGTAAAACAGAGCATCAGCCCACCAACAGTCGGACCTGTCACTGACACAGACACAGCTTGTACGGTGTGGCTCTCTGAGGAGGACATGGCAGGGCTGGGAATGTGTCAAAATGTGAGCTATAGCTGTGGGAAGGCTCAGGCTTAGCATCTGCCAGATGCACCCTGACCACAGAGAACACACACTTCTTTCAGGCAAATGTAAGACACAACGGGAGATTTTCAAACTGGAGATACACACCTCAGTTCACATTAAACAGAGTAGGCCTATTCCATGCCAAAGAAATAGCTACATTTTAAATAAAAACTCAACTGAAAATTTCCTAAATCTAGAGAAAGAGATAATCATCCAGATATAAGAGGCCCTAAGAACATAATATAGACAATATAACAAAAGAAATTTCTTTCAACATGTTTAGGTAAAGCATTAAGTAAACAGATTAAAGAAAAAGATGTTGAAAGCTACAAGAGAGAAGAGTGAAGTCACATATAGAGACAGAGTCCTCAGAATAATAGCTGATTATTCAATGGAAACTTTTAAAGAATGTCTTGGAAGGATGTGCTTCAGGTTCTGAAAAAATCATAGTTTTTACCCAGACTAGTGTATTCAATGAAACTAAGATATCACATAGCAGTCAAGAAAGTAGTTGGGAATAGATAATAAAGATTAGGGATAAAATTAACTGAAATATACGAAACAACAAAATACAAGTAATCAAGGAAACAATAGTTGACAAATCCTTGGACAGACTAAGAAAAAAAGAGGAGACCAAAATTAATAAAAATTAGAGATAAGGAGTAGATATAATTAGAGATAAAAAAGAGACATTAAAACAGAGTTCAATGAAACTTAGAAAACCTCAAATTCTCTTTGAAAGATAAGTTTAAGAATGCACATGATCAACCCAAATGAAACAAATAATTAATGTGGATATATAATCACTAATTAGATTGAAGGAGTAATAAAATGTCCCAAATTTAAGAAGGCCAGCACTAAATTCTGAATTTGGTAGAATTCAGAATTCTACCAAATTTTCAAAGACAAATGAGCATCAATACTGCTCAAATTATTCCATAAAATAACAAAAAATAATGCTTTCAAAGTCTGTTGTGAAGCAATATCACCCAGATACCTAAACCAGATAAATGTAAACAGAGACAGAAAAATTAAGGACCAACCTCATTGGAAAACATAAATGACAAACTTCCCAGTGAAACCCTGGCAAACCAATTCAGGTTCACATCACAAAAATCATTCATCATGATCCAATTAGCTTTTATTGTTATAGAAACAGAAATAGTTCCACATTTATAAATAAATAAATAAATAAATAAATAAATAATAAATGCAATGCCCCACATAAATGGGCTTGAAGACAAAAATTATATAATTATCTCAATAAATACAGAAAAGACCCTGATAAAATTCAAAAATCCATTTATGATCAAAGCCATGAAATGGCTAGCATATTTCAAAACAACAGAGGTTATATAGAACAAATCTACAGCTCTTATCATTCTAATGATGATAATGAAGAAAACCTCAAAGCATTCCAATTCAAATCAGGAACAAGACAAGGATTCCCCCTATTTCTACTACCATTCAATATAGCACGTAAGTCTTAGCTAGAACAGTTAGTCAAGAAAAAACAAAGGGGAGACCAAAGGAACAAAAGGAGCCAAGGTGTCCCTACTTATAGTTAAAAGGATGTCCAAACCACTTAGTTATCAGGGCAATTCAAATTAAGCTACTTGAACATTCCATTTCACATGCCAACAAATTCTAGTGTTGTTGGAGGGTAAAAGAAACCCTTAGACAATATTGGTGTGAATCTAAGGTTGTACACACACTTTGGAAATGAGTGTGGAGGTTTCTCAAAATCTGACCCAGCTATACCACTTCTGAATGTTAGACAAAATGACTTTACATCATACTCCAAAGTTACTAGCCTTACCCGTGGAGATATTGCTCCTCTATTTAAAATAGCTAGAAAATAGAACCATCAAAAGATACGTGTGATGTGGAGACTTCTTTAGTTTCTTTGGAATGTTAGTTATGTCAAATGATATTTTCCTGGGGTAAGCAGGTGAAAGGATATCTTGATAAAGCAAACACATGAAATAACATTGAAGCAGACACAGGTGAAAAAATGTCTTGCTAAAGCAAACTTGAGAAAGGACACTTGACGAAGACGTATAACTATGACCCTGCAGACAGCGGGAGATGAACACTGAGAATTAGTTAAAAACCGAAGAATTAGGCCAACCAATATACTATAAGGATATGCTGACATTAGAATGGACACTTACAATAGTATTAAGATGGGGACATGGAAAATAGAATCAACACCCAAAAATTATTTATCCACTTAGAAAAATGAAATCATGAAAAATTCTTTATATTTTTGCATTAGGGATGCTCAATCTACTGTAAGTTATACTTTATAGATGTTATTTTGTGATGAGCATTATGATGATATACTTATGTGTGCATACGTGTGGATCTGTATGTTTATGTGTGTGGAGGAGGAAGAACACGTGTGTGTGCATATGTATGGTGTGGAGCCCAGAGGCTAATGTCAGGGGTCATTGCTTGCATTTGCTCAGCATTCTGATTCCCAAGTTCTCACTCATGCTTTGGGACTGTGTTTCTGAGTTTCTTGGAGACAAGAGATAGTTGTATTTCCAGAACATTCATCTATGTCTATTAATTGACAAATTAAAGCCATTTGCATTCATTATTGCAAGTGAGAAGGTTTTGCTACCATTTATCATTTTGTTGTTTCTTGTTCTAGTTGATTGGTTTATTGGTAGTTCCTTTCTTCTTCTCCTGTAGTGATGGATGTTTGTTGATTTGCTCTGTTAGTGACGCTTCCCCTAGTATTTTATCTGATGCTTTCGTGAATCTATTTTGTGTTTTCTTACGTGTGAACTGTTTTTCCTTTGTATTTATTTAATAGTTACTTAAATGATTAAATAGTAATAAATAGTAGTAATTAATAATAATAAAATAATTAATAATAAAATAATGATTAATAGTAAATTAAATAGTTAATTAAATAGTACTCATTTAAGAATTTTTGAAATATTAACTAGTTTTCATGAATTACTTTAACTTTAGCCTATCTTGAACTGTTTATTTGTCCATCTACTTTAGTAGATAATTTTGCTAGATAATCTTAATTGCCAGCTCTTTATTTTCAAGACTTGAAATATATCATTCAATGTTTTTCTAGCTTTCAAAGTTGTTGATCAGATGTAGATCTGATGTACTTCTGAAGTTTCTATGTCTGCATGGTTAGTTGGCATTTTCATATAAACTTTTTGTAGTCTTATTTATTTTGTATTTTTATTAACATATTAATTATAAATAATAATGGCCTTTATTGATAATTTTACTCTCATAAGCTTTTTTGTCCTTCTCTATTCTCTTTCATTCCCTTCCTTTCCACAACCAGTTTCCTTGATCGTTTTCTTCTCTCTCTCTCTCTCTCTCTCTCTCTCTCTCTCTCTCTCTCTCGTGACCTATTTAGTTTAGTCAGGATTTCCTACAGAAACACTGGGATTGGTTCTTTATGAGAGCATAGGCACCTTACCAGTCAGTGTCTATAACTACTAAAGAAAACGTCTCTGCCTTTCCTAGAGACAATTAACTATATTTGTATCCTTAAGGAGGGATGGATCCTAATGTTTCCTGCTCTACTTCATGACAGAATATCGATGGACTCAAACTTGTGTACATTTTGTGTTGATAACTAGAGTTGCTGACATGTCCAGACTGACACAGCTATGTGTGCTTCCAAAATAAAAAATAAAGCATTTCCAAATATTTCTTTGTTCTGTTACACAGCAACTTTCTTTGAGTTGATATATTTCTCTCAGAGGAAAACTTTTTAAGACTTGGAATGTTCTAAAGAGATATGAAGCTTTCAATTTTTCAAAGAAGATTACTAAATCTCAGAAAGTAAGCAATTCAGAAGTTTAAGAAGTCTCTGGAACTGACAAGATTCACTACACACCACTCCCTTCATTCCTCCCAAAGCTTACGTAATCATTAAGGCCTGCTCACACACACTCTTATACAAGCCGTGCTGCCTGAGACCGACCAGTTGGGAGAACTCATGAACTCGCCTACCTGTAAAGCTTCATACAAACTCTGCAGTCAGCCCCAGATAGCCAGCTTTCATGAAATGTCAACTTCAGGTGATACAGCTGGGTGTCTTTCAGTCATTAATGTTCTGTAAATAACCCCTCATCCATTCTCCTATAACCACAGTAAAAGTTATTTTCACCAAATGGGTTCAGCAAGTTGGACTCTTTTAATACACTTTGGTCTGTCATTATTTTCCCATCTAGACTGTATAGACATTTCTTTGATTTCTCAGGAGTAGTGTAACACAGATCCATCCTTTTGCTCTTGCATTCTTTCTGCCTTCCTTTGTGCTGACTCCTAAATAGTGGATGAGGAGACATAGCTGTCTGGTTTAGGGATCAACTTTCAACAGTCCGTTATTTCCAGCACGTTGATCAGTTATGGTCTCTGCAGAACTGCTACCTACAGCAAAAATAAGCTTTTTTGACTAAAGTAGACAGCACTACTGATATAGACATCTCTTTTTGCTTCATATATCAACATATTGGATATTATATGTCCAGGACAAGTCTTCTCTATTGGTGTCTGAGGTGATAACTGCTTCCTGTTGGTGCCTAACATTATAACTGCCTCCAGGTTTGGATATCTATGTTTTCTCTAACTTTGGAAATTTTCTGACAATACCTCACTGAAAGGTTGGTCGTGTCTCAGATATTTTCTCAACCCCATAGATATTTAGATATGGGCTATTGAACACATTCTAGTCTCTTGGAAGTTTGAGTCCTATCCATTTGTTATATAAATGTTGTTTATTTATATCTATATTGTCTTGATATTAACTTTCATTCTTGAGATTAATCGTTCTAATTAGCTTTGCCTGCTCATGATGCTTTGTAGTGGCTTTTTTTTTTTCAAAGTTAGATGCAGGAGTTTTATTTGATCATAAGATGGATACATTTTGAAAAAGTAGACTAGAGACACTTCGGAAATGTATGCATTGAATCATCAAGTGTGTGATGCATTAAGCAAAGGGTATATCAGGGTAAATCAGTGAATAGACATAACTGGCACTTGTTATTATTTTCTGTTTCAGTGGTTCCCCCTACCCACTGCCATCTCTCTGGGGAGTACAGCAGGTACCAAAGGAATCCTATCAGTGTGGCTTTTTTTTTTTAAACTGATCCTTTAATTTCCATCTAAATTTCTTTGCTGTATTTTTCCTCCACGGTCTTAAATATTTTCCTCAAGTCCCTGACTATTTTATTTTATTTTATTTTATTTTATTTTATTTTATTTTATTTTATTTTATTTTATTTTATTTTGTTTTGTTTTGTTTTTCGAGACAGGGTTTCTCTGTATAGCCCTGGCTGTCCTGGAACTCACTTTGTAGACCAGGCTGGCCTCGAACTCACAAATCTGCCTGCCTCTGCCTCTGGAGTGCTGGGATTAAAGGCATGTGCCACCATGCCCAGCTCCCTGACTCTTTTATACACTCGGGTTAAATTCATTTCTGTTTTGAATAGATTTTATAACTACATTCTTGTCAATGTCTTGAATTAAATTATTTATTTGTTTATTCGTATCATCTCTTAGATTATTGATCCTGTTTGGAAGTGTGACTCAGAAGTCTTCTGACATTTCAACTATCTGTCCATCTTTGTTTTCCTACATTGGGAGCCTGTCAGCTTGTGGAGGCTTTGTACCAATATTCTCTTTCATGTTTAAGGTGTTTCTCTATTGTATTTTGTGTATCTTCTGCGCTGGTACATCCTCTGGTTTGTAATTTCCCCTCTTTTCCCGTTTTTTATTGTTTGTTTTATGTGAGTCTTCTCAATGAGGGAATCATCACTTGCTTTACTATCAAGGAGAAAGTCAACTGCTGTAGCAACTGTGATGATTTGACAAGATTTCCAGTGTTAGCTGTATCAGAGGATAATCTGTTCTTAGTCTATGTACCTTATAAGCTTTGGAGATCCGAATGCTAAGTATAGAAATATGTTTTCAGTTACTGATTCTTCCTGGATTGCAAAACCCTGTTCCTTCTGTTAATCTTAGGTTTTACCAATGCCCTACTGTACCAAGTTCTGTTCAATGACCCATATAGAACCTCCCTGTGATAGGCGGATTTGGGAGTTATTACGAATCTCCCAGCATCAGATTCCCTTATCACACTTCTGTTCTTATATGTATAATCTGTACAGTTTAGAGACTGTTCAGATGGTACACTCACTGAATTCTGCCTGCATCCTTGCCAGAGTTCACAAGAATCTCTCCTTTTCTTTGTTATTCTCTTTGATATTTTCTTATTTACATTTCAAATGTTTTTCCCTTTCCAGATCTGAACTTCGGAAACCCCCTATCCCATCCCCCACCCCCTGCCTCTATAAGGGTACCCACCAACTCCTGCCTTCCTGCCCTGACATTCCTCTACTCTGGTGCATCAAGCACCTTCAGGCCCAAGGGCTTCTCCTCACACTGATATCCAACAAGGCCATCCTCTGACACATATGCAGCCTGAGCCGTGGATCCCTCCATTTGTACTCTTTGGTTAATGATTCAGTCCCCAGGAGCTCTGGGGTGGGGGTGGGGTCTGGCCGGTTGACACTGTTTGCTCCTTCCATGGGGCTGCAAACCCCCTCAGCTCTTTCAGTTCCTATTCCAACTCCTCTATCTGGGACCCTGTGCTCAGTCCAATGGTTGGCTAAGAGCATCTGCCTCTACATTAGTCAGGCTCTAGCAGAGCCTCTCAGGAGACAGCAAGCACTTCCTGGCATCCACAATAGCATCTGAATTTGGTGACTGTATATGGGATGGATCCCCAGGAGGGGCAGTCTCTGGATGACCTTTCTTTCAGTCTCTGCTTTACACTTTGGCTTCATATTTTCTCCTGTGAATATTTTGTTCTCCCCTCTAAGAAGCACTGAAGCATCCACACTTTGGTCTTCCTTCTTCTTGGGCTTCATATGGTCTGTGAATTGAGTCTTGGGTATTCCAAAGTTGTGGGCTAATATCCACTTATCAGTGAGTGCATACCATGTGTGTTCTTTTGTGACTGAGTTACCTCATTCAGGTTGATATTTTGAATTCCATCTATTTGCCTGCGAATTTCATGAAGCCATGTTTTTTTTTTTTGTTTGTTTGTTTGTTTGTTTGTTTTTAAATGGGTGAGTAGTACTATGTTGTGTAAATGTACCACATTTTCTCTATTCATTCCTCTATTGAGGGACATCTAGGTTGTTTCCAGATTCTGGCTATTATAAATATGGCTGCTATGAACATAGTGGAGCATGTGTCCATTTAAATGTTGAAGCATCTTCTGGATTTATGCCTAGGAGTGGTATAGCTGGGTCCTCAGGCAGTAATATTTTCTACACAATATTTTGTGTCATTTTATGAGGAACTGCCAGCCTGATTTACAGAGTGGTTGTACTAGCTTGCAATCTCACCAACAATGGAGGAGTGTTTCTCTTTCTCACATCCTTGCCAGCATTTACTGTCATCTGAATTTTTAATCTTAGTCATTATGACTGATATAAGGTGGAATCTCAGGGTTGTTTTGATTTCCATTTCCCTGATGATTAAGGATGTTGAACATTTCTTCAGGTGCTTCTCAGCCATTCAAGTTTCCTCAGTTGAGAATTCTTTGTTTAGCTCTGTTCCCCATTTTTAATAGGGTTATTTGATTCTTGGGAGTCTAACTTCTTGAGTTCTTTGTATATATTGGATATTAGCCCTCAATCAAATGTAGGATTGGTAAAGATCTTTTCCCACTGTGTTGGTTTCCATTTTGTCCTATTGACAGTCTACTTTGCCTTACAGAAGCTTTGCAATATTATGAGGTCCCATTTACCTATTCTTAGTCTTAGAGCATAAGCCATTGGTGTTCTGTTCAGAAACTTTACCCTTTGCCATGTGTTCAAAACTTTCCCCCACTTTCTCTGTTATTAGATTCAGTGTTTCTGGTATTATATGGAGGTCCTTGATCCACTTGAATTTGAGCTGTGTATAGGGATTTAAGAATGGACTAAATTGCATTTTATTTATTTATTTATTTATTTATTTATTTATTTATTTATTGTTTCAATAATATTTTTTGAATTAGGTATTTTCCTCATTTACATTTCCAATGCTATCCCAAAAGTCCCCCATACCCTCCCCACAACCCCCTAAACACCCACTCCCACTTTTTGGCCATGGCATTCCCCTGTACTGGGGCATATAAAGTTTGAAAGTCCAATGGGCCTCTCTTTCCAGTGATGGCTGACTAGGCCACTTTTGATACATATGCAGCTAGAGTAAAGAGCTCTGGGGTACTGGTTAGTTCATAATGTTGTTCCACCTATAGGGTTGCAGATCCCTTTAGCTCCTTGGGGATTTTCTCTAGCTCCTCCATTGGGGGCCCTGTGATCCATCCAATACCTGACTGTGACCATCCACTTATGTGTTTGCTAGGCCCCGGCATAGTCTCACTAGAGACTGCTATATCAGGGTCCTATCAGCACAATCTTGCTAGTATATGCAATGGTGTCAGCATTTGGAGGCTGATTATGGGATGGATCCCTGGATATGGCAGTCTCTAGATGGTCCATCATTTTGTCTCAGCTCCAAACTTTGTCTCTGTAACTCCTTCCATGGGTGTTTTGTTCCCAGTTCTAAGAAGGGGCAAAGCGTCCACACTTTGGTCTTCGTTCTTCTGCAGTTTCATGTGTTTTGCATATTGTAACATATATCTTGGGTATTCTAAGTTTCTGGGCAAATATCCACTTATCAGTGAGTACATATCATTTGAGTTCTTTTGTGATTGGGTTACCTCACTCAGGATGATGTCCACCAGGTCCAACAATTTGCCTACGAATTTCATAAATTCATTCTTTTTAATAGCTGAGTAGTACTCCATTGTGTAAATGTACCACATTTTTTTGTATCCATTCCTGTGTTGAGGGGCATCTGGGTTCTTTTCAGGTTCTGGCTATTATAAATGAGGCTGCTATGAACATAGTGGAGCATGTTTCTTTCTTACTAGTTGGAACATCTTCTGGATATATGCCCAGGAGAGGTATTGCTGGATCCTCCAGTAGTACCATGTCCAATTTTCTGAGAAACCGCCAGACTGATTTCCAGAGTGGTTGTACAAGCTTGCAATCTCACCAACAGTGGAGGAGTGTTTCTCTTTCTCCACATCCTCGCCAGTATCTGCTGTCACATGAATTTTTGATCTTAGCCATTCTGACTGGTGTGAGATGGAATCTCAGGGTTGTTTTGATGTGCATTACCCTGATGATTAAGGATGCTGAACATTTTTTCAGGTGTTTCTCAGCCATTCGGTATTCCTCAGGTGAGAATTCTTTGTTTAGCTCTAAGCCCCATTTTTAATGGGGTTATTTGATTTTCTGGAGTCCACCTTCTTGAGTTCTTTATATATATTGGATATTAGTCCTCTATCTGATTTAGAATAGGTAAAGATCCTTTCTCAATCTGTTGGTGGCCTTTTTGTCTTATTGACGGTGTCTTTTGCCTTACAGAAGCTTTGCAGTTTCATGAGGTCCCATTTGTCAATTCTCGATCTTACAGCAGAAATCATTGCTGTTCTATTCAGAAAATTTTCCCCTGTGCCAATATCTTTGAAAATTCTCTCAACTTTCTCCTCTATAAGTTTCAGTGTCTCTGGTTTTATGTGGAGCTCTTTGATCCACTTAGATTTGACCTTAGTACAAGGAGATAGGAATGGATCAATTCACATTCTTCTACATGATAACAACCAGTTGTGCCAGCACCATTTGTTGAAAATGCTGTCTTTTTTCCACTGGATGGTTTTAGCTCCCTTGTCAAAGATCAAATGACCATAGGTGTGTGGGTTCATTTCTGGGTCTTCAATTCTATTCCATTGGTCTACTTGTCTGTCACTATACCAGTACCATGCAGTTTTTATCACAATTGCTCTGTAGTACAGCTTTAGGTCCGGCATAGTGATTCCACCAGAGGTTCTTTTATCATTGAGAAGAGTTTTTGCTATCCTAGGTTTTTTGTTATCCAGATGAATTTGCAGAATGTTCTTTCTAGTTCATTGAAGAATTGAGTTGGAATTTTGATGGGGATTGCATTGAATCTGTAGATTGCTTTTGGCAAGATAGCCATTTTTACAATGTTGATCCTGCCAATCCATAAGCATGGGAGATCTTTCCATCTTCTGAGATCTTCTTCAATTTCTTTCTTCAGACACTTGAAGTTCTTATCATACAGATCTTTCACTTCCTTTGTTAGAGTCATGCCAAGGTATTTTATAATATTTGTGACTATTGAGAAGGGTGTTTCCCTAATTTCTTTCTCAGTCCATTTATCCTTTGTGTAGAGAAAGCTCATTGATTTGTTTGAGTTAATTTTATATCCAGCTACTTCACCGAAGCTGTTTATCAGGTTTAGGAGTTCTCTGGTGGAATTTTTAGGGTCATTTATATATACTATCATATCATCTCCAAAAAGTGATATTTTGACTACTTCTTTTCCAATTTGCATCCCCTTGATTTCCTTTTGTTGTCGAATTGCTCTGGCTAGAACTTCAAGTACAATGTTGAATAGGTAGGGAGAAAGTGGGCAGCCTTGTCTAGTCCCTGATTTTAGTGGGATTGCTTCCAGCTTCTCTCCATTTACTTTGATGTTGGCTACTGGTTTGCTGTAGATTGCTTTTATCATGTTTAGGTATGGGGCCTTGAATTCCTGATCTTTCCAAGACTTTTATCATGAATGGGTGTTGGATTTTGTCAAATGCTTTCTCCGAATCTAATGAGATGATCATGTGGTTTTTGTCTTTGAGTTTGTTTATATAATGAATTACATTGATGGATTTTCGTATATTAAACCATCCCTACATCCCTGGAATAAAACCTAATTGGTCATGATGGATGATAGTTTTGATGTGTTCTTGGATTCAGCGAGAATTTTACTGATGATTTTTGCATCGGGAAATTGGTCTGAAGTTCTCTATCTTTGAGAGTAATTGTGGCTTCATAGAATGAGTTGGGTAGAGTACCTTCTACTTCTATTTTGTCGAATAGTTTGTACAGAACTGGGATTAGATCTTCTTTGAACTCTGCAGTAAACCCATCTGGTCCTGGGCTTTTTTTGGTTGGGAGACCAATAATGACTGCTTCTATTTCTTTAGGGGATATGGGACTGTTTAGATCGTTAACTTGATCCTGGTTTAACTTTGGTACCTGGTATCTGTCTAGAAATTCTTCCATTTCGTCTAGGTTTTCCAGTTTTGTTGAGTATAGCCTTTTGTAGAAGGATATGATGGTGTTTTGGATTTCTTCAGGGTTTGTTGTTATGTCTCGCTTTTCATTTCTGATTTTGTTAATTAGGATGCTGTCCTGTGTCCTCTAGTGAGTCTGGCTAAGGGTTTATCTATCTTGTTGATTTTCTCGAAAAACCAGCTCCTTGTTTGGTTGATTGCTTGAATAGTTCTTCGTGTTTCCACTTGGTTTTGTAGTGTCCCATTAGTTTGGGTATGGTGTGGCTTCATTTTCATTAAACTCTAAAAAGTCTTTAATTTCTTTCCTTATTCCTTCCTTGAACAAGGTATCATTGAGAAGAGTGTTGTTCAGTTTCCACGTGAATGTTGGCTTTCCATTATTTTTGTTGTTATTGAAGATCAGCCTTAGTCCATGGTGGTCTGATAGGATGCATGGGATGATTTCAATATTTGTATCTATTGAGGCTTGTTTTGTGACCAATTATATGGTCAATTTTGGAGAAGGTACCATGAGGTGCTGAGAAGAAGGTATATCCTTTTGTTTTAGGATAAAATGTTCTGTAGATATCTGTCAGATCCATTTGTTTCATCACTTCTGTTAGTTTGACTGTGTCCCTGTTTAGTTCCTGTTTCCATGATCTGTCCATTGTTGAAAATGGTGTGTTGAAGTCTCCCACTATTATTGTGTGAGGTTCAATATGTGCTTTGAGCTTTACTAAAGTTTCTTTAATGAATGTGGCTGCTCTTGCATTTGGAGCATAGATATTCAGAATTGAGAGTTCATCTTGGAGGATTTTACCTTTGATGAGTATGAAGTGTCCCTCCTTGTCTTTTTTGATAACTTTGGTTTGGAAGTCGATTTTATTCAATATTAGAATGGCTACTCCAGCTTGTTTCTTCAGACCATTTGCTTGGAAAATTGTTTTCCAGCCTTTTCTCTGAGGTAGTGTCTGTCTTTTTCACTCAGATGGGTTTCCTGTAAGCAGCAGACTGTTGGGTCCTGTTTGTGTAGCCAGTCTGTTAGTCTATGTCTTTTTATTGGGGAATTGAGTCCATTGATATTAAGAGATATTAAGGAAAAGTAATTGTTGCTTCTTTTTATTTTTGTTTTTAGAGTTGGCATTCTGTTTTAGTGGCTGTCTTCTTTTTGGTTTGTTGAGGGATTACTTTCTTGCTTTTTCTAGGGCATGGTTTCCATCCTTGGATTGTTTTTTTTTTTTTTTTTTTTCTGTTATTATCCTTTGAAGGGCTGGATTCGTGGAAAGATACTGTGTGAATTTGGTTTTGTTGTGGAAAACTTTTTTTCTCCATCTATGGTAATTGAGAGTTTGGCTGGGTATAGTAGCCAGGGCTGGCATTTGTGCTCTCTTCGTGTCGGTATAACGTCTGTCCAGGATCTTCTGGCTTTCATAGTCTCTGGTGAAAAGTCTGGTTTAATTCTGATAGGCCTGCCTTTATATGTTACTTGACCTTTCTCCCTTACTGCTTTTAGTATTCTCTCTTTATTTAGTGCATTTGTTGTTCTGATTATTATGTGTCGGGAGGAATTTCTTTTCTGGTCCAGTCTATTTGGAGTTCTGTAGGCTTCTTGTATGTTCATGGGTATGTCATTCTTTAGGTTTGCGAAGTTTTCTTCTATAATTTTGTTGAAGATATTTGCTGGCCCTTTAAGTTGAAAATCTTCATTCTCATCTACTCCTATTATCCGTAGGCTTGGTCTTCTCATTGTGTCCTGGATATCCTGGATGTTTTGAGTTAGGATCTTTTTGGCTTTTGTATTTTCTTTGATTGTTGTGTCAATGTTCTCTATGGAATTTTTTGCTCCTGAGATTCTCTCTTCCATCTCTTGTATTCTGTTGCTGATGCTCCCATCTATAGTTCCAGATTTTTTTCCTAGGTTTTCTATCTCCTGTGTTGCCTCACTTTCGGTTTTCTTTATAGTGTCTACTTCCCTTTTTAGGTCTTGGATGGTTTTATTCAATTCCATCACCTGTTTGGTCGTGTTTTCTTGCAATACTTTAAGGGATTTTTGTGCTTCCTCTTTAAGGTCTTCTACCTGTTTAGCAGTGTTCTCCTGTATTTCTTTAAGTGAGTTATTAAAGTCCTTCTTGATGTCCTCTACCATCATCATGAGATATGCTTTTAAATCCTGGTCTATTTTTTCGAATGTGTTGAGGTGCCCAGGACTGGGTGGGGTGGGAGTGTTGTGCTCTGATGAAGGTGAGTGGTCCTGGTTTCTGTTAGTAATATTCTTACGGTTGCCTTTCACCATCTGGTAATCTCTGGAGTTAGTTGTTGTAGTTGTCTCTGGTTAGATCTTGTTCCTCAGGTGTTTATGTTAGCCTCTATCAGCAGACCTTGGAGACTAGATCTCTCCTGAGTTTCAGTGCTCAGAGTACTTTCTGCAAGTAGGCTCTCCTCTTGCAGGGAAGGTGCCCAGATGTCTGGTGTTCGATATCACCTGGCAGAAGTTGTGATCCACTCACAGAGGTCTTAAGATCCCATGGAGCGTCCTGTGTATACCTTACGGGTGTCCACAGTCTCCATGCCCAAGATACCACTATACTGGCATGGACTAGAAGGGACTTGTGCCCCTGATCAGACCGGGTTTTCTGCTTCCCTAACTAATGCAGTCTTAGGTCCCACACAATTGGATTGGAGCAGATGGTGTGTTCCACTCACCAGAGGTCTTAAGATCCCGTGGCGGGTCTTGTGGGTAGCTTGTGGGTGTTAGCCGACTCTGTGCCCTAGCTACCCCCCCCCCCCATTGCATTTTTATATATGTTGTTTGACAGTTGAACCAGCACCATTGGTTGAAAATGCTGCCTTTTTTTCCACTGGATAGTTTTAGTTACTTTGTTATAGATCAAGTGACCATAGGTGTGTGACTTCATTTCTGGGTCTTCAGTTCTTTTCCATTGATCTACCTGCCTGTCACTGTACCAATACCATGCAGTCTTTGTTTTTTTGTTGTTGTTGTTGTTTTTTCTTTAATCACTATTGCTCTGTAGTACAGCTTGAGGTCAGGGATGGTTATTTCCCCATAAGTTCTTTTATTGTTGAGAATAGTTTTCACTATTCTACTATTCTGGTTCATTTTTTTTTCTTTTTAATTTCAAATGAATTTGAGAATTTTTCTGTCATTTTTAAAAATTAGATATTTTCTATTTTTACATTTCAAATGTTATTCCCTTTCCTTGTTTTCCTTCCAAAAATCCTCTATCCCCTTCCCTCTCTCCCTGTTCTCCAACCCACCCACTCCCATTCCTGGTCCTGGCATTCTCCTATACTGGGGCATAGAGCCTTCACAGGACCAAGGGTGTCTCCTCACACTGATGACTAACTAGGCCAACCTCTGCTATAAATATAGCTAGAGACACAAGTTCCACCATGTGTTTTCTTTGATTGGTGGTATAGTTCCAAGTAGCTCTGAGGGTACTTTTTAGTTCATATTGATGTTCCTTTTATGTGGCTTCAGTCCTTCAGCTCCCTGTGTATTTCTCTGGCTTCTTCACTGGGAACCTTTTGCTCTGTCCAGTGGATGACTATGAGCATCCACTTCTGTATTTGCCAGGCACTTGCAGAGCCTAGCAGGATACAGCTATATAAGAATCCTGTCACCAGGTTCTCGTTGGCATCTGCCTAGTGTCTGGGCTTGGTGGTTGTTTATGGGGTGGATCACCAAGTGGGTCACTCCTTCAGGCTCTGCTCTGAACTTTGTGTCTTTAATTCCATCTATGGGTATTTTGTTCCCCATTGTAAGAAGGAATGAAGTATCCACACTTTGGCCTTTCTTCTTGAGTTTCCTGTGTTTTGCATATTGTATCTTGGGTATTCCAAGTTTCTGGGCTAATATCCACTTATCAGTGAGTGCATAGCATGTGTGTTCTTTTATGATTGGGTTACCTCTCTTAGCATGATATCCTCCAGATCCATCCATCTGCCTAAGAATTTCATAAATTCATTCTTTTTAATAGCTGAGCAGTACTCCATTGTGTAAATGTACCACATTTTCTGTATCTGTTCTTCTGTTGAGGGACATCTGGGTTCTTTCCAGCTTCTGGCTATTATAAACAAGGCTGCTATAAACATAGTGGAGCATGTCTCCTTATTACAAGTTGGAACATCTTCTGGGTACGTGCCCAGGAGAGGTATTGCTGGATCTCCTGGTAGTACTATGTCCAGTTTTCAGAGGAACCTCCAGACTAATTTCCAAAGTGGTTGTACCAGCTTGCAATCCCACCAGCAATGGAGGAGTGAATCTCTTTCTCCACATCCTCGCCTGCATCTGCTCTCACCTGAATTTTTGATCTTAGCCAGAGAATTGTTCTTTCTAATTATATGAAGAATTGAGTTGGAGTTTTGATGGGGTAATATTCAATCTGTAGAATGCTTTAGTCAAGATGGACATTTTTACTATATTAATCCAGTCAATCCATGAGCATAAGAAATCTTTCCATCTTCTAAAGTCTTCTTTGGTTTCTTTCTTCACAGACTTGAAGTTCTTATCATACAGATCTTTCACTAGTTTGGTTAGAGGTATATCAAGATATTTTATACTGTTTGTGATTATTGTGAAGGATGTCATTTCTCTAATTTCTTTTTCAGTCCATTTCTTCCTATGATTATAGGAAGTCTACTCATTTGTTGGAGTTAATTTTTGTATCTGGCCACTTTGCTGAAGTTGTTTATCAGCTGTAGTTCTCTGGTAAATTTTTTGTTGTCACTAAAGTATACTATCATATCATTTGCAAATAGTGATATTTTGACATCTTCCTTTCCAATTTGTATGCCTTTGACCTCCTTTTGTTGTCTAATTGCTCTAGCTAGAACTTCAAGTACTATATTGAAAAGACAGGGAGAGAGTAGGCAGCCTTGTCTAGTTCCTGATTTTAGTGGGATTGCTTCAACTTTCTCTCCATGTAGTTTGATGTTGGCTACTGGTTTGTTGTATTGCTTTTACTATGTTTAGGTATGGGCCTTGAATTCCTGATCTTTCCAAGGCTTAATTTGAAGAGATGTTGAATTTTGTCAAATGCTTTTTTTCAGCATTTAATGAAATGATTATGTGTGGGCTTTTTTTTTTTTTGAGTTTGTTTATGAAGTGGATTACTTTGATGGATTCCCATATATTGAACCATGCCTGCATTGCTGGGATAAATCCTACTTTATCATGGTGAATGATCATTTTGATGTGTTCTTGGATTCAGATTGCAGAAAATTTATCGAGCATTTTTACATTGATATTCATAAGGGAAATTGGTCTGAAGTTCTCTTTCTTTGTTGGGTCTTTATGTGGTTTGGTATCAGTATAACTGTGGCTTCATAGAACAAATTAGTACTGTTCCTTCTGTTTCTTCCTTTCTTCCTTTCTTCCGTTCTTTCTCTTTCTTTCTTTCTTTCTTTCTTTCTTTCTTTCTTTCTTTCTTTCTTTCTTTCTTTCTTTCTTTCTTTCTTTCTTTTTTGGAAAAGTTTAAAGACTATTGGTATTAGGTCTTCTTTCAAGGTCTGATAGAATTCTGCACTAAACCCATCTGGTCCTGGGCTATTTGTTGGTTTGGAGACTTTTAATGACTGCTTCTATATCTTTAGGAGTTATGGGACTGTTTAGATCGTTTCTCTGATCCTGATTTAACTTTGGTATTTGTTATCTGTCAAGAATATTGGCCATTTCATCCAGATTTTCCAGTTGTGTTGAGCATTGGCTTTTGTAATAGGATCTGATATTATTTTAATTTCCTTAGTTTCTGTTGTTATGTCTCCCTTTCATTTTTTGATTTTGTTAATTTGAATAATGTCTCTGTACCCTCTGGTTAGTCTGGCTAAGATCTTGCTGATTTTCTCAAAGAACCAGTTTCTGTATCTGTTGATCCTTTGTATATTTCTTTTGTTTCTACTTGGTTGATTTTGTCCTTGAGTTTGATTATTTCCTGCCTTCTACTGCTCTTGGGTGTATTTGCTTCTTTTTGTTCTAGAACTTTCAGGTGTGCTGTTTACCTGCTAGTGTATGCTTTCTCCAGTTTCTTTTTTGTAGGAATTCAGAGCTGTGAGATTTCCTCTTAGCCCTACTTTCATTGTGTCCCATAAGTTTGAGGATGTTGTGCCTTCCTTTTCATTAAATTCTAAAGTCTTTAATTTCTTTCCTTATTTCTTCCTTGACCAAGTTCTCATTGAGTAAGGCATTGTTCAACTTCCTTCTGTATATGGGCTTTCTGTTGTTTTTGCTGCCATTGAATACCAATCTTAGTCAGTGGTGATCTGTAGGGTGCATGTGATTATTTCAATCTTCTTGTATCTGTTGAGGTCTGTTTTGTGACTGATTATATGGTCAGTTTTCTGAGAAGGTACCATGACATGCTGAGAACAAGGTATATTCTTTTGTTTTAGAATAAAATGCTTTATAGATATCAGTTAAATTCATTTGGACCATTACTTCTGTTAGTTTCACTGTGTCTCCATTTAGTTTGTGTTTCCATGATCTGTCCACTGATGAGAGGAGGTGTTTAAGTCTCCCACTATTATTATGTGAGGTGCATTGTGTGCTTTGAGCTTTAGTAAAGTTTCTTTTATGAATGTGGGTGCCCTTGTATAGATGTTCAGAATTGAGAGTCCTTGGTAGACTTTTACTTTGATGAGTATGAAATATTGTTCCTTATCCTTTCTGATGACTTTTGGTTGAAAGTCAACTTTATTTGATATTAGAATGGCTACTCCAGTTTGTTTCTTGGAACAATTTGCTTGAAAAATTGTTCTCCAGCCCTTTACTCTGAGGAATTGATTGTCTTTGACAATGAGGTGAGTTTCCTGTATGTAACAAAATGCTGGATCCTGTTTACATAGCTAGTCTGTTAGTCTATGTCTTTTTTGGGGGGGAGGGTGTTGAGTCCATTGATGTTAAGAGATATTAAGGAATAGTGATTGTTGTTTCCTGTTGTTTTTTGTTTGTTTGTTTTGTTTTTTTTTTAGTTTTGATGTTATTTTTATGTTCATGTGGCTATCTTCTTTTGGGTTTGTTGAAAGAAAATGATCTTCTTGCTTTTTCTATGCTGTAGTTTTCCTCCTGTGTTGGTGTTTTTCCATTTATTATCCTTTGTATTTGTAGGGCTGGTTTTGAGGAAAGATATTATATAAATTTGGTTTTGTCACGGAATATCTTGGTTTCCCCATCTATGTTAATTGAGAGTTTTTCTGTGTATGAGCTGGCATTTGTGTTCTCTTAGGGTCTGTATTAGGTATATTCAGAATCTTCTAGCTTTCATGTTCTCTGGAGTGAAGTCTGGTTTAATTCAGAAAGATTTGCCTTCATATGTTACTTGACCTTTTTCTCTTACCACTTTTAATATTATTTCTTTGTTTTGTGCATTTGGTGTTTTGACTATTACGTGACAGGAGGAATTTCTTTTCTGGTCCAGTCTATTTGGAGTTCTATTGGCTTCTTGAATGTTCATGGACATCTCTTTCTTTATGTTAGGGATGTTTTCTTCTATAATTTTGTTGAAGATATGTACTGGGAATCTTCACTCTCTTCTATATTATCCTTAGGTTTGGTCTTCTCATTGTGTCCTGGGTTTCCTGGATGTTTTGGGTCAGGAGCTTTATGCATTTTGCATTTTCTTTGACTGTTGTGTCAATGTTTTCTATGGTATCTTCTGCACCTGAGATTCTCTCTTCTGTCTCTTGTGTTCTGTTGGTGATGCTTGCATCTATGACTCCCAATCTCTTTTCTAGGTTTTCTATCTTCAGGGTTGTCTCCCTTGGTGATTTTGTTATTAATTCTATTTCCATTTTTAGATCCTGGATAGTTTGTTCAATTCCATCACCAGTTTGGTTGTATTTTCCTGTAATTCTTTAAGGGATTTTTGTGTTTCCTCTTTAAGGGCATCTACTGTTTGCCTGTCATCACCTGTATTTCCTTAAGGGAGTCATTTATGTCCTTCTTAAAGTCCCCTATCATCATCATGAGATGTGATATTAAATCGGAGTCCTGTTTTTCTGGTGTGTTGTTGTATCCATAGATAGCTGTGCTGGGAGAACTGGGTTCTGATGATGCCAAGTATCTTTGGTTTCAGTTGCCCATGTTCTTGCCCTTGTCTCTTGTCATCTGGTTATTTCTCCTGTTAGCGGATCTTGCTGCCTCTGACTGTGGCTTGTCCCTCCTGCAAGCCCATTTGTCAGTACTCTATCTGGAAGGAATTTGGGTATGGAGAGTTGTGGCACAAAGTCAGCTCTGGGTGCAGACAGAAACTGGAAGGATCCTGTCTCCAGATGTTCCTTGGTTCCTGTGTCCTGATGGCTCTGGGCCAGTCTTGGTTAATAGCACAGTATCCAATACCAACTGTTAATATTGTCCCTATGGGAATTATAATTTTCTTTTTTAACGATGTTTTCTTTTGCTACTGTTATGCCATTGGAAAAGGTGGGGACAACCTTCCAATTTGTATAGTTATAGTTATTAAAAGCATTATGATTCTTTTATTTCTCTTTGTAACTTCATTTCAGAAGTTGTTTTAACATGTTGCTCCTGTCAACAGTACTAAATCTTGTTTGCAAAAGTAAGTATTTAACAATGTGGGTTTCTCCACTTTTGTAAATTACCTCTTAGGTGCAATAAAATAAATAAAAAAAAAGGAGACAATAGCCATCCTTGAGGGAACAGAGCTTTATGTTCCTTATCATCTGATGGATATTCTGAGAAGTTAGTTGCAATGTTACTTGTGGATACTACCCACGCAGAATGAATTAAAGATGCCATGAATGGAGATTAAAGGAACTGCTTCTGGGTGGTAACATACCACCATTCAAACAAACATTGGCTTTGACACTAAGCTGGATATTGAAAACTGAGCAGTACCTTCTAACATTGATGATCCCAATTGGTGCCCATCGTCTAGAGTGTCGTCTAAGTCCCATTCTTGTATTATGCTGAGTGGAGCTGGGATTGAAATTTCTTGGTGACTCTGCAAAATGTACACAGACTTAGTGCCCTACTGTTGTGGATTGTTGTTTATATTTTCTGTTCCCTCAAGAAGGGTGTCCCAATAAGGAATAGATCACATACGCAAGATATGTCAGGTAATATTTTAATTGGTAAAATAAGGTTAGAGCCTGTGATTGGGCAGTGGAAGAAAAAGGCAAAGCTGAAAGATATAGAGAAAGGAAAGAGAAGGGAAGATGAAATGGAGGGAGATGGAGGATAGAGGGAGAAGATATAGGAAAAAGAGGTTGAAGATGAAGCAGACCCATGTGGCCTGGGAGAGCTGGATGGAGTTATGGACTTCATAGTTGGGCAATAGAATAGTGTAGTATTATATTTGTCCAATCTAAGTGTGTAGCTTATAATTATACTATTGAGGTGTGTGTTTTATATGGGCATTTTGCGAGTGGAGATTTACCATTATAAATCTGGCTGGTATCCAAAATGAATTCATCAGGATTTTCAGTCCTCAATTTTCACAGTCCGACAGGAAATGTATTCTGGTTAAAAATTTAAAACATAAGACCATAAAACATAAGAAGACAAATTTTCATTTTCAAAAATGCAGCAGAAGACACTAGTGTACAAATGTATACAAAGGCCAGATATTCATTATGTATTATTTAGGTGGGAAGACTTACTGCAAATTTGTATTTTTTGAGGTGGAAACAACCAACATAAATCGCAATGGACATAAAAAGACACAGATGAAGAAAATATTTTCTTTATGCCTGCTTGCTCCTACTCTACTCTCATGAGCAAGTATATCTAGAACCTACTTATTGTAGACTCCAATATAGAACAAAACTGGGTAATTCAGCTTCATGAAATGACCACCAGATTCTTGGCCTGCTGTCAGGAGACAAACATTGTTGGGCTAACAGGCCCACTCTAATAACTCCTTTTAAAATACTGATTAATTCTATTAGTTCTCTTCTAAAGAACAATAACTGGTAAAATTAAGTAAGTTCAATTGTCCTAGAGGGAATTACAGAAACTTAAATATTATTACTCAGGTGGAAGTTTGGAGGCCAGGATGATAATCAATATGTTTACTACTAACTTATGTAACTATACAGTCATTCTCAAAATGTCAGACTGTAGTTACACACACAGACACACACACACACACACAGAGACACACACACACACACACACCTTTATAGCTGTTTCCAATGAATAGTCAATAGAAGAAGAGCTATCTAATATTTATTTTCATAATTTAAAACTCTACTTATAAAATCTATTACTATAAGCTAGCTACTGTATAAGGCAATTTGCTTTTATTTTCCTATTTACTGCTGTCTACTGTTCTGGGAGATGAGTACTATTATCACTCCATTTCACAGATGATGAAACAAAGTATTAAAATGATTAAGTCACTTGGCCAATCTTCCCTGGGAAATGAATGGTAAGAAGGGTGTAAGCTTGTGTATATCAGTCTAAAAGATCTGGTCCTTTACCTGTGACAGTAGCAGTAACAGCAGTTGTAATTGTGGTATCTGTGGTAAAGTAGCCAGCATATACTGGGTATCTATGACATGCAAGTATCTGACTTTGACCCTACACACATGGCCTGGGGCATGCTGAACTGACACATACAGAGAATGATTCTAGAATCTCCTTAGAGCCATTGAACATCTAACAGCATCTCTAGTGCCCTCCAATCTCAAGGATCCTGCTTCTTTCTGTTGAACTGTTATCCCTAGCATCCAAGAATGGACATTTCCATTAGGTACCCAAAGTGATATCCCTAAGCAACTTCTCTCTTGACAATGATTTCCAATTGTGCCCTCTCTGCAGATATGATCTCATCTGGGTTGGCCCTAGGAACTATGGTTATTCCATATGTGTATATTCTTGAGATTTTTAGTATTTTCTTTAACCTCCAACCATCAATTCTTCATAACCCTCTCCTATTAATTATGTATGCATCAACATTTCTGTATCCACAGAGCTCACACTCTGATCTAGACAGTTGTATCAATTTCAATCATGTACATTTTTCTCATCATTGTTCTCTAAACAAAATGTAACCAGTTAGAATTTTAATTATGTCTAATATGGGAAATAATATGTAAATGATTTACAGTATACAAGAATATGTATGAATATTCTAGTTACATATACTATTCTATAAGAAACACTTAAGCATCTTTATATATTGATAGTTGAGGAAGGGATTAAGGCCAGTTTTCCATAGATATGTGGGGAGACAGTACTAAACTACATGTTGTAGACATTGGGTTGCGTGGTTTCCTGACTGGACCATTATCATGTAATGTAATATCTTCAAGCAGCATATATAAACAGAGACAGTTATTAGATGACTTTTTAGGTTAAACAATACATAGCAATTAACATGATTTGCTTAAATCTCTTAGTTCTGATGCTTGATAGTAGTGATTCTGCTCTGTTCCCAATTGTTTTTCCAACTTTGAAGGTGTGATACAGTCCATTCCCTTTTCGAACCTTACACATCATGCAGAAGTTACAAACCTCGGAGACATCAGAAAATCCCTCCTTCAACGCCAAAGTTTTGACTCAGTATATAGAAAGCTAAATCAACTAATACACTGTGATACCTTTAAATAATCCAGATTTGAAAGTAGTTCTTATATATGATCCAATTTAATCCAACCATTCTTACATGAACAAGGATTTACTATACAATTGTGCAAAGTTCCAAAATGCCACCCCTAACACAACTTCTTGTGAAATACTTTTCTGGCCCCAAGTTCATCACAGGGGAATCTTGGAGCATTTGATAGCTGAGATGGTGTCTTGTGACAAAGCCCCTTAGTGAGCGAAGGGAGAGACTGAGAATACCTAACAAAGAGAAAGAGAAACTTATCCTTCATCTTTGATAAAGGAAGATAAGGTGGTTTCAGTTTAGGTTGGTGTTATGCGCAGTACAGCCTCTTTCCTGTGGGAATGGAGGGATCTGCAAGTGGAAAGGCCAATAGACCCCTTAAGAAGGTGGGGGAGAAGGTTTGGAATGAGGAAGTTGATGCAGTTGTGGGAGCTATGTCAGGCCTGTGATCTCCTTTCCTGGAATTATTTGCCTCAGGGAAGACAGATTAACCTGAGAGACAGGCTGTCTCTGTAAACATTTCTCTCTGGGCTAAGCAAGGTTGAGAAAAGTCAGCTGTACTCTCTCAGGAATTTTGTTTTTACAACAGAGGTACTCTATCACTTTGAATTAAGTGTTTTCATCTGGAAAACCTTCAATGAGTCATGCTATAGTTAAAGCAGTAGAGGAATCCTTTTCACCAAATTTCATGGTGATCAGCTACCAGCTTCTTGGAAATCCCCAATGTTTACTACACCATCAGTTCACCAGCTAAGAACAAAGTAAAAGTGCAAGTTTGTGACTTTCATCAAAAAAAAAAAAAAAAGACAAGTAACCCATAAAAGTAGAAACATCACAGAGATGAGGAGCCCTTTGGTATCTGTTTTAAGAAGCTGGAGATTCTTTTCCACTGACTCAAGTGAGAGAGTCTCAGTCCTCATGAGTATCGTACCTGGCCTCTCATCTCTGTCATTCCACTGGAGAGCAGCTTTCTCTTCATCTCTCTATCTATGCTTTCTATTAAATGTAAATTGTTCTATCAACAGTATTGATCATTACCCTGCTAATTAACACAGTGGATTATGAAACAAATCAGTGATTCTAAATATTTTATGCATCTGTACCTTAGAAATAATTTTTTCTTCTTTGTTATCATGGCAAATATGACTTAGTAGATTGAATTTTCTTAATATTTCACAAGTTTTTACTAGTGTATCACATGATGCTTCCTGGGAGAGGTTGTGTAAAACAGAACATATTTAAAATTACTGAGTAATTATGGTCATGCATCCACTTGATAATTTTAGTTTATAAAAATAAGATTCATTAAAAAAAACTAGTTCTAAATTCAGTCTAATTATCAAAAGTTTTCACATTGCTTCACACTTTTCACCCATCCTCAGGAGTATTTAATAATGCTTTGGAAGAAGGAATCAATTCATACTTTTGTGATTTGGAAATGGATTTTACTTTGCTGCACTACACCTATAAAAATAATTCTCTTTGGATAATTAGGTTAAATAGATGACTCTCAGTATTGATTATGCACAGAATTCTTACAGTGTCAGAAAACTGTGTAAGCATAATGGAATATTTTGTCTCACAATACAACTACTTATATTTTTAAATTATGTCCAAGAAACACCAATATCTATGGCATCATTTATGATGTTTGTCTCTCAAGAGTTAGCATGCCAGTCATTTTCATTTCCATGTGAGTCCTTTTTCACATGTTCCAAACATGTAATGTCACCTTCCATGCTATGACAAACAGAGAGCCCTAAACTGTTGTTATGTTCTTTAGACTTTCTCTGTCTGGAATAATGAATGAAAATGATTTTATTTATGAAACACACAATCTTCAGTGTCTTGTAACAGATACACAAAACCTAAGGCTTTTAACATGACTGCAACAATGGACTTTAAAACAATAATTCTTGATAAAGGTGAACATTGTTTTGTAACATCTTCCTCTAAAATTGGAAGATCTTTCTACTGGAGTCTTTTCTTCATAGTAATAGGAATGATCTTTAGTGGATGCAAGGAAAGGAATGAGGGAAAGAGGTGTGGTACGTCCCAACATGTATCATGAGCTTGTAGAATTTCTCTTCTTTTCTACTTAAAGGTTTTTATGGAGATGGTGTTGGATAAATATGTACAAAACAAATATCAGTTTGCAATAGATGGAAATGTGAAATATGTGGCTTTTGTCCTAATTCTGAGCAAAAATGCAAAAGGAAAAGATCTACAGATGTAAAGAGATAATACTTTTGTTTTGCTCAATGGACATGGGACAGCTAGAGTGCTTCACAACTGTTTCTCCTTTTTTATCTCACTGTTTCCTCTCTAGAAACACAAAACTATTTTAATGATGGTTTGCAGAAAAGAAAGGGATATTTTCTAAAATTGCAGAAATAAATGAAAAGGTTGACATTTCAGGACTCAGAAGAACACCAGCATTTATTTATTAATGTGGGTTATGTCTGAAGAGTCTAATGTTGGAAAGAGAGGAGTGAGGATGTATAACAGGTGGATGGGTGAATGTTTTCAAGCAAAGTGGCAGAACACCCAATGATTCATTAGTGCATACTTCAGAAAGTCAAGAAAAGGACTTTGATATTCCCAACACAAGGAGACAATAAATATTTGAGGTGACAAAGACACCAATTTGATCATTACACAATTTATACTTATACTGAAAAGTTACCCTACATCTTAAAATTATGTACTATTTAATATCAGCAAGTTAAAATGAAAAATAATAAAATAAATGTAAGATCATAAAAGAGTGTGTTTTACCTGAAAATTTCTCTGATTTTTAATTTTCATTTAGTAAAATAGAATCAATAAAATAACTCCATTAAACTTCTGAGAAAGCTGGCTGGTGGTGGCCCAAACCTTTAATCCCAGCACTTGGGAGGCAGAAGCAGGCAGATTACTGAGTTCCACACCAGCCTGGTCTACAAAGTGAGTTCCAGGACAGCTATAGCTATACAGAGAAACCTTGTCTCAAAAAACAAAACAAAAACCAACCAACCAACAACAAAACAAAACAGAAAAACAAAACACTTCTAACATGTAAATTAATGGAGAATATTTCCTATCACTGGCCAGGGCTCTGTCAGTGGTGGGGCTCTGCTTGTTCATGGTGAGCACAGCATTCAGTAGCTCAAAAACAAAGGATGTGTAGGAATGTGGGAGCTGAAGCACCTTGTAAATCAATGAGCTCAAGCATATCCCTATCTTCTCCTCTAGTAGATTCAGGCTTTCGATTAGGTTTACGTCCTTGATGTATTTGAAGTTGAATATCCTATACTGTGAGAGAGATGTATCAAATATCATATTTCTTCTTGTGAATATCCGGTTTTACTGTTACCATTTTTGGCTATACACTAAAATATCTCTTGCATTCTAAGAGACTGGACTATCACAGTCAAAGAAGATAACATCAGAGACTAGTCTGCAAAGGTGAGAGTGCAGTCTACAGAAGCAACAAAGTTTCTGGGACAGGCAGAAGTGACACAGCTTCTGGGACAGGCCCTGTTTCGGGCTCCGGACATCTGGGCACCTTCCCCAACAGAGGAGAGGTGTCTGCCCAGGAGGGCTCTGACCACCAGAGCAGGTGAGAGAGTCATCTTGTGTCCCGTGTCCCTCAGAGAACAGTCTGTGTAGGTGAGTGTGCAGACTGCAGAGGCAACACATCTTCTGGGGCAGGCCCTGTTTCGGGCCTTCATCTTCAGCCAAGAGGCAGGTCTGAACGCCAGATATCTGTAAACCTACCCTGCAAGAGGAGAGCTTGTTGCAGAGAGTACTATGACCACTGAGACTCAGGAAAGAGCTAGACTCCCAGGTCTGCTGGAAGAGGCTAACAGAATCACAGGAGGAACAAGCTCTAACCAGAGACAACTATAACAATTAACTCCAGAGATTACCAAATGGAGAAAGGTAAATGTAAGAATCTTACTAATAGAAACCAAGACCACTCACCATCATCAGAACCCAGCACTCCCACCTCAGCCAGTCCTGGATACCCCAACACACCCGAAAAGCAAGACTCAGATTTGAAATCATATCTCATGATGAAGGTAGAGGACATCAAGAAGGGCTTTAATAACTCACTTAAAGAAATACAGGAGGTGGCGCCATCTTCGGCTCCAGACAACCAGCCACCTTCCTGGTGAGAGCACAGGGGTCCACCCGGCCCAAGAGGTTTCTGCCTCAGGCCCTGGCGGCAGGAGCCTCCTTGGCTCCGGGACTCCTTGGAGGGCAGGCTGCACGGGTGAGGGTGCGGAATACAGAGGCCAGCAGTTTCTGGAACAGGAGAGAGCCAGAGAGCTTCTGAGGCGGCGCCATCTTTGGCTCCAGACAACCGGCCACCTTCCTGGCCAAAGCAACACAGCTTCTGGGAAAGATCCTGTTTTGGGCCTTCATCTTCAGCCAGGATGAGGTCCAAACACCAGATAACTGTGCACCTTCCCTGAAAGAGGAGAGCTTGCCTGCAGAGACTGCTCTGACCACTGAAACTCAGAGGAGAGAGCTAGTCTCCCACGTCTGCTGATAGAGGGTAACAAAATCAACAGAGGAACAATATCTAAACAAAGACAACTATAACAACTAACTCCAGAGATTGCCAGATGGCAAAAGGTAAACGTGAGAATCCTACTACCAGAAACCAGGACCACTCACCATCATCAGAACCCAGAACGCCCACTTCGCCCAGTCCAGGGCACCCTAACACACCTGAAAAGGTAGACCTGGATTTAAAAGCATATCTCATGATAATGGTAGAGGACATAAAGAAGGAATTTAATAACTCACTTAAAGAAATACAGGAGAACACTGCTAAAGAGTTACAAGTCCTTAAAGAAAAACAGGAAAACACAACCAAACAGGTAGAAGTCCTTATAGAAAAACAGGAAAACACATCCAAACAGGTGATAGAAATGAACAAAACCATACTAGACCTAAAAAGGGAAGTAGACACAAAAAAGAAAACCCAAAGTGAGGCAACGCTGGAGATAGAAACCCTAGGAAAGAAATCTGGAACCATAGATGCCAGCATCAGCAACAGAATACAAAAGATGGAAGAGAGAATCTCAGGTGCAGAAGATTCCATAGAGAACATCGGCACAACAATCAAAGAAAATGCAAAATGCAAAAAGATCCTAACTCAAAACATCCAGGAAATCCAGGACACAATGAGAAGACCAAACCTACGAATAATAGGAGTGGATGAGAATGAAGATTTTCAACTCAAAGGACCAGCAAACATCTTCAACAAAATTATTGAAGAAAACTTCCCAAATCTAAAGAAAGAGATGCCCATGAACATACAAGAAGCCTACAGAACTCCAAATAGACTGGACCAGAAAAGAAATTCCTCCCGACACATAATAATCAGAACATCAAATGCACTAAATAAAGATAGAATACTAAAAGCAGTAAGGGAAAAAGGTCAAGTAACATATAAAGGCAAGCCTATCAGAATTACACCAGATTTTTCACCAGAGACTATGAAAGCCAGAAGAGCCTGGACAGATGTTATACAGATACTAAGAGAACACAAATTCCAGCCCAGGCTACTATACCCAGCCAAACTCTCAATTACCATAGATGGAGAAACCAAAGTATTCCACGACAAAACTAAATTCACCCATTATCTCTCCACGAATCCAGCCCTTCAAAGGATAATAACAGAAAAAAACCAATACAAGGACGGGAACCACGCCCTAGAAAAAACAAGAAGATAATCCCTCAACAAAACTAAAAGAAGACAGCCACAAGAACAGAATGCCAACTTTAACAACAAAAATAAAAGGAAGCAACAATTACTTTTCCTTAATATCTCTTAATATCAATGGTCTCAACTCCCCAATAAAAAGACATAGACTAACAAACTGGCTACACAAACAAGACCCAACATTTTGCTGCTTACAGGAAACTCATGTCATAGAAAAAGATAGACACTACCTCAGAATGAAAGGCTGGAAAACAATTTTCCAAGCAAATGGTATGAAGAAACAAGCTGGAGTAGCCATCCTAATATCTGATAAGATTGACTTCCAACCCAAAGTAATCAAAAAAGACAAGGAGGGGCACTTCATACTCATCAAAGGTAAAATCCTCCAAGAGGAACTCTCAATTCTGAATATCTATGCTCCAAATACAAGGGCAGCCACATTCATTAAAGAAACTATAGTAAGGCTCAAAGCACACATTGCACCTCACACAATAATAGTGGGAGACTTCAACATACCACTTTCACCAATGGACAGATCATGGGAACAGAAACTAAAAAAGGACACAGTGAAACTAACAGAAGTGATGAAACAAATGGACCTGACAGATATCTACAGAACATTTTATCCTAAAACAAAAGGATATACCTTCTTCTCAGCACCTCATGGCACCTTCTCTAAAATTGACCACATAATTGGTCACAAAACAAGCCTCAACATATACAAAAATATTGAAAGTGTCCCATGCATCCTATCAGATCACCATGGACTAAGGCTGATCTTCAATAACAAAATAAATAATAGAAAGCCAACATTCACGTGGAAACTGAACAACACTCTTCTCAATGACACCTTGGTCAAGGAAGGAATAAAGAAAGAAATTAAGGACTTTTTGGAGTTTAATGAAAATGAAGCCACAACATACACAAACTTATGGGACACAATGAATGCATTCCAAAGAGGAAAACTCATAGCTCTGAGTGCCTTCAAAAAGAAACTAGAGAGAGCACACATTAGCAGCTTGACAACACACCTAAAAGGTCTAGAAGAAAAGGAAGCAAATTCACCCAAGAGGAGTAGAAGGCAGGAAATAATCAAACTCAGGGGTGAAATCAACCAAGTGGAAACAAGAAGAACTATTCAAAGAATTAACCAAATGTGGAGTTGGTTCTTTGAGAAAATCAACAAGATAGATAAACCCTTAGCTAGACTCACTAGAGGTCACAGGGACAAAATCCTAATTAACGAAATCAGAAATGAAAAGGGAGACATAACAACAGATCCTGAAGAAATCCAAAACACCATCAGATCCTTCTACAAAAGGCTATACTCAACAAAACTGGAAAACCTGAATGAAATGGACAAATTTCTGGACAGATACCAGGTACCAAAGTTGAATCAGGATCAAGTTGACCATCTAAACAGTCCCATATCCCCTAAAGAAATAGAAGCAGTTATTAATAGTCCCCAGCCAAAAAAAGCCCAAGACCAGATGGGTTTAGTGCAGAGTTCTATCAGACCTTCAAAGAAGACCTAATTCCAGTTCTTCACAAACTATTCCACAAAATAGTAACGGAAGGTACTCTACCCAACTCATTCTATGAAGCCACAATTACTCTGATACCTAAACCACAAAAAGACCCAACAAAGATAGAGAACTTCAGACCAATTTCCCTTATGAATATCGATGCAAAAATCCTCAATAAAGTTCTTGCTAACCGAATCCAAGAACACATCAAAACAATCATCCATCCTGACCAAGTAGGTTTCATCCCAGGGATGCAGGGATGGTTTAATATATGGAAATCCATCAACGTAATCCAGTATATAAACAAACTCAAAGACAAAAACCACATGATCATCTCATTAGATGCTGAGAAAGCATTTGACAAAATCCAACACCCATTCATGATAAAAGTCTTGGAAAGATCAGGAATTCAAGGCCCATACCTAAACATGATAAAAGCAATCTACAGCAAACCAGTAGCCAACATCAAAGTAAATGGTGAGAAGCTGGAAGCAATCCCACTAAAATAAGGGACTAGACAAGGCTGTCCACTCTCGCCCTACCTATTCAACATTGTACTTGAAGTCCTAGCCAGAGCAATTAGACAACAAAAGGAGATCAAAGGGATAGAAATTGGAAAAGAGGAAGTCAAAATATCACTTTTTGCAGATGATATGATAGTATATATAAGTGACCCTAAAAATTCTACCAGAGAACTCCTAAACCTGATAAACAGCTTCGGTGAAGTAGCTGGATATAAAATAAACTCAAACAAGTCAATGGCCTTTCTCTATACAAAGAATAAACAGGCTGAGAAAGAAATTAGGGAAACAACACCCTTCTTAATAGTCACAAATAATATAAAATATCTTGGCGTGACTCTAACTAAGGAAGTGAAAGATCTATATGATAAAAACTTCAAATCTCTGAAAAATTCCACCAGAGAACTCCTAAGCCTGATAAACAGTTTCAATGAAGTAGCTGGATATAAAATTAACTCATACAAGTCAATGGCCTTTCTGTATACAAAGGATAAACAGGCTGAGAAAGAAATTAGGGAAACAACACGCTTCTCAATAGTCACAAATAATAAAAAAATACCTTGGCATGACTCTAACTAAGGAAGTGAAAGATCTGTATGATAAGAACTTCAAGTCTCTAAAGAAAGAAATTAAAGAAGATCTCAGAAGATGGAAAGATCTCCCATGCTCATGGATTGCCAGGATCACCATTGTAAAAATGGCTATCTTGCCAAAAGCAATCTACAGATTCAATGCAATCGCCATCAAAATTCCAACTCAATTCTTCAACGAATTAGAAGGAGCAATCTGCAAATTCATCTGGAATAACAAAAAACCTAGGATAGCAAAAACTCTTCTCAAGGATAAAAGAACCTCTGGTGGAATCACCATGCCGGACATAAAACTGTACTACAGAGCAATTGTGATCAAAACTGCATGGTACTGGTATAGTGACAGACAAGTAGACCAATGGAACAGAATTGAAAACCCAGAGATGAACCCACACACCTATGGTCACTTGATCTTTGACAAGGGAGCTAAAACCATCCAGTGGAAAAAAGACAGCATTTTCAACAAATGGTACTGGCACAACTGGCGGTTATCACGTAGAAGAATGCGAATTGATCCATTTCTATCTCCTTGTACTAAGGTCAAATCTAAGTGGATTAAGGAACTCCACATAAAACCAGAGACACTGAAACTTATAGAGGAGAAAGTAGGGAAAAGCCTCGAAGATATGGGTACAGGGGAAAAATTCCTGAATAGAACAGCAATGGCTTGTGCTGTAAGATCAAGAATCGATAAATGGGATCTCATAAAATTGCAAAGCTTCTGCAAAGCAAAAGACACCGTCAATAAAACAAAAAGGCCACCAACAGATTGGGAAAGGATCTTTACCTATCCCAAATCAGATAGAGGACTAATATCCAATATATATAAAGAACTCAAGAAGGTGGACTCCAGAAAATCAAATAACCCCCTTAAAAAATGGGGCTCAGAGCTGAACAAGGAATTCTCACCTGAGGAATACCGAATGGTATAGAAACACCTGAAAAAATGTTCAACATCCTTAATCATCAGGGAAATGTAAATCAAAACAACACTGAAATATCACTTCACTCCAGTCAGAATGGCTAAGATCAAAAACTCAGGTGACAGCAGATGTTGGCGAGGATGTGGAGAAAGGGGAACACTCCTCCATTGTTGGTGTGATTGCAAGCTTGTACAACCACTCTGGAAATCAGTCTGGCGGTTCCTCAGAAAATTGGACATAGTACTACCGGAGGAGCCCGCAATACCTCTCCTGGGCATATATCCAGAAGATGTCCCAACCGGTAAGAAGAACACATGCTCCACTATGTTCATAGCAGCCTTGTTTATAATAGCCAGAAGCTGGAAAGAACCCAGTTGCCCCTCAACAGAGGAATGGATACAGAAAATGTGGTACATTTACACAATGGAATACTACTCAGCTATTAAAAAAATGAATTCATGAAATTCCTAGGCAAATAGATGGACCTGGAGGGTATCATCCTGAGTGAAGTAACCCAATCACAAAGGAACTCGCACAATATGTACTCACTGATAAGTGGATAATAGCCCAGAAACTTAGGATACCCAAGATATAAGATACACCTTACCAAACGCATGAAATTCAAGAAGAACAAAGACCAAAGTGTGGACACTTTACCCTTTCTTAGAAATGGGAACAAAACACCCATAGAAGGAGTTACAGAGACAAAATTTAGAGCTGTGACAAAAGGATGGACCATCTAGTGACTGCCATATGCAGGGATCCATCCCATAATCAGCTTCCAAATGCTGACACCATTGCATACACTAGCAAGATTTCGCTGAAAGGACCCAGTTATAGCTCTCTCTTGTGAGACTATGCCGGGGCCTAGCAAACACAGAAGTGGATGATCACAGTCAGCTATTGGATGGGTCACACGGCCCCTAATGGAGGAGCTAGAGAAATTACCCAAGGAGCTATAGGGAACTGCAACCCTATAGGTGGAGCAACAATATGAACTAACCAGTACCAGGGAGCTCTTGTCTTTAGCTGCATATGTATCAAAAATGGCCTAGTCGGCCATCACTGCAAAGAAAGGCCCATTGGACTTGCAAACTTTATATGCCCCAGTACAGGGGAACGGCAGGGTCAAAAAGGGGGAGTGGGTGGGTAGGGGATTGGGGGTGGTGGTTATGGGGGACCTTTGGGATAGCATTGAAAATGTAAATGAGGAAAATACCTAATTAAAAAAAAATAAAGAAATACTGGAGAACACTACTAAAGAGATAGAAGTCCGTAAAGAATTACAGGAAAGCACAGCCAAACAGGCGATGGAATTGAGCAAAACTATCTAAGACCTAAAAGGGGAATTAGAAACAATAAAGAAAACCTAAAATGAGACAACGCTAGAGATAGAAACCCTAGGAAAGAAATCTGGATACTTAGATGTGAGCATCAGCAACAGAATACAAGAGATGGTACAGAAAATTCCATAGAGAACATGGGCACAACAATCAACGAAAATGCAAAATGCAAAAGGATCCTAACTCAAAACATTTTGGAAATCCAGGACACAATGAGAAGACCAAACCTGCGGATAATAGGAGTAGATGAGAATGAAGATTTTCAACTTAAAGGGCCAGCTAGTATCTTCAACAAAATAATAGAAGAAAACTTCCCAAACATAAAGAAAGAGATGCCCATGATCATACAAGAAGCCTACAGAACTCCAAATAGACTGGACCAGAAAAGAAATTCCTCCCGACACATAATAATCAGAACATCAAATGCACTAAATAAAGATAGAATACTAAAAGCAGTAAGGGAAAAAGGTCAAGTAACATATAAAGGCAAGCCTATCAGAATTACACCAGATTTTTCACCAGAGACTATGAAAGCCAGAAGAGCCTGGACAGATGTTATACAGATACTAAGAGAACACAAATTCCAGCCCAGGCTACTATACCCAGCCAAACATTCAATTAACATAGATGGAGAAACCAAAGTATTTCATGATAAAACCAAATTCACACAATATCTTTCCGTGAATCCAGCCCTTCAAAGGATAATAAAGGGAAAACACCAATACAAGGAAGGAAAGTACACCCTACAGAAATCAAGAAACCTAAAAGAAGACAGCCACAAGAACAGAAACACAACTTTAACAACAAAAATAATAGGAAACAGCAATTACTTTTCTTTAATTTCTCTTAATATCAATGGACTCAATTCCTCAATAAAAAAACATAGACAAATAGATTGGCTTAACAAACAGGACCCAACATTTTGTTGCTTACAGGAAACCCACCTCAGGGAAAAGGACAGACTCTACCTCTGAGTAAAAGGTTGGAAAACAATTTTCCAAGCAAATGGTATGAAGAAACAAGCTGGGGTAGCCATTCTAATATAGAATAAAATTGACTTCCAACCCAAAGTTATCAAAAAAGACAAGAAGGGGCACTTTATACTCATCAAAGGTAAAATCTACCAAGATGAACTCTCAATACTGAATATCTATGCTCCAAATACAAGGGTAGCCACATTCATTAAAGAAACTTTAGTAAAGCTCAAAGCACAAATTTCACTTCACACAATAATAGTGGGAGACTTCAACACACCACTCTCACCAATGGACAGATCCTGGAAACAGAAACTAAACAGAAAAACATGGACACTAACCGACGTTATGAAACAAATGGATTTAATAGATATCTACAGAACATTTTATCCTAAAACAAAAGGATATACCTTCTTCTCAGTTCCACATGGTACCTCCTCCAAAATTGACCATATAATTGGTCCCAAAACAGGCCTCCACAGATACAAAAATATTGAAATTATCCTGTGCATCCTATCTGATCACTAAGGACGAAGGCTGATCTTCAATAACAACATGAATAATAGAAAGCCAAAATTCACGTGGAAACTGAACAACACTCTACTCAGTGATTTCTTAATCAAGGGTGAAATAAAGAAAGAAATTGAAGACTTTTTAAAATTTAATGAAAATGAAGCCACAACATACCCAAACTTATGGGACACAATGAAGGCAGTCCTAAGAGGAAAACTCATAGCCCTGAGTGCCTCCAAAAAGAAACTAGAGAGAGTGTACACTAGCAGCCTGACTGCACACCTAGAAGCTCTAGAACTAAAGGAAGCAAATTCACCCAAGAGGAGTAGAAGGCAGGAAATAATCAAATTATGGCTGAAATCAACCAAGTGTAAACAAAAACAATTATTCAAAGAATCAACCAAACCAGGAGCTGGTACTTTGAGAAAATCTACAAGGTAGATAAACTCTTAATCAGACTAACTAGAGGGCACAGGGACAGTATTCTAATTAACAAAATCAAAAATGAAAAAGGAGACATAATAACAGAATCTGAGGAAATCCAAAACAACATCAGATCCTACTACAAAGGCTATACTCAACAAAACTAGAAAACCTGGATGAAATGGACTACTTCCTAGACAGATACTAGGTACCAAAGTTAAATCAGGATCAGATTAAAGATCTAAACAGTCCATTTCCCCTAAAGAAATAGAAGCATTCATTAAGTCTCCCAACCAAAAAAAGTCCAGGACCAGATGGGTTTAGTGCAGAGTTCTATCACATCTTCAAAGAAGACTTAATTCCTACTCTTCTCAAATTATTCCACAAAATAGAAACAGAAGGTACTCTACCCAATTCATTCTATGAAGTCACAATTACTCTGATACCTAAACCACACAAAGATCCAATGAAAGAAAGAGAACTTCAGACCAAATTACCTTATGAATATCAATGCAAAAATACTCAATAAGATCCTAGCAAACCAAATCCAAGAACACATCAAAAAGATCATCCATCATGACCATGTAGGCTTCATCCCAGGGATGTAGGGATGGTTTAATATACAGAAATCCATCAACATAATCCACTATAAAAGCAAACTCAAAGACAAAAACCACATGATCATCTCGTTAGATGCTGAGAAAGCATTTGACAAAATCCAACACCCCTTCATGATAAGTCTTGAAAAGATCAGGAATTCAAAGCACATACCTAAATATAATAAAAGCAATATACAGCCAACCAGTAGACAACATCAAACTAAATGGAGAGAAACTTGAAGTAATACCATTAAAATCAGGGACTAGACGAGGCTGCCCACTTTCTCCCTACCTATTCAATATAGTACTTAAAGTTCTAGCCAGAGGAATTCAACAACAAAAGGAGATCAAGGGGATACAAATTGGAAAGGAAGAAGTCAAAATATCATGATTTGCAGATGATATGATAGTATATATAATTTTCCAAAAATTCCACCAGAGAACTCCTAAACCTGATAAACAGCTCCAGTGCAGTAGCTGGATATAAAATTAACTCAAACAAATCAATGACCTTTCTCTACACAAAGGATAAATGGACTGAGAAAGAAATTAGGGAAACAACACCCTTCTCAATAGTCACAAATAATATAAAATACCTTGGCATGACTCTAACTAAGGAAGTGAAAGATCTGTACGATAAGAACTTCAAGTCTCTGAAGAAAGAAATTAAGAAGATCTCAGAAAATGGAAAAGATCTCCCATGCTCATGGATTGGCAGGAATAATGTAGTAAAAATGGCTATCCTGCTGAAAGCAATCCCCATCAACATTCCAACTCAATTCTTCACTGAGATAGAAATGGCAATTTGCAAACTCATCTGGAATAATAAAAAAACCTAGGGTAACAAAACCTATTCTCAATAATAAAAGAATCTCAGGTGGAATCACCATGTCCGACATTAAACTGTACTACAGAGCAATTGTGATAAAAACTGCATGGTTCAGGTACCATGTGATAGAAAAGTAGATCAATGGAGTAGAATTGAAGACCCAGAAATGAATCCACACACCTATGGTCACTTGATCTTTGACAAAGGAGCTAAAACAATCCAGTGGGAAAAAAAAGACAGCATTTTCAACAAATGGTGCTGGCACAACTGGCAGTTATCATGTAGAAGAATGCGAACTGATCCATTCTTATCTCCTTGTACAAAGCTCAAGTCTAAGTGGATCAAAGACCTTCACATAAAACCAGAGACACTGAACTTAATAGAGAAGAAAGTGGGGAAAAGCCTTGAAAATATGGGCACAGGGGAAAAATTCCTATACAGAACAGTAACGGTTTGTGCTGTAAGTTCAAGAATTGACAAATGGGACCTCATAAAATTGCAAAGCTTCTGTAAGGCAAGACACTGTCAGTAAGACAAGGCCACCAACAGATTGTGTAAGGATTTTTACTAATCCCAAATCTGATAGGGATTAATATCCAATGTATACAAAGAGCTCAAGAAGCTAGACTCCAGAAATTCAAGTAACCCTATTAAAAAATGAGGTACAGAGATAAACAAAAAATTCTCAACTGAGGAATACCTAATGGCTGAGAAATACCTGAGAAAATGTTCATCATACTTAATCATCAGGGAAATGAAAATCAAAACTACCTTGAGATTCCAACTCATACCAGGCAGAATGGCTACGTTCAAAAAGTCAGGTGACAGCAGATGCTGGCAAGGATGTGGAGAAAGAGGAACACTCCTACATTGCTGGTGGAATTGCAAGCTTGTACAATCACTCTCGAAATCAGTCTGGAGGTTCCTCAGAAAATTGGACATAATACTACTGGATGATGCAGCAATACCTCTCCTGGTCATATACCCAGAAGAAGTTCCAACTGGTAATAAGAACACATGCTCCACTATGTTCATAGCAGCCTTATTTATAATAACCAGAAGCTGGAAAGAACCCAGATGTCCCTCAACAGAAGAATGGATACAGAAAATATGGTACATTTACACAATGGAGTACTACTTAGCTATTAAAAACAATGAATTTATGAAATTCTTGGACAAATGGATGTATCTGGAGGATATCATCCTTAGTGAGGTAACCCAATCACTAAAGAAGTCATTTGATATGCACTCACTGGTAAGTGGATATTAGCCTGGGAACATAGAACACCCAAGATACAATTTGTAAAACACAAGAAAATCAAGAAGAGGAAAGGCCAACAGGTGGATACTTTGTTCCTCCTTAGAATAGGGAACAAAATATCCATGAAAGGAGTTACAGAGACATAGTTTGGAGCTAACATGACAGGATGGACTATCCAGAGACTATCCTACCCAGGGATCCATCCCATAATCAGCCACCAATCCCAGACAGAATTGCATATGCCAGCAAGATTTTGATGAAGGGACCCTGATATAGCTGTCTCTCGTATGAGGCTATGCCAGTGCCTGGCAAATACAGAAGTGGAGGCTCACAGTCATCTATAAGATGGAACACAGAGCCCCCAATGGAGGAGCTAGAGAAAGCACCCAAGGAGCTGAAGGGGTCTGCAACCGTATAGGTGGAGCAACAATATGAACCAGTAGCCCCAGAGCTCCTGTCTCTAGCTGCATATATAGCAGAATATGGCCTATTCTGCCATCACTGGGAAGAGAGGCCTCTTGGTATTGCAAACTTTATATTTCCCTGTACAGGGGAATTCCAGGGCCAAGAAGTGGGAGTGGTTGGGTAGGGGCACAGGGCGGAGGGGAGGGTATAGGGAACTTTTGGGATAGCATTTGAAATTTGAAATGTATATAAAGAAAATATCTAATAAAGTTGCCCTGCACAATTAAAAAAAATCAAAACTGCAGACCTACTACTTTGTACTTACCCTGTTTGCATAACTTACCTTTAAGAGAACAATGTAAAAACCAACAGTACTTACCTTGGATTTTACATGTAATCAAATTGTATAACATAAGCTAATGCATTGGTAAAATCTTAAATTATATATTCTTCTGTACTCCTCACCCAGAGAACAATACACGTGTGTTAGGATAATAAATTCTGAAAACAACAAATATGTTCAAAACAACCTTATATATTAAATATCCACATAAATGTTGAAAGCAACCATGGATATTTTTTATAGAATTTGTTTGTTATTAGGGTGAGTTGGAATCAGTCAATACAGTTTCATCTCTTGAAAAACTCAAACATTTTTGTAAACTATCCCTCATTTCTTTCTAGTGTGATACTTAAACAAAGATCTTGGGCAGGGCTGACACACAGTGACAGATGAGATGGTTAGGCAATAGGAAAACTCTGGGACACAGAATCATAATCACACAACAGACTTACTATGAGTAAGCTAGAAGCCATTGATTATAGAGAGATGAAGGATGCACAGAGAAAAGTGGAGAATTCAATTCTAGGCTTGTTCTTGGTCAAACTACTCCAAGGTGACGTGCTTTTGGTTTCTTTTCTTAATGTGACACTGACACATTTTAGTTTATCATTGTTTGTTAAAGATACTTTGTTTTTTCTCCAATGTGTAATTTTGGCTTCTTTCTTAAAAATCAGGAGGTTTATGTATGGATCTTTAATTACATGCCATTACCCCGAATATCTTCTTATTACAACACCATACTGTTTTGTTACTGTGACTCTATGGTAAGACTTAAAGGAAAAATTGTGATGCCTTGCACTGCTACATAGTTTTCCGTTAATTTTGAGTTTTGTGTTTCTTTTGTGAAATTTTTAAGATTTTAATTTTTTTCTGTGAATAATTGGGTTCAAATTTTGATGTGTATTGTGATGAATCTGTAGATTGCATCTGACAGTACAGCCATGTTCACACGGTTAGAACTACCAGCCTCTGGGCACGGAGACCTTTCCATCTTTTACTGTCTTCAATCAGTTTCTTGGGCATTTGTTTTTCCTGGAATAGCTATTTAATGAAGAAAATTAGTCCATGGCTTAAAAACAAAACAACCAACCATTTTAAGGTTTTCATCAGACAAGGATTTCGCTTCCTTGGTTAGATTTATTCCAGAAAAAATTTAAGGCTTCTGTGGATGACATTTTCTCTTGATTTCTTTCCCATTATCTCTGTCATTTTTATTTAGGAAGGCTGCTGATGGGTAGTGAAGGGGATGATGATTTGGGAGAGAGTGGGGCAGGGGTTGAATACAATCACCAACACATTGTACAAAACTTAAAGAACTGTAAAAATGAGAACAATAAAAGTTCTGATGTCAGAAGGAGAAATAAAAGTGGATTAGGAATGTATCTTAAAGAATTTAAAGTCCTTAGCAGTTAGCAGGGTGAAAATTAAACTAATTTGGTATTTCATTTTATACAAGTCAAAGTACCTAAGACAAACAAAGCAGGTAGTAACAAAGGCTGCTGAGGATGGGGACCAGGGCTGTTGGTGAAATTACAGACTGCTGTAGCCACTCTGGAAATCAGTGTGAATAATCCAAATATTCCTAACAATATATGACTCAACATTCCTGCTCCTCTGCATATATCCAAAGAATTCTAGAGCCTACACAGCAGGTACTTATCATCTAAGCCATGATCACTGTTGCTCTGTTCACAGTCACTAGAATATGGAAACAACCAAAAGGTTCCAACAGATGAAATTCTGCATGTATGTACAATCTAATTCTATTTAGCTTTTAAATGAATCCCATAAAAATGGAGGCAATTAGATGAAGCTAGAAAATGGTATATTGAATAAGATGACTCTGACCCAGAAAGACAAATGCCATATGCTCTCTCTTACTTTCAAACTCTTGCTCGAAATGTTCAGATGTAAGCACACAACCTGGAGTAACTGTATAGAAATATTAAAGAGAGACCATAAAGAGAACAAAAAGCAAGCTCCAGATGAAGAGCTATCTATCATCAATGGCTACTAATAGAGGAGAAAGTAGGAAATGCTTGAAGTCATAGGTTTACAAAGTTCTTCAGTTTCTTACTATAGATGCCAGCCTTTGGCTCTGTGCAGGGCTCTGGGATCAGGACCAATGAGAGGTGCTAGTGAAAGAATGGGGCCTGAGGAAAAGGAATGCCAGGGGAGTGTTTTCCCTAACATCCACTTGGACATGAGGCATGCTACCCTTGTGCTAGGTTCAGGTTCATTTTGCCTCAGGTATAGACTTACAACCATGATAAACAAACAGCTTAGGAAGCAGTTCTCAGGAGAGGAGAGGAGAGGACAGAGAGTGGGATGCTGAAGGCAAGGCTTGTTCTTCTAGGCTTTGGCTGTTACTCAGTGCTCTGCTTCAACAGGCCCTAAAGCATCCTACCTGCTTCATCTCCCTACTACTGTTTCTATCCACACCTTTAAGTTCTTCCTCTAGTGTACCTTCCCATCTCAAAGTGTGAAGTCCAAAATCAGACTTGATCATCCTTAAAGTAAGTTTGAATTTTCTAATTTCACCTGGTTTTGAAGACTTGCATGAGAAGAGAGACTGATGCCTTGGAGGAAGGAGAGAAGAGCTGTATTCTGACAGTTTAAAGATACGTAGTTAGTTTCAATTGCAGACTCTGAAGTTGGTTTACAAATGTAACTTGCATTTGAGGTTCTGAGACAAACCATGTGGGCTCCATATGATCAGTGTTCAGGGGCCTGTTGGAATGAATCTCTGTTGTGCTTATAAAACACATTTCATTTGCTCTGTTTGCTGTCATGTAATCTCAAAAGATAACCACTATAAATGCTTTGCAATGTCACAGTGAAGCATCCTCTGTCAGTCTTCTCTAAGATAAATCAGAGAAAAGAAGAAAGAATCTGTAAGTGCTTTCAGTCACTACAAAAGAAAGCACTGTGGAGGTGGGCCTTGCCTGTGATATACTGACAAGTATTTTTATGGAGTGGAAATTTAGACCACAAGAACAATGGGCCACATGAGAAAGCACCTGTGTGTATAAGGACACAAAAAGTTCCATGAATCTTTGATTTCTTTGCACACTTGATTTGCTGTACTTCTTTTGAAAGGACTCCAAGTTAATAATGGTAATTAAGATTTTATGCCAATCAGAGAGCATGCATGTGACCGATCTAGGCCCTCTGCACATATATAATAGTTGTATAGCTTGATCTTCATATGGGACTCCTAACAGTGGGATCAGGAACTGTCTCTGTCTCTGATGCCTTTTGGACCCTTTCCCCTACTGGACTCCCTTGTCTAGCTTCAAGAGGAGACCATGCACCTAGTCTTACTGCAACTTGATATGCCAAGGCTGGTTGATATCCATGGAAGGACTCTGCTTTTCTAAAGAGAAAGGGAGGAGGAATATTTGTGGACGGAATTGGGGGAGGGACTGAGAGGACTGAGGGAAAACTTCGGTTGGATGTTAAGTAAATAAGTAAATTAACTAATTAAAAAATCTAAAACCTACAATGAGAGAATAAAGAATTAATGTTCTAAACATAGAGTTCTTCATTGGTGACATTCTGGCAGCATGAAGTCCATGTTCTCCGTGCTGTTTCTCTTAGACAGCTTTCTGCCTGCCTCAATTCACTTTCCAGCCTTTTCCTGCGGGGACTGTGAACATAGCTTCCTATAAACACTCAGAGTTCTTACCAAGCTCTTACAGTTTATTGCTGTCTTTTCCTAGTTCTCCTTGATTTCTTCCAGGCTGTTCCATCTACATCTGACTGTCCTCTGTGCTGTCATGGAAAGGGGAATGCAATCGGGAGATATTTCACTGTATTAAACTGAGACCCTCAGAACCCTGCCTAATGCCTTCACTACTGCTGCCTTTGCCATCAGTCCTCATCTTGCTTACTCAAAGGAAGACTCCTTACCAAGGACCCTAGCCAGCAGCAGAACCCACACATATATCTCAGTTCCCTGGCTGCTCTGTGTCAAATGATGTACCTTCAATGTACCTACATGCTTTGGGTTTAATCTCCAAATACTCTGCCTCACAGGTACTACCAAGCCCCTTTAAGTAGGATTTTGGGAAGATGAAACCACACTCGATTAGGAGTCCTGAACCTTTCCCAGGCCTCCTCATACAGTTTCTGGCAAGAGGGATGTAGATTTGTCCTTCCTCTGAAGTCAACCACAGGAGAGACCAGAGACGTGCCCTAACAGAGGTGGAAGATGTATACAGTATAGGTCAAGGAACTTCTGCTTCTGATATTGAACTCATTGTGTAAAATGACAATGAATATTTTAATTTACAGAACTTTAACATTAGTAGCTCATGACTAAAACCTTAACAACTTAGTTTAATTTGTATATGTATTTTTATCTTTATAAGTTATGCAAAACATACACACATTATGTGTGTGTATGCATGTATGTGTGTGTGTGTTTGTGTGTGAAAGAGAGAGAGAGATGGCAGGCTAGAGGAAGAGGAAGAGGAAAAGAGAGACAGAGAGAAAGGGAGGGAGAGAGGGAGAGAGAACACTGGTTTCCATATAATTGAGCTCTGCACTGACAAGTACAACCAAGTAACAATTGAAGGGATTCAGAAAGCATCAGTATTATAACTAGGGTAGAGATAAACAAATTGTATGGCTTGCTGTGTATAGATTATATATAGACACTGTAACACTTTATGCAGGAATCTGGATTCTACAGTCCTGGGATCAAGACCTTGTAGATAATGAGCATGACTACATCTATAAATGGTTCCTCCATTTCTTACTCTGTGGCTACATTTGTGAAATATCATCCAGTTAAGTGCTTTTTGAAGGCAGACATGTGTACATGTATTTCCATGCTTTCTACTGGCATTCCATAATGAGATAACCCTAAATAATGCCGAGAGTGAGCTCACACACCACTTTCATCTTTCTCTTTCCATACTGATTGTGACTATTTTAACTCATGAACATATATTGAATCTATGCATGTAAGGACATGGGACCCCAACTCACATCACCTTTCCAGGAGCAAAGTCTATTTGATTTACTAGAACGATGATATCATAAACCACTTGTGGCTTTGAACAGAATTATGGCTGATTTTGGTCCAATAATTTGTGTATCTTTTCACTCTTTGTTAAATGTCTGATTGAATTATTCAAACTAAACTTAAAATTAATTTTGAATTTAAATATGATGTAGTTATAGCATGGTAAATTAATGTTTCTTTCTTTCTTTCTTTCTTTCTTTTTTCTTCTTTTAAATCACATCTGGCGGTAAGAGGTTTGGTCTGACTTAAACATTCATTTAAGTAGCCTCCTGCTCATATTTAAATTTTTTCTAGGTCTTGCAAGTCAGGAGGCTCTTTCTCTCTTTTATCATTTGCATGTGATAATGGAAGATGAGTCAGTTCCCAAGATTCATGCTGTGAACAGTCTGGAAGTCTCTCTGGCTTGAATGAGTTTCTTTTAAATCACTATGTTGAACACATTGCTAATATGTCTCTATGCTAGTACACTGCATCTTATATTATATCTGTATCCAGAATTATAGTACAATTCTCAATATCACAAGCTGTTGGAGCTTAGAAACTCTCTGTTACTGTAGAGCTGAAATTTTAAGTCATCTATCTCCATAGACACAGATAGAAAGCCTAATAAGAAACTCAGAGCCAAAGGGGGTTATTTTTTTTTCAGATGTATTTATCTTCTGGAGAAATGAATGTCTTTCCTTTAATGGGATGGCAACTTTGGGATAGCCAATTTACAGGGGCTAAAAATACTTTGCACAGTATTGTTTCAATGTATTTTTAAGAATATTATTTATATGTTGTAGATTTGTTCTAATGCTACTTATGATAATTTGGTCCCCCAAATAACATGGGAGTCTGAACATCTGCATTTAAGATGCTGAGGGACTCTGCGTCAGCATTGGCAGCTGTGGCTGGGCAGGGAGACAGAGTCCAGAATTTTCTGAATTGAGAGGGAGAGAGAGGGAGAAGAGCTGCCATGCCTGAGAAGATCGAACAGGTCAACATGTAAGAGCCAGGGAAGATCAGTCCTCCATGCCCCACCCTCCCACACACACACATTGGGTCTAAGGCAACAATGCTGGAATATAGAATTTTAGTAAGTAATAACTCAGGAATATCAGAAGAGAGGTATTAGCCATGTGGAGGTTTAGGCGTGGTCCAACCATTGAGCTGTTTAAGGCATATTAAAATATAAGACTCTCTCTCTCTCTCTCTCTCTCTCTCTCTCTCTCTCTCTCTCTCTTTCTCTCTTTGTGTGTGTGTGTGTGTGTGTGTGTGTGTGTGTGTGTGTGTGTATGTGTGTGTGTGTATTTCATTCAGGGGCCCAGAACATTGGGGTGGGTAGTGTGGAACTCCCATCATCACACTAGGTCGATTTGAGTAGAGATTAATTGGCAACTGCAACATTTATATCCTCTGTTTGGATGAGGAGAGCTAACACTCCCAAGAACACCTATAACACTAAATAACATGAGATTTCCCTGCTCAGCCAACTTCTCTCTTTAAAGTTCAGTTCTACAGTGTGAGCTGTGAAGTAGTTATGTTTTTAGTTGGATTTATGAGATCTGCACTTATACTGATTACCTTCTCATGCCAATTGACACTGAAGGAAAAAAGTGAATAAGATGTCAGGGCTGCCAACAACTTGAGGGGTGATAAACTAAGAACTACAGGATGAAGTGTCAGGGGCAGGGAAGGATAGGGCAGAGGATGCTTAATCTAAGGTGTGATGCCCTAATTGAGGTAACAGTGTAAGAGCTGGACACGGGCATACCTGTCTTAAAACAAAAGGGAAAGAACAAGTATTCAGCCCTAGTGATAAAGCCAAGCATGCATGAGAAAACACTTGCTTTCCCAGCCATGGCAATGTAATATAAATCTGTGATCGATAACAGACAAGCCACGAGGAAAGACTGGAGGACATATGCATTATACTATAGATTAACTTTTCATTGAGAACAAAGCAAACTACTATAAGTAAAGTATTTTCAAGCCCCATGCATTTCTTAACTCCAGTGCTGTTGGTCAGAAGTCCAATATGCCACGCCCCACAATATTCTACCTACTGAGAGCCTAGTAGGACTACATTCCTTTCTTAGGGACCTGGGGAAGAATTCACTTCTAAACGTCCTCAGAATCCAGTCCATGCATATATTGCTGAGGTCACTATTTCTTTGCTTGTCACCTTCTGGTCAAAGGAAGTTTCATAGTAGGTCTCCCTGGTCCTTCTATATGATCCCACATCTTAGAACAAGAAATATAACATCATATTATTCATGTGCTTGGAATTTCCTCAACCTTAGTGTTTTCCTCATCTGCTTCCTGACTGGTCAAGTTTTCCTCTTTCTGTACTTTTGTAGTTAGATCATGGTCACCTGATAATCTAAGAATCTCTGATGACAAGCCCCTTCCACTCCATTACAAGCCCCTTCCGCTCCACTCGAGCCCCGGGCTACCTTGCCAGCGGAGTCACCAACACCCGCAAGGGCCCACACAGGATTCCCCACGGGATCCTAAGACCTCTGGTGAGTGGAACACAGCGCCTGCCCCAATCCAATCGCGCGGAACCTGAGACTGCTGTACATAGGGAAGCAGACTACCCGGGCCTGACCTGGGGCACAAGCCCCTTCTGCTCCACTCGAGCCCCGGGCTACCTTGCCAGTGGAGTCGCCTGACACCCGCAAGGGCCCATACAGGATTCCACACGGGATCCTAAGACCTCTGGTGAGTGGAACACAACTTCTGCCAGGAGTCCGGTTCGAACACCAGATATCTGGGTACCTTCCCTGCAAGAAGAGAGCTTGCCTGCAGAGAATACTCTGCCCACTGAAATTAAGGAGAGTGCTACCCACCCAGGTCTGCTGATAGAGGCTAACAGAGTCACCTGAAGTACAAACTCTTAACAGAGACAACTATAACAGCTAGCTTCAGAGATTACCAGATGGCGAAAGGGAAACGTAAGAATCCTACTAACAGAAATCAAGACCACTCACCATCATCAGAACGCAGCACTCTAACCCCACCTAGTCCTGGGCACCCCAACACAACAGAAAATCTAGACCCAGATTTAAAAACATTTCTCATGATGATGATAGAGGACATCAAGAAGGACTTTCATAAGTCACTTAAAGAATTACAGGAGAGCACTGCTAAAGAGTTACAGGCCCTTAAAGAAAAGCGGGAAAACACAGCCAAACAGGTAGAAGTCCTTAAAAAAAAAAACAGGAAAACACATCCAAACAGGTGATGGAAATGAATAAAACCATACTAGAACTAAAAAGGGAAGTAGACACAATAAAGAAAACCCAAAGCAAGGCAACGCTGGAGATAGAAACCCTAGGAAAGAGATCTGGAACCATAGATGCGAGCATCAGCAACAGAATACAAGAAATGGAAGAGAGAATCTCAGGTGCAGAAGATTCCATAGAAAACATCGACACAACAGTCAAAGAAAATACAAAATGCAAAAGGATCCTAACTCAAAACATCCAGGAAATCCAGGACACAATAAGAAGACCAAACCTACGGATAATAGGAATTGATGAGAATGAAGATTTTCAAATTAAAGGGCCAGCTAATATCTTCAACAAAATAATAGAAGAAAACTTCCCAAACATAAAGAAAGAGATGCCCATGATCATACAAGAAGCCTACAGAACTCCAAATAGACTGGACCAGAAAAGAAATTCCTCCCGACACATAATAATCAGAACAACAAATGCACTAAATAAAGATAGAATATTAAAATCAGTAAGGGAGAAAGGTCAAGTAATATATAAAGAAAGGCCTATCAGAATTACACCAGACTTTTCACCAGAGACTATGAAAGCCAGAAGAGCCTGGACAGATGTTATACAGACACTAAGAGAACACAAATGCCAGCCCAGGCTACTATACCGGGCCAAACTCTCAATTACCATAGATGGAGAAAACAAAGTATTCCACGACAAAACCAAATTCACACAATATCTTTCCACGAATCCAGCCCTTCAAAGGATAATAACAGAAAAGAAGCAATACAAGGAAGGAAATCACGCCCTAGAACAAGCAAGAAAGTAATCCCAAAACAAACCAAAAAGAAGACAGCCACAAGAACAGAATGCCAACTCTAACAACAAAAATAAAAGGAAGCAACAATTATTTTCCTTAATATCTCTTAATATCAATGGACTCAATTCCCCAATAAAAAGACATAGACTAACAAACAGGCTACACAAACAGGACCCAACATTCTGCTGCTTACAGGAAACCCATCTCAGGGAAAAAGACAGACACTACCTCAGAGTGAAAGGCTGGAAAACAATTTTCCAAGCAAATAGTCTGAAGAAACAAGCTGGAGTAGCCATTCTAATATCGGATAAAATCGACTTCCAACCCAAAGTTATCAAAAAAGACAAGGAGGGACACTTCATACTCATCAAAGGTAAAATCCTCCAAGAGGAATTCTCAATTCTGAATATCTATGCTCCAAATGCAAGGGCAGCCACCTTCATTAAAGACACTTTAGTAAAGCTCAAAGCACACATTGCACCTCACACAATAATAGTGGGAGACTTCAACACACCGCTTTCATCAATGTACAGATCGTGGAAACAGAAACTAAACAGGGACACAGTGAAACTAACAGAAGTTATGAAACAAATGGACCTGACAGATATCTACAGAACATTTTATCCTAAAACAAAAGGATATACCTTCTTCTCAGCACCTCAAGGGACCTTCTCCAAAATTGACCATATAATTGGTCACAAAACAGGCCTCAACAGATACAAAAATATTGAAATTGTCCCATGTATACTATCAGACCACCATGGCCTAAGACTGATCTTCAATAACAACATAAATAATGGAAAGCCAACATTCACGTGGAAACTGAACAACACTCTTCTCAATGATACCTTGGTCAAGGAAGGAATAAAGAAAGAAATTAAAGACTTTTTAGAGTTTAATGAAAATGAAGCCACAACGTACCGAAACCTATGGGACACAATGAAAGCATTTCTAAGAGGGAAACTCATAGCTCTGAGTGCCTCCAAGAAGAAATGGGAGAGAGCACACATTAGCAGCTTGACAACACACCTAAAAGGTCTAGAAGAAAAGGAAGCAAATTCACCCAAGAGGAGTAGAAGGCAGGAAATAATCAAACTCAGGGGTGAAATCAACCAAGTGGAAACAAGAAGAACTATTCAAAGAATTAAACAAACGAGGAGTTGGTTCTTTGAGAAAATCAACAAGATAGATAAACCCTTAGCTAGACTCACTAAAGGGCACAGGGACAAAATCCTAATTAACAGAATCAGAAATGAAAAGGGAGACATAACAAAAGATCATGAAGAAATCCAAAACACCATCAGATCCTTCTACAAAAGGCTATACTCAACAAAACTGGAAAACCTGAATGAAATGGACAAATTTCTGGACAGATACCAGGTACCAAAGTTGAATCAGGATCAAGTTGACCATCTAAACAGTCCCATATCCCCTAAAGAAATAGAAGCAGTTATTAATATTCCCCCAGCCAAAAGAAGCCCAGGACCAGACAGGTTTAGTGCAGAGTTCTATCAGACCTTCAAAGAATATCTAATTCCAGTTCTGCACAATCTATTTCAGAAAATAGAAGTAGAAGGTACTCTACCCCACTCATTTTATGAAGCCACTATTACTCTGATACCTAAACCACAGAAAGACCCAACAAAGATAGAGAACTTCAGACCAATTTCTCTTATGAATATCGATGCAAAAATCCTCAATAAAATTCTTGCTAACCGAATTCAAGAGCACATTAAAGCAATCATCCATCCTGACCAAGTAGGTTTTATTCCAGGTATGCAGGGATGGTTTAATATACGAAAATCCATCAATGTAATCCATTATATAAACAAAGTCAAAGACAAAAACCACATAATCATCTCATTAGATGCAGAAAAAGCATTTGCCAAGATTCAACACCCATTCATGATAAAAGTTTTGGAAAAATCAGGAATTCAAGGGCCATACCTAACCATGATAAAAGCAATCTACAGAAAACCAGTAGCCGACATCAAAGTAAATGGAGAGAAGCTGGAAGCAATCCCACTAAAATCAGGGACTAGACAAGGCTGCCCACTTTCTCCCTACCTTTTCAACATAGTATTTGAAGTATTAGCCAGAGCAATTCGACAACAAAAGGCGATCAAGGAGATAGAAATTGGAAAAGAGGTAGTCAAAATATCACTTTTTGCAGATGATATGATAGTATATATAAGTGACCCTAAAAATTCTACCAAAGAACTCCTAAACCTGATAAACAGCTTCGGTGAAGTAGCTGGATATAAAATAAACTCAAACAAGTCAATGGCCTTTCTCTATTAAAAGAATAAACAGGCTGAGAAAGAAATTAGGGAAACAACACCCTTCTCAATTGTCACAAATAATATAAAATATCTTGGCGTGACTCTAACTAAGGAAGTGAAAGATCTGTATGATAAAAACTTCAAGTCTCTGAAGAAAGAAATTAAAGAAGATCTCAGAAGGTGAAAAGATCTCCCATGCTCATGGATTGGCAGGATCAACATCGTAAAAATGGCTATCTTGCCAAAAGCAATCTACAGATTCAATGCAATCCCCATCAAAATTCCAACTCAATTCTTCAACGAATTAGAGGAACAATTTGCAAATTCACCTGGAATAACAAAAAACCTAGGATAGCAAACACTCTTCTCAAGGATAAAAGAACCTCTGGTGGAATCACCATGCCTGACCTAAAGCTTTACTACAGAGCAATTGTGATAAAAACTGCATGGTACTGGTATAGAGACAGACAAGTAGACCAATGGAATAGAATTGAAGACCCAGAAATGAACCCACACACCTATGGTCACTTGATCTTCGACAAGGGAGCTAAAACCATCCAGTGGAAAAATGACAGCCTTTTCAACAAATGGTGCTGGCACAACTGGTGGTTATCATGTAGAAGAATGTGAATTGATCCATTCCTATCTCCTTGTACTCAGGTCAAATCTAAGTGGATCAAGGAACATCACATAAAACCAGAGACACTGAAACTTATAGAGGAGAAAGTGGGGAAAAGCCTTGAAGATATGGGCACAGGAGAAAAATCCCTGAACAGAACAGCAATGGCTTGTGCTGTAAGATCGAGAATTGACAAATGGGACCTAATGAAACTCCAAAGTTTCTGCAAGGCAAAAGACACCGTCAATAAGACAAAAAGACCACCAACAGATTGGGAAAGGATCTTTACCTATCCTAAATCAGATAGGGGACTAATATCCAACATATATAAAGAACTCAAGAAGGTGGACTTCAGAAAATCAAATAACCCCATTAAAAAATGGGGCTCAGAACTGAACAAAGAATTCTCACCTGAGGAATACCGAATGGCAGAGAAGCACCTGAAAAAATGTTCAACATCCTTAATCATCAGGGAAATGCAAATCAAAACAACCCTGAGATTCCACCTCACACCAGTCAGAATGGCTAAGATCAAAAATTCAGGTGACAGCAGATGCTGGCGTGGATGTGGAGAAAGAGGAACACTCCTCCATTGTTGGTGGGATTGCAGGCTTGTACAACCACTCTGGAAATCAGTCTGGCGGTTCCTCCGAAAATTGGACATAGTACTACCGGAGGATCCAGCAATACCTCTCCTGGGCATATATCCAGAAGATGCCCCAACTGGTAAGAAGGACACATGCTCCACTATGTTCATAGCAGCCTTATTTATAATACCCAGAAGCTGGAAAGAACCCAGATGCCCCTCAACAGAGGAATGGATACAGAAAATGTGGTACATCTACACAATGGAGTACTACTCAGCTATTAAAAAGAATGAATTTATGAAATTCCTAGCCAAATGGATGGACCTGGAGGGCATCATCCTGAGTGAGGTAACACATTCACAAAGGAACTCACACAATATGTACTCTTGATAAGTGGATATTAGCCCCAAACCTAGGATACCCAAGATATAAGATACAATTTGCTAAACACATGAAATTCAAGAAAAATGAAGACTGAAGTGTGGACACTATGCCCCTCCTTAGAATTGGGAACAAAACACCCATGGAAGGAGTTACAGAGACAAAGTTTGGAGCTGAGATGAAAGGATGGACCATGTAGAGACTGCCATATCCAGGGATCCACCCCATAATCAGCATCCAAACGCTGACACCATTGCATACACTAGCAAGATTTTATCAAAAGGACCCAGATGTAGCTGTCTTTTGTATGTAACTTTATATGCCCCAGTACAGGGGAACACCAGGGCCAAAAAGGGGGAGTGGGTGGGTAGGGGAGTGGGGGTGGGTGAGTATGGGGGACTTTTGGTATAGCATTGGAAATGTAAATGAGCTAAATACCTAATAAAAAATGGCAAAAAAAAAAGAATCTCTGATTAGAGTCACACAGGTAAATTCTGCTATGCTAAAGGGATCAGACACATATATCTCTGGGAACTATGATTCTGTCTATCCAACCTGGAAGCCTAGTCATGAAATATACAACTAAAGAGTGTGAGTATAGGTGTATGTTTGTGTGTAAGATAACTCCTTATTCAAATTCAGCTGACACTGAATAATACATTCCTATTTTTGAAATTCAAAACATATACGTGTTGAGGGTTGCAATCCAGAAGATGATAAAACTACATTCCCAGGGTCCTCAAAATTCACCATTTATTACACTTTTCTCCACGAATATTTCCTAGTACCTGCCTAATAACGGGCAGTATGCACACTAACATCCTGAAAGCTGAGATAAGAGTAAAACAAAGGCCACTCAAGACATACCTTATACAAATGCATTTGTTCAAATATCTCAAAGACTTTGACAGTCATTGGAGGGATAGTAGTGGCAGAACACAACAGACTGTAGATTTAAGCAATCCTCTGAATGTGGATGAAAGACTGGAGGGAAGTAAATCAAGTTGAGGTAGAGGTTGGAAGATGGGTGTAGGACTCTAAGAAATGGAGAACTAAAACTCAAGGGAAATAAAGGCATCTGAGATGGGAAGAGGTAAACAAAACAAACACAGAGGACTGTAGTCTAGGAAATGCTATCAAGATGATAGATAGATAGATAGATAGATAGATAGATAGATAGGCAGACACATAGATTATAGCTAGATGATAGGTAGGTAGATTGATAGATGATATATAGATATATACAATAGGTAGATAAATGATGGATAAATGTATAGATAGATTTGACATATAACAGAATCTGTTTTTGAGACTGTGTGCCCACTCCCAGCAAGTTCTCAAGTATCATGGTCCTCTCTCTGAACTGTGACTCAAGATGGAGCTAAAGAGCAGCCAGAGCTCTTCTCTTACATCTGTTGGGGTTCTGTAAATTTGTGATCAATTGTGTTGTGATAAGCACTGTTCTAGGTCAAATTCTCAAGGCCAGAGAGGTAGGCAGACATGTGAAAATTTGCCCTGCTAGGCCACACCCACAAGCTTCCCCCTATGAGATGTCACTTTCAGGGTGAGACCACCAAAAGGTTACAGATGATCCATGACACAGGTGGAGGAACATGAGGTAGGTATGAATTTTTTTAAAAGAAGTCTAGGAGTTTCTGGGATTTCAATCTGTTCCAGTGTTCCCAGTCTTCATGAGCGTTGCCATGGGACTTCCCTTATTTTCTCTCATCTGTTAGTTTTCTTGGCCTAGATTTTCATTGTTTATATGACAGAGACAGAATCTCATCAAAACTCCAGCTTTCAGACATAGTTTTAGATTTTGACAGGCTTGGAGTAGCACTGGAGCTACACGGGGAAGCCTAACACATAACAAGCTTGTCAGCCTGTAGCAAACCAGAGAACAATCTTAGGCAGTGAACAAGGAGATGAGTGCTGCTTGTTTCTCATATTACTTGGTTATTAAAAATTGATATAGTCGAGGTGAATGTGGAGGTTGAAGCAGGAGGTTCATGAGTTCAAAGCCAGACTGACCCACTTTGATGGACCTGGCCTCTAAGAAAATAGAGTTAAAAAGAGCAAGCACTGTCAGAAATATTTCCTGACATATGAAAACTGAATCATGTAGATTTTCTTTATTCAGGGTAATCCTGAAGGCCCCCAATTTACACTTCCCCTAGGTTTCATAATCAATTAAGGACATGTTAAGATAATGGCCCCAAAGTGGTACATCATTCAGAATGAATGTTTCTAGGCCTACTTCTTTACTGAGTATTTGACACTTTCATTTTTACTAATAGCTGAATAACATTTCTTTGTATAAATGTACCTCATTTTCACTGCCAACTTCATCACTTGATGACCATCTAGCCTGTTTTCCATTTCACAGGTCTTTTTTTTAAAAGAGCAGCAATGAAAATAGATGAATAGAGATACAGATATCTATAGTCAGATACATAGTTTTTCAAATGTATACAATGAGAATACAATAGTAGATCTACTTTTAACTTTTTAGGAGCCTCCTCACTGATTCACATAGTGGCGATGCTGGTGTGTACTCCCACCAACAGTGAAGAAATATTCTCTTTCTCTTGATATTCACACTAGTGTTTGCCATTTGTTTGTGTTTGTTGCTTTTCTTAAACATTCTGACTGGATAAGACAAATCTCAAAATAGCTTTAAGCTCCCTCTCCCTTATGGGCAAAGATGTTGAATATTTTAAAAATGCTTTTCAGCCCTTTGTATTTCATCTTTAGAGAACTCTCCATTCAGTTCCATGCACACTGCTTCTGGATCAGGGCTGCTTGTAACTCACAGTTACATGAATTAAAGTAAATGGAGTTCTGTGGTCTCAAGTCATTGGCTCAGTAAGATAAATTGTTTCCATAACAGAACAGAACCCAAAGTGACTAGTGTAGTCTTCTCCAGCAAGAAGCAGAAAGCAGACATTAACTCAGGTATTGGACTGAGTACAGCAAGAGCATAATAGGTAAGGAGAGCAAGGAGTGGAGTGGATATTGGACCACATGGAGTTTATTATATTAGCCAAAGCTTGGGGTCTAATGGTTTAGGCAATTTGGGTAAGAAGAGAAATAATCCTAAAGACTAAAACAGGGCATAAGAGTATTGTACTTTTACTCATCACTAAGGAAATTTTAATTGAACAGCTTCTTCATGTTAGGGTGGGTTTGAGTGTTGACCAGGAACAATCTTGGGATTGTTTGAGAGACCTGAATGTTCAATGAGTATATTTTTAATTAATACTTTTCTAGGGACCTGCTTTGAGCTTAGGCTCATAGTGGAAGCAAACCCATGGTATTTCATTTGAAAACTAAAATATAGTGACATATAATCCAAATGTCAATTTGTTAAGCTAGGGCTAGCTTGTAATATTTCCTCAGCTGTGGTTAGGAATCAACCCTGGCTTTGATGCTCTCTGTGTGTTCTCATGCACTTCCAGCCAAGGAGATGACAGAATTGCATGGACTCATTACCAATATGAATTTATGTAGGTGATTCGTTTCTTTGATGATAATATCTATTAAGGTCAGTGCATTTCTGTTGGCATTTTCTGCTGGTAAGATGTTTATTGTCCCTAAATTTCTTAGTTTTAAAGATGAGATTAATAGTGATATAGGCATAAGATATCCTGGTGATAAAATTAAATATATTGGGTATCAGATAATAACTACATTTTTAAGCCATACTAAGGACAGCCAATCAAACATTGTCAGTGTCACTGAAAGTCTTGGCTTCTGTATGCAGGTTGGCATCATGAACTATTTCTTGACCTCTAGATTATAGTAGGTATTAATCTCAGAAGTCTTTTCTTGATATTTGAATATTAAAGATAGTGTCAGGAAAAGGATATAAGGACAGCACTTGTCATACTGAATCAAGGATAATTTGATTTTATCTTTCCTCTATCTGACAAAGAGAATTTTGTCAAATGCTTCACAGACTAAGAATGAAGCAGAATATATTTATTTGGGACAGTGAAAGGTAGCTTGGTTCCTGGTTGAGCTAAGGCTCCAAACCTGGAGTCTTTGAAGGGAACTTAGGCATTTCGCCTGTCCTCGGGCACCAGGCTCCTGTCATTACCCACAGTTCCCCCATAGATTTGTGGCCATCAGTCACATAAAGGCAATGCCCTAAGCCCTTCCACAGGTACAGGACTTGACCTATGGTCATGTAGTCTGAAGACAGATCTCCATTTTAATGAGGTACCTAAGGCCTGAAGGGCTTAGCCAATAATTTTTCCTTCCCAGATAATCCTCCCTGCAAAAGGTATTTAATCTCAGGCCCACCCTGAGAAGTGGGGTACGGTTTTATTCATTCACTTTCTGCCATGACACTAGATACCTTAAAACCACGAACAGTCTCTTTTCATCAAGATCCACTGTGGGAACCATGGAGAAAACCTTCAGTTATACAGCCCTGTCTAATCTCTCCTAGAAAGCCTCTCTGTGCTCCCAGCCATGGTTGCCAAGCCAAGCTCAAGCCTGCTGAAGTCAAGCCAAGAACTCTCCCTGAGGGAACAGCTGGAGCTTCCATTTTGCCCTCCCCCCACCCCCCCACCCCCCGCCACACCAGCTAGATCCAGTCTGTGAGGCCCCACTCCATCCTCAGCTCTTTTGAGGCTCCCAGCGGAACCTGTGGTTCTGAGAGCCTGAGAACCAGAGGACCCCTGGCCTTGTTGCAAGCCTGTGGACCACTGAATCAGCCCCAGCTGTTCTGTGCCTCAGACTGCACTTCTCCACCCCTGGAGCAGTGTCCCAGTCTTACACGCGTTCTCGAGACCGGCCAGGAAGAACGCAACAAACCGGAATCTTCTGCGGCAAAAGCTTTATTGCTTACATCTTCAGGAGCCAGAGAGCAAGAGAGCAAGAGAGCAAGAGAGAGCAAGAAAGCAAGAAAAAGAACAAGAACAAGAAAGCAAGAGAGAGAATGGCAAAACCCTGTCCCTTTTAAGGAGAATTATCCTCCGCCTAGGACGTATTACTCCCTGATTGGCTGCAGCCCATCGGCCCAGTTGTCATCACGAGAAAGGCAGAACACATGGCGGGAAAACTGCCCCTGCACGTGTGCAGATTATGTTTACCACTTAGAACACAGCTGTCAGCGCCATCTTATAATGGCAAATGTGAGGGCGGCTTCCCACATCCCAGGGCTTTCCTATGTCCCAGTACCTGCCTGGTGACAGTGTGGGGTAAGCATGGTCAACTCTCTGTGGCCAGCCTTCCCAGCAGCGGCCATAACCTGTGGCAGTGTGGACGCAGGACCTCAATAACCCTACATATTTAGACATTTACATTGTAAAGAACGAAATTAGTCAAACTGTATTAGGAAGGTTCCTTCAGGCTTGGGAAACCCCCAGTAATGGGTTAGATCAACAAGAAATCTGCTTAAAACTGGTAGAATGAGAAGAATCTAGAAAATATACTGCACATTAGTGTTAGAGGTTGAGACAGGGAGGCCAGATCTTGTTTCAGCTTATAGGGCCTATTCAGTGGTTTGGTTTGTCTTCTCTAAACCATTTGTTGACATCTGATTGCCATTGTGATAGTGATGAACGGTGTCTTGGTTATTGTTGTGTTGCTGTGAAGAACCCTTATAAAATAAAGCAATAGCCTGGGGTTTGACTATAGTTTTAAAGAGTTAACCCATAATCACCATGGTTAGAAGCAGACAGGAATGGTGCTGAAGCAGTAGCTGAGAGCTTTATATCCTGACCCACAGGTTCCATGGAGAGAGAGAGAGAGAGAGAGAGAGAGAGAGAGAGAGAGAGAGAGAGAGGGAGGAGAGAGAGAGAGAGAGAGAGAGAGAGAGAGAGAGAGAGAGAGAGAGAGAGAGAGACTGGAATTGCATACCTCAAAGCCTACCCTCAGTGACGTACCTTTACAACAAGGCTAAACCCCTCAATCCTTTCCATGGAGTCTCAGTTACGGGAGACCAACCACATACATACATGAGCCTTTGGAAGTCATTCTTATTCAAACCACAACATTCAACAGAATGGCCCCATGGTCTTGTAGTCATACCGTAATGGAAAATGCATTCAATCCAACTACAAAAATTCAGTGTCAACACAGTGTCAACACAGATTCAGAGCTCAATGTCTTTTCTGAGACTTGAGACAATCTCTTAAATGTAACCCCTAAAAAGTTACACACTTCTTACAAAAAATGGCACAGAAAGTACAGTATCATTCCAAAAAGAAGTAGGTGTGGCGAGAAATACTGGACCAAAGCAAGAATAAAAACTAACAGGAAATGTCCATATCTCATATTTCCATGTCTGATCTCATAGCGTTATCTCCCGTGACTTCAGTTTTGTTGACTAAAACATCCTTTTCTTCTGCTGGTTCTACTTCCTGTTAGCAGATTTTCTTGGCAGGTGACCCATGGCTCTGGATTCAATACCCTGGGGTCTCTAACACAGTCCAGGCTCCACTCACAGCTTCAAAAACATAGACTCTGCAGGCCTCCAAGCAGGGTCTTCTCTGCCAAATGTCTGGTTTCATCAGATTTCCTAACTGCTAGAGAGGTTAAGGAAACCTCCTCTCTAGTACCTTTTAAGACCCTAAATCCCAAAACACATGGTTGAAGCTGCCAAGTCCTTCTGCTTTTTGGGGAAGCTGGGCCCCTCTCTGTATTACATTAGTATAAGCTTTCTGTTGCTGATGGTTTCCTTCACTGATTAAGTTTTTCTTTAATTCCTTTCTACAAGTTGGAAGCTTAGCTGGGTGAAGTATTGCCCTAAGGTCTCCACTCCCTTTATTCCATCTATCATTAGGGTTTTCTATAAACGTTTTATCTCCTTGAGCACAGAATTTGACTCCAACATTACATTAATGGGATTTATTCTTTTCCCTAAATTGTACATTTTAGAGCTGGAGAGATGGCTCAGAGATTAAGAGCACTGGCTGCTCTTCTGAAGGTCCTGAGTTCAAATCCCAGAAACCATATGGTAGCTCACACCCATCTGTAATGAGATCTGATGCCCTCTTCTGGTATGTCTGAAGACAGTGACAATGTACTTACATATAATGATAAATAAATCTTGGGGCTGGAGCGAGAGCGGCCCAGAATGAGTGGGCCGGGAGCTAGAGGGCTGGATTGAGTGAGGCTGAAGAAAGTGGGGCTGGAGAGAGCAGAAGTCCTGAGTTCAATTCCCCGTAACAACATGATGACTCACAACCATCTGTACAGCTACAGTGTACTCATATACATAAAATATATAATAAATCTTTTTTAAAAAGAATTTTAAAATTGTACATTTTATACTTTTCTTTGCCCCACTAGTTACTTTTCTTTTAGGTCTATAAAAGAGTGACCACTAATAATCATGTAACATCGTCAATAGTAGACTGTCTTAAAATCTCCATTTCCAAAGACATTAATCCCAAACTCTTCAGTTTAGCTTCATGAAGAATTAAAAGGACAAAAACCAGCCACATTCTATGCCAAACTATAACAAGAATGGTCCATAAGACACCTACTAATTTTTCTTTTCCTCTGAAACCTCTTGAGATGGGCCCCCATAGTCCAATTATTTCTCAGCACTACTGTTTTCAATGTCTCTACTAGGATGGCCAATTAAGCCTGAATTAAAGCATTTAACCACTTTTATAGTCTAAAGTCTTAGGGTATTCCATATACCTCCAAACAATAGCATGGTTAGGGCTCTCACAGAAATACCCTGTCCCTAGTACCAACTTCTGTCTTAGGGGCTATGAAAAGACACCATCTTATTCCTGTCAGAATGGCTAAGATCAAAAACACAAGTGACAGATGATGCTGGCAAGGATGTGGAGCAAAGAAGATATTCCTCCACTGCTGACAAAAGTGCAAGCTTGTACAGCACTTGTAAATAAATATGGATGTTCCTCCAAAAATTGGGAATCATTCCATCTCAAGACCTAGCTTTGCCATTTGAGGCCATATACCCAAATGATGCTACTTCCTACCACAAGGACACTTGCTCAACTATGTTCAAGTTTGCTTTATTCATAATAACCAGAAACTGGAAACAACCTAGATATTTCTTAACCAACTAGAAAAACTAAACATCCTGAGTAAGGTAACCAAGACCCAGAAAGACAAACATGATATGTACTCATTTATAAGTGGACATTAGCTGTTAAGTATAGGATAATCATGGTACAGTTCACAGATGGAGGGGCTATGTAACAAGAGGGGCTCAAGAGGGGAACCTATGAATCTCCCTGGGAAGGGAAAATTGATTTTGTGGGTGGACATGAGGGTTGGTGGTGATTGGAAAAGGAGGTTGCAGGTGAGGAGGAGAGGATGAAAGGAGTGAAGGCTGGAGCTGGGGGACATCTGGGGAGCTGTGTAGAAACCTAGTGCAATGTAAACTTGTTGGAGTTTATAAGAGTGGAGCTAGCAAAGTCTCTTAGTAATGCAGGGTACAGAGCTAGAACTGACCATCTTGTATAACTAGTCAAGGCTACCAACAATGAGACTGGGACATCAACCCAACCCCCAATCCTCTAACCTACAATACCTCCTGCCTGAAGAATGTGCTGGGGTAATGGTAGCACAGAACTTGTAGGAATAATCAACTAATATCTGATCCAACCTGAGGCCCACACCACAACAGAGAGCCATTTCCTGCCAAACAGAAATCTAGAAGCAAACAACTTGCAATGTGTATATATATATATATATATATATATATATATATATATATATATATTCCTAATGATTTTCTGCTATACTCACAAATTGGTGTCTAGTCCAGTTGATGGGAGCAGATGCAGAGATCCACAGCTAGGTACCAGGCAAAGCCAGGAGACCCCCCACACAAAAGGGGGAGGAAGGATGCTAGAAACTAGAGGGGTCAATGTACCAGGAGAACATGATGCATAGAATCAACTATGAAAAAAACATCGGGGAAGTTACTGGAAGCTGGTGTGCCATGGATTTGTCTTCTTTTGGGCCTCTGGAACAAGGGAATTGCTTGGTACTAGAAGGTCCCTGGGCCAGTTGAGCTAGCCCAGCTGATCTGGGATGTTATTCAAAAGGAGAAAAACATTTAAGTGCCCTTGGACTGAGATGTCCATTTTTGTTGTTTGTTTGTTTGTTTGTTTTCTACATCAGCCATCAGGATTGTCTATCTAATACCCCAAGTATCAGGACAAAACAAAATATATCAGCCCAAACTTTGCATCTGGGACATGAGAGACATAGTAGCAGAGATAAAAATGGAGCTACATGCATCATTGTCCCCTAAAGTTTTAGCACATTTTAGCCTGAATATGGAACTCCAGTGAGTTCATGGAAGTTAATCACTCCAATAGTTCTTTAATATTTCAATGAACTGAGTGAAGAAATTTTCTTAAATCATGTATGGCCTACTGATAGTCTCCCTGTAGTAAATTTCTCCCATTTGTTGTAGACTCAGCATGACCTTCCATTCCCTCATATTTTAGAAATGACTGTAAGATCTCAGCATTAATCCTTCTGTAGCATGTGATACTGGATAAAACACCTACCAAGAAGTCAAGATTTTTACTTTCACACAAAATTAATCTTGAGGTCACTGAGGACTGGATATGGTGTCTACACAAATTTTAAGGACTTGCACTGATACTTCTTACAGCTCTTGTTCCAGCCAATAGAATGAAGTAAGACAAGAGAAGAACCCAGCAGGTACATTTTAAGCAAGCATCTTAGAACTGGAAACTTAACCAAAGTCAACTGTGTTGGATGGGGTTTTGCTGGGGCAATCATATAAAGGAACATTTTGCTGAAGCAGATGTAGATGAAAGGATGTTCTACTAAAGCAAGAATCTGAAAGGATACGTGATGAAGGATTCTTTGCTAAAAACACACATGTATTGGTCTGCCTTACATTACATAGTTGAGCTTCATTTATCTGGATTCCATAGAGAGAAAGGCACAAAAAAAATCTTCTGGTGGTATGCTGAAGTTTTTTGCTGTTTCTGAGGACTCAGGCTGATTGGCAGAGTAATGTCAGCTGAGACAGACTCCAAGTGTTGAGGCAAGACACATGCTGAGGCAAGAATCAGGGAGGACACACACTATTTGGAAAGAGTATAAAAAGGACTCAATGGACAATAACAGAGGGTGAGTTTGGCTTGCTTACATAACAAAATGATTCTTGGTCTCGAATCTTCACTGACCTTTGCTTCGCTGAGAGAGACCTTCTCCTGGTGTTTCTCATGGTCCCCCTGCTGACTTGTGCCCAGGATGAGGCCTGGATGTCTCTGCTAGGTAGTGCCCATGCTACTGATTCATATTTGCTATCCTGTCTCTACTGAGCTATTCTACTGTTGTATCTTTGAAGTGTTTGTGAGTGAATTGAGCTGCCACTGCTGACACATAAACTGAACTGCTGATTTCCAGACAACACAGCTGGGAGTTGCTCCAAAGAACCATCTTTAAACAGGTCCATTTTCCCCATATCTTTTCTTTTCCACTACTGCTGGTGGGTGGTGAGCTAAAAGGGAGGTTCAAGCATTTAAGAACCAACATTAAAAATAGCCGTTAAAATATTAAAGTTACAAGGAACCTGATATAGCTGTTTCCAGAGAGGCTCTGACTGATGCGGATGCATGCAGCCAACCATTGGACTGAGTAAGGGAACCCCAATGGAGGAGTTAGGGAAAGGACTGAAGGAACTGAAGGGGTTTGCAACCCCATAGGAAGAACAACAATATCAACCAACCAGACCTCCCAGGGCTCCCAGGGACTAAACCACCAACCAGAGAGTACACATGACTCCAGATGCATATGTAACAGAGGATAGTATTATCTGGCATGAATGGGAGGAGAAGCCCTTGGCTCCATGAATGCCTGATGTCCCAAAATAGCAATGGCCCTAAAAAGAGTCTTTAATATTCCCCTCTGAAATTTCACAAGCCAGGCCTCCATCTTCTGCACTGTTTTCAACATTATCTTCCAAGCTCCTACACAACATCTGACAGAGCCCTTAACACCAAATGGATCTTCTAGCCCAAAGTTCCAAAGTCCTTCCACAGTCCTCCCCAAAACATGGTCAGATTGTCACAGGAATACCCCACTATGGTGGTACCAATTTATATTAGTCAGAATTTCTATTCCTGCACAAACATCATGACCAAGAAGCAAGTTGGGGAGGAAAGGGTTTATTCGGCTTACACTTCCATACTGCTGTTCATCACCAAGGAAGTCAGGACTGGAACTCAAGCAGGTCAGGAAGCAGGAGCTGATGCAGAGGCCATGGAGTGATGTTCTTTACTGGCTTGTCTCTCCTGGCTTGCTCAGCCTGCTCTCTTATAGAACCCAAGACTACCAGCCCAGGGATGGTCCCACCCACAAGGGGCCTTTCCCTCTTGATCACTAATTGAGAAAATGCCTTACAGTTGGATCTCATGAAGGCATTTCCTCAACTAAAGCTCCTTTCTCTGTGATAACTCCAGCTGTGTCAAGTTGACACAAAACTAGCCAGTACAACCTATTTCCAGCTTTTCTGTTTGTGTCCTTTCTTCTTTAGTTGCTCACTGTTCCTGCCAAGCCAAATGCCCAGAATTGTACATGGACTCAAGAATGCGTTCTCTTGTCAGACCAAGGTGAGTTTTCTAAAGTCATGTGTCTACTATTCAGATCCAGGTTTGAGCACCAACATTAGGGTGTTAGAGAAAAAGTAATTTCATTGGTGACAATGTGACTTGAAAAACAAGTATAAATAGAATATCCCTTAGCATTAACATACTACAAGTACAAAATTTCTACACCACAAAACTCTGTTTCCTGCACAAAGTTAACATACATATATCTCAAAACCTGAAAAATTCTGAAATTCAAAGCATATCTTGTCTGACATAGTTCTCAAGGGGTACTCGACAGCATTCTGCCCTTTCCACTTCCTATTTCTTCTTCTCCCGGTCTAATAGATGAATAGAGGTTAAGAAGTATTTTTCTCTATCACATCTCTCAAATTACTTTATATTACTATAGATAATTTCATATGGAAATATACTCTTATCAAATTGGAACACATAATATATATCATTATGATTGTGATTTTGCTGCTTTAAGAAAAAAGTCCAGGAGTGCAGAAACATCCTCTAAGCTACTCGGTCACTGCTTTTCTCATGACACAAGCTCTTTGCTCCTTCATCTTCTTCTCTCATAGCTGGGGAGTTACTTTTCTGGAAACCATGGTGCTTCCAGGAGGTGGTTCCCAATGCCTAGTCCCAGATACAGAAGTTATGAGTAACACAGATCTCCTTCTCAGATATGGGCTGTAGACTGGCATGGCACCACATCAAAGTCAGTACTAAAATAGTGAAATGGTCTCTGATCTGAGAGCAACTAATTCTCCTCTTTTGAGTCCCCACCTGCTCTTCATGAGAAGAAATATCACACCAGGTGATTCACCAAGCCTTGACCAAGGCTTCCCTGAGTCTTTCTTCTGCATTTCCAGATATACTGGATTCTTTGTTCTTGATTCTTCATATCTAGCATAGATATTCTTTTAAGTCAGCAACTGGGGACAGTAATAATAATAAGAACTTACTGATGTCTTCCCCCATGTTCCTGTGATCATGGGAAAATGTTATCTCTTTTATCAGAAAAATAAAACAAACAAATGAACAAACGAACAAACAAAATTGTAAATTTCCACAAATTCTTACTTTGAATTAATGAGGCAAAATAAGATATTTTGCAAACAATGTGAAAAGTGTGGCAGATGTTAGAAATCTTTAGATGAATGGACTTTTCCTCTACACTGCTGAGCTTGGACTCCAAACGACTACTGAAAGTCAGACACACGTAGAACACCATGGTTAATTGTGATTAGTCGTCTTCTATGGGTTTTATTTTTGATGTGCACCTGTGAATGTACACACGTGTATCCATGTATAGGTTAGAGGTCAATGTCAAGTGTATTCATCAATCACACATAGCCTCTTTCTTTTTCAATGAACCCAGAGCTCACCAGTTCAGCTAGACTAGCTGTCCAGCATGTCCCAAGAGTTGGCCAGTCTTAACCTCCCTGGCTTTAGGATTACATAATTATACAGGACTGTTTTACATGGATTATGGCCATTGAACTCACGACCTCAAGATTATATGTTAAACACTCCATTGACTTAGTCATCTCCCCCATCCTCTATGTGTTCTAACTACATGATATGCCTTTTATTCTTTCCATCTTTCACTTCCCTCCCCTTGAGCAAACACCCTTGTCCCCAGTCCAAGAGGATTTGGAGGACTGGCTTCCATCACACAATGATAGGATTTTGTTTATTGTAAGTGAGGAATGGGCAAAGGGAGACACAAAACAGATGAATAGGCAAGAGTATGAATAAACTATCCATGCTGTCAAGGAACAGATGGTGGCTGGAGCTTCTGGCCTAAACAAACCAATCTGTGAGATCTAGAAGGCGATAGTGTTCATGTTTTCCTAAGAAAAAGTTCTAGTGATAGAGTAAAAATGATCTCACCACTGAATTTCTACCATAAAACAAAACAAACAAAACAAAACAAAACAAAACTACTCTTTCATTTATAGTACATCCAACAAATAGTCACTGTGTCATTTTTATTTATTGTAAACACTGGAGGCCTAAGGGTGTCCAAAAGAGCAACAATAGAGACCACTCCCACCTCTCCTTCAGTCTGTGCTCACAAGGTTTTATGATACCTTGTTGAAGAGAAGACTTTAGAGGCAGGCTGGGAAATAGGAGACTATAATGTAGGTGTGTGGTACCCGCCTATGCTAATACCACGCCAGCCTAAGTTTTCCAACAATCAACCAGAGTTTGGATCTGATAGCTCTACCCTGACTTAGATTTTTGGAATAAGTTTTTATTGTGAATTTTTTTTAACTACCTTCACAGATTCTGATCTTCAGAACACAGAATTCTGGAGAAGATAAAGGAAGTAGTGCAAGTGTGCGTGTGCGTGTGTGTGTGAGAGAGAGAGAGAGAGAAAGAGAGAGAAAGAGAGAGAAAGAGAGAGAGAGGGAGAGGGAGAGGGAGAGAGAGAGGGAGGGAGAGAGAGAGAGAGAGAGAGAGAGAGAGAGAGAGAGAGAGAGAGAGAGAGGAAGGAAGAAGAGACAGAACCGTGGGCTTCATTCCCACTAGGAGAGCTCTCTAACACTGGGTAGGACCATGTGGACCAAGGTGGCTGTGGTTGCACAGAATGCACTATGGAGTCAATGCCTGTAGGAAAATCCCATTTAGACTTACTGTATGACTTGGGGGGGAGTTAGTTAACATCTCTGTGGGTTATTATGATAACTAAATGAGTTAATAATCCATGTAGAAAATTTATGACAGGGCCTGGCACACAGTAAATCCTAGAGAATGGCATTTATGATATTGTAACTTATTTACATATAAAGTAGACATGTTTACAATGTCTTGTAAATCAGCCTGTGATTAGATGTGAGTCTTTGACATGAAAATGACCTCAAACACTACAATGAATAACACACTCTCACCTGAACTTCAGGAGTTTTAGCATGAATACAATACAGGTTTTGTCTCCAGATTCTGCATCAGGTTCAGCCAATGTCCTATTGTGAGGGATTTATGACTAGCTGATGATTGGATTGAGTGGAGTGGTATGCTGAGAAACCACTTGGAGGATGGTGAACTGGGTGGGCATTTGATGCTCCAGACACAGGTTTTTATATGGGAGGAGCCCACCTCAAGGCAGTCTCTGCCTTTCATGTCAGTGAGGAAGACTAGAAATGGTACATTGCTAATTTCTTTCAAAATATCTCTGCTATTCCATGCTGCGATCAGCTAGGGCCTTATGACCCACTCACTGGAGATGAGGTGCTCTTTCCAGCCTCCACTAAAGCCTTTATCAGCAAGTCTGACTGGTTTTGTTTGTTTTGTTTGTTGTTTTTGTTTTTTGATCCACAGAAGTGACAGTCCTGAGTCCTAAGAGCTGAGATATTACTGTCTCTGGGTTCCCTTGGTATTGGGTCCTTGTTCTCTACTTCTGGCTAGCAAGCTCAGAGGTGTTTGTAGCCATGGGAAGATCAGCACCCAGGACATCTTGGGTTCATCTGGCCTATGGAAGCACCTTTGTACTCTTACAAGGAGTTGAAAACTGAGGAAGCTGTCATTCCCTGGTTCTTTGTAGCTCTCATGTTGGTGATGAAGGGTAGGTTCAGCTGCATCTCCACTACTGTGCTTGGCCCTACTGGTCCAGAGCTACCCATAAGAAGGAAGAGGTAGTCACATACAGCTAACTAAAAGTTAACTTGGTAGAAACTCAGGCTCTTCACAGGCTTGGCTTACATTTACAGAGCAGATAGACAAGACCTAGTCCTGGGCCCTGTGGTGCAGAAGACCAAGGGCCACTTCACAGAGCCGAGTGCTTCCTACCCAACACCTGTCCCCTGTTTTGCAGTTTGTGCGGGATGCAATGATTGTAATACATGTTCATAAACTGCTGTATGATTTAAATATCCAAAGTCTTAATTCTTCAATTCAAACAAAAGTCCCAAGTTTTTAATGCTATCCTCAGCAGCTCTACTACCCCTAGCAGAAAAAGTTATAGAAGGTTCTGGGTACTTTGCACATTGAAGTCTGCTGCAAAGTCAGTTTTCTTCTTTTGGCGGGGTCTCCTCTTCTTCTATTTTTCACCCATTCAGTTTCTCAGAAACATATTGTGAAGCCCAATTTAGTACCAAGCTCTGTAATTCATGCTGGCACTCCAGGAACGGTGGTGACAGGCCAGTAACATGGGCTATGAATCAATTCAGTAAAGACAGAAAAAAGCATGGATAGAGTTAGTATATACACTGGTACAGCAGCTGATGTGGGCAAGGCTGGGGAGACAGTCAGTGCAGAGGCACTCTAAAGGAGCCTGGCTGTGGGATTTGGGGGTGTGATGGAAGGGCTGGTCTACAGTGAGTCAGGTAGGGTTTCCATGTCACAGTGCCCCAGAACAATTTTAAGTGGTAAGCAACAGCAGTCTTGTATTGAATCAGAAATTGCTTGGTGCTACCCCCATCATGAATTGGCACCTTCATATGTTTTACATTCAGAGATTGTAGAAGTGTCCATCTTGAAGTAATGGTCCTGTTTAGAGGCTGTGGATGTGTCCTTGTTCTGGCCCAGCCTGTTCTGTGGCAAAGTGGCCTTGTTCTGAGGCTAGAAGGACTCAGCACAGCCCCCATCCCAGAACAGCATCCACACATGCTAAGGATGCAAAAGTAACTGGATCTTCCCACCACAGTCAGGCAGGAATATAACCATGGTAAGAAATTTATTTAAAAGGATTGTGTTATAGAATCCAAAGTGTCTTCTACAAGCTAGAGTTTTGAATTACCAGGCTCATGCTTGCAGCATTATTCGAAGCCTGTGGGGCCTATATGAGGTGGAGTTGCCCTGCTTGGTAAGTCAGTTGCTAGGAGTGACCTTTGAAGATCCTGTGCTTCCTATTGTGAGGATCCTACGCCATACCACATCCTCTGTGTCTTTCTCTCTGTGCGGAACAGAAATCTCTCTGAAATGACGAAACTCCACAAACCCTCCCTTTCTTAGGCTATTGCTTTTCAATATTTTGTCTTTCTGAGGAGAAAAGGAATAAATACAGACTACATTTTGCCATGGGCTACCAGTCCATTAGATGCAGGTCATCAGGAGTATCTGGTCTCTGCTCCCCCAACATATATCATATACTATTTGACCTAGTTCATCCTGCCCTACTCAAAAATCAAGTGTGAGATTACTCATAGGATATTGTGTTTTAATTTTTAAAATTTATTTTCAATTCATGTGATTTGGTGTTTTGCCTGCATGTATGTCTGTGTGAGTATGCCAGATGCTGTACAACTAGAGTTACAGATAGTTCAGAGCCGCCATGTGGGTGCTGGAAATTGAACCTAAGTCCTCTTGAAGAGCAGCCAATGCTCCTAACCACTAAACAATCTCTCCAGCCCCATCATAGGATATTTGAAACAATATTTCCAGAAATTGCACAACTATATATGTTTGGTCTTCTTCAGTCAAGTTTCAAGTAGTCCATCTATACAATCATGGCCAGGGGTAGAAGAACTGACTAGATACTTAGGAAGAAAAATAATGTGGAGTTGGTATATACCAGGCACCAATACAACATTGTTGAAAAGCTTTCATAATCATTCCCCAGAGGACTAATGAATAACAGGCAGGGAGTCATACTATTAATATGGTTAAGGTAAACTTATTGTCATATATGGTTATTTTAACCAAGCTGTTCAAGGTAATTGATCCTACTTGGTATGAAAAACCTACTCTAAACTTTTCTTACAGCTAAAGATAGCAATGAGTTGCAAATCTATATATAGTGAAAATGACTGAGAGAAGAGTTTTTTCTAGTAAAGGGGTGAGCCTGGAGGATCAACTTGTTATCATGTCCTCTTCCCTTGCCACATGAATTTTAACACAAATGAAGATCAAGACTTAGATGTTTGGCAACAAGTTTTGTGACCATGAGGAAATGGAAAGAAGGAAGTTAAGAAATGGTTTGTATTGGTTTGCTCTGAGTTGTTCCTGATGGCCTCTGTTATCCCAGTGTACTGAATAATATCCCTACTCAAAACCAGAGGAGTCTTGGAATAGACAATAAATGGTGTGGCTGCCCTACCTGGGGATCCATTCCATATACAATCACCAAACCCAGACTCTATTGCATATGCCAGAAAGATCTTGCTGACAGGTCTCTGATATAGCTCTTTCTTGTGAGTCTATGCCAATGCGTAGCAAATACAGAAGTAGATGCTCACAGTCATCTATTGGCTGGAACACAGGGCCCCTAATGAAGGACTTAGAGAGAGTACCCAAGGAGCTAAAGGTGTCTGCAACCTTATAGGAGGAACAACAATATGAACTAACCAGTACCCCTCAGAGCTGTGTCTCTAGTTGCATTTGTAGCAGAAGATGGCTTAGTCAGCCATCAATGGGAGGAGAGGCCTTGGTATTTCGAAGTTCATATGCCCCAGTACAGGGGAATGCCAGGGCCAGGAAGTGGGAGTAGGTGAGTTGGGGAGCAGGGGCTTTGGGGATAGCATTTGAAATGTAAATGAAGAAAATATCTAATAAAAAAAGAAGAAGAAGAGAAAGAAAGAATGCATCAGTCACTAACAATACAAGAAGAGAGTGACATGACCATTACAGAGCAGGAGACAGCCCTGCACAGATGGCCTCCTGATTTCTATATCCAGTTTAGAGTTCATGGTCAAGGCTGAGCTCTGGGTGCTTCTCACTGGAAGTTCACTACACTCCAATCCTTGTGATAACTCAGAGCCTTGGATGACTGGTACAGCTTGAACCTTGATTTCAACACAAGCTTTCAGAAGTTCTGAAGGTTTTATATGTGTTTTGATGTCTATAATCCTGAATTGGCTGTAATCACTGGAATCCTGCACAGGAGACTTATTCTGTGGCATTTCCAATGGGACTAGAAGCATATGCTTCAAAACTCTCACCAAAAAGCTTCCTGGAAGTTTAGTCCAAGCTGGTACTCACAGGGTGGTTGACAAGTATCAAAAAGACCTCTTCTTTATCCTTCTGGTTTGCACAACTTGAGGCTCAGCTTCTGGGGTTTCAGGTTTTCCAAGCAGTAGCTTCTCACTCCGCAAGGTTTATATTGTGAACTTCCTTTTGATTTTTTTTTATCCAGTTATCGTGGCACTGTCTTTAATCCTAACACTTGGAAATACAGGCAGACAATTACTGTGCACTCCAGGTCAGTTTGATCTACATAGGGAGTGACAGGCCAGGGCTACATAGTGAGACCCTATCTCAAAACAACCAACCAACCAAATAAAAACAAAAACCAAGCAGACAAAAACCAGATGAGTCTAGAGAGATGGCATGATTAACGTGCTTGTTGCTCTTGCAGAAGGCCCATCAGTCCACATGCAGGGCACATTCATGTGCATATGCAAAACACTTTACATGAAGTAATAAAGTATCAGACCCCTTCCTTTACTGATGGGAAACTGTAGTATCAATATTTAATTATGTCCAGTGCGAGGTTGCTTCCCACTTTAGTGGTGTGTGATCATGAGCAAAAGATACACACACAGTCTAACCTCCATGTCGATCCAATCTACCTCCTGCTGATAATTCTGAGTTACTACTTGCTAATTGTTATGTTTCATCTTGGCCTCTCTGGACCCATTTTTGCAGCCCTCTGGGTTGCACCTTTTTGTCCCAGAGCCCAGGGCACTCTCCTTGCTTCTCTACCCCATGGTGGCCTCTGTGTCTCTCCTCCCTCCACACTTTAAAGCATGGTGAATCTCTTCCTTTTCCTCCTGCTCCCATTCCCAAGCTGGGGAATCCTAAAATCCTAACTCTATCTGTACTCCCCAGCTATTGGCTGCTGGCATCTTTATTTACCAATCAGGACTAACTGGGAACAGGTTCCCAGAAGCTATGTACAGACCCTCTCCTGTAACCAGGTTTTTGGGGACACACAAATTAACATTAGAATACAAACAGCTACAGGAAATATGATGCTACCAAATCCAGTATCTTATATGCAACTCTCTGGAAACACTGAGATTCTTGGGAATTTTGCATTCCTGAGAGCTCTAATACCAAAACATGATGTCAGGGATTGGCCAAGTCTCTTTTGGGTGCACGAAGTTTAAAAAAAATATCTCTCAACTGACTATTTTCTAGCTAATTGACCAAAGAGAAGCAAACATATATGTTCTTAGTTCATCAGCTTCATAATGGGCACTCATGCTGGTACTTGTCTGGCACATAAAGAATTCTTCCTTATAGATAGCCACAGTGACATCAAGGGGGCCTCAGAACATCTAGAAGAAACCATATTCTTCATGGTCACCATTATCTTACACACCTGTAAGTTTCTCCTTAACCCATGCAGGCAAAGTTTCAGAGAAAAGAAGCTTTTTGGACTAACAGCATGTTGAATGTGAAGACACATTATATAAGGACTCAATTACCAACTTTATCCTAAATCCAGCTATGGAAAATTTAAAAATAAAAGGAAATCTTAAAAACATTACCTAACATACAGAATGAAAAGAGCAAGGATGGCAGGGAGGTACTGTGAAGGATTATGGCGTTGCTGTCCAGAACTCCCGAGGCTACAAAGCAAAGCAATCGATAGCTTTGAATTGCACACCTGGCCAGTGTTCACAGTTTTTAGTTCTGCATAACTGCTGAATCCGAAAAGATACCTGGAGTAACAGAGATGCTGAGGGAGACTGTACAGGAGGAGTGGACTGCGACCACTGTAACAGTGTAATGTTATCTAACAATGCTGAGAGGCAGCAGGAGCCACTCTAAGGGAATAAGTGCAGTGCATACACAAACAGCATGGACAGACACAATCATTTAAGCAAGTTTCTGGAGTTTTCTCTTCCAAAAAGGGTTGGGCTCTGCCACTGCCAGCCCATTATCCTAAGCATAGTAAACAGAGTTTACAATTCCAATTCTGAACTTCACAGGCCTCTGCTTAGCAGTGAGTTCTGCTTCATTTCTCCATTCCCGTGGGCTCCATCTTCTCAGCTAAGGAGCAAGTTGGGAGCAATGTCACTTGGGCATGACAGTTTGAGAACATCATCTGTTTTCAAATTGTTCTTATTACTTGAGAAACTATAGAACAAAATTAAAATACCCAGAAGATGGTATTACGATTTTAGTTCTTTTATTATTATATACTAATGCTTGTCATAACTGCTCCACCCCAGTGAGGATTATATTGTCTGTTTACTCAGTCATTGAAACCCAGTGTCCTATCCCCAACACAGACCTTGGCTTCTGATGGGCTATGCCAGGCTGTGAATGTCAGCACTCTTAAACTCCATATATTTCAACCTAATATCTACTGTGTTCAAGGAGGTTTTGGGTAACTGTCACTGGGAAGAGGGTTTTATATTTAAGAATGGATGAGTGGCCTTACAAAAAGTCACAAGTAATCTTCTTTTCTCCTTTTCAATGTGAAGACCTAGCAAAAAGACATTGCTATGAGCCAGAAGTCCCAGCCCTTATTAAACACTAAATCAGCTGCCACCATTATTTCAACATTACCCAGTTCCCAGAGTTGTGAACAGTACATTTCTGATATTTACAAAATACCTGTTTGTTACATGATTTTTCAGAGATATGAATAAATTTCTATTTACCTTAGATCACTCTGACAGGGAAACCAAGAAATGACTCCATACAAATCTAGTATAATGAATCAGTGAGTTTGTTAGGGTGAGTTACAGAGATATATGTGAGGGCTCACTTAGCACTGATCATTTAAAAGCAGCTGCATCTGTAAAAGTCCAATCCATGATAGGTGACAGCATGTGCTGGAATTCCCTGCAGTTTTGAGGTAGCTCCATTGATAGAGATTCTCCCTCTCAGCAGTTTTTCCTGTTTATATAACCTTGGAAAGGTATCTTATACATATTGTTCAGGAATTTCCTGAGATTCTATCTAGAGTAGAATGTTTCTATTGAGCAGACACTAGTATGTAACACTAGGATAAGGTATTTTGTTGTAATAGCTTTAAGAGATGAAAGCAGGGTTTCATGAAATACTTCTTGATTCAAAACATTAGAGAAAACCCAAAGTGTCTGACCCAAACTCAGGAGTCCATAAAATTCAATAATTACATGTGTGTTATATCCAAGAAATGAGTCCTACTAGAATGGAGCTTGCCTAAATGACCCCAGTCCACTTGTCCCATTAGCTGCAGCCAATTCGAATTGAAATTCTTTTTTAACAGTCTTCTGGTAAAGATTTCTCATGGCAACCAGATTAAAGACCCTGTGGGCTTGTTATCTCTTAGAAGTCAACTCGTGTTGACTTCTTCTTTAGCTTCATCGACAGCTTTGGAGATAAGGGTGGAAATAACAGCTCTCCAGGAGAAGGAGAAGGCTGGGAATGACGTGCAGCGTTGACACTTCAGAATGTAGATGTTGAACAGCAGTCTCTGGACATCACTGGTTTCCTCTGTGATTTGGGGGCCAGGAAAGCAGTGGAAGTCTCATGTGCCTTATTCTCTGTTTGTGCCCAGAATCCATCATAGGGAGTGAGTGTGGGAACAGCATTTTGGAAGTACAGTTGAATAATATAAGCATCTCATGATGTGCCAATGTGACTATGGAGTTCATGTTTATCTCTACAGCTAATCTTATAAACCGCAGAGATTGTGTTACTAACAAATAAACTGTCTTTATTTTAAAGATTTACTGTCATGTATTAACTCCCTATTTCTCATTGTATATCAGTCCATACATACATAAAATGTCTCTCCAATTTCCATTCTGAGACTCTCACTGGCAATCTCTCAGTGATACTCTCAGTATATCCTCATCACTATCACCCTCCTTAGTTCAGTGTAAGACTTAAAATCTAAGCTATTATTTACTTTCCCCATTGAAAAGATTAAATGAGCAATTGCCACAGTGCTCCTTAGAGTCTACTTGATCTCCCCTTTAAAAATAAACCTCCATTCCTTCCCTTAATGTGGTATTTTTGATGAGGATGAACAAGGATAATTCACTGAAAAAGTAGCCACTAGAGAACAGATCATTTTATGTGATCTTGACTGTCCTGGAATTCTGTATGTAGACCAGGTTGGCCTTTAATGCCCATTGTCCTCCTGCCTCTCCCTTCCAAGTGTTGAGAGTTCAAGCCTGTGCCACCAGACGTAGGCACACATGGGAATTTGACCATATCTTGTGGTCACTCACTATCACATCTTTGGCGTCATGCTTAACAATTAAATACTAAATTCAAGGTCTTAGGGGCACAGGCAAATCCAGGTTCAATGTGCTGAGAGGAAAATGAAATATAGAGGACTGAGTTTTAAAACTAATTGTGGGCAATGGAGAGCCAGAATTAGTCTTAGGTTTTGATCTGAAACTGACCATGTAGGTGAATTTGAACTAAAGAGCTTCAAATTATTTAACTCTGTAATTATCACACAGGCAGAAATACATGTATTCTTTATCAGAGAATTCCTTCTTGATTTTTTTTTCATGAGTTCTCGTTGGCCCCATTAAGTTCTTGTACCATATCCTGCTTATATTCTCTTTAAATCTCTTGTCTTTGTCTTGTAGAAGGATATTATTACAGAATAAGAAAAGAAGATGAAGTTTGGAACTTAAAAATGTATTGTCATTTTCTTCTTTCTCTTTGAATGTTGGCTTTTGACAAAGGAAGAAAAATTAATAATACCCAGCCAGTAGACACTTATAAACATAAATCACAGAAGTTTTGTTTATTCACTTCTTTCATTCATAGAACAAATATTACTGAACACTCTGATGTACACAAATGAAGAAATATGCCAGCTTGCTCTCAACCTCCGTTGCTGCTGATAGACAATTCATCAGCAGATGCTTTCTCACAGTTCCCTCTTCTCACTATCTGAAGCTGTTAAGAGTCTAAAAATTACTCATCCTAGGGTGTGAGTGGGTGATAACAGCTTGAATTTATAATCCATCTCACAAGCATGTCGATGTCAAAATGGATAAAAGCCAGAAGCAAAAACACCAAAGTCAGCCCAGGATGGCTTCAGACCTTATCAGGAGAGGCCACAGTGTGCGAAGGAGAGGTTGAATAGCACCCCTGACAGACACATGCATATATCACCATTGCTTTCCTGTGCTTTTTTCCTGTGCTTTTCAGTGCTAGCTGTAATGTGTGGATTGGAGTGACAGGTCTGCACAAATTGCTTGGATTGCTCAAATGCTGGATGACCACCAGTAAAAGCTCTAGTTTCAGTATGCAAATGAGCCAAGTTAGGACTTGGAAAGAGATAAAAGAAGACAAAAATCAATGTTACTCTATGGAGTTGGAGGAGACCACAGCTATGCCGGATAAGACAATACTGCTCATAGATTTAGCTTGTTTTCCCACCTGGAAGCTCTTAAACTGTTTCCTCCTCCTCCTCCTCCTCCTCCTCCTCCTCCTCCTCCTCCTCCTCCTCCTCTTCCTCCTCTTCCTCCTCCCCTTCTTCCTCTCCCTTCTTTATCCTCTTTCTTCTTCTTTCCTACTCCTTAACCTCTTCTTCCTCCTCCTTCTCCTCCTTCTCCTTCTTTTTCATAAGATTTAGTTCATTTTAAATTGTGTGTGAGAGAGGTTTTCTTTTTCATAAGATCTAATTCATTTTAAATTATATGTTTGTCTGTGTATGTGAGAGAGAGGCAGACAGAGACAGAGAGACAGGGAGAGAGAGAGAGAGAGAGAGAGAGAGAGAGAGAGAGAGAGAGAGAGAGAGAGACAGAGAGAGAGACAGATACAGAGAGAGACAGAGACAGAGAGAGGGGGGTGAATATAGGTGTCTGCAGAGATCAGATTCCCTGAAGTTTAAACTATTAGCAGTTGTGAACAGCCTAATGTGGGTTCTGGGAACTGAGATCAGGTCTCCTGTAAGAACAGTATACACTGATACCTTGGAGCCAGCTCTAGCCCTACCACTGCAATGGCAGGTCATATTTCTTTTGTTCTCTCTGGGTGACTTGGATTTTCTTAAGCAATTTTATCAAAGTTTTCCTGCTTGTTTCCACCAAGTTATTAAAGATCCCTTAGACTCCTTTGATCTCTTAGAACAATCTAAAACATATCTCTTTTAATTGGGGATAGATTCTTTGTGTACAGTGCATGTTGTCCTCAAATTCTCAATCTTCCACTTTTAGTTCTGTGATAATCGGTGTGTGCCTGGTCACTGAGTACACCTTCATTTTAATATTGATTACTCTGCACACCATTAGCAGATTCCCATTATCATTGCCTTGCTTTAGAGCACTCTATACTTTCAGAAGCCCGGACCCTAAGGACTTTAGAGTGTCCCTTTGAAAAAACATTTGTTTTATGCAGGTATTCCTGGGTCAATATATGTACAACACTTGTGTGAGAATTCAAGAAATGTGAGGTTTAAATATAGAAAAGAAGACTGCAAAAATTGCCATTCCTATAAAGTCTACATTAAGTATGTCTTCCCAACCATGCTGATTACTGGAGCCTATGCTGCAATGACTATGATCAGTTCCATAAACTATAGTGAGTTTTCAGAGCATAGAGGAGGTCTTAAAAATGACTTGACTTTCAAGTCTTTGGAAAATGAAAGAAACATGAAATACAAACAAGCTTCTTACAGAGGCTTAGGCTGAGCTGGAAGCTCAACGGAGGCTCAAAGGACAATTGCCTCCTAGTGCACAGCCTGCCTCGTATAACAGAAAAGTCACTAAAGGGCTAACAAGTATGCTGGTAAAGGGCATGGGGATAAACCACTCCAAAGAGTTTCAGGGAACACTGTCTGCTTTATTGCACATGAGCAACCACTTAGATGGTGGAAGTCTGTCGATTAGTGGTTGGTTAGCACATTACCTCAGATCACACAGAAAGTGCTCATACCACCAGGGTCTCTATGTAGAAGAAACACAATAAAGGAGACTTGAAGAACTGTGGGTGCAGCATCAGGCCAGCTGCTGGCTATTCAGGCTACTTCCGAATTCAGTGTTTGGACTTCACACCTGAATTTTCTCTTACACTGGTTCAATACCTGCTCACCTAATGCACCAAAATAAAATGGCATTGCTACCATCCTACCGATTCCTAAAGAGCCCTTATCTTCTTCCATTTCACCACTTTCCTTATCTTCTTACCAGCAATTTTCAGACAATCAGAAAATACAGTACATAGACTCTAAGGAATGAGAAGAGCCCTGTATAAATCTAAGCATTGGTTTAGTAAGAAGATTTGAATCACAGGGGTGTGGAGGTTATGTATCCTGTAGTCATCCAAATGAATGGAAAGATAGAAACCAAAAAGAGCTCACGGTACTATTATTATCTAAAACCTCTGGCCTCAAGTCCAAAAAGAGTCTGTTTCCATTTGATGGGGAAATCAGAAAAGAAACAACCTTCATGATGAAGAGAGATAAGAAAACTTTTCTCAGATTTTGAGATGGGTGAGGCATTTTGTTGTTAATGAGTCAACAGACTAGAAAAGTGTCACCAATATTGGAAATGGAGAGTAGTCTGCCTTACTGTATACCTTGATTTAAATGCCAATCTCATTCATAGATGTACCCCACAGAAACATCCAGTAAATTGTCTGACCAGTTGTCTAGGAACATCATGGTCTGGCAGAGTTGACACGTGGAATTAACATCACTATCATTATCATTTTTGATAAAAAGTTATCATTTTTACTTGGTGGAAGATATCATGTGCTACCTTCCTCAAATTATGTTGTTAATTTTGTCATCTTGTAACTTCCAAGGAGACTATGAACCCTTTGAGAAGTCATGCTCTGAAAGAGGTATTATGAAGAATGTCAAGAGAAATAGGAGCAAATGTGACACTCAGTGTAATCCCAAAAAAAGGTCATCTGTTGTCATGCTGTCTATTGCTAAGGCCCTTTCAACCTACATGATGATGTCATTTTACGCAATTCATAAAGCACTTCAGAGCCAATACCAATGCATACATCTGGTAGGCATTTAAGCTAACAAATAGTGTTCCATTAATGTGAAAGATTAGAATTGTAGAAGAAAGTATCTGTTCAGGAGAGCTTCTTGACAAAACAACTCCTAGCAACTTTTAAAAGTAGCATCATGTACATGATATGTTCATAAGAGTCAGGAGAAGGAGCTATGAGTAAGTCTGGTCCAGCTCCATTTGCCTTTGAGCAAAGACTCATTCTACCCATAGTAATACACTAGGCAGTCACTTACCAAGGGGACATTTATTGAATATCTAGAGTGTTATAGTGGATATATTGGTGACCATATTCAATGTTATATATGCTTCAATAAATCTTGCAAGTGTTACTAGAATCCAAGCAGAGAATAGAAGTTGGCTTGAGTGTTTTTGTAATATAGTTCCAGCAAAAAGAAAAGACATGGATAGGTTTTATTCCATGAAAATCATTTAAAAATGGGATACTGGTTTATTTTCTTGGGATAACTTCATTTATTCTACTTAACTTTAGCAAGTGACAATAAATATACTTTGCTTCTGTTCCTTGAAATTTTGAAATCCAAAGCTCAGTTTTATGGTCTATACTTACTATGAGTACTGTGATCCTTCAATGCAATTTTTTTCTTGATGAAAATAGAGGTATTGTGTATAATTCTACTTTCAACCAGACTTCTGTGCCTGCAGAGTGTCTCAGACTCTATGAAGGCATTTAGCCATGTCTGGTTAATATTAGCCTTTGCAGCTTTGGGCCAGCCCTTAGTGGTGCTCATTTTAGTGGGGGGCATGTTAAAATTCTGCAGTAATTAAATGACAGCAACTCCAATTGCCAAAATTCCTTTCTGGTCAAGTGTAAAAGGACTTAAAGAGTCCAGGACCAAAGTGTTTCAAACAAAACAAAACAAAACAAAACAAAACAAAACAAAACAAAACAAAACAAAACCTTAAATGACATATGAAGTCAATTGGGAGTATATCGGGTACACTTCTCTAGTTACTGGTAATAACAGTATTTCATACTGTATAAAGAAAAAGATTTTAATTACTGGGAAGGATATTACACAAGTGGCTATCCTGTGTAACAGAAGCAAGTGGGCTTAGCTTTCACTGCCTCTATGATACTCTCATGAATCAGAAGAAGTTGGGGAGGGCATAGAGGCAACTGTGAAACTGGCTATAATAGCATCTTTTCCAAGTAATTTAAAAAACCTTTATGTGTGTGCTTTTACATGTGTCGTGGTCAGAAATAAACCTAGAGTCCCATCTTTGATCTTTTGCCGTTTACTGCTGCATACCCAGACTGGCTCTCTCCAGTGTCCCTTTCCTATCTCCCTTTGGGCCCGCTAGAATTAAAGACATAAACAATACTGGGTTGTTCAGGCATAAAATGAATTCTGAGGGTTTGATCTCAAGTCTTTTCTGCTTGATTTAAAAAAAGAAAAAGAAACTTTCTACTGAGCAATCTTCCCAGCTTGGTGTGTGTGTGTGTGTGTGTGTGTGTGTGTGTGTGTGTGTGTGTGAGTGTGTGTATGCACGAGCACATTTGCTCATGCTAGACAACTCTACCACTGAGCTACACCCCAGCCTTCCAATGGAAAATAATTGGGTACAAAAAGGTTTATGTACTGGGAAGGTTGAGATTTGGAGAAGAGCCTTAGATATGAGAAGAAAGAAAATTTGTAAGAGACTGTTAGTGGGGTCAGATGTTCAGACACTCCTTCAAACATTAGGAAAAGAGAAGCAGATAAAAAAGGAGAGAGATTGGTATTAGAAAACACCTGAGTAATGGTTATCTTGAGGATTAGATTTTGATGCCAGGCTCAAATTATTTTTGTAAATGGTTCCCTTTTAGGCATTTCCTTGTACATATTATACAACATTTATTAAATTAAATTTTAGATAAGAAAAATATAACACCAGCTTTAAAACATTGTGTCTTTGAGGCTAGGATAAAGGGCATGGGAGCATCGGTAGCCAGGAGGGGAGGGGGCTTCGAGGTCCTAGGAATGAGGTGCCTAAGCATCACCTCTTCTAAGTGCATAGTTACATCAACATTGTCTGGGGACAACTGACCAATTAGTCTAGGGAATAGACTAGAATTGTTTCCAATTGGTTTTGCTTTTGGTTTTGCTTTGGATGTTCTACGTCTTCATTTATGTCAGGAACTGCCAATTCCCCCTGTGTGTAAGCCAGCACAGTTTACATCTCACAGTTGTATTCAGCAAACCTGAACAAAATGAAGCCCAAGTACATGACAATTTTAACTGAGCATATCTCTCCATGGGTCTCCAGTGCAGTCTTTCAGCTGCTTCACCAAGACTCATGTGTATTCTGTTCACAGAAGCCTCACATTAGGTCTGTCCACAGAAGGGCAGCTTACTGGCCTCTTTCCCATACCTGGCTGGGGATCAGAAAGATGACTTAGTTTCAAGGCCTTCAGGGAGGATGAGCAAAGATGACTCCTAACTTTCATAGCAGGGGTGACAGGGTTTGGGAATCTTGGTTGTTCTGGACATCTGTGTATATCATTTCCTGGGCCTGACAACATATCTTTCTCAGATTCTAGTATTCATCTGGGCAGATCTACCGTAAATCATTCTTGTAATTTGAACATCAATAATTATATTCTTCTTGAACAGTAGTTGTGACAGTTCTCCTTCTTAGTGTAACTGTAGGTGACAGTAAAGTTTTGTGCCTACCAAGCAGCAGGTATAGTCATGTGATTCATTGGATCACATGGATTCTTGATAAGCTAAATATCAGGGGCTTCTTGTCTGTTTATTTACTATTTTGTTGTCTTTGTAGAACATATGCAATTCTTCGGGGGAGACAATTGTTTATTCAAGTCTTCCTTTAGTTGCTGGTACCAAGTTATACAGATTTACTGTATGTTTTCAGTGTTCTGTTTGTTGATGAAACACCACATTGAATACACCACATTGAATCTGATACATCTGTGATAGAGAGGAACTAGTTATCTAATAAGTATGGACATACAAAGCTCTGAACTAAGCACTTGTATATAGAAAAATTATGGCCATATGCTCATCTCTGCAACTCATCATCCAGTTTTGTTTCCTGTAATTTGGTAAAAAGCCATTCAAGTAGTTAGTTTGATTCCTAAAGTACTTGGTAAGAAACAAATGAATGAAAAAAAAAAAAGAATAAAATAAGAAGGGAAGAAATGACTGCTCCTAGGTATGGTGGAGGAAAATGTTTATTATAGGTATAAGGGAGACATAACCAGAGACAAAAACATCTGAGAGAGTCTGAAGTGGACATGACCCTAAACTATGTGGGCAGAGGAAAAGCAGAAGGGAGAGAGGTGAGCTAAGTACAGCAGCTAGATGGATGCCCAAAGGTACAAAAGGAGCAAAATAGGACTGGGTAACCAAGATGTCTGGATTATATAGGGGAAGAACCTCTGGGGGAAGGGCAGCCCAGTCCCTGGGCTGGAGAGCTCAGGATAGAGGGCTGGTATCCCAGGTAGAGAATAAGGATTAAGGGATGCTGAGAGACCCTGGAGGCCAGGTCTGTTTTGATATGTTAAATAGCTATCTCAAACATTTGTCCCCTAGGGTTTGAAATGTATACAGATTTTGAATAAATGTTCTTTTTCTATTCTTTTGTTCTTCAGAAAATAATTTTACTTAAAAGTTCATATCTCATAATAAAATTAATCAAGACCCAACCAAGGCAAAACAAAAATAATAGATGTCTTTCACTAGGAAATAATACTGAACAGTTTGGAAAACCAATTCTTTTGACTCATTTACTGTATATACAAAAGTATTGCCACCTGTGATAAAAATGTTTTCACAGCTGAATTTAAATGCCACTGATTAGTTCTATGGAAATTATAGACAAGTGTAAAAATATGACCAACTGTGTTTATTCCTGGAATAGTTATAGTAACAAAAATAGAAATATCACCTTCCACCAGCAGGAGACTGATTAAATTTTAGATAATCTGTCTGACAGTCAAGCACTTGAGGAAATGTGACTTAGGGAACTATTGATTGGTATTGCCTAGGTTTGCTATGACTGCATGTATCTAGTTATAGCATCATTCAGAGAAACTGTTTTTATGGAATGGACACTTGTTTAGATTTGTAAGAGGTCAAGGTGTCAGGAGCCATCTAGGAAATGCTAAAGCTAACAAGTGACTGTCCTGGAGGTGGTCCACCTTTTTGCACATTCTAAGATGGGTGAACTCTGAGAGGCAAAGTCCTAAGAGACTTCATTAATTATTTTATAGAATTCCTGATTTGATTCAAATAATTTTAGAAAGAAATTTTTAAGAAATTGATTTAGTTGTTTTACCAGAAAGATAGAATTAAAGTTAGAATTAAGAATATAATGGACCTGTTCCTCATAAATAAAGGCTACTCCAAAAATAAATAATAAATAATAAAAAAAGAAAGAAAGAAAGAAAGAAAGGAAGAAAGAGAGAGAGAGAGAGAGAGAGAGAGAGAGAGAGAGAGAGAAAGGAAAGAAGTAAGAAATACAATGAACTTTCACAATTATACTAAAAAGACAAAGAGGCTTGAGACAAATTTGTAATTAAGGAAACACATTCATTCTAAGTCAGATCAAAGGAGAAAGTCACATGTATGCACTATGATAAAGGGAGACCATATGAAACTGTTGCTTTGAATTTATAATGAGCTTACAGAATGAAACACTGCTTTGAACTTCATATCAACATCCCCCTGTAACTCCCCTTTTGTGTAACATTTTATCTTTGGGGTAATTTTTTAAGAACTTTTGGCTATAAAAAGGCAAAAGAATAGAAATAAGTTGGTGGCTTGGGGGGGTTCTGCTATGCAAATATATGTATATGACATTTGAGGCACAACCCCATCCACCAAATATATATATATGTAAATGTTTCTTTGTCTATGTGAACACTTGTAAGGTAGATGGAACAGGTGAAATGTGTGTGTGTGTGTGTGTGTGTATGAATGTTTGTGTATTTATGCATATTTGCATTTGTATAGGGTTTTAAATCTTTCCTTTTTTGTAACATTTTATCTATGGGGTAATTTTTTTCTTACATAGAGAACATTTTGTCTAAAAGCTATAAAAAGCTAAAAGTAAAAAAGAGGGGTGTGTAGCCATTTTCTGCTTTATATGGTATGTGTGTTGTCTATGTGAGTGACTTCTTTCTTCTCTCTCTGGTTTGCAAAGAATTAACAATCTCCCAGCATCTTGCCTGGCAAGTAAGGGTCTCCTGACTGGCTGGGCAGAAAAAATAGCTCTAGCAATAAATCCTTTACCCAAATCCCCTATGCTAAATGGAATATGTTAATCACCAAAAACCAGAGGTTTTCAGCCATAGAATGAGCAAGAGAGTTTTAAGTTTCTAGAAGTCATCAGCTTCTAGCCTCCAGTACAGATAGGGAGAAGTATATGGCCAGAGACATTTAGTCTTTTGGCTTTCTTCTACTTCAGCTCATTCCCCTAAGGCTGGGCTTATCCTCAGCAACTAGGCATGTTGAAATAGACTGAGCAGTATTGATAGGAGTGGATAAAAGAGAGGTAGCCGTACCTACAACACTCCCCAAAGTGCTAGAGTGACTGCATCTCTTCTCCAGGGTGAAGCATAGTGAGACCTGTTCTAAGTCATTTTCTTTCCTTGGCTCTGGAAGTTAGGGATGGAGACATGACATGATAGCATATATGGATACTGTTCCTCACTGCACAACAGATTAAAAACAGCAAGACTGTATAAGAAGTTGTATTTTAAGTAATGAGTTATGTTTTTATCCACCTAAAGTGAGTGACACTAATTAAGAAATAATTACTTTTAGTTTTTCAATATCTCCATGTGTACCTAACAGAAAATTTGCCAGGAATGCAAGCTTTTGTATGTCTTAGAAGCCTTGATATTGAGTGTTTCTACTCCAGACTGTAATTTAATCACCATTGCACAAAAACCAGCTTCAGAATGAAGAAACTACATTTCTCTGCAGGCCAAGAGTGTCTTTGTCATGCAATGCAGACAAGGCAATGTCTTTCTCTAGCACAAAATTCAGAGGGTCTTCTTTCCCTTCTGAAGGATTTGTGTTTTCCAAGCTCTTCTTCTGCATCTTCTTCTGCATACCACAGTATGGATGGTGGGAAGCACTTAGTTGTCTTCACTGCCAAGAAACTAGTGAAACAAAATCTGGTATTTTGTTCATAGAATTTACTTTGTCTATAATCTTTACTGTGATTCACATTTTTATTTTATCTCTGGCACGGGAGGCAAGAGTCTTGGTCTAGCATTCATACATAACACCAGCAGAATAACTCATTAGCAGGCAAGGAGGGTGTAATTTTAAGCTTGTTAGATATAGACTGAGCTTCATCCTATCTCTAAGCCCTAAGTGACTGTATTGAGATATTCAAAATACTTCTATGTCTTAGGACAGAACTCCATGCATCAAGTGCTTGCTGTACAAGCAAGAGGAACTGAGTTCACATCTCCAGCACCCATGTAAATAAGGTCATTGTGGCATTTGCCTGTAACCAATAACAGTAGCCAATATTAGTAATGGTAATAATAATAACAACAACAGCAACAACAATAAAATAGGTGGTTAATGAGAGAGTACTCAACTTTGAAGGTCAACTTCACATTGCAGTTGCACGTCCCTCCATATGATCTTTAACATACTTTTGAGAAAGAGGGTCCCATTTTACATATAACACCACTAATTCAAGGACTCATTGATTCTTGGCATTTCTCAAAGTAAGCAATTTTCATCAAACTAGCCACAGAATTGCTTTATGATATTTATCATAGAAAAATAGCTTTAAACACATGAAGACATAATTGCCTTTGGAAGTTATTTTGAGGGCAGTGACTAATAATTTGCAGGAATAGTTCTTGAACAAATCAATAGAAACAGAGACTCTTTGTACTGGTCGATTACCAAGGTTCATTTTCCCAGGGTATTCAAAGCAATGTATACAGAAAAGTGAAAGTGGTCAATACCAGTGCTCCAGTCCAATTGCACTGTAGAGCAATTAATAACATTTGTTTGTTTTCAAATGAATAGTTCTTAGTCCAAAAGGATATTTCCCCAAAGAATATTTCAGGCAGTCATGGATATCTGGTGAGTAACCAAATTTCTTCCAAGCTTTATGTAACTTTAAGAGATCGCATTCTTAAACCATGTATAGTTAAATACTCTGTGTCATGTGAGAACCTGTGGGAGGAGAGTCATGAGATCAGGGTCAACCTGATGTACACAATGAGACACTGTCTAAATGAGGAAAAAGAGTGTGTACCACCACATCTAGCTAAGAAACATTCTGATTATGATTATATACAAAAATCTTCTTATGTCTAAGCTTGATTCTAAGCTAGTAAGAAAACTTGATCTAATCCTACTCACAGACTCTACACTTTTTTTATAAAAGAAAGATTTATTCGGAAAGAGGTCTTGTTCAGACCTCAACAAGCAGAATGTAAAATAAAAATATATTAGGCAGAACTATGCAGATGATGGGAAGTATGTCCTAGCTGAAGTCAGTGGGGCTGTGGCAGTATCTTCAGCTCCATAGGTGTCTAGCCCAGTTCATTGCCAAAAACCATGAGTGCTTTGGAATCATTCACAAAGTGGAGGGCTATGAAGAGCAGTGATCAGATGATGTTGCTAAGAGCATTGCTAGATGATAGGTGAGCTGGCAGATTAAGAATAAGGAATTCTCACAGAGTAAGAAGTCTTTAATGCACTGGGAATCAACAACTGTTGAGTTTCGGTAGATCCTCCCGGACAAGTGTACAGAGAGAAGGACTATTGGAATGCAGATAAGCCTCTCTCTAGCACAGTTCCTTGTCTCTCACAGTCTCTCCTCTTATTTTCCCAGTGAGAGTGAACAGAGAATCTGAGACAAGATTCTTGACTAAACAAATACCTAGAAATCACAGGAGCCTACACAGCACAACCCTTCACTTCATAAAACTAACTTTTGGTCCCTGAGTTTAACCTAACAATCAGATATTGATATAGAACCATAGCTTCAGAAATAGAAATAGCCAGCTTTTTGTCTTCTTTTACTATTGTTTTAACAAAACACCATGACTAAGGCAACTTAAAAAAGAGAGTGTTTATTTGAGCTTATGGTTTTTTGTTGTTGTTGTTGTTGTTGTTTGTTTGTTTGGTTTGTTGGGTTTTTTTTTTTTTTTTTTTTTTTGGACTATGATGTGGCCATAGCCTGTTGTGCCAGAGAGTAGAATGTGGTGGTTTCAGTCCCTAGTTCATTGAAGTGTTTGGAATGATTAGGACATTTGGCCCTGTTGAAGGAAGTATGTTACTCTGGACAGGCTTTGAGGCTTCCAAAGTCCACACCATCCCTAGTTAACTCTCTGCCTTGGGATTACATCTCCCTGGGATGTGGTTACAACTGGGAGTTGTAACCTCCCAGCTACTGTTCCACCACCATGTCCACCTGCCTGCTTGCATGATTCCTACCATTATCTTCATGGATTCTAACACTGTGAACCCCAAATACACTCTTTCTTCTGTAAATTGCTTTTGTCTGTCATGACATCTTATCACAGGAAGTGAAAGTTACTAAGACAGAAGTTGGGGTTCCAGTGGGTTAGAATCCATAATGGTATATTCAAGGCATGGCAGCAAGAACAGGAAGCCAAGAACTCACTTCATGTATCACAAGCGTGAATCATAGAGAACAAACTTGTAATGACATGAGTCTCTAAAGTCTGAAAGCTGATCCCCAGTGGCATACTTATTCTAGCAAGGCAATGTCTTTGAATCCTACCCAGAATGGCACCATCAACTGGAGACCAAGTATCCAAATACTCTAGCCTATGATGGTCATTCATCAGCCAAACTGACATGGGTATTGCCTTAAAATTCTCTAGCTTTTGTGACATCCTAGAAATAATGAAGCATAGCCTATAACCAGACTCTTCTTTTCTTCAAAATGATCCTTTGGTTTTCAGTGCTAGATCATCTGCTGGAATGCATATTAAAAGTAGAAAGCATCTATAATAATAGAATTCCCACAGTTAACAAGACTAATTTTGATACATGTAATACAAGAATTTTGTCTGTGTCCAGCCCAAATGTGCTAACGCATGCCTTTGAGAGCAAGATAATAAGCCCCACAATATTCAAGTCTTCTTTGGTAGATGTAACATTGCTGAAATGGTGCCTAAAATGTTAGACCCTGAGTCTGCGTGGCAGGCGGATCTTTCAATCTTACAAACAAAGTTCTTGTCAAACTGCCTTATTCCTGGAAGTCAGGCAAACTTAGAATCCAACAACATGTGTGAGTCAAGAGGGACAGAAAGTATAACTATGACTGTCCCCAAGATGACCCAATATTTTTAATCACCCTTTTCACACTTTACTCATTTGAGGTCTAAGTGTATATATGTATCCATATTTTACTAATAAAATGTTTTCTCTCTTGGGAAAAATACTCTAATTTCTAGGAAGCCCCTTGCCCTTGAAGCAGATAATATTTGGGGGAGAAAGCATATGCACTGAGGGCTGGTTCTAAGCCAGGCATAGTCTAGAGGCCTTGGGACCCTCCTGCCCCCTCCTCCCTGCACAAAAAGTGCCACCTTTTGCTTATAATTAAATCAAAGACAAAGTTTTAAGTGCATGACTAAGTCACTTCCCAGGGTAATAGTAATACCTTCCCCGACGCCAAGGGAATTCACGTTTTCTAATGTCAGCATCTGGTGCTAGCCTAACCATGCTCCCAGGGAGTTTTCCTTTTCTGACAGAAATGCTAGGGGGAAGGTCTCTCCCTCTGTCATATCCAGTGGCATGGCAGTAGATGATACCAGATGGAGGATTAGAAGACCGGTTCCAGTCTGTCAGATATGCTTCCTAGCTGGGGGCCCTCATTCTTTTCCTAAATCAAGGGTGTCAGCCCTCCCTTCCTGTAAGTGCAACCTGGGATTCTTATTTTTCTTTGTGCATATGAAGTTACTCCGTAGCGTCAAAGAAATTGTGGTAGAGAACAAGTGATTTTTCTTCATTCATTTATTCCTTTTGTTAAAACTAAGACTAGTGAGGCTCCAACGTGTATAGTGGATACATTCACTAACTCGTTTCTTTGAAGGTTGTTAATTGGATACTGCAGTTCTACAGGTAGACAGGTAAGGTGATCAATTAATTTCATCTTCCTTAATATCATGGTTGTTGGTCACCAGCTGAAATGACTTAAGCACATCTCCAATTGCTGTGTCTTGAGGTCCCATTGATACATTTTAGAATTTTTAAAACCTTTTTATTGATCCTTTGTGAATTTCATATCATGCACCCCAGTCTCACTCATCTCCCAGTCCCCTTATATCTGCCCTTCAGCCTTGTGCCTACCCGAAACCCCAAACATTAAAGAACAAAAACAAAGCATCTCACCATGGAAGCTACACTGTGTCCCAGCATACTCCTCTGTCCATACATCCTCCCTTGCAAACGTTCATGCAATGAGTCATTTGTCTCATTTGAATTTTCTGGTTTCTGTGTTCAATATTGGATCCTCACTATGACTCATGCTCTTCTTATTGTCCTGGGTCATGGGACTCCTGCAGCTTTGGATCAGCCACATGTTTTTATAGTTCACAGATGATGTAGATTTTGGGGTGGGGCAACTCAAAGGCCTAGGTTTGGGCCTGGACAGTAGCTAAGCTGGTCAGCCTTCTGGCTCTCCCTGATCTGCAACACTAGGGCCAGCTCTCCAGCACTGCTCTAGCTAGGCCACCCAATGCCACCGTCAGCAGGAGTCAGGGACAGCTTTCCTGCTCTTATGCCCTCTGAACTAGCTCTTCCACACCCATGCTTCCAGAGCCAGCTCCACTTTGATGTACAGTCCAACTGTAGGGCCCTCTCTACCAAGTGTTGCAGCCAGTGAAGGTCAAGATTAGCTCTCCACATCTCACAGCCATCTACCCATGTCAGCTCTGCCATCTACTGCAGGTGGCTGGTGTGGGGTGAAAGGGCATAGCCAGTGTGTCCACTCTCTCCCATAGCAGACAAATGCAGGAGACCTGCTTTTTCTTAAGCTCATGCCTATGGGAAAGCCCACCTGTGCCTGGTCCACCAGGGCAAGATGTACTTTTCTGCCCAGGAAGGTGTAGAGCCTGCTTTCTTAAGTGCTGCAACCAGTGAGGGTTAGGGACAGCTCACCCACTTTCATAACCCCAGTTCCAGCTCCCCTATCTACTGCAGGTGGTGAGGAGCAAGGTGGAGGTGTCATCCCTGAATCCATGCTACCTTATGACCCACAAATGGCAGGTCAGCTCTCCTACACTCATGCCCTCATGACCAGCTCACCTGCACCCCTGCCACCACAGCTAAGTCCACTGTGCTATCCAATTGAGGTGCCAGGCCTGTTCTCTTGAGTGCTGTCACTGCCCAGTTCTCCAGTGATTGGGGTGCAGGCCCTGGACATCCATTTGGCTCCAGGTAGCTGCCTAGACTAGGGACATCCCCATAGTCCCTAGTGTTATTATGAATCATGGACATCAACACCAAACCCTACTGCTATATAGCCATAGACCCAGACATGGCTGTCAGCAGGGGTACAAGCTGGGACTTCAACATGGCTTCAGGTGGTAGGGCTGGCTACTCACAACAAACTCTGCCTCTTCAGCTGCGAGTCTCCAATTCTATCTCTCTTCATAATGCTCAAGTTGTTCGGCTTCTTTCTCTCCCATTTGTCCACCAAACACTTGCACATTGTAGTGGCTCCTGTTGCAGATGATCTATGCAGCTTGCAGGACTCTGGGTTACCGCCTCTGTGGTGCCAAGTGGTATGAGCCTTTAGGTGTCTACAACCTGCCCATATGGCACAGAATCGGGCTGGTTTATGAATGTCTTCCCCCTCACTTACAGTATGGCCTAGTGACAAGCAGGCCTCTGTGTGTCTTTAGCCTGTCTGTGCCACATTAGGTAGCAGAGGGAAGGTCTCTAGGCATCTTTCCCACCTGTGCTGCCTAGCATGGCAATTCACAGGTCAGTGTTTGCTTTTTAGAATTTTTACGCATAGAAGCTACTGAATTTTCATGCATTTAAATTTCTTGGATTCCTAAGTTGAGGATCATTACAATTTTTGTGAAGATTAGCAGTATAAGAATTGCAAATGTGTAAAATTTTACCACTGACTTTAGGAATGATAGCGTCTACTTTCTCAAGGGATAAAATGATAAGACTTTTAGTAATCAATCTGGAATAAAATTTTTCAAGAGGAGAAAAAACTCAAAAGCCAGATAGATATAAGTAGCTAAAGTGAGGTTAATCAGCATAAAATGAATAGTTTCATAATTAGAACCTGAAAAACTGAAGTCTGAAGAGGTGGGTTATATGATAAGCCAGAGCTGAGAATTATAGAGGTGGTTTCATTAGTGGGATAGTCATTCCACAGAAATGGCACTCTTCTTCTGTGGGCTATTCAAAGAATATCACTTGAAACTCTTCTTTGTGGTCATTGATACCAATAATTTCTACATTTCCTTAACTCCCAACATATTGCTTTTCTTTTCAATCTCTTGATTCCTTAGATTTGACTCAGCCATCCATCTACAAATGAAAACAGTTAAGAATGGGCTGAAGGGTTTATTCAGTTAATTACTAATAGTTATGGAGTTGCTTCTTGTCCTCTTTTCCATTCCTGTTTTCTCTGAGTGGAAGGAAATCAACATAGCCACCATGCTCTTCTTTTTCTTTTTCTTTTTTTTTTTTCTATTTTATATTAGGTATTTAGCTCACTTACATTTCCAATGCTATACGAAAAGTACCCCATACCCACGCACCCCCTCTCCCCTACCCACCCACTCCCCCTTTTTGGCCCTGGCGTTCCCCTGTACTGGGGCATATAAAGTTTGCGTGTCCAATGGGCCTCTCTTTCCAGTGATGGCCGACTAGGCCACCTTTTGATACATATGCAGCTAGAGACAAGAGCTCCTGGGTACTGGTTAGTTCATAATACTGGTTAGTTCCACCTATAGGGTTGCAGATCCCTTTAGCTCCTTGGGTACTTTCTCTAGCTCCTTCATTGGGAGTCCTGTGATCCATCCATTAGCTGACTATGAGCATCCACTTCTGTGTTTGCTAGGCCCCAGCATAGTCTCACAAGAGACAGCTACATCTGGGTCCTTTCGATAAAATCTTGCTAGTGTATGCAATGGTGTCAGCGTTTGGATGCTGATTATGGGGTGGATCCCTGGATATGGCAGTCTCTACATGGCCCATCCTTTCATCTCAGCTCCAAACTTTGTCTCTGTAACTCCTTCCATGGGTGTTTTGTTCCCACTTCTAAGGAGGGGCATAGTGTCCACATTTCAGTCTTCATTTTTCTTGAGTTTCATGTGTTTAGGAAATTGTATCTTATATCTTGGGTATCCTAGGATTTGGGCTAATATCCACTTATCAGTGAGTACATATTGTGTGAGTTCCTTTGTGAATGTGTTACCTCACTCAGGATGATGCCCTCCAGGTCCATCCATTTGGCTAGGAATTTCATAAATTCATTCTTTTTAATAGCTGAGTAGTACTCCATTGTGTAGATGTACCACATTTTCTGTATCCATTCCTCTGTTGAGGGGCATCTGGGTTCTTTCCAGCTTCTGGCTATTATAAATAAGGCTGCTATGAACATAGTAGAGCATGTGTCCTTCTTACCAGTTGGGGCATCTTCTGGATATATGCCCAGGAGAGGTATTGCTGGATCCTCCGGTAGTACTATGTCCAATTTTCTGAGGAACCGCCAGACTGATTTCCAGAGTGGTTGTACAAGCCTGCAATCCCACCAACAATGGAGCAGTGTTCCTCTCTCTCCACATCCACGCCAGCATCTGCTGTCACCTGAATTTTTGATCTTAGCCATTCTGACTGATGTGAGGTGGAATCTCAGGGTTGTTTTGATTTTCATTTCCCTGATGATTAAGGATGTTAAACATTTTTTCAGGTGCTTTTCTGCCATTTGGTATTCCTGAGGTGAGAATTCTTTGTTCAGTTCTGAGCCCCATTTTTTAATGGGGTTATTTGATTTTCTGAAGTCCACCTTCTTGAGTTCTTTATATATGTTGGATATTAGTCCCCTATCTGATTTAGGATAGGTAAAGATCCTTTCCCAATCTGCTGGTGGTCTTTTTGTCTTATTGATGGTGTCTTTTGCCTTGCAGAAACTTTGGAGTTTCATGAGGTCCCATTTGTCAATTCTCGATCTTACAGCACAAGCCATTACTGTTCTATTCAGGAATTTTTCCCCTGTGCCCATATCTTCAAGGCTTTTCCCCACTATCTCCTCTATAAGTTTCAGTGTCTCTAGTTTTATGTGAAGTTCCTTGATCCACATAGATTTGACCTTAGCACAAGGAGATAAGTATGGATCGATTCGCATTCTTCTACATGATAACAACCAGTTGTGCCAGCACCAATTGTTGAAAATGCTGTCTTTCTTCCACTGGATGGTTTTAGCTCCCTTGTCGAAGATCAAGTGACCATAGGTGTGTGGGTTCATTTCTGGGTCTTCAATTCTATTCCATTGGTCTACTTGTCTGTCTCTATACCAGTACCATGCAGTTTTTATCACAATTGCTCTGTAGTAAAGCTTTAGGTCAGGCATGGTGATTCCACCAGAGGTTCTTTTATCCTTGAGACAAGTTTTTGCTATCCTAGGTTTTTTGTTATTCCAGATGAATTTGCAAATTGCTCCTTCTAATTCGTTGAAGAATTGAGTTGGAATTTTGATGGGGATTGCATTGAATCTGTAGATTGCTTTTGGCAAGATAGCCATTTTTACAATATTGATCCCGCCAATCCATGAGCATGGGAGATCTTTCCATCTTCTGAGATCTTCTTTAATTTTTTTCTGCAGAGACTTAAAGTTTTTATCATACAGATCTTTCACTTCATTAGTTAGAGTCACGCCAAGATATTTTATATTATTTGTGACTATTGAGAAGGGTGTTGTTTCCCTAATTTCTTTCTCAGCCTGTTTATCCTTTGTATACAGAAAGGCCATTGACTTGTATGAGTTAATTTTATATCCAGCTACTTCATTGAAACTGTTTATCAGGCTTAGGAGTTCTCTGGTGGAATTTTTAGGGTCACTTATATATACTATCATATCATCTGCAAAAAGTGATATTTTGACTTCCTCTTTTCCAATTTGTATCCCTTTGATCTCCTTTTGTTGTCTAATTGCTCTGGCTAGGACTTCAAGTACAATGTTGAATAGGTAGGGCGAGAGTGGCAGCCTTGTCTAGTCCCTGATTTTAGTGGGATTGCTTCCAGCTTCTCACCATTTACTTTGATGTTGGCTACTGGTTTGCTGTAGATTGCTTTTATCATGTTTAGGTATGGGCCTTGAATTCCTGATCTTTCCAAAACTTTTATCATGAATGGGTGTTGGATCTCGTCAAATGCTTTTTCTGCATCTAACGAGATGATCATGTGGTTTTTGTCTTTGAGTTTGTTTATATAATGGATTACATTGATGGATTTTCATACATTAAACCATCCCTACATCCCTGGAATAAAACCTACTTGGTGAGGATGGATGATTGCTTTAATGTGTTCTTGGATTCGGTTAGCGAGAATTTTATTGAGGATTTTTGCATCGATATTCATAAGAGAAATTGGTCTGAAGTTCTCTATTTTTGTTGGGTCTTTCTGTGGTTTAGGTATCAGAGTAATAGTGGCTTCATAAAATGAGTTGGGTAGAGTACCTTCTACTTCTATTTTGTGAAATAGTCTGTGCAGAACTGGAATTAGATCTTCTTTGAAGGTCTGATAGAACTCTGCACTAAACCCGTCTGGTCCTGGGCTTTTTTTGGCTGGGAGACTATTAATAACTGCTTCTATTTCTTTAGGAGATATGGGACTGTTTAGATGGTCAACTTAATCCTGATTCAACTTTGGTACCTGGTATCTGTCCAGAAATTTGTCCATTTCGTCCAGGTTTTCCAGTTTTGTTGAGTATAGCCTTTTGTAGAAGGATCTGATGGTGTTTTGGATTTCTTCAGGATCTGTTGTTATGTCTCCCTTTTCATTTCTGATTTTGTTAAGTAGAATTTTGTCTCTGTGCCCTTTAGTGAGTCTAGCTAAGGGTTTATCTATCTTGTTGATTTTCTCAAAGAACCAACTCCTCGTTTGGTTAATTCTTTGAATAGTTCTTCTTGTTTCCACTTGGTTGATTTCACCCCTGAGTTTGATTATTTCCTGCCATCTACTCCTCCTGGGTGAATTTGCTTCCTTTTTTTTCTAGAGCTTTTACATGTGTTGTCAAGCTGCTAGTATATGCTCTCTCCTATTTCTTCTTGGAGGCAATCAGAGCTATGAGTTTCCCTCTTAGAAATGCTTTCATTGTGTCCCATAGGTTTGGGTACATTGTGGCTTCATTTTCATTAAACTCTAAAAAGTCTTTAATTTCTTTCTTTATTCCTTCCTTGACCAAGGTATCATTGAGAAGAGTGTTGTTCAGTTTCCACGGGAATGATGGCTTTCCATTATCTATGTTGTTATTGAAGATCAGTCTTAAGCCATGGTGGTCTGATAGGATACATGGGACATATTGAATATTTTTGTATCTGTTGAGGCCTGTTTTTTGACCAATCATATGGTCAGTTTTGGAGAAGGTCCCGTGAGGTGCTGAGAAGAAGGTATATCCTTTTGTTTTAGGATAAAATGTTCTGTAGATATCTGTCAGGTCCTTTTGTTTCATAACTTCTGTTAGTTTCACTGTGTCCCTGTTTAGTTTCTGTTTCCACCATCTGTCCATTGATGAAAGTGGTGTGTTGAAGTCTCCCACTATTATTGTGTGAGGTGCAATGTGTGCTTTGAGCTTTACTAAAGTGTCTTTAATGAATGTGGCTGCCCTTGCATTTGGAGCGTAGATATTCAGAATTGAGAGTTCCTCTTGGAGGATTTTACCTTTGATGAGTATGAAGTGTCCCTCCTTGTCTTTTTTGATAACTTTGGGTTGGAAGTCGATTTTATCTGATATTAGAATGGCTACTCCAGCTTGTTTCTTCAGACCATTTGCTTGGAAAATTGTTTTCCAGCCTTTCACTCTGAGGTAGTGTCTGTCTTTTTCCCTGAGATGGGTTTCCTGTAAGCAGCAGAATGTTGGGTCCTGTTTGTGTAGCCAGTCTGTTAGTCTATGTCTTTTTATTGGGGAATTGAGTCCATTGATATTAAGAGATATTAAGGAAAAGTAATTGTTGCTTCCTTTTATTTTTGTTCTTAGAGTTGGCATTCTGTTCTTGTGGCTGTCTTCTTTTTGGTTTGTTGAGGGATTACTGTCTTGCTTGTTCTAGGGTGTGATTTCCGTCCTTGTATTGCTTCTTTTCTGTTATTATCCTTTGAAGGGCTGGATTCGTGGAAAGATATTGTGTGAATTTGGTTTTGTCGTGGAATACTTTGGTTTCTCCATCTATGGTAATTGAGAGTTTGGTCGGGTATAGCAGCCTGGGCTGGCATTTGTGTTCTCTTAGTGTCCGTGTAACATCTGTCCAGGCTCTTCTGGCTTTCATAGTCTCTGGTGAAAAGTCTGGTGTAATTCTCATAGGACATCCTTTATATGTTACTTGACCTTTCTCCCTTACTGCTTTTAATATTCTATCTTTATTTAGTGCATTTGTTGTTCTGATTATTATGTATCGGGAGGAATTTCTTTTCTGGTCCAGTCTATTTGGAGTTCTGTAGACTGTAGATCATGGGCATCTCTTTCTTTGTCTTTGGGAAGTTTTCTTCTATTATTTTGTTGAAGATATTAGCTGGCCCTTTAAGTTGAAAATCTTCATTCTCATCAATTCCTATTATCCGTAGGTTTGGTCTTCTCATTGTGTCCTGGATTTCCTGGATGTTTTGAGTTAGGATCCTTTTGCATTTTGTATTTTCTTTGACTGTTGTGTCGATGTTCTCTATGGAATCTTCTGCACCTGAGATTGTCTCTTCCATTTCTTGTATTCTGTTGCTGATGCTCGCGTCTATGATTCCAGATCTCTTTCCTAGGGTTTCTATCTCCAGCATTGCCTCGCTTTGGTTTTTCTTTATTGTGTCTACTTCCCTTTTTAGTTCTAGTATGGTTTTGTTCATTTCCATCACCTGTTTGGATGTGTTTTCCTGTTTTTCTTTAAGGACTTCTACCTGTTTGGTTGTGTTTTCCTGCTTTTCTTTAAGGGCCTGTAACTCTTTAGCAGTGCTTTCCTGTAATTCTTTAAGTGACTTATGAAAGTTCTTGATGTCCTCTATCATCATCATGAGAAATGTTTTTAAATCTGGGTCTACATTTTCGGTTGTGTTGGGGTGCCCAGGACTAGGTGGGGTGGGAGTGCTGCGTTCTGATGATGGTGAGTGGTCTTGATTTCTGTTAGTAGGATTCTTACATTTGCCTTTCGCCATCTGGTAATCTCTGAAGCTAGCTGTTATAGTTGTCTCTGTTAAGAGCTTGTTCTTCAGGTGACTCTGTTAGCCTCTATAAGCAGACCTGGGAGGGTAGCACTCTCCTTAGTTTCAGTGGGTAGAGTATTCTCTGCAGGCAAGCTCTCTTCTTGCAGGGAAGGTACCCAGATATCTGGTGTTGGAACCGGACTCCTGGCAGAAGTTTTGTTCCACTCACTAGATGTCTTAGGATCCTGTGTGGAATCCTGTGTGGGTCCTTATGGGTGTCAGGCGACTCCGCTGGCAAGGTACCCCGGGGCTCGAGTGGAGTGGAAGGGGCTTGTGCACCAGGTCAGGCCCGTGTAGTCTGCTTCCCTATTTACTGCAGTCTCGGGTTCCGCACGATTGGATTGGGACAGGTGATGTGTTCCACTCACCAGAGGTCTTAGGATCCCGTAGGCAATCCTGTGTGGGCCTTTGCGGGTGTAGGACGACTCCGCTGGCCGCTGCTCTTCTTTTTCAATAGTGGTCGTCACTAACTAAGATTTCTGTCTTAGTTGTTTTTCTTGCTGCTGTGATAAAATACCCTGGTAAAAGCAACTGATAGGAGAAAGGGCTTATGTTGGTTCAAGTCACTCATGGTAGGAAATACAAGGTAGAAGTTTCTTGTAGTGGTTGTCAGGGAAAAAAAGAGAGCAGTGATTCATGCTTGCTGCTCATCTCTCCTTCTCCACTTAGATTAGCCCAGTGTTTGAGTCAGCAACAGCCCCACCCATAGGTCGGTCAGTAAATCTTCTTGAAGGAAGGGCAGGGGAACTTATTAGGCCAACCAAGGAAGCATGGATGGGCTTCTTTTAGAGGTGTTGCTTCATTACCCATAAGTGATCCCCTTTTCCAAGGATGTAAAACTTACAAACTGTTAGAGCATAGGTAGAATACCCCCATTGGGACAAGTCAGGCATAAGATAGGGATTGTGTGAAGGGTAGGACCCCTGAAGCCTGTGACCCTTAGTTGATACCCAGTTCTAGGGTCCCTCACATTATATCACCTGTTTGTTTGCTTTAATAAAGTTTATAGGTATTCACTGTGTTTCCTTACTGTGTGGCTGGTCTTTCTCTTTCCAGTGCACCTGACCTTGCCATTCCTACCAGTTACCTTCACTAACTAACTGCACTGCTGCTCTCTCTCAGTCTTCTGACTTTCCCAGAAATCCAGGCCTCTGTTGGTCGCATGGAACTGAACCCTTCTGACTCCCTAGATGTCCACTTTTTATCCCAAGACCCTGGTAACTTTTGCATGTCAATTCATACAGTCAAAACAACCCCAAACAGGCATCCCTAAGAGCCCTGTGACTCAAATCCTAAATTCTGTCAAGCTGAAGATCAACATTAACTGTAGGGAAAAGGGGCGAAGCAAAGAACATCCTGACCCTAGCCTGTGTCCTAGCCCCAGTCTTGGAAATCCCAGCCAGGGTGACTTAGCAGGAACAAGTAATGTTTCAAAGGTGGCTGCCAATCAATATTTTCAGCATGCTTATTTTTTCACTAGCTCACTGCACATGCTCCACTAACTCACTATGCATGCTCAAAAACCTGATAAAAGTCCTCCCCTTTCCCCAACTTCCCAGTATCTCGGTTTGTGGTTAGAGGCAGTTGCCATTCTGTGTTTCTCCCAAAGAACTCTTTTGTGTGGAATTTGTTGCATGGTTTTACTATGTGGTATTCCTTGACTCCCAACAGCAAAGATGCCCTTGCCCCAGAAAAATCCTTTCATAAACCATCGTAGTTACCTTAATAGCATGGGGTGGTAGCTATGCTTAACAGAGTACTGTCAAGAACACCCCCTCCTCTCTTCCCTCTTCTCTTTTTATCTGCTCTTATTCTTCCTCCTCCTCCTTTCTTCCTATTTTCTTTCTTTTCGTCCCTTCTTTCTTACATCCTTTCCTTGCTTCATGTTTTCTTCCTTTTTTTCATGATTTTCCCCCTCCCCCTTTCTTTCATTGGTTATTTGTTCCATTATTCCCTACCTGCTTTGATTAGACATTTATATTGTGAAAGGAAGGTCAGCAAGCAAGTAAGCAAGCATGAAAAACAAGAGAAGGTATTTCTGTAGGAGTGATTTTTCAAGGGGCAAAGGTTAGAGTCTGTGCTAGGGTAAGTTAGTAAATCCTGATTGGGCAAATTAGACAAATGTTGAATTTTAATGGTTGGACCTTGATGCTTTGTTTCAGGAATGAGTCAGTGGCCAAATAAGGAATGGAACTTGCGGACTAGTTTTAGGATAGTAATCTAATGGTTTAGTAAGGCAGTGGGAATGGGGAGGAAGGGTGAAAGGCAAAGCCTGTTGGTAACATGTTTGCCATGCTTCCGACAGTGTTTGCCATGTCAGGCCTGATAGAGCCCTTCAGATAGGTCTATTTCTCATGTTACTAAGAAACAAAACAGGACAATAATTTATTCAAGTTGTGGATTTGATCACTTTGGACAGTAGTTATTTTAATTGTGCTAGCTTCATCTAATCTTTCAAATTACAATGACAATTAACTTCCTGCTCAGCTTGAGATTCTGAGTAACCAAATATATAGCAAGTTTCTACAAACTAACAGATTACTCCAGAAAAGGGGTGGGGGGTGCGGAGGCTTTTAAGGCTCAGGTGGTAAACATCTCCAGTGTCTGCAAAGGTTGACATTACAAGATCTTTCAGTAGTTCTCAACCTTCCTAATCCTGCCACCCTTTAATATCATCCCTCATGTGGTGATCCAGTCAACCATAAAATTATTATTTTTTTTTTGCTACTTTTTAACGGTAACTTTGCTATCATTACGAATTGTAATGTAAATCTCTAATATGCAGGGTATCTGATGTGTAACAGGTTGCCACAGCTCTAAGTTCAGATCCCTGGCTTGAAGGAAGTAAACAATTTACTGTGGACAGCGATTCAGACTAGTCATGCTGTTTAGAGAGACTCTCAAACTCAGAGCTGCCTACAAGTTGTTCAGGGACTCTAGAAATGGAGTTTTTATGAATCATCACAAGAGTTGGCATGGATTTTTTTGGTGATGTTAAGTTTCAAACCTGAAACAAATGGCTCAAGTGACTATTCTACATATCAAAGTGGATCTGAAGTCCAGGTTCTCTCAATACCACTCATTCTCTACCTGTTACAGGTTACAGGGTATGACTGGCATACCCTGACCACTACCCTGAAGTCTGGGTACCCTTCTCTGTACCAGCGTCTGCGCTTCCTTTCTCCCAGAGACTCTTCTCTATAGGATCCAGACATTTTGTTACCTGCCTTTTTTTTGTGTGTTGTGGCCTCCTGTCTGCTGCACCTGGTTCCCTTTTCTGCTCTCTCTTCCTCTCTGCCCTCTCCTCAGATGTTCCAGCTCAGTCAGGGTCTACTTTGGACTCTTCCAGAGTTCTCTACTCTGACTATGCTCTCCCTTTTATCTACAATAAGCTTTCTTTTCCACCATACCTGGCGCAATCATGCCCTTCCTTTTATTGCTTTTTTGCTTTCAGATGACACATCTGTTACTGAGTTGCCCCTGCTCAGGTAAGTAGCATCTCTTCAATATCCCCAATAAAATCTAATAGTCCCAATAATTAGTTCAGCAAGGTGAACTTTGGTGCAATTATTCCTATGGTCTTTCTCTGGATTTCATTTCTGACGTGAGTAAATGTTTATGTGTTAAAAATCCCCAGGAAAAGTCTTTCACATTACACCAAATTTCTAAAGGAATAATTATTATTTCTAAGACTTTTGTCACCTAATTAATTTGGGTAGAGTTTGGATGCAGACTTCTTAATTGGAGCCTTTATAGCTATATAATGAAATCTCTCATAGAACTGAAATTTTTACATGAAACTTGTCTACCTTATAGTGGGTTATGGTCACCAAGGACTTCCCCACCTCTATGTTGTTGCCATATTCTTGCAAGTTGTTTCCATACTAGGCACAGATCTATTGGCCTGAGTATGATAATATCTAAAAGGGGTATTTATTTCCAAAGTGCTATAAGATAACTTTAGTGGACTGTATTGGATGGACAATTATGTAGGGATAGGTCAGGAAAGTATAGGCCCAGGTAAAGAAACATGGAAGCCAGAAGCATGAGGCTTTACACATGATAAAACACACAATCAGGAGGCTGGTGATGGACTTGGTGTGCAGGAAGATAAAAGTAGAAAGATAGAAATCAGAGTGAGAAAACAAATGCCAATCTGACTAAATGCTACAATTACAGTATTTCAACACAAGCTCATGAAGGGAAGAGTCCAGGAAGATTTTAGGATAATGGTGATGCTTTCAAGAAAAAAACAAAAACAAAAACAAAAAACAGGCAGCATTTAATCTCCCACTCATGGAAGCAGCATGAGTTCTAAGGTATGTAGGAGCACGGCATATGCCTTGCTAAGACAAGCCCTTCATCTGGAGATGTCTATTTAAACTCATTAACAGAGTAATCATAAACATTGTCAGAGCACATGTAAATAAGGCCTATAATGAGGAGGCCAGATGGAATCATTCCAGTAAGAGAAGGCGATACGATACAATATTCAGATTGTGATAAATGAATCACTTTCACAGAACCCATTATTGGGTAAGCAGAGCATAAAGAAATATGTTTGCCAAGAGGAGACATTTTAATCAGGAATTCCCCCTCCCCCAACACACAAAGACTTTGAGTCACTGGCATTGACTGAAATGAATAGATAAAACTTGATATTAGCTTAATATATTTATGCAGATTCAGCCCAGGTCACCATAAGGCACAGATATCTGCATGCTTTCAGAGATCTGGACAACAGATTGGAAGTTAGGAAGAGCAGAGGAAAGTAGGTATGTGCACAGTGTCTTGCTTCAGACAGCAAAGGAGAGGAGAAGAAATATTGATTAGGAAACTACTGCCTGCTTCAGAAAGCTGTGTGTCACTGTCAATGGTAGTGTGAAGGACAACATTGTCACCAGCAGACTGTTCCACTGCCAAAAGGCTGGAGCCAGATCCTCTGAAAACTAAGTTTTTATAAGATGCTTGACATTGTATATATACATTTTCACTAAATCATAAACATGCAGGACTAAAACATTTCCGATATTAGTTTCCTTTCTCAATGCACTCAGGAAACACTACTTATAAAAGAAATGTTCACTGTTTTGGAGGGTACCATGGTTCCCCAGCCCTATGTGCTTGGGGAGAACACCATGGTGCTGAGAGTTTGGGCTGGAGAGCCTTCTTCACTGCTATCAGATAGAACAAAGAAGGGAAAACCAGGAAGAGAACAGAGACATAAAAACTGCAAATATCTGCAACCAAAGACTGAATTCTGGCAGCAAGCCTCAATTTTCTAAAGTTGCTGGAACCTCATAAGATAGTGGCCCAGTACAGGATGCAATGTACACATTAAACCCGGTGCCTGTGAAGGACTTTGTGGATTAAAACAATAGTACTTCCAAATCCTTATCTCATGTGACCCAGAAGTAAGTCTTAAGATAAAATCTTAGTAGCAAAAATAGGTCATAATTCTGCTTCTTTTTTGGCACCCACTGATTTTAGCACTGAAAATAGCCAAAGCTGGGTAAGAATAGTGGCAAGGTATGGCAGGGGGTCCTAATGTATGCTTCAGACCCCTTTTGAATCCACTTTGGTTTTTAGGATATCTCAATGGCCTCAAATGTTATTTGTCCAACAGAACTTCATTTTATCTAGTGCAACAGCAGTTAACATCATGACAATAGAGCCAATATATACCATGAACTAAAACACTTTAGGCTTTCAAGGAACATTAGTAGCAATTAGAAAGATGATGCAATGTACTCCTTATCTGCATTATTGAGCACTCTTACCGTTATCCAGAAATGGCTGCATTCCACCAATAATGATCTGTTATTGGGACCTAAGGAAAGGGTGATGCAGTGCCACATGCCAGTTGCTCACACCTGAGGACATGATGGAGACTAGACTAAACAAAGAAAGGAGTCAGCAGAGAGTGCACAAGAAAATACACGAACTCATAGGGTCCAGTGTCAGATTCAATATCTTGCTGTTCTAACTCTGAAATCATTTTAGATATTATTTTACACACACCTGAATAAAGCTGTTATTTTTTTAAAATCTAGGAACATGAAGGCTGCTTCAGCTGGAACCACAGAGAGCTTATTGGGTGTTCCTTGCTATCAGCTTCACAGTCCATAGCCAACTTGAGATTTTCTTAGGAAATCATTGGTCATTTAAATAATGGTTATTGTTACAGTGCTGGTCTCTCTGAAAAGTGTTAGCTGAAGCCACTGGTGGCCAGTCTTAGATGAGCATGTAACAACTGTGCAATTCTGAAGGAGAGTCCATAGCATGAAATTAATCATTGCCAAAGGGACTATCCTTTGACATAACCATATAAAGGACTAGAAGTAAATGATTTTATTTGTCAATAGCAGAAATCTGAGTATGTTCATTTAAGACTCATATAAAATTACTGTTATTGTGTCTCCCATAAGGATCCATGGAAATAAAACAAAACCTAGGCTAGAAAAATAGCACTAGACTCAAGACCCCATTCTATCACTGAACATTAAACTCTCCAGAGTTGCTCATTGTTCTGCCATATAGGGCTGTGTAACAACTTTCAACTAGGTAAAACAGGAAGAGTCACCAATTACCATTGTTCTCATCGCCAGGGTTACCCAGGGTGGCTGACTGACACAATTTCACCCCCAACACCTCCTCTAACAGGACTGGGAGGCAGAACAGCTTGGGCTCTGTGAGAAACACACAGAAGCTCTGATGCTTTTTCTCACCCTGACTGGCACCCTACACAGTGGATTTCAGCATAGCATGCTGGCAAAGCCACAGAGACTTGAGTTCAGAAGAAACGAAGATTTCCCATTCCTCAGTGGGCAGAATTGCCAACAAATTTACAAATTATAATTTTTTTAAAAAATCACTCCATATTTTAAAATAATGCTGACCCTGCTTAAAAAAGGGGGGGGGGGCTATTCAAGCTGACATGGTAGTACATGGTTTAAATCTCAAAACTCAGGAGGCCAAAGCAGGCAGATTCCTATGAGTTTGAGCGAACATTCCAGTGTACTGAGTAAGTTTCAAGTGAGCTTATAAATACTTAAAGATTCAATTTTTTTTCACAGAAGCATTTTCTTCTTCTCATTATTTACTTTTTTAAATTGCATATTTTCTTTATTTACATTTCAAATGTTATTTCATTTCCTGGTTTCCCCTCCAAAAGAATACCCTCCCTCACCCCTCACCCTTCCTCCTGCTCACCAACCCACCCACTCCTACTCCTGGAGTTCCCCCACACTGGGGTATACAACCTTAATAGGACAAAGGGCCTCTCCTCCCATTGATGTACGCCTAGACCATCCTCTGCTGCATATGCAGCTGGAGCTATGAGTCCCCACATGTGTGCTCTTTGGTTAGTGGTTTAGTCCCTGGGAGCTCTGGGGTTATTCACATTACAACCCAATTGCAGCCTCCCTCCTTCATCTCCTCCCAGTACTGCTCCCACAAACTTCTGTTCCCATTACTCCCTCCCTATCTCCTCAGAGAAGGGGAAGACCCAACTGGGTACCACCCCACTATGGGAAGTCTAGTTCCAGCAGGACCAGGCACATCCTTTCCCACTGAGGCTCAATCAGGCAGTGCAGTTAGGAGAAAGGGATCTAGTGGCAGACAACAGAGACAGCATCCTCCAATTATTAGGGGACCTTCATGAATCTCAAGATGTATATCTTGTACAAATGTTTGGGGGAGGGCTACATTCAGCTCCTGTATGCTTTTTAGTTGGTGGTTCAGTTTCTGTGAGCCTCTATGGACCAAGATAGTTGACTCTGTAGGTCTTCTTATGGTGTCCTTGACTCCTCCAGCTTGCTCAGTTCTATCCCACACTCTTCCACAAGACTCCCCAACTTTGCCTGAGTTAGGCTATGGGTCTCTTTATCTGTTCCCATTCATTCCTTAATGAAACCTCTTAGGAAACAGTTATGTCACATTTCTGTCTGCAAGCTTATCAGAGTATACTAATAGTGTCCTGATGGATCTCTCCCATAGGATGTGTCTCAAGTTGGGCTAGCCATTGGTTGGCTATTTCTTCAAATTTTGCTCCATCTGTACTCATCTTGTAGGAAGGACAAATTTTAAGTTGAAGGTTTTATGAGTGGGTTGATGTTCCCCTCCATTTGGAAGTCCTGCCTGGCTATAGGAGGTGGCCACTTCAGTCTCTATGCCTCCCCAGTGGAAGAAATCTCAGCCAGGGTGACCCCCATAGTCTCCCCCAAGCCTCCCCCATTTGGGTCTCCAGCTAGTTCCAGAGACGACCTCCACTGATTTCCATTCTCTCTCCTAACTCTCCCCCACACCTGAGTGCTTATCCCAGTACCTCCTCTCAGCCTACCTCCCACTCGCTTCCCTCTCTGCATCCACCTCAGATGACCATCTTGTTTCTCCTTCTGAGTGAGATTCACAAACCTCCCTTGGGCCCTCATTATTACTCAGTTTCTTTGGGTCTGTGGATTGTAGCATGGTTATCCTGCTCATATGGCTAATGTCCAATTGCAAGTGATCATATACCATACATGTCTTTCTCACTTAGGATGCTATTCTCAAGTTCCTTATATTTGCCTGCAAATGTCATGATGTCTTTGTTTTAACATCTAAACAATATTCCATTGTATAGATATATAACATTTTCTTTATCCATTCTTCAGTTGAGGGAAATCTAGGTTGTTTCAAGTTCCTGACTATTACAAATAAAGCTGCTATGAGTATAGTTAAGCAAGTGTCCCTGTGGTATGGTGGGGCTTCTTTTGGGTATATGAATAGGAATAATTAAGCTGGGCCTTGAGGTACAATATTTCCAATTTTCTGAGAAATTGCTAAATTGATTTCCAAAGTGGTGATACAAGTTTGCACTCACACCACCAATGGAGGAGTGTTCCCCTTGCTCCACATCTTCAATAGTATGTGCTGTCACTTGAGTTTTTTATCTTAGCCATTCTGATGGATGTAAGAGTTACTTTGGTTTGTGTTTTCCCCGATTACTGAGGACACTGAACATTTCTTTACGTGCTTCTCAGCCGTTTGAGAATCATTGGGATTTGAAAGTGCTTTCATTTTTTTCTAAAACCTGATTCCTATTTACCTAACTGCATAAATAGGGTCAAGTTATACAACTTTTTAAAGCTTCTGTTTTCTTAACATCAAATCAAGAATAATTTGGAGAGATATTAAGTAAGTTAAATAAAAATAATAGAAATAAAATGCCAGGTACAGCACATGTCTTCCAGCACAAGTTACATAATGATAAGTAAGGTCAATCCAGGAATTCTCCTTTGAACCTATCTCTTCTTAGCTTGAGGCACATTGCTTTCCACACTTGATTCAAACCACTATTCTGCTGCATCTTTAAAAATCCATGAACCCGTGATTCTTGGGCACCGGGGTTGGGGGGTGAAGGCTAGAGAAGAAAACGACTCGGTCACCATTATTAGTATAGTACATTTCAAGCATATATTACCAGGGTGTGTATCATATCTATTACCTATTTCAAAAAGCAAGTAAGACTATTTTAATAAAATGTTAATCATGAAGAAAGCAGTATCTTAGTACAGTTAGAATACATGTTTTGTGGTTTACAAGTTCATATCTTGAAATATAAGAAAATTAGTTGGTAGTCTATTGATTTGTGTCTGTACCATGGGGTTGTTTACATGGTACAAATTTGCCTATTTCTTTTATAACCGACTTTGTATTTGTTAGCAGACATGATTGCCTTTTAATTATTTATACCTCAGGCTCAGTGATCCTCTGTAATTTCCTTACATTTCCAACTAAATGCAACTACAGAAATGAATTCTTAGAACTCTGGGCTTCCTGCATTAAGTCACCAAATGCTGGAATATTGCCCCACCCCCACCCCCCATGGCTTACCCAGACTTTCTGTGAGAGGACTTTATTACCATGAAGGAAAACAAGAGCAGATCCATAAAATGATGTGAAATTTTCACCAGTTTGAAATTGAGTATTGGTTTCTTGTCTTTTGATTTCAGTGAACTCTTTGCTATTGACCTGTTTAGTTCTGGTATCCATTGATTGATATGCTAGGAAGAATGTCTGGAAAGACTTGCGGAAGAAAATCCCCCTAGAGTACTTTTTTTTTTTTTACATGAAAGACCAAATAGAAAGCCACTGTCCATTCTGGGGGAATATTGCCAACAGTTCTCTGGATGGAGAAGATAGATGATTATTTGTTAAGATGAAACAAACCTTGAGTAATTTCACAGACTCAGAAGCACTGAGTTAAGAACTGAACACTTCTTTTTCTGCTTTCTCTGTGCAGACAGTGTCACCTTTCTAGATGAACAGTTCAGGTTCAGAGAGCCCCCGTATGGATTTAGACTTACTCTTGCTCTTGATGCCTGAAAAATTGATATTGGCAAGAGAGCTAAAGCTCTTTTGTACTGGAAAAGTATCTGTCCATTTCCCCAGAGTGTAGAGCATTTTCTTCTGCAGGTTCAAGGCGGATGTCAGGCTATAACTCAGGAGAAGAGAGAGATAGGACCACAGGCTGTGTGCAAGGTGTGACTGACGTGAGAAGGGATGCCATTGAAGGCTGGGTGATTGTTGATTCACTATCTCCACTGCCTCTATCTGATTCACCATGACTTCACTATGGTAACCAGAGAGAATCTCAAAGACTTGCTTGATGTTAATTCTCTACCCCAGCAGTGCTATACTTCTTGTCTTTATCTAGGATCTTTTTAACAAGAAACCTCCATAGCACGCCATACCTCGATTTAGATGGAGTATCTAGATGCTGGGTTGAGATGACTGGTTATCCATCCGCTCTCTGTGTTAGGACGAGTTCACTTGGGCAAGGCTGTGTGGGTGTTCAGGTTCTCAATGCCTTACTGTGGGGATATTGAAGAAAAACTAATGCTACTCCTTCTCCATAGGAAATGGTTAGAGCATGGTTGAAGGTTTGTGCTCTACATCCTGCTCTGCCTGCTTCAGACCAATCAGGAAGGCTGCACTTGCTGGGTAAGTCAGGTGTGGGCAAGCCTCAGAGGTGCTACCAGGGCCTCAGTATAGAACAGAGTTGGCCCTCCCAGCCTTTGGTGAGGCAATGAACAGCATATGCTACACAAAATTTCTTCCAGGTACGCTCACCATTCAGGTGCTCTCAGCCCTATCTTCCTAGGTCTGGGGTTCTTATTTGTTCATTAATTTATACATTCAATTAAAATGGATTTGAGAGCTAAGCCTTCAGCAGGCATTGCCACCGTGGCAAAGAAGTCATTTAACCTTGCTGGGGCTGGCTAAGCAAGATAACACATTTTGTGATCAGCTTTTCCAGCTGATATAAGCACATTCAACTATTTTAATAAAAGATGATTTTCCTATCATTGAATAGAAAATTTACGATGTGGAGGTTGAATGACTAAGAGTAGTCAAAACTCAATTGTTGGAAGTTTTTGTTCCTTTTGCAAAAGACCAGAGTGAGGTTCCCAGTAGCCAAATCAGGCAGTTCACAACTGTCTGTAATTCCAGCTCTGTGGGAACTGGACCTCTGACCTCCATGGGCAACTGCACATACTACACTATACATACACAAAAATTAAAATATAATAAATCTAAGTAAAGAAGAAATTCTAGGAATAAGCTAGAAATAATAGAACTTCAGAGTTCAGGTAGTATGCTTGTCAGATAACACTAGAGCAGAAGGCTTCTCTACATGAGAAGAAAGAATGAAGAATAGTCTGATGATGTTCTATAAGGGAGAGATTCTTCAAAATAAGAAATATGAAAGCAATGACTCATAGTTTGTGCTTTGGTGAGGCAGAAGTGGGCAGGTACTGATGGAGCTGTCTGACTCTGAGCTAAAAGCCGCAAAGGATTCTCCTCATGAATTCTGCCAGAGATGACTGGTGACAACCACCACCTAGTGGTGACCAGAGGCTATCCTCAATCCATTAGCAAGTATCACCCCTCTGTGTAGAGTGAGCATATGACCATCTTGGATGGTACCAACTCAGAGAACTCCAGACAGGTAAAAGGTTGCTCTCTAGAGCATCTCAAGTCCACAGTATACCTACCCATCACTGCATAGGCAATATAGGGGATAATTTGGTTATCATGAAAGGATGTGCCAAGGGAGATCAAATTAGAGCCTACAATGTTGTCTATATTTATAAATCCATAGTGTGAAAATAGAGAAAATAAACTATACAGACTATATCCAACAGAAGGTGCCACTTGCAGCTGTACTTCCTTTCTGTAGTGGGTCAAAAGATAGTGGCCCACATCAGTTCATGCCTTAATTCTTGGTCCCAGTGGATTGAAATTTCTGGAAAAGATTAGGAAGTATGATTGTGTTGGAAGGGCTATGTCACTGGGGAGAGAATATGCTTTGAGGTTCAAAATCCACATGTATTCCTAGGTAGTAATTTCTACCTTGTGGTTGTGTCTCAAGATACAAGCTCTCAGCTACTGACCCAGCACCATGATTGCTGCGTACAGTACATCCAGAGTCTGCCTGCTGTCATGTTCCCCATTGTAATGATCATGGACTATAACTATCTGGAGTTGTGGGCCTAAGCTAAACACTTTCTTTTTTTTTTTAATCAGTACTAGAAAAATAAAACATCACACACATTACACAGCAAAGTGTAGAGAGCTGTGGGGAATGGAGGAAGCCTTAAGTGAGTGAATTCCCCAGTGAATGTTATTACCATGCTCCAGACGTCAAGAACCCTAGTATCAGACTGACAGGAGAATGCCCCCTTCTTCCTACCATGAGACTGGGGAAATGGCAAAGTCTTCCCTTCTGGTCTATTATTTGGACGATGATAGAGTGGACAGAAATTTCCAACTCTAGCTTTTCTACCTACTCCCCCCATGTTTACAGCCTGAAGACAACCCCTATAGACCTTGATTCTACTGAGAATAACTAAACCTGTCTCCTTGATCTATCTGCATATCCTAAATCTACCTCCTTGTTTATCTATATATAATGACTTTACCTCCTTGTCCAGCTGATTGAAATAAACTTCTTTGTTCAAGTCCTTATAATAAACACACTGAGCTTCCAGAGTACTAAGATTTCTCCATCTGAAAGTCTGGTGTACTTGATCTCAGCTTTCTGCCTGTGCATCTTTCTGTTTTGTAGGGGGTTGGTATGCTGCTGCTTGTATTCAAGTGCTAAATTCTGTACCCTAAGATCTTGTTGCCCCAAAAGCAGTGGATCCTCAGGTATATCAGCTTGTTCCCTCCCTGTTACCTTTGATTGATTAATAAAGATGTCTACAGACTAGAAGGACAGTGGGTAGGAAGAAGGATGTTGCCATGGAGTGGCTTGGAATTGTGAGTACATGGCCAGCCCATTGGAGTAGGAGCAGCACAGGCAGAACATGGCAAGTAATATTTGGAGTTAAATATCAGGAAAATAGACAAAATAATACAGAGAGTTGATATCTGTCCAGCTCTAATGCTTTAAGGCTTACTATAAACCTAAAGCGTTTTCTCTCTTTTATTTTGCAATTATTTGCTCTAAGTGAGGGGTAAAAACCCTCAGAATAATATTTACTAGAGCATACTACACTATTTTTCTTCTTTTCATTCCCAGGAGACCCAAGTCAGGTGTGATCCTGGAACTGTGAAAGGACAGGAAAGAGAGTGAAACTTAAGCTGTTGATTATCCAAGTTTCTGTTTGAGGAAGAGTCCATCTTTAATGCTTTCTACCTGTTAGGAACTCCTGTGCAGTGATTATTGGTTGGTATCCTGTCGTCCCTCTGCAGGAACAGCTTTGGTTCTGTTACACCATTTATTACTTCACACTTACTTCCTGTCACCATCTTCTTGACACCGTGATTTCCCAAGTTTCATAACAGCTTTGTTGTGAGTTTCCATAATCTATCTAATTTTTATGACCAAAAAAATGTCATTAAAGACTGTTGGAAACCTATGCCTTTTAAAATGCCCCCCACACTTCAACCCCAGGAATATCCAGAAAACTAGTGTCCAGCAAAGTTTCTCCCACTGCTTGATTCTAGAGTGCATAAATTTTGGTAAGAACTTTGATCTTTGATAGGCCTTTTCAATATTTTAAAGTAACTTACTCTTAAAGGATTTTTAAATTACAAATGTCCTATTATGTCTAATTTAGTTAAAGCAATTAGTAAAATAAAAACAAATCCTTTTATTGCACTTTCAAGTATTATAATTAAATCTTCAATTAAATTTGTTAGTCACAGACCATAAACATATACATAAATTGCATATCTTCAAGTTCTCTGATATGCATATTCCATATGATATACAAATAGGGCTAAATATGTGTTATATCCTCAAACATTTATTATTTCTTTATGGTAAAAATAATTACGAACTCTTTTCCATGGGAGTCATTCTCATTTAGCACCATATCTGCTATCTGCAGTCTTTTAGATATCATCAGCTTCACTTCCATTTTCCAAACCTGCAGTGAAGCAGGGTTCACTTTCTGAAGTCAACACATTTAGAATGTGGCAATAAGTATAAATTCTATTGAGAGCAATGTCCTTGTTTCTGGGCATAAAGAAGAAATGGTAGGTTTATGTACAAACAGTTATACCAGCCATCTTTCAGTCTTTTGAAATGCAAGTACTTATATTTTAGCACCTATGTGAAATAGAACCTATGAACAATAAATTTTTTTCATTAAAATCAAAATGTAATAAACAGATTAGTGAACACCTAATAAAAACCATATAATGGTAACACGTTATTTCTTTTATTTTTGAGATTATAAAATAATTACACCACTTCTTATAGTTCCTTTCTCCAACGTATATTTTTTGGTGTCTGTCAAATATTAAATGGCTGAAGTTAGGTGGTCAGTCACTGATTTGTTTCATTGGTTTACATGTCTGTTTTTGTGCTAGTACCATATAGTTTTTATTGCGATGGCTCTGTAATAGATCTTATGATCTGCAATTGCAATCTCTCTAGCATTGTTCTTTTTGCTCAAGATTGCTTTGGCTATATGTGGTCTTTGTGGTGCCAGTGGGTTATGTTTTGAGGAAATAGAGGAGATGATCTCATGGATATTTGCCTCCAAGGGGAGAATTATAAGCAATGGCCCCAAGGAAGGCAGAAACTGAAGTTATTAGTGATACAAAAAGGACTGAATTAAAGTTGGAGCTCATGGGGAAATTAAATGAACTTATGGATCTGAACCAGAACAGATGAAGAAGAATATACAATGTCATATAAATCGTTAGGCTGTATTTTAATGCCTAATGAGAAATCAGAAATCCTCTAACTAAAACCACTCTTCCTGTTGAAAGGACAATTAAAAACATTTTTGAATGTTTGCATGTTTTGATTTGGAAGTGGGGGTTGGGGACTAATAATGTATAAAGACCTCAAATCCACCCAAAGGAGGAAGCTTTCAGTATAGAAGAAACAACCCCACTTCCTCAGCATATTGTGCCATTGAGGAATGGATGTTTTACTCTTATCTGTGGCAATGGATAAGGATTTGGAGGCATAAGTATTGTTTATACAGAACACTCATTGTATAATGCCTCCAAGACACCATCTTTTCCCATCATCATGCCAGGCTGCTCATTCTGGTACTTCTCTTTTGGAGTGTTTTGGACATGCTCAGATTTTTCCTAGGGCAGAAGGGAATACCTAGAAGTTAATAGTCTATGACCTGTTACCATCCCTCAAGCATGCTTACTCTCCTTGTATCCAGACATGCTCAGTAGAGGAGAAGGCATGGTCTAAATTTCCTCCTGACAGAAAGAGTTGTAGTGACATGTCTTGAAAAGAATAATGCATAGCAGAGGTCAAAGTGCTGTCAAAGGAAAGAAAGCATTACATTAACATGAACACTGGGTGTGGGATGAGTTGTGGCAAGAGCCAGAGTAGGACATGGTTATAAACAGAATGGTGGACTCAGTGTCAGCATTTAGGAGAGTTCACAATTCTACAAATGGGAAATGGATAAGTGTCAGGTCCACATTCTGGCAGTTAGATAAAAGAAAACATTCATCAATAAGCCCGTTCCTCTCTATCAAAGTAGAAGGGTGAAGTGACTATCTGGTGCCTATTAGCACAGCATAGCACACACTGGCCTCCAGGCTCCCTCAGTATCACAGATACCTGTTACACATTTTAGAGTTCATGGCTTCCCTCAGCTACCCACTCCAACTCCCACCAAACTGGTTCTAGCTTAGAAACCTACCTCCAGCTAGTGTGTCATTCCTCTTATAACACTGTTATTGAAGATTTTTTTCTCAATCTGTAGGTTGCCAATTTATCTTATCGACTATGTCCTTTGCCTTACAGAAGCTTTCAAGTTTCTTGAGGTTCCATTTATCAATTCTTCATCTTATAGCATGAGCCATTGGAGTTCTGTTTAGGAAATTTCCCCCTGTGCCAATGAGTTCAAAGCTCTTTCCCACTTTCTCTTCTATTAGATTCAGTGTATCTGGTTTATGTTGAGGTCCTTGATCCACTTGGACTTGAGCTTTGTGCAAGGTGACAAATATGGGTCTATTTTTATTCTTCTAACCCCACATCCAACAGAGGGCTAATATCCAAAATATATAAAGAACTCGAGAAGTTAATTACCATGCTAGGCGTGGTGGTGCACACCTTTAATTCCAGCACTCGGGAGGCAGAGGCAGGCAGATTTCTGAGTTCAAGGCCAGCCTGGTCTACAAAGTGAGTTCCAGGACAGGCAGGGTTATACAGAGAAACCCTGTCTCGAAAAACCAAATAAATAAATAAATAAATAAATAAATAAATAAATAAATAAAATAAAATAAAATAAAATAAAATAAAATAAAATAAGTTAATCACCAATAAACCAAACAACCCAATCCAAAAATGGGATATAGAAATAAACCAAGAATTCAAAACTGAGGAATCTCAAATGACTGAGAAGCACCTAAAGAAATGTTCAAATTCCTTAGTAATCACAGAAATACAAATCAAAATGACCCTGAGATTCCACCTCACACCAATCAGAATGGCTAATATCAACATATGTTGGAGAGGATGTGAAGAAAGAGGAACACTCCTCCATTGCTGGTCTGGAAATCAAACTGGAGGTTCCTCAGAAAATTGGAAAGTGATCTCCCTGAAGACTCAGCTGTACCACTCTTGGGAATACCCAAAAGATGCCCTACCATGCCACAGGGGCACATGTTCCACTATGTTCATAGCAGCCTTATTTGTAATAGCTAGAAGCTGGAAACAAGCCAGATGTCCCACGACAGCAGAATGGATACAGAAAAGTGGTTCATTTACACAATGGAATACTACACAGCTATTAAGAATGAGGACATCCTGAGTTTTGCAGGCAAATGGATGGAACTAGAAAACATCATCCTGAGTGAGGCAACTCAGACCCAAAAGGACATGCATACCCACTAATAAGTGAATATTAGCGAAAAAAAAAAGTGCAGAATACACATGATACTGTCCACAGAACTCAAAAAGGTCAACAAGCTGAAGTGCCCAAGTGAGGATGCCTCAGTCACAATTGGCAGAGAGAAGAAAGCAATCATAAGTGGGGAGGGACAGAGGGACTTGGGAGGGAAAGTGGATGGGATGGGGAGGGAGTTGGGGAGGAGGGAAGAGGGAAAACTGATCTGGTATTGGGTGAGGGATAAGGACCGAAGCCCTGAGAGCCAGCAGAAAGAATGGAAACAGGCAACCTCAGGAATTAGGAGGTCGGAGGACTACCCAGAATGCACCAGAAACCTGGGATGTGAGAAACTCCCAGGACTCAGAGGAAGGGACCTTAGATGAAATGCCCGACAGTAGGGAGAGGGATCTTATAGAGCCCACCTCCAGCAGGAAGACAGGATATCAAGTGAGGGATGGTGTTGCCGTCCCACAGTCACAACTCTGACCCATAACTGTTCTTATCTGAAAGAATTACAGGGATGGAAATGGAAAGAAGTCTGAGGAAAAGAAGGTCCAGCTACAGGATCAAAGTGGGATCTAGCTCAAGGGGAGGTCACAAGGCCTGAAACTATTACTGAAGTTATGGAGTGCTCACTGTCCCTGTGATAAGGAGTCTCGCCAGCGAGGACACACACACAGGACACACTCGGATCCTTCTGCAGCAAAGCTTTAATGCATCTCGAGAGAAAGATGATCAACTTCTGGGGAGGAAACCCAGAACACAGGAAACTCGGTCCTTAAATAGACCACAAGAGCGGTTGGAGACGTATTTCACCCTGACTGGTTGCTCACCATCAGCCCAGATGATGCCACGGGACAGACAGGGCACAAGGAATGGAAAAATACCCCAGCACATGCGCAGACTACTTGTTTACCAGTTAGAACACCGGATATCAGCGCCATCTTGTAATGGCGATTGCAAGGGCGGCTCCTCACATCTCACAAAAAGGGATCCATCATGACTGTCCTCCAAAAGACCCAACAAGCAACTGAAAGAGTCAGATGCAGATATTTGTATCCAACCAATAGAGAGAAGCAGCTGACCCCTGTTGTTGAATCAGGGAAGGCTGAAAGAAGCTGAGGAGAAGGGCAACCCTGTAAGAGGAGTCTTAACTAATCTGGACCCCCAAGATCTTTCAGACACTGGACCTCCAAACATATACCATACAGTATGCACCAGCTGACAAGAGGCCCCTCAACACACATACAGTAGAGGACTTCCGTGTCTGTGTTCATTCAGAGATGATACACCTAATCCTTAAGAGACTGGAGGCCACAGGGAGTATAGAGATTAGGTGGGATGGGGGGTTGGGGCAACCACGTGGAGATGGGGTTGATTGGGGGGAGGTGTGGGACATGGGGAGGAGTGTGGAATGGGGGGAATGTAATATGGAGTGTAAAACTAAATTAAAATAATATGAATTTTTAAAAAAGAAGAAGGGGGGAAAAACACTGTTATTTCAACTATGCTCCTGGTCCTGTCTTTGTCTTTCTCTCTCACTGTCCCCAACCCTCTCCACTATGGCCAGGTACAATATGCTGGCCATATTTAGTCTACTACTTTCTTTTTCAGCTCTAAACTCCTCAAAATATATCTCTCCTTATATCTACAATAAAAAACCTTCCCCTCATAACCTAAGTGCATACATCTAGTGACCAAATCCTCATTTTACACATCAAGGAATTCCAAAAAGAAGAATGGAACACACTAAGAGGATGGGCTCTGCACAAGTCTCAAGTACAAAAACATCATGATCGTACGTAAAACTTCCGTCACTAGAAAGAGAGCCGGGAGTGATTGACACAATGGCTAGAGGGAAGCGGGGAGAGTATGTTTTGATGTGAGAGACACAACTGAGCAGTGAAGAGGGATTGGTTGCAGGTTCTAGGCAGATGTTCAGGCCCTGTTGTGTAAGAAATGAAAGCATCCCCTTTCTCCTAGAAATCTCATCAGATAGCCATAACAGTGAGACTCATACCTGTATATCAAATGCTGTGGTGCCTAGTACTACACAGGGTGGAGGTTTTCCACTCTGTGACCTTGTCTCTCAGCATTGATTGTTGGTGCTTTCCAAGGCTTTAATCTGAAGAGTTAATCCCGAGCCCTAGCCCATCTAAGTTATGTGCCTTTTACTCAGGCACTAGAAACTACTCACTGGGTGGCATGATTGTAGTGGGTGGAATTTCATGAGCCAGTGGGCTCGAGAAAGGGAAAGAGAGGAGATCTGAGAGACGATAAAATCACTTAGCTGTCAAATTTCAACTAAACTTCACCTCAACTTCATCGTAATTGGGGTATCACCACCTAAATTTGACCACCAAAAATCGACCATAAACTGTTATACTCCATGCTTAGAAACAGAAGACTTGAGCCTTTGAATTCTGTACATCCATTGACAACTATAGTATATGCTTCAAGTCTGATTTCCTAAAACACATCTACTGAACCCATCAATATTTACAACTCTGACATTTGCCAAGAAATTCTCAGTCTGCCCAGGTAAGAAGCAATAAAATTCCCTTCGTGACAAATTGCTTTGGTGTTAAGGGTCACTGCTGTAGAATGAGCACAATAAAAATCAGTCAACGGGGAAACTACAGAGGCTGGAGTGCATTCCTGATGGCCATTAGGAAAGATGACTTCTCTAAAAAGTAATTTGTCACCTATGATCTCTTCTGATAAAGCTCAAGCGTAGGCATGAGGTACAGTTTATTAACAAACCTTGGTTTGATTAGTTGTTTCTTTAGTGAATTTTAATGATAAAGATATTGAAGTATTTCCTATCAAATACATGAAAAAAATCAGATTAAACTTTCAAGGACTTATTTCTTTATACACTTACTGAAAACTTAAATTGCATGGTAGGACTGGGATCTAAAGACATAATAATGCATCTTCACCTCACAGGATCCCAGTGCAATAGTAGAGCTCAATACTGAACAGGACAAAGAAAGGGAGGTTAAGCCTCCAGCAACTGGCAAAGGACTTACATTTTCAGTGATCTACTGAGAAGAGGCATTCTTTGCATCTAGAGTGACGAGGAAGTATTGTTTGTATAGGATGGCACAGAGGCAATGGGATTCTAAAAAGATGTGTTAAAGTGTGATAAGACTTTGAAAGAAAAAATGGTGGACAGATTGTTGCCTTCAAACTATGTCTGTGAGGCTCAGAACTGCTAGGGGATGTTCTTTGTGGTTTCTCTCATCTTCCATTACTTCTGGAGTTCTTAGTATGAAACCATGCCAGTTTGATCCAGTTGCCATCTGCAAATTTTATTGGAAAATTTCAAGGGCATATAAAGGTTTCTTGTCATTTCCCCTAGGTTTCATAAATGAAAAAAAAATCATTACAATTAGGTACAAACTGTGCCAAATTGTGTCTTATGGCAAGCTGCTATCCCTGAGGGTCTCAGTGCTCTTACCTTACCATTTGAATTTCTTCTTTCCTGCTGGTGCTGTTATTTCTATATGGCAGATATCCCATTCCTGAGTTCATGAGTTCATCGGTTCATCTGGTAACTTATTTAGGAAATCCTGTAGAGCAATTTTCTACATTGTATACATATATGAGCATTTAAAAAGAACCTCACTTGTACTATCTTGAAGGTGAACAAGCCAATGTTTGCACTTTTTGGGGGGGGGGGAGTAGGTTCAATCACCTTATCAGCTATGAGTATTCATATTTTTTCCTAGAGTTAGTTTTTATTCCAGTGGGGTTACCTAACAGTGCACACAGAAGACAGAGAGGAGATGCTGAGTATCTTTCTCTATCACTCTCTATCTTATTCCCTTGAGATAGAAGCTCTCATGAACCTAAAGCTAGGATGGCACAACGCAAGTTCTAGAGAGATATGCCTGTGCCTGTCTCCCCTCTGCCACAACTCTGTATTTATAGGCAGATATGTGCAACTCCAGCATTCTGTGTGGATATCAGGTTTAAAATTCAGATTCTCTTGCTTTCTGAGGAAATGTTCTTACCAGCTGTGCCATCTCCTCAAGACATTTTAGTTTTTGAGCTCTGGTGTTCATAATCATCCCCAGATGATTTTAAAAGCAACAACCCCTGTGCTCACTCACACCGCTATAAATCTTCATTTGCTTGCTTGGGTGAACCAAGTAGCTAAGTAGTAAGTACTCATTTTAAAGCCTGTATGAGGGGTACCTAGTCGACTCCAACTACAGTCACATAGCTCTTGCCAGCTTGTTACATTCCCAGAACCAAGCCTCTTGTTCAGCAAATACTTGGCAATGCTGATATCTTTGCCTTCTTAAAATCTACATCAAATATGCCCCATGGTTACAGAATTTGATAGAACTCTCTGCCAGCATGCGCCCCTTGTGTTCTAAAGCTGAGAATGCTGTACCTGCTTATCAAACAAAGAAACAAACAAGACTTTTGCACTTGCATCCATACCATTTTCCTATTGTCCATTGCAGTAGTTGATTCTGTTCTGGTTCCTGTTTGAGTCTCTCCTATGGTAATCTACATAGTTCCAGACATTCTAGGACTGAAGAGCAACAGTGGACGGAGCAGCCTACTGGAATAATTGCCTCACCGTTCTCAACTAGATTGTGAATGAGGAGCAACAGCAGAATTATTAAAGTTTCTCAGGTTCTGAGTCACTAGTGGCATGGAATCAGAGTGGCAAGAACGTAGATTTGGCATAGAAACCTTTTCCAGTTGGTGGTTTTGTTCTTCTGTAGTCACTGTTGGCTTTGGCCACATGCTTATTGTCCTCTAGCCTACACTGTTTTGTCTGTCAAAAAGCATCTATAAAGTACGGAGTGCCGTTGAATGAAAGAACACATTTTTTTCCCAATTGTTTTGTCCTCCACATTTTCTGCAACTCCATTCTCAAAATAGCAAATGTTTCTGGATTAACTTTGTAAATTTTAATTTTCAAATGGAATTTTTGTAATTGGTAAATGAAATGAAATTGAGTAAAAAGGTGTCTAAATACTCTGTTTTGAGTATAAAATCTTGGATTCATAAAGGATTCTGAGCATTGCACTAAAGCCATAATACTAATCATAAGGCATCTCAAATTTTCTGATTGGCAAATTTGGAGGAAAAGAGACATTAGAAGTTTTCTGGAAGATAGAGCATCTTAGCCTCCAAAACAAGCACTGGGTAGAATTGACAACAGTAGGATTCTCAGACAGAACCTTCATGTTTCCTTAAAATAATATGGGATACAAGAAAACTATGAACAAATTTTCCTTTGGAAAACTTTTAGGCTGTGAGAAAGTCAAAGGATCCTCAAGAACCTTAGACTTGGAGATGAAGAACCCAACAGTAGATGGTGAATAAACAAAGATTTTATCATTTCCCACTATGAAGGGATAGTAACAACTCAGAGCAGAGTTTGCAACAGACATACAGGTAGATGATTTGTTGGGGTATAAACATGTGGGTGGCCAATAGTCAAGTGCCACATCATACCTTGTCCTGCATGCCTTCCTAATTGCTCTTAGCTTCCTGGTAGTTTGAATGAGAATACTTTACATAGGCTTCTATGCTTGGATACTTGTTTAGAGGAACTCTTTGGGAAGGAGAAGGAAGTGTGGCCTTGTTAGAGGTCTGTCACTCAGGATGAGCTGTGTGGTATCAAAAGATTCATGCCTCTCTCTCTGCCTTCTGCTTATGGCTTGAGAGATGAGCTCTCAACTTTTCCTGATTCACTCTGATATCACAGACTTTAATCTTCTGAAACCTCAAGCCCAATTAAACTACTTTATTTATGAGTTGCCTTATGAATGCTTAATCACAGCAATAGAAAGTAACTAAGCCGGGCGTTGTGGCACACACCTTTAATCCCAGCACTCGGAGGCAGAGTCAGGTGGATTTCTGAGTTCGAGGCCAGCCTGTTCTACAAAGTGAGTTCCAGGACAGCCAGTGCTATACAGAGAAACCCTGTCTCGAAAAAAAAAAAAAAAAAAAGAAGTAACTAAACCAGACAGAAGTTGGGACTGGAGAGTAGGGTGTTGTTGTGAAGAACCTGAAGACTTGTTTTTTGAAGAACTGTGGAAGATCTTGGGACTTTGGAAAAGGAAAGTCCAGAACTCTTAAAGCTAGCTTAATATGCCATCTTACTAAGAGCTTGAAAGTCAGTAGTGCCGAGAGCACTGTGAACTATGTAGAACCTGCTCAAGAGGTTTCAGTGAGGAGTAATATTAGCAACAGGGCTAGTGATCATTCTTGATATATTTTGGCAAAAAATGTAGTTTCCTTTTACCTTGGCCTAAGAATACGCCCGAGTCTAGATTCTTTGGTGGAGAGGATGTAAAGACTGCCTAACATTGGTTCTGTTGTGTGACTGTTCATAATTACTTTCCTGCAGGTCTACAAAGAAAAAGATGAGCAGGATAAGAAGAAATATAAACTGTACAATTTGAAAAGAAAAAAACAGGACAGGGAAATTAAATGTTTGAGCTAAAGCTTATGCTGAAAAGAATAGGGAGAGTCAGAAAACTCTTAGTCCTACAATGGAATAAAGGGGAGGGTGCCCACAGCTAAGTTTCCAACTTGTGAGAAAAATGGGCCTAAGGAAAATTTTGCTGCTAAAATGCAACAACGGAACAAATGTGACATGCATTCACTTATATGTGAATATTAGCTGTTAAGTCAATGATAACCAAGCTACAGTCCATAAAACCACAGAAGTTAGGTATAGAGTAGGGGACTATGGGTAACAGATAGATCACTTTAGGAACAGGAAAGATAATCCATAGTGATGAATGGGTGGGAGAGGTCTTGAATTGGAATATCCAGTGGAGAAGGGAGATAGAGGGAGAGAAGATGAGGGAGGGAATACAGAGAAAGAAAATATGGTACAGCTACACAATGTAATACTCTTCAGCTATTAAAAGCAAAGACACCCTTTCAGGTTTTATATGATTTACAACTAGAAGGCTGCCTGAGGCCCAGAAAAAAAAAAATTGAATTTTTAAATGGTGTCGCAACTGTAAAAAAGTATAGGGAACTTTGAAGTTGTGGTACATGCATTGTTCTTTTGGAGAATGGTGGGCGAGATGAAAGAATGTTTCATTTAATGTTCCCCAATCACAGTACATCACTGAAGGAACCCAGTGCAGGAACCTAGAGGCAGGAACTGAAGCAACAGAGATGAAGGAGTGCTCATCTCTGGCTTACTTCTCATGGCTTTCTTACCTGACTTTCTTCTTTTTTTTAAATTTTAAATTATTGAGCTTTCATTTTATTTTAAAGCTTTATTATTATTATTATTGTAATTGAAAATACATTTTTTATAATACAGTCTAATTAGGTTATGCCTTCCTCAACTCTTCCCAGGCCCTCTCAACTCCCCATCAACCAAAACCCACATCCTTTGTTTCTTTCAGTAGAAAACAAATGGGTAACAACAACCACAAAATCAAACAAACAGAAACAGGAAAAGAAGAGCCAAATGAAAGCAAAAGAAACAGACACAGAGACACACAAACTCATTCACATGGAAATCTTATAAAAACACAAAATCAGAAACCATAATATGTAAGACTTTTAAGATACAAAAATGCTCAACGAAAGCACTATGAGAAAAAAAATCTTTCAAAAACACCACTGAGTTTGTTTTATGTTGTCAATCACTTCTGAACATGTGGTCTGCCCTTAAGCATGGTTTGTTTACCCACTGAGACTCCCTTACACAAAACAAACTTTTCCTTTGGGTGGCTGTCAAAAGGAGATGGCTTCTTTGTTTGAGATGGTAGCTTTTGTTCACATCCTCTCCCATTGCTAGGACTCCATATGGCTTAGACCTGTAGAAAACTCTATGCACATTCTCAGTACTTCTGTGAGTCCATATGTGTTCTAGCCCTGGGATGTCTTGTTTTCCAGAAAAGAAGAAACCCAGTATCTTCTGTTGGGAACAGACAAAAGACCCTTCCTCTGAGCAATGCCATTTCATTTTAAGACTACATCCACAGAGCTGAACAATTTAACAGGCATCTCAGGGACAACTTGCAAGGAGACAGTGGTCTGAGTCTAGCCATTTTAAAGACAAGTTCTCCATCTTGCTGACAGAGTTCAACAAGTTCATGTTGGCAGGCCCAGAAAAAATCCATCTATCTCATTTCTCCATGTTTTTTCTTAATTTTCTGTTAACCCATGAAGAATACAGAAATTTCCATTATCTAAACCAAGGTGCATAAGTTATAAAAATATATAACCAATTGCCTGTCATGCCTTAACTACATGCAGCTGACCCACTCCTTTGTCCCCTTATCACTCTGAGCTCCAGACCTAATGTCTAGGAGAATGAATTAAGGACTTTGAAGCCAGATGCCCTAGATAGGGCCCACTCTTCAACAGTACTCCTTTGCTTAAACTGTAAGTCAAAATACAATTGGATAACATTGCAGCTCCCTCCAGCTCCTCCCTTGCTTTGTGTTCCCATCCTTTAAAAATGTAGTACAGTCTCTAGATGGTCCATCCATTCGTCTCAGCTCCAAACTTTGTCTCTGTAACTGCTTCCATGGGTGTTTTGTTCCCAATTCTAAGAAGAGGCAAAGTGTCCACACTTTGGTCTTCGTTGTCTTGAGTTTCATGTGTTTTGCAAATTGTATTTTGTATCTTGGGTATTCTAAGTATCTGGGCTAATATCCACGTATCAGTGAGTACATATCATTTGAGTTCTTTTGTGATTGGGTTACCTCACTCAGGATGATGCCCTCCAGGTCCATCCATTTGTCTAGGAATTTCCAGGGATCCATCCCATAATCAGCTTCCAAATGCTGAAACCATTGAATACACCAGCAAGATTTTGTTGAAAGGACCCTGATATAGCTCTCGCTTTTGAGGCTATGCCTGGGAAACACAGAAGTTGATGCTCACAGTCACCTATTGGATGGAACACAGGGCCCCCAATGGAGGAGCTAGAGAAAGTACCCAAGGAGCTAAAGGGGTCTGCAACCCTATAGATGGAACAACAATATGAACTAACCAGTACCCCTGGAGCTCGTGTCTCTAGCTGCGTATGTATCAGAAGATGGCCTAGTTGGCCATCATTGGGAAGAGAGGCCCCTTGGTCTTGCAAACTTTATATGCCCCAGAACAGGGGAACGCCAGGGCCAAGAAGTGGGGGTGGGTCGGTAGGGGAGTGGGTGGGGTGTGGGGGACTTTTGGGATAGCATTTGAAATGTAAATGAAGAAAATACCTAATTTAAAAAAATGTAGTACTATCTCCCATCTGGGACGCTGTTCAGATCCCAAACAGGCCATTTCCCTGACACTCAGAAAATAAAGCTTTCATTTTTAAGCGTCTGAATCTAAAGTGAGTTTTCTCTGCTTCCAACCTAAACCCAACACTTCCATCCCCAATTCATGATTTCTTCCTCCTCTTGTACAGATTTCCCTGATCCTCGAGGGGAGGGATTTGCTGGAGACAGCCCATTTATACCAAGGTCTTCCAAGGTCTTTTGCTTTTTCACATTGCTCAATCGTGAGTCTCTGCATTGGTTTTTATCTGCTGCAGAAGGAAGCTTCTCTGATGATGGCTGAACTAGGCACTAATTTATGAATGTAGCAGAATGGAATTATGAGTCATTTTATTCCTATTTTCTTCATAAGAACTTTTTTTCAGTGTCTTAATGTTTTTGTTATATAAGTCTTTCACTTGCTTGTGTGTGTGTGTGTGTGTGTGTGTGTGTGTGTATATATATATATGTATATATATATATATATATGTATATATATATATATATACATATATATATATATATATAAAATCACATATGTATATATATATATATACATATGTATATATAAACGATAGATAGATAGATAGATGATAGATAGATAGATAGATAGATAGATAGATAGATAGATAGATAGAAAGATAGATAGTTAGATAGATTTTTGAGAGTATTATGAGAGTTATTATTGCCATGATTTCTTTCTCAATCCATTTGTCATTTGAATATAGGAAGAGTACTGAATATTGTGATTTAATTCTATAGATGGCTACAAGCCTATGGGGGGCAGGGTGTACAGTGTTTTCATTTGAATGAGAATTGACTTCGTAGATTCATGTGTTTGAATACTTGGTTCCCAATTATTGGGACTGTTTGGAGAAGATTTAGAGATGTGTCTTTCTTGAAGGAAATGTGTCATTAGGAATAGGGTCTGGGATTTCAAAAGACTCATGCCATTCCCAGTGTATTCTCTGCCTCTTGCTTGTAAGTTTGAGATGTGAGCTTTCAAATATCCCTGCTTCCAGTTCTTTGCTCAGGATCATGGACTTTAATCCTCTGAAACCATAAGCCCAAGCAAATGCTTTCTTTTATAATTTGCCTTAGTTATGATGTTCCATAATAGCAATAGAAAGGTAAATGATGTACCTCTCTTCCATGGAAAACCTTTCATCTTATCTTAGGACACACAAATTCTCTGTTAACTGTTAAAAATCTGAATTTAGCACAGATTGTTTGGGAACTTATTTTTCTGCTAGGAGCTAAAGTTATGTGGCAGAGAAAGCAAATTCCAGAAAATAATTCATATTCTGCACCCATGTTTGTGGCTAATTAAATTCAACGACAGTTAGATATTAATTCAATGAGATATTAGATTTGTGATTATTTGAAATTTTAGTCATTATTTAAATATTTACTAATGATAACTATAAATGTTATAATTTTATTTACACTTCTGAGTAAACTCACACTTTCAAACTTATTCAGCTATATTATTATGTTTACAGACATTGGTTGTTCTCTGTACATCTCTAGCACTCACTTGTAATCAGATATTCACCCAACTTTTCAGGACATATCACAGGGAGGAAGGGCCTCGGACAGGGACTCAGAATTGTCCAAAGTCACCATTTCCACCTTTTCTCATCCAGAGGTTGGCTCCTGTGGGAGTCTAGCCCCCCCCCACCCCACCCCAATGTGATCTTAAATCTTTTGTGTAGATTTCAGAAACTTCTCTTTGTTACTAATGAGACTCAGGAGATGACAGTCTACTTTTTCCTATAAATTTTACTCATGTATGCATGTGAGAAGACTTCACCTGAACAACCATCATGAACAGAATACAGGGCTTGCTAGTTTGCGCCCACCAGACAGGCTGCTCCAAGTTTCAGATATTGTGTGAAACTGATCATTTGGTAGTTTCAAAGCAAGGTAGGTGGTATGCGTTTTTTTTTTTTTTTATTTAAAGCTGAAATCATATTTTCATGGTACATTCATGGTTAAAGATAATTCCAATTGTGAAATCTGTTCTGGTTAGATTTCCATTTTATGCAAGCTGTTCTGTGTGGTCTAGAATATTCCTCAATGTCATTAGGGTTAACCTATTCCAAATCAAGGAATTTCTGATAAGAACATTAGACTTGTGTTCTCAAAGATGATTAATGTTGATACACCAGAAAATTGAAAACAAAATAACACAACAAACCTGACAACATTTTTGGAACTCTACTCTCGACTATAGAATAGCAATTTCTCTATGTTCTCAAATAGGACTTTCTCGCCTTAGATACTAATATGAAATTTTCAGAACCATTAAACCTGTGAGATCATGTTTTAAAATTCCATACTGGGACAAAAAAAAAAACACCTATAAGAGAGCATTTCAGAAAGCAGAGTTTTAATAGAATGATACTATTAATGACTTTTCTCTCATCATTGTATCCTCCATTTTTACAGTAGTCTCTGTTCCCCAACTTCCTGCTCAAATAACACGTTTCGATTAGGAAAAATTATTTCTCTGTTATGTGTTAATAAAGAATGGTATTCTCTCACTTCTTGCTCACAAGCCCAGAGATGAGCCATTTGGGAAAAGCACTACCGAAGTTAACTACACATGAAGCCATAGTCCTATTGCATCATTCTTAGTAACATTCCACAAGGAAACAAGTCATGGAAAAAGGATGCCACATATAGATAGCAGGTGAACAAACCACAATCTCTGACCAAATGATAGATTACGATCTCACATCTTTTATCAGACAAGTAGAGATCTATTGCTACTTCACCCTCATTGGTTCAACAATAGAAAATAAGTGCAATGACATTGCTTAAAGATCAAACTTGTAGGAAGGGTAATTTTTCTGACATTTCAGTGAAATGCTCTCTGCCATCTTCACTTAACCATTTTCCAGCTGTTGGGTGCCCAGCGATGTTTCATAATTTGAAGCTTAGCCATCCAGAATAAGCTTGTTGTTAACTGTGGCTTGAGGCTTCTGTAGGAATTCAACTTACAAACGTTCCTGTACTCAGTGCATTGAAACAATTCTGTAAATGTTCTAAAGTCTTACAGAAGAGAAAGAATTGATACTGTCTATATCAGGGATCTCAGAAGCTTATTCTAAAGCTACAGCTGCTAAAAATGGAAAGGCTTCATGTCATTCAGCCTCATATGCATTCCTTTTGTGACACTTGTGTCTGCAGCCAAGCCATTTAACTAAGAAGCATTGTGCAAATGATTCTGAGATTATGCATGGAGAATTTGTTTAATTACCTCTGTTGAAGATTTTTACAGTTTAATGTATTGCTTTATCCCTGGTTCATTGCCTATCTCTGCCTTTGTTTCTAAGTAATTGACTGGGAGACTTTATATTATAATATATTCCTTTTGATTCCAAGAATTTGGTTACACAGGCAAGAAAGGATGATTGAAGAACATTTGTGAATAAGAAATTTGTTTCCAAGAGCATCAAAAATCCCTAGTGACAGTTGTCTGGGTAGGAACTTGATATCCTTAAACTTATCACCTATTCTCTCTAAGGGATTCAGATACCTATCCTAGGGATGGTTATTCTAAACTCATGGAACTGGCATTTCAAATTTTGATTCAGTAAACAGTAAGGGGTTTCAATATGGATTAGTTATTGTGTCAACAGAGCCATGATTGGATCACCAAATGTGCTGGCTAGTTTTATGTAGCTTGACACAAGCTAGAGTAATCTGTTGAGAAACAGACAGAAACTCAATTCAGAAAACAGCTCTATAAGGTCCAGCTATAGGACATTTTCTTAATTAGTGACTGATGGGGGAGGGCTTAGTCAGTTGTGCAGTGTGCTACCCCTGGGCTGTGGTTCAGGGTTCTATGAGCAAGCAGGCTGAGTGAGACATAATGAACAAACTAGTAAGCAGATCCCCTCCATGTCCATGCCTCCAATTCCATGTACTATGAGGCTCTCATCTCCCTGTTGTTGTATGCTCACACCAAGCCTGGTTTGAGATATTGGGATAATTGTAAGACTGTGGATGAAGCAGCCCACATGTAACAGCAAATGACTTATTTATCCTCTTCATGCTAATCAATATTCTCATCTAGCCAAAAATAGGAGCACATGACCATAGTCTCAGCACCATATGTTAACAGCCAGCCTGATAGCCATAGTAAGCTCCTACCTAGCCAAGGCTACAGACACAGATGAAGGCCAAATATAGGCATTGCCAGCAGTTAGGTAGTTATTTTTCTCTGCCAATTCCTAAGTTATACATAAAATCATTCACAATATCACTTACTGCTGAGTGTCATAGCATCAGAGTAAAGAGTTAGACAGTCATGAGAATAGAATTTGAGCTGGAATAGAATTACAGTAAAGGTGTGCAGAATTAAAGAATGCAAAATTATGTCAGGCAGTAAGAAACTTTATTACATGCATTCAATTGGTGAAAGCATCTATAGAGGGGTTGCCGAGACTTATTGATGAAAACAGGAGATATCATTTGACTTCGGCACCACCCTTCTCATCTCTGTTACACTCTTGTGGACATTGTTATTTTAAAACTTCAACCCATTTCAGAGACTGCTTTGCCCACACTTTGTGTTCAGGCCTTCTGCAAATCATCATTACCAAGGTTTAAGTTCTAAACCTGGTCTCAGTTTTCCTTCTTACAATCTACAGTGGCTCCCAGCTACAACATCCTTTACAGAGATCCAGAGCTCTTCAGTGGTCCCAAGCAATTGTGCAGTCTCAGCTCATTTCAGCCCATATTGTCTGTGTTAGGGCTAGGACTTCTGATAGAATTGCCAGAAGGAAAACTCAGTGAGAGTTACCTGCAGTGCTACCTACAGCAATCCAGCCCTAATGACTCAAGTTTCCAGAGAAGAGCCCCTGCAGTCAACAAGTGACAAACTTTCTAGGCAAATTTTAGTCACAAAGAGAACAGTTATCCTTGGTAATTCACCAGCACCCCCAAATCTCTGCACCTTAGTTCTTCTTCATTGCCCTATTGTGATCTGGGTTCTCTAATATAAAGTTGTAGACTGGGTGATTTCTCAAAAAAGAATTCTCTCTCCTGTAGTACTGGAGAGAATGTTATTTCCTGCATTACTGGAGAGAGCATTATTTCCTGTAATATTGGAAAGAGTACTATCTTTCCTAGTGCTGGAGGCTTAGTTGTCAGAGGTGCTAACATGTTTGGTTGCTTTTGACTTTCAATAGCACCTTAAAGGTTAAACTACATCCCTATTCACTCTTATTTGTCTGCTTGAATGTGGAAACCACTCTTGCCCAGAAATATTGCTGTCATCTTGCTTGTACCTATCAAGTGCTGAAATTACAGGGATGTGCCACTAGGTCCAGCTCTAATACATCTCCCTTGCACCTCTTTTATAAAGGTACTGATCTCAAATACAAACACACAATCATAATATTCCAATCATCTCCTGAAGGCCCTGTCTTTTGATATTTATATACTTGAGGGTGCATTCTAACACACAAATTTTAAGGAGATACCATCAGGCATCTTGCTTCCTCCCTGGAATACTTCCCTATATCCTTATCTCACAATTAGAACATCCATTCTGCCCTTTCTCTGACATTCACTTACAAACTCCACCTAGACTCGTTCATTGCTTTAAAAATTTTTTTAAAAATCTTACATGTGTGTGTATCCTTGATCCCCTTCGGGCTCTATTGAAATGAACAGATCCTCAATCACAGCTTGTACAAGTGAGCTGTTGCAGGTAGTACATTTACAATCAGAAGTCACAGAAGAGCCTGAAAACAATTTTCTTTGGCTTGTGTGGCAAGGCTTATTCGGCTGACATTTACAGCACACAAGCTACAAGATGACAGATGATCTCCAGTGTGGTGAGGACTCTCCATTCATTAGAATGATGTCTAGGGCTGAGTAGACTTTAACCTAAAGAATGGAAAGCCTTAATTGGATATACATTTTCATAGTTTTATATGTTTTGTGTGGGGGGAGGCGGCTGTGCACATGTGTGTGGCTGATTGTACATGTATGTGCTGCTAAGGAATGCAGACATACATTCCAATCATCTCCTGAAGGTCCCGGTTTTTGAAATTTATGTACTGGGGGTTGTATTCTAAAACACAAGTTTTGAAGAGATATAAATAGACATCTTGCCTCCTCCCTGAAAGGCCTTCCTACATCCTTAGCTCACAGTTAATACATTCATCCTGCCCTTTCCCAGACTTTCACCTACAAACCCGACTTAGGCTTCCTCATTGCTTTAAACAATTCTAGTGCTGAGAGTCTTCTATCTCTCTTCACTGTGCTCTTTAAGACACGGGGATTCTTATTCAACCTGGAGCTCACTGACTTGTTGATTGGCTAAATTTCTTACTGGCAATCAAGGTCTGACCAGATCTTCTAGGTTCTTGGTCTCTGATCCAGAATATTGAAAATAAGAGCTCACAAAAATATGAAGAAATAATAAATAAATATTTATTTTTTTGTTTTTGGTTTTAAGAATGGGTCTCCATGAATGGATACAGAAAATGTGGTACATTTACACAATGGAGTACTACTCAGCTATTAAAAAGAATGAAATTATGAAATTCCTAGCCAAATGGATGGACCTGGAGGGCATCATCCTGAGTGAGGTAACACATTCACAAAGGAACTCACACAATATGTACTCACTGATAAGTGGATATTAGCCCAAAACCTAGGATACCCAAGATATAAGATACAATTTGCTAAACACATGAAACTCAAGAAGAATGAAGACTGAAGTGTGAACACTATGCCCCTTCTTAGAATTGGGAACAAAATACCCATGGAAGGAGTTATAGAGACAAAGTTTGGAGCTGAGACAAAAGGATGGACCATGTAGAGACTGCCATTTCCAGGGATCCACCCCATAATCAGCTTCCAAACGCTGACACCATTGCATACACTAGCAAGATTTTATCGAAAGGACCCAGATGTAGCTGTCTCTTGTGAGACTATGCCAGGGCCTAGCAAACACAGAAGTGGAGGCTCACAGTCAGCTATTGGATGGATCACAGGGCCCCCAATGGAGGAGCTAGAGAAAGTATCCAAGGAGCTAAAGAGATCTGCAACCCTATCGGTGGAACAACATTATGAACTAACCAGTACCCCGGAGTTCTTGACTCTAGCTGCGTATGTATCAAAAGATGGCCTAGTTGGCCATCACTGGAAAGAGAGGCCCATTTTACATGCACACTGTATATGCCCCAGTACAGGGGAATGCCAGGGCCAAAAAAATGGGAATGGGTGGGTAGGGAAGTGGGGGGGGGAGGGTATGGGGGACTTTTGGGATAGCATTGGAAATGTAATTGAGGAAAATATGTAATAAAAAATATTAAAAAAAAAAGAATGGGTCTCCATATAGATCACATTTACAATTGCCCTGCATCAGTCTCTTGGGTATTAGATTATAGGTCTGTGCCATATTTAGCTGCTGAAATCTCCTATGGGATTTTCTCTAGTGTCTGCGATGGTCTTTCCTTTTCCAACAACTTTTATAAATGACTTCCCACAAACTTAATGATGTAAAATGACAAGATTAATTTAATTTTAAAGTAGTGTCATTACTGGCCACTTGGTTGCCTCTGTGGTTGATCATTTCACCCTGAACAGGGTCTCACTACACAGCCCTCACTAGTCTCACTATGCAGCTCTCACTGGTCTCACTACGCAGCCTTCACTATCTTTTAACTTGTAGCAATCCTTCTTCATCAGTCTTCCAACTTCTGGAACTATGGATAAGTTACTCTGTGTAACTTATATGATTGATTTTTAAGATCTAAAAGACATTTCTGAAAAAATACTGTGTTTTAAATGATTCTGTTTTATTATTAATCACTAAAATTTTCTCCAACAAATAGCGGATAGTTTCTTCCTGTGTCTTTCTCTTTAAAAAACTACATCATTGCTTAAATTAAGCATTAATTCATTTCTTTAATTTAAAAAAACGTAGGATGGATTCAGTGAACATGATTTCTGGGTTTCATTTTTCAATGAATGATCAACTTGTCCAAGAAATATGTTTTCTAGAACTTATTTTGTGTACAAAACTATTTTATAGTAGTTAATGTCAGTACGTTAACAGTCTACCAAGGGAAAGAATAAGTTTATTTTGATGCTTCATGATCTGACAAGTGGGTGCATAGACGGGATTCCACGAGGTTGTTTGAAACCTTCCACTGCAGCACTCATAGCTAGTTGGACAATCTGGATTTTTTTTTTTTTATTTTTTAAGTGACTGATAAGTGAACATAGTATTTTGTGATTAGAAAGAGTACAGTTTCAAAGAATATGGAATATAAGAATATGGAAGGCTTGGGCAAAGATTCAGTAAGGCCTATGATGTACTGAGGAGCCTATCAGTCAGGGTCTTAAGCTACTCACAACACATTTCTGTGATTTCTATGCAATATAGTAATGAATTATGTCCACTCATGGTTTGATCTATTTTAAGAGATTTTGAACTTTGACACATATATAAAAAATGAATCAATTTAATTGTGTATTTCAATTTTTTTTAAACAAAGAGAGTTGTTTCTTATTACCTGAAGGAATTTCTTTTGGTACATCAGATATTCAAGCCCCTTGTATGAAATGAACCATGTTTTCATACAGGTTCGTGGGCAGCTTCCTAAATACTTGAATTATCTCTGATTTCTTGTAATATATAATATGGTGTCAATGCCCTTAATATAGTTGTTTAGGGAATGGTGACATGGAAAGAACCCAACATAGTCACTAAAGATGCATTGCTTTCTTTTTTCTTTTGCTCATTCTGGGAAGTTAGATCTACATATACATGGCCTGCTGAGAATTTGCTGTGTTTTATTGTGCCACATGCTCAGAATCATCAGAGATAGATAGAGAGACAAATAGAGGGTAAATAGCTACATAAACAGACAGATCGATGTGAGAGAGAAATAGATGATAGATACTAGATAGATAGATAGATAGATAGATAGATAGATAGATAGATAGATAGATAGATAGAAAGGTAGATATTGTAGACTATTTTTCATAAGTGAAAAGAATTGTTCTTATGGAGTTGTTTGATATTTATTGCAAATAAAAATGTGTCATGTTCATATTCTGAAGATTTTAAAATTTTGTTCTAATATTCTATATATCATTTTTGAGGGCTATAAAATATTTAATTTTGTTTGTAAAGTTGACTAATTAGTTTATTTTTCCTATGAATTTTAAAACTTTTCTATTACTGGCATATACATTAATTTGTATATACTTTTATATAAATTAATTAGTTAATTTTATATTTGTTTATACTTTTCTAATAAATGACTTCAATGTATTTTATGATAACTCAGTCTTTCTTTAATTGTAATTTCTCTCATTTGGTCCACTTCTGTGATACTGGTACAGTCATGATTGCTTTCCTAAACTCATGATGTACTGTTTTCTCAGACGTTGATTTTAAATTATCTATTTCATGTGGTTGTCATGGAATGAACAAGGTTGAATTTTATTTTTGAAATCAGTTCTTACAATTTCTATCATATAATGGGGGTCTTGATTCAGTAACCTTTTAAGTTATTATTAATATGGCTTGATGTAACAAATGATTATTAATATTAATGTTTGCAGCAAATTAATACAGTGGCTGTTTTTCTTTGTCCTAACTAGTTTCCCCAATAATGACACACAGAGACCAAGATTTATTTTCAAGATTTACCACAAAATTCCTGTGCAAGCATTGGAGTTTTTCAATACTTTAAGGTAATCTGGCCACCTCGCAGCTAAGAATCCCTGAGATACCTGCATTTTAATATTGGTCTGGCTCTTTGGACTTCAGATTGGTTTTCCTACGATGTCTCTCTGGATCTTCCTCATGATTGAATCTCTCTTATTCCTCTCTTTCCACCATCTAGTGGCTGGTTGAAGTCTCTTTCTTCTGCCCAACCATTGGCTGGTCACTTTATATTGACAAGGCAGAGAATAAATGGTAAGCATTGTTTACACAAACTTGAGAAAGGAAATTCTTGACATAAGCATTTCAATGGAAACAAGATATGAGGGCAGAGAAATCAAAATATGAGTAACACAGGATAATCTTTACAAAATGCAGAAAACATTGTGCCTACAATTAAATTTAATATATCTCTTTTCTATTTGATCCCCAAGTATATCTTATTTTTATTATGAATGTGCCCTGTTTTATTGTACTTAGAAAATTATATATATTCTGATATCCCAATTTCTTCTTTATGTTTACTTATTTATGTTTTATTTGTTTGATGCTCTAGTATTAAAAAGAGAATCATGATTCATCAAAGTCAAGACACAATGTGTTCTGTTCTCACTTCATACAGAATGACTCCTGATTTAAACTCATTTCTGTCTCTGTGTATTTTGTTTCCCCATCACAAAAATGGCATTAAAACATCAACATTTCTTATTCAAATTCTTCATCCTCTGAGATTTTCATTGACTGTTACAGATCTTGAAACCTCTCTATATTATTCTTTCTGTTCATAATAGACAGGGATCTTATAAAGAAATTTTGAGATGATAAATAAATCTTTGTATATGTGTGTCCCTCTCTGTATGCTGCCTGCTTTTCGTGAAGTCTTATAACTCAGATTTTATTGGGTCTAATTTCTTGTAAGGCGAAAAAGTGGTCTCTTTCATTGTATATGATGTAGATTACTGATGACAAGTTCTTTTGACTTTGGTTGTACACAAAAAAAAAGTAAAATTTCAAATTTCATCTATCAGTTTGAGCTGTAGTTTTCTTTTACTTTATTAATATTTTTGTGTGGTTGCAATGTAATAATTTTCATCATGGCATATATATATATATATATATATATATATATATATATATATATATATATATCTTTATTCTATGTCCTCACTTGTTCTCTACCCCCATACATACTCTCTCTTCCCATAGAAATTGAACCCTTCCAAATTTTATATTTTATGTCATTTTTCAAACCATGACTATATATTTCTTATCAGTTAATAATATAAACAGCACAACAAAACAAATTATTATATATAAAGTACATTAGTCAATGTCTTAGGAGTTCCCTAAGGACCAGAAGTAGACAAAAAGCCCCATTTTAATTATTAATATTATGCTGTTTTAACAGATATTTAAAGGCAGTCACTGTCCAACACAGTTCTCTGGAGATGGGGAAGCTCATTACTTTTCCTTCCAGGCAAAGAGAAGTGAGATCGTATGTGGGTCCACTGTTGTACATGTCCTCTTGGAAAGGCAGAAGTTTGACTCTGTCTATCCCATGCTTGCAGACAGGGCAGGAACTGGGCTGTAGGGAAATGCCAGGACACTGCTGGAGATGGGGTGGGTATCCGGCAGAGCACAGCTTGAGATGTGGGAAAGCCAGAGCTGGTTCTAGGGTCCCCAGGCCTGTAATGAGGCCCAGGCTGAGGGCATTCTCTGACTCTTGGACAACCAGGGTCTGCTGGGAGTTGAGGACGTGCAGAGAACAGACTTGGGGGCCCTTGGGCTAGGAACAATGTCTAGTTGTTCACGAGATGTCTAGTCCAGGGTCATCAGAAAGTGTAGCTGTGGCTTGGGATCCTGTAGCTCCAGCCTGTCCCAGCAGTCATGGTGATCATCCTTGGCTTTATGGCTGTCGTGGCTGGGAATGCAGAGAGACCTTCTTCAAGAGAATCGAGTTGCAGCTCTGTAGTTGCCTTCACCATATCACCCTATGGTAGATCTTGATAAAAGAGACATTCTATGATTCTAAACTGTTTATTGGGTGTTCATGGTGGAAACTTGATTCATACCATACTGTACCCACTTCTCAGGGTGGACCTAAGGTTAAGGACATTTTGCAGGGATGCATGTATGGGAAAGGAAGCTAATTGGTTAAGCCCTCGGGGTCTCTAGCTACCGCATTAGCATGAAAAACTCTGTTCTGGGCCTATGTATCCACTGGTCACATTTCCTCATGTAAGGAATGTGGCACGTGTTTCAGGTCAGGAATCTGACAGGGAGCGGGGAGTGCCCACTGAGTCTTCAGGTCTCAACCTGCATTACCATACCAAACTTCTTGGCATGGTTTTACTGTCCAACTATTTTATATCCTGTTACTTTCTATTTTACCCATCCTTGTCAAAATTTCTCCCATTCTTCTCATTGTCCACTTTCTATGTTATAATCTGTGAACACACACATATAAACAAGCACATGTACACACATGTACACACACACATACAAACACACACAGGTGTGGATTTTAAGATATTTAAATCTAGGTTGCACATGTGATAGAGAGCATGCAGTACATGTATGAATTTGGCTAATTTTTCTAATAGTGATATTGAGTTGTATCGATTCTTCCACAAATTTTATGACTTAATATTCCTTCAGAACTGCATATTCTTCATTGTCTTCATGCTCATCTATCTATCTATCTATCTATCTATCTATCTATCTATCTATCTATCCATCTATCTATCTATTTATCTGTCTATCTATCTACCTACCTGTGTTCTACAACAAAGGGACTTAGGTGGATTTTTCAAACATCTTTAGTGTTATTATCCCTTTCCATACTCCCTCGTCTATTCTTGTCCCCTACGCCCCATTTCGTTTAACTGTTCCTGTTCTATTATTGCCCATAACTCCGTCCATCCTCATACTGCCCTATTCTTTTCCTCTTTTCTTGACACTCTCCCAGGCTATCTTACTAACATCCAAACTTCTATGGATATTTATATTTATAATACATCTAATGATCCAAAGATAGCATCTATATATAAAAGAGAATATGTTACATTTGTCTTTCTTGGTTTGGGCTACCTCACTCAGAATATATATTTTCAGCTCCATCCATTTAGCTGTAAATTTCACAATGTAATTTTTCTTTGTAAGCTAAATAAAATTCCATTGTGTAAATATACTATGTTTTCATTATCTTGCCATCAGTTGATGGAAAGTTACGCTTCTTTTATTTCCTGGCTATTGCCAATAGAGTAGCAATGAATATGGATGAGCGAGTACCTCTATAATAGGATACAGAGCCTTTCAGGAATAAGCCTAGAAATAATATGGGTGGCTCCTTTGGTAGATCTCTCTCTAGCTTACTAAGGACCCTCCACACTGATTTCCACTCTGGCTCCATTATTTTACATTTCTAAACAGTGAAGGAAGGAGTCCCCTTTCATTTCCTCCATATCATGTTGATCATAACATACTTGAGAACTCTGTTTATTTCAATATTTTAATTTTTATTAGGCTGTTGATATTCTTGGTTCTTACGCGCGTTTGCGACTGGCCAGGAAAGACGCAACAAGCCAGAATCTTCTGCGGCAAAGCTTTATTGCTTACTCAGGAGCAAGAGAGGAAGAGGGCGGCATAGAGAGGCAGAGAGGAAGAGAGAGAGGGACGCAGAGAGACGCAGAGAGAGAGGCAGAGAGAGGGGCAGAGAGAGAGAGAGGCAGAGAGCAGAGGAAGAGAGCAGAGGAAAAGACGAAGAGAAAGAGATGAAGAGGCGAAGAGAGGGAGTGCCAGAACCCCGACCCTTTTAAGGAGAATTATCCTCCGCCTAGGACGTGTCACTCCCTGATTGGCTGCAGCCCATCGGCCCAGTTGTCATCACGAGAAAGGCAGAGCACATGGCAGGAAAACTGCCCCTGCACATGTGCAGATTATTTACTACTTAGAACACAGCTGTCAGCGCCATCTTATAATGGCAAATGTGAGTGCGGCTCCCCACACTTGGTATTTAGCTTTTTGCATCCTTGGTATATTTTAAAAGAGAATCCCCTACATGACTAGAAGAGACTATTTTTTTCATTCTGTAAAACTCTTCAGTCAAAGGATGACGTTCTTTGCTACACTGAAATTTAGTCAATTTTTAGTCTTTTATGTCAGTGTTATCACAGTCCTGTTTAGAAAGTCCTTTCTTGTGCCAAAAAAAAGTTTAAGAGTATTCCCTACTCCCTCCTGTGATAAACTCAGGATACTGACTGGATCTTTTGTTGAGGTCTTTGACACATTTGGAATTGAGTTTTGTGTAGGGTAAGAGATATGAACATTCAAGCCTGACTCAACCAAAAATAAAATGGAGGAGATGGAAGAAGACACCTGCCATTGACCTCTCACTTCCATATGCATGCATATTGTCTTAGTCAGGGTTTCTATTCCTGGACAAACATCATGACCAAGAAGCAAGTTGGGGAGGAAAGGGTTTATTCAGCTTACACTTCTATACTGCTATTCATCACCAAAGGAAGTCAGGACTGGAACTCAAGCAGGGCATGAAGCAGGAGCTGATGCAGAGGCCATGGAGGGATGTTCCTTACTGGCTTGCTTCCAGTGGCTTGCTAAGCTTGCCTTTTTATAGAACCAAAACTACCAGCCCAGAGATGGCACCATCCACAAGGGGACCTCCCCACTTGATCACTAATTGAGAAAATGCCCTACGGCTGGATCTCGTGGAGACATTTCCCTAAATGAAGCTCCTTTGTCTGTAATAACTCCAGCTTGTGTCAAATTGACACAAAACTAGCCAGTACACATACTCAAGTGCACACACACCCACAATCTTATGTGTAAATACGAACAAGAAAAAGATAAAAAATAAGTGCTGTCCTACATAATTCATACCTTCATGCCTGTTCTATACCAAGTCTATAGCTATCTAGGGCTGCCTCTCTGTTTCTTTCTTTCCCAGGAACTATAGCAACCAAACTGTAGCTTCTGGCCTGTGGATGTCTCCTGACCTCAGTCATCTAGAGTAGCTGTTTTATACACTAGATTATTTTTCAAAATGCTGCCTAACCACTGGCCTCTGCTGTAGCGAAACAAAAATGAAATTTCTCCCTACTGGTGACCTGCCCACTGAATGCATCACCATCTTATGAAAACCTCAACTCAGATTTCAGGACTTAAGGTTGCTGTTCAGCTCAGTGGGGGCTACTTGTTCAGCATGGACATCCTTTTGCTCCACTGTAGTCAAGAGTTTCCAGTGACATTTATAGCATTCCTGCTGCTTGCAGTAAGAGGACTCATCTAGTGTCAGTTACACTTTCAGCCACGTTTGACCTTTAAATCCCTTCAGAATTGGGACAGTTTCTTTTATAATACAAGCTTTTGATCTAAAAATATTTTTAAGCTAAGAAGCAAGAGCTAAGAGGTTTATTTTCCTTAAAGAATTTCTTGCTGTTGCTACCCTACTCAACCTCATGCCACAGCAGACTCTCTAAAATAATAAACATATTTTAGTTACAAAAATGTAGAGTAAATGAGATACAAACAGAACAAAACAGAACTTTTAAAAAATACTTCTATGACAAAGAGAATACAGATGTTCTCCTCAGATGTTATGGAATGGGGAACTTGAGGATTTAGGAACTGATCATCAGCAAGCTATAAGTCTCTGTGGAAGGAGGAAGACTTTGAAAAGCCATTGATAGCATGTTGAAAGTTTGTGTTCCTTCTGTTTCACACACACACACACACACACACACACACACACACACACACACACACAATCCCTGAGGATAAGATGGACAGTCATTCATTCATTTTTCTGTGTTTTCATTTTCATGTGTTGCCTCACATGCTTATGCTCTAGGCCTTCTTCTGTATTAAATTTTTTTTGCATTTAAACTAAAATCGTTTATTACCACTGTCTTTGACATTTTATGCAGCAAATGTAATTTTTGCTTGTCATTTATTAGTTTTCTACTCGTGCTATATCATATTTCTGCAAAGAGTCATTTAAAACAACACAAATACCACTATCCATCAATAGCCATGAGGAATCGTTCAGGAACCATGCTCGCATGAATTACAGTAGATATATGTTGGGAGCCGCCCCCACATTCGCCGTCACAAGATGGCGCTGACATCCTGTGTTCTAAGTGGTAAACAAATAATCTGCGCATGTGCCAAGGGTATTTTATGACTACTTGTACTCTGCCTTTCCCGTGAACGTCAGCTCGGCCATGGGCTGCAGCCAATCAGGGAGTGATGCGTCCTAGGCGAAATATAACTCTCCTAAATAGGAAAGGGGTTTCGGTTTCTTTATAGAAGGGGTGGCTTTCGCTTTTGGGGCTGGGGGTTTTTTGCGCTCCTAGCTCCTGAAGATGTAAGCAATAAAGTTTTGCCGCAGAAGATTCTGGTTTGTTGCGTCTTTCCTGGCCGGGCGTGAGAACGCGATTAAGAATTGGTGCCGAAACCCGGGACGAGAAAATCCGGGACGAGAAATTCCGGGACGAGAAAAAATCCGGGAAGAAAAAACCCGGGAGGAAACTCGGGACGGGAGTTTCACCGGCGCAAGGAAGATCCCTCATTCCAGAACCAGAACTGCGGGTCGCGGTAATAAAGGTTCCCGTAAAGCAGACTGTTAAGAAGGATTCAACTGCATGAATTCAGAACTTTTCAGCTGGGGAACGAGAGTACCAGTGAGTACAGCTTTACGAGGTACGCCTGGCCTTGAACTTTCTAAGGAAATTCAAGACAGTCTATCAGAAGTAAAGTGCAAAATGTTTGGCCTTGAATTTTTTCTAGTGTTAGAAGCCCTTTTGTTCCTTTTCACATGTTATCAAGTGGTTAAGGCAGGGAGGATTCTAGATGAAATTCAGGACAATCTATCAGAAGTAAAGCGGGGAGAGAGAGTAGGAGCAAAGAGAAAATATGGTACACAAAATAAGTATACAGGCCTTTCCAAGGGTCTTGAACCCGAGGAAAAGTTTAGGTCAGGTAAGAATACCTGGGGAGAGATTAGAAGGAAGGAAAAGGAAAAAGAAAAGAAAAAAGATCAATTAGAGAAGCCAGTTTTTAATAGTTCTGAATCAGATGAAAAGGCTATTAGGGCCTGGAAGGCGCTCTCCCGAGCAGGTGAAGCCACTGGACAATAATGACAGAGGCAGGCTCTTGCAGCCTACAAGGTCTTATTGTCTACCCTAGAGTTGTAGATCAAGATTATAAAGGGGAACTTCAGGTTCTCTGTTCTTGTCCTCAAGTTGTCTTTTCTATATCACAAAGAGACAGAATAGCTCAACTAATAATTTTGCCAAGCCTACATGGCTGTTTTTTCTTCCTCTGGTATTCCTAGAGCTGCCAGAGAGATTGGTTCTACTGGAAATGATTCTGATTACTTAATAATGCCTTTAGATTGTTGTCAAATTTTATCTACTCACGTAGGGGTAAACCCTCGTGGCGTCAGGCCATTACAGGTCTGACAAATGGATGTCACGCATATTTCCTCCTTTGAGAGAAATCAATATTTATATGTTTAGATAAGAAGAGATCACCTCCATACCTTAAATGATTTTCAAAAGCTGTTGAGAAACAGTAAGAAACCCACTTAAAAATGGGATTGTGGTATATACTGATGGATCAAAAACTGGCATAGGTGCCTATGTGGCTAATGGTAAAGTGGTATCCAAACAATATAATGAAAATTCACCTCAAGTGGTAGAATGTTTAGTGGTTTTAGAAGTTTTAAAAACCTTTTTAGAACCCCTTAATATTGTGTCAGATTCCTGTTATGTGGTTAATGCAGTAAATCTTTTAGAAGTGGCTGGAGTGATTAAGCCTTCCAGTAGAGTTGCCAATATTTTTCAGCAGATACAATTAGTTTTGTTATCTAGAAGATTTCCTGTTTATATTACTCATGTTAGAGCCCATTCAGGCCTACCTGGCCCCATGGCTCTGGGAAATGATTTGGCAGATAAGGCCACTAAAGTGGTGGCTGCTGCCCTATCATCCCCGGTAGAGGCTGCAAGAAATTTTCATAACAATTTTCATGTGACGGCTGAAACATTACGCAGTCGTTTCTCCTTGACAAGAAAAGAAGCCCGTGACATTGTTACTCAATGTCAAAGCTGCTGTGAGTTCTTGCCAGTTCCTCATGTGGGAATTAACCCACGAGGTATTCGACCTCTACAGGTCTGGCAAATGGATGTTACACATGTTTCTTCCTTTGGAAAACTTCAATATCTCCATGTGTCCATTGACACATGTTCTGGCATCATGTTTGCTTCTCCGTTAACCGGAGAAAAAGCCTCACATGTGATTCAACATTGCCTTGAGGCATGGAGTGCTTGGGGGAAACCCAAACTCCTTAAGACTGATAATGGACCAGCTTATACGTCTCAAAAATTTCAGCAGTTCTGCCGTCAGATGGATGTAACCCACCTGACTGGACTTCCATACAACCCTCAAGGACAGGGTATTGTTGAGCGTGCGCATCGCACCCTCAAAGCCTATCTTATAAAACAGAAGAGGGGAACTTTTGAGGAGACTGTACCCCGAGCACCAAGAGTGTCTGTGTCTATGGCACTCTTTACACTCAATTTTTTAAATATTGATGCTCATGGCCATACTGCGGCTGAACGTCATTGTACAGAGCCAGATAGGCCCAATGAGATGGTTAAATGGAAAAATGTCCTTGATAATAAATGGTATGGCCCGGATCCTATTTTGATAAGATCCAGGGGAGCGGTCTGTGTTTTTCCACAGAATGAAGACAACCCATTTTGGATACCAGAAAGACTCACCCGAAAAATCCAGACTGACCAAGGGAATACTGATGTCCCTCGTCTTGGTGATGTCCAGGGCGTCAATAATAAAAAGAGAGCAGCGTTGGGGGATAATGTCGACATTTCCACTCCCAATGACGGTGATGTATAATGCTCAAGTATTCTCCTGCTTTTTTACCACTAACTAGGAACTGGGTTTAGCCTCGATTCAGACAGCCTTGGCTCTGTCTGGACAGGTCCAGACGACTGACACCATTAACACTTTGTCAGCCTCAGTGACTACAGTCATAGATAAACAGGCCTCAGCTAATGTCAAGATACAGAGAGGTCTCATGCTGGTTAATCAACTCATAGATCTTGTCCAGATACAACTAGATGTATTATGACAAATAACTCAGCTGGGATGTAAACAAAAGTTTCCGGGATTGTGTGTTACTTCCATTCAGTATGAAAATTTTACTAGGGCAGCTAATTTGTCAAAAAGTCTTTTTCAGTATATGTTACAGAATTGGATGGCTGAATTTGAACAGATCCTTCGGGAATTGAGACTTCAGGTCAACTCCACGCGCTTGGACCTGTCCCTGACCAAAGGATTACCCAATTGGATCTCCTCAGCATTTTCTTTCTTTAAAGAATGGGTGGGATTGATATTATTTAGAGATACACTTTGCTGTGGATTAGTGTTGCTTCTCTGGTTGGTCTGTAAGCTTAAGGCCCAAACTAGGAGAGACAAGGTGGTTATTGCCCAGGCGCTTGCAGGACTAGAACATGGAGCTTCCCCTGATATATCTATGCTTAGGCAATAGGTCGCTGACCACTCAGCTCTTACATCTCACGAGGCTAGTCTCATTGCACGGGATAGAGTGAGTGTGCTTCAGCAGCCCGAGAGAGTTGCACGGCTAAGCACTGCAATAGAAAGGCTCTGCGGCATATATGAGCCTATTCTAGGGAGACATGTCATCTTTCATGAAGGTTCAGTGTTCTAGTTCCCTTCCCCCAGGAAAAACGACACGGGAGCAGGTCAGGGTTGCTCTGGGTAAAAGCCTGTGAGCCTAAGAGCTAATCCTGTACATGGCTCCTTTACCTACACACTGGGGATTTGACCTCTATCTCCACTCTCATTAATATGGGTGGCCTATTTGCTCTTATTAAAAGAAAAGGGGGAGATGTTGGGAGCCGCCCCCACATTCGCCGTCACAAGATGGCGCTGACATCCTGTGTTCTAAGTGGTAAACAAATAATCTGCGCATGTGCCAAGGGTATTTTATGACTACTTGTACTCTGCCTTTCCCGTGAACGTCAGCTCGGCCATGGGCTGCAGCCAATCAGGGAGTGATGCGTCCTAGGCGAAATATAACTCTCCTAAATAGGAAAGGGGTTTCGGTTTCTTTATAGAAGGGGTGGCTTTCGCTTTTGGGGCTGGGGGTTTTTTGCGCTCCTAGCTCCTGAAGATGTAAGCAATAAAGTTTTGCCGCAGAAGATTCTGGTTTGTTGCGTCTTTCCTGGCCGGGCGTGAGAACGCGATTAAGAGATATACAAACCCCTTATGTGAAATACAAGTTGGGGCTGAGGAGAAGATCCAGATGCCACACAGCATGAAGAAATAAGTTCAATTCTCAGCACTCATGCAGAAAGTTTATGGTAGCAGCATGTGCCTGTCACTCTGGCACTGGTGAAACACAAACAGGATGATCTGTAGAGTTTATCCGTCTGTCTAAACTGATGTGACTTCAGACAAATGAGAAACCTTGCATGTTCTGTGCTGGTGATATCTTAACATACTTCTCTAGTGGGCACAATTCTGTTTGGTTGCCAGTGAAGCTTGGTGGGCTCACAACCTACCAGCTACATTATTCTGAAAAGGTTTAAATTTCATTGTGTATATATCTATCTCAATCTTTGTGAAGGAGTCATGGAAGCCCATTATATTTCTGCATCTTCTCTCCTATGTAAAAACTGCTCTGTTCTTCAGGTTCTGTCTTTGTAGACTCAATACCAGCCATCCTTGTTCTGGTCTTTGCAAAACTAAAACAAAATGTAAAGGTGTAATATTTTTGCATAACGTATACACTAATTCATCTGTAATTGTCATGGCTAGTTTCAGCTGTCAACTTGACACAAACCTAGAGTCACCTATAAAGAGGGAACCTCAACTGAAAAAAATGCCTGTACAAGATTGGCAATTGTGAGAATGTCTGTAGGGCATATTCTGATTTTCTAATTAGTGTGAGAGGGCCCAGCCCACTTGGGGAAGTGCAACACCTGCGCAGGGAATCTGGATTGTATAAAAAAGCAAGCTGAGCAAGCTTTGAAAATACAAGTGATAAGTGATCTTGTGTGGTCTTGGCGTCAATCCCTGCTTCCATGTCCCTGCTGAAGTTCCTGCCTAGGCTTCCCTGAGTGATGGACTATAACTTATTATCTGAAATAAAGATTTTTCTCTCCAAGTTGATTTTAGTCAACATTTTATCATAACAATGAAACAAACTAGAATACTAGGTTATTTATCAAAACCTATATATTATGATATAAATGCTAAGTAAATAGATATAGTTGGTGTCTGGGAAATGATGCCCATCCAATGCATTTGTCTTGTTTTGAATATTTTTAAACTGAGTTAGTCAAGTCAAAGAATGTGAAGTCCACAAATATAGAGGGCTAAACATCTCTCATAGCTGAGAAACGTTGTCATCAAGGTTTGTCTGTTTACAATGTGTGTTTCTGGACTATCCAGGGAGAATCTGCCTCCTTGTTACCTCTGATCTGAATCTTGCACATACTCTGCAGCCCTTGTGTTCTTCTACAATCAATGCCTCTGATCATTTTATTCCAACGTCATTCCTGGCTTGGATCTACCTGCCTCACTTTTTGTAATAACTCATGTGATTGTCCTGAAACCATTCAGGTAATCCTGAACCACCATCACATAAAAATGTCTTCGAATTAATTATATTTATACCCCTTGGCCATCTTGTAAGTGCAGAGGAATTGTGGATACTCTTGGGGGTGGGCACAGATTAGGCATTAGTTTGTGACAATGATAATAAACCGATTTCTAGGCTATTGTTACCATATGTCTCAATCGAAAGAAGTAAGCCTCTCATCATTTCTAATCTAAAGTTGTATTGATTTCACATTGTGGTGTTCAGAAAGTCAAAGATTTCCAGATATTTGAGAATTGTTCCTTCCAAATGCCTCTTTATCCCTTATTTATATTAACATAAACTATATTCTGAGACAAAAGGATGGAAGAACACTTATAAATGTAATCTATTATGATCTCTACCATATTTTAAGTCTCTTTCTCACTATATTTTCGGTAGCACATTAAAGAAGTTTTAATATTTTAGAGTGAAAAGTGTGGGCCTACGCCAAGCTGATTATTCAGACTATTGGTGTCACATGAGAAGAAAAATGCTTGCAAAGATCATTGCAAGGAAGGCTCTTTTAGCTTGTCATTCAACAGTAAATTACAAAGATGTCTTTAAGAATAAAAGTAAAATGCACACACATGAATATAAGATGCGTTAAAATGGAAGCCTACGTTATAGTACCTTTCAATGTTCTCAAGCTGAACCTGATATTATAATTTCAGACTAGTTGATGACAAATCTTACACTTTGTTCAACTTAGAATGAACTAAATAGCTGATATTTTTATTTCCTACTGAGAAGTCGACAGTAAAGAAGTCATTAGTTGTAATTTAATGAAATCTTTAAGATCATACTGCTCAAAATTTTAAGTCCTCTAATCTAAAAACTTCTCCTCCATACAAACATGCATTCTCTAGGAGTGAAGATAAATGATAATGAAATGGATTGTGGGTCAAACAACTTTTGGAATGAGAAGAGAGTTTTAACTAAGCGCAGATGAGAGCCTTTAGTTTAGTAAGAAACACTGGATTAACAAATATTTCCATCATTAAGTCTGAAGTAACTGAGCTTAACCAGGCATGGACGAATCAAAGGAGAGGCAACTTCAAGCAGAAAATAAAGCCCGGGAGGAGGAGATACTGATATTTCTAAATCAGAAAAGAGACTGAGGGACCTGAGGATGAGATTAAGTGGGCAGAGTATTTATGTAGCATACACAAACCCTAAGTTTGATCTACAACACAAGTTCAAGGTACACTCTACATAATAAGTTCAAAGCAAGTCTGAGACACAGAAAAAAAACAAAATTTGAAAAAGAAAAGAATTTTTACATGAGTTTAGGGAATATAAGGTGTGGTAGGGAAGTAACATGGATGGTCTTATTGATAATGACTTTGTTTCTTTAGTAATGAGAGAGCAAAATCATCAATATAACTTGTGTCTAAATTATCTTTTAAACAATTGAGATTATGTCCTTGAGGATGATTGTCCTAGTGTCTCTCTCTCTCTCTCTCTCTCTCTCTCTCTCTCTCTCTCTCTTTCTCTCTCTCTCTCTCTCTCTCTCTCTCTCTCTCTCTCTTTCCCTCCTTCCCCCTCTCCCTCTCCCTCCTTCTCTCTCTTTCTCCATATTCATGTGTATCTCTATACATATCTCTTACTGCTTCATCATCTTTATGTGATTAGCAATCCACTATGAACTCCTGTTGTCATGTAATGTGCTTTAATAGACCAAATCTATTAATGACAGACTGAAACCTCCAAAACTCTGAGCCCAAACCAGTATTCTTCCTTTGAGGTTGATTTATAATAGGCATTTGTTACAGTAACTAAATGGCAATCACAGAGATGCCAATCAGGAAAAAGAAGAGTGGGATATGTGGTTTTGATGCATCATTCCACATGTTGTTTCAAAGAATTGTTAAGAGACATAAGACTGCCATCCCTAGAGATGGGGATCTAAGAGAAAAGGAATACAGAGATCAGAGACTCTAGAAGTTAATACCAACAAGAGTATATGGTTGGACTCAGGTGTCAAACCAAGGAAACATTGCCTAAGTTTCCAGGCAAAGCAAGTCGATGAGGTAGATGACTTAAATGGACATATGCTAAGATTTAGGCATTTTCAGACTTTGGTCAAGAAGACCACACAAAAAGAAATGAAATTTTCCTTTAACACTCCATGAATACCATACTAGACCATTAATCTATTTATAAAAAAAAAAAAGATTCCACACACCAGATACCACAAATATGACTTTAAGAGTTAAGTTTTTGACACAAGAAACACAGTGGGGTTGTTTTTGAAGTCTCTAGAGTGGAAAATTAAATCAAATCATACACTGAACTTGTCTAGTACATGGTGGATATTCATTAAAATGACACTTAATATAGTCAAGAATCTATAAACGATCTAATATACTTATTTTAAGAAAACACAGTCCATTTCAAATGTAATCAGCTTCTTTTTCCATGAACGGATTTGATATATCTCTTATATGAAAAAATTGAATCACAAATTGCTTTTTGGGTTATTATAAAATTTCCTATAAGAACTGGTGCCATGAAAATATGTCCTATGGTTTTTCCAGTTCAAATATTTTTATCTCAAAGCAATTTCTCTGCTTTTATTAATCCCAGCTGTAGCCTTATAGTAAATTTAAAGTGTAACTTCAGTAAACTACATGTTTTTCCTCAAGAATTTAATGAATCCTCAAAATATCACAACACCTGACACAAACTCAGCATCTTACTAACCAAGTGCTCATGACGATTGCATTTTGTGAGGTATCTTGTAAAGCTATTTGGAATATCTATGTGTCAGGAAATTGCTTCTTGAAGCTCTGGCTTCACATGTAGATTTCTTGAACTACACGCCAAATGAGGCCATGTCTTTCATTTCAGAAATATCTAAAATAAGCTTCCTTTCATTATCTTACTTTGTTTCCTTAATAGGACCTTACATGCTTATTTTTTCCTACATAATTTGTAATTTTTTTTTGTAAAATTGTCATTCCAAATAACCTAGGACTGGTTTCAGCCTTCTTGATAGTTATGCCTTCTACAAATAGGGAATGGGATCTAAAATCATACAATCTTTGCTGACAAGTAAACACAGAATAATAATTTGTTTCTTTTACAAAAATGAGCTAAACTCCAGGAGAAAGAGTGAATAGTTAAATGCCTTCTACCAACTATATGTTGTGTTTATTTCCACGAAAAAAATGAGGGAAAATGGCATAATTTAGTTATTTAATAAGATACATAGGGTCAGCAGGAAGAATATCACTGTAGAAGTCTCAACCCTACTCCTGTCTAGCCACATCTTCATGAATACAGTGAGAAATAGTACAGTAATAAGCTATATGCATTCATGTTCAGCACACACACTCATTGCAGAGAGAGCGTGAACACAGATACAAAAGAAAGGAAAAAGGTAAAATCAGACAGAGAGAAGAGACAAACTGTTACTCAGTCTCCTTTGCAGCAAAGCATCTCTGCAACTCCAGGGAGGCAGCAGGATGGACTATTACAAAGCTTTTTGGTCAGAGATGAGAAGGATGGGACTTCCTGCCCTTTTCCCATTGCTGGGAGCTCTCAGCTGTAGAGTCCATCCCTGTGTATCAGACAAGAAGGCATCTTAGAAGCTGGGGTAAGAGGCTGTCTGTCCCTGATGGAAGTTATCAGTCATGCCCCACAGCATCCACCAACATGTTAAAAAGAACCATGGACAATACAGGCTCAACAGGAACACCAAACTGTCTAAATTCAGTTTATATAGCTATAACGACAGTGTTTCATGCATGGAGTGGGATGTGGGCCACTCCAAAGCTGTGGTATCTTGCCCTATTCAGTGCAACCAATGAGGTAGAGAACTAAGACAAAAATCTTCAACTACACTGAAGAGCAGAGTTTGCTAAGTGGCATAAAAGTTGCAAAGTGGTCTGAGAGAGTTTTGGAAAGAAGGCCACATGGAAAAGAGCATCTAGGGATGGTGCTGGGAAGTGGGAAGCATAGGATGGGGTCTTGATCTGTTTCATAATTCTATAACAAAGTAGGTGGGACTAGACCTGGATATTTACAAAGAAAGTGACTGTGTGCTTCACAGCTCTGGAGGCTGGGAGTCTCGATTGCTGCTAGCAGATGCTTTGTGTCTAGTGAAAACTTTCCTGTTACATCATAGTATGGCTGGCCAAGGTCAAAGGGGGGCAAATGCGACAGGTCACACCATGCCTTTTAAAAAGCCACCGCTGATTCCACCAAAGGAAGTGATCTTCATGGCCTCCTTTAACCTCACCTGCATACCATTAACAAGTGAATTTGGTTATTAAGTTTTCAAAACAGGGGCTTTTAGGAGAAGATATTCAAACCTTCACTGAATGTAAACATTGAAAGAAAGGTAGATACGAATAATTTCTTGGTAGAGGGGATAAAATGTTTCCAGTGGTTCTTAATGGCTCTTCCTGATCAAGACCTAAGAAATTCATTTTGACGTAAACATTTGTTTGCATAGAGGGCATTTCTGCCACTCTTAGACATCTATTAATAATAAAATAAAAGAAGTATCTGATCCCACAGCATAAACTAAATTTTAAGAGCTCACCTCCTCTCCATCCTTCATGGAGGAGAAAATTCTGTGTTAAGGGGTCAACACAGTTGAGGTGACTTTTGCACAATCGAGACTGGCAAGGTTAAAAATAACTGAACATAAAATATGTATATAACCTTGCATTCCTATGTGGTGAACAGCTGGACCCATAAGCAGTAGAAGGGAGAGAGATTTTGTTTTTCCTCTGTAGATCTATATATTATTCATTCCTAACTGAGCACTGAGTGACAGTCAAGTGGTAGAACCCTCCTGTAAGTGACTGGCTTTGCTCTGAACAGTCACAGTCATCTTTAGCTCTCTCTCTCACCCGCTTTTGCTTTTGTTGTACAAACAAACCACATCTTATGACCACTTGGGTCTGCACAGATAGCTACGGTTAGGGTACAGTGTTTACCATGCCAGCTTCCATGGCCTGCCTTCTCTTGGTGAGCATGCTCACATATTCTCCATTGATCTGATCAAACTGTGAATTCCTTTACCGTCAGCACACATCTCTGAATCTTCCACAGGTCCACCCCAGGATCATGCTGTATCAGATTTGGAATTACTGGGAACATCCTGTAAACAGATCTGACAAGAATGGTCACAATGAGGCATAAAGTAATGCCCAAATGAAGATACCAGCATCCGCACAATGGCTGCAACCTACCCACAAGGATATCATTTCTACTCTTTTGATGCCACTCCCTGTAGTGGTTACATTCACCCAGGAGGTTGCTGGGAAGGTTGTGGATGCAGGATAAACTTGTACAGAGTAGCTATTACGGGAGCAGTATTTGAAGTTCAAATGCATTGTCTAAAGTTCACCTATACTGTGATGATGCAACCTTTTCCCAACCAAGCATGAAGTAATTAAAGTAATCAGATGCTGGCTTACTTTGAATACGGGATCTTAGAAATATTAAACTTCTTAATATAGAAATAGGAGAGAAGACTCATTGCTCATGAATCACATTGGAATTTTGTCTTTTATCATAGCTAAAGGCACACACATGATAATAAATTTAAAGTTGTTTTCGTCCTAATTTTTCTAGCACTTCGTAGAAACAGAAGATGTATTGTACTATACTTTAAGAGATAAGTACACTTCAACCGTCTTTACTCAGTATCTTAGTGTCTACAGGATTTTAAAAACTTTTTGTCTTTTTTGTTTTCTTCATTTAAAAAATATTTTAAAGTATTATTTTATATATATGTGTGTGTGTGTGTGTGTTTTGCCTCTATGTATAGCTGTGTATCACATACCTTCCTTGTGCCTGCAGCAACCACAAGGCATTATCAGATCCTTGGAAGTGAAATTACACTTGGTAGTCTCCAAGTGGTTCTTTGGAAGAGCAGCAAATCTTCTTCATCTCTGATCTATCTCAGCAGACCCCTCCATTTGATTTTTAAAATATATATTTTGTACCAGTTATCCTTCAAACCATTTCTGATAAGGCTAGTCAGGAACACAAACAAGGACCACAGATGATTCTTAAATCAGAGAGCCAGATTAAAATTGACAGGTTTCTACATGGATTGCTGATCTTCAGTTTGTATATACTTCACTATTATAGCCCAAAGTATCAAAGATTTCAACTGAAGTTAAACAACAGAACATTCCTATGACCTAGGTATTATCAGAACATTCTCATTTTAATAAGAAATAAACTGATCATTTCACTGTTACTAAAAAAAAGGAGATGGGGCAGAGGGAGTAAATGGAATTAAGATATATGGGTGGCCAGCAGATTTCTTCTAATTCAGCTTCTAGAAACTGCCCTTACTTTTCTGGAAACTTGATACAAGCTGGTAGCATCTGGAAAGAGATAAGATATTGAATTGGTCAATATCTCCTCAACTAAGATATTGAATTGGTCTGGAGACAAGTCTCTGAGACATTACTTGAATAATGATTGACATGAAAGGAGCCAACCCATTGTAGGAAGGGATGTCCTGGGGGAACTGCTTCTGTGTTCTATAAGAAAGCAAGCTGAGCAAGCCATAGAGAGCAAGCCAGAGTACACCATTTCTCTGCACACTCTGCTTCAGTTCTTGTCTCCAGGTTCCTTACTTGAGTCCCTGCGTGACTTCCTTCCATGGTGGTCTACAAGGTAAAAGCTGTAATGAACAGTGTTTTATGACAGCAGTTGAGAAATAAACAAATTAAGTAGTAACTTACGAATTCGATCAGTGATTCATGTGTATTTGCTTTCTGGATAAATGTGTTAGTGTGAGGTTGCGCATGTGTATATGTTGTGTGAGTGTGCTGCAGGGTATAACTGTGTGAGTGTGAGGGTGTGTGCATCTGTGTATGTTGTAGGAGTATGGTGCTGAGATATGCAAGTATGCTCAAACTGAGTATGAACTAATGAACTGGTAGGGTAACCCTTGGAGTCAGTTCTCTCCTTCCAATGTGGGAGTTGTTAGGATTGAACTCATCTCAGTAAGGTTTGCATGCCATTTACTGGCTAAGTCACCTTGCTGGCCCGAGATTCACCATTTAGTGATGCTTGCTGAATGAAGTCTGGCTTCCTACAGAGGTGTTTCAATTCAGTAGCAATTAAGAGGTACTGCTTGCTGCCTGTGAAGTCCGAAATCCCCACGCTGGTTATGATCGTCTTTGTGTGGGGATCCTACACAGTCTGGTGGTACTTTTTACTCCTCTAAAATGTTCAGCATTTATTTTTGATGGGAGTCCTGGAGTAGTCATCTTCAAAGAATTTGTGTTCTCAGTTTAGAGTTTGGGTCATAAAAGACAAAACAACAAGCTTACAGTCATAAATTCCTTCCCAAGTTTTCTCAGCCCACACCCTATCTCTAAGCAAGGATGTTTGTCCTGTTTCTGGTGACTTCTCCCCTAGACTGGGCTTTCCCAGGGGTATAGTTCTTTGTAATGATAGTTAGGGATCAGTTGCCAGTTTGAGTGCCCAGATGGTTTAGGTCCAGTCTGTGTTACTGATCCTCACTTAGAGTTAAACCTGATCCCCATCTCTCATGCCAGAACTTTGGAAAACGTCATGGGCAGCTTCCATCTTATACTGATATTTCTCTTCTTCTATTGACTTATGGAGATGCTCTTTCCTCTCTTAGCACTGAATTGGGATTTTAAAAACTTGTTTTTTGATTTAGGGCATTCATTCATAAGTGCTGAGGGAACAAAACGATTTTAAATGATCACACCTTCTGTCTTTCTGGACATTTTTAGTGACACTATTAGAGGAATTTATAGTGGATCAATACATGGCTATGAAGTTCACTTGCAGAACCTATTGAATCACAGACATTCCCGGAAGAGCTATGTTTATTTTCTCCTTTAGACCAAGCTTTGTATTAGTTTTGGGATGCATGAAAATGTGTTAGTTCTCTAAAATTTCATGTAAATACTGCCACACTCACCTCAGGGTTCATCCTACTGAAATACTTTGGACTACACTATAGCTATCTTTTGTGTGTATTATCAAAGCCTCATTATTAACAAAGTGAGAAAAAATTCTTGATTTATAACTATCTCCTTACTAATACAGTCTAGACATGATACAGTCTAAGGGTCTTGATGGGTTTCATTTTCTCTGCCAGTTAGATGATTTAAAGGCTGCAAAAAACAAACAAACAAACAAACAAAAAAACTGAAGTGCCACATGTAGCAGCAGAGTCCTCTTACACCACAGACAAAGCTAGTATTTAAAAAACACAAAGAAACACACATTGAGCAGACATACAGAGAAAGAGAGTCTCTGTGAAGTGGGAATGGTATAGAGTGGGTGTTAGGGAAGTTGAGAAAGCCAGACTTTCCCTCTCTAATTTAGAATTGATCAGTTTGAAAACAGATAAGATGGTTTACTTTTCCTCCACTGTATATCCTCTGATATATTTTGATCCAATTACAAACTTGTTGACGGCAGGGCAGATGGTAGGAGACAAAAGCTGCCAGGGTTTTGTTGCATGTGAATAGCCACTCATTGTGGGAATTGACCACGTTTATTTCCTAGCCATGCCCAGACCCCCACCCAGATCCATCTACTTACCATCGAGTCTGTTTAACTCCTGGCCTCTGTTTGCCATTAATTTTCAAAAAGGGGGCTGTCAAGATTGTATGAATTTGATCAACCCACTTTCCCGGCCAGAGGATAGGGGTCTGCCCGGCCCAGGAGCACATTGCGTGAGCATCAGCAGCAGACCTCTTGGTTCCAGGACCACGCCGAGAGTATTCTGCACAGGTGAGAGTGCGGAATACAGAAGCTAACATCTTCTGGGACAGACGGGAGCCACAGAACTTCTAAGGCAGCCCCCTTTTTGGGCCCCAGACATCCGGCCACTTTCCAGGCCAGAGGATAGGGGTATGCCCAGCCTGGGAGCGTTTTGCCTGAGCATCTGTGGCAGACATATTGGTTCCAGGATCCTGCCGAGAGTATTCTGCACAGGTGAGAGTGCGGAATACAGAAGCTAACAGCTGCTGGGACAGGCCAAAGCACCTCAGCCTCAGGACAGGTCCTGTTATGGGCCTTCGTCTTCGGCAAGGAGGGAGGTCCTAACGCCAGATATCTGTGTACCTTCCCTGTAAGAGGAGAACTTGCCTGCACAGAGTATTCTGACCACTGAAACTCAGAGGAGAGATCTAGTCTCCCAAGTCTGAAGATAGAGGCTAACAGAATCACCTGAGGAACAAGCTCTAACCAGAGACAACTAAATCAACTAACTCCAGAGATTATCAGATGGTGAAAGGTAAACATAAGAATCTTACTAACAGAAAACAAGACCACTCACCATCACCAGAACCCAGCACTCCCACCTCGCCCAGTCCAGGGCACCCCAACACACCGGAAAAGCTAGACCTGGATCTAAAAGAATATCTCATGATGATGGTAGAGGACATCAAGAAGGACCTTAATAACTCACTCAAAGAAATACAGGGGAACACTGCTAAAATGGTAGAAGATCATAAAGAGGAAGCACAAAAATCCCTTAAAGAATTACAGGAAAACACGACTAAACAGGTGATGGAATTGAATAAAACCATCCAAGACCTAAAAAGGGAAGTAGACACAATAAAGAAAACCCAAAGTGAGGCAATGCTGGAGATAGAAACCCTAGGAAAGAAATCTGTAACCATAGATGTGAGCATTAGCAACAGAATACAAGAGATGGAAGAGAGAATCTCAGGTGCAGAAGATTCCATAGAGAACATTGGCACAACAATCAAAGAAAATACAAAAGCCAAAAAGATCCTAACTCAAAACATCCAGGAAATCTAGGACACAATGAGAAGACCAAAGCTAAAGATAATAGGAGTAGATGAGAATGAAGATTTTCAACTCAAAGGACCGGCAAATATCTACAACAAAATTATAGAAGAAAACTTCCCAAACCTAAAGAAAGAGATGCCCATGAACATACAAGAAGCCTATAGAACCCCAAATAGACTGGGCCAGAAAAGAAATTCCTCCCGACATATAATAATCAGAACAACAAATGCACTAAATAAAGATAGATTATTAAAAACAGTAAGGGAAAAGGGTCAAGTAACATATAAAGGCAAGCCTATCAGAATTACACCAGATTTTTCACCAGAGACTATGAAAGCAAGAAGAGCTTTGAAAGATGTTATACAGACACTAAGAGAACACAAATGCCAACCCAGGCTACTATACCCAACCAAACTTTCAATAACCTTAGATGGAGAAACAAAAGTATTCCATGACAGAACCAAATTCACACATTATCTTTCCACGAATCCAGTCCTTCAAAGGATAATAACAGAAAAAAACCAATACAAGGATGGAAACGACGTCCTAGAAAAGCAAGAAGGTAATCCCTCAACAAACCTAAAATAAGACAACCACAAGAACAGAATGCCAACTTTAACAACAAAAATAATAGGAAGCAACAATTACTTTTCCTTAATATCTCTTAATATCAATGGAATCAACTCCCCAATAAAAAGACATAGACTAATAGACTGGCTACACAAACAAGACCCAACATTTTGCTGCTTACAGGAAACCCATTTCAGGGAAAAAGATAGACACTACCTCAGAATGAAAGGCTAGAAAACAATTTTCCAAGCAAATGGTCTGAAGAAACAAGCTGGAGTAACCATTCTAATATCTAACATCGACCTCCAACCCAAGGTCATCAAAAAAGACAAGGAGGGGCACTTCATACTCATCAAAGTTAAAATCTTCCAAGAGGAACTCTCAATTCTGAATATCTATGCTCCAAATACAAGGGCAGCCACATTCATTAAAGAAACTTTAGTAAAGCTTAAAGCACACATTGCACCTCACACAATAATAGTGGGGGACTTCGACACACCACTTTCACCAATGGACAGATCATGGAAACAGAAACTAAACAAGGACACAGTGAAAGTAACAGAAGTTATGAAACAAATGGATCTAACAGATATCTACAGAACATTTTATCCTAAAACAAAAGGATATACCTTCTTCTCAGCGCCTCATGGTACCTTCTACAAAATTGATCACATAATTGGACACAAAACAAGCCTCAACAGATACAAAAAGATTGAAATCATCCCATGTATCCTATCAGATCACCATAGACTAAGGCTGATCTTCAATAACAAAATAAATAATAGAAAGCCAACATTCATGTGGAAATTGAATACCACTCTCCTCAATGATACCTTGGTCAAGGAAGGAATAAAGAAAGAAATTAAGGACTTTTTGGAGTTTAATGAAAATGAAGCCACAACATACCCAAACTTATGGGACACAATGAAAGCATTTCTAAGAGGAAAACTCATAGCTCTGAGTGCCTCAAAAAATAAACTAGAGAGAGCACACACTAGAAGCTTGACAACACATCTAAAAGCTCTAGAACAAAAGGAAGCAAATTCACCCAAGAGAAGTAGACAGCAGGAAATAATCAAACTCGGGGGGAAAATCAACCAAGTGGAAACAAGAACTATTAAAAGAATCAACAAAACGAGGAGCTGGTTCTTTGAGAAACTCAACAAGATAGACAAACCCTTAGCTAGACTCACTAGAGGGCACAGGGAAAGCATTCTAATTAACAAAATCAGACATGAAAAGGGAAACATAACAACAGATCCTGAAGAAATCCAAAACACCATCAGATCCTTCTACAAAAAGGCTATACTCAACAAAACTGGAGAACCTGGATGAAATGGACAAGTTTCTAGACAGATACCAAGTGCTAAAGTTAAATCAAGACCAGGTTAATGATCTAAACAGTCCTATATTCCCTAAAGAAATAGAAGCAGTCATTAATAGTCTCCCAACCAAAAAAAGCCCAGGATCAGATGGATTTAGGGCAGAGTTCTATCAGACCTTCAAAGAAGATCTAATCCCAGCTCTTCACAAACTATTCCTCAAAATAGAAGTAGAAGGTACTCTACCCAACTCATACTATGAAGCCACAATTACTCTGATACCTAAACCACAAAAACATCCAACAAAGATAGAGAACTTCAGACCAAGTTCCTTTATGAATATCGATGCAAAAATCCTCAATAAAGTTCTTGCTAACTGAATCCAAGAACACATCAAGACCCAGAAATGATCCCACACACCCATGGTCACTTGATCTTTGACAAGGGAGCTAAAACCATCCAGTGGAAAAAATGACAACCTTTTCAACAAATGGTGCTGGCACAACTGGTGGTTATCATGTAGAAGAATGTGAATTGATCCATTCCTATCTCCTTGTACTCAGGTCAAATCTAAGTGGATTAAGGAACTTCACATAAAACCAGAGACACTGAAACTTATTGAGGAGAAAGTAGGGAAAACCCTTGAAGATATTGGCACAGGGGAAAAATTCCTGAATAGAACAGCAATGGCTTGTGCTGTAAGATCGAGAATTGACAAATGGGACCTCATGAAACTGCAAAGCTTCTGCAAAGCAAAAGACACCGTCAATAAGACAAAAAGGCCACCAAAAGATTGGGAAAAGATCTTTACCAATCCTAAATCAGATAGGGACTAATATCCAATATATATAAAGAACTCAAGAAGGTGGACTCCAGAAAATGAAATAACCCCAGTAAAAATGGGGCTCAGAGCTAAACAAAGAATTCTCACCTGAGGAATACCTAATGGCTGAGAAGCACCTGAAAAAATGTTCAGCATCCCTAATCATCAGGGAAATGCAAATCAAAACAACCCTGAGATTCATCCTCACACCAGTCAGAATGGCTAAGATCAAAAATTCAGGTGACAGCAGATGCTGGCGAGGATTTGGAGAAAGGGGAACACTCCTCCATTGTTGGTGGGATTGCAAGCTTGTACAACCACTCTGGAAATCAGTCTGGTGTTTCCTCAGAAAACTGGATATAGTACTACTGGAGGATCCCGCAATACCTCTCCTGGGCATATATCCAGAAGATATTCCAACTGGTAAGAAGGACACATGCTCCACTATGTTCATAGCAGCCTTATTTATAATAGCCAGAAGCTGGAAAGAACCCAGATGCCCCTCAACAGAGGAATGGATACAGAAAATGTGGTACATTTACACAATGGAGTACTACTCAGCTATCAAAAAGAATGAATTTATGAAATTCCTAGGCAAATTGATGGACCTGGAGGGTATCATCCTGAGTGAGGTAACCCAATCACAAAGGAACTCATACAATATGTACTCACTGATAAATGGATATTAGCCCAGAAACTTAGGATACCCAAGATATAAGATATAATTTGCTAAACGCATGAAACTCAAGAAGAACGAAGACCAAAGTGTGGACACTTTGCCCCTTCTTAGAATTAGGAACAAAACACCCATTGCATGGCCTTTCTGTATACAAAGGATAAACAGGCTGAGAAAGAAATTAGGGAAACAACACCCTTCTCAATAGTCACAAATAATATAAAATACCTTGGCATGACTCTAACTAAGGAAGTGAAAGATCTGTATGATAAGAACTTCAAGTCTCTAAAGAAAGAAATTAAAGAAGATCTTAGAAGATGGAAAGATCTCCCATGCTCATGGATTGGCAGGATCAACATTGTAAAAATGGCTATCTTGCCAAAAGCAATCTACAGATTCAATGCAATCCCCATCAAAATTCCAACTCAATTCTTCAACGAATTAGAAAGGGCAATCGGCAGATTCATCTGGAATAACAAAAAACCTAGGATAGCAAAAAGTCTTCTCAAGGATAAAAGAACCTCTGGTGGAATCACCATGCCAGACCTAAAACTGTACTACAGAGCAATTGTGATCAAAACTGCATGGTACTGGTATAGTGACAGACAAGTAGACCAATGGAACAGAATTGAAGACCCAGAGATGAACCCACAGACCTATGGTCACTTGATCTTTGACAAGGGAGCTAAAACCATCCAGTGGAAAAAAGACAGCATTTTCAACAAATGGTGCTGGCACAACTGGTGGTTATCATGTAGAAGAATGCGAATTGATCCATTTCTATCTTCTTGTACTGAGGTCAAATCTAAGTGGATTAAGGAACTCCACATAAAACCAGAGACACTGAAACTTATAGAGGAGAAAGTAGGGAAAAGCCTCGAAGATATGGGTACAGGGGAAAAATTCCTGAATAGAACAGCAATGGCTTGTGCTGTAAGATCAAGAATCGATAAATGGAACCTCATAAAATTGCAAAGCAAAAGACACCGTCAATAAGACAAAAAGGCCACCAACAGATTGGGAAAGGATCTTTACCTATCCCAAATCGGATAGGGGACTAATATCCAATATATATAAAGAACTCAAGAAGGTGGACTCCAGAAAATCAAATAACCCCATTAAAAAAATGGGGCTCAGAGCTAAACAAAGAATTCTCACCTGAGGAATACCGAATGGCAGAGAAGCACCTGAAAAAATGTTCAACATCCTTAATCATCAGGGAAATGCAAATCAAAACAACACTGAGATTCCACTTCACTCCAGTCAGAATGGCTAAGATCAAAAACTCAGGTGACAGCAGATGTTGGCGAGGATGTGGAGAAAGGGGAACACTCCTCCATTGTTGGTGGGATTGCAAGCTTGTACAACCACTCTGGAAATCAGTCTGGCGGTTCCTCAGAAAATTGGACATAGTACTACTGGAGGATCCCGCAATACCTCTCCTGGGCATATATCCAGAAGATGTCCCAACCGATAAGAAGAACACATGCTCCACTATGTTCATAGCAGCCTTGTTTATAATAGCCAGAAGCTGGAAAGAACCCAGATGCTCATCAACAGAGGAATGGATACAGAAAATGTGGTACATTTACACAATGGAATACTACTCAGTTATTAAAAAAATGAATTTATGAAATTCCTAGGCAAATGGATGGACCTTGAAGGTATCATCCTAAGTGAAGTAACCCAATCACAAAGGAACTCTCACAATATGTACTCACTGATAAGTGGATAATAGCCCAGAAACGTAGGATACCCAAGATCTAAGATACAACTTGCCAAACGCATGAAATTCAAGAAGAACGAAGACCAAAGTGTGGACACTTTACCCTTTCTTAGAAATGGGAACAAAACACCCATAGAAGGAGTTACAGAGACAAAATTTGGAGCTCTGACGAAAGGATGGACCATCTAGTGACTGCCATATGCAGGGATCCATCCCATAATCAGCTTCCAAATGCTGACACCATTGCATACACTAGCAAGATTTCGCTGAAAGGACCCAGTTATAGCTCTCTCTTGTGAGACTATGCTGGGGCCTAGCAAACACAGAAGTGGATGATCACAGTCAGCTATTGGATGGGTCACATGGCCCCCAATGGAGGAGCTAGAGAAATTACCCAAGGAGCTAAAGGGAACTGCAACCCTATAGGTAGAACAACATTATGAACTAACCAGTACCCTGGAGCTCTTGGCTCTAGCTGAATATGTATCAAAAGATGGCCTAGTCGGCCATCACTGCAAAGAGAGGCCCATTGGACTTGCAAACTTTATATGCCCCAGTACAGGGGAACGCCAGGGCCAAAAAGGGGGAGTGGGTGGGTAGGGGATTGGGGGGGTGGGTATGGGGGACCTTTGGGATAGCATTGAAAATGTAAATGAGGAAAATACCTAATTAAAAAAGAAAAAGAAAAAGAAAAAATAAACCAAAAACTCAAAGTAAGGAAAAAAAAAAAAAAACACCCATTGCAGTAGTTACAGAGACAAAGTTTGGAGCTGTGTCAAAAGGATGGACCATCTAGAGCCTGCCATATCCAGGGTTCCATCCCATAATCAGCTTCCAAATGCTGACACCATTTCATATACTAGCAAGATTTCGCTGAAAGGACCCAGTTATAGCTCTCTCTTGTGAGACTATGATGGGGCCTAGCAAACACAGAAGTGAATGCTCACAGTCAGCTATTGGATGGATCACAGGGCCCCCAATGGAGGAACTAGAGAAAGTACCCAAGGAGCTAAATGGATGTGCACCCCTATAGGTAGAACAACATTATGAACTAACCAGTACCCCGGAGCTCTTGGCTCTAGCTGAATATGTATCAAAAGATGGCCTAGTCAGCCCTCACTGGAAAGAGGCCCATTGGACTTGCAAACTTTATATGCTCCAGTACAGGGGAACGCCAGGACCAAAAAGTGGGAGTGGGTGGGTAGGGGAGTGGGTGGGAGGGTATGGGGGACTTTTGGGATAGCAGTGGAAATGTAAATGAGGAAAATACCTAATAAAAAGTATAAAAAAAGAAAAAAGATTTAAAAAAAAGATTGTATGAATTTGAAAAACTGGAGAATATGACAAAATACATGTTATAAGTTTCTCCATCTTGAATCAGGGAAACTGAGGCTGTGAAACATGTGTACAATTCTAAGTGTGTGGATGTTTAATGAGGGGTTATTAGAACAAGACTAATTTTTAAAAAATGACCAGGTCATAGACAGTTTCAACTGCATTAGAAATTATTAAATTCCTTATTTAAAAACCAAGACTTTAGATTTTATCTAACTCCAGTCAGTATGACTAAGAAAGAAAACAGCTAAGAACAAATGCTGGTATGAAGGCAGAGACAAGGAAACCTTCACTAGCTACTGAAAGAACTGCAAAGTGGTGTTGTTACTATGGAAATCAGTGTGGATTACTCTCAAAAACCTAAAAGTAGATCTACTGAATGACTCAAATATACATACCACTCCTTGGCATATGCCTAAAGGACTCAATATCCTGTTACAGCCATACGTGTTCATCTATGTTTATTGCAACTCTATTCACATGAACTAGAAAGTAGCAACAACGTAACTTCCCTTCAGCCAATGAAAATGTGATACATGTGTACTATGAAATTTTGAAGACAGTGAAATTATTAAAGGGAAATTAATTAATTTAAACTTTTAAATTATTAATAGATTGTGGTGGTTTGAATGATAATGGTCCTCCATATCACATATTGAGACACATAACGCCAGTTGGTGGCACTGTTTCAGAAGGATATGGAACTTACAAATGGTATGACCTTAGAGTCTGGACTTGAGAGTTCACGTCCTCAGTTCACTTCCTGCTAAATCTTTGTTTTCTGTTTTTCAGGTGATCCTGTTTCCATGTTGTAATGGAAACTCCCGCTGTAACTATAAGCCCCTTCCTCCAATTGTTTTCATGAGACATTTTGGATTATGGTGTTTGTCATAACAACATAAAAGCAACTAACACATGGGACTGGAAAGTATTACAGAAAGTAAGGTAACCCAGACCCAGAAATACAAGGCCATATGTTCTCTTGTTTGTGGATCCTAACTTTTTCAATTTAAGCACATTATCCTAAATCCATAAAAATATGAATGTACTGTGTGTAATGGGAGTGGAGCTCTAGAGAGGAAACTAGTAGGACATGGATATTACAAAAGGTAGGGGGAAGAAAACAACTAGTTTAGAGATTTTTAACCAATGGAAGAGGAGATAGGGTGATACAGAGAAAGAGAAGAGGATGAGAAAAATTAAGCCTAGGATGTCTGAAAAAAATCTGTGAAACCAGATGTTTTAATATGCCTACAAACACACATAATGGAGCCAAAATACTTAGGATTATAATGGTCCTGAAAGAGCCATACAATACCCCACAAAATCGCCAGTGACAGATATTGAAATTAATCCATTCTAGTTTGTGGCCAAAGTGGTTCTCACACTTTAGATGTGGGACTTGAGGAATCAAGCTGAAAATGTTCTGGAAACCTCTTCACTGAAGTCTAGCTCTCACAGGATAGCAGGTGCCATGCAAGCTACCAAGGAAGAATGGCAATTAGTACTCCTAACCTGTAGGAAAGCCTGTGAACTATAACAATAATCAGCATGGAAAGGAGTTAGGAAGCATGGGTTAGTTAGAGGGTTTAGAGGAATGGGGAAATATCAGTGGAGTATTCATGTAGGAAAGTCTTAAAAGAATTCAAATAAAAAACTCAAAATTTCATGACTATATCTAAGTATCATTTCATTAAATATAAACTACATTTCCTGTAGCCATTTTTGCTCTGAATTTATTAAAAATTAAAGGCAATAATCTGCAAAAACCCTGCCTCTTTACATTTGAAAATGTAAAGAGTATTTGATATTTAGTATCTGAAGGAGAATGGCACAAGGCACAATTTATTACGTTTAAGTGTTGAACTGGCAGGTGTCTGCCCATATTTCTTAGGCTGAGTGGCAGTCCCCTTGTGTGACAGCCCCCTTGTGAGTGCCTGCTAAGATCAAGCACATGTAAGGCTTGTGACATCCATTGGCACTTATCTCAATCTTCCTAATCATATTTTATTGATTAATTGGTTGGTTGGTTGATTGATTCACACATAATTTGAGTCAGGATGTGGATGTTTTCTTGCCTGGTTGTGAATTCATTATGTATGTCTACTAATCTGTCCTGGAACTTGTAACAATCCTCCTGTCTCAGCCTCTGAAATGCTGAAATTACAGGTATAACACACCATGACCTGCTTTTGATTTGATTTTGGTGTGAAAGAAATTCTCTTTCTCCAAACTCCAGCCATGTTTCTCCATCTCCTGAGGTTATTTAAATTGTTCCTTGCCAAACTGCTAGCATTCCTATTCTCATATAAGTGGGCCACTGCAATGAGTACTTGTCAATAGGTCAAAAAACTGACTTCAGTAAAATGGATCATATTGATTTCTTTTGTCAGCAAGTTTTATCTGGTTAAACTTAAATGAGTACATCTTCTGAATTACTGCAATAAAGTGAACACATACTTTAAACTTTTGGTGATCTCACAGATCTATTCAGTACACCCAAATCAATATATTTAATATTTTCTCAAAGTATTCATGTTTAAAGTCAGTATTTTTCCTCCGAGACAGCATGCACCCCTCAGCATATGGCATCACAGATACACTGTTTAGGATTAGGCTGCCATGCAGTAAATAGTTACCCAAATCAATCAAGATAGATACCATCACTTGCAATTTATAGTAGAGGAAAATAATGTCATACAGTGAAAGCTGGAGCCTCAAAGATACATTCATGTTGTTTGCACTCAGCCATCAGAAGACTGATGCAGAATCTAAAAAAAAAATCACACTTGGATAAGGCATTCAGATTCTATCAGTATCAATGGAAAATAGGATGATCTTTAAGAAGGATGCCTCAGGCACTGTTCTACTCATGTGAAGAGACATCGTGATCAAGGTAACTGTTTATAAGAGAAAGCAGGTAACTGGGGTTTGATTACAGTTTCAGAGGTTTAGTCCATCATGCTGGAGAGCACAGCAGCACACAGGCAAGAGTGGTGCTGGAGAAGTAGCTGAGATTCTGTTCTGCTGGCCAGACACTGCCTGGTGTGGGCTTTTGAATCTCAAAATCCACCCCCCAGTGACACACCTTCTCCAACAAGGTCACACTTCCTAATCCTTGTAATTCTTTCAAGCAGTTCCACTCCCTGCTGACTAAGTGTTCAAACATGAACATATGGGACCCATTCTTTAAACCACTTACTACAGGCTGTTTTAAAAAATCTAAGTTTTCCTATCAAAAGGCATGGAGGAAGGAATAGCAATGGTATGGCAAGATGGCACATCAGGAAAAGGTACCTGCTGCAGTATTAATCTGATGATGTGAATTCAAGCTGTGGGGGTGGGGAAGAGAGGAAGAGACTGGAATTTTCCACTTAGACCTCATATTGACTGAACATCCAGTCCCGCCCCCCCGCCCCCCCCCTGTCCGTGTCCCCGTCCGTGTCCCGTCCCGTCCCGTCCCCCCCCCCCCCCCCCGACACTCCCCTCCCGGCAGAAGCGATGTGGCTTTTTCTTGTTCCCCATTCTTCCCAGCAGGAACATCCTGATCCCTTAACATTCAGGGAGCAAACACAGCCTACATAAACTACCTGCCCCCTCCCTACTTTAGGACTGGAACCATGAAGACAGCTGAAATGCTTCCTCTTACCTTCAGGAATGGGCAAATGAGTTTCTTCTACTTCTTCTGTCCTTTCTATAAAGCAAAAGAAGGGGGGGAAACAATATATTAATGCATAATAATTGTATTTGGAAGCCTCAGGCTCAGTCTTGCACTGTTAGTAATGTCTGCCTGGTCCAAAGTCCTCTTGCAGTGCTCTGAGTGCTGCATTTCACACTGTGCACACATCTCTGTTCATCTGCCCATCTTCACTGGCTGGCAGAGTGTGGGCTGCCCATGTACAGTGGGCAGGGGAGGGCTCCCTGTGTGGAACATCTTCATTCTTCAAGGGAATTTAGTGGTTGCTTCATTTGTTATTTTTGATGAGAATCCAATTTTATAAGCTGTGTATTTCTTACTAGGAAGGCCAACATGGAATAAATTGTTTATAAATTTTGGAAAAACATTCCTACTTATGACTGTAAAGTGAAAGCTCTTATAACATCTTTCAAAGTTCTTTCTCTTTACTCTTGGTGATGTTCTCTGTTCTAAATAACAAACAATGAGTTCCATGTGTTTTCTCTCTTCAATGTTTTTGTTTTAGAAATAACTATTTATGAACTGGGAAGCCTTATCTTATATTCTTAAGAAATGTGAGAACTAAAACTACTAAAATAAGTTGACACTGTAAAAAATATAATAATTAGTTATTTAAATGGAGAAAAATTTAGCAATTCCATGTCTTGAGCATTCTCATGCTACGGAAATGATATTGTGTCCTTCATATCTGATTGTATTCTCTCTTCTAACTGTTGTGCCAGCAAGAGGCAAAAGAATGTGTCAACAGCCTTGTCCACTGTCATACCCTCTGTACATGACAGAGATTGAAGGTATGCCCAGGGCTCTGACCCCTGAATGCTGCTCATAGACTTGTGCTGTATTTTCATTCTGGGTTCTAACTATTATTAAAATATTCTTCACAGCATTTGGAATATCCCCAAAGAGTTATATGCTTATATCTTAAATCAATTATAGTGAAACATTTTATAATGTAATCCCTAAGGAAAAAATTGAAAATTTATATACTACTGCATATTTCATAATTAGTATCTAATATTCTTCACCATAAATTTGAATTTTCTGGTGATGTGATATCTTGAGTATAATAAATACTGATTTTAAATTAAACTTTATCTTACACATTAAATGTATTCAACTGTCTTAGCATATTTTACTATAATTCAAAATGTTTATTTTTTAATTTTTTATATTTTTGAAAATTTCATGCATAAGTACTGTATTTATATCACTTCTACACCTCCAACTCCTCACATGTTCCCCCAAGCCCTTCTCAAATTCATAACCACATCTTTAATTACTATGGTTTTACACACACACACACACACATACACACACACACACACACACACACCATGTTGCTCATGTGTTTAAGTGTTAGGGCTGACCACCAGGGGCTGGTTAACTAGTGGGGGATCTCATTCTCATTAATTTTGTATAGTTCCTCTGTAGTTGTTGGGCCTTGTGAGAGTTCTCCGTCCACACTGGTATATTCTTGTCTCAGTTAGGCAATCACATTTTTGAGATTTCATGGATGTAGCTTCATCCCATGTCTAGAAGACACTATTTCACAACAGATATCCTAGTCCTCTAGATCTCACATGAACATTCCATGGTCCAATATTCTCAGTATTTTGACCCCTTCTAGATCTGTGTAATAACCTCCATTTTCTGAGTAGTAAAAAAGTTCTTTGATGAAGGAAGAGACCTACTATGGGCAGAAGGATAAATGTCTAATCAGCTCACATCAGGTACTATTGAGAAAAATAATGATTGTCCCAAATCCAACCAGGCAAACCAATGAGTTTATTGTTATTATGTACAGGAGTGTAGCTGACTCAAAGACATCACGAAACAGCCCACCCAAGGTTAACTCATGAAAGCTGCACCTCTGGAGCTCTCTGAATGACTAACAGACAACTTGTTTACTCTTAAACGAGGTTTAAGAGTATCTTCTAGCCAGCAATTCCTGCTGCTTTTCTAACCTTGGAGAGGTAAAATGAATCTGGTAGGTTTCATCAACTTCTTTAGACTTGTGAATTACCTGCTGAGACTTATAAATTTGTTTACTTCTGGAAACTTAGAACTTTCCTAGTAAGAAGGAGGCACCCTACAAGGTTTAATGTTTGAACTTGGAGGAAATTGCTACACACCTGTATTCAGCCACAGTAATAGTCTCAGAACTTGGACTGGTAAGAATCTCTTTGCCAGAAAGTAGTTTCCTTCCATGACAAATTGAGGGTGACAGAAACACTGATTTATAGGCATAAGCACATACATTTAAATGGCAGCTTAACAACATTAAGTCTTTAACAAAATAGTGGTAGCAACCTCTCAACTAGAGGCATGTCATCTCTCCAAGCTCAGGGTTTTGCCCCATCTAACAGTACCAGATGTCAGTTCCCTTTATGAAGAACTCCTAAATCCAATCTGAAAGTTTAAAGACACATCTTGCCTGGCATGATGGTACTGTAGACTATAGAACCATAGCCAAATAAGAGGCATGGGCTTGATTCTTCCCCAGCATCCAAATGGCCTCTTTCAGCACAGGTGTCTAAACATGCTATATTTTCAGCAATATGGGATTCCCATGTAACAACAGGAGTGCAATGACCTTCATATGCTTGTGGGCTTTGGGTCCTCATTGGCCAAAAACATATGGAGAGATAATTTTTCTCTGACATTGGGATTTTTATTTAACAACTCCATCATGCCTGAGAATGACTTATCTTACTCATACAGAGTTCTTTCACCTAAGATCTTTAACTGTTGTCTTGAGTGTAAAACACTCATGAGAGCACGAAGGTACATGTTTCTTCATAGTGTGGAAACAATCTCTGAGGGCTTATCATGATCTTTTCGAAGTAATTGCAGTTGGTCATCAGCAGTTAAGGAGATACTAGAAATGAAATACTATAAGGTCTAATACAGTATGAAATGTTTTTATTATTTATATCAGTTGTTCTGTCAAACAAGTATGTAATACAGTGGGGCACATGGGCAATGTTACCCTTGCTAACCCTCCATAAGCCACAGATATTTACATTGACTGACTAGCTTCCTAATTTGAATTCTGCTGCAGTCACAGAGCACATCTTCACCACCATGGTGATATCAGTTGGACTGGTTTGTGATATTCATCTCAGATTGAGACCAAGGGCTGTGCTATAGCTGCCAAGCTTAAATTTGAAACTAGCTGCTAGGTTGTGATATTCTTCAGGCCAGCACTGTGGTCTTTGCTTTTTCCATTGGCTACATCTGGCTGCAGAAAATGTTCTCAGATGAGGAGGCAATCTCCACTCCTATTTTACTTTGCACATCATATTCTGTGGGTATAATTGTCCATCCCTATGTCAAACTTAACCCCTTTGACTTGGACTACTTTATCATGTGCAAACTTCTGTTCAGGTTTTAAAGCCTTCTAAATGCTCTCACAAACGTCCCTCAGTATATAACAGAGGCTAATATAGGGAACATCTAAAAAGGCTTAAAATAATTTACTCTTTTTTTGTTTGTTTGTTTGTTTGTTTTTCGAGACAGGGTTTCTCTGTATAGCCATGGCTGTCCTGGAACTCACTTTGTAGACCAGGCTGGCCTCGAACTCAGAAATCCGCCTGCCTCTGCCTCCCAAATGGTGGGATTAAAGGCGTGCACCACCAGGCCTGGCTTAATTTAGTCTTTTTAACACTTGGAAATATGCATAAACTATGAAATAGAAACCAAATAAACAGTGGAATCCAGGGTCTTATAGTCTCAAGGGTTTTTATGTTCCAGACTATACTTTTGTCCAGAGACTCTGGTACCTTGGGAACACTATACCATACTGCCTCAAGAGAAACTTTGGTTTTTTTGTTGTTTGTTTTTGTTTGCTTGTTTGTTTCTTCAACAAGTAGAATTATCTTAGAAGATGGGGCCACAATTGAGAAAAAAAACTTGCATAAGATTGACCTGTGGGGAAGCCTGGAAGCTATGGTGGTTGATGTAGGAGGGTACAGCCTACTGTAGGTAATAGAATTCCTAGGCTGATGGACTCGGGTGCTATAAGAAACAGACTGAGCAAGGCATGAGAAGAAAGCTAGTAAGCAGCAGCCCTCCATGGCCTATGTATCTGCTCCTACATTCAGGTTCCTGCCTTGACTTCCTGCCCTGACTTCCTTTGAGGATGAACTCTGATATGAACTGTAAGCTGAGACAAACCTTTATTTCCACGAGTTGATTTTGCTCATAGTATTTTATCACAGCAACAGAAACCTAAAGAAGACAATACTACATAGACAAGGATGGCTACTTCAAAAGATTCCCAAAGAAATTCCATTTCTCACATAATTTTAGATTGATTTATTTGACTTCATGACACATTACCCAACTCAGAAAGCATGAAGGCACCACTACAACAAGGATCCACATCATTTCATAGAAGATGGGAAAAGACAGGGATATTGGAATTGCCCCATAAACATCTTAATCTCCTTGGTTGCATGTGTTGTACCTATTGCAGGGAATATGCTCAGTCTTTTACAATTAATTTACAGTTCTATTTGTCATGGTTCCCAGTACCAGTTGTGTTGTGTGACATTTCCTGGGGAAACCTGAACAAATGTTAACTCACTTCAGATGGCAAATCTAAGTCAAAACCACCAAAGTCTAATTTGGCAAACCAATAAATCCATTGTTGTTATTTACTATAGTATGTGAACAAGATTACTTGCAGAACTATGCATGACAAAGTCAGTCACATCACCAAAAAATTCTAAGTCAGAATGAATGAGGATTCATGAAATCTGCATCCATGGAAGTCTGCATAACTAGCCTACAGCTCAAAAGCCTGGTCAGTGAGTCTCTTTTACTCACCAAATTGTTGCAGCTTATATAACCTTGGAGAAGTCTTTGGAATTGTGTACATTTTGGGAACTTCCTAAGACTTCTGAGTTGTTTACTTTCTGATCTTAAAAATGTTCTTCTAGGAAAGAAGTTTTTCTGTTTGGATGAAATTTCTACACACAAACACACACACACAAAACAAAGAAAATCCCATGACTATGATACTTACATGAGTAAAGATTTTTATTTCTTACATAAGTAGATGCTAGATAGGCAGAAAGATTGAGCACAAAGTTGTACCTAAAGCACATCTGGTAGAGATCAAATCTGGAAGCTCTGTCTGTAGCTGACATCTGCATGCACTGTTAGATCTTCATGACCTCTCCCTCAGCAGTGCAGTATTGGGTAATTCTAAGGCATAAAATAAGTCTCTTTAAAATTCAGAAATATGTATAAACAATTAAACAAACAAACAACAAACAAACAGTGGGATCCAGGGTCTTTAAGTCTCCAAGGTTTTTATGTTCCAGCCTATTCCCTTGTCCCAAAGACTTTTGTGCCCTTGGGACATTATACCAGGCTGCCTTTAGAGTGACAAGTATGCCTTTGTCTAGTAAGTGAAAAAGAATGCTTTACCTGGGAAGATTGATAACCTCATTCCTTGACTATAGTCATTCTCGAAAAGGGTAGTAGGCATGTTGAAGAACTCTTGTCCCAGAACTCTTTAACTGAATTTAATTTCAGACAGAATTTCACTATATAAGCCAATAGAGTCTTTACCTCAAAATCCTACTCCCTTGGCTTCTAGAATGCTGGAATTATATGGGTGTTCCACCAAACCCAGCTCTTACAGAATTCTTGATAGGAGTTTGTATATATCAAGTACAAATAAATTCCAGTTTGAAGAGTGTGGCAGTAGTCTACAAGGTAGAATATTTCTGAATATGATTTATCAACAAAGTACATGGTGGATTATAAAGACAAATTTGGGAATTTTAAAGCCAGGAGATAGCTTTGAAATCTCATGAACTCCTAAAATGGCTAATGTTAGATTTTGAGAAAGTTCTCATTAGTGTTCTGTGACAGTTGCTGTTCTTTAGTGACAAATAAGACACAAAATCACAACCTGCCTTATATTTTAAGTTGAGCCTTCCTTAGGGTTTGTTTTCATATTATTTAAGAATATGAAGGAAGCCGGGAGTAGTGGCACACGCCTTTAATCCCAGCACTTTTGAGGCAGAGGCAGACAGATTTTTGAGTTCGAGGCCAGCCTGGTCTACAGAGTGAGTTCCAGGAAAGCCAGGGCTATACAGAGAAACCCTGTCTCAAAAACAAAACAAAACAAAACAAAACAACCAAAACCAAAACAAAATAAAACAAAAACAAAACAAAAACAAAACAAAAACAAAAACAAAAAAAACAAACAAAAAAGAAGGAAAAAAAAAACCCAGAAATTTGGAAAACATACATGTGTGTTGTATTACCATTTGAGGATGCCACTGTAAAAGAAAAAAACTGAATGATGCAAGCTATTACTGTTCCTTTGTGCAGATTTATTTTCTAATTTCTCATGCATGAGACAGCTGGAGGTCACCTGGAAATTCTTGTTAGCATAAAGCATTAAACAAAAGTTGAATTGTTGAGGTGACCTCAACTCTCTTTTTTTATTACCTATAGGTATATAAACTGAACAAGAAAAAATAGATTTTTATTTATTTATTCATTACGTATTTTCCTCAATTACATTTCCAATGCTATCCCAAAAGTCCCCCATACCCTCCAGCCCACTTCCCTACCCACTCATTCCCATTTTTTTGGCCCTGGTGTTCCCCTGTACTGGAGCATATAAAGTCTACGTGTCCAATGGGCCTCTCTTTCCAGTGATGGCCAACTAGGCCATCTTTTCATACATATGTAGCTAGAGTCAAGAGCTCCGGGGTACTGGCTAGTTCATAATGTTGTTCCATCTATAGGGTTGCAGGTCCCTTTAGCTCCTTGGGTACTTTCTCTAGCTCCTCCATTGGGAGCCCTGTGATCCATCCAATAGCTGACTATGAGCATCCACTTCTGTGTTTTCTAGGCCCCGGCATAGTCTCTCAAGAGACAGCTATATCTGGGTCCTTTCAGAAAAATCTTGCTAGTGTATGCAATGGTGTCAGCGTTTGGAAGCTGATTATGGGGTGGATCCCTAGATATGGCAGTCTCTAGATGGTCCATGCTTTTGTCACAGCTCCAAACTTTGTCTCTGTAACTCCTTCCATGGGTGTTTTGTTCCCAATTCTAAGAAGGGGCACAGTGTCCACACTTTGGTCTCCATTCTTCTAGAGTTTCATGCATTTGCAAATTGTATCTTATATCTTGGGTATCCTAAGTTTTGGGCTAATATCCACTTATCAGTGAGTACATATTGTATGAGTTCCTTTGTGATTGGGTTACCTCACTCAGGATGATGCCCTCCAGGTCCATCCATTTGCCTAGGAATTTCATAAATTCATTCTTTTTGATAGCTGAGTAGTACTCCATTGTGTAAATGTACCACATTTTCTGTATCCATTCCTCTGTTGAGGGGCATCTGGGTTCTTTCCAGCTTCTGGCTATTATAAATAAGGCTGCTATGAACATAGTGGAGCATGTGTCCTTCATACCGGTTGGGACATCTTCTGGATATATGCCCAGAAGAGGTATTGCTGGATTCTCCGGTAGTACTATGTCCAATTTTCTAAGGAACCGCCAGACTGATTTCCAAATGAGGTCAAATCTAAGTGGATCAAGGAACTTCACATAAAACCAGAGTCACTGAAACTTATAGAGGAGAAAGTGGGTAAAAGCCTCGAAGATATGGGCCTAGGGAAAAAATTCCTGAATAGAACAGCAATGGCTTGTGCTGTAAGATCGAGAATTGACAAATGGGACCTCATGAAACTGCAAAGCTTCTGCAAGGCAAAAGATACTGTCAATAAGACAAAAAGACCACCAACAGATTGGGAAAGGATCTTTACCTATCCTAAATCAGATAGGGGACTAATATCCAATATATATAAAGAACTGAAGAGGGTGAACTCCAGAAAATCAAATAACCCCATTAAAAAATGGGGCTCAGAACTGAACAAAGAATTCTCACCTGAGGAATACCGAATGGCAGAGAAGCACCTGAAAAAATGTTCAACATCCTTAATCATCAGGGAAATGCAAATCAAAACAACCCTGAGATTCCACCTCACACCAGTCAGAATGGCTAAGATTAAAAATACAGGTGACAGCAGATGCTGGCGACGATGAGGAGAAAGAGGAACACTCCTCCACTGTTGGTGGGATTGCAAGAAAAAATAGATTTTAAGCAGTATTTTTACATTTCTGTATAGCTCAAAAAAATAACAGCCCAGTTTAAAAACAAAAACAAAAACCAGAAATAACCTTGATCCAAAGAAAATAGAGTAGCAATAAATACAAGAAAGTTCGTATACCTTATTAGGTTCCAGGGAGATATAGCTCAAACCTACAGAGAAGTACTACTGCATGCGCTGAGTAGGATGGATATAACAGAAATAAAACAGACCATGATAAGGGTTTCTAAGAATATACAGGAAGAAACAAATGCATTTATTGTTGATGTGAATAAAAACTGGTGATTGCTTTGGAAAATAACAATTATCAAAAGATTCAGTATGGTAATCCAGTGCTGAGAACTGAAGGTATGTACCTAAGGGAATAAAGATGCAGTCGCACAGAGCCTGTGCAATAGAGCAGTGTTCTTCAAACTACACTCTATTGGGTTCTAGCATGGTTCTTCAGAAACCAAAGCTAGAATAGAGTTGCTACACAAAATGAAAATGTTTCACATCCATTTATAATACGTCTACTTACTGAAGCTGTGCTAGGAGGTGCTTGCCTATAACCTTAGCATTCAGAAAGCTGTGGCAGAATATTTGATCACATTGTTAACTTCAAGACTGTGGACTGAAAAAAATCTTGTAGTGTGGCTCAGCCCTAGCACATACCTTTAATTCAAGGAGCTTTCTGTAAAGAAAATTAAATAAAGTCAATGATAGGATGGTCTTACACGCGTTCTCGAGACCGGCCAGGAAGAACGCAGCAAACCAGAATCTTCTGCGGCAAAGTTTTATTGCTTACATCTTCAGGAGCAAGAGTGCAAGAGCGAGGGCAAGAGCTCTATTGCTTACATCTTTAGGAGCCAGAGTACAAGAGTGCAAGAGCCAGAGCAAGAGCGCAAGAGCTTTATTGCTTACATCTTCAGGAGCAAGAAGCAAGAGCCAGAGCAAGAGAGAGAATGGCGAAACCCCGTCCCCTTTAAGGAGAATTATCCTCCGCCTAGGACGTATTACTCCCTGATTGGCTGCAGCCCATCGGCCGAGTTGTCGTCACGGGGAAGGCAGAGCACATGGAGTGAAGAACTACCCTTGGCACATGCGCAGATTATTTGTTTACCACTTAAAACACAGGATGTCAGCGCCATCTTGCAACGGCGAATGTGAGGGCGGCTTCCTACAGGATGGGAGGCAGAGCAAGCAATCAGTTGACAGGGAGTGAAGATAAGGACATAGAAGGAGGGACATTGACATGAAGGGTATTTAAAGTAGTGTGGAGCTTTTTTCCTTCCTGGACATCATCGGAGTAAGAAGGTTAGCTGGGTGCTTTCTCTGCCACTTCGAGCTAGCAGGCTGAGGAAAGAGGACTCCCATGAGGACCAGCTTGGAGTTCCACAGTGAATTTAAGGCTAAGCTAGACTATCTAGCAAGACTGTCTTTTAAAAAATGCATATATGCCAAAGAAACAAAAGCCCTTTCTTTCCCTCCACCTCCTCTTCTCTCCATCTACTCTTTACAGTAAATCTTTAATTTTCTTTTTCATACAGTTACTTTGGTGAATTACTTGACTGAAATGTAAACATTAGTTTTCCTCTGTATGTAGGGCAGGGATTCAGAAACTTAGAAGCAGGTTAGTCCAGGTGCAATCTGTCTTCATTTACCAGTTGGAAGTCAATCATCTGGAGACTGCTCTAGGGTTGTAAAGTTCAAAATAAGCAGTGCACATGACTGTCAAGTTAGAGGCAGCTCCTGGGCTTCTTCAGGGATGCTTACCTGTCTTTGTGACATGTGACATGGCTTCTCCCAGAGCAAGTGAATTAAAAGAATGATCTCTCTTACAAGGTTATAACCTTTTTAAGTATAATTAATTACCTTTATACTTTATTGTTAGCTTATAACCTCAAGAAACTTATATGTGGAATAATTCCAATATGAAACAAAGAAAAATACCCATGCAATGTTTAACCTACCTCAATTAACATAACTGAGGTTACAAAAAAATCATATGAGCATAAGTGACTGTTACACATTTTCAGGTAAACAGAGCCTTTGTTTCTTCTCCCTTCTCTTTTCATCACAGTTATATTAGCAAACATGTTTTACTACATCACTCTGGTTTGTACGATTTAGATTTTGTTTTGTTTTGTTTTGTTTTTCAAGACAGGGTTTCTCTGTATAACCCTGGCTGTCCTGGAACTCACTCTGTAGACCAGGCTGGCTTCAAACTCAGCAATCCGCCTGCCTCTGCCTCCCGAGTGCTGGGAATAAAGGCGTGCACCACCACGACTGGCTCTACAATTTAGATTTTTTAAAGTTAGTTTAAATGCTGAGGCTAATCTGTTCAACTTCAAGTCCTTGGCTGTTGCCTGTGCCCTGGACTACTTGATGCCTGACCCTGCCTGCCCTTGGGGGATGGAGGTAAGTTTGTGCAGAGTCAACAACACAGACTCTTAGAGCAGGTGAGCAGGTAAGCTTTCTGAACACTCTAAGCTCTTTGAATACCCTCCATCTGTGTCCCCATTGGTTCCAAGAAAGCATCTCTTCTAAACATCCTGGTTGCCTGGCATTGCCTGCACCCATAATCCTTGTTCTCTCAGGTAATCCCCCCAGTGTTTACATAGAGGCGGCCCCTCCGTTCCTGCTACACTTGGCTTTGAGCTTAACCTTCCAATTTACCAAAAAAGTCTTGAATCTGGATTCTTTTTGTATAGTAAAGAAATGTATTGACTGCTATGAGGCTCCCACCTAAGCATAAGAGGTGCTTTTCTCTGTGGTACAATTTCAGAAAGACCCCAAGAAAATGTCAGAGATACTCATAAATTCCATTCTTTTCTTTTTTATTAAATTCATGTACACATTCACTTTACATCCCAATATCATCCCTCCTCTCCTCCCAGTACCACCTCCGTTCTCCTTTGCAAAAGAAGGCATACATGCCTCTGGTATTAGCCCCTCCCCACTGAACATCAAGTTACTGCAGGACTAGGTGCATCCTCTCCCACTGAGGCCAAACAGTGCAGACCATTTAGGGAAACTGGACCCATAGGCACCCAGACAACAGACACAGCCCTGTTCCAGTTGTTGAAGGACTTACTCATACACTAGAAATCTGGAAATATGCAGAGGGCCTAGATTCAGCCTGTGCTTGTTCTTTGATTGGCAATTCAGGCTCTGGGAACCTACAAGTATCCAGGTTAGTTGACTTCATTGGTCTTTTTGTGGAGTCCCTGACATTTTTGGGTCCCTCATTCTTTCTCCCAACATATCCATAAGACTTCACAAGATCCATCTAATGTTTGGGTATGGGTCTGTGCATCCCATTTCATTGATTGTTAGATCGAGTCTTGCAGAGGACAGTTATGCTAGGTTTCTGTCTGTAATATTTACAGAGTGTCATTAATAGTGTCAGGGATTGTTTCTTGTGCATAGAATGGGTCTCAATTTGGGGCAGTTATCGGTCGATAATACCCTAAATCTCTGCTTTAAGTCTGTCCTTGTACTTATAGAAAGGACACATTTTGGGTTGAAGGTTTTGTGGGTAGGTTACTGTCCTTATCCCTCCACTGAGAGTTCTGCTGGGTTAGAAGAAATTGCCACTTCTGGATCCATATCCTCCATTGCTGAGGGACTCAGTTAGAGTCACTCCCATAAACCTCCTGAGGCCTCCATCCATCCCAGGTCTCTGGCACATCCTAGGGATTACTTTCCCTACTGCCAATTTCCCTTTTCTCTCCCTTGTTCTCCCTACATCTGATACCCACCAGCTCTCAACATCCAATCTCCCACACTGTTCCCTTCTTCTATCCATCTCCCATATCAATTTTGTTTCCCCATCTGATAAAGACTCAGCCATCCTCCCTTGGCCTTCCTTGTAATTTGGCTTCTTTGAGTATGTTGATTATAGCATGTATATCCTGTACTTTATGGCTAATATCCACTTATAAGTGAGTATATATTCTGATGTCCTTTTGGGTCTAGGTTACCTCACTCAGAATGATACTTTCTAGTTCCACCCACTGGCTATGAAATTCATGAAGTTATTGTTTTTAACGGCTGATTAGTATTGCATTTTTGGTAAATGAACCATATTTTCTTTATCCATTCTTCAGTTGATGGATATCAGCTGTTTCCAGTTTCTGGCTACTAAGAATAAGGCTGCTGTGAACATAGTTGAGCAAGTGTCCTTGTGGAATCATGGGGAGAATATTTTGGGTACGTGCTCAAGAGTGGTATAACTGAGTCTCGAGGTAGAACTATTCCCAATTTTCTAAGAAACAAACAAATTGATTTCCAAAGTGGTTATACAAGTTTGCACTGCCACCAGCAGGAGAGTGTTTCCCTTGTTCTACAACCTCACCAGCATGTGCTGTTTCTTGAGGTTTTGTTGTTGTTGTTGTTGTTTGTTTGTTTTATTTTAGCCATTTTGATGAGTGTAAAGTGGAAAGCCAGAGTTGTTTAGATTTGCATTTCTCTGTTGACTGAGGACATTGCACATTTCTTTAGGTGGTTCTTGGCCATTTGAGATTCCTCTGTTGACAACTCTGTTTCCCTCTGTAAAGAATTGTGTTGAAATTTTGATAGGGGTTACATGGAATCTGTAGATTGCTTCTGGTAAGTAAGAAAAGATCCCTCAATTTCTTTCTACAGAGCCTTGAAGTTCTTGTCATACAGGTCTTTCACTTGCTGGGTTAGAGTTACACCAAAATATTTTATATTATTTGTGGCTATTGTGAAGGGTAGTGTCTCCCTAAGTTATTTCTCTGACCATTTATCATTTGTTTGGAGAAGCACTACTGATTTCTATTCGTTAATTTTGTATCTAACCACTTTGTCAAGGTTGTTTATAAGCTGTAGAAGTTCAGTGGTAGAAATTTATGGGTAACTTATGTATACCATCATGTCATCTTGGAATACCGATATTTGGACTTCTTCCTTTCCCATTTGTATCCCCTTGTTCTCCTTTAGTTGTCTTACTGCTCTAGATAGAACTTCAAATACTATATTGAAGAAATAATGACAGAGTAAACAGCCTTGTCTTGTCCTAGATTTTAGCAGAATTGCTTTATGTTTCTCTCCATTTAATTTGATGTTGCCTATTGGCTAGCTGTATATTACCTTTACACTGTTTAGGTATATCACTGATCTCTCCAAGACATTTAATATGAGTGGGTTTGGATTTTTCAAAGGTCTTTTCAGCATCTAATAGGATGATCATGTGATTTTTTTTCCTTTCAGTTAGTTTATATGATGGATTATGTTGATGGATTTTTGTATATTGAACTATACCTACATTCCTGGGATGAAAACTACTTGATCATGGAGGATGATATCTTTGATGCATTCTTGAATTCTTTTGCTAGTATTTTATTGAGTATCTCTGCATCAATGTCCATAAGAGAAATTGTTCTGAAATTCTCTTTGTTTCTTGAATCTTTGGTTTAGGTATCAGGGTGACTGGCATCATAGAATAAGTTTGGCAATGTTCCTTCTGTTTGTGTTTTGTGGAATTGTTTGAGAAGTATTCGCATTTGCTCTTCTTTGAAAGTCAAGTAGAATTCTATGCTAAATCCATCTAGCCTGGGGGTTTTGTTTGTTTGGAAGACTCATAATGACTACTTCTATTTCCTTAGGAATTATGGGACTATTTACATAGTCTATCTGATCTTGATTTAAATTTAATAATTTGTACATGTCAAGAGAATCATCCATTTCATTTAGATTTTCCAACTTTCTGGAGTATAGACTTTAGAAGTAGGATGTAATGATTCTTCTGATTTCCTCAGTGTCTATTTTGTCTTCCTTTCCACTTCTCTTTTTGCTAATTTGGGTAGTTTCCCTCTGCCTCTTAGTTAGTTTGGCTAAGGGTTTGTTTATCTTGTTGATTTTCTCAAAGGACAAGCTCTTGATTTTGTTGATTGTATTTAATTGATTGAGTTCAGCCTTGAGTTTGTGTCCTACCGTCTACTTCTCCTAGGTATGCTTGCTTGCTTCCTCCTCCTCTTCCTCCTCCTTCTCTTCTTTTTTATTCCTAGAACCTTCAGGTATAGTTTTCATTCACTGGTGTGAGAACTCTCCAGTGTCTTTATGAGGACACTTAGTGGCATGAACTTTCCTCTTAGCACTGCTTGTATAGTATTCTATAAGTTTTGGATGTTGTGCCCTCATTTTCATTGATTTCTAGAAATATTTAATTTCTTTCTTTCTCTATTTCATCCACGACCAATTTATGATCATTGAGTAGAGAGTTGTTTAGTTTCTTTAAGTATGTAGGTTTCCTGTTTGTTTCTATTGTTATAGTCTAGTTTTAATCCTTAATCCATGGTGATCTAATAAGATTCATGGGGTTATTTCAATCTTCTTGTATCTGTTGAGACTTGCTTTGTGAGAAATTACATAGTCAACTTTGGAGAAGGTGTCATGAGGTGATTAGATGCAGGTGTGTGTGTGTGTGTGATGTTCTATAGATCTCTGTTAGATCTATTTCAAACATATTCTCTGTTAGTTTTGTTTTTATTCTCTGTTTAGTTTCTGTGTCTATGACCTGTCCATTCACCATTGGACAGTGTCAGTATTGAGGTCTCCCACTACTATTATTCAAAGTGTAATTTTAGCTTTAGTAATGCTTCTATTACAAATGTGGGTGCCCTTGGATTTGGGGCATAGATGACCATAATTGAGATGTCCTCTTGGTGGATGTTTCCTTTGATGATTATGATTTGCCCTTCCCTGTCTCTTTTTATTATTTTTGATTGAAAGTCTATTTTATTAGGTATTAGAATGACTACTCCAACTTGTTTCTTGGGTCTGTTCACTTGGAAAACCTTTTTTTAGTCTTTTTACTGATATAATTCCTATCTTTGTTGCTGAGATGTGTTTTTTGGATACAGCAGAATGATGGATTCTGTTTACATATCCATTCTCTTAGCTTCTGTCTTCTTACTTGGGAATTGAGTCTATTGATATTGAACGATATTTATTACTGATGGTTGTTAATTCTTGTTATTTTGATGGTTTGGGTGGTTATGTGTGTGTGTGTGTGTTTCTCTTGTACTGGTTTTAACAGTGTGAAATTATCAATCTCTTGTGCTTTCTTGATTGTAGTTAGCCTCAATGTGTTGGAGGTTTCCTTCTAACATCCTGTATAGGGGTGAGTTAGTGGAAAGGGTTTAAGTTTGTTTTGTCATGGAATATCTTGGTTTCTTCATCTATGGTGAATGAAAGTTTTGCAGGGAATAGTAGGATGGACACACATCTCTGGTCTTTTAGTGTCTGCAAGACATCTACCCAGGTCCTTTTAGCTTTTAGAGTCTCAGTTGAGAAATCAATTGTAATTCTGATAGGTCTGCTTTTATATGTTACTTGGTTTTATTCCCTTCAGCTTCTAAAATTTGTTCTTTGTTCTGTAAACTTAATGTTTTGATTATTATGTGGTGGGGATTTTCTTTTTTGTCCTCTCTATTTTGGTGTTCTGTCAGCTTCTTGTCTATAGGCTTCTATTTCTATAGATTAGGGAAGTTTTCTTCTATCATTTTGTTGAAGATATTTTCTGGGCCTCTAAGTTGGTTATTATCTCCTTCTTCTTCTTCTTCTTCTTCTTCTTCTTCTTCTTCTTCTTCTTCTTCTTCTTCTTCTTCTTCTTCTTCTTCTTCTTCTTCTTCTTCTCCTCCTCCTCCTCCTCCTCCTCCTCCTCCTCCTCCTCCTCCTCCTTCTCCTCCTCCTCCTTCTTCTATTCCTATTTTTCTTATGTTTATTCTTTACATAGTGCCACAAATTTCCTGGATGTTTTGTCTCATGAACTTTTTAGATGTTGCTTTCTTTTTTTAAACTAATATATTGATTTTGGCAATCATATCTTTAAGTCTGAGATTCTCTCTTTCATATTCTGTTTCCTGTTGGCAATAATTTTGTCTGTAATTCTTGTTCTCTTTCCTAGGTTTTTCATCTCAAGGATTGCCTCAATTTGTGTTTACTTTATTGCTTATTAAGTTTTACAGATCTTTATTCATATCATTCACCTGTTTTATTGCATTTTCCTTGCTTTTTAAATTTTTATTTCCCTCATCTTCTAATGCTTCTACCTGTTTAGATGTATTTTCCTGCATTTTAAAGGGGTTTATTCATTTCCTCTTTAAAGACCTCTATCATTTTTATAAGATTAGACTTAAGATCATCTTCTTGTACCTCATGTTTGTTAGAATATCCAGGATTTGCGGTAATAGAATAGCTGGGCTTTGGTGGTTCCATATTGCCCTGGGTCTTGTTGATTGTGCTCTTAAACTATCCTTTAGGCATCTGGTTTTCCCTGGTGTTGGCTGGATGATCCTAATGGTAGCAGGATTTCTCAAGAAGATGAAGCGAGTTGTGGTCCAGACATTGGATATCAGGGTACCTAACTCTGATGCCTGTGCCTTAAATCAAGGGACTTATAAGAAAATGTTCCAAGCTGGTTAGTCTTGGAGCTCTCAAAAGCTTCCATGGAGGAATAGAACATTCTTGAGATCATGCAAGAATCCTCAGGACTGAAGAGCAAACCCAGAGCCAGACAATGTATTTTAGGAGACTATGTAAAACTCACTACTAAAGCCTGGGTCCTGGAAATACCACCTGTGAAGGGATTGGTGGAGGTGGATTCCAAGCTGATTAGTCTTAGGGCCCCTTAATATTTGCATGGGAGGGTGGGGAGTAGGGTGCTCTTGTGGTCTCCCAAGGCTCCTTAGAACCAAAGAGTGAGCCCACAGCTAGAATATAGATTTCAGGGGATCCCACACCATAAATGTCACTCTTTAAGCCCTGCTCCTGAGATTCCTGTCTGTTCTGGGGGGAATCTGTGAGCAGCTCATGCTCCCTGAGCTTTGCACCCTACCTCTGGCTGATTTGTTGTGAGAACTGAGGGCTATGTGAAGTGCTTCTTCCATGAATCCTTAATATGATTATTTGTAACCAGGAACAAACAGTCAAGAGATGGAAGAAAATTTTAGCTAACAGAGTGAAATAAGATTAAGATGGGGTTAAAACAATTCTCATTTTATGTTTGTCCTTTTCACAAGGGCAAAAAAAAAATATATAGCTTTGCATTCTGAACCCCTGTTCTTCTCAGTTCTATACAATTTTACAAAACTTTTATTTTGTTCTGTTAATTTTACATCATCTACTTTCACCTAGGACAAGCTATGACACTTGAGTTGTTCTTAAAACAGAACAACATCTATTTCTTCATAGATTCAGGATCCATTTCTTGGCCATTGTCAAGTACTTTACTGGCTAATCCCCTACCTTAGAGGTTCTATGATATTTAGCAGCAGCCAGAGAAGTCCCCAAAATGAGCTGAATAATATTATTATACCATGACAGGTGTCTGTTTTGGAGTAGGGTTTTACAATGTAGCCCATCCTGATCTTAAACTCACTACTCTTGTGTCTCATACTCTCAAGTATGGAATTATAGTCATACACCACCACATTAGGCTCAAACCACAACTCTGTACAGCTTTCCTCTATGCTCCTCTGCATTTTGTTTGATTACTACCGAACTGTTGTGATAAGAAATCCAGGGTGTGTTTGTTGTGGCAATTGTGTCTCTTGCAGTTCACTGTAATTTAGGAACAGACAGTAGATGCCATTTTTCAGGAAGAAAGAAATTAAGTGTCAAAAGTTAGTGGTTTTCTTCATATGCTCTAGTGCTTTCTTTTCCATCTTCTCTCAGGAAGCCAACCTGTGATGATTAGAGTGCAATAAAATGCACATTGGTTTCCAATCTCCCACCTGACTTGAAGAAATTGCCTTCCATTGTTTCCTGAGAACATTTAGCCCTAAAAGGATATGATCACAATCTACTCTTCTTTCAGCTCTAGAAGGTTCTGGATGGACTCTGTCACCAGCAGCTATTGCATGTTTAAGTCAGTAGCATGAGTCTATCACTCTCAATTCACCATTGAATATAAAATCTAAAGCATAGGGGTGCTGTGAGGACCACAATGATTTTAGACCACAAGCTCAGAATACATCATTTTCAGTTACTCATGTCCTATCAACCGTATAGCATACTGGAATATCTCAGGTTCACCAAGAAGATTCATTTGATATGGATTCTCAGATTTCACAATAGCAGAACATTTGAAAATAAAACAAAGCAAAACAACATTCTCCAGAAATGTGAGATACTGAAGTGACTAGAGAATTATTAGAGGAAACAGTAGAATTTGAACTAAATTTTAATTGACAGAAATAATTTCTTTACAGAATGATTGAAGCAGTGCATTCTGAGTAAGAATGTTGAAAAGATACAAACCAGAGAGAGCTAAAAATAATGGATAGCTGCTTGATAGATGGGAGAAAATATCTATCCAGCTTCAATGTTTCTTGAGTAGACCTTGAAACCCTACTCAAGAAAGTTTGAATGGCTAATGAAGTTAGATTAAACCTCTGTAAAGTTATGTGTTTTTGATCAGGTAAGACAATCATATTTAATCTGGCATTGTAGCATACCTGTAGAGAGAGAATGACCTACAAGTAGAAGGTTGTTACTGTAAACCTGGGTGATCAGGTACTTAGATTTGACTTATGGCCTGAATGTATCTCTAAAGCATTTGTACACTGAATGTTTGGTTTTCACTGTAGGGCATTTAGAAATGATGGGGTTCTTAGGCAATGAGGCCTAGGTAAGATGGCTTCATTATTTGAAAATATTGTTATGAGAAAGGGATAATAACATGAATTTGACAAAATATAACACCACTTCATGTTAAAAGTATTGGAAAGATCAGGAGTTCAAGGCCCATACCTAAACATAACAAAATCTATATATAGCAAACCAACAGCCAATATAAAAATATATGGAGAGATACTTAAAGCACCCCCCCCCCCAAATCCGGGATAAGACAAGGATGACCACTCTACACATATCTATTCAATACAGTGCTCAGAGTTCAAGCTAGGGCAATAAAACAACAAAAAGATATCAATGGGATACAAATTGTCAAAGTAAAAGTCAAGGTATCACTGATTGCAGATGATATAGTTTATGTGAGTGAACCCAAAGATTCTATCAAAAAACTTGTACAGCATAAAAAAAAAAAAAAAAGCAAAGTGGTTGAATATAAAATTAGCTCAAACCAATCAGTAGACTTTCCTCATCCAAATGATAATTTTGGTAAAATAGGTAAAATAAATTTGGTAAAATTATCCAACTGATAAAGAAAATAGGGAAACAACATCCTTCACAATAGTTACAAATAATATAAAATATCTTGAGGTAACTCTAGCAAAACAGGTGAAAGATCTGTACGACAAGAACTTCAAGTCTCTTAAGAAAGGAATTGAAGAAGACATCAGAAAATGGATAGATCTTCTATGCTCATGGATTGGTAAGATTAGCATAGTAAAAATGGCCATCCTACTAAAAGAAATGTACAGATTCAATGTAATACCCATCATAATTCCAACACATTCTTCAGAGACATGGAAAGAGCAATTCTAAATCTTATATGATAAAACAGAAAACCTAGGAGAGCAAAAACAATTCTTAACAATAAATGAACTTCTGAGGGAATCACCATCCCTGACCTCAAGCTGTACTACAGAGCAATAGTGATAAAAACTGCATGATATTGGACAGTTCAATCAATGGAATAGAATTAACCCAGACATAAAATCACATGGTTATGGACACTTGATCTTTGACAAAGAAGACAAAAATATATGATGGAAAAAAGAAACATCTTCAATAAATGGTCTAACTGGTAGTCTATATGTAGAAAAATTAATATAGATCGACATTTGTCACTTTGCACAAAGCTCAAGTCCAAATGGATCAAGGACTTCAACCTAAAACAAGATACACTGAATCTAATAGAAGAGAAAATCGGAAAGAGCCTTGAAATCATTAGGACAGGGGGAAGTCTCCTAAACAGAAATACAGAGGCTCAGGCTCTAAGATCAAGAATTGATAAATGGAACCTCATAAACCTGAAAAACTTCTGCAAGGCAAAGGACATAGTCAATAAGACAAATTGTCAACCTACAGATTGGAAAAACTTTTGGGTAACCCCTCATCTAATAGAAGGATAACACCCAAAATATATAAAAACCTTAAGAAGTTAACCTCCAAAGAACCAAACAACCCAACTAAAAATGGGGTTAGAGCTAACCAGAGAATTCACAACAGAGGAATTTAGAATGGCTGAGAAGCACTCTAGAAATTTTCAAAGTCATTACTCATCAGTGAAATACAAATCAAAACAACCCTGAGATTCCACCTTACATCAGTCAGAATGGGTAATATAAAAAACTCAGGTGACAGCACATGTTTAAAAGAATGTGGAGAAAGAGGAACACTCCTCCATTGCTGGTGGGATTGCAAACTGGTACAACCTCTCTGGAAATCAATCTGGAGGTTCCTCAGAAAATTTGAAATAGACCTATGTTGAAGAACCAGCTATACCACTCTGAGGCATATATCCAAAAGATGCCCTATAGTACCACAGGGGCACTTGCTCTACTATGTTCATAGCAGCCTTATCTGTGATAGCCAGAAGCTAGAAACAACCCAGGTGTCCCACAACAGAAGAATGGATACAGAAAACGTGGTTCATTTACTCAGTGTAATACTATTCAACTATTAAGAACAAGGACATCATGAGTTTGCAGGCAAATGAATGGAAATAGAAAATATCATCCTGAGTGAGGTAACTCAGACCCCAAAGTACAGGTATGGTATGTACTCACAAAAAGTGGACATTGACCAAAATTACAGAGTACCTAGAATAGAGTGCACAGAACTCATGAAAGTTAAAAAGCAGATGTTAAAAAGTTAAAAGCCCTGAGTTAGGATTTCTCAATCCCTCTTGGGAGCAAAAGAAAATAATCAAAAGAGGCAGAGGGAGGGAAGGAACTGGGTGGGAGAGAGGAGGGGGAAGGGGGAACATAATCAGGAATGGAGACAGACATGAGAGAAGCCCTGAGGGCCAGCAGAATGAATGGAAATATGCAACTTCAAGGGGTGGTAGGTCAGGGAACCCTCTAGAAAGTACCTGAGACCTGTGAGGTGAGAGACTCTCAGGACTAAAAGGGAGTGACTTTAGATGAAATCCTCAAAAGTGGGGAGAGGGAACTGGTAGAGTCTACCTCCAGTAGAAAGACAGGGTATCACTTGAAGGGATGGGGTCACCATCCTGCAGCCAAAAATTCTGACCCAGAATTGTTCCTGTCAAAAAGAACTGCAGGAACAAAAATGGAGAGGAGATTGAGGGAAAGAAGTTTCAGTGACAGGCCCAACTTTGGATTAATCTAAAGGGGAGGCTCCAAGGCCCAATGCTATTACTGATGTTGTGGTGTTCTTACAGACAGAACCCTAGCATGGCTGTTCTCTGAGAGGCCCAACAAGCAGCTGACTGAGACAGATGCAGATACTTACACCCAACCATTGGACTGAAGTTGGGGACCCCTGTGGTTGAATTAGGGAATGGCTGGAAAAAACTGAGGAGGAGGGTGACCCCATAGGAAGACCAGCAGTCTCAACTAACTCAGACCCCTGAGATCTCTAAGACTCTGAGCCACCAACCAGGAAACATACAGAAGCTGGTCTGAGGTCCCCAACACATATACAGCAAAGGACTGCCTAGTCTAGCCTCAGTGGAAGAAGATGTGCCTAACTCTTGAAGCCCCAGGGAGTGGGTAGGCCTGGTGTGAGGGATGGTGGCATCCTTTTAGAGACAGGGGGGAGGAGGAATAGAATGAGGAACTGTGGGAAGGTGGATCAGGAGGAGGGCAACAACCAGATTGTAAAAAAATAAAAGTAATTAAAGGAGAGGGGGAGGGGTTAATATCATTCTTATGAGACTAAAGTTAGTTCCCACAAAAGTAGATTATTATTCAAACAGTGGACCTGGTGCTGGAATCTCTCTGTCTTTTCATAATCTTCCTCCTTAAATACATTGCCATGTTGTCAAGCAGCCTAAGATCATCCCCAGAATGACAAGCACTGCATTGTACTAAAACAATAAGCCCAACAATTCTTTGTAAAGTGTTGGGGCCAGCCGGCAGCTCTCATGTCTGGGTTCGAGCCTGGAAGGCATCTTGGAACTGAAAGAAAAGAGGGAGCCTAGGCGGGTTGAGAAATAATGGAACCAAGATATGCTAGTCTGCTCAAGGTTCAATTTTTTAATGGCGGACACGCTTTATAAAAGATGGGGGAAAGTCCAATCCCGCCAATTCATCCTTGGAGCCTGGAACCAGCTGTAGGTGATGACATGCAGGATAGGGCATAGTCACTGGAATAACCCAGGGGCCTCTCAGCAGATAGCAGTATCTTTAAGAGAAGCAGCAACAGTGGCTCAACACGGGAGCAAGGCTCCACCCTAGGTAATCTCCTTAGTGGCAGCAAGGTCAAGTTCTGGCTCAGCCTGCTTCAGGCTTGTGGGAGGCTACAGTAAAGTATCTAACCTCAGGTATTTTAATATTAGCAGAATGAAATAGATCAGTAATATACCAGGTAACTTGGGAAATCAAGGACTAAGACAACGAACACAAACAAACGGTAGAAAGTTTGTTACTAGTAAATGTGTGTTCAATTCTTCTTACACAGTTTAGGGCATTACTTTTATATAAATAAACATAGTTTATGGGTAGCTTCCCAAACATACCAAGGGAGCTGCACACTGAAGGTAGTTTTGATATAAGAACTAGCTCAGCATTACACCTGCTACATGAGACCTTCCCCTGTTGTTTTAAACTGTCATTCTCCAGGTCCCCATCTTTGCAGTCAGAAATCGTTAATCTTAACTACTGGACATCTGTTCAAATATCACCATGACAGATGAGCACCCCCAGCTAGAGAAGCAGGACAGTTCCTCTTAGCTCCAGCATTGGTGATGTTACTTTTGTGTCACTGGCTTATTTGTCTCTTTCTTTCTTCTAAGAATGTAAGACACACCGTAAGTAAGTAAGTTAGGTCTTTATTGTTCAGAACTCCATTTCTAGCATTAATGTCACAGCTCGAAATATAATAAATCCCTCACTAAATGCTTGTTAAATGAATGTACATTTTATTATCACTCATTCATTGTTTCTCTCTTATGTAATTACTGTAATCTTATCCTATTTAACTGTATACATTAAAGAGAATAAAAAAGGAAAATATGAGGGGAAATTCTATTTCAGATACTCTTGTCTTTTGAGACACCCTGATAGTAAATGCAATGGTCTGTAATTTACCGATTGAGCCAAGAAATATCATAGCGGTAAAAATCGTTCCTCAAATTTGACAAAGAAATTAATATGTATATTCTCAGCTATGCTTGTCTCAATTCTCCTACTAGACAGATATATGATTATGCCAAGAATTCATTGATCTTAGCTTCCTTGAATGTAGAAACAGAATTTTGTTTTTAAATTTTACTTTTCCTTTGAATGTAGTCTCTTTTGTCCTATCAAGAGATCCTAGCTGTTTCCCTGTGGTTGAACTTGGCTGTCTATAGAGTGGAAACAGAAGAATATGAAGGTGTGAGAAGATATCATGAAATCATGAATCTTATCAGGACAGCCCTCTCTTACACTGCATTGGGTAACATAGAATGAACTTCATGATACAAGGAGTTTAACTCAGTACTTTGCACAAGGTCTGATCATGCCCAGATTCAAGGTTCTACTGTAGTTTGTTAGGTCACTACTTATTGTTCTTCTTAATCATTCTTAATATTTCTGTGACTCTCTCATTTTTAAATTATATAAATATTATCCCCAGGATAGCATTTGAAATGTATATAAAGAAAATATCTAATTAAAAAATATCAAAAAAAAAGAAAAGAACTCAGCATTAAAAAAAAGAAAAAAGAAAGAAATATTGTCTTTTCTCATTCTCCTAAAGGAAAAATCTCCAACAGTGTAGGAGATTGTTTTTAAATGATGTTAAAGACAGACTTCTCTTCTGTGAGCTGTGGTACTCCCTAACTTGAAACCCAGAAATGGGCATTGCTTCTACTTGCAGAAAGGATTTTTACAGCTTCCATTGAATTTACAAAAAGTAAAAAGCTGGTAGTAGGACTTCTTAGCTAGAGTTTTTATTCTAGTGATGAAACACCATGACCAAAATCCACCTGAGAAGGAGAGAGTTTATTTCATCTTATAGCTCTAGGACATCATCCAGGGATGTCCCGCACGCTATCGTCTCACCAGCAAGAACACACGCGGACAACCAGATCCTTCTGCAGCAATGCTTTATTATGCTAGCTTCAGCATGAAGAGGAAGACCCCGAGCCCCAAAAAGGCGCTGCTTATATACACCTCAGTGCAGCGTGTCCACACCTGATTGGCTACTCTCTCAGCATGCCTCGGGATGGGCAGTGACTTGGCGCGAACACACTCTTGCACATGCGCATATTGCTTATTTACCAATTAGGCCACGCAGACACAGCGGAAACCGCTTCCTACATCTCCCCCTTTTTGTTTTATTAAGACGAGGCTGGTCTAGGCCTCTGCAGTTACATCCATCTGCTGTGGCTCCTGTTTTAGGTCATTCCTCTAATGTCACAGCCTTACCCGTCATAGGGTAACCCTATCGCCACCGGGCCCCATGTCTTAGGTTGGTCTGTGCACGAGGAAAGTTGCCCGTCTCTGGATACCGCAGTGCTGTGTGACAGTAACTGCTAAATGACCTAGGGCGAACTCTGCAAAAGAGGCCAGTCAATTTTTAAAAATGAATTAGTGGGGAAATCATGATCACCCTATCGCGTGCAATGAGGAAACCTCAGCGATGTGCAAGGGCTGATCAATGATCATTGATCTCTCTCATCCCAGTGCAATGGATCCATAAATTCGTGGGGTGCAAGAGCAGAGAACTCAGATGCCGACTAATTCTTGAGCATAGATAACCAAACTTCAGGGGAGGCGCCATTTTCAATAGCTAAAAGTGCCTGAGTTATAATCACCTTGTCATGGTTTTGTTGGGTTCTGAATTTGCATACCAACCAGAGCATGAACACCAGTCCACAGCATATGGCAGCACCAACAAAATCACTCCTACCCATTCCTTAAAGTAAGAAAAAGCAGAGGTAAGCCAAGAGGTAAAATTGCCAACAATCATGGGTTCTATTCGAGTTCCATTAAGGCTTAAAATCTGGCATTAGATGTAAAGAGTTGAGGAAACACCCGAATGCGTCAACGGCATGGTTTCAGGAACACAGAGCTCTTCATTTCTCACTAGCAGGAGCACCCCTAGCCACAGGAACATCCATGTCCTCATAGCTCTGCTTGTTTTGAATTGCTCTGGTCAGCCGTTCTGGGACCCACAGCTGTTGTAGGTGATCCTGGGGAAACACAAACAGACCCTCTCTCCCAAACCAATTGAGAGTGCTCCTCTCTTACCCGATTCAGCACCTCATTGCCTCTGGAGTTCTACAACACCATCAACACCGGTGGGCAATGATTTCCACACCCTTATGGCAATCTGATTCACCTGCTCAAACACCTGCACTGGATATCCTGTCTGTTGTGCAAAGCAACCTTGTCCAAGCAGCATATCCTTATCCCATGCTGGATTTCCTGCAGCAACGTTAGCCACTGCCTGTTCATTTGTAAATTCAATAAGGAAGGCTTTCCAATCTAAATACTGCCCAGGTGAAAGGCATGCCTTCACCAAGTCTGCCCAATCGGACAGCGTCATGCAGTGTCTATTCAAGGCCTCTACTTGAGCCACAGTATAGGAGGCAGTTAAGCTGTAAGTCCGCAAGGACTCAGCCAAATTCCTGATTACTTTGAAATCTAGAGACTCATGATATCTCTGCCCTGCTTGGTCAGTGAAAATAGGACATCCCAGCAAAGAGAATCTAACCTCTCTCCAAACCTCTGAACAGAAGGTCCGCCTATAGGTGGCTGACGAGGAGGCATAGGAAGGGGGAGCAGAAGCTAATTCGCCTTCCTCCTCTGCCTCAGCTTTTATTTTGTCCTTTCTGTCCACCTGATAACACTGTGTCTTCTTTCTTTTTCCTTTTTCTTTTTAAGCCCTTCTCCTCTTCCGACATACTCTCCTGTTGCTCTATAAGGATTTTCTGACCTGTCTTGACTGCATCTACACACAGTTTCAAACAGTAACAGAGTCCATATATCAGAACAAACAAGACCAAAACTATCAGACCTACCCACAAAGGGTCAATGGGAGAAAAAAGCATAACTACACAGCAAGGATCTATTGATCACTACACTGAGGTTATCATAGTTTCTTAACTTGTCCCAAAACCGGGAACCTTAACTTGTCCCAAAGCCAGGAACCTCAACTTGTCCCAAAGCCGGGAACCTTATTGTCTCAATCCGTTCTTTGCCTTCTCTCCTTCCTTTCTTTCCTTTCCTTTCTTTCTTTTCTTTCCTTTCCTTTCCTTTCCTTTCCCTTTTCCTTTCCTTCACTATATCCTTTCCTTTATCACTGATTCCTTTTATTCTTCCTCCCTTTTCTTTTCCTTTTTCTTCAAAAACATATCCCCCTTTAACCCGGGGATCAATTTGGGAGACTTACCGTTACCACCGTTCCTCAGCTGAAGAGTTCTGAATCCACACAGTCGGATCCTTCTCAGCAGTCTGTTTTACGGGAACACTTTATTAACCATTCCTTCCCCGCAATGCAGTTCTGAATCCTCCCTGTAGTAGGGGGTCTTCGCTCGTGCCTGAAGATGTTTCTTTTCCCGGGTTTCAGCACCATTTGTGAGCGTCCGCTATCGTCTCGCCAGCAAGAACACACGCGGACAACTGGATCCTTCTGCAACAATGCTTTATTACGCTAGCTTCAGCATGAAGAGGAAGACCCCGAGCCCCAAAAAGGTGCTGCTTATATACACCTCAGTGCGGCATGTCCACACCTGATTGGCTGCTCTCTCAGCACGCCCCGGGATGGGCAGTGACTTGGCGCAAACACACTCTTGCACATGCACATATTGCTTGTTTACCAATTAGGCCATGCAGGCACAGTGGAAACTGCTTCCCACACAGGGAAGCCAGGGCAGACTTAAGGTAGGAACCTGAAAGCAGGAATTGATGCTGAGCCCATGAAGAATGCTGCTTACTGGCTTAGTCCTCATGGTCTTCTCAGCCTTCCTTTCCTCTTGCATCCAAGACTGCCATCCTAGGGGTGGTACTGCCTACAGAGAACTGTATCCTCCTGCATCAAACATCATTCAAGGAAACACCCCCACTTCCCTGCTCACTGACAAATACTGCGAGGGAAATTTCTCAGCTGAGGTTTTCTCCTCCCAAATGACTTAGCTTGTGTCAAGCTGAGATAAAACTGGCCAGCAATGCTGTCTTTAAATACTTCATTGCATCTCTTATCTTATTTCTCAGCCAACCCAGAGTTCAAGAATATTGAAAACTTAACCAGTAACAGTACCATGAAGAAAGTAAGAATTTGAAGAAGTTACAGTATCATGGAAGACTTTCTTCTTATAGTGGGATATATTTTTGGAAATAAAACTCCACCCTCTTCATGCAATTTTCACAGCATACACCACTAGAGGTCTTTAAGGAAACAGAGAGGGGAAAGTAGATGGCTGGGTTTGTTTTCACTTTCTGGGGCATGGCTCAAAAACAAGAGTTTGGATTTATTTTTACTTGGTGACAATCTGGAATAGTTTGTATATCCTCTTCTTCCAGGATAAAAGTGGCTTTCAAGGTCATTACTTAAACAACATAGGAGGAGGATATTTTAAGAGACTAGGAAGAAACATTGGAACATTCTTCAGAAATGGCTAAACTGAACTCCTAACCAAAAATTTATATCCTCTTTTTGTGGGTTGAGAAACTCTCCCAAAGCTATGAAAATAATTTCAGAACACAACAGGAACTCCAAGTAAATTTGTTTTTTTTTTTTTTTGATTTTTGTTTTTCTATTTATTACACTGAGCAGCACACACTCCTCTTGGGTGCAGACATGTCTATACCTTGGTAGGGTGTTGTAAAGTCAAAGGTCAGAAGGAACATACTCCAGAAAATCTCATTGCCAGACATTCCTAATTTCTCACAAGTTAAGAGAAAACAAGTTTTGCCTCCAAATATTTTTGCTACTTTCCAGAGCTCTACTGGGGGCTGCCGATGCACAAGCCAGGAAAGACTGCACATAGGTCAGAGCGAGGCAGTAACCGCATTTCTTCTCTCTCAAGGGTTCACATTTGCATTCCAAGCTGCTAATGCCCAGGCAGTAAAGTACCAAGTCCTGTTGTGGCTCCAAAATGATTATGCAAACCTAATAATAGTGAGTGGTAGCAGCTCCAGCGAGAGCAAGCATTTAATAATTTCTGCAGTTACAAATGTGTGGCATAACTCATCTTCCCTGGAAACCAGCTACAGAAAAGCTCACTTTTAAGATTCCTGATGAGCCGTCTGATGCTACAGAGAAGCAGCTTTGCCTCAGGTTTAGAGCACACATATCCTCTACATTTAAAGGAAAGATAGTATTTATGCCTCCTCCATAAAGATTTCATGCAGAGAAAGTAATTGCTCTCACTTAATAGTATGTATCAATGAATAAGGATGAGGTTGCTTTTAATTAAATGGATGCTGACATAGGTATGCTTCAACAGGCATAGACAGATTGAGAAAGACAATGTTTTTTATCAAGCAATATTTTCAAAGCCAATATTTTTCTGTGCATGGTTACTAAATGTAGGCAGCTTTGTGCTGTCTTCTTGTCCTAACTGGTTTGCTAAATTACTAATAAAATAACATATAGCTTACATTTAAAAGATTAATGGCCTTGTCTCCATGCTGAATGTGCTCTTTCATCTACCTCTCTATAAATGTAGCTTGTTTCCCACACCAGCCTACTACATATTCAAAAAGACACTCAATTGTCCAGCAAATATGCAATAAATAAAACATCTTCAAGTCGATATTTGAGTAGGTAAATTTCTACCCTTGTAATATTCAGTTTGTGAATTCTTGTACCTATCAAGGCAGTCAATTTTCTTCAAAAATTTAAATGCACTTACAATAGTTTTCTATAAAGAAGGAAAAAAAAAACTTTCATGAAAAATAGTGGGGGGAACATATGAACTGGTTCTGTAGATAAAGGCATCTTAGTTAATTCCAACACACTAAGTTGAACTGTAGAGTGCACACAGAAGAAGGGGTGGTCCATTGCACAAGTTGTCCTCTGATCTGCACAGGAACACAGTCATTCAGACATGCACTTTCCACCATGTATTCATGCGTGCAAATATACAAATAAACATGAAGAAGGTGTATATTTGGTGGAGAACATTTAAGTAAACTCTGTAAGGATAAACTTTGTAAGGACCCTTGGCTTTGCTTCTAACTTGAAAACTAATTTCTGGATGAGATGACCAAGTAAAACAACTGCAGGCTGAGGAGCTAAAGGGCAGGCAATATCAAATGAGTGAGGACTCATTTTCTGCAGATGCTTTAAGAATCTGAGAATTGGCTGGAGAGATGGCTCAGTGGTTAAGAACACCGACTGCTCTCCCAGATGTCCTGATTTCAATTCCCAGCAACCACATGGTGGCTCACCACCATCTGTAATGGGATCTGATGCCCTCTTCTGGTGTGTCTGAAGACAGTGACAGTGTATTTAAATAAAACAAAGAATCAGCGAATTACATTGATTATAATATTAAAATACTCATAAAATTAAAGGAATAGGGCCTGAACTATGGCTTAATTTACATTAATTAGTTAACATTAATCACACAGTAAGGAGCTCTTTTCATGAACAGCAGTTTACTCTTGCTGTGTTTACATCATGTGTTCATTAAAATCACAGAAAGCATTAGTGAAGAGGCCTAAATGAGGTCAAGAGATCTGAAAGATGAGAAAACTGGCCAAAGAGATGGCAGAGTATATTAACTATGGAGAGTCGAGAGCCAAACTCTGAGTCTTTTGTAAGGGGCTCAGCGATTTGCAGAGACTCAAGGATAGGCCATCTAAGGACTTGCAGCCTTGGAACTAGGGAAGAGAGTGGTTATTGCAAAGTAGTTGTGTCAGGGACTTGAAGAAATGTGGGTGTGGTAGAAAGACTGAGAGAGCAAGGTAAAGGGCTGCTTTCTGGAAACATAAAATATATAAAATACTTCTAAGTGTCCATTTTATGTAGTAAAAATATTTATATATAGATCTGGAGATATATTATAGGGGCAAAACACATAATTAGCATTTATGAAGCTGCTCATTCAATCTCCAAAAAAGAAAAAGAAAAAAAGAAGAAAGATTATGTATTATAAATAAAATGACATGAAAATTGTGATTCACCTGGTATGATATTCTCCAATAAAACCTCAATAAAAAATCATTTTCTTTTCTGAATTTATAACGTAAGTCTAGGTTATATGTGTTTGTTACTAAGATATTAATTATTTTTTCTGAAAAGAAACAATAGAGGGAATCAGAGCCTCATCTGCTCATAATGGAACACATACGTTCACACAGTTGCTGGCAAAACCATTTTTACACGATGAGAAGGGATTGATTTAATTTTCATTCTCCTAAGTTAACTAAACATCTAAGCGTTGTAATATGTGTGCAGAGTCCCACATGAAATGATCGCTTTACATGCATATTCACAAAGTACTACAAACTGCAGCTATTATTTCCTCTAAGTCATATTCATTGTAGCTTCCAATCAGCAAGAAAGTTCTCCAATGAGTGTACAGCCAGGTAAGGATGTGCCAAACCCATGTTCTTCCCCCCACCCCCATATTGTGTCTCTATGTTATTCATTCACTTTCAACCAATGAAAGCAAACAATAGAAAATAAGAATCACATTCCGGTGGAGATTACTTTGCTCTAAAATTCAGGCATTCCAGTGGGCTATATTTCCTTTTTGCATTATTTTGATTCACATGTAACAAAAGGTACATATATCTGGGGTGGGCAATGTGCTTCATGGATAGTGAGAAAGGGATTGTGGTTTAGGGTTCACCAAAGGGAAGGGTAGTAAGAGATGTTAATGAATCAGCACCCCTATGTAGGAAAACCACATGAAAGCTAGTTAGAATCCTGTGCAGTTCAGCATATAGTCCCTTTAGTAGCCCTTCAGAATTCCACCATCTTCCACTTGAGTTTCTCCAGGGAGAGAGGGAGCCAGGCTCTCTCACATCATCTGCTCCCCTATTCAGCAGATGGTTGTGTCTGCAGAGGAGACAGCCTGAGGTATCTGATTTATATTTGGCTTTGAGGTTGGCTATAGGCGAGGCTCACACAATATTCTTCAGTGTTTCTTTGGCATGGAAAGAATGAAAAACACATAATTATATTCATTTAAAAAGTTCTCATTTTAAATGCAATAACAACTTCCATGGAAACCTCTCAAAGAGTGCTGTAATAGAAATATGCATGATACATTTTTGTCTGATCATACATCACACAGTTTTTTTAAATAAGCACATGAAATAAAAAATGTTTATGCTGTCAGCATATGGTTCACAGCTACAACCTGGAGATCTTCCAGCTCCCTGAATTTTGAATAACTTCAACTTTGCACTCTGTTGGACAAAAGAGACCCACCACATGGTCCCTAACAATATTTTCAGAATGAAACTTTCCTCTGGGGTTTTTTAAACCAGCTAAACTCAAGACTTGTCAACTATTCCCTTTAAACCTTTTTTTGGTTTATTTATTTATTTTTTTGCAGTTGTTTGAGTGAGAATATAGCTGAAGATATATATGTATGTGTATATGTATACATACATATATTTGGGTGGCTTTCTGTCGAGATGTCCAAGCAAACTGAGTTCAGAACTAACACACCTTTTTGACATTAAGAAAATTAGCTTGGCAGAAGTATATGACACATCTTGCAAATTCAGGAAGATAGAACTGGCATTTTTAATGAACCGCAAGGTGTGAAACAGCAGTTGACTGTGGCTATCTGTCAGCTCCAAATAATCAAATTCTAATTTCTGTAGCAACTAGAGGCAGAATTTCAAAGCCGTCTTTCAGCTGCAGAGTGCACAGAGCTCTCAGGGAAGCCACCTTTGACATCATAATTGTGACACTTGTGGTTTGGGTTACAACAGGGCCAGTGGGCAACAGCCTAACAGCTCCCTGGTGTCCTTTGGAGTGGTTGGAGACTAATCGGCAGAACAGACCTCAGCAAATTTTAAGTGGCAGTAAAATATACATTGGACTTCTTTGAACATGTTGCTAGTTAATTAGATGTGTGGTTTTAAAATCCCCAGGCTTTCCATTCTTCAAAACAAGCAGTGCCGTTGTTTTCCTGGTGGGCTGACGGGAGACATAAGCGGCATGTAACGTGTTAGGTTGAACACTGTGGTTAATGCTCTGAGCCATGCAGTTTCTCAGGGTATTGTAATTGATTGAATCCTTGTCTTGTGCTATCTTATCTTTTTTTCTTCTTCCTTATTTCCTTCCTCCCTCCCTTCCTTTCTTTCTTCCTTTTTTCTACAACAGACTATTCTCCAGCTAGCAATACTCAAATCTCAGCCTCCTGAGTGCTGGGATCCCAACCCCCTCTTACCATGTCTACACTGTAATTACCTTTATAAAAATATTTTAACTCTGAACCTGGATAGTGCATTTTAGACCAGAAGAGGGCATCAGATCCAATGAAACTGGAGTTAGAGATGGTTGTGAACTGCCATTTTGACTGTTGGAAATGAAATAACATCCTTGGCAAGAACATCACATGCTCTAAGCATTGATACATTGCTTTACCCCCATTTTATATTTGCATTTTGTGTTTTACTTCCATCATAGGAGCAGTTACTACTTTAAGAAGTTATTGATAATAATATTTTATAATTATATCATTTGAGCATAAGAATTTTTAAAATAGTGCCTGAACCTCAAAGTGGTACCCATATTTTGTAGCTGAATAAATTGAGATCTGGAGAATCTGAATTGCAAAATAACATAGATCATATTAACACACTTTTAAACTTGAGTGTCCCTTATGTTCCATAGGTGGATTATAGCCATTCAGTGTCTGGGCTCCAACATCACTTTTATCAGGTTCATCTGGGGTGGGTCCAGCTAATGTAAGGTAAGATTCACATTGGCCCAGAATTCCACTTTAAGGACTCTGGCCTGCATGATTAGTGGTAAAAGGTCCTCTGACCAGTCTCTTCATGCCCCCCTTCACAGCATTGCTCTATGCAGGGATCATGTCCATTCTATGGAGCAGGATTGAGGATGATGGAGAAGGGCCTTTTTCCCTTCTGCTCCACATTCTTCATCTGACTAACTCATTTAATCTTCAGGCTTAGATGTCCCTTCATCAAAGAAGCCTTCAGTAAAATGGTTTATCGTTATTTTCAAATGTCTGTGCATTTGGTTAATGTGTGTCTGTCTTCCAAAGCCCCACAGACCTTGAATCTCCAGCCTCTCCTGTTTTCCTTGGAGCAAAACCAATATCACTTCACCTAGTTCAATCCTTGGCACTTAGAGCTAATCCCAGGGATGAGTATTTTATCTTTACTGTCTCCTACTCCTGAGATTTTGGACAAAGGCTGTGATTTTTTTTTCTAATCCTAACACTACCTTTGTGTACACAACACACAGTGTACACTATAAATAATAATTTTGATAGTTGTGTTGAGGACATTAGCAAGCTCATTCACATGAAAGTGATGCTTTAAAAAGGCACCCTCAGCTTTAAAAGCCATGTTGAGCTCACAGATGACATTCAGCAAGTGTTTGAAGCTAATTAGATTTGATTCCTTCGGAAAGAGTGGTTTTTACTCTCTCCAAGGAAGTTAACTTTAACAGTTCTTTATCTGAGCATTGAAACACCTGGGTGTTAAGGTAGGAGCTTGAAAATGCTTCTGCTCTGTCTTTTCATTTCATCCTGAATACTAAGTCAATGAGAGTCAGTTTAAATGTAATAGAGGTACCTGTCACATGCCTTATGATCCCTTATCATTTCCTGCTAATTCTTTCTTATAAACTCCATTGCATTGTGATTGCAGGGTGTCTATCTTTGGCTTACTGGAGCTTCTATCTAGCAATGTGAACAGGCATACCATTCTTAAAGTAAATTTAAAAGTTCCATAGTTATAGCAGAGCGAGTCAGACAACAGAATGACCAATTAAAGCACATGGCACTCTTGCTATTGGGCAATGAACCTTTTACTATTCTGAGTTTATAAACACCCATTCTGAATAGCTAGCACATGTCAAATTACTTCATGTCAATGGTGTATAATTATAAACAACTCATTTTCAGCTTTGCCATAGTTATAACCCGGGGCAATGCCCATGGCATACTTTACTTCCAAGAAATGATAGACTGGGAGAAGAGCAACTCTCACATATTTCCTGGAAGAGTTTAAGCAGTTCTCATTTTTATCATCCTACACTAAATTATTTGAGGTTTGTTGTGGAAGGCCCTGGTGCTGCTTGTATTTTGATGTTAATTCCGCTTTCCTGGGAGGGGTTGTCTGGAATGAGTCACACACTCAGGTGACTTCTTGTGAACCATCTCCTAGTGAATAAAGGAACTCACTGGGTGAGTAGGTGGGACTTCCAGGTTGTAGAGGGGAAGAGAGTAGGCAGGAAGAGATGGGAGCTTTTGGATAGGCAGAATGAGAGGGCAAGATGTAGCTGTTAGTATCTCCTAGTTTAGATGGCAAATCTGCCAGGATTTGCCACCGGAGGATTTCAATTTAATATGGATTACAAGATTAAGATTCTAGTTGATGTATCCAGCAATTGAGTTACCTTTGATTCTGAACTAAGTTTGGTTTGTGTTTTCCTTCACGTGGTGGTTCGACTGGGTTCCAGAGAGAAAGGTAAGACAGTAAAGTGTGGGTTTGCCTGAAGTGCAGCAACAAAGGCCATGGGAGTTTTGAAGCATGGGACTGATGTGGTAATGGGAAATTATGGCCTGCCAATGGGAAATTAGTGAGCTGGGTAGAGAGATTTTGGAGTTCTGAGTCAAAGGGTCTCCATGGAGATAAGAACAGGCTGGCCATTGCCTTCCAGTGCCTAGACTGCCAGCCCACTGGGGCAGAGAGTAGCTGAGTATTGTGTGGAATGGTGCCACTCTTTTAATATTTCCCTCAACCGAGGTTGTTAATGGTGTGCCAGGGAAATGATGGTGATTTCCCAAAACACACAGGAGACAATCTAATATTAATTCTCACAGCAGTGTCTTTATTCTATTCGAACTAGTTGGGCCCCCAAAGAAAATACCACCATCAGGCAAGACAGTTTTGGTGGTGGTGGGGAACCCCAAATATCTATCGGGACAAGACTTTATAGTAAGCAGCAAGCAGGTAATATGTGTGCAAGCATCTAATTGGAAAGCTCCTGTGGCCTTTAACATAATTGGCTGGTGCTGTGAGTCATACCATAAACTTAACTTCTGTTCCCCTCTGCATTCGTGGTCATTAGGCAAGGGGTAGGCTTATAACCTGGGGTGCAGATTTGTTTGGGGAATAACCAGGAGACACTGGCCTTGTTGGGAATTAGCCTAGAGACTAGATCTAGGCTCAGGTCCTTTTGGGGGGCAACTTGGAAACTAATGCTAGATAGTCTACCTAAAAAAAAAAAAAAAAAAAAAAAAATAGGTCAGGTTCTCTAAAATGGAGTCTTAATTTAAAAGCTTTGGCATCTCATTAAAATTCACAGCTCTGAACATTTATGTCATGTTATCAGAGTAAAGGGGCAGCCCAGGACAGACATATTCAGCTTTGCCATTTCAAAGCCTACCCACTTGTACAATTGCAATCTTACCCTTAAGAAATATTATATCCCTGCCCTGAGATTCTACCTCACAGTAGTCAGAATGGCTAAGGTGAAAAATTCAGGTGACAGAAGATGCTGGCGAGGATGTGGAGAAAGAGAAACACTCCTCCATGGTTGATGGGATTGCAAGCTTGTACAACCACTCTGGAAATCAGTCTGGAGTTTCCTCAGAAAATTGGACATAGTACTACCTGAAGATCTAGCAATACCTTTCCTGGGCATATACCCAGAAGATGTTCCAACTTGTAAAAAGGACACATGCTCCACTGTGTTCATAGCAGCCTTATTTATAATAGCCAGAAGCTGGAAAAAAATCCAGGTGTCCCTCAACAGAGGAATGGATACAGAAAATGTGGTACATTTACCCAATAGAGTACTACTCGCCAATTAAAAACAATGAATCCATGAAATTCTTAGGCAAATGGATGTATCTGTAGGATAACATCCTGAGTGAGGTAACCCAATCACAAAAGTACATACATGATATGCATTCAGTGATAAGTAGATATTAGCCCAGGAACTTAGAATATCCAAGATACAATTTGTAAAGCATATGAAGCTCAAGAAGAAGGAAGACCAAAGTGTGGATACTTCGATCCTTCTTAGAATGGGAACAAAATACCCATGGAAGGAGTTACAGAGACAAAGTTCAGAGCTCAGTTGGAAGGAAGGACCATCCAGAGTCTGCTTCACCCAGGGATCCATCCCATATACAACCACCAAACCCAGACACTATTGCATAAGCCAGCAATATTTTACTGACAGGACCCTGATATAGCTCTCTCTTGTGAGGCTATGCCAGTGCCTGGCAAATACAGAAGTGGATGCTCACAGTCATCTATTGGATGGAACACAGGGTTCCTAATGAAGGAGCTAGAGAAAGTGCCCAAGGAGCTAAAAGGGTCTGCAACCGTATAGGAGGAACAACAATATGAACTAACCAGTACCCCTCTCCCCCAGAGCTTGTGTCTCTAGTTGCATATGTAGCAGGCAGCCATCAATGGAAGGAGAGGCCCTTGGTCTTGTGAAGATCATATGCCCCAGTACAGGGGAATGCCAGGGCCAGGAAGCAGGAGTTGGTGGGTTGGGGAGCAGGGCAGGGGAAGGGTATAGGGGGCTTTGGGGATAGCATTTGAAATGTAAATGAAGAAAATATCTAATAAAAAAGGGAAAAAATATTAAATCCAATCCAGAGAGTCTCAGATTTACCAAAAGAGAAGGTTTGTGTTAAAAAAAACTTGGCCTTAGAGGCAATGGTGAAAGGAATTTTGTCTTGGTTAATACTGAGAGGGCAATAAACTGTATTCAATGTTATAATCAAAATATAGAATTTTTGTGTTAACCAAGATTAAGTTCAATTTCAAATTTCTCTTTTTAATTGGATATTTTATTTATTTACATTTCAAATGTTATCTTCTTTTCTGGTTTCCCCTCTGCAAACTCCCTATCCCACCCCCCTGTACCCTGTTTCTATGAGGGTAATCTTCCACCCACCCACCCACTCCCATCCTAGCATTCCTGTATACTGGGGCATCAAGCCTTCACAGAACTAAATGCATCTCTCCCCACTGATGCCAAATAAGGCCCCTTCAGCTCCTTCAGTCCTTCTCTTAACTCCTCCATTGGGGTCCCTATCCTCAGTCCTCAGGTTGGCTGTGAACCTCCTCATCTGTATTGGTTACGATCTGCCAGAGCCTCTCAGGAGACAGCTGTATCAGTCTCCTGTCAGCAAGCACTTATGTGCATTAGCAATAGTGTCTGGGTTTTGTGTCTGCATATGGGATGGATCCCCAGGTAGAAAAGTCTCTAGATTTCCTTTCCTGCAGTATCTGCTCTACTCTTTGTCCCTGTATTTTCTCTAGATGGGAGCAATTCTGGGTTAAAATTTTGAAGCTGGGTGGGTGGCCCAATCCCCTAAATGGGAGGCCATGCCTAACCTCTGGATATGGTTTGACAGGTTCTCCCTCCTCTTTGTGGGATCTTTAAGCTAATGACATCCCCATAAGATCCTGGGAGGCTCTTGCTTTCCTAGAGTCTGGGACTTTCTGGTTGCTACTCTCAGTTCCCCATCCCCTACTGCTACACATCTCTGTTCAATCTCCTAACCTTCTGTACATCTCATCCATCTGCCCCTCTTTTTCTGCCCCCCCTCTTTTCTTCCTCCCAAGTCCCTCCCACCTTCTACTTACCTTGATTATTTTTATCCCCCTTCTAAAAATGGACTGAAGCATTCACACTTTGGTCTTCCTTCCTCTTGATCTTCATGTGGCCCATGAATTGTATGATGAGTATTCCATGCTCTTTGCCTAATATCCACTTATCAGTGAGTACATACCATGTGTGGTCTTTTGTGACTGAGTTACCTCAATCAGGATGATATATATTCTAGATCCATCAATTTGTCTATAAATTTCATGAAGTTGTTGTTAATAGCTGAGTAGTATTCCGTTGTTTAAATGTACATTTTCTGTATCCATTCCTCTGTTGAGGGACATCTGGGTTGTTTCCAGCTTCTGGCTATTCTAAATATGGCTACTATGAACATAGTGGAGTATGTGTCCTTATTGCATGTTGGAGCATCTTCTGGGTATATGCTCAGGTATATACCCAGAAGACCTGAGGTAGTACTATGTCCAGTTCTCTGAGGAACCGACAGATTGATTTCCAAAGTGGTTGCCAAAAGCAATCTACAGATTCAATGCAATCCCCATCAAAATTCCAACTCAATTCTTCATAGAGTTAGAATGAGCAATTCTCAAATTCATTTGGAATAAAAAAAAAAAACAGGATAGCAAAAACTATTCACAACAATAACAGAACATCTGGGGGAATCACCATCCCTGACCTCAAGCTGTATAACAGGGGAATAGTTATAAAAACTGCATGGTATTGGTACAGTGACAGGCAGGTGAGTCAGCGGAATAGAATTGAAGACCCAGAAATAAATCCACTCACCTATGGTCACTTGATATTTGACAAAGAAGCTAAACACATCCAGTGGAAAAAAAGATAGCATTTTCAACACATGGTGCTGGTTCAGCTGGTGGTCAAAATGTAGAAGAATGCAAATTGATCCATTCTCATCTCCCTGTTCAAAGCTCAAGTCCAAGTGGATCAAGGACCTCCACCTAAAACCGGATACTGAATCTAATAGAAGAGAAAGTGGGGAAAACCCTCCAACACATGGGCACAGGGGAAAAGTTCCCGAATAGAACACTAATGGCTTATGCTCTAAAATCAAGAATCGACAAATAGGACCTCAGAAAATTGCAAAGCTTCTATAAGGCAAAGGACATTATCAATAGGACAAAACAGCAACCAACAGATTGGTAAAAGATCTTATACCAATCCTACATCCAATAGAGGCCTAATGTCTAATATATACAAAGAACTCAAGAAGTTTGACTCCAGAGAACTAAATAACCCTATAAAAATGGGGAACAGAAACTCAAGAAGATAGACTCCAGAAAATCAAATAACCCTATTAAAAATGGGGTACAAAGCTAAACAGAGGATTCTTCACTGAGGAAGCCCAAATGGCCAAGAAGCACCTAAAGAAATGTTCAACATCCTTATTCATCAGGGAAATGCAAATCAAAATGACCGTGAGATTCTAACTCACATAAGACAGATTGGCTAAGACAAAAAACTCAGGTGACAGCAGATGCTGGCAAGGATGTAGAGAAAGAGGAACACTCCTCCATTGCTTTTGGGATTGCAAGCTGGTACAATTTCAAATTTCAGTTATCTGCTTCTCTGCCTGTGTCTTCTACCTGTTTGTAGTTTCTGGTTACTGGATTGTCTGTTATCAGTCTGGAGTCTCTTCTCTCTCTCTCTCTTTCTCTCTCTCTCTCTCTCTCTCTCTCTCTCTCTCTCTCTCTCTCTCTCTCTCTCTCTCTCTCTCCCTCCCTCCCTCCCTGTGTGTGTGTGTCTGGTGTGTGTGTGTGTGTGTGTGTGTGGCTGTAAAGTGTGACATGACTGCCTCTAACTAAAATGTTAGGTCTATAATTATTATAGAGCACCCCCCCCCAAAAAAAAAACCAAAAAAAAAAAAAAAAAAACAGAATGGGTAAGGGATGAGGGGTGCTTTCTTCCTCACGGAAATATTTAACAGTTTTACAAGTCAAGGTGCTTTATTCATCCCATTCAATACAGAACATCACCCAAAACCTCATACAAATGTTATCAATCTATTTACTCATGCTGCTTCCAAATTTGGGTGAATATTTCATTTAAGGTTGTTTTCAACCTGTTGGCTCTATTTTAGCAAGTGATTAGTACAATATATCCACAATAAAATATATACATTGCTCTGATTCAGTGGTGTGAAACACTCCATAACTTAAGATGAAAGATGTGCATTTAGCAGTTTGTGAAATGTGATTACATGGTAAATCGAAAACATAGAAGGGTTGATTACACTGTTTTATTAAGGACAGGTTAAACTTGAATAGGCCTAGTGCACAAAGATAGCAGGTTAAGTATACAGGCTTAAATGATCTCAAATCACATTATTAACTTGGCTACAAGGTCCTGCAAAAGCTTAGTCTCTTTGGAGTCAAGAGTCATAACAGTGAAGTGCCACCACAAGAGTCTGTGTCCCAGAGTTTACTTTCAATAGTGGAGAAATCTCACAGTTCTGCTTACAAGGCAACAGACTTTGTTGGCTGGAGTCCATGTTCCTGGAAGTAAGGCACTTGTTCAAGTGAAATTTTGAGGTATAGATCTCCTGGGCATGTGCCATAGTCTCTCCAAGGAAGTCTAATTTATAAAGTCAGGTGTTGCGAAATTAAGCAAAGATGTTGCTATGTAAGCTGGGGAGGATGCCATACCTCTGAATCTAAAGACCCAGGACTTCTCAACTACAATTTGTTGTTATTCACTCTTGATCCAAGAAGTCATAGAGAAAAGGGAAGAGATTATTCGTATTCAGAAGCAATGTTCAAAACTGTACTGCAAAATATATAAAGATAACCTGGAATTGAGTTTTTTAATCATTCAGTGATAAACTGTTCTCCCCACTGGGCAGATGTATTGAAAAGTCCCTCGGCATCTTTAAACTGAACTCTCTATTTCCTTGAGCAATGCATGGGAAACTAGAAAGTTGGGGCCTTGTCTAATCTCAGAAGAGTGAAATTTATTCTTCACCTTTTTTATTTAAAGAAACTTTTGTTAAAAACCATGCTATTCTGGTGACTAAGGTCAGGAACTCAAAACTCTTCTATAAGAGAAGCTGCTTTCCTAGCCTCGAAGAGACTTGAAGTGTCAGGGTCAAAAGGCACTTCACCCTCTCAGAGGCAAAGGGGAGAATGGGGGAACGATTGTGGGAAGGTGTGACCAGGAAGGTGGCAGTGAGCAGAATGTGAAGTGAATAAGTAAAATAAATAAATAAATAAATAAATAAATAAATAAATAAATAAATACTATTAATTGAGTGAGAGAGAGAGATAGAGAGAGAGAGAGAGAGAGAGAGAGAGAGAGAGAGAGAGAGAGAGAGAGAGAGAGAGAGAGAAGCTGCTTTTAGAGCAAAGAAGGAAACCCAGAGTTCCTGTAGTGAATCTTCAGTAATAATGGAGCTGAGCTGAGCTCTTCAGTGCTACTAAAGTAGGAAGAGAGCAGATATGTACACAGCACCTACTAGACCTTCTTGCTGCCCCCAGAAATAATTGGCATGGTGGTGACCAGCTGTTTCCCTGTCCTTCAGGTGCTCTGTGTTTTGAAAGAGACTCAGTAGCATCATTACTTCCATTTTCATTTCCACCCAGGAGCTTTTGAGTGTTGCCAAATATTTAACCTATGGACGATGATGGTATCCATTGTTCTTCAGCATTATCAACCCCTTCACTGATGCTCACAGGACATGTAAGTGGCTGCAGTTCTTACAGAAGATGGCATGGAATATGCATCTATACACTGCCAATGTCTAAGGGTAATTTGAAACTGGAACTAGGAGTGATACATCAAGACCCTGTAAGGGGTCCTGCACAGGTAAGTCTTTGGTCTCTAGGTCTTCAGAATATGCATGATCCTTTCCTCTGCTACTTGTAATCTCTTCTCACCTCCTCTACCTTCTAAGTTTCCTCTCATCCTGTTAACTATAAGACCCTGTGTCCAGAGGAGTATGTTCCTTCACCTACTTTAGGTTTAGCCCATACTAGCATCATCTTGTCATGTTGATACTATTTCAGGATATACTTCTGGATAGCTTTGGGATGAGAGATGGCAGGTAGACCAAACCTTCAATAAAAATCTAGAGCATTCAGTTCCATTTTCTTGCTGATCTTCAGGAGATGAGAAGGATTGATTGAATAAGTAACCTTTGCTTCCATACAAAGGTATCTACTATTCAAAAATGGCCCAGTGCAATTAAAACTAAACATTGCATATGTTCTTTCTTAATATAATTATTTCTTAATCTAGGTAAAGGTTAATATATTTTTTAAAAAATTATACTGTAATACACAATTAGTTTATGTTGCATTCTACTAAAACGTGGTGCTACACACAAAACACCACTGCCCCTCTGTTGGGGATTTTCCTCTCACAAAGACCTACTTCTCCAGCTCTCCAGTCCATGATCCTACAAGTTAAAGAAATCCTAACATCATCTGCACTTAACATCATATCCCAAAACATAAGAGCTTAGTCCCTCAAGACTGCCTGTACTTCAATGGCAGTCACAAACTACTGACAACTACAACTTCATACTGGGCAGCTAAAATCTCGAAAAGTTTCTCTATCTTCTCTTCCATTTCAGTAATGGACCAGAATGGCCAGTGAAATCAGGAAAACCCTTAGCTTACAAGAGCTGATTTATAACAAAGAATGTTGTAAGAAATAGATTCCATAGCAAATGCAGGGGTACAGAGTGAGGAATGGACTCTGTCTTATGAAGCTGAGCTTGCTACCTCTCAGCACATGGTTCTCTATCCTCCTTAGTGTAGAGCTTTTGGGAGAGATTCCTTTGTTTGTAAACAAAGGTTACTTATTCAATTAATTCTTCTCATCTTATGAGGATTAGCTAAAAAAAAAAAAAAAAAAAAAAGGAGCTGAATGCTCTAGATTTTTATTGAAGGTTTGGTCTACCTGCCATCTCTCATCCCAAAGCTATCCAGGAGTGTATCCTGAGATAACTTATTAGAACAGCATGCTTCCTGTCACTCCAAGACTTCCAAGGATTTAAGAGTTCTTTATCAGAAACCAGGCCAAAAAAGAAACAAAAAACAAAAAGTCAGACTAGGTACGGAGCAGACTCTTCTGTAAACAGAGGAGAAACTGTTCTAGATCAAGGATTAAATATAAGAACCCAACACATCTACATCTAGAACTAGTTCTTGTCTAGTTTAGTTCCCTCCTTGCACACTTGAAGAAATTGAGGCTGGGTCATGGAGTGACTGGGCAAGGGGCCACAAGGCTTCTCCCCCATGCCTTTGTTCGTTGAAAGACTCACTTCAGTGACCAAGCCACAAAGAGTTCACACATGCTATCCGTGCCTCTACTGAAGTCAGAATACACAGGTTTAATTTGTCTTGTGTGCCAGCCTGTGAGCTGGAGTACCATTTTAACCCAGATCCTTCTGGATTTTCAAATGGTGATATTGGTTGGTTTTTTTACTGCCATATAAATTGTTTTCTTTTGTCCTACATAAAATTCTAGTATTTATTGTTACTGCCCACAGCCACAGGAACCGGGTACTCCTGAAAGGTAGGCTGGGGCTGAAAGAGACTAGACTGTGAGAAAAGGACGAGGCCAAGACAGATTCTGATCAAAGCCCCAAAGTTTACTAAGAGTCTGTGCTTATAAAGAGGGGAGGCCCATCCCCCGCCAAGCCATTCTTGGTGCCTTTCAGCCTTAGGCAATCTGATCTGCTGGATGCTGTCTCTGAATAAGGGCCTCTCAGCAGGCAGCAGTGTCTTGGAGAAGAACAGCAGCAGGTGACAGAGCAATAGAGCCTTATAATTCTGAAGGCTCAACCCCAGGTGATCTCATTCTCAGTGGCAGCAAGGTCAAAGCCAGCCTACTCAAGGCTCAGGGAGGCTACAATTTATGAGGAAACATTCTGCCTCACATTTAAATGGGACAGTCCAGAGCTTATACCAAAACAGACTAGATTTCTTTTCAGTTAAAATCTCAGAGAGCATCCTGTCTTTTCAAACATGTGGTGACTTAGTTTTCCCCAAACAGAGGCACTTCTATCAATTTGCTCCTCCTTCTGCTTTCCTACTCTACCCCCTTTAGCCTAAACTTAACAATGCTCTTATATGCAATAGCCTACAGTTATCTGTGTTTAAAATAAAGCAGCAAAAGTCACTTCAAAGCCTGATCTATGCAGTGGCAAGGAAAATAGAGCTATCACATCAGTATCATGCCTGCTATCATTATGAGCTACATGAGGAATCAAGATCCCCGGAATGCTGGGGGCACCCACCACATTCCTGTACACCATTAGCGTCTTGCTATGAGTGCTGTGGAAACAGTCTGGGTTCTGAAATATATTTTCCTTTTTAGCCTGTGATTGACACTGTAAATATATAATTCCAATACAAATAATCTAAACTCTGAACCTGCTAATTTTAAGAAAAATCATGTCAGGCCACAACCCAAAATTAATTGCAACAAAGGACAGATATTTTCAGGAATGACTATATACCAGGAAAAAGTAGAACTAAAATTTTTGTGATTCTCTGTTAAGCCATATATGTGCCTTAAGTTGTCTTTCACTGTTTGTTCTTCAAAAATCTCCAGATGCACCTACACTTTAGAAGGGCATCATATCTCAGTGACAGATTTTAGATCAGACTCACCACGGTTTAAATCCCTGTTTCATCTGGTATCCATTCTGACCAGAATTAATGTCTTTATCTAAATCGGTTTTTTAATTTAACAATACTATATATCTCATAAACTGTTGTTAATATGAGATAAAGTAAAATATGGAAAGCCCCAAACCCCAAGCCTGGCACAACACAAGCCTTAACAAAACTCCATTTTGCAGCATCTGTAATATCTATTGACAAGTGTGCAGGCATGTAATTGTATCAATTCTATGCTTTGGACAATTAAAGGGCCAAGTCCTTGAATCTGGAGAGATGCTCCAGCGTATTCTCAGCGCTAAGCCTGATTGACCCAAGTTCAATCTCTTTATTTCAATGATAGAAGGGGGAAACAGGTGCTACACATTGTTCTGAGACCCAACACACAGACTGCGGTACACACACATGCATACATACACACAGTAAAAAAGCATTCAAAAGGAGAAAGCCATTGAATCATGAAATCCTTCCTACTCTTAGTGGTAAGATTCTATAGAAATGACTTTACAATTTGGGTATCATCAGTAATGGTTTTTGTAAGATAAATAAGCAGATTTTTATTTTTTTTTTTTTGTAGATTCAATGAAGACCTCTTACCACTAGCATGTTTCTTTATTGAAAACAGGTTAACAGAACAATTTAGTGTTATATTTCATAATTTCAAATGGGCAGCATAGTTTGGAGTTTTGCTAGGTCACTAAGTGGTAAAAATTGTCCACAATTTTCTGAAGACAATAGTTTAAAATTGACTCAAATTGGTGTGATTTTCCAGACATCCTGGCAAACTTGAGATTTCCCTAGAGACTTGACTGAAGCAAAATATAAAAATGGCACCATTTCAATTGTAAAGAGCAATAGATCTCCAGAATTTATTAATGTAGGCACAAGCAATATGAATGTGAGAAGATGTATTGGGCAAGCTTGCTAGTTAATTGCCTGTGGTGTCCTAGAATGGCAGTATTAGGTTCAAATTTCTTCTTGATTAAAATAGAGGCAAAACAAATCATAGAGGAAAGAATGTGGAAAATGTCTGTTCCACAAAGCAAAATCTTAGACACATGTTGTGTGTGGCTAGACTGGGTTGGGAATGTTGATAAACAAGATAAATGAAGGTTTTAGAATTCCCTTTCCCATTGCTATACCTTTTCTACTCTCAACTACTTTCCAAATCTCAGTAGTTAATACTTAGAGGTTCCTGCAGTATAGTCATCTCAGAGAAGAGTCACTTGTTCCACAACTCATTGCTATTGCCTCATTACTGCTAAAATCCACTGCTAAATTTCCGTGCATCCTGTTATAGAATGTGTTTACTTGTTCTAGCTAGATTATAAAGCATGGCAAATAGGAAACAAGCATCCAAGAACTTTTGTGTTCAGATGGAACTGATGGGGCTAAGGGCTAGTTTAGGAGACAGGGGAGGAAGGTAGAATAGGAAAAAGAAGACCTAAGTAAGTGCTGACTACTGTTCACAGTAAACCATGGTCTTAAAGGGCACCACTGCTTAAGGTTCCCATGAAAGCAAGACAGGGCCATACATGGGGAAAGAAAACTGCCCCACATGCAGTGACAATGGAAGCTTTGGTGAAGGAAGCCCATAGCAAACCCACATAGTGAAAACTTGTCACTGTCTGGATGTATCTGATCTGAAGATACTCTTTACAGGAACAGAAAGTTAGAAAATAAATACTTCAAGCCCATCACAGTAAACAGCCAAGGCCCCTGATGATAGTTATAAAGTTTCTTTTTTAAGTATGTGTTGGGAGCCGCGCCCACATTCGCCGTTACAAGATGGCGCTGACAGCTGTGTTCTAAGTGGTAAACAAATAATCTGCGCATGTGCCGAGGGTGGTTCTCCACTCCATGTGCTCTGCCTTCCCCGTGACGTCAACTCGGCCGATGGGCTGCAGCCAATCAGGGAGTGACACGTCCTAGGCGAAGGATAATTCTCCTTAATAGGGACGGGGTTTCGTTTTCTCTCTCTTGCTTCTTACACTCTTGCTCCTGAAGATGTAAGCAATAAAGTTTTGCCGCAGAAGATTCTGGTCTGTGGTGTTCTTCCTGGCCGGGCGTGAGAACGCGTCTAATAACAATTGGTGCTGAAACCCGGGACGAGAAAAAACTCGGGACTGGCGCAAGGAAGATCCCTCATTCCAGAACCAGAACTGCGGGTCGCGGTAATAAAGGTTCCCGTAAAGCAGACTGTTAAGAAGGATTCAACTGTATGAATTCAGAACTTTTCAGCTGGGGAACGAGAGTACCAGTGAGTACAGCTTTACGAGGTAAGCCTGGCCTTGAACTTTCTAAGGAAATTCAAGACAGTCTATCAGAAGTAAAGTGGAAAATGTTTGGCCTTGAATTTTTTCTAGTGTTAGAAGCCCTTTTGTTCCTTTTCACATGTTATCAAGTGGTTAAGGCAGGGCGGATTCTAGATGAAATTCAGGACAATCTATCAGAAGTAAAGCGGGGAGAGAGAGTAGGAGCAAAGAGAAAATATGGTACACAAAATAAGCGTACAGGCCTTTCCACGGGTCTTGAACCTGAGGAAAAGTTTAGGTCAGGTAAGAATACCTGGGGAGAGATTAGAAGGAAGGAAAAGAAAAAAGAAAAGAAAAAAGATCGATTAGCGGAGGTCTCTAGGAGATACTCGTCACTAGATGAGCTCAGGAAGCCAGCTCTTAGTAGCTCTGAAGCAGATGAAGAATTCTCCTCTGAAGAAACAGACTGGGAGGAAGAAGCAGCTCATTATGAGAAAAAAGGGTACCAGCCAGGTAAAGTGCTAGCTAATCAGTTAAGGAAGCCAAAAGCAGCTGGCGAAGGCCAGTTTGCTGATTGGCCTCAGGGCAGTCGGCTTCAAGGTCCGCCCTATGCGGAGCCCCCGCCCTGCGTAGTGCGTCAGCAATGCGCAGAGAGATGCGCAGAGAGGCAATGCGCAGAGAGATGCGCAGAGAGGCAGTGCGCAGAGAGGCAGTGCGCAGAGAGGCAGTGCGCAGACTCATTCATTCCCAGAGAGGAACAAAGGAAAATACAACAGGCATTTCCAGTCTTTGAAGGAGCCGAGGGTGGGCGTGTCCACGCTCCGGTAGAATACTTACAAATTAAAGAACTCGCCGAGTCGGTCCGTAAATACGGAACCAATGCTAATTTTACCTTGGTGCAGTTAGACAGGCTCGCCGGCATGGCACTAACTCCTGCTGACTGGCAAACGATTGTAAAAGCCGCTCTCCCTAGTATGGGCAAATATATGGAATGGAGAGCTCTTTGGCATGAAACTGCACAAGCGCAGGCCCGAGCAAACGCAGCTGCTTTGACTCCAGAGCAGAGAGATTGGACTTTTGACTTGTTGACGGGTCAGGGAGCTTATTCTGCTGATCAAACAAACTACCATTGGGGAGCTTATGCCCAAGTTTCCTCCACGGCTATTAGGGCCTGGAAGGCGCTCTCCCGAGCAGGTGAAACCACTGGTCAATTAACAAAAGTTGTCCAGGGACCTCAGGAGTCCTTCTCAGATTTTGTGGCCAGAATGACAGAGGCAGCAGAGCGTATTTTTGGAGATTCAGAGCAAGCCGCGCCTCTGGTAGAACAGCTAATCTATGAGCAAGCCACAAAGGAGTGCCGAGCGGCCATAGCCCCAAGAAAGAACAAAGGCTTAAAAGACTGGCTCAGGGTCTGTCGAGAGCTTGGGGGACCTCTCACCAATGCAGGCTTAGCGGCCGCCATCCTCCAATCTCAGAACCGCTCCATGGGCAGAAATAATCAGAGGACATGTTTTAATTGCGGAAAGCCTGGGCATTTTAAGAAAGATTGCAGAGCTCCAGATAAACAGGGGGGGACTCTCACTCTTTGCTCTAAGTGTGGCAAGGGTTATCATAGAGCCGACCAGTGTCGCTCTGTGAGGGATATAAAGGGCAGAATTCTTCCCCCACCTGATAGTCAATCAACTGATGTGCCAAAAAACGGGTCATCGGGCCCTCGGTCCCAGGGCCCTCAAAGATATGGGAACCGGTTTGTCAGGACCCAGGAAGCAGTCAGAGAGGCGACCCAGGAAGACCCACAAGGGTGGACCTGCGTGCCGCCTCCGACTTCCTACTAATGCCTCAAATGAGTATTCAGCCGGTGCCGGTGGAGCCTATACCATCCTTGCCCCTGGGAACCATGGGCCTTATTCTCGGCCGGGGTTCACTCACCTTGCAGGGCTTAGTAGTCCACCCTGGAGTTATGGATTGTCAACATTCCCCTGAAATACAGGTCCTGTGCTCAAGCCCTAAAGGCGTTTTTTCTATTAGTAAAGGAGATAGGATAGCTCAGCTGCTGCTCCTCCCTGATAATACCAGGGAGAAATTTGCAGGACCTGAGATAAAGAAAATGGGCTCCTCAGGAAATGATTCTGCCTATTTGGTTGTATCTTTAAATGATAGACCTAAGCTCCGCCTTAAGATCAACGGAAAAGAGTTTGAAGGCATCCTTGATACCGGAGCAGATAAAAGTATAATTTCTACACATTGGTGGCCCAAAGCATGGCCCACCACAGAGTCATCTCATTCATTACAGGGCCTAGGTTATCAATCATGTCCCACTATAAGCTCCGTTGCCTTGACGTGGGAATCCTCTGAAGGACAGCAAGGGAAATTCATACCTTATGTGCTCCCACTCCCGGTTAACCTCTGGGGAAGGGATATTATGCAGCATTTGGGCCTTATTTTGTCCAATGAAAACGCCCCATCGGGAGGGTATTCAACTAAAGCAAAAAATATCATGGCAAAGATGGGTTATAAAGAAGGAAAAGGGTTAGGACATCAAGAACAGGGAAGGATAGAGCCCATCTCACCTAATGGAAACCAAGACAGACAGGGTCTGGGTTTTCCTTAGCGGCCATTGGGGCAGCACGACCCATACCATGGAAAACAGGGGACCCAGTGTGGGTTCCTCAATGGCACCTATCCTCTGAAAAACTAGAAGCTGTGATTCAACTGGTAGAGGAACAATTAAAACTAGGCCATATTGAACCCTCTACCTCACCTTGGAATACTCCAATTTTTGTAATTAAGAAAAAGTCAGGAAAGTGGAGACTGCTCCATGACCTCAGAGCCATTAATGAGCAAATGAACTTATTTGGCCCAGTACAGAGGGGTCTCCCTGTACTTTCCGCCTTACCACGTGGCTGGAATTTAATTATTATAGATATTAAAGATTGTTTCTTTTCTATACCTTTGTGTCCAAGGGATAGGCCCAGATTTGCCTTTACCATCCCCTCTATTAATCACATGGAACCTGATAAGAGGTATCAATGGAAGGTCTTACCACAGGGAATGTCCAATAGTCCTACAATGTGCCAACTTTATGTGCAAGAAGCTCTTTTGCCAGTGAGGGAACAATTCCCCTCTTTAATTTTGCTCCTTTACATGGATGACATCCTCCTGTGCCATAAAGACCTTACCATGCTACAAAAGGCATATCCTTTTCTACTTAAAACTTTAAGTCAGTGGGGTTTACAGATAGCCACAGAAAAGGTCCAAATTTCTGATACAGGACAATTCTTGGGCTCTGTGGTGTCCCCAGATAAGATTGTGCCCCAAAAGGTAGAGATAAGAAGAGATCACCTCCATACCTTAAATGATTTTCAAAAGCTGTTGGGAGATATTAATTGGCTCAGACCTTTTTTAAAGATTCCTTCCGCTGAGTTAAGGCCTTTGTTTGGTATTTTAGAAGGAGATCCTCATATCTCCTCCCCTAGGACTCTTACTCTAGCTGCTAACCAGGCCTTACAAAAAGTGGAAAAAGCCTTACAGAATGCACAATTACAACGTATTGAGGATTCGCAGCCTTTCAGTTTGTGTGTCTTTAAGACAGCACAATTGCCAACTGCAGTTTTGTGGCAGAATGGGCCATTGTTGTGGATCCATCCAAACGTATCCCCAGCTAAAATAATAGATTGGTATCCTGATGCAATTGCACAGCTTGCCCTTAAAGGTCTAAAAGCAGCAATCACCCACTTTGGGCGAAGTCCATATCTTTTAATTGTACCTTATACCGCTGCACAGGTTCAAACCTTGGCAGCCACATCTAATGATTGGGCAGTTTTAGTTACCTCCTTTTCAGGAAAAATAGATAACCATTATCCAAAGCATCCAATCTTACAGTTTGCCCAAAATCAATCTGTTGTGTTTCCACAAATAACAGTAAGAAACCCACTTAAAAAGGGGATTGTGGTATATACTGATGGATCAAAAACTGGCATAGGTGCCTATGTGGCTAATGGTAAAGTGGTATCCAAACAATATAATGAAAATTCACCTCAAGTGGTAGAATGTTTAGTGGTTTTAGAAGTTTTAAAAACCTTTTTAGAACCCCTTAATATTGTGTCAGATTCCTGTTATGTGGTTAATGCAGTAAATCTTTTAGAAGTGGCTGGAGTGATTAAGCCTTCCAGTAGAGTTGCCAATATTTTTCAGCAAATACAATTAGTTTTGTTATCTAGAAGATTTCCTGTTTATATTACTCATGTTAGAGCCCATTCAGGCCTACCTGGCCCCATGGCTCTGGGAAATGATTTGGCAGATAAGGCCACTAAAGTGGTGGCTGCTGCCCTATCATCCCCGGTAGAGGCTGCAAGAAATTTTCATAACAATTTTCATGTGACGGCTGAAACATTACGCAGTCGTTTCTCCTTGACAAGAAAAGAAGCCCGTGACATTGTTACTCAATGTCAAAGCTGCTGTGAGTTCTTGCCAGTTCCTCATGTGGGAATTAACCCACGTGGTATTCGACCTCTACAGGTCTGGCAAATGGATGTTACACATGTTTCTTCCTTTGGAAAACTTCAATATCTCCATGTGTCCATTGACACATGTTCTGGCATCATGTTTGCCTCTCCGTTAACCGGAGAAAAAGCCTCACATGTGATTCAACATTGCCTTGAGGCATGGAGTGCTTGGGGGAAACCCAAACTCCTTAAGACTGATAATGGACCAGCTTATACATCTCAAAAATTCCAACAGTTCTGCCGTCAGATGGACGTGACCCACCTGACTGGACTTCCATACAACCCTCAAAGACAGGGTATTGTTGAGCGTGCGCATCGCACCCTCAAAACCTATCTTATAAAGCAAAAGAGGGGAATTGAAGAGATTTTACCCCGAGCACCAAGAGTGTCTGTGTCTTTGGCACTCTTTACACTCAATTTTTTAAATATTGATGCTCATGGCCATACTGCGGCTGAACGTCATTGTTCAGAGCCAGATAGGCCCAATGAGATGGTTAAATGGAAAAATGTCCTTGATAATAAATGGTATGGCCCGGATCCTATTTTGATAAGATCCAGGGGAGCTATCTGTGTTTTCCCACAGAATGAAGACAACCCATTTTGGATACCAGAAAGACTCACCCGAAAAATCCAGACTGACCAAGGGAATACTGATGTCCCTCGTCTTGGTGATGTCCAGGGCGTCAATAATAAAGAGAGAGCAGCGTTGGGGGATAATGTCGATATTTCCACTCCCAATGACGGTGATGTATAATGCTCAAGTATTCTCCTGCTTTTTTACCACTAACTAGGAACTGGGTTTAGCCTTGATTCAGACAGCCTTGGCTCTGTCTGGACAGGTCCAGACGACTGACACCATTAACACTTTGTCAGCCTCAGTGACTACAGTCATAGATAAACAGGCCTCAGCTAATGTCAAGATACAGAGAGGTCTCATGCTGGTTAATCAACTCATAGATCTTGTCCAGATACAACTAGATGTATTATGACAAATAACTCAGCTGGGATGTAAACAAAAGTTTCCGGGATTGTGTGTTACTTCCATTCAGTATGTTAAATTTACTAGGGCAGCTAATTTGTCAAAAAGTCTTTTTCAGTATATGTTACAGAATTGGATGGCTGAATTTGAAAAGATCCTTCGGGAATTGAGACTTCAGGTCAACTCCACGCGCTTGGACCTGTCCCTGACCAAAGGATTACCCAATTGGATCTCCTCAGCATTTTCTTTCTTTAAAAAATGGGTGGGATTGATATTATTTGGAGATACACTTTGCTGTGGATTAGTGTTGCTTCTTTGATTGGTCTGTAAGCTTAAGGCCCAAACTAGGAGAGACAAGGTGGTTATTGCCCAGGCGCTTGCAGCTCTAGAACATGGTGCTCCCCCTGATATATGGTTATCTATGCTTAGGCAATAGGTCGCTGGCCACTCAGCTCTTACATCTCATGAGGCTAGTCTCATTGCACGGGATAGAGTGAGTGTGCTTCAGCAGCCCGATAGAGTTGCACGGCTAAGCACTGCAGTAGAAAGGCTCTGCGGCATATATGAGCCTATTCTAGGGAGACATGTCATCTTTCAAGAAGGTTGAGTGTCCAAGTGTCCTTCTCTCCAGGCAAAACGACACGGGAGCAGGTCAGGGTTGCTCTGGGTAAAAGCCTGTGAGCCTAAGAGCTAATCCTGTACATGGCTCCTTTACCTACACACTGGGGATTTGACCTCTATCTCCACTCTCATTAATATGGGTGGCCTATTTGCTCTTATTAAAAGGAAAGGGGGAGATGTTGGGAGCCGCGCCCACATTCGCCGTTACAAGATGGCGCTGACAGCTGTGTTCTAAGTGGTAAACAAATAATCTGCGCATGTGCCGAGGGTGGTTCTCCACTCCATGTGCTCTGCCTTCCCCGTGACGTCAACTCGGCCGATGGGCTGCAGCCAATCAGGGAGTGACACGTCCTAGGCAAAGGATAATTCTCCTTAATAGGGACGGGGTTTCGTTTTCTCTCTCTTGCTTCTTACACTCTTGCTCCTGAAGATGTAAGCAATAAAGTTTTGCCGCAGAAGATTCTGGTCTGTGGTGTTCTTCCTGGCCGGGCGTGAGAACGCGTCTAATAACAAGTATGAGTGCTTTTCTAGTTCAATTGCCATTTGTTAAAATACTGTAACATTCCATATCATGTGTAAAGATATCATGACATGAAGGCATTACTCTGACTTTCATTTCTTTCTTACATTGCATTTGTAAATACAGTGCATTTTCTCTTCCTTTTCTTGAGTAGTACCAATCCCTCTTTTTGTGTGAATAGGATCATCCATTTAATCAAAATGGTCTCATGCAGGACAGTCCTCTTGTTCCCTGAGTCTGGAGCCTGTCCTGTATCCACCTTGGTTTTGCCAACTCCTAGTACTCTCACATCAAATTTTATTAGAACTTGTTCCTCCACTATCAGAATTAAGAATAGGCATTTAAACCAATGTTTCATTCTTCAAAGAAATCATATAGTTTCACATTTTAAAAATAAGTATTTCTTGCTAAGTTGCACAGTTGTTTCTTGAGTTAATTAACTTCTTTTCCCTATTACCCTCTTTAATGTCTAGCTGCCATAATTTATTTGTTATCTGGTCTTCTGTCTATAGAAATGATGCTTCAGTACATAGTCATTGAATGTAAATGTCCTGTGTATTCTGGGATCCATTCAAGGATTTTTTGAAAGCCATTTGGAAGTGGAGACAGGGTATCAGGAAAGCAAATAGCTATAAAACTGCCTTTCTCTCTGAAAGAGAGATGGGTATCCAGTGGACTGAGTGGAAGCAACTAAGAGGGTTCAGATGGAGAGGCAGGTCTAAAAATGTCAGCAATGACTTCACTTTGACAAAAAATTTTCAAATTTTGTTGCAACTGACAGTTCAGACTCCCCACAATGCCCTACCTTCAGCTGCTAGCCATTTTGTCTATTTCCCATCCCATCTGCTATGCCTCTGCTCATCTCCAGCAAGCTCAACACTTGCACAGTGCTTCACGTTCATCCCTTGCTTTTACATACTGACATTCAGCTCAGCTTCTCAGGTACAGATCAAAGCATTTCTCTCCAAGGCTCTTCTCAACACCCAAGTCTGGCAGTTGTTCATCTTTCTATCCTGCATTTGTTAGCATTGTCTGGGAAGGCTCAGCAGCAGCACAAGGAAGACTGGAGATTTCTCAAAACAGGGTTAGCCCACCTCCAGACATGTGAGACAGTTGGACACATTCCACAACTTATTTCATTTACTCACCACATCCAGTGCCTTAAATAAACATCACAAATTTGATCTTATGCTCTAATAAAGCATGTTTATATCTGCAGGGAAAATAACTTTCCATTTGTTGATATTCACTTTAAAAGTTCAGTTTTGAAAATAATATATAAAAATATAAATAAAGTATAAAGATACTGCCTATACATTTAGCATATGAAGACAGTGGTTATAGGTTTTTTTAACCATTCTTACAACAATTCCTTCTGTTCCTTGGTCTCCTACTCTACACCCTGTGTCACCCATGGCTTTTTTCATTTGATTGTAGGACATGGGGATTATCATTTGTTGGACAAGTAAAATAAATTTTAAAGAACAAAGTTTTCTAGACTATCTTTTTATGACTTTCTAGAGTTTAACCAAGAAATGAGGAAATAAAACATCTACTATATTCTATATTTTGTGACTACCTGGAGTATCTTACCTCACATGAACCCAGATGGAGACATAAGGCATCCACTGGACTCCTTCCCATTCTGATACACCACTATTGGCTTGTCTGAGCTATCTCAGATAGTTGTCCATTTGCTAGTTGATGTCAATATATTGGGAAGACTTGCTCTGGCCACATTGTACTCGGGAAATTTCCAGTGGGATTTAAAGATCTAACTAGTACCTGCTATTAGAAAGAGTAGAAGTTAGAAAAGATGGTTATGTGCATTGACAAGTGTAATGTAGTAGAATAGTAAATGTGGAGAATGCAAGGAGGTAAAATGAAGGCAGTGTTCATAAAAAAGAATTAGTAAACTATAGTATGATAAAGCAATGCCAGCAGGTTTGAATGTAGTGATCTTATGTATACTAGACATGCCTTAGAATGAGACACACAGAACATAATTAACACAATCTGGGAAGACTTTAGAGTGTTATGTTATGTCTCTTGAATGTCCCACTAACATCTTAAGGTACAGGTTTTCTTTCAGACTTTTTTCTGCAGAAAGCTTTTGATGTCCTTCCTCCTACAGATCATTTCTGTGACGTCTAGCACTCTTTTATGCTTAGTATCACCAAGAACCAATTCAAGCCTGACCTGGGTCCTGATGCCTATCCCACAGAACAATATTGCATAGTAAAATACCCCTGCCTTTGATACAGACTGCCAAATTAGTTCTTCCCTACAGTATGTATCATTTGTAATGCCATCAGCAATGTATGGGAATGTCTTATCAATTCACTGACTATATTCATTTAAGTTAAGAATGGGAATTTATTGGGGGCCCCAATGGAGAAGCTAGATAAAGCACCCAAGGAGATGAAGGGGTCTGCAACCCTATAGGTGGAACAACAATATGAACTAACCAGTACCCCCAGAGCACGTGCCTCTAGCTGCATATGTAGCAGAAGATGGGCTAGTCAGCCATCACTGGGAAGAGAGGCCCCTTGGTATTGCAAACTTTATATGCCCCAGTACAGGGGCATGCCAGGGCCAAGAAGCAGGAGTGGGTGGTTAGGGGAGCAGGGAGGTGGGAGTGTATAGGGAACTTTTGGGATAGCATTTGAAATTTGAAATGTATATAAAGAAAATATCTAATAAAAAAGAATGGGAATTTAGCTTGATAGAATTCATAAATCGTTTATTCTACTCTGACTTGGTATATAGCTCTTTGTGCATACACTTTATTTTTAGAACCTTAAGTCATTGAAGGCAGAAACACATTAGCTGATAATTCATTTTCCCCTAACAGCTCCTGGCAGAGTCATGCATATAGCATATGTTTCATGGTTTGGGGGAGAAAAGAACTACATTCAAGATAGAAATGAGATAGAGTTGAGAAATATTTCATGTACAGATAGGTAAACTCTGTAGTCTATGATCTGATTTTTTTTCTGACTGTGAAGATTCACTTATTGCATACTTGCTTTTAGTACATGGTAAACCTGTGTCCATCAATTCATAATAAAGGTAACAAGACTAGCTTGAAACTCTGTTCATTAAGGATGCACAAAGAAATTAATTCTATACCAAGTATAGACTGTAATTATAGGTACAAAATAAATCTCTGAAATAGATATAAAATAAGATTGTCATTTCAGAAACTTCAAGCATCCTTTTCTGGATTTCGAGAGCACTACGCTGGGGTAATCTTCAGGTCTTATGTATGTGGTATATGTGCCCTTTAGAGTGAATTGCTTGACCATGTTAAAAATAAATAGTTGAATGCCCATTAGACATGAAAAATTCAATTCCTATGTCTGATTCTGATGATGTTGCCTATCACATCATCCTTTGTACTGGTCACTGCCTAAGTCTTACTCTCCCCAAAGTTGTTCCACCTCCTCTCTTTTACAGGTTGCAGACATAGCAAGTCTTGGCCCTCACTAGACCTACCAACCAACAAGGAGCTTGCTAGCCTCATCCAGTTAGTGGTACCACTTGACAGGAAGCCAGGATGTCTCTTCATTAGTTGTGCCTTTCTGCCATGAACTCCCTCTACCTGATGTTCTTTCTTCTTATCATTGTAATATGTAGACTCTCTCAGCCTTGAAGCAGGCTGATCCAGACTTTGACCTTGCTGCCACTAAGAAGGAGATTACCTAGGGTAGAGCCTTCTGACCTTGATGGCTCTATTTGCTCTTCTCCAAGACTCTGCTTCCTGCTGAAAGGTGCTTGAGATGTTCCAGAGACACACCCTGTAGATTGCCTATGGGCTGGCTCCAGGCACCAAGAATGGGCTGGCGGGGGGATGGACCTACCCTCTTTATAAGCACAGACTAGCAGTAAACTTCAGAGGCTTTGAACAGAAAGGTTTGTCTTGGCCTCGTTCTTTCTCGCCATCTGATCTCTTTCAGCCCCTGCCCGCCTTTCAGGGGAACCCAGTTCACGTGGCTGCAAGTGGCTACAGGTGGCGCCCAGAACGTGGGGCCTGAACACAGTGGGACAATATGAGGGAACGCTGTCTTATGTGGAGCTCCACGAGAAGGGAAGAACAAGAAGATCATATCAAGCACAGTGAGCAACAGGTAATCATGCAAGCACTGGCTTTAAACTTCATCTTTTTTAAACTGTTCCTGTAGGTGCAATAGGATATGGGCTAAGTTGGGGCAGTGTAGACTCGGCACTGATTCCACTTAGGGGTGGTCAGTGGAAAATGGGATCAGAAAATTCTAAACAGGCGTTTGTCCACAGCCTCCAAGAGCTGCTTCAGGTGAGAGGAGTAGGGTTTGAAAAACATTTGTTAGAAGATTTCTCAGGTCAGATAGATTCTTGCTGCCTATGGTTGAGAAAAGAAAAAAACTTTAGATAAGAGAACCTGGGAGGGAATTGGAGAAGCTCTGAGAATACAGGGAAGAAGTGAAATGTACCAATCTCCGCTAGAAAGGGCTGTGAGTCAGGCTCGTGGGAAAGGGCAAGATACTTCTGACATGTTAGCCTTTCCTATAGTTGAGATAATTGATCAGCAAGATAATAGGGTCAAACAATACCAGACTTTGGAGTTCAAGGTGATAAAGGAGTTAAAATCAGCTGTTGCACAATATGGCCTTACAGCACCTTTCACACAAGCATTATTGGATACTGTCATGGAGTCACATTTAAACCCCCAAGACTGGAAGACTCTATGTAAGGCTACTCTGTCAGGAGGAGATTTCTTACTTTTGAATTCCAAATGGCAAGATGCCAGTAAGAGAACTGACGCTTTGAATGCTCAGACAGGTAATCCAGACTGGGATGTTAACATGCTTTTAAGAGAAGGTCATTATGAAGGCAATGTTAATCAGATTGGGTTTCCTGTTGGAATGTACACACATTTTGCTATGGCTGCTCACTGCGCTTGGAATCAGTTACCAACTAAAGGGGATCTTGGTTGAAGTTTATCCAGCATTTGGCAGGGTCCTGATGAGCTTTACCAGGACTTTGTAGATAGGCTATGGAAAGCAGCCAGGAGAATTCTTGGAGATTCCCAAACAGGAATTCCTTTCATTATGCAATTGGCTTATTAGAATGCTAACGCAGCGCGTTGTGCTACTATTCGGCTGCACAAATGACAGACAGTCTCAGCGGGATATATCTGGCTTTGTGCTGAGATTGGGCCATTATATAATCAGGGTTTGGCCTTGGCCGCTGCTTTGCAAAGAACCACACTGCAAGCAATGCTTGCACAGAAACGAGGGAATAAAGCATGGTTTAAGTGTGGAAGTTTGGGTCATTTTAAAAATGATTGTCTTAAGAGTAGAGGTGCTAAGAGTGGGCAAGCAGGCCATGCTCCAGAATTTTGTCCTCGATGCAGGAAGGGCAACCATTGGACTAGGGAATGTAAATCCAAGGCAGACATTCAAGGCCGTCCATTGACAAAAAATGAGATGGGGGGGGGGCAGCCTCAGGCCCTGAGATACCCACAGCAAGCAGTTTATGGGGCCGTGAAGCTGCTGCCCAGCCAAAGAAATCCAATTTTGAACTTGTCAGGGCAACCCCAGGAAGTGCAGGATTGGACCTCTGTTCCAACACCCACGCAGTATTAACCCCAGAAATAGGAGTTCAAACTCTACCTACAGGAGTTTTTGGACCTCTACCCACAGAAACTTGTGGATTTCTTTTAGGATGAAGCAGTTCTATTGTAAAAGGTCTGCAGATCTGTGCAGGTGTTATAGATAATGATTAAGAGGGAGAGATTAAAATCGTGGCTGCTTCCCCTCATAGTACTGTAACTGTACCTGCTAATCAAAGAATTGCTCAACTTGTCTTAGTTCCTTTACATCCGCTACCATCCAGATTTGTTAAGAATGAGAGAGGACAAAGTGGCTTTGGTTCCTCTGATGTGTATTGGGTTCAATCTATTACTAATCAGAGCCCTAACCTTAAATTGATAATTGAAGGAAAAAAGCTTTGAAGGATTAATAGATATTGAAGCTGATGTAACAATTATTAGAGAACAAGATTGGCCTTCAACTTGGCCTTTGTCTGATACACTTACTCACCTTCAAGGAATTGGTTATGCCAATAACCCAAAACAAAGCTCTACATTGCTAACCTGGAGAGATGAGGAGGGCAATTCAGGACAAATTTAGCCATATGTTATATCAAATTTACTTGTTACCCTATGGGGAAGAGATTTCTTGTCACAGATGGGCATTGTAATGTGTAGTCCTAATGAGGCAGTGACTAAGCAGCTGCTAAGACAAGGATTTTTGACTGGTCAGGGGCTAGGAAAGGAAGGACAAAGTATTAAGACTTTTGACAGTCCTAAACCTCACTCTAACACAAGAGGCTTAGGGTATTTTCAGTAATGGCCACTATCTTGCCTGCATCTCATGCTGATAAAATTCACCGGTTTAATAATATTCTGGTGTGGGTTGATCAGTGGTCTTTACCTAAAGAGAAAATAGAAGCCACCTCTTCGCTAGTGCAGGAGCAATTAGAGGTAGGACATTTAGTAGAATCTCAGTCTCCTTGGAATATTCCAATATTTGTTATCAAGAAAAAGTCGGGTAAATGGAGATTTTTACAAGATCTAAGAAAGGTTAATGAAACCATGGTACCAATGGGAGCTTTACAACCTGGGCTTCTGTCTCCGGTCGCCATTTCTAAAGGATATTATAAAATTGTGGTAGATTTGAAAGATTGTTTCTTTACTATTCCTTTATATCCTGAGGATTGTGAAAGATTTGTTTTCAGTATCCCTGCTATTAATTTTAAAGAACCTATGAAGAGATATCAATGGACAGTTCTTCCACAGGGCATGGCTAATAGTCCTACCTTATGGAAAAAGTTTGTGGCACAAGCCATTCTGCCTGTGAGACAACAATGGCCTATGATCTACATCATTCATTACACAAATGATGTCTTAATGGTGGGGAAAGACCCCCAGAACTTGCTTTTATGTTATAGAGACTTACAACAGGCATCAGCTAATAAAGGACTACATATAGCTCCTGAGAAGGTACAGACTCAGGATCCTTATAATTATTTGAGTTTTAGACTTACAGATCAAGCTGTTTTCACCCAGAAGATAGTATTCGCAGGGATAGCTTAAAAACTTTAAATGATTTTCAAAATTGTTAGGTGATATTAATTGGCTTTGTCGCTATTTAAAGCATACTACAGGGGAATTGAAACCTTTATTTGATATTTTTAAAGGGAGTTCTGACCCTACCTCCCCTAGATCTTTAACCTTAGAAGGATTGCTGGCCTTACAACAAGTGGAAAGCGCTATTGAAGAACAATTTGTTACTTACATAGATTACTCTTTGCCTTTACATCTGTTAATTTTTAATACAATTCACATGCCTACAGCACTGTTGTAGCAAAGAGCTCCTCTAATGTGGATACATTTGAGGCTATCTCCTAAACGTAATATCCTGCCATATTATGAAGCAGTAGCTCAGATGATTATACGTGGAAGAAAGCTGTTTATCAGGACTAGGAGTTTTCTGGTTAAATTTTTAGGGTCACTTATATATACTATCATATAATCTGCAAATAATGATATTTTGACTTCTTCCTTTCAAATTTGTAATCCCTTGATCTCCTTTTGTTGTCTAATTTCTCTGGCTAGGACTTCAAGTACTATATTGAATAGGTAGGGAGAAAATGGGCAGCCTTGTTTAGTCCCTGATTTTAGTGGGATTGCTTCAGGTTTCTCTCCATTTACTTTGATGTTGACTACTGGTTTGCTGTAGATTGCTTTTATTATGTTTAGGTATGGGCCTTGAATTCCTGATCTTTCTAAGACTTTTATCATGAAGGGGTGTTGGATTTTGTCAAGTCCTTTCTCAGCATCTATGGAGATGATCATGTGGTTTTTGTCTTTGAAATTGTTTATATAGTGGATTACATTGATGGATTTCCGTATATTAAACCATCCCTGCATCCCTGGGATGAAGCCTACTTGGAGATGATTAATGATCATTTTGATGTGTTCTCGGATTCGTTCATGAGGATTTTGTTGAGTATTTTTGCATTGATATTCATAAGGGAAATTGGTCTGAAGTTTTCTATCTTTGTTGGGTCTTTATGTGGTTTAGGTATCAGAGTAATTGTGGCTTCGTAGAAGGAATTGGGTAGAGTACCTTTTGTTTCTATTTTGTGGAATAGTTTGAGAAGAACTGGAACTAGGTATTCTTTGAAGGTCTGCTAGAACTCTGCACTAAACCCATCTGGTCCTGGGCTTTTTTTGGTTGGGAGACTATTAATGACTGCTTCTATTTCTTTAGGGGATATAGGACTGTCTAGGTCATTAATATGATCCTGATTTAACTTTGGTAACTGGTATCGGTCTAGAAATTTGTCCATTTCATCCAGGTTTTGTTGAGTATAGCCTATTGTAGAAGGATCTAATGGTGTTTTGGATTTCTTTAGGGTCTGTTGTTATGTCTTCGCTTTTATTTCTGATTTTTTAAATTAGGATGCTGTCCCTGTGCCCTCTAGTTAGTCTGGCTAAGGATTTATCTATCTTGTTGATTTTCTCAAAGAACCAGATCCTGGTTTGGTTGATTATTAGAACAGTGCTTTTTATTTCCACTTGGTTGATTTCACCCCTGAGTTTGATTATTTCCCCCATCTACTCCTTTTGGCTGAATTTGTTTTCTTTTGTTCTAAAGCTTTTAGGTGTGCTGTCAAGGTGTATGCTCATTCTAGTTTCTTTTTGGAGGCACTCAGAACTATGAGTTTTCCTCTCAGGAATGCTTTCATTGTGTCCCTTAAGTTTGTGTATGTTGTGGCTTCATTTTCATTAAACTCTAAAAAGTCTTTAATTTCTTTATTTCTTCCTTGACCAAGGTATCATTGAGGAAACTGTTGTTTAGTTTCCATGTGAGCATTGGCTTTGTATTAATTTATGTTGTTATTGAAGATCAGCCTTAGTCCATGGTGATCTGATAGGATGCATGGGACAATTTCAATACTTTTGTATCTGTTGAGACCTCTTTTGTGACCAATTATATGTTCAATTTTGGAGAAGGTATCATAAGGTGCTGAGAAGAAGGTCTATCCTTTTGTTTTAGAATATAATGTTCTGTAGATATCTGTTAAATCCATTTGTTTCATAACTTCTGTTAGTGTCCATGTGTCTCTGTTTAGTTTCTGTTTCCAGAATCTGTCCATTGATGAGAATGGTGTGTTGAAGTCTCCCACTATTATTGTGTGAGGTGCAATGTGTGCTTTGAGCTTCACTAAAGTTTCTTTAATGAACGTGGCTGTCCTTGCATTTGGAGCATAGATATTCAGAACTGAGAGTTCATCTTGGAAGATCTTACCTTTGATGAGTATGAAGTGCCCCTCCTTGTCTTTTTTGATAACTTTAGGTTGGAAGTCGATTTTATTAGATATTAGAATGGCTAGTCCAGCTTATTTCTTCAGACCGTTTTCTTGGAAAATTGTTTTCCAGCCTTTCACTCTGAGGTAGTGTCTGTCTTTTTCCCTGAGATGGGTTTCCTGTAAGTAGCAAAATGTTGGGTCCTGTTTTTGCAGCCAGTATGTCTTTTTATTGGGGAATTGAGTACATTTATATTCAGACATATTAAAGAAAAGTAATTTTTGCTTCCTGTTATGTTTGTTGTTAGAGTTCAGATTCTGTTCTTGTGGCTGTCTTCTTTTAGGTTTGTTGAACGATTACTTTCTTACTTTTTCTAGGATGTAGTTTCTGTCCTTGTATTGGTGTTTTCCCTTTACTATCCTTTGAAGGGCTGAACTCATGGAAAGTTATTGTGTGAATTTGGTTTTGTCATGGAATACTTTGTTTTCTCCATCTATGTTAATTGAGTGTTTCGCTGGGTATAGTAGCCTGAGCTGGCATTTGTGTTCTTTTAGTGTCTGTATAACATCTTCCAGGATCTTCTGGCTTTCATAGTTTCTGGTGAGAAGTCTGGAGTAATTCTAATAGGCCTGCCTTTATATGTTACTTGACCTTTTTCCTTTACTGCTCTTAATATTCTGTCTTTATTTAGTGCATTTGTTGTTTGGATTATTATGTTTCAGGGTGAATTTTTTTTTCTGGTCCAGTCTATTTGGAGTTCTATAGGCTTCTTGTATGTTCATGGGCATCTCTTTCTTTAGGTATGGGAAGTTTTCTTCAATAGTTTTGTTGAAGATATTTGCTGCCCCTTTAAGTTGAAAAAGTTCATTCTCATCTACTCCTATTATCCATAGGTTTGGTCTTCTCATTGTGTCCTGGATTTCCTGGATTTTTTGAGTTAGGATCTTTTTGCATTTTGCATTTTCTTTTATTTTTGTGTCCATGTTCCCTATGGAATCTTCTGCACCTGAGATTCTCTTTTCCATCTCTTGAATTCTGCTGCTGATGCTCACATCTATCATTCCTGATTTCTTTCCTAGGGTTTCTATCCCCTGAGTTGTCTCCCTTTGGGTTTTCTTTATTGTTTCTACTTCCATTTTTAGATCCTGGATGGTTTTGTTCAATTCCATCACCTGTTTTGTAGTTTTTTCCTGTAACTTTCTAAGGAATTTTTGTGTTTCCTCTTTAAAGGCTTCTAGCTGTTTACCTGTGTTTTCCTGTATTTCTTTCTTAAAGTCTTCCATCATCATCATGAGAAGTGACTTTAGATTCATGTCTTGCTTTTCTGATGTGATGGTGTATCCAGAATTTGCTAAGGTGGGAGAGTTTGGTTCTGATGATGCCAAGTTACCTTGGTTTCTATTGCTTCCTTTCTTAAGCTTGCCTCCTGCCATCTGATTATCTCATGTGCTTGTTGACCTCAATATATGTGATTGGAACCTGTCCTTCCTATCATCCCAGTTGATTCAGGACTCCTCAGAGTCCAGCTTTCTTTGTGATCCTTTGATTGTGGGCTCCTATGAACCTGATCCTGGGCATGTTACAGTGCCTGGAATTGGAGTCTCCTTTGAGGACTGTGAAGCTGTCTGGTCTGTCGAAACCAAGGTAAACCAGAACTGATCAAAAGGAACAAGAGCTTCTGGTTAGGAAGGGCTCTAGTGTCCTTTTTCCTGCTGTCACAGGCCCTTCACAATTGGATTTGAACAGATGTTGTGTTCCAGTCTCCAGTAATCCTAAGATCGCATGGAGAGTCCTCTAGGGACCGTGAGTGTGTCTGCCAACTCCACACCCTAGGTGACCAGGTGCTGGCACCAACTGGACGGGTGACCATGACTTTCTAAGATTCTTAAATTTTTAATTTTGGTTTTCACTGATTTCTTGGGACTGCTTGGTGTTACAATTAATATTTTTAATCTCTCTTTTTTTTTTTAACACAGAGGAAAGTTGTTTTGGAAGACTTTGATAGAAATTGTCTATGTTGCTGACTTCAACATTTAGGCCATAAACTTAAACAAATGCTTATCTTTCATGATCTGTACTCAAAATCCTGTGAATCGTCCTTCACCCATACCTCTGTGTCAATATGAAGCACTGCCCTCTGCCCAACAGACAATTATTTGCCTGTCATACAGTCTTAAAGGTGGTGGTTTCAAAGACTATGGAAACACATAATACAGAGGACTTGCATCCTTGCACACACAGAGAAAATCTTATAAATCAGCTCATGACCTGCAGAAACCATGAGCTAGAGGCTCAGGGAAGAGTTCTTCCTCACATTTCACAATGAGGTCACCTTAGATTTGTGTGGTGAGAGGTATGTCAAGTGAAACACAAACCTGCAAAGTTCCTGGTGTAACAGCACTGTAAGCCTACAGAGAACCAAAGGAATGTTCTCTGTAAAATTACTAAAAAATTTCACTATATTCAAAGCATTAATTTCGTGAGATCATTTTAACTTCTTTACCTGAAATTACAACCTGAAATATATGCTTTCTTTTTTAACTCCTGTAGGATGAACTTCTAAAGTAAACTACATCAATCAGTGTTGTAAGGACAGAGAACATCTCTAAGGTGATAAAGAACTTTATAAACAATCTCATTTTTTTCTGGGTGTTTTAATAATCTTTATATCATCAACCTGCCTCTGTTTCTCAAACCTGCATGAAATATTGGACTTTCACATGCAGCCAAAATATCCTTTGCTTAAAGGGAAAGGGAAGGTGAGAGAGAGAGAAGTGGAGAACAAAGAGAGGAAGAGAAGAGAGAAAAAAGAGTAGGAAAGAAGAGGAGAAAGCCCCACATTGCTTGAATGAAAACTTTTTTAACCCTGCATTCAAGTCTACAAGCACAACGTGTAAATTTCAAAACACCTGTATATCTTTTCCCAAATGATCTAAAAACCACACTTTGAATTAACACTAACACTGAGGTGAAAACACAAAATTCTGGCCTCTTGAAAGAGATGAATTCTGGAGGGTCCTCCAGACCTCCTATCTCCTGACATTACCTGTTTCAATTCTCTCTGCTGGCCCTCGGGCTTTCAGTCCTTTTCCCTCACCCAATACCAGATCAGGTTCCCCTTTTCTCCCTTCTCCTCTCATTCACTTTCCCTCCCAGGTCCCTTGCTCCCTCCCCACTTGTGATAGCTTTCTTCAATCTCCCAAGTGGGACTGAGACATCCTCACACTTCAGCTTCCTGACGTTTTTGAACTGTATCTTGGTTATTCTGTACTTTTTGAGGCCCCTGGAAGTTTAGAGTTCAGGTGGAGTGAGGGGTGGGAACATCCCCATGGAGACAAGTGGGTGGAGAGGAGGTGTGGGATGTGGAACAGTCAGAGGCGGAATCAGGGGGTGGGAAATAAAATTTTGAGTGTAAAAACATAATTTATAAAAAAGTAAAGATAAAGAAACAGATAAAAATGTTGAGTTCTTTCTTTGCTTCCCCTCCTTTCCCTCTCCTGAATGTAAATATATGAGCATGGGAGCCTTCCCTTTCTCTACATTCCTTTGGCAGTGAGGAGGCTAGACTGACTCATGGCTGGAGATGGGGTGGGCTGCAGGGTGCTCGCATGTTCTTGTCACATTTACCCCAACTGCATATGGTAGGGCTCCAAATGTCTGAAAAAAAATATATATATGTTGGGATTTGTTAGTTCTTGACACATGGTTGTCCTTGTTCAAGACTTAAAATAAATACTACAAAGGTTCACTCTTTCTTTATTATTATTTATGTGAACTTTTTATTTCACAGGGTACTAAAATACTTACTAGATGGAAATATAAAAACCTGGATATAGTGAAGTGTTATCCTTTATTACTTCTAAATTCTATAAGAAACTTTAAGGGGACATAACCATTCTTCAATTCCATAACAGATATTATCTCAAGAGCCTAGAGATATTCTGTCATGAGATCTTATGAAAAATTGCTTCTGCTATTTTTTTAACAAAGTGAAATCCTCATGAAAAAAGGGAAAAGAAAAACAACAACAACAAAACAAACAAACAAACAAACAAACAAAACCGAAACCATGAGTGCTCCTAGGTATGGTGGAAGCAGAAGATTACTGTAGACTTGTGGGAGACCATAGGCAGGGACATATGGGTGAATCCCGAGTGAACATGATAATGACCCACTTGAGTAAACAGGGGCGGGCAGTGGAGAGGGGAGGGAGCAGACCCAAAAAAGAACAGGCAACCAAAACTGGATTATATAGGGAAAGGCCTATAGAAGAAGGGCAGGCAGCTAAGCCCCTTGGCTGGAGAAGTTTAGCATAGAGACTGGGGAGAGTCTGTAACAGGTAGGGCCTGAAGGGTGTGAGGACTTGGTGGCTTGAGTCTGCTTTGATGTCCTTGGTCTTTTCTTCTGGGTCTAGAATCCAACATCCCAGCCTGTTTGTTGATAATAAATAAATTATAAGGGACAACACAGGTTTCTCTATGACCACTTTCTGCTAACACTAGGGGATTATTTTGGAGGCACAAGCAGGAAAGCTAGAATGCTGACCAAGGCCAGAAAAGCAGGCTGTTTTCTAGGCTCTGCAGGACCATCCGAGCTAGGGAAGTACAGGTGGCTTTGCAAAAGTCTGTGAGGCTGGAAAACCAGAGGTTAGCCACTTTGATATTGTCCAGAATGCAGATATTGAAGAAACACCTGGAGCTGGCCAGTTCCTGGAGCAGTCTGTAGTGGATTTGAAATCTGCTGGGACATGTCAAATAGAAGAGGAGCAGAAAGTAAAGTCAAAGAGTTTAGGGGAAAATAATTTATCTTGGGAGTACAGTTGAAACTTCTAGGTCCATGGACCCAGTGAGTTGGGAGAGTGGAGAATCAAAACCAGAGAAAGTGGGAGATGTCCCACCTTCAGGAAGAGGATGCCTATGCAGGTGGGGGATACAGGCTGCTGAATGATGACAGTACATACCTTGAGTCCATTTGACCTGTGAGAGGTAGATTCAAGTCGATTCCCTGTACTTATAAGAATTTTTTAAAAAGAGATAAATGTTTTAGATGTGCCCTTGAGTCATGGCAGAAGCTTGGGCATCCAAGAGTAATTTTGGATTAAAAACATGAATACATTTTGCAGAGTTTTGGATATATAAGTTAGACAAGAGATATTTTACAGCAAGGAGAAATATTCTTAAGTTTATCCTTATAAAGCAACCAAAGGGAATTTAAAAATCTCTAGCTTATTATTATAATAGTAGTGAGTGCTTAACAATAACATAGAAATGGGAAGAAATCTAAAACATTTTTATATAGAAAAAAACCTCACTTACTTAGAACTTTACAACTGAATTTGTACACCTTTGAACACTTTCTTAGACCCTCAGAGCTCACATAAATTTTAATTTCTTTATCCAGTCATTTATCATGACACAGGTGGTTGTCTTCTGAGCATATAATTAGAAAGCAAGTTCTGCAAAATAAAGGAACACTGGACAAAGTTATTTTGCACTGCTTTGTGAGTTTATTTCTTTTAGGAATTTGGTAGCAAGAGAAACTGTCTTTCTCACCTGGAGGCCTATTCACCCTCCAGTGAGGACTAAGCTGGGGTCTGATTTATTTTTAATTCAATTGTTTTTATGTATGCATTCATTCTGCTTATTGCCCCCTTCCAGTCACCCCTTCCACTGTCCTTCTACAACTCTCATCCCCTTCGCTTCTGAGCATGTGGGGGGCCCCTGGGTCTCCCCCCAACTCTGGCTGTGAAGTGTCTGAGAAGCTAGGCACTTCCTCTCCCACTGAGTCCAGATAAGGCAGCCCAGCTAGTAGAACTTAGCCCATATACAGGCAGCAGCTTTGGGGATAGCCTCTATTCCAGTTGTTCAGGACCTACATGAAGGTCAAGCTAGACATCAGTGACATATGAGCAGGGAAGCCTAGGTCCAGCCCTTGAATGTTCTTTGGTTGGTGGTTTAGACTCTGAGAGCCACAAAGGTCCAGGTTAGATGACTCTGCTGGGGTCACACTTATCCGTGAGAGAAGAGAAAAAAATAACAGGAGAAAAGAGAAATACCCATGTAGATGTACCAGGCCAGAAACCACAGAGATGCAAAAAATGATTAAAAGGTATGTAGAGGGAAAATTGAGCTGAAGAATTGGACTCAAGAGTCTGAAATTGAGTTTTGTGCATGGTAGAAGCCACAAATGATCTGCCCAAACCTTAGCAGAGTCATATTAGCAGCTTGGTTTGATGTGACTGGAGTCCTTGGTAGGACACTCATTTATACCACTCCTGGTTTTGGCATTAAATGCATAAGAAAAAAAAGGAAAGGGGAAAGGAAGGAAAGGTGGAAAGAAAGAAAGAAAGAAAGAAAGAAAGAAAGAAAGAAAGAAAGAAAGAAAGAAAGAAAGAAAGAAAGAGAAAGGGGAAAGAGGGAGGGAGGGAGGGAGGGAGGGAGGGAGGGAGGGAGGGAGGGAGGAAGTAAGTTAGTTAGTTATGTGGGATAGGCAGTGACATCTGGTAGAGACCAGCGTGGACATGATCCTGAGCCATGTGAGAAGAGAGGAGGGAAATGGAGAGGGAAGAGGGGAGGCATGGGTATCAAGTACAGCAACCAGAAAGTCCAAAATAGAAGTAACCAAGATGGCTGGATTATATAGGAAAGAGCCTCTGGAAGAAGGGTAGCCAAGATAGACATAGTTAGGTTAGGGAGCAGCTGAGAATGGCAGCCAGGAGGACCCTGTAACAGATAGTGTCTGCGGGCTGCATGGAATACCTGTCAGCAAGGTCCACTGTGGTATGGTAAATAAGCCTTTTGCCCTGGGCTTGAAACCCAACAATAGGGTTTTTTAAATGTACATGTGTGTGTGTGTGTGTGTGTGTGTGTGTGTGTGTGTGTGTATGTATGTGTATGTATGTGTGTGTATGTATATGTAAATTTTTTTACTATTTTGAAACATTTATTCTATGACCTAAAGCATGAGTTCTTTCAAAATGGAAGTGAAATAGAAAACATTTGCCAGACATTTCAATTAAATATTAAAGATATACACTTTTGTAATCATTCTTACCAACTTGGACAATTTTACAACTAAGGAATTCCTAAGGCAGAAATTTTTTGAGTGGTAATTCTGTTGGGGAGCTGAAAATCTTAATAGTAAAAAATCTTATAAATTGCAAGCTTGTAAAATGGCATGTTTTTAAGGTGTGGACCATTGTCAATGTTTGAATTCTAAAGCACAATACTGAGTACCTAGTACCGTACAAACAAAACACATATGCTGCCTATCTAGTACAATACAAGCAAAACAGACATGCTGCCAAATTATATAACAGAATTTGGAGTTTAACTTTTAAGCAAATTCATTTCTCAGTCCAAACTCTTTTCTCTCCTGTTCCCATGAACACGTAAATCTGGTGCATATCAGCTTTCCAGTATTCAGGGACTTGGAGAACTTTCTTCCCAGATGCATTTTCACAGTGGTGTTTTAGGTAAGAGCATATGCTAACTCAAAGGGTCAAATAAGCATGGCACCCAAACAAATGTGGAAAGCTTTCAGCTGAATTTCTTCCAAGAACTGATATTCCAGTCGCTTTCTGCCCTGGGCTCCATCTCCTGTTGAAATCAATTGAAGTGTCTCACATCAGAGAGAGAATTGTGCAGCCTGAGGAGTTAGGTCAGAGTTCCACCTATCAATCTGAATGGAGAATCTTAGAGACGACAGGCTTTCATGGCCTGACTATCTCAGAGAGCTGCAAAGCACTGAGATGCTGAGCATCTGGGCAGGATGTGTGTACATCCTTGGAGACTCCCACAATTCTATAGTCCTCATGATGAACAAGATGTTGAGCCTTTTCCACATTTTGAGCTCTGTGCCTAGGGGATACTCCTGCTCAATGAATTTCTGTTTTGGTGATGAAGTTTGACAATGGTGAGACTTACTGGAAAAATCTTCAGCCTTTGCTTGGCAAAGCAGTGATGTCAGAGACCTAAGGCATGTTTTCATTAGATTGATTTAGAAATAATCTCCTTCTCTCTAGCTCTCTGTATGAGTGTGTATGTGTGCGAGAGAGAGAGAGAGAGAGAGAGAGAGAGAGAGAGAGAGAGAGAGAGAGAGAGAATCTGTGAGTGTGTGTATGTGAGAGTGGGTGAGTGTGTGTAAGAGAGAAAGAGAGTGTGTGTGTGAGTGGTGTGTGCAAGTGTGTAAGGGAAAGAGTACGTGAGTGTATTGTGAAAGAGATTGAGTGTGTATGAGTCTGTGATTGTGTGAAAATCTATGAGTCTGTGTGTGTGAGTCTCTGTGTTTATGTGTGTGTGAGAGAGAAAGAGAGGTTTATGGGTGCATGTGGGAGTGTATGAGCATGTGTGTGTGTGTATGTGGGAATGATGACATCAGTACCTTGTCTTTTTTAGGATTGTGTATTATTTATAATGTATAGTTAACATTCTTCTTTGATCTGCTCCAAAACATGAATATTATATTAATTTTTATCTGATATTCATTACAGTTTACTGATTTACAATCTAAATATTCTATGATTTGTGTTTATGACTCATAGCTGCTTAATGGCTCCTGTAAGATAAGTCAATCCATTTGCTTTTCACATTTTCAAAGAAGAGCTGTATACTCTCAAACAACTGTGTAGTTGCAAAGCAGTCAGTCATGTCTTAGGGAAGTGAAACCCCAAGCACAGGAATTCCTGTAAGATTGGAGAGCAAAACTGAGGCTGTTTCTTTCAAAGAGATGAACCAAGGAGGGAAACAACTCTCCTATAGACTTTATTACTGCAATGGATAGAATCCGAGGTTTCATTTATTCAAATTCCTACTCGCTGAAGTTTCCTTCAGGAACATCCATCTACCTTATGATTGGAGGCTTTCTTCATTCAGTACAAAATTTTGGAAAATCTGCTGTGCATTGGCCATTTATCTTAGAGGCTAAATATATTGGTCTGTGTTGTTTTTAAAGATGTCTGATTCCTGGGAGTAAGAGATGATCAGAGATAACCAGATCCAATTCTGGATATAGGAAATTTTTCTTTGAAAATTCCTGTACTCAGAATAACATATCTTTAAAAAAGTTAATTCCTTATATGTTTATATAGCTCTCACATCAATGATAGACATAGCCTAGAATCCCTAATGAACTAAAATGAACTTAGATATAGGTAATAAGAAATTATTTTGTCTTTTATTCAATTTTAATATCAGTGATAAAATTGTTGGACTTTTTTATTCTTTTTTTTTTTTTTTGCTTTTTCTAACCCTTGATGCTCAGTTGCCAACAGTGATGGCCCCCTTTCCTTGAGTGTCATTCTTTTCTTTCAGATTATTTTCCATAAAAGGATGATAGTAGATGAAGGTCCAAAAACTAAAATAATAAAAATTAAAATTTAAGAAGGTTAGGATGGTTAACAGCTGTGGTGGAGGACCCAATTTTGGTTCCCAGCATCCAAACCAGGATGCTCATAACTGTGTGACTCCAGCTCCAGAGAGATGAAGATTCATCTGCTCTCTCTGGGCATCTATATGTGTGCGGGTGAGTGTACATACCCACATATGCACACATGCACACACACATACACATACACATGCACACTAACATTTAAATCTTTAAAAAATATTTCTTTTTAAATTAAAATTGAAATAAAACTCAGGTCAGGGGAGTAAAATAATTAAGATAGACTTTTCCAACTTTGAAAGGTCATAGAAGTTTCCAGTGATTTTAACATTCTGTATATGTTCTTAATATAAGATTGGAGTTACATTTAATCTCCAAATATTTTTTCAAAGCTTTGGGTTGATGATTCATGGCACTGCATTCCATCAGCATGAGTATGCTGGGTATTGGTTGGGTGCTGGCTTATATGGTGGCTTTATGGCTGTCGTGAACTCATAAACTTCTTCAAACTTCTTTATGCTATGGGCATATCAAAAACAATGTAACTGAGGTTTTCATGATGATCAAGTGATGTGATGGATTTTCTCTACACAAACTGTGCTCAGTAAATAAGATCACCCAGCCAGGGAAACTCTCTTCTCTGTGTGTTTGTAGAACTCATAACTTTCAAAAGACAGTGAAGTTTGTTTTTATCCATCTGCTGATAGGTGGTAAAGATTCAGTCTGAAAATAAGGAACTAGGCAAATGGGTCAGGCAGAGCAATGTTAAAAAAGGAGAACAAGGACAAAGACAGTTTGGTCAGTCTTATAGGAATCTGAAGAAATCGCAACTATGCAAGTTGACCATAATGGCCTGGCCAGGGGATTCAGATATCTGATTTCAACCATAAACAAAAGTTAGTACCTCCAATGTTCTTTATAGCTAGGGAAGCTATGAGCAGCCAATTCTGGCTTTTACAAATCTCCTCTAATGTTGCAGTAATGTTTAACTCACAGAAAACATGTAAATGTTTTTCTTTATCCCAAAGAATTTGCAACTCTTAAGTAGAAGCCTCTATATATCAAGTGAAAGATGTGAATCTGCACACGCCTTCAGAATGTGATGATCAGGATGCTGGCTTCACTGTGCTGGAGTTCCTGTGTCACTCATGCCTCTGGGGTTGATGGTCACGGTTGTACACAACAATAGTGCACTCTCTATAGCAGTGTTACTTCCATTCTGACCTGGTGTTAAGAATAGCACTGACAGCCCTCTCTATTTGCTTCCTTGTGGTTTATGTTATTGGTCTTCTAACATGTCATTATTCATTGTACCAACTTCCCTTATGAGTTAGATAAGAAGATGGAGTATTGAAAAAGAAAGAACAGTGGTTTGAAACATTTTATTTATGCTTGTTAAGTTAAAAATTAAGTGCCCAATAGAAAATACGATATATCATCCTAATGGTTCTCTGTATAAATACACACACACACACACACACACACACACACACACACACACACACAAGACAAGTTTGATATTGTCATCTTGTGCTACAATACAATACAGTGGGCCAAGCCAGCTGACCATCAAATGGTACCTGAGATCCTTAAGGAATCTCGGAGCACATTGTTTTTTTTGGTTTTTTTTTTTTTTTCCATTTTTTATTAGGTATTTAACTCATTTACATTTCCAATGCTATACCAAAAGTCCCCCATATCCACCCACCCCCACTCCCCTGCCCACCCACTCCCCCTTTTTGGCCCTGGTATTCCCCTGTACTGGGGCATATAAAGTTTGCAAGTCCAATGGGCCTCTCTTTCCAGTGATGGCCGACTAGGCCATCTTTTGATATATATGCAGCTAGAGTCAAGAGCTCCGGGGTACTGGTTAGCTCATAATGTTGTTCCACCTATAGGGTTGCAGATCCCTTTAGCTCCTTGGCTACTTTCTCTAGCTCCTCCATTGGGAGCCCTATGATCCATCCATTAGCTGACTGTGAGCATCGGAGCACATTGTTAACTGCATGTTCTACCAGGCGTTTCTGACCTGCTGCTGTTAGTGTGTCTAATGAGTAGAGCTGAGTGAGAAGGAGAAGCCTGCAGGAAGAGAGCTAATTAAACACTTCTGAGGTCACCATACTGAAAATGAGGCCATGTGCTTGACTGTCACTGTGTGCAGCACAGTGTTAAAACTCTGAACCCAAGGAAGCCAAAAGGGGTGGGGGGGGGGGATTGCAGATAAAAACATGCTGGACATGGCACCGACTCCTGTCCTCTCACTTGTCATCTGCAGAAACATTTCTATTGGTCTGCAGTTTTTAAGAATTACACAAAGTTGTGCTCTCTGTGGTGAAGGTCGCCTGCACTGCCCTCTTTCAACCAGAGCATTGCTCTGGCAGACACTCTCACCTAGGGTTTAATACAGTACAACGTTTCTTTAGGGGTCAGGATCCCAGAGTTCAAAGACTTTTTTGAAACTGTCTATGAACATTAGTTTCCCCGTTTCTCCCATTATTGACCAATGTCTCCAATCGGGAGCAGTAGGAACTAAATGGCTAACTAAGGAGGTGGAAGACAGTGATAATAAAATGGCACATCAAACAATGAGGAAGACTGGAGAAGATCTCTAAAAGGCTAAGCTACCAAGAATAGAGCCCTAGAGTGCACATGGGTGGGAGTAGAAGGACAGAAGAAATACCCATCTGCTACAGACACTGCTCTCCTCTGCAGCCAACTCCTCCAGATGTAGGTTCCAGCTTCAAAAAAAAAAAAAAAAAAATCCTCAGGGATTGGCTTTCACTCAAATCTCAATCCTGAACTAGAAATCTCAGGGAGACCCACAGGTTTCTCATCTGCAGTGTATGACAGATTACTATTATGTGTTTTCAGGATCCTGGGCAGTGTGTTGGGGCTGCTTAAAATCTTCCAGACACTTCCAAGAAGATCCTGCAAAGGAAAACAAATCACTCTAATAGAGTGGCCACCTAATCTGGATGCCCAGTGAACTTCTCAGTGTAGGTAAAGGGCTCTGTTAAGTAATTACTCCATACACAGTGAAATGAGCTACAATGCCATGAATAGAAGTTGGCACAGGGCTATAGTAAAGTGACAAATATCTAATGTGCATTTTTCTAGCTTATTAGCAACCAAAGATTCTAAGTTTTGCTAAAAAAAATAAAAATAAAACTATTTATGTGCTCACTCCTCTCTCTCTCTCTCTCTCTCTCTCTCTCTCTCTCTCTCTCTCTCTCTCTCTCTCTCTCTCTCCCTCTCTCTCTCTCTCCCTCTCTCTCTCACTCACACACACACTCATCAAGGACTATGATAGTAACTGTTGTGGGCTTTTTATGTTAAATGTGTTTATGGTCCTCAAGTATACAGGCTTTCAAAACTACAAATTAAGAAAATCCTCAAAACTATAACAACTTTTAAAGTTCTAACTGTTCTGACACCCCCTTTGGCTTGTGTTTATATTTTTCTAATTATATCATGACTCTTATCTTTAAATAAAGCTAATTAGACTCTTTTATCAATTGATAATCATTCTGCAGAATTGTATTTGTAGCTTTTCCAAAACTTTGTCCTCCACAGTTTTGATCTTTCTTAAAGATTTACAGTCAACCTCATAAAAATGATTTCAGCAAATATTCTTAAAATATTTGCTTTTATGGGGTTATGTTTTATGTCATACTTATAAAACTGTGTAACTATTTTTTGAAACATTTTACAGAAATACAAGTTTTAACAAAGGACCTAAGCATATTCTTTGAGATATCCTTGTATATCACCTACAAGACAGACTAAATTTGACTTGAGAATGGACTGCAGGTAGACTCATTCTAAGAATCACTCCTTCTATACCTTTTAGTTTCTCGAGAGTGACTAAATGAGGATGGGAAATTAGCAATAACTTCCTTTGTGAGAACTGGGAAAAAAATCATGGTTTGACAACTTCATGAATTTATATAATACATTTAAATAAACTCTTGCCTCCCAAATCCTCCTTTACTCTACCACTACATTTCCCTTTCAGCTTCATGTATGACTTTTATGACTGAGTCCTCTTGGTACTGGTTTTATGTGCATCGATGTTGGGCCAACTACTGGAACATGAGCAAATTTCCAGGCGTTGTATTTTTAAAGAAACTGAGCATTCCTCTCCCAGGAGCCATCAATTGCCAATAGAACTTCAGCTAGGGGTGAGAATTCCTGAGCCCCTTTCTAGTCTATGTTAAAATTTTGTCTGGCTTCATGTTGTGTAGGTCCTGTGCACACCATACAGAGAACTAAGTTTATGTATACATCAGCTGTTTTATGTCTGGAAAACAGTCTTTTGAAGCAGTCATCTACAAACTCTCCTCTCTCTTATACACTTTCTTGTCTCTGATTATTCTTGAACACTGAAAAAGGTACAATATCACCATCTCATTTAAGGCTCAGCGATTCACATTCCAATATTCTTTGTACTTTACCAGTTGTGAGTCTTTGAATTAATGGCCATCTCCTGCGAAATAAATTTATCCAAACAGGACTGAATGCTGCACTAATCCATAGGAATAAATATAAAGTATTAGAAATTAGTTAATATTATATCCACTTTGCAGAATAGTAGAAGTAGGATCTTCTCTGAGTCCTATGGCTCACTCCACTGTGGATTCTTGTCCTTGTTAAAAGACATGAATTAAATCTTGTGGCTAGAAAGGTCTAACATCCAATTAGAAAGTGGCTACTCTCCTAATACACTGTACCACAGATTCATTACCTATTCATCATTTGACAAACATTTTAGGAATGTCCTACTTCGAAGCTATTATTAATAGAGCAGCAACATGAATGGATGAGCAACTATCTCTGTAGTAGGAGAGAGTCCTATGAGTCTGTGGCCAGGAATGTTTATAGCTGTGTTATATGGTATATTTAGTTTTAGTTTTTGAAGACCCTCCCTTCTGATCTCCAAAGTGGCAGCTTTATTTTTGTAGTACCACCAATAATAAGTGTTTTGCTTTCTGAATATCCATGCTATCCATGCAAATCATAAAGTAGTCTTAATTTTTGTTTCCCTGATGGCTAACAGTACTGAACATTTCAAAAATATTTCCTAGATACTTGTATTTCTTCTCTTGAAAATAGTCTGCTTTGTTACATGGCCTATTTTAAAATCAGGTTATTTTGTTGGCATTTTACTTCTTTAGTTCTTTATTCTAGTCATTAATTCTCTGTGTAGGTGAAAAAGGTATTTCTTTTCTTTTTGTAGACTGCCTCTTCACTTGATTGATAGTAGCCTTTGCTGTACAGAAGAAGTTTAGTTTTATGTCATCCAATTTGTCAATTGTCTTGATTCCCATGTTACTAGAATCCTATTTTGAAATCCCTCCCATCCTCCTAAAAGTTCAAGCACACTTACTACTTCTTCTCTAGTTGTCCAGGGTATCAGCTTTTATACTGAACTCTTTATCCATTTGGAGATGAGTTTTACACAGGGTAAAGAAAAAATAGTTTCATTCTTCAACATGTAGCTATCCAGTTTGTCTAACATCATTTAGTCAAGATGCTGGCTTTTCTCCAGTGTATATTTCTGACCTCTTTGTCAAAAATAATATAACTATAGGAATATGAGTTTTAAATATATATATGGTTACTTAATTCCATTTCACAATCAATGGTTCTGTTGTAGTGACAGTATATATATGTATATACATATATACATACACACATATATATATACATATATTTATATGTACATACATATTTACATAGCTATATAATAAATAATAATTACACAATACATACATACACACACACACACACACACATACACTTTGGCTCTGCCTGAAGTATAACTTCAAATTAGAAATGCTGATACTTCCAGCATTAATTGTATCATTCACAATTGTTCAACTATCCTGAGTCTTTTTTTTTTTTGTTTTTTAATTTCTGTGAAGAATTAAATTCAAATTCTGATAGAATTGCATTGATTCTGTAGATTGATTCTGGTAAAATTACCATTTTTTGTGATGTTATTATATGATCATGAGATGCCTTTCTACCTTCTAGTGTCTTCTTATATTTCATCCTTTAATATTTTAAATTTGTGTTATTCAGACCTTTCATTTTCTATGTTGTTCTGGACCAGCAGGCCGTTCTTCAGTAACAAGTTTTTGAGTAGGAGGACTCAGGATAAGAAATATAAATCAGGATTTCTGGGGTCATGAGATCTTGCACAAACTGATGACTCATACCAAGAAAGTTTATTAAGACATACAGCATCTTATATACAGTTTGTGAGTGGGCAGGGGTGGAAAATGAGGGTAGAGAGTGGGTGTGATGAGATAGAGTCAGTAGAAATCTACCATGCAATGGTATAAATTCAGTAGGAAGCTAATCAAGCAATTTTACATAAAAGGAACACCAGGTATTTCAAGTGTGCTACAGACTGAGCTCTCAATGGCCTTGGAACCAATAACTCCAGTCTCTTCAGAGAGAAAAGTTAGGTTCCCAGAAACAGAAACCTTAACTACTTTGATCTCTTGATCCCAGCCACAGACCAGAACTTCTCAAGTTCACCCCTGGACAAGAACACAGAACTAGCATTCCTTTTTGATATTTAGTCAGAGCCTCTGTGGAAGCCTTGGATAAGCCTGTCTCCAAAAATTTTGTTTTGCTTATTCCAAAATATTTAATGAATTCATTTGAGGATATTATAAATGAGGACATTTCCCTGATTTCTCTCCAATATGTTTGTCATTGACGTATAATAAAGATAGTGATTGTGTGTGTGTGTTAATTTTGTATCTTTCCACTGTGTTGAATGTGTTTTTTAACTCTAAGTTTTGTTGGTGGATTCTTTGGGGTATTTTATGTGTAGAATAATACCACCTACAAATAGCTATATTTGATCACTTTCTGTTTGCATCTCTTTATGTCTATTTCTTGAATTATTGCTCTGGCTAACATGGCAATCATTATATTGAGCAGGAGTGAATAAACTGCGCATCTTTGTTAGATACATCAAAAATTGCCAGGGTTTTCTCTGTTTAGAGTGATTGGCTATGGGCTGGCTATATAGTGTTATTGCTTTTATTATATGAGTATATTCTCTATCTTCCTAGTATCTCCAAGTAAGACTTTTATCATGAAATTATTTTGTCAATGGCCTTTTTTACATCTTCTGAGATGATCATATTGTTCATTTCTGATAGGTTATGTGTTGGGTAAAATTAATTGATTGATTGATTGATTGATTGATTGATTGATGAAATGTTGAAACATCCCCAGAACTCTGGGATGATAGTAGCAAATGCTCTTTTTTGTTTTTTTTTAATTTGTTTTTTCAGTATGTTATTGAGAATGTTTGCATCAGAGAGATGGCTCAGCTAACCTATTAGTGTAATGCTGACTTCTTGAAAATAATTTGGAAAAGTTCTTCATTTTCCTACTTTATAAAATAATTTGTTTAGGAAATATCGATTTTAGCCTTTAGGGTTTAATAAAATTGTGTGGTCAATCTACCTAGTTGATTTTTAAAAAAAATTTTGTTTGATGTTGTTTTGCTATCTTAATATCATTGCTGATGATTTATCTTTTAAGTTATAATTGTTAATATCAAAGAGCAAACTCTTAATTTTATTGATTTATTTTTTCTCATTTCTATTTTATTAATTTCTGCTCTGATATTCATTATTTCTTTTCATCTATTCTTCTGAGATGTTTCTTCTTATTTTCCTGAGACCTTAATACACATCATTAATTTGTTCATTTGAGTTCTCTATGATTTTTCAACAGACATTGAGAACTATAAACTTCCCTCTTAGAATTGCCTTCATTGTTTGTATCCATAGATTTTGGTATGATGAAATTTTCATGTTCATCAATACTAAAAATTTTAAACTTTACTTTTTATTCCTTCAGTGATTCATTCATGATTCCATAGTGTGGTGTTGAACCTATATATTTATGTATATTTACTGTGGCTTTCCCATGTGGTTGATATCTAGCATTACTCCACTGAAATAAGATAAAATTCAAGTAGTTACTTCAGTATTCTTATATTTTATGAGACTAGCTTTCTGTCCCAATATGTGGTCTGCTTTAATAAAAGTTCTATGGGCTGTTCAAAAGAATGTGTACTCGCTTGTGTTTGGATTGAATACTATAATAATAAAATGAACTCACATTAGACACTGGACATGATTGTAGCCCCAACACGTTGAAGGCTGCCATATAAGAGTTTAATCATTATGGTTCATTTTCAGTATGAATGGAGCATAAAGTTCATCAGAGAATCACAGATAAGCAGGAGACATGAGACCCCCTCTCTTCCATACTTGGCAGTTGGTGTCTCATTGTCTGGGTGCTCTTGGTTCATCTACAATTTGCAAAGTTACCTGCAGTAACTGCTTCTATGTGACTTAGCATAGAAACTGGAAAAGGTGAAAATCTCAACTTAAGGATATTCATGATAGAAAGCTTTGTGTCTGGAAGCAATAGGATTGGGGAACTTGAGAAGAGGGCTAGGAAGCTTACATCTTCCTGAGAAACTCAGTCAATGAGCATTTCAGTGGGAAAAGAAATGTGATTAGAAATATAAAACCACTGTTTTGTGTCAATGTTTTGTGTCATTTATCTATTTTTGCTTCTCTATGTCCTTACTATGAAGTTAAAAAAAAATAAATTCACTATTCTTACAGGAGGCAAGAAGACTGTACATTCAACATCAGCTTAAGCTATTCACTCTGTCACAAAGTCATAACAAAACTGGCATTATTTATCACAGGCATTTGAACAATAAAACCAAAATATTGTGGAGAAATGTTCTCATAAATGAGTCTGTCAGTGACACTAGAAGCTAGAGCCAGAGAAAAAGCTCCCACACTGCTACCTGCAACAAACTGCAGGGTTCCTTTCAGAGAACTCTATTAGGCAAAGCTAGATGCTTGAATGTGCTGTAGAATAAAAGACAAGTCAGTAAGAAGCAGAGGGAGTGTTTATTATGAAAATAACTTTATCATAGATTTAAGTAAGGGGATTAATTGAAAGTGTGGTGATTTGAAAAGATAGGGCACAATCTTGGTTCCCAGACCCCTCAGAGACTAGTCTGTGGAGGTAAGAGTGTGGAATACAGAAGCTAACAGCTTCTGGGAGAGGTGGAAGCCACACAGCTTCTGGGGCAGACACCGTTTTGGGCTCTAGACATCCAGGCACCTTCCCTACCAGAGGAGAGGTTTCTGCCATGCCTGGGAGAGCTTTGACATAACACCTGGGGGAGCCATCTTGGTTCCTGGACCCCTCAGAGATTAGTCTGCACAGGTGAGAGTGTGTACTACAGAAGCTAACAGCTTCTGGGACAGGAGGAAGCCACACAGTTTCTGAGGCAGACACTGTTTACAGCTCCAGACATCCAGGCACGTTCCCTGCCAGAGGAGAGGTGTCTGCCCAGCCTGGGAAGGCTTTGCTGGAGAACCTGGGGGAGCCATCTTGGTTCCTGGATCCCTCAGAGACTAGTCTGTGTAGGTGAGAGTGCCTACTACAGAAGCTACACAGCTTCTGGGAAAGGCAGAAGTGACACAGCTTCTGGGACAGACCCTGTTTCAGGCCTTCATCTTCTGGCAGGGGGCAGGTCTGAAAGCCAGATATCTGTTCACCTTCACTGCAAGCAGAGAGCTTGCTTGCAGAGAGTACTCTGACCACTGAAACTCAGAAGAAATCTAGTCTCACAGGTCTGCTGATAGAGGCTAACAGAATCACAGGAGGAATAAGCTCTAACCAGAGACAACTATAACAACTAACTACAGAGAGTACCAGATGGCTAAAGGCAAATGTAAGGATCTTACTAACAGAAACAAAGACCAATAGCCATCATCAGAACACAGCACTCCCACCTCAGCCAATCCTGGATACCCCAACACACCCTAAAAGCTAGACCCAGAGTTAAAAGCATATCTCGTGATGATGGTAGAGGACATCAAGAAGGACTTTAATACCTCACTTAAAGAAATACAGGAGAACACTGTTAAACATGTAAAAGACCTAAAGAGGAAGCACAAAAATCCCTTAAAGAATTGCAGGAAAACTCGGACAAACGGGTAATGGAATTGAATAAAAGCATCCAAGACCTAAAAAGGGAAGTAGACACAATAAAGAAAACCCAAAGCGAGGCAACGCTGGAGATACAAACCCTAGGAAAGAAATCTGGAACCATGGATGTGAGCATCAGCAACTGAATACAAGAGATGGAAGAGAGAATCTCAGGTGCAGAAGACTCCATAGAGAACATGGGCACAACAATAAAAGAAAATGCAAAATGCAAAAAGATCCTAACTCAAAAAATCCAGGAAATCCAGGACACAATGAGAAGACCAAACCTACGAATAATAGGGATAGATGAGAATGAAGATTTTCAACTTAAGGGGGCAGCAAATATCTTCAACAAAATTATAGAAGAAAACTTCCCAATCCTAAAGAAAGAGATGTCCATGAACATACAAGAAAACGACAGAACTCCAAATAGACTGGAACAGAAAAGAAATTCCTCTCGACACATAATAATCAGAACAACAAATGCACTAAACAAAGTTAGAATATTAAAAGCAGTAAGGGGAAAAGGTCAAGTAACATATAAAGGCAGACCTATTAGAATTATACCAGACTTCTCACCAGAGACTATGAAAGACAGATGATCCTGGACAGATGTTATACAGACACTAAGAGAACACAAATGGCAGCCCAGGCTACTATACTCAGCCATCATTCAATTACTATAGATGGAGAAACCAAAGTATTCCATGATAAAACCAAATTTACACAATAACTTTCCATGAATCCAGCCCTTCAAAGGATAATAACAGAAAAAAAAAATACAAGGACAGAAACTACACCCTAGTAAGAGCAAGAAAGTAATCATTCAACAAACCTAAAAGAAGACAGCCACAAGAACAGAATGCCAACTTTAATAACAAAAATAATAGGAAGCAACAATTACATTTCCTTAATATCTCTTAATATCAATGGACTCAAATCCCCAATAAAAAGACATAGACTAACAGACTGGCTACACAAACAAGACTCAACATTTTTCTGCTTACGGGAAACCCATCTCAGGGTAAAAGACAGACACTACCTCAGAGTGAAAGGCTGGAAAACAATTTTCCAAGAAAATGGTCTGAAGAAACAAGCTGGAGTAGTGATTCTAATATTGAATGAAATCGACTTCCAACAAATTTCTAGACAGATACCATGTACCAAAGTTTATGGGACACAATGGAAGCATTTCTAAAAGGAAAATAGCTCTTTTTTTGGAGACACTCATAGCTCTGAGTGTCTCCAAAAAAAGAAACTAGAGAGAACATACACTAGCAGCTTGACAGCAAGCTAAAAGCTCTAGAACAAAAGGAAGCAAATTCACCCAAGAGGAGTAGAAGGCAGGAAAAAAATCAAACTGAGGGGTGAAAACAAACAAGTGGAAACAAGAAGAACTATTCAAAGAATCAACCAAAGGAGAAGCTGGTTCTTTGAGAAAATCAACAAGATAGATAAACCCTTAGCTGGACTCACTAGAGGGCACAGGAACAGCATCCTAATTAACAAAATCAGAAATGAAAAGAGAGACATAACAACAGATCCTGAAGAAATCCAAAACACCATCAGATCCTTCTACAAAAGACTATACTCAACAAAACTGGAGAACCTAGATGAAGTGGACAAATTTCTAGACAGATACCATGTACCAAAGTTAAATCAGGATCATATTAATGAACTAAAGAGTCCTATATCCCCTAAAGAAATAGAAGTAGTCATTAATAGTCTCCTAACCAAAAAAAAAAAAAAAAAAAAAAAGCTCAGGACAAAATGAGTTTAGTGCAGAGTTCTAGCAGACCTAGAAAGAAGATCTAATTCCAGTTCTTCTCAAACTATTTTACAAAATAGAAACAGAAGGTACTCTACCCAATTCCTTCTATGAAGCTACAATTACTCTAATACTTAAATCACATAAAGACCCAACAAAGATAGAGAACTTCAGACCAATTTTTGTTATGAATATCTATGCAAAAATACTCAATAAAATCTTCATAAACCGAATCCAAGAACATACCAAAACAATCATCCATCCTGACCAAGTAGGTTTCATTCCTGGGATGCAGAGATGGTTTAATATAAGTAAATCCATCAACGTAATCCACTATATAAACAAACTCAAAGACAAAAAGCACATGGTCATCTCTTTAGATGCAGAGAAAGTATTTGACAAAATCCAACATCTATTCACGATAAAAGTCTTAGAAAGATCAGGAATTCAAGACCCATTCCTAAACATGATAAAAGCAATCTACAGCAAACCAGTAGCCAACATCAAAGTAAATGGTAAGAAGCTGGAGGCAATCCCACTAAAATCAAGGACTAGACATAGCTGTCCACTTTCTCTTTACCTATTCAACATAATACTTGAAGTCCTAGCCAGAGCATTTTGACAACAAAAGGAGATCAAGGGGATACAAATTGGAAAGGAAGAAGTCAAAATATCACTTTTTGCAGATGATATGATAGTATATATAAGTGACCCTAAAAATTCCACCAGAGAACTCCTAAACCTGATAAACAGCTTCAGTGAAGTAACTGGATATAAAATTAACTCGAACAAGTCAATAACCTTTCTCTACAAAAAGAATAAACAGGCTGAGAAAGAAATTAGGGAAACAACCCCCTTCACAATTTTCACAAATAATATATAATACCTTGTTGTGACCCTAACTAAGGAAGTGAAAGATTTGTATGATAAGAACTTCAAGTCTCTGAAGAAAGAAATTGAAACAGATCTCAGAAATGGAAAGATGTCCCATGCTTATGCACTGGCAGGATCAATATAATTAAAATTGCTATCTTGCCAAAAGCAATCTACAGATTCAATGCAATCCCCATCAATATTTCAACTCAATTCTTCAATGAATTGGAAAGGGCAATTTGCAAATTCATCTCGAATAACAAAAAACCTAGGCTAGCAAAAACTCTTCTCAAGGATAAAAGAACCTCTGGTGGAATCACCATGCCTGACCTAAAGCTGTATTACAGAGCAATTGTGATAAAACCTGGATGGTACTGGTATAGCGACAGACAAGTAGACCAATGGAATAGAATTGAAGACCCAGAAATGAACCCACACACCTATGGTCACTTGATCTTTGACAGGGAGCTAAAGCCATCCAGTGGAAAAATGACAGCATTTTCAACAAATGGTGCTGGCACAACTGGTGGTTATCATGTATAAGAATGTGAATTGATCCATTCCTATCTCCTTATACTAAGGTCAAATCTAAGTATATCAAGAAACTCCACATAAAACCAGAGACAGTGATACTTATAGAGGAGAAAGTGGGGAAAAGCCTTGAGAATATGGGCACAGGGGAAAAATTCCTGAATAGAACAGCAATGGCTTTTGATGTAAGATCAAGAATCGAGAAATGGGACCTCATAAAATTACAAAGCTTTTCTAAGGCAAAAGACACCGTCAATAAGACAAAAAGACCACCAAAAGATTGGGAAAAGATCTTTACCAATCCTAAATCAGATAGGGGAGTAATATCCAATATATATAAAGAACTCAAGAAGGTAGACTCCAGAAAAAAAAAAAAAACTCCATTAAAAATTGAGCTCAGAGCTAAACAAAGTATTCTCACTGGAGGAATAACTAGTGGCTGAGAAGCAAATGAAAAAATGTTCAGCATCCTTAATCATCAGGGAAATGCAAATCAAAACAACCCTGAGATTCTACCTCACACCAGTCAGAATGGCTAAGATCAAAAATTCAGGTGACAGCAGATGCTGGTGAGGATGTGGAGAAAGAGGAACACTCCTCCATTGTGGGTGGGATTACAAACTTTTACAACCACTCTGGAAATCAATCTGGCCAGTTCTCAGAAAATTGGATATAGTACTACCAGAGGATCCAGCAATACCTCTCCTGGGTATATATATATCCAGAAGATCTTCCAACTGGTAAGAACGACACATGCTCCACTATGTTCATAGCAGCCTTATTGATAATATCCAGAAGCTGGAAAGAACCCAGCTGTCCCTCAACAGAGGAATGGATACAGAAAATGTGGTACATTTACACAATGGAGTACTACTCAGCTATTAAAAATAATGGATTTATGAAATTCCTAGGTAAATGGATGGACCTGGAGAGCATCACCCTGAGTGAGGTAACATAATCACAAAAGAACTCACATGGTATGTACTCACTGATAAGTGGATATTATCCCAGAAACTTAGAATACCCAAGATACAAGATACAATTTGTAAAACACATGAAACTCAAGAAGAATGAAGTCCAAAGTGTGAACACTTTGCCCCTTCTTAGAATTGGGAATGAAACACCCATGGAAGGAGTTACAGAGACAAAGTTTGGAGCTGTGACAAAAGGATGGACCATCTAGAGACTGCCATATCTAGGGATCCACCCCATAATCAGCTTCCAAACGCTGACACCATTGCATACACTAGCAAGATTTTGCTGAAAGGACCCAGATATAGCTGTCTCTTGAGAGACTATGCCGGGGCCTAGAAAACACAGAAGTGGATGCTCACAGTCAGCTATTGGATGGAACACAGGGCCCCCAATGGAGGAGCTAGAGAAAATACTCAAGGAGCTAAAGGGTCTGCAACCCAATAGGTTGAACAACAATATGAACTAACCAGTACCCCCGCAGCTCATGTCTCTAGCTGCCTTTGTATCAGAAGATGGCCTAGTCAGCCATCATTGGAAAGAGAGGCCCCTTAGTCTTGCAAACTTTATATGCCTTTGTATGGGGGAATGCTAGGGCGAAGAAGTGGGAGTGGTTGTGTAGGGGAGTGGAGCGGGAGGGTCTGGGGGACTTTTGATATAACATTTGAAATGTAAATGAATCAAATACCTAATTAAATAAAAAAAATTAAAAAAATATTTTCCTTTCAGCTTTAAAAAAGAAAAGAAAAGAAAAGAAAAGAAAAGAAAAAAGAAAAGCGCACACTAAAGTGTGGAAGAGCATTTTTTAAAAAATGTGTTAAGCTTAGGTAGAGCAAAAATTACAATTTTGTGGACTTCTAAAGTTATATCTCAAAGAATTGATTTTCAAAAAAAATTTTTACTCATTTTAATTAAATGATATGATGGTACAGTAGTTGAGGGTCATTTGGAGGTATAATATTTATGTGTGCTGTCTAAAATTCATCCTTGTAACATTCAAATGCTAATTTCTCTGCCCTGTCCATGTATTGCTGTGATTCCTGGCACTGTGAAGCTTATTTTATGTATCTTCAGTTTTATATTTGTGTAAACATTGCTTCCCATTAATTCCCTGATTAGTCAATAAAAGCTAATTAACCAATGGTTGGGTAGTGGGACTTCCAAGAGCTAGGGGACTGGAGAGAGAGAATGAGAGAGTGAGACTGGGTAGGATTCAGCCACAAGGAGCATCCAAAAGAAAATCCATGGAAAAATACCTGAAAGCTCAAAGAGCCAGACAAATATTTAAACAAAAGTATAATGGGGATTTTGGCTTGGATGTAGCCAGATTTGTATAAAGAAGTATAATAGACTGCCTAGTTATTTTGTGATAAAGCTTGACTCAATACATATAATAGTCTCATTTGGGAGCTAGCCAGAAATAGAGAAAACTTATCATTTCTAAAAATGCATTTACATTGTATGACCAAGATTATAGGTGATAAGTAAAATCAAAGGTCACTAGAAAATTAAACATAGTTTTAAAAGTGTGATGCAGAGACTGGAGGAAAGGCCATCCAGAGATTGCCCCACCTAGGGATCCATCCCATATACAGACACAAAACACAGACACTATTGTAGATGTCAAGAAATGCTTGCTGACAGGAGCCTGATATAGCTGTCTCCTGAGAGGCTCTGCCAGAGCCTGACAAATACAGGGGCAGATGCTTGTAGTCAACCATTGGACTGAGAATGAGGTCCCCAATGGGGGAGCCAGAGAAAGGACTGAAAGAGATAAAGGGGTTTGCAACCCATAGGAAGAACAACAATATCAACTAATGAGACCCCCAGAGCTCCTAGGGACTAAAGCACCAACCAAGGAGTACACATGGAGGAACTTATGGCTCCAGTCACATATGTAGCAGAGGATGGCTTTCTCGAAATCAATGGGAAGAGAGGCCCTTGGTCCTGTGAAAGCTAGATTCCTCAGTGTATGGGGAATACAAAGGCAAGGAGGCAGGAGTAGGTGGGTGGGAGAACACCCTCATAGAAGCAGGGAAATGGAGGATGGTATAGCAGGGTTCCAGAGGGGAAACCAGGAAAGGGAATAACATTTGAAATGTAAATAAGTAAAATATCCAATTTTTAAAAATGTGAGATTCTAGAGAATTTCAGGTTTGCTGCTGGGGAAACAGTCAGGTCACACTTAAACCTCATGCTGGCTTAGGTCTTCATTGTGCTTCACTGCTCTTTTAACATTCTTATTTAAATATCTCAGTATAAGAGGACTATTTGTTGTTCTGACCTATTTTGTTTGAAAGACCCACAATGTGAGGACTCCCCACGTTCTGACTCAGGAGAGGCAACACCCCAAATCACTCACGAGAAACGGTCTTGATACAAGACACAAGAGGACTTTTATTCCAGGCATGCTCTGGGGCCCACAGTTGTATACCATGCCGGGTTAAAACACCATGGGTGCTGAGTAACTGGGAGAGTGGATATTTAAAGGAAGAAACCACAACTCAAGGGAGTGGGGAGGGCGTTGTCGGAAAATACCAAAAACACAAGTTAAAAGTCATGAGGGAGTGGGAAGTCACAAGAAAAATACCTGATAATTGTGTGGTTATTTCTCAAGACAGTTTCTATGAGCCTCTAACAATTGCACATTTGCATAGCATGTTCCAGCAATGGTCAGGGTGACCTTTTTGAACAAACACTCCCTGAACCCAGGAAGAGGGTGGGTGGAGGAATGTCGATATCTGTTTTAAGATTAGCATGCCTTGGAGTATTGAGTCACAAAGTTCACATTCTCAAGCCTGGGCCTAAAGGCCTAGAATTTTGTTTTTATATTACAGTTTTTCAGTTAATTGTGCTGAAATCCTTGAGTTGTAACTGGTGAGAGACTTCAGTCAGATTCTGAGGTGGGGGCTCTTTTCTCTCCTCATGCCCTCTTCATGCCCCACATCTTTCTTTCCTGTCTCAGTTCCCTGACACTAAATACCTCCCTCTAGAATTTACTCTCAGAGATATTTGACAGGAAGGTGTCTCCTGACAGAACTCATCTGATTAAATGTTCTAGTTGTTTATCTCTTAGTATTCTGCTTTATAATGCCACAACTGCTTTCAGGTTTAATCATCTGATTGTTTAATAGTACTTGGATTCTTCATCCTTTATTGACTATCTCTTTCACTTCCTAGCTTGGGAACCTGCAGAGCCAGATCGACTAACATCCTAGATCCCTCAATATCAAGAAGTGGTTGAACACTGAGTGGAAATGAAAGGGCACTTCATAGCTTCTTTTTCTAAAATATAGCAGCTCCCCAACTAGGACCCACAAATCTCTAAGAGTGGGAAGGCAATCTGGCATTTCTGCTATCATTTTGTGAATGTGCAGAGATGAATTGCTGTCCTGAACCTCTCATCTTGAGTCTTGTTACATTGTAGAAGTAAAATTTCACAAGGTAGAAATTCTCTGTTAACATACACACACACCATACCTCCCCCTCCAACACACAACACATACAGAGAGAGAGAGAGAGAGAGAGAGAGAGAGAGAGAGAGAGAGAGAGAGAGAGAGAGCCTGAAGGTAGGGTTACACACTTTGAGAACTAACAAATTAACAGTTTATGAGACTACCTTCAGGACAGAGTATACACAAGTTAGTTATGACTAAGATTGTGCTGATAAAGATTGTTTAATTGTACATATTGTTTCCCTTTTAAAAATATAAACCTCATGTCACTTTCTGAGGATAGATATACAGGTCAGTAGACCCTTTGTTATTAGTTGTTCTTCCCAGTGTGGTCAGACTGAATATGTCTCTATGCTCTGTTTTTTCCTCATTATTTGATCCTTTAATTAGCATATTGAGAATGTGAAAAAGTTTATGCTATTGGATCTGCCAAAGTTCAGGGGTTTGTCTTAAAATCTCTGATGATAAGACTGAGCTTGTGGCATTGGCCAAACTTATCTGCTAAGTTATCAAAGTAATGTACAATAAAGCCCTGTTGGTTTAGTATCTTGCACTTCAAATGTTAGGGACAATACATTGAAAGTACTTCTATAAATGCCTACACAATGCTACTTTGCTACTTATCTGTATATCAACAATGGGAAACAATTTAAAGAGAAGGAAATATGGACCATTTTTCTTCTTCATATATCTATCATAAACACTAAATTCACAGTATTTCAAGAAAACAAGCTGGAAACAGAACATACCCATGGGAACATATCACCATGACAAGATGTCACTAGATGAACTATCATTGTATACTTCACTTGACAGGGAACTGTGAGGAGCCGCCCTCACATTTGCCATTATAAGATGGCACTGACAGCTGTGTTCTAAGTGGTAAACATAGTCTGCACACATGCAGGGGCAGTTTTCCCACCATGTGTTCTGCCTTTCCCGTGATGACAACTGGGCCGATGGGCTGCAGCCAATCAGGGAGTAATACATCCTAGGTGGAGGATAATTCTCCTTAAAAAGGGATGGGGTTTCGCCATTTGCTGGCTTGCTCTCTTGCACTCTGGCTCCTGAAGATGTAAGCAATAAAGCTTTGCCGCAGAAGATTCTGGTTTGTTGCGTCTTTCCTGGCCGGTCGTGAGAACGTGTCTAATAACAATTGGTGCCGAAACCCGGGAAGAGAAGACCTGGGACGAGAAATCCTGGGACGAGAAAAAACTCGGGACTGGCGCAAGGAAGATCCCTCATTCCAGAACCAGAACTGCGGGTCGCGGTAATAAAGGTTCCCGTAAAGCAGACTGTTAAGAAGGATTCAACTGCATGAATTCAGAACTTTTCAGCTGGGGAACGAGAGTACCAGTGAGTATAGCTTTACGAGGTAAGCCTGGCCTTGAACTTTCTAACGAAATTCAAGACAGTCTATCAGAAGTAAAGTGGGAAATAGCTTTACAAGGTATGTTTGGCCTTGAATTTTTTCTAGTGTTAGAAGCCCTTTTGTTCCTTTTCACATGTTATCAAGTGGTTAAGGCAGGGAGGATTCTAGATGAAATTCAGGACAAGCTATCAGAAGTAAAGTGGGGAGAGAGAGTAGGAGCAAAGAGAAAATATGGTACACAAAATAAGCGTACAGGCCTTTCCAAGGGTCTTGAACCCGAGGAAAAGTTAAGGTTAGGTAGGAATACCTGGAGAGAGATTAGAAGAAAAAGAGGAAAAAGGGAAAAGAAGAAAGATCAATTAGCGGAGGTCTCTAGGAGAAGGAGCCTGTGCTCATCGCTGGATGGGCTCGGGGAGCTAGTTCTTAGTAGCTCTGAATCAGATAAAAAATTTAGCTTCTCTGAAGAAACAGACTTGGAGGAGGAAACAGCTCGTTATGAGAGAGAAAAGTGCCAGCCAGATAAAATGCGAGCTAATCGGTCAAGGAAAAAGCCAAAAGCGGCTGGCAAAGGCCAGCTTGCTGCTTGGCCTCTTGGCAGTCGGCTTCAAGGTCATAGTGCACCTCCACCCTATGCTGAGCCCCCGCCCTGCGTAGTGCATCAGCCCTGCGCAGAGAGGCAATGGACAGAGAGGCAATGCACAGACTCGTTCATTCCAAAGGAGGAACAAAGGAAAATACAACAGGCATTTCCGGTCTTTGAAGGAGCCGAGGGTGGGCGTGTCCACGCTCCGGTAGCGTATATACAGATTAAAGAGCTTGCCGAGTCGGTCCGTAACTATGGAGTCAGTGCTAATTTCACTATAGCACAAGTGGAAAGGCTTGCGAATCACGCTATGACTCCTGGTGATTGGCAAACGGTTGTAAAAGCCGCTCTCCCTAGTATGGGCAAATATATGGAATGGAAAGCTCTTTGGCATGAAGCTGCACAAGCGCAGGCCCGAGCAAACGCAGCTGCTTTGACTCCAGAGCAGAGAGATTGGACTTTTGACTTGTTAACGGGTCAGGGAGCTTATTCTGCTGATCAGACAAACTACCATTGGGGAGCTTATGCCCAGATTTCTTCCACGGCTATTAGGGCCTGGAAGGCGCTCTCTCGAGCAGGTGAAACCACTGGGCAGTTAACAAAGATAATCCAGGGACCTCAGGAATCCTTCTCAGATTTTGTGGCCAGAATGACAGAGGCAGCAGAGCGTATTTTTGGAGAGTCAGAGCAAGCTGCGCCTCTGATAAAACAGCTAATCTATGAGCAAGCCACAAAGGAGTGCCGAGCAGCCATAGCCCCAAGAAAGAACAAAGGTTTACAAGACTGGCTCAGGGTTTGTCGGGAGCTTGGGGGACCTCTCACCAATGCAGGCTTAGCGGCTGCCATCCTTCAATCCCAAAAATGCTCCATGGGCAGAAATGATCGGAGGACATGTTTTAACTGCAGGAAGCCTGGGCATCTTAAGAAAGATTGCAGAGCTCCAGATAAAAAGCGGGGAACTCTCACTCTTTGCTCTAAGTGTGGCAAGGGTTATCATAGAGCCGACCAGTGTCGCTCTGTGAGGGATATAAAGGGCAGACTCCTTCCTCCGCAGTCAGAGAGGCGACCCAGGAAGACCCACAAGGGTGGAGCCTATACCATCCTTGCCCCCGGGAACCATGGGCCTTATTCTAGGCCGGGGTTCACTCACCTTGCAGGGCTTAGTAGTCCACCCTGGAGTTATGGATTGTCAACATTCCCCTGAAATACAGGTCCTGTGCTCAAGCCCTAAAGGCGTTTTTTCTATTAGTAAAGGAGATAGGATAGCTCAGCTGCTGCTCCTCCCTGATAATACCAGGGAAAAATCTGCAGGACCTGAGATAAAGAAAATGGGCTCCTCAGGAAATGATTCTGCCTATTTGGTTGTATCTTTAAATGATAGACCTAAGCTCCGCCTTAAGATCAACGGAAAAGAGTTTGAAGGCATCCTTGATACCGGAGCAGATAAAAGTATAATTTCTACACATTGGTGGCCCAAAGCATGGCCCACCACAGAGTCATCTCATTCATTACAGGGCCTAGGATATCAATCATGTCCCACTATAAGCTCCGTTGCCTTGACATGGGAATCCTCTGAAGGACAGCAAGGGAAATTCATACCTTATGTGCTCCCACTCCCGGTTAACCTCTGGGGAAGGGATATTATGCAGCATTTGGGCCTTATTTTGTCCAATGAGAGAGCAGCGTTGGGGGATAATGTCGATATTTCCACTCCCAATGACGGTGATGTATAATGCTCAAGTATTCTCTTGCTTTTTTACCACTAACTGGGAACTGGGTTTGGCCTTAATTCAGACAGCCTTGGCTCTGTCTGGACAGGTCCAGATGACTGACACCATTAACACTTTGTCAGCCTCAGTGACTACAGTCATAGATGAACAGGCCTCAGCTAATGTCAAGATACAGAGAGGTCTCATGCTGGTTAATCAACTCATAGATCTTGTCCAGATACAACTAGATGTATTATGACAAATAACTCAGCAGGGATGTGAACAAAAGTTTCCGGGATTGTGTGTTATTTCCATTCAGTATGTTAAATTTACTAGGGCAGCTAAATTGTCAAAAAGTCTTTTTCAGTATATGTTACAGAATTGGATGGCTGAATTTGAACAGATCCTTCGGGAATTGAGACTTCAGGTCAACTCCACGCGCTTGGACCTGTCCCTGATCAAAGGATTACCTAATTGGATCTCCTCAGCATTTTCCTTCTTTAAAAAATGGGTGGGATTAATATTATTTGGAGATACACTTTGCTGTGGATTAGTGTTGCTTCTTTGATTGGTCTGTAAGCTTAAGGCCTAAACTAGGAGAGACAAGGTGGTTATTGCCCAGGCGCTTGCAGCTCTAGAACATGGTGCTCCCCCTGATATATGGTTATCTATGCTTAGGCAATAGGTCGCTGGCCACTCAGCTCTTATATTCCCATGAGGCTAGTCTCATTGCACGGGATAGAGTGAGTGTGCTTCAGCAGCCCGAGAGAGTTGCAAGGCTAAGCACTGCAGTAGAAGGGCTCTGCGGCACATATGAGCCTATTCTAGGGAGACATGTCATCTTTCAAGAAGGTTGAGTGTTCAAGTGTCCTTCCCCCAGGAAAAACAACACGGGACCAGACCAGGACCCCTCTGGGTGATGAGCCTGGGAGGAGGTTATGTGTACGGCTCCTTTACCTGCACACTGGGGATTTGACCTCTATCTCCACTCTCATTAATATGGGTGGCCTATTGCTCTTATTAAAAGAAAAGGGGGATCTGTGAGGAGCCGCCCTCACATTTGCCATTATAAGATGGCACTGACAGCTGTGTTCTAAGTGGTAAACATAGTCTGCACACATGCAGGGGCAGTTTTCCCACCATGTGTTCTGCCTTTCCCGTGATGACAACTGGGCCGATGGGCTGCAGCCAATCAGGGAGTAATACATCCTAGGTGGAGGATAATTCTCCTTAAAAAGGGATGGGGTTTCGCCATTTGCTGGCTTGCTCTCTTGCACTCTGGCTCCTGAAGATGTAAGCAATAAAGCTTTGCCGCAGAAGATTCTGGTTTGTTGCGTCTTTCCTGGCCGGTCGTGAGAACGTGTCTAATAACAGGGAACAACATTTGCTAGTGTCAAAAACAGCTTTCTATGAACTGAAAAGCTTTTTAGTTACCAAAGGTGTTTTAAAACTCCATTGCCCAATATTTGTTTTGAATACTTATTTAGTATGTTTTGTATTTATGTGCTTTTTCCTTCACATATTCTGCTTCAAAAACTATTATGAAGACTTCAGTAAAATCCCCAAGTTTGCTGCCAGATTGTATCATTCCATCTTATTTTTAACACTGGCTACCAATGTTGGTCTGGTTAGAAGTTAAAGCAGGAATTATCACAGAATTTACAGGAGATATTCTTCGTTGAATAGCACTACAGGTGACACCAAAACAAAACAAGGGACTTGAATTGGAACCAAACATTACTCAAGTGTCCTCATAAACTTAAACTTCTAGAAAAAAACATATGTTAATTACATAGTCAGAGGGTTGAAAATCCAGCTATGGAGCTAGGGAGGTGTTTCTGTGCATAAAACACTTGCCATGTAAACTTGATTAGCTGAGCCCATAACCCAAAACACATATAAACTCAGGAATAGCTGAACACATCTGTATTCCCAGGACCCCATACTGTGTAGGGACAGAAGAATTCATGAAAACATAATAGAAAGCCAGTATTAGTATACACAATGGTGAATAACAAGACAGCCTGCCTCTGTCGAGATGGAAGACAAAGACAGACTCCTGAGATTGTCCTCTGATCTTCATATATAAACTATTGTAGGCATTAACATACAGTTATACATAAAAACATACACACAGAGATACATATATACATACATATACAGTACACTTAATACAAAACAGACAAACAAAAAAGAAAATTCAGTTATGTTATGTGTGTGTATTCTTACCATCTGCAAATGATAACTTAGAGAAATGAGACATGCATGAAAATAGCATTAAATTTTAGTTACTTTTTAATGAAATAACTAAAAATTGCATTTCAAAGATGCATATGTGGTCATTTCTGCCATATTATGTATGGTATGGCCTTGTTGTGACCCATTAAAGCCACTGTGCCTCCAAAGTCCATTACTCCAGTCATTGTCAAGCAGAAGTTACTCTTCCTGTGGGCCAGTCATTCTGTCCAGTCAATGCTGTGCAAATAAATTTCATTATTAGAACTTTTTCTACAGACTTCTAAAAACAGTTTGGGGGCAGAAAGTAAGAAATTTATTGACTAGTTAGATTTGAGGTCTTGCTGGGTGACTTGCAATTTTCCCTAAAGGTCTTAAATAAATAAAACCTTAGCACAGTTTCTTTTCATCCACGGCCTAGCTGACATTCCTGATGGAAGTAACACAAGTTTAGGTTAGTGATCTAAATAAGTCAAAAATAACCTTGAGGAAGTCATGAAATTAAATGGTGATCTTACTAAGTGGAACCTCATTTAACATGGAAATATCCTCCCTCCATTTGAGGTATTGATTCTCTTATTTATTTAACAAATATGTAATGAACCCTGGAGCCATGTGTGAGCTACGTAGAAGACACACACCATGAATGTCTTCATAGTGAAAGACATTGTGTGTAATCTTCATCACATGCTGTGTTTTAAGGGTAACCACTGTGCTGTCTGTAGGGCTTTCAAGAACAGGTTAATTTTAGAATAACTATTCAAAAGGTAAACAGAAAACTATTGAACATGTGAATAACTACTTGTAGATTGGAGTGGTAGTTCATTAATGAAATCTAGAAATGGATTAAATATGATTACCTCATTTTTATCATGTTTGAAGGGCATGCTGAGAATCCCCTTGGAACAAAGTATTAGAACCATCAGAGGTCGGCATCAGGGTATCTGCATGAATATAACAACATAGAATTAGGAAGAGACTCCTGGATCTCATTTAGGAGTTCAAAATGCTGAATACTAGAATGTCTGTTAAAGGACAAAACAAACATGATTATGAATTGGTAAGGGTTTCCAGATATTAAAAGCACTTAATACTTACTTGTATGTTTTAATCAGAAAATAACTTCACTCTATATATACCTTATTGACAAAATAACCATTAGATGTCCTTTTCTTTGTAGAAACCAAGTAAAGCCTTTGAATTCTTTCCTCAGTCTGGTATATCTGATAAGCTTGTGGACCTGGTTTTCCTAGATAGGATTGCTTTTTTGTTTTAACAAAAATGACATTTTTTTACATATTTTTTATTTAGAACATGTATTTCTGTAACTAGGAGCATGCTCACGCATGTACCATGCTGTGCATGTGCAGGTCAGAGGACAATTTAATGGAACTGATTCTCTTCTTTTACCATGTGCTCATGCGGGTTGAACTTCATTTCACAGGCTTGGCAGAAATATCGTTACCTACTGAGACACCTTGCTAGCCTTACTGATTTCATTTTGATATGTCATTTTCACAATTATGTTTGCTAAATGTGTAGGGCTTAACCCCCCCCCCCTTTTAAAGATATTTTATTTGTTTACATTTCAAATGTTATCCCCTTTCCTAGTTTCCCCTCCAAAAATCCCCTATCCTCTCCCCTCTTCCACTGCTCCCCAATCCACCAACTCCTGCATCCCAGCCCTGGCATTCCTCCATACTGGGGCATAGAACCTTCACAGGACCAAGAGCCTCTCCTCCCATTGATGACCGACTAGGCCATCTCTGCTACTTACGCAGCTAGAGCCATGAGTCCCACCAGGTGTTTTCTTTGATTGGTGATTTAGTCCCTGGGAGCTCTGGAGATACTGGCTAGTTCATATTGTTCCTCCTCCTATAGAGTTGCAAACACTTTCAGCTCCTTGGGTACTTTCTCTAGCTCCTTCATTGGGGACCTTGTGCTCCATCCAATGGATGGCTGTGAGCATCCACTTCTGTATTAGTCAGGCACTGGCAGAGCCTCTCAGGAGACAGCTATATCAGGGTCCTCTCAGCAAAATCTTGTTGGCATCCACAGTAGTGTCTGGGTTTGCTGGTTGTTTATGGGATGAATCCCCAGGTGGGGCAGTATCTTGATGGTCATTACTTCAGTCTCTGCCCTGAACTTTGTCTTTTCCATTGGTATTCTGTTCCCTGTTCTAAGAAGGATTGGAATATCCACACTTTGGTCTTCCTTCTTCTTGAGTTTCATGTGTTTTGCAAATTGTATCTTGGATACTCTAAGCTTCTGGGTTAATATCCACTTATCACTGAGTGCATAGCATGTGTGTTCTTTTGTGATTGGGTTACCTCACTTAGAATGATATCCTCAAGATCCATCCATTTGTCTAAGAATTTCATAAATTCATTGTTTTTAATAGCTGAGTAGTACTCCATTGTGTAAATGTACCACATTTTCTGCATCCATTCCTCTGTTGAGGAACATCTGGGTTCTTTCCTGTTTCTCACTATTATAAATAAGGCTGCTATGAACATAGTGGAGCATGTGCAAGTTGGTACAATCACTTTGTTTACCCTTAAGAGTAGGTTGTTTATCACTCAATGTGTGTTGTGTGGGTGGTAACAAACACATGGTGTTGCCTATTTTTTTCATCAAAGGACAGTGGCATCCTCCATCCTCATAGGAAAGTCAAATGCAGCTTGTAAAGCAGACACTTTGTTGGCAAGGCACAGTCCGGAGCAGCCATACAATACGGACTATTGTACAGTATGAAGTAATTCAGGGCAGGGAATATCTTAAACTCAACAGTGTGTCAAGCAGTCTGGCACCTCTATAACATAGGTGTGGCTTTTTCCAAAACAGCTCCTTTACTGCAATTACAATGCATTGCTGGTGGTTGCCTTACTATCTGACACGAGACTTAAAAAAAAATCTCACATGAACTCCATCTTCTAGACCACATTGTTTACAGAGGAAACAACAGCAGACCAGCAATTATCTTTGCCATACCTTTCCAGTAAATTCCCTTAGAATGTTCCCCTCACAAAATCAGGATGTGTTGCTAATGTAAATGTAAATGCTAGGCTTTGTTTACGAAGCAGGAAGGTTTATATATGTTTATTTTGTAATCTCGACTTGGGTCTAAGCATCTTCTTGGCAGCACTGTTTTGTATATCTAGGGGTCTTGTGTGCATTGATTAAAATTCCTGACAAAAACTTTTCTGTTCACAGCAGGACTGACTGTAAGAACTCTTGTGCTCTGATCAGAATGACCACAGCATCCCCTACGAAGCATTCTATACTCACTTTCTTCTCATGAATCTTGGGAATGAAACTCCACTATAAAAAGACAGTTCCCTAAAAAATATGCTTTCGTAGACCCAGTAGACACAGGGAACTGTATTAGATTGATATATAATATTATGTGTATATTAATCTTACATCTACTTCCTATCCATGGCTCTAAACCTGTTCATAGCTTGGCTGAAATTCCCTGGCAGATTACACTTTCCTGTGGCCTCTCAGGGAAGAGTTCTGTTACCAGCCGTTGACATCATGAATTACTTTTATTGTGGTCCTCTTTCCCTTTTACAGGAAAGAAATTGTAAACTAAAAATCTGAATTCCTCACACCAACACCAAGGGTAGAAGTCCTCAATAATCACCATCATCAATGGAAAGTGCTGAAACAGGTAATTTATAAATGAATTGTCAGTTTTAAAATGCTGGATTATTACAAATCCACAGCATTCCTCCAAGAATTGTACTTAGGGCTGTCCTAGAATCTGTTGCCTGCCTGTGGATCCCTTTACCCTAGCTACCTGCCTTGTTTGGCCTCAGTGGGAGAGGATGTGCCTAGTCTTGCAGTGACTTGATATTTCAGGGTTGAATGATGTCCACAGGGCGTCTCCCCCTTCTCATAGGAGAAGGGGGGGGGAAGAGAGGGTGATGGGCTCTCTCAAGGGAGACCAGGAGGAGGAAGGGGGCTGTGATTGGGACATAGAAAAAAAGAAAGAAAGAGAGAGAGAGAGAGAGAGAGAGAGAGAGAGAGAGAGAGAGAGAGGAAGGAAGGAAGGAAGGAAGGAAGGAAGGAAGGAAGGAAGAAAGAAAGAAAGAAAGAAAGAAAGAAAGAAAGAAAGAAAGAAAGAAAGAAAGAAAGATAAAAGAAAAATTCCTAGCATATATTTATGGATTGTGGTTCGACCTTGGGATGGGAGAACAAAGAACAAGGGACAGGCAGGTCATGGTGAAATGAAATGCAGGATAATCTAAAGCGTAAATACATAGAAAACAACCCACAAACCATTTATAACTCTGTTCATTTTGTCCACTTATGAACTCAAAGTCAAATAATGAAGAGCTTAGTGAAGCAGAGATAGAGGCTCATTCACTTTACATAAGGAAAAAAGAAAGTTTTCTGGACAACATTGACAATGAAACATCATTTGAAAATGACTGAGTATAAAAAGGATGATACTAGATAAACACTAGTGTCCTTGGTGTTAAATGTCTTGGGTGAGATCCACTAGGATCCTTGATGTCTAATGTCTCAGTACTCAGGAACTATGTTAATGCTAAGAAGAGATCAAATGGCCTTCCTGTTTTCACCACAGACAAAGGGAGACACTTGTAATTGTCTCTTTACAGTTCACATAGAGAATTCTTCCATAGGATGGAGGACAAGGAAGATGGGACTAGGACAAGAACCGGCTTTTGCAAGTGGACTTTCTGGGTGTTTTTGTAACTAATGGAATTCATCACCTTGACAGTCTTGTTCTGAGTTTAAGATGATTTGCATTTTTCTACCATCCTTTATAAGGTACTTACCTCACAAATGTAAAGAGCAGGCAAGTCAGAACTAAGGTGACTGATAATGCAGAGTACCGAGTACACTCTCCAGTGTTCATGGGTGTCAAATTATGAATCAAGTAACCTTGGAATGAAAACACTTAGAAAAAAAATGTACTTTTGTTAAGCATGTGCCTATTGTTATGTTTTCAATATAAATAAAGCAATGTAATAGACTTACATAGCATTTCCATTGTACCAGGCAATATGTGTAATCTAGATGTCACTATAAATGTCTGAGAGAATGTACATATATTATATGCATGTATTATTGCATTTCAGATAAAGAAGTTGAGCATAGGAGAGTTTAATCATCTGACTGAATCTTGAAACCAATCCCTCTTGTATAATTGGGAAAGACTTTTCTATTGTACTTAAAATAAAAAAGATCTCAGTGTTAATGCTGTCAATTAATATTTTCTATACAACAGTCTGGGGACTGATGATACATGTCTGCATAGGATTTTGCAAGTTAATTATGAAGTGAATATTGGTTCTGTATTGTCTCTGCTCATTACGTGACCTTGAAGCTCTGCTGTCATCTGTTAATTCACTTCTGCACTGACAGCACCTTTCATGGAGTCACTGCAGACGCTTTGAAGTTCTTTTGTGCCTTATCTTCAAATCTTTAGATCTAGTCTCCACAGAAAATGAAGAGTGAAAGTTCTTGCACATACATAAAATCATGTAATGATTTGCTTAAGTGAATTGTATTTAAAAGCAAGTTAAAACCTATATCCTGATGCAATCACATCTTGCTTGTAAAATACAGTTGTACACATTACTTAGGAGATGCAAGCTTGTTGGCATGGTGGTGGGGGGGGGGGGAGGATGGGCCTGAGCCACAACAGTTCAGTGTGTAAAACATTACATCACACTATATGCAACCACTGCCACCAGCCACAAAGAACTTTTTTCCCAAATATACTCTACTTCATACCAATCCTGATTCTCATCTTTCCTTAGCCACCACAAACCACCAATCTACCTCTCCCTGTCTACGAATTTAGTAAATGTCCTCATTCATTTAAGACTTTCTTTGGAAACTTCACAGAATGATAGACTTTTTAAATAAGTCTTAAGAGTCTAGAAGATTAACCCTCACCAAGAAAAAATAAACAAATTTTACCCAGTAGCAAATGTCAGCAACAGTAACAACAAAAAACTCATTATGGCCTCCTCTGGCAATCTGTCCTTGTTCTTCATCTACCCCTCTACCCATCCCAGCAATCTTGTCAGTGCAGAAACTATAATGATAAAGACTGTTACAATATTTAGTAGCTCACACTAAAGAAGGGGCAAGTGCAGAGAGTCTCAAGGAAAGGAAAAGAAAGGAAAGGAGGGGAGGGGAGGGGAGGGGAGGGGAGGGGAGGGGAGGGGAGGGGAGGGGAGGGGAGGAGAGGAGAGGAGAGGAGAGGAGAGGAGAGGAGAGGAGAGGAGAGGAGAGGAGAGGAGAGGAGAGGAGAGGAGAGGAGAGGATTGGAGAGGAGAGGAGAGGAAAGGAAAGGAAAGGAAAGGAAAGGAAAGGAAAGGAAAGGAAAGGAAAGGAAAGGAAAGGAAAGGAAAGGAAAGGAAAGGAAAGGAAAGGAAAGGAAAGGAAAGGAAAGGAAAGGAAAGGAAAGGAAAGGAAAGGAAAGGAAAGGAAAGGAAAGGGAAAGGTAGGCTATGATCTTATGATCCTAGGCTGGTGCAATTCAAAGTGCCATTGAAATTCAAAATATTGAATTTCAAATACAAAATCTCCCTGTAGCACCCCAGGAAGAGCAAATTTGTGTCCTGTGCCTGTTTCATCAAGGGCACAAGCAAAGCCAGTGGTGTAGATGAACAAGATCTCTGTAACTGAGACTGAAAACTGCTTAAACAAAGGAGAGAAGAAAGATATGGAGAGCCAGATATGAGTTCAGTCACAAGGCTTCCACTAAGCCCTGCTGCACTTGGAAAGTAACTCTACTTCTCTGAATCTGTTTCTTGGTCTGTTAAGAAGGATCAAATTACCCACCTCATAAAAAGAATAAACAAGATGAAGAGTGAAGATGCTTTTGTGTTTGGGAGTACATTCCATATTCCATACCTGTCACGTTTCTGGTTGTTAATTTTCTTTTATTAGAAATTTTTATCCATTCCTTGAACTTATGTAAATGCATACCTACAACAAGCTATGGCTTGTAATTTATTTCCTTTTCTTTTGAGGCCTCACTATGTAGCCCAAGGTGTCTCACAACTCACTATGTAGTACAGGGTGACCCCCAAACTCAGTCCCCTGTCTCTGAGTTCTGGGATTATAGGCACTATGTCTGGCTTGTAGTATAGTTATGCTAACAATACTCACTGAGGTCATTGTATATTGATTCTTACTTAAATCTGAGATTTTCTATTTGTTTCTGCCTGAATACATATTCATAATATGTATATAGATATAAGTATGTATGTATGTATGTATGTATGTATGTATGTATAGAGAAATATACATGCTGTCTTAGTGAGGGTCTCTAATGCTGTGAAGAGACATGACCAAGGCAATTCTTTCTTTCTTTCTTTCTTTCTTTCTTTCTTTCTTTCTTTCTTTCTTTCTTTAATTTAACTAAACATCTAATCTGATATCACTTGCCATATCTATACAACGTTTTGCTAAAGAGTTGAAATCTTATCTAGTATTCAATGTACCATTTAAAAACCTTCCCATCATTCCTCCAAAAGAAGGTACAAAGTAAGGGGCTGGGTAAAAGGGGAGGTTTTATACCTGGCTGGAGTGAGGACAAGGAGTTGAGGATAAAATGATAAAAATATATTGGATAAAATTTTCAAAGGATTAGCAAAAATAGGTTAAAATGTTGATTGAAAGCAACATCAACAAAAACAAAATAAAAACAACCAAAACCCTTTCCATATTTCTTAAGAAGAGAATTTAGAGAGTTTAGGGAATTACAGAGAAAGTAAAGTTGTATTTCTATTTTTATTTGGTTGTAATTTCACATATCATCGAATTTACACAAACTTAATTTAACCAAGGTATTCTCTCTGAACAAATCTTTACCAGGCTGAGGCTCAGACATAAAATGATGCAGTAAACTGTCGTTTCCTGTACATTCCAGTTTTGCCTTATAAAGTTCTGAATGGACGGCTTAAGCTTCTATGAATGGTCTGACTTAAGGAGAATAAAGCAACATTTTTGTGGGATAGAAACCTGCAAAGCACAGAACACATTGGCACAGACACACAAATGGAGGAGAGAAAACCCAACTCTGTTCAATCTTAGCACACACATCATCTCCAGTCGCACACACCCCTCCCTGAGGCTCTGCACTAGATTCCACTATCTGATTTCCTTTTCTATCTGGCTACTTCTCAAATATTTCTTCCATTAGTCTTAGAACATTGACTGACTTACCCTGTTCATGAAGTCAGCTGATAATAAAATTATTTACCAATGTTCACATATAGCCTGTTCTTCCTTTTTTGCCTCTTCCCACTTTCTGTCAGCCATATGTGATCAGAAAAAAAGGGCCAGGTGAAGATGGTCAGCCAGCATCGCTGATGTGTACCTCTTTACATGCCACCTCATCATGTAGGAACAGAGGTCAGTTGAAAGGCTTGGCTTTCACACTTAAGCACCTATGACCAAGTCTTAACTTTTTCTTGTCTAAAGTGAAATTAAGGATTTGATCTGTTTTGCTACTAATTATGTGAATTTGTGCATTCCTTAGTTATCCAAAGCCTCAGATTCTATACTTTTCAAATAAGTAAAATAGGTTATATTGATGTCTTATACTACTGAATCCTAAAATCTTCCTGAAAGTGGCAACTGTTTAGATAAAAACACATATTTAGAAGTTGATTTGACAAAATGTAAATTTAGCTAAGCAGAAGTGAATTCCTCCTAGATTCTGTCTTCTCCAATCATGGGATTTTGAGTTCGTTTATGGTTAGTTTCTAATAATTGAATATCTGTAGCGTGCTTAGCAGCATTAAAAGTCACATAGCTTGGTCTCAGCTGTATCACCTAAGTGTGCGCCTGTGCTTAGCTGGTCTTCATATCGCAGTGTCCTGTTGCTTCTTCCTCTGCTTTCAGTCATTTCTCTTCCCCTGTGAAAAGCTCATGTTATTAACATTCTAATTGATGTTTCCTGTAGGTAAATTAATAAAACTAGAAGACCCCAAAGATACTATTAACAGTTTAGTTTATGTTTGTATGGACACAAACTCTCTCTGTCACATACACACATAAACAGGGGATGGGGTAGGTCATGATGCATTTATGGAGGTCAGAGGCTAACTTGTGGGAGCTGAGTCTCTCCTTTAACCACATGGATCCCAGGAATAGAATTCAGATCATCAGCCTTGGCAGCAAGCACCTTTGTCCACTGAGCTGTCCCGCAGCCCAAACGATAGTTTTAAATATAACAACAATATCAACCAACCAGACACCACCACCACCCCCCTCCCGGAGCTCCCAGAGAGTAAATCACCAATCAAAGAATAAACATGGAGCAACCCATGTTTCCAGGAGCACATGTAGCAGAGGGTGGCCTTGTTAAACATCAGTGGGAGGAGAAGGCCTTGATCCTGTGAAAACTTGATGCCCCAGTGTAGGGGAATTCCAAGGCAGTGAGGTGGGGGTAGGTGGGTGGGTAGGGGGAGCACCCTCATAGAAGCATAGGAAGAATGTGATAGGGGGATTCTGGAGGGGAAGTCTGTAATGTGGATAACATTTGAAATGTAAATAAATAAAATATCCAATAAAAGAAAAATATTTTAAAAATATAATACCAATATGCAAAATTAGCTAGAAAAATCTGTAATCGTTAAAAAACCTCCTTATTGAAGCTATGGGCTATTGAATTAAATTCCTATTTCCAGGTATTGGATAACTCTTTATGAAGTGTTGGTCATGAAGGTCCACCAAACAATCAATATAGGTTCTTGTCATTGCTCTTAATTGTACATTAGAGATAGATGATAAGATTCTTACTGAAGACAATACACTTTTTGGTTGCAAAATATAGGAAGATCAAGCTGAAACTGTAATAAGTCACAGTTTTATGGGTGAACAAGATGCTGAGAATGAATGAATACTTAGCACTAAACAAGCTATTTAAGACATCTATATTTTCTCCAGGATTTGGGGGTTCCTTATTGAAGAGGTTCAAGATGACTGCCAGAGCTACAAGATAAGAATGAGGAGTACAAAACAACATCCTCCAGATAATACACGGCATTACAATCATGAACTTCCAATAACCTTGAATGATTTTACTAGTCCTACACGTAAGAGGGCCTTAAACATCCTAACAAGGATGAAGAGGGAATCCAGAAGCCTTTTCTCTCACTGCTCAACACTTCTGTATGGATAGACTCAGGGAAAGAGGCAGTCAATACTTTCAGTTATGCACCTACTGGTGACCCTCACCAAGCTTCAATAGATAGTCACAATATAGTTGTTATACAAATAGTTGAGTAAACTAAACTAGCCATACTATAAACCAGAGGTACAGAAAAGTCATTCATCTAGGAAATGAGCAGGTAGGAATATGGGGTTTCAGGGTCAACAGGGGTGGGAGGGAGGAAAAAAGAGGACACAGGGGCGAGAGTATCCAGAATGCAGTAAAAAATAAAATGATTTAATTTCATAGAAGGAGACAACATTTAGTAATTTGAAGTATTAATTGCTTGAAACATTTGCTTCTTTTCAAGGGATTGGGTCAATGTTCGGCTGTACTGTGACTTCTTTTACTTTGTAGCGATAAACCCAAGTTTCTGTTGTGCTGTAACTTCCTTTACTTTGTAGTAATAAACCTAGGTGACAAAAGAAGAGGGGAGGAGATGAGTATAACAGCTCAAAAAATATTAGAGGAACATTATAAAGTTATAATGATTAAAGATGGAGGTTGAGGATATCACTTAGTGGTAGGACCCTCCCCTCATGTGTGGTACTCTGATTCAATCTCTAGCACAATGGGGAAAGAAAAGAATTTTGTACTGGCACAGGAATGGACATGCAGAAGAAACCATGAAGACACTGCACAGGCTGAAACACAAGGATGGAAACAGTTTCAAGGACACAAGAGATTCTTGCTGAATCCAGAATGTACCAGTCTATTCCCTGGTCCAGAATACATTGGTTTTAACAGTTGTAGTATCCTAAGTCAATCACTGACAATGACAGGTCACCCTTATTTGACTCAAATTTATAATGATTAAATTAAAATCTGTGCTAGGAACATTCCATTGCTTTTTCTCAAGTTTTTAATACAATGCCAGAGCTGTTATTTCACCTTCCATTGCATAACATTTATCACTCAGAAGAATCTAAGATTCTGTGAAGTATGTAAGTTACAGAAGATTAAAAAAAAAAAAAATCCCTAAATCTTAGTCCTCAGTAGAATGTACTAAACACATCCTGCTTTAAGGGACGGGTGAAAGGAGCTCTGATGACTGTCTCAGAAGCCTGTTTCCCCCTCATACTGCTGGAGACACTGTGTACCTTAGTGTCGCTTTGATTTATTACATAAGGGATATTTTTGGTTTCCAGAACTCAGACTGACTCAGTCTTACACAGTTCAAAGAGAAAGCACTCAAAAGAACTGTTGTGGTGCCTAAAGGCCTTTTCTGTAAGAAACTCAGGAGATAGCTGGCTGGAAGTTTCCATGAAAAAAAAAGTAAAAAGAGTCAATGTGGTTTGGCAAGAAATGCCCGGAAAATATGAAGCAAGGAGCAGGAACACAGTGTTAAAGTTGTGGTTGTTTGTGAGAAGAAGAGAAAATTATGGCATGGCCAAGAGTCTTCCAAACCAAACAAATAACAGAGAGTAAAACTCGCCTCCAAGACTTCTAAATAAATCCACTATTCCCTTAACAACAACCTTTCTGAACCATCAAGTTTAGCTCTAGATCACCTGAAAATTCTACAAGTCTGTATTATAATAGTGCATTTATGGTTTATATTCACAGGTTTCCTGCAACTTTCTGTATTTGCTGCAAGCACAAACTATACCAAGCCTGTGTTTAACTCTAAGGATGTAAATAAAAATAAAGTATACACAAGAATGCCTATATTTATAGGCAAATACTATTTTGGATGGGACAGGAGGAAATAAAGGCAAGAAAATTTAGAAATATCATAAATCTTTTGCCTGAAATGATATGTTATAAAGAATACACATTTATTTTGACTTGTACTTGGTATGGTTCAAAACTTATTGTAACTGACCATGCAGAGCCGTGCTATTTCAGACATCAGAAATACAGAGCCCACAACTCTGGGTATTACCCCTTTTAATATCTCAGTTAACTTTCCCCTGCAAGGTTTCCTTGGGCTGCCTCATGACTCCAACATTTTTAGTTCAGCAGTTCAAAATATCTCTTCCATCTTTTTCTTAACTACAATCCTTCTAGCACCTCTCTGCCTACCTGATAAAAGCTCATGTGTTCCTTCAAGGGATTTTGAACTTCCTTGCTCCCTCAGTTACATTTCCTTAATGTTACAATCATCCATTGATTTTCTGCCATCCCTACTAGTCCGCGTGCTTCTCAAGCGCAGTGTGGCTCAGTCTCCTGGGAATAATTTGAAACCCCAGAGGGATCCAGATTCATGGGCATGATCTTATATAAGCACTTTGTAGTGTATTGAAAATGCTCTCGATTTGAGCATTCACCCAGTTCTGAGATCAGGATCTCTCTGGGCCTGGTTTGATTTTGTACTGTCAGAGTGATTGTCTCAAATCATAAACCCCATGTCCATTATGTGGAGAATATTTGCCCTTGCTTGCTGAACCCAATCCTTTGGTTTAGATATAGTTTGAATGTTCCTACCAGCTATTACTGAATTTAACCCAAGAGAGATGTTAGGAAAAGGAAGCTCAGGTAGTTGTTATGTCCTGATGACACAGGTGCTGGGTGTGATTTAAAATGGCTTGCTGTAGCATCTTGTGATCTCTCCTTCACATCACTGAGGCTCTGTAGAAAGTCCTCATGAACCAGGTTTGTACAGAATTCAGAGACTTTCACTTCAATACCCATCCTCCTGTAAGAAATCATTGTTTTCTTTATTATATTACTCATTATCAACTCTTTAATTACAACAACAGAAAATGGGCCAAGAGGTCTTCCTAGAAATTCTAGACCTTTCCTTTTATCAGAGGAAACTACACCTCAGAACAAATCAATCGGTTGTCACAAACTTAGGGGAAAGACATATGCTGAAATGAAGCTGGGTGTTTGATGCCAAAACTGGAGCTCTGTGTAACGTCCTTAGTGACAGATCTAATTCCTCAACTTGGCTCATAAAGAATTTCCCAAATAGCTGTTTATTTCATAGCCTGGCTTTCCAGCAGCTTCCTAAGCATCAAGTCCACTCAGTCAATCCAAGATGCTGTCTATTTCTGATGCAAAACAGACCCCCTCCCATGGTGCACAGGTCGCTCTTGGACCCAAATTATTTTCTAATTACAAATAAATTGGAAAGTGTCACTCCCCCTTTCTATCCTCTAGCAATGCTTTGTACCAATGCAATTCAACAAATAACTGATTCCAACAAAATTCAAGTGATTACCTTGTACTGGGCTCTAGCATCTCATAAGGACCCCATCAAGTCCTCATGTGCTCTATTATGTGTTCATATGGCCCACTACTGTTTGTTTGGGTCTCTGATTGGGGACAAGCAGACAATATACAATTTCTGGTAATCTTTGTTAGTGTTCTCTCACCCAGTGTTACCCCTCCTTGTCCTTAGATAGAGAATACTATAGGGCTCAGTGCCTGAGCTAGTCATCTCTATTCTTCCATCAAGGATAGTAGTCTTCTTAAGGCCCTGTAATGCAAATGATCTCTTTGTACAGGGCACAGTCTTTCATGTAAGGAGCACTGTGTTATCAATTTACAAGGTCACGGAAAGCAGAAAGAACTGAATTCATGGTCTTATTCCAGAGCCATTCCACCCTGAATCTGCCTGGCTAACGTTTGGGATGTAAGTGTTTGGCACCTCCTTGTTAGAATCATACTCAAACATATATTGTTTTGTTTTGTTTTTTTAACTTAGAGCTTTAATTCTGGCCTTACTCCTTAATCAGAAAATAATCACCAAATAACACTTGTCCCTAGAGATTTGGAAAAGCAAACACATAGATTTGGATTCAAAGACTGGGGATCATTTTTTTATTACATATTTTCTTCAATTACATTTCCAATGCTATCCCAAAAGTCCCCCACCCCCTCCCCCCACTCCCCTACCCACCCATTCCCATTTTTTGGCCCTGGCGTTCCCCTGTACTGGGGCATATACAGTTTGCCTGACCAATGGGCCTCTCTTTCCAGTGATGGCCGACTAGGTCATCTTTTGATACATATGCAGCTAGAGTCAAGAGCTCCGGGGTACTGGTTAGTTCATAATGTTGTTCCACCGATAGGGTTGCAGATCTCTTTAGCTCCTTGGATACTTTCTCTAGCTCCTCCATTGGGGGCCCTGTGATCCATCCAATAGTTGACTGTGAGCATCCACTTCTGTGTTTGCTAGGCCCCGGCCTAGTCTCACAAGGGACAGCTATATCACCGTCCTTGCAACAAAGGCTTGCTAGTGTATGCAATGGTGTCATCGTTTGGAGGCTAATTATGGGATGGATCCCTGGATATGGCAGTCTCTAGATGGACCGTCCTTTTGTCTCAGCTCCAAACTTTGTCTCTGTAACTCCTTCCATGGGTGATTGTTTCCAATTCCAAGAATGAGCAAAGTGTCCACACTTTGGTCTTCGTTCTTCTTCAGTTTCATATGTTTTGCATATTGTACCTTATATCTCACTATACTAAGTTTCTGGGTTAATATCCACTTATCAGTGAGTACATTTCATTTGAGTTCTTTTGTGATTGGGTTACCTCACTCAGGATGATGCCCTCCAGGTCCAACCATTTGCCTAGGAATTTCGTGAATTCATTCTTTTTAATAGCTGAGTAGTACTCATTGTGTAAATGTACCACACTTTTTGTATCCATTCCTCTGTTGAGGAACATCTGGGTTCTTTCCAGCTTCTGGCTATTATAAATAAGGCTGCTATGTGAGCTCTTACAGGAAGGATCTTTTCAAAGTTTTATTAAAGTCTATGAAAGCCTTTAGTATCACATCTAGAGATCACTTTACAGTTTCTTTTCAACATTTAATTTTTCCTTGCAAACTCCATGAGTTACAGACAGTTGAAACAATTACTGCCCGTGTTTTACAGATGATTTTAGATAATTTGCTTACAGAGATGGTTACTAATTCCAGCTGATGCGTTGTGGAGCTGAGTAGAATTCTAAGTGTTCTGAGTCTGTGCCCTTCAGGGGTAATTTTTTTTTTCCTTTTCTGAACTGGCAGGTAGGACTGACCTACTTTATGCAACCAATTTTAACGTGATACACTTTAAGCCACCTGGCAGACGCTCTCACTTCTTCTTCCAAGGTTTCTTTGAATCCTGCAAGTTACACAGTTCTCCAAAGCATGAGATCTCCGGCCAATGGCCCCAATAAAATGCTCTCCATATATGGTTCCAAAAGCTCTCCAGATCCTGGCATAGTCAGCCTAGAAAGGAAATCAATGATAGGGAAGGAGGAAGTCCTGAACACATACTGCATCAGAATGGATCTAGCTTTGCTATAACTGGCTTCCATTCAATAACCCGTCATTGTCTATCCATTCCAAAGTGACAAGCATTTGTAGGAATGAATAATTTGCATCCATAAACAAATACACTCTAGTTGGTTGGATTAATTTTAAAATATTCTCCCCCATAAGAAAGAAAAGAAAAAAAAGGAAAAGAAAAGAAGAGAAAACAGACTCGAAACAAATTTGTAGGCATGAGCTTATACATCACCAAAGAAAAGGTTCTAAAAATTAACCAGAGAAAGGCAGAAAATGAACCCAATGTTAATCAGGAAAACAGAATCCAAGCCCTCTTTCCCCACTCCATTTCTAAATGCATCAGTAGCTCAGCATTCTCCCATCCTCTCCATCATTAAGGAAAAAAATCAGTTTGACATAATTGCCTTCAGACATAAGGTATAAAACATCTGAAGGGATGGATTACTTGAGTGGCTAATCTTTAGTTCTAAACACTAATTTTGCTCATCCTTTTATTACACTTCAGAATTTTAGAGTTAATATGCTAATTTATAATAAAAAACCAGTATATAGAAGCATAGCAAAACCTAGAGCAGTATTACCTCACTAAGATTCATCTGCTTCTCTTCTTTATTGCTCCAACACAGATGATTATGACAGACACTTTTTGGTGCATTCGGGCATGAATATGCAAAGGGGAATGTAACATTTACATATTTACTCATTTATGGTGTAAATTACCATATATATGCTGCCAGCTAATGCTGATGAAAGAGAACGAAAGGAAGTTCTTTTATGCAGCTTCACAATTGCAGGTAGCTTTCCAGGCTTTCACTTAACCTCTTCATCTTCTTTATAGATGTTGTTAAGCCCGCTGCTGGTCCTGGTGCCTGAGAACAAAGCATCCCAGTTCCCACTCTAGACCTTGACTCCATTCTTTGGTAGACGTTATTGAGTTTAGCAGCTCTATGCCATGGCTATTTAAGCCCTCATGATAATGACAGAGGGTGATATTTGCCCAGGGAAGAGGGGCGATGAACACTTCATGGATTTATACTGGGAAACTTTATCACTTGTCCTTACGTCAGAATGAAAAGGTAGTATTCAGATTGGTAACACCCATTGGAAATTTCACTTCTTGGAAAGACATTATAACTTCGATTCACTGTCAAGTGTGAAAGCTAGCACAGTACTGACACAGAAGGAGTGTGCAAAACACATAACTGTAACTGCAAAGCAGGATTCGATGATTCACAGGTTTTTGTTCATACACAGTTTAAGATCCTGGGCCCACCAGATGCATCAGCAGGTAAGAGTGCTTGTAGCCAAGCCTGTTTACCTGAGATGGATACCTGAAACCCAAAGGGTAGAAGGAGAGAACCAACCTACATAGCAAATTGTCTTCTGAACTCCACAAGTTCATTGTGCCAAGTGTCAACTTGTGTATACACACATACATACACACCTCTGAATAAATCATTGTAAAAGCTTTAATAAATCAATATTAGTAATGAGATTAGCCATGAATCTGAATGATTTCCCCTTACTAAGTAGGTCATGGTGAAGCTGATAGTGGAAGATGAAAAGTCAAAGTCAAACTGTGTGGGGCTGAGGGGTGTAGGGGAAGGAGGAGGGAGAGAGAGGGCCCACATCTGGCCAGAGTTCCTGTGCTCTGGGCAGGCGGACACAGGCATCTGGCTGTGTGAAGCTACTGACCCCACTTGGCGGGGGTGGGGGGGGTGGGGGGGTGGGCAAGGGGAACCTGATATCAGGGGCCCCTGGATGACACCCTCAGCCCCAGAGATTCAGGAGGGAGGGCAGAGGGAGAGTGGTTCCCATGCAGGCGAGGGTCCTAATCTGGTCCATGGCTGGAGTACAGGAAGGCCTTCTGACAGGAGATTAGAAACGGCTCATTAGAGGAAAGCCTATCCCATCGTCCACGCATAGTGGGCCTTGATGAACAGAGACAGTCTATGGTTTTAGAGCTTTATTGTAGAAAGGCAGGGGGAAGAGAGAAGGTAAAAGAGAGAGAGAGAGACCGGCCATGGCCAAGATGAGAGAAGGGGGGAAAAAAGAGAGAGAAGAAAGGCTAGAGTAAGAGGGAGAGTAAGGAAAGTAAAAGCTTAAGAGAGTAAGAGGGAGAGAGCAAGGTTGGGCCAAGCAGCCCCTCTTATAGTGGGATGTGTTATCTTGCTGTTGCTAGGTAACTGGGAGGAGTCTAGCCTGAAGGTCAGAAGCTTGGGACATTGTCTACCTGACTACTAGCCACATGCTTCTCCTGTGGGGCCTGTGGGGGTGGTAAATTCTACAGGAGCCAGGAGTTCAGGAGACATGAGGGAACGCTTTCCATCCCATGTAGGTGAATTATCACCACAAGGTTCTACTGGGGTTCAAACCTCAACTCAACTGGAGACCAGACTGTGCATAGCCCATTGCACCACAAAACTGATTTACTGAATAGTATGGAATGGAAGATCTCCTATTACAAGTGTTCTGAGTTTTGGTGTGCAATTCTGAATGCTACATTTGATTCAAATGATATCTGAATGTTTCCAATGTCACTATTCTAAAATATACACAAGGCAAACCATGATTTAGCTAACAATTCAGATGATACCATATTCTATTGTATATTAATGTATTCACTTAAAATAGCAAAATAAGATAAAAATTATCTTCATCTTATACTTCACTTAAAATTACATGTGTGGTTTATATTTGTCTAATCAACTTCTGGAAAAGAAAAAAAAAAAGAACCCAGTAAATGTAGACTCAGAATAACTGTGTATCTTCTCTGTATTTTCTAAGCTCATGAGAGCAGAAGTCTGCAGAGGCTGTCTGGAGGAAAATCTATGCTTTGTAGAGAGAAGAATCATGCCCTCAGTACAGACGGGAAGGAGTCTGTAGCCTCACTACCTCAGCTGTGACAGTGTAAATCCTTAGGACTGAGTTCTAAGTTGGAGCACCTGCCCCTGGTATGCCCCCAGAACCCTGAGCTCGAATTGGGAACTGGAAAACTGAAGTCCATCCAGATGAAGAGGCAACAATTTAGGTGCTTTTATCTACAACTTTCATGAAGCTGCCAAATCCTGAAGGGTCTCCTGTGGTAACCATAGCCTTTGCAGCAAGGAATCCAGCAACAGCTCAGCCTGAGAGGGCAAACACAGAGAACAGTGTCACCTTCAGCAGGTTGTGTCCCCTTGACCTCCACTCTCTGTGTCTATAAAGCAGGCTTTTCTGCTTTACCCATCCCCAGGTTCATTGTGAGTACCAGGAGATATGCAAAATCCCACACTCACACAGAGGCACTGCAGCAGCCACTCTTTCTTCTTTACACTTCCTAGTCTAGACATCCCTCCTAAAGAGAATGAAGTCAGGCTCAGTGGTTAAGATCATTTGCTGATTTTACAGAGATCCAAAATCCACATCAAGTAGCTTACAACTGCCTGTAACTCCAGTTCCAGGATGTATAATGTCCTCTTCTAGGCTCTACAGACACCTGCACACATATGGCACACACACACACACACACACACACACACACACACACACACACACACACAAAACAACACATAGACTCAGCTACAAACATGAGTGAACACAAAAATAAAATAAATATTTGAAAAAAGAAAGCTTTAAAAAAATAATTATATAGGCTTCTATCACTAAGAAATAGCAGGTCTTATGGCAAACCCATGCCTGCTCTCCATTGCTAATAACTCAGCAAGCTGGTTCATGAAAAGAACTAAACAAAGAAAGCCCTATGTTTCTTCATTGGTCTTTCTGTTTAAGCAGAACTCATTAAAAGGGAAGTGGTTAGACAAACTTTCCATGAAAGCTAAGGTGGCATCAACCACCTGTATTTGGGTTTCTTGTATTTGTTTGTTTGTTTGCTGTTATTGAAAATAGACTTTTTTCTCACACAGTACATCCTGATTATACCTCCCTTCCCTCTACTCCTTCTAGTTCCTCCTGCCTCCCCTATCCTCTGGATCCGCTCCGTCTGCCACTCAGTAGAAAAGAACTGGCTTCTAAGAGCTAACAGCCAAACATAACACAATAAAATATAAGATGTAGGAAAACAGTGTTGTCAAAGCCAAACATGGCAACCCAACATAAGGAAGAGCCTCAAGACCAGGCATGAGAATCAGAGAGCTATTCATCGTCACAGTCCGTAGTCTCACAAAAATACTAAGTGAATAGCTCTAATATATACACAGAGGACCTGGTGGAGCCCTATAGGCCCTGTTCTTGCTGCTTTGGTCTCTATGAGTTTGTGCTTTCCTTAGTTGATTCATGGGACTTTGTTCTCCCAGTATCCTCCATCTCCTTTGAATTTTACAATCTCCCTGTCTTCTCTTTTAAAGGATTCCTTGAGCTTTGAGGGGAAGGATTTGATGGAGACCTTCCATTTAGACACTCTTTCCCCATAATGTGTGACTGTAAGTCTCTTCACATTTTTTTCATCTGCTGACTAAAGAAGCCTTTCCAATGATGACAGGATAACTTACTGATCTATGAATATAGCAGAGTATCATTGGGAGTCATTTTATTGACATTTTTTTAGACCAGTATTCTTGTTTTACCCAAGGTTTTTAGGCTATCTAGTCAATGGTTTTTCACTATCCAAACTGTGTTGGATATCAGCTCCATCTCATGGGATGAGCCTTAGGTTAAATCAGACATTGGTTGACTACTCTCAGAAGTTCTGTGCCACCATTGCTCTACCATATTTTACAGGCAGGACAGATTTTATGCCAAAATTTTGCAGCTGGCTTGGTTTCCTCAATTCTCTTTTGGTACCCTACACAGTACCTTCCCACACCAAAGACACTAGAACATAGAGGTAAAGGCTCCATGTGTACACCAGTTCTACTTCTCCATGTTCAATGCATTGTGTATGTACTGTCCTTGGCAGTGGAAGCCCTGTTGTCAGTTTGCAGAGAACAGCCCTTTGTTTCAGCAACAGCTTGGGTTTTTTTTTTTTTTTTTTGAGATGTCCATGGGAGATTCCCATCTCCTTGACTCAATTTTATATATCAAGTCCCAGCACTGCAAGCCTCACTTTGCCTTGTGATAAATGATAGCTAATTGAGACTCCATATCTCCCACTACTAGTAGTCCTCATTAGGATCACCTTCATAGATTTCAGGAACTCCCCAAATGACCCCATTTCCAATTGTCTCATTCTACTCTTTCCTTTCATAGTTACAGATTATATTTTCCAGTTTATAATGTTTACATTAGAATTATACAGACCTATATGTATTCAGTAGGCAATGAATTTAGATTTTTAAAATTTTGGTCTGTCTTCAGGCTACAATATACAGTAGGGCACTATCTTGAAGACAATGCTGGGCAGCAACCTAAGGTCCAAGTCAGCCTTGCAATGATGAAGGGAAGCAATAAACACTCTAATGTAGCTTGCTGCTGACCCATGTGAACTAATATATTCAATATTTCATATTTGCAATGTTGTCTTAGTTACTTTTTGTTTGCTTTGATAAAACAACATGACAAAAAGCATCTTGGAGTGGAAAGAGTTAATTTCATCTTGAAATTCTCAGGTCCCATTCCATCACTTACCCTATGACTGTAGGGTATGACCATAGAGTTATAAAATGTGACATGAGTCAGAGCAGAATTCAAGGCAGGGTCTTGGAGGCAGGAACTGGAGCAGAGGCCATAGAGGACTGCTGCTCACACACTTGCTCCATATTTCACTCAACTTGCTTTCCTATACAAATCAGGGCCAAGTTCCTAAAGATGGCATCACTCAATCAATTGAAAATCAAGAAAATTCCTGACAGACTTGGCTACCAGCAATCTGATAGAAGCATTTCCTCAACTTTGAGTCTCTCTACCCAAATGATTCTATTTTGTGTCATGTTGCTGTAAAACTAACCAACATACCAGTGTTTCTCAGAACTTCATCTTAAACAATGAAGCATATATAGGCATGTATGACACACACTATGTAGGGGTGGGTCTTATTCTAAGTTCCTGTTCCCCATTTGGTTCTTGATCTATCAGTAAAGATGACATGGGTCAGTTGCTCGGTGGAAGAAATAGGCCGAACTTCTGATACCCCACAGGCCAGCTAGCAGACATAGAGGAGAAAGAGTTTTCTCCATGCTTTGGAGAGAAAGCCAACCAGCCATGTGAGATCTCTGCCCTAGCCATCATAGGTCACTTCTCTGAGGTGGGACTAAATGTAACAGAGCAACTAAAGTTGAGAGCAGGTGGAGAGGTATGGAGCTAAGAGTATTGAAAAGGCCATGCTTCTCCAGGTGGGAGATAAGTAGTACCCAGCAATTGTGCCAATAAGGCAAGTTGAAATTGAACAACTGTGTGTGCATTTTATTTTTATCTGTGGATCCAATATTCTCTGGATTGGGACTGGTAATACAGTCCATTTCCAGAGCTTTGATGGGGTAACAAAAGCTCCATGCAACACACTGTATATAAGTAATCCCTCTGTCTTATAACGGCTATGCACATTGTTAAGAATTGGATAGTGATGGAAATCTATGTAAGAAGATTTTTGTAAATGTTTTTATAAAAATACTACAAATGTAATTATCACTACTTAGCTGTAATGATTAAGTTTTCGGTGTCTGTTTTCTGTTTTTCCTTATAGTAATTGAATTATTTTTGAGGTACTCCTTTAGAGAAAATCATTTCTATCTCTTTACACTTGTTTTATATATAGTATGCTAACAATTTAAAAATCATTACTATCTCATAACAAAAGGTATTATATGTATAAAAATCAAGAATATAGATATATTATGTCTTAGGTTTGGTTTTATTGCTGTGAAGAGACACCATAACCAAAGCAACTATTATAAAGGCAAATAAGTAATTGGGCCTGGCTTCCAGTTTCTGAGGTTCAGCCCATTATCCACATGGTGGGAAGTATGGCATCATACAGACAGACTTGGTGCTAGTGGAGCCAAGAATTCTACATATTGATTTGAAGGCAGCCATGGGGAGACTCTCCACAGAGAGCGGAGTGTGAGCACTAGGAGACCTTAATGCCCACCCCCACAGTGAGACACTTTCTCCAACAATTCACACCTAGTCCAACAGGGCCACACCTCCTAATAATGCTACTTTCCATGGGACAAGCATTCAAAAACAGGAGCCTATTAGGGCCAAACTTATTCAGACCACCATAATTTGAAATACAGTTTGTATAGTTTTATAAAGAAATAATCATTTTCATTTCTTAAAGTCAAGAATATTTCATAGTTCAGTTTTAGTTTGGGTTTATATTCTAGCTCAGTTTTATAATAATTTAATTATGATAATAGGTAATTATGTAGCTGAACACACACTGTGTTTTTAATCTTTTTTCTTTTACTTTCCCTTTCAAGGTTTTTTTTTTTTTTCATTCATTCATTCATTAATTTATTTACTTTAAATCCTGGTCACAGCTCCTCTCATCCTCTCCTGCCAGTCCCATCCTCAAGATTTCTTTTCCCCATTACTCCCTCTGCTTCTACTCAAAGAATGGAAAGCCCCACTTGGGTACAAGCCTGCCCTGAGACATCAGTTCACAGCAGAACTGGGGGTATCCTCTCCCACTGAGGTGGAGCAGGCAGTCCAGCATAGCAATGCCTGTCTACAAGCTCCACAGACTGTCCTGCACACCTACAAAAACTGCATTATGAAGTCCCCTGACAAGGCCAATGTTTTGTAGTACTGGTAATAGTCCACAATTTATTTGGCACTCAAACACAGTGTAAATTGAGGTCCTTCTTTCCCTACTGAAGAACTAGAAATCATACACTTACAAATTTGTCTTTTCTGAATCTTCCCTTAAGACTTAAGTTGTCACTGAATATGGTGGTGAGCACTCACTTCAGTTAACTACAAATTCAGATACTGTTCAACTCATGATGCAATTACTTTCCAATAACCTCATGGTACATGGAAAATGTCCTAAATCAAAGCCACATTGAATGGCCCTAAATCCATCAAGCAGCACAGCTTAATATACAATGAAGTAGAATGTAGTTTTTACCCCTTTGATGAAAGAGCAGACAGATACAGTGAATTGTGTATTGCATCCCAGCACGTGCTCTGGTGTGCTGTGTTGTTATTTTCTATCCATTTTAGTGTTTAAATGTCTATCAGAATAACTTAGAGGGGCGTGAGACTTATTCTGCTTCCTTTCTCACAGGTTTTGGCTATATTGATTCTTAGCCTGTAGTGAGACAGAACATCATGGGGATGGACTATGTTGATGACAATACCTCACCTCATGCTAGATAAGAAGGAAGAGAAGGAAGGGAGTCAGTTGTATGTTTCATAAACCCTCTTCCAGAGAAGAGCCGCCTTCTTGAATTATGACACCTGTCAAAAAAGGACCAGTTGCTGAGGAACAAATATTCAGCTCACAAGCCTGTGTGCAGGCCATATCCAAAAGCTACTAATTCTAGCCAGGATAGTCTATAGACTGTAATCTCTTGATGAGAGAATCTGCATGGTAAAGACTTGCTGGAGGGAAGATACACTTCAGTTTATTCCATGCCTCTAGGATTGCCCCATCTCATTAAAAATATGCCAATAAACAGTAAGGGAATGTTTTCAAATTGTTGGTTGGCTTGCAGAATTACAGATGGTTTTCAAAAGTTGATTTGACACATACATTTTCCTCCGATGAGAGGGTGTTAAAATGTGTCACCAGATGAGATTAGACTCTTGTTAAAAAATTAACTTAAGAATTGAATAATTCAGCATTTCAAACAATCAAACAAAGGCAGATGTTTGAGAACTGTAATATTTGTAGTATCTTTGATTTTCCTACCCATCCTAGAGGTGCACTGCCAAGGTAAGGATGCACCAGTATTTAGGTCACATATTAGCAGGGGAAACATACCATATTCTTAATGGATGTCTATAATTGCATGTAGACTGGAAACATTGATAGCTGCATAGTCATTCTGCCCATGAGAGCAGGGCATAAGCAACGATTCTCCCTGTCCTTGAGAAAATATAGCCAGCAATCTTCTGGAGGGAGGAAGATGGCAATGATATTTCTAGTGCAAATGACAGAGGTTTTAGAATAGATTTGCACATGGAGGAGAATAAACTTAAAAATACACTTACCTGAACTCTATGTTTGTGCCCAAATTCCACTGAAATCAAGGCTAGGAAACGTCAATCAAGGACCCAGATGATAGGAAGGCAGAACAAAATTAGCTATCTATTGCACAACACACCAACAAAGGTTACTAGCAATGCACTGTGGTTTTGAAACTTGCTGAGAAAAAAAAAATTAAGATTTATTTATTAAGCCGGACGTGGTGACACATGCCTTTAATCCCAGCACTTGGGAGGCAGAGGCAGGCAGATTTCTGAGTTCGAGGCCAGCCTAGTCTACACAGTGAGTTTCAGGACAGCTAGGGCTATACAGAGAAATCCTGTCTTGAAAAACCAAAAAAACAAAACAAAACAAAAAAAAAACCTTTATTTATTTTTTGTATATATATAAGTACACTGTAGCTGTCTTCAGACACATCAGAAGAGGGCATCAGATTTCATTACAGATGACTGTGAGCCACCATGTGGTTGCTGGGATTTGAACTCATGACCTTTGGAACTGCTCTTAACCACTGAACCATCTCTCCAGACACAAGCTTTGTTTTTTAAATCTTTTATTTATTTACATTCCAGATTTTATTCTCCTCACAATCTACCCTTTGACTCTTCCAAATCCCATACCTCCTCCCCAAACCCCTGCCTCCACAAGAATGTCTCCACCCGGACACCTCACCCCATCAGACCTCTATAATCCCTAGAGCCTCCAATCTCTTGAGGGTTAGGTGCATCTTCTCTGACTGAATCAGAGCAAGCAGTCCTCTGCTGTATATGTATTGGTGGCCTTGTATCAGCTGCTCTATGCTGCCTGGTTGATGGTCCAGAGTTTGAGAGATCTCAGGGGTCCAGGTTAATTGAGACGGCTGGTCCTCCTGCAGAGTCACCCTCCTCCTCAGCTTCATCCAGCTTTTCCCTAATTCAACCACAGGGGTCATCAGCTTCTGTCCATTGCTTGGGTGCAAATATCTGCATCTGACTCTTTCGGCTGCTTGTTGGGTCTTCTAGAGTGTGGTCATGCTAGCTCCCTTTTTGTGAGTGCTCCATCACCTCAGTAATAGTGTCAGGCCTTAGGACCTCCCCTTGAGCTGGACTCCACTTTGGGCCTCTCCCTGGACCTTCTTTTCCTCAGGTTTCTCTCCTTTCCATCCCTGAAGACAGGAAGAGTTATGTGTCAAAGATTTGACTGTGGGATGGCAACCTCATCCCTCACTTGATGCCCTGTCTTTCTGTTGGAGGTGGGCTCCACAAGTTTCCTCTCTCCAATATAAGGCAGTTCATCTAAGGTCCCTCCCTTTGAGTCCTGAGAGTCATTCACTTCCCAGGTCTCTGGTAAATTCTGGAGGGTTCCCCCAACCTCCTACTTTCCGAGGTTGCCTGTTTCCATTCTTTCTGCTGGCCCTCAGGGCTTCAGTCCTTTACCCTCACCCAATACCAGATCAGGTTCTTCTCTCCCCCCACTCACCCCCATCCCATACAATTTCCCTCCCAGGCCCCTCCCTCCCTCCCACATTGTGACTGTTTTCTCCTCACGCCCAAGTGGGACTGAGGGTATCCTGACTTAGGCCCTTTAGCTTGTTGGTCTCTCTGAGTTCTAGGGAATTCTGTACTTTTTTTTTTTTTGCTAATATCCAATTATTAATGAATACATACCATGCAAGTCCTTTTGGGTCTGAGTTACAGCAATCAGGATGATATTTTCTAGTTTCATCCATTTGCCTTCAAAATTCAGGATGGTCTCATTAATAGCTGAGTAGTATTACATTGTATAAATGAACGACATTTTCTGTATCCATTCTTCTGTAGTGGAACATCTGGGTTGTTTCCAGCTTCTGGCTATCACAAACAAGCCTGCTATGAACATAGTGAAACACATGTCCCTGTGGCATGGTGAGGCATCTTTTGGGTATATTCCCAAGAGTAGTATTGCTGGGTCTTTAAGTAGATCTATTTCCAATTTTCTTAGGAGCCTCCAGATTGATTTCCAGAGTGGTTGTCGTGAAGTAGCTATTCACAATAAATATTTCTTTAAAAACATGTTGTACGTGATAAATACATACATTTTTGTGAGTTAAAAACAAAGAACCACCTCAAAAAAGTATCCTACTGTTAATTAGGGTTCACTCTTGCATGGCAGGCAGCCAAAGTTTAGTCATATCAGAAAAAAAAGATACCTACCTCCAGAGAAAGGGTTCAGGAAGGAATGTGGTGGCTGAATAAACATGAGGATCTGTTTCTGAATTCCCAGTTCCTACATATAAAAAACTGAGCTGAGTGGCATGTGTCTGTAACCCTACGGGTGGAAGGTGACGACAGGAGGAGCCTCAAGGGCTGCCTGGCTGCCAGTCTAGCTGAATCATGAGCTCCATGTTAAATCACTGGCCATCCTTGTTACAGAAAAGTAAATAGAGCGTAACAGAGGAAGACAAGTAGTACCAGCTGGTGGTCACCACACTTGCACACACAAGCACATGCCACAGCATGCACATATGCACTTATACACATATAACACAAACATAAAGGACTCCTCACTCAAGTTCATAATCGTAAATTTGAGCATTTCTCATGGGAAGTCCATTGTAGATGCTCATTGTACATCTTCAGTTATATATAGGGCAACTTCTTGTCTCAGTGACAGTTGTTCATATTTTCTGGACCTTCTTAATCACTCTACTGTGTCCTAGGTAAAGGGCGGAATGATTTCTTCTGACTTCTGATGCTTCCACTTCCCCTTTACCAATGAGCAGTTGTCCTCTCTTCATATGACAATAAAGCTCATATGTCAGCAAATTCCTGATTTCCAAACCTCGATGAATCAAACTTTTCTCTCATAGCAAAAAAGTCAAGATATTTCATTCTTAAATCCACCATGTGTCTTGATTTTCTCACTACTGTGTGCACAGAAGGGTAGTGGACATAGCTTATAGTGAGGGATTCATGTTTACCTTTCATACATACTAGAATTACAGTTCCTAGCTATTAGATGTAAGCCATATACACATGCAAATGTGTGCATACACACACATGTGTGTGCTTGTTTTTTAATATAGAAATGCAAATCTACACTTTTTACAAACATGTGAATTTATATGTTTGTATATTTCTATATATGCACATATATCTATGTGTATGTTTTGTATGTATAACAAGGAGAAACTTGTTATTGCTAGGGTTATCTAAACTACAACAGCTCCCTATTTGGCAAAGAAATATTAGAAGTCTAAATACAGTTTTATCAAGAGAATGTATTATTTAATCATGAGAGTGGTTTTCTTATAATTAGGCAGAAACAGTTAAAGTAACATATAAAGCAATAATATTGACTTAGTTGTGTCCCCAATATTTACCGAGCTCATGCATTGAAATCCTACATTCTAGTGCCTGAATGTGCTAGTGTGTAGTTGCAGATAATCTGCACAGAAGTGATCAGGTTAAAATGAGGTTATGAGAACATGTCCAAACACAATGTGATAGTTTCCTTCTAAGGAGAGATTTGGAAATACACACATGAACAAACAAACAATAAGAAGAGAGTGGTGGCATCTGTAAGTAAACACCCCTAGTACACTGATCTTAGACACACCACTAGAACTGTGAGACAATAATTCTTATGTTGAAGTTCCTAGTTTGTATTTTGAAATAACCCCCTTAGATAAACCTAAGTGTGTGTGTGTATGGGGGGGGGGGGTTGCATGCACATGCATAAATACAGATACAACCTTCTAAGTTGTTACATGTATTTAATTCAAGGCTGGCTACTTGTTATTGACTGAGGCATCACTCATGGAGAAAGACTACTTGCCCTCTCAGCATCCTCTTTAGTTCTTTTTCTAGGAGTGGGGCACCATGAGTTTTCCTCCTTTGACAGTAGCTTGTCTACTGGTGTTTTCCATGTTCAGATATTGGTTAGACACCCTTACAGTTGCATAGGTGAACCTTTCGCTGTCATTTCTAGAATACACGACTGTAAAGCGAATTTCCTGGTCCTCTGGTTTTTGAAACCTTTTTAACCCTATTTTCAAAATTGTTCTCTTAGCCTTGGTTGCAGGCATTGTGTTGTAGTTATATTCACTGTGGCTGGGCTTCCCATGGTCCATTATTCTCTGTATTTTGACTGCTTGTGGTTTTTTGTAATGTTCACTGACTGTTACAAAGAGAAGCTTCTTTGGTGAGTCTGGGAGATACACATAACCTGTTGTTATAAGGACAAAAGGAACACAATTAGGAGTTGTGCTGGTTTGATAAATTAGCAGTAGTAGGTTCTCCTCTAAGATCCACAACAGCCTAGCTAGTTGACTAGGTTTCCAGTCCTGGGCATGGTTTTACCTCTACTGAAGACTTTAAATCAAATTAGACATTTTCTGGTTACCACCAAGTATAAGGGCTCCTATTGTACCCACAGGGTTATCATTCTATGCTAGTGGTTGCTGTAGCTCTGAAGACTATTGATTGTTTTCTTATATTAGTATTTGCATAGCATATTCCAGTTCTGTGAATGTTAGTCATCAGGTAGACATTCAGGACAGGTCTTGCTCTGTCTCCCATGTCTAAATTGTATGATATCTTCAGTAATAGAGATTTAGCATCAACTTCTGCCAACCAGTGGCAATGGCAATAGCCTGTATTGTTTCAGGAATATCTTGGAGTACCCTGACCAACAACTCAAAAGATTGTTTCTCATACCTGGTATGGTTATAGTGTGAGTATTCTGTATGTTTTAGACAATATCTACTTATAAGCGAGAACATAACATGCACATCCTTTTCGGTATGGGTCACCTCTCTCAGAATAATAAACTTAAGTTCCATCCATGTTTCTGCAAAATTCAACATATCTTTGTTTTTAATAGCTGTGTACTATTCCATTGTGTAGATGTGCGATATTTTCTTTATCCATTCTTCAGTTGAGGAACATCAAGGTTATTTCCAGATTATCACTATTACAAGTAAAGTTGTTATGAACATTATATAGTGAGGGTCTCTGTGGTATAGTAGGGCATTTTTTGTGTATATACCCAAGAGGAATAGAGATGGATCTTGAGGAAGAACTATTCTCAGTTTTCTGAGAACTACCAAATTAATTTTCAAAATGGTTGTACAAGTTTGCATTCCCACTAGTAATGAAGGAGTGTTCCCCTTGCTACACATCCTCACCAGCATATGCTATCTCTTGAGATTTTTTATCTTAGCCATTCTAATGGGTATAACATGGAATATCAGGGTCATTTTTATTTTCCTGATGACTTAGGACATTGAACATCTCTTTAAGTGTGTCTCACCCATACAAAGTCCTAAATTGAGAATTCTCTATTTAGCTATATACCCCACTTTTTAAATTAGATAATTTGGATTGTTGGTATCTAATGTCTAGAGTTCTTTATATATTTTGTATATTAGCCTTCTGTCAGATGTAAAGATCTTTCCTAATCTATACACTGTTATTTTGTGGTATTGACACTGTCCTTTGTTTTACATGCTTTTCAGTCATGAGGCCCCATTCCTCAGTTGTTGAACTTAGATCCTGAGTAATTGGTATTTTGTTCAGGAAGCTGTCTTCTACATCAATGAGTTCAAAGTGATTCCCCATTTTCTGTTCTATTAGATTTAGATTCTGGTTTTACATTGAAGTCTTTGATCCATTTGAACTTTAGTTTTGTGTAGGGTGATAGATATGGGTCTATTTGCATATATCTACATGCAGGTATCCAGTTAGATCAGCACCATTAGTTGATGGTTTTTCCTTCTTTGTCAAGAAAAACAAAGTGTCTTACAGTGTGTTGGTTTATTTCAGGGTCTTCAATTTAATCCCATTGATCAACTGTCTGTTCCTATACTAATACCATGCAGTTTTTATTACTATTCCTCTGTAGTATTCCTTGAGTTCAGGAATAGTGATATATTCTGAAGGTTTTTTTTTCCAATTTTTTAATTAGGTATTTTCTTATTTGACATTTCCAATGCTATCCTGAAAGTACCCCATAACCTCCCCCGCACTCCCCTACCCACCCACTCCCACTTCTTGTCCCTGGCGTTCCCCTATACTAAGGCATATAAAGTTTGCAAGACCAATGAGCTTCTCTTCCCAATGATGGCCGACTAGGCCATCTTCTGATACATATGCAGCTAGAGACATAAGCTCTGGGGGTACTGATTAGTTCATATTGTTGTTCCACCAATAGGGTTGCAGACCCCTTTAGAACCTTGGGTACTTTCTCTAGATCCTCCATTGGGGGCCCTGTGTTCCTTCAAATAGCTGACTGTGAGCATCCACTTCTGTGTTTGCCAAGCACCAGCATAGCCGCACAAGAGACAGCTATACCAGGGTCCTTTCAGCAAAAACTTGCTGGCATATGCTCTGTGTTTGGAGGCTGATTGTAGGATGGATCCCAAGGTGTGACAGTCCCTACATGGTCCATCTTTTCGTCTCAGCTCCAAACTTTGTCTCTGTAACTCTTTCCATGGGTGTTTTGTTCCCAGTTATAAGAAGGGGCAAAGTGACCACACTTTGGTCTTTGTTCTTCTTGAGTTTCATGTGTTTTGCAACGTGTATCTTGGGTATTCTAAGTTTCTGGGCTAATATCCACTTATCAGTGACTACATATCATATGAGTTCTTTTGTGATTTGGTTACCTCACTCAGGATGATACCCTCCAGGTCCATCCATTTGGCTAGTAATTTCATAAATTCATTCTTTTTAATAGCTGAGTAGTACTACATTCTGTAAATGTACCACATATTCTGTATCCATTCCTCTGTTGAGGGGCATCTGGGTTTTTTTCCAGCTTCTGGCTATTATAAATAAGGCTACTATGAACATAATGGAGCATGTATCCATATTACCAGTTGAAACATCTTTGGATATATGCCCAGGAAAGGTATTGCAGGATCCACCTATAGTACTATGTCCAATTCCACCAGAGGTTCTTTTAACACTAAGAGGAGTTTTTGCTATCTTAGGTGTTTTGTTATTCCAGATAAGTTGCAAATTGCCCATTCTAATTCGTTCAAGATTGAATTGGAATTTTGATGGGGATTGCATTGAATCTGTAGATTGCTTTTGGCAAGATAGCCATTTTTACTATATTGATCCTACCAATCCATGAGCATGGGAGATCTTTCCATCTTCTGAGATCTTCTTTGATTTCTTTCTTCAGAGACTTGAAGTTCTTATCATACAGATCTTTCACTTCCTTAGTTAGAGTGACACAAAGGTATTTTATATTAATTATGACTACTGTGAAGGATGTTGTTTCCCTAAATTCTTCCTCAGCCTGTTTATCCTTTGTGTAGAGAAAGGCCATTGACTTGTTTGAGTTAATTTTATATCCAGCTACTTCACTGAAGCTGTTTATCAGGTTTAGGAATTCTCTGGTGGAATTTTTAGGGTCACTTATATATACTATTATATCATCTGCAAATAGTGATATTTTGACTTCTTCCTTTCCAATTTGTATCCCCTTGATATCCTTTTGTTGTCAAATTGCTCTGGCTAGGACTTCAAGTACTGTATTGAATAAGTACAGAGAAAGTGGGCAGCCTTGTCTAGTCCCTGATTTTAGTGAGATTGCTTCCAGCTTCTCTCCATTTAATTTGAGGTTGGCTACTGGTTTGCTGTATACTGCTTTTATTATGTTTAGGTATGGGCCTTGCATTCCTGATCTTTCCAAGACTATTATCATGAATTGGTGTTGGATTTTGTCAAATGCTTTCTAAGCATCTAACAAGATGATGATGTGGTTTTTGTCTTTGATTTTTTTTTTTTTTTTTTTACATAGTGGTTCACGTTGATGGATTTCTGTACATTAAACCATCCCTGCATCCCTGGAATGAAACCTACTTGGTCAGGATGGATGATTGTTTTGATGTGTTCTTGGATTCGGTTAGCAAGAATTTTATTGAGTATTTTTGCATCGATATTCATAAGCTAAATTGGTCTGAAGTTCTCTGTCTTTCTTGGGTCTTTTTGTGGTTTAGGTATCAGAGTAATTGTCATAGAATTAATTGGGTAGAGTATCTTCTGTTTCTATTTTGTGGAATAGTTTGAGACGAACTGGAATTAGATCTTCTTTGAAGGTCTGATAGAACTCTGGGCTAATCGCATCTGGTCCTGGGCTTTGTTTAGTTGAGAGACTAAAATGACAGCCTCTATTTCTTTAGGGGATATAGAACTGTTTAGATCATTAGTCTGATCCTGATTTAACTTCGGTACCTGGTATCTGTCCAGAAATTTGTCCATTTCATCCAGGTTCTCCAGTTTTGTTGAGTATAGCCTTTTGTAGAAGGACCTGATGGTGTTTTGGATTTCTTCAGGATCTGTTGTTAAGTCTCCCTTTTCATTTCTGATTTTCTTAATTAGTATACTGTCCCTGTGCCCTCTAGTGAGTCTGGCTAAGGGTTTGTCTATCTTGTTGATTTTCTCAAAGAACCAGCTCATTTTTTGGTTTATTCTTTGAATAGTTCTTGTTTCCACTTGGTTGATTTTATCCCTCAGTTTAATTATTTCCTGCCATCTACTCTTCTTGGGTGAATTTGCTTCCTTTTGTTCTAGAGGTTTTAGGTGTGTTGTCAAGCTGCTAATGTGTGCTCTCTCTAGTTTCTTTTTGGAGGCACTCAGATCTATGAGTTTCCCTCTTAGAAATGCTTTCATTTTGTCCCATAAATTTGGGTATGTTTTAGCTTCATTTTCATTGAACTCTAAAAAGTCTTTAATTTCTTTCTTTATTCCATCCTTGACCAAGCTGTCATTGAGGAGAGTATTGTTCAGTTTCCACGTGAATGTTGCCTTTCTATAATTCATGTTGTTATTGAAGATCATCCTTAGTCAATGGTGATCTGATAGGATGCATGGGACAATTTCTATATTTTTGTATCTGTTGAGGCCTGTTTTGTGACCACTTGTATGGTCAATTTTGGAGGAGGTGCCATATGGTGGTGAGAGAAAGGTATATCCTTTTTTTAAAGGATAAAATGTTCTGTAGATATCTGTTGAATCCATTTGTTTCATAACTTCTGTTAGTTTCACTGTGTCTCTGTTTAGTTTCTGTTTCCATGATCTGTCCATTGATGAAAGTGGTGTGTTGAACTCTCCCACTATTATTGTGTGAGGTGCAATGTGTGCTTTGAGCTTTACTAAAGTTTCTTTAATGAATGTGGCTGCCCTTGCATTTGGAGCATAGATATTCAGAATTGAGAGTTCCTCTTGGAAGATTTTACCTTTGATGAGTATGAAGTGCCCCTCCTTGTCTTTTTTGATAACTTTGGGTTGGAAATCGATTTTATTCAACATGAGAATGAGTACTTCAGCTTGTCTCTTCAGACTGTTTGATTGGAAAATGGTTGTCCAGCCTTCACTCTTAGGTAGTGTCTGTCTTTTCCCTGAGATGAGTTTCCTATAAGCAGCAAAATGTTGGGTCCTGTTTGTTAAGCCAGTCTGTTAGTCTATGTCTTTTTATTGGGGAATTGGGTCCATTGATATTAAGAGATATTAAGGAAAAGTAATTGTTGCTTCCTATTACTTTTGTTGTTTGAGTTTGCATTCTGTTCTTGTGGCTGTCTTTTTTTAGGTTTGTTGAAGGATTACTTTCTTGCTTTTTCTAGGGTGTAGTTTCCATCCTTGTATTGTTTTTTTTCTGTTATTATCCTTTGAAGGGCTGGATTCATGGAAAGATATTGTGTGAATTTGGTTTTGTCACGGAATACTTTTTTTTCTCCATCTATGGTAATTGAGAGGTTGGGTGGGTATAGTAGCCTGGGCTGGCATTTGTGTTCTCTAATTGTCAGTATAAGATCTGTCCAGGATCTTCTGGCTTTCATAGTCTCTAGTGAGAACTCTGGAGTAATTCTAATAGGCCTGCCTTTATTTGATACTTGACCTTTTTCCCTTGCTGCTTTTAATATTTTGACTTTATTCAGTGCATTTTTTGTTCTGATTATTATGTGTAGGGGGGAATTTCTTTTCTGGTCCAGTCTATTTGGAGTTCTGTAGGCTTCTTGTATGTTCATGGCCATTTCTTTCTTTAGGTATGGAAAGTTTTCTTCTATAATATTGTGAAGATATTTGGTGGCCCTTTAAGTTGAAAACCTTCATTCTCATCTACTCCTATTATCCGTAGGTTTGGTCTTCTCATTGTGTCCTGGATTTCTTGGATTTTTTGAGGTAGGATCTTTTTGCATTTTGCATTTTTTTTTATTGTTGTGTCCATGTTTGCCATGGAATCTCCTGTACTTGAGATTCTCTCTTTCATCTCTTGTATTTTGTTGCTAGTGCTCACATCTATGGTTCCTGATTTCTTTCCTAGTGTTTTTATCTTCAGAGTTTTCTCCCTTTGGGTTTTCTTTATTGTTTCCCATTTTAGCTCCTGGATGGTTTTATTCAATTCCATCTCTTGTTTGGTATTGTTTTCCTGTAACTCCCTAAGGCATTTTTGTGTTTCCTCTTTAAAGGCTTCTAGCTGTTTACTGTGTCTTCCTGTATTTCCTTCTTAAAGTCCTCCACCATCATCATAAGAAGTGTCTTTAGATACACATCTTGTTTTTCTGGTATGATGGTGTATCCAGGACTTGTTATGGTGGGAGAGTTTGGTTCTGGTGATGCCAAGTAACCTTGGTTTCTGTTGCTTCTGTTCTTATGCTTGCCTCTTGCCATCAGATTATCTCAAGTATTTGTTGTACTCAATATATTTGATTGGAGCCTGTCCTTCCTATAATCCCAGTTGATTCAGGACTCCTCAGAGTCCAGCTTTATCTGTGATCCTTTGCTTGTGGGCTCCTGTGAACATGAGATTCTAGGTGTGTCAGAGTTCTTGGCAGTCAAGCTTCTCTCAGACCCTGAAATACTGGTGTGACCAAGCTCCTTTTATCCTGGGATCCTGTTGTCAAAGATCCTGGGCATCTTACAGTGCCTGGAAGTGGTGTCTCCTTTGAGGACAGTAGAGCTGTCTGGTCAGTGGTCCTAAGATCGAGTGGAGAGTCTTCTAGGGACCATGGAGGTGTCTGCCAACTCTGTGCACAAGGTGACCAGATACTGGCGTCAACAGGAAGGGACATGTGACCATGGTCAGGCCGTGTTTTCTGCTTCCCTAATGCTGTCTCAGTTCCAGCACAATTGGTTTGGAATAGAAGTTGTGTTCCACTCACCAGTCGTCCTAAGATCTTGTGGAGAGTCCTCTAGGGGCCTTGGGGGTGTCCTCCAACTCCAAGCCCAAGGTGACCCGATGTCAGCATCTATTGGAAGGGACCTGAAGTTCTCTTATTATTTAGGATGGTTTTTAGCTATCCTGGGTTTTTGTTTTTTTTGTTTTTTTTGGTTTTTTTTTTGTTTTTCATATGAAGTTGAGAATTGTTCTTTTAAGGTCTGTAAAGAATTGTGTTGCAATTTTGAAGGTATTTGTATTGAATCTGTAGAATGCTTTTGGTCAGATGGTCATTTTTACTGTGTTGATCCTACCAATACATAATCATGAGATATCTTTCTATCTTTTTATATCTTACCCAATTTCCTTCTTCAGTGATTTGACATTCTTGTCATATAGGTCTTTCATTTGCTTGGTAAATGACATCAAAATATTTTTATAATATTCATGGCTACTGTAAAGGGTATTGTTTCCCTAATTTCTGTCTCAGCCCATTTATCATTTTTATAAAGAAGGGCTACTGAGGTTTGAGTTAATTTCGTATCCAGCCGCATTGCTGAAGGTCCTTATTAGCTGTAGGAGTTCTCTGGTAGAATTTTTGGGGTCCGTTATGTATATACTATCATATCTGATAAGAGCAGAACTTTGACTTCTTCCTTTCCAATTTGTATCCCCTTAATCTCCTTTATTTGTCTTATTGTGGCAGCTAGAACATCACTTACTGTATTAAATAGATATGGTTGAGAGTAGGCAGTCTTTTCTTGTTCCTGATGATAGTGGAATTGCTTAAGTTTGTAATTTGATGTTGGCTATTGGCTTGACATATGTTGCTTTTATTTTGTATAGGAATGTAAATTGTATATTTGATCTCTAAGACTTTTTTACCTGAATGGGTTTGGATTTTGTCAAGGCCTTTTCAGCATTTAATGGGGTGGTCATGTGATTTTTCTTCTTTTAGTTTATTTATGTGGTGGATTATGTTCATAGTTTTTCATACATTGAACCATCCCTGAATCCCTTGGTTTAAACCTACTTGGTAATAATGGATGATGATTTTGATCTGTTCCTAGATTCAATATGATTGTATGTTATTGAGTATTTTTGCATCAGTGCTCATAAAAGGAATTGCTCTGGAATTTTTTCATCTGGTCTTTGTGTGGTTTAGCTATCAGGGTGTCTATGGCCTCATAGAGTTTGGGAGTGTTCCTTCAATTTCTACTTTGTGGAATATTTTGAGGAGTACTGGTATTAATTCTTCCTTTGAAAGTCTGGTACAATTCTGCACTAAAACCATCTGGCCTTATGCTATTTCCTTAGGTGCTAGGGCTGTTTAAATAGTTTATCTGATCTAGATTTAACTTTGGCAAGTGATATCTACATAAAAATCATTCATTTTGTGAAAGATTTCCAAATTTCTGGAGTACAGGCTTTTGAAGTAAAACCTAATGATTCTTTGAATTTCCTCACTGTTTGTTGTTACATCTCCATTTTCGTTTCTGATTTTGTTTATTTGGATAGCTTCTATATTCCTTTTAGTAAGTTTGGCAAAGGAGTTGTCTATCATGTTGATTTTCTCAAAGAACAAGCTCTTGGTTTCTTTGATTCTTTCCATTTTTCCTTTGTTTGCAATTGAATGATTTCAGCCCTGATTTTGATTATTTCCTGCCTCCTACTCCTTTCTGTTGTCTTTCTTTCCTTTTTTCTTTCTTTTTTTTTCCCTAGAGTTTTCATTTGTACTTTTAAATTGCTAGTATAAGAATTTTCTAATTTGTTTATAGAGACACTTAGTACTGTGATCTTCCCTCTTAGCACTGCTTTCACTGTGTCCCATAAATTTGGATATGTTGTGACTTCAATTTCTTTATCATTTCCCTGACCCAGAGATTATTGAGTAGAAATTTCTTAAATTTACATAAGTGTGTAAACTTTCTGGTGTTTTTGTTATTGAAGTCCAGCTTTAATCCATGGTGGTCTGATAAGATACAAGGCCTTATTTCAATTTTCATGTATTTGTTGATGCCTGCTTTGTGACTATTTGGACAATTTTAGATAAGGATCCATGAGATACTTGAGGAATGTATATTCTTTTGTGTTTGGATGAAAGATTCTGTAACTGTCTGTTAGGTCAATTGGATTCATAATGTCTATTAGCTTCATTATTTCTCTCTTTAGTTTTTCTCTGGATGACCTGTCAATTAGCTAGAGTGTGGCTACCAAGTACTTTGCACAGAAACAAGGGAATAAAGCATCTTTAAAGTGTGCAAGTTTGACTCATTTTAAAAATGATTGTCCTAGGAATAGAGGTGCCAAGAGCGGGCAATCGGGCTGTGATCCAAGAGTTTGTTCTACATACGAGAAGGGTAACCACTGGGCCAGTGAATGTAAATCTAAGACAGATATTCAGATCCATCCTGTGTCAGGGAAACAAGCAGAGGGGCCAGCCTCAGGCCCCAAAAGCCCCCAGTAAACAGGCTTTGGGGCTATGAAGCTGGTGCCCACCCAAGAAAATCTATTTTTGAACTTATCAGGGCAACCCCAGGAAGGACAGGATTAGAGCTCAGTTTTACCACCCATGCTGTATTAACCCCAGAAATGGGAGTTCAAACTCTGCCTACAGGAGTTTTTGGACTTTTACCTGCAGAAACATTGGGGATTTCTTTTAGAATGAATCAGTTCTATTGTAAAAGGACTTAATTTAGGGTTGAGAGGGCCCTTTTTTGAGCAAGTCCTCTCTGGCAGGCATTTTTTTCTGAGATTCTTCAACCTCTCTCTAGGTACTATCTGACGCCTGTGAAGTCTTTTCATCAGTAGCATCTTTTATGAGCCCCCAGAGGCAGAGGGTGAAATTATCTGTCTGGGTATTTTTTTAGAGCTTCTCCAATTTTCTCCTAGGTTCTCTCACCTAAATTTCTTCTTGTAACCATGGGAAGCAAGAATCTATCTGATCTGAAAAGTCTTCTAACAATTGTTCTTTAAACCCTACCCCTCTCGCCTGAAGCAGTTCTTGAAGGCTGTGGACAAATGCCTGCTTAGAATTTTCTGATCCCATTTTCTACTGTCAACCCCTAAGTGAGATCAGTGCTAGGTCAACATTGTCCCAACTTAGCCCATATTTTTCCCGTACCTATAGCAACAGTTTTAAAAAGATGAAGTTTAAGGCCAGCACTAACATGAATACTGTGTTTCTTGCCATGGGGAATATCATCTTCTTATGGTTTTTGTGGAGCTCCACCAAGACAGTGTTTCCACAGTTGGTCTTTCCATGTTCAGGCTCCACTATGGGCACCATCTGTAGCCGCCAGTGGCTACATGGACTGGGTTCCTGAGAGGAAAGCTGAGGCTGTATGGAAGGAATGGTGAGAGAAGAATTAGACCAAGACAAAGTTTCTGATCAAGGCCCAATATTTACTTTTTGAGTCTGAATTTAAAAGAGAGGGCCCATCCCCCACTACACCAGGATCTCTTTGCTTTGTCAGGATCACATCAGGAAAACAGGTTTAGCCTCTCAGCAGGTAGTGGTGTCTCAGAGGAAGCAGCAGATATGGCAGGACAATAGACTTTACCTAGGTCAGAAGACTCCACCCTAGGTGGGCTAGCTGACTGTGGCATAAACAAGGTTTAAATCAGCCCACTTAAGTCTGGGGTAGGGCACATTGAAGTCTTCCACTATTAATGTGTGGGTCTCAACGTGTGATTTGAGGTTTAGCAATGCTTCTTTTACAAATGTGGGTGCTTTTGTATTTGGGGCAAGGTGTACAGAATTGAGATATCATCTTGGTAGAATTTTCCTTTGAGGAACATAAAATGCTCATCAAATTAATTTTGTTTAGAAAGTCTATTTCTATAGATATAGATATTAGAATGGCTACTCCAGTCATTTGGATTTGTCTTGAAATATCTTATTTTCTTTCCCATCTCTTGTATTCTGTTGGTGATGCAACCTCTGTTGGTGATGCTCTTCTTCTCTTTCATAGGTTTTTCCATCTCTAGGATTTCCCTCAGTTTGTGTTTTCTTTATTGATTCTATTACCATTTTCAGGTCTTGAACAGTTTGACTTACTTTACTTTACCTTTTTAATTGCATTTTCCTGCTTTGTCTTAAGGGGTTTATTTGTTTCTTCTTTAAAGGTGCATAACTGACTGTATTTTCCTGTATTTCTTTAAGTGATTTATTCATTTCCTCTTTAATGGCATCTATCACCTTGGTTAAGATTAGATCTAAGGTTGTTTTCTTGTGCTTTGGTTGTACTGGGATATCCAGAGCTTCCTGTAGCAGGATAGCTCTGAAAGTGTCATATTACCCTGTCTTTTGTTGATTGTGTTCTTTCAAGTGCCTTAGTCTTGCTGTCTCTGACTGGCTTGTCCCTTCTGAAGTCTGTGTGTCAGTACTCCTGGGAGATCAGTTTTCTCAGGGATGAATTTGCATATGGAGAGCTGTGGCACAGGGTCATTTCTGGGCACAGATGGAAACTGGAAGGATCCTGTCCCAGGCTGTTCCTTGGATCCTGGGTCCTGAGAGCTCCTGGCGGGTCCCTCTGAGCAGAAGTGGTGGTCTTACCTGTGCTCTCAGGCTTGTCAGCACTCCTGGGAGACCAGCTCTCCTCTGGTGGTATTGGTATTTGGGTATGGAGCACTGTGGCACGGTATCATCTCCAAGCACTGTGGCACAGGATCAGCTCCAGGTACAAACAGTAACCAGAAGGCACATATTAACATTTTTGCCCTGAAGAAAACTTCTAATGGTCAAGTGAAAGTCTAAGGAGGAAGTAGCCATGTGAGTAGCAGTACAAAGCCACAGGAGTCATTCTGAAGGGACACACCGGCTCTGTATCACATCACCAAACCAAACTGAATAATCTCTTAGGGATGTGCTTAAATAACAAATTACATAACAGTGAATTCATCATAACTCTGCAAAGGATGGGTGGTCCTTTATTTTATTTATATGAGTGCACTATCGCTGTGTTCAGACACACCAGTAGAGTATATTGGATGGGTCCATTACAGATGGTTGTGAGCCACCATGTGGTTGCGGGGACTTGAACTCAGGACCTCTGGAAGAGCAGGCAGTGCTCTTAACCACTGATCCATCTCTCCAGCTCTTGTCTAACCTTGTATCACTGTCATTCCACAGAAACTCTACTGTTCTCTACCCCACCACAATGGGAAACTCTTCATAACAAACCTATAAAGCCTATGTACAAATCCCTGGGCATTTCAAGAATGTCAGAGTCACAGTGAAAGACAAGGTCCATCTACATATGGTGATGCCAACTAGCAAGCAACTTAGATTCTTATATTATATAGATGTATAAATTCTATCCAACATAAAAATTTAAGGGGCGAATTTATTCAAACTACAAAAAGTATATAGAATACAAGTATTCTGACAGAAAAACAACGTGTCTTCAAGAGGAGTACATGAGGATGTACACAGGGTACATGGGGATGTACATGGAGCACATGAGGATGTACATGGTGCACATGAGGATGTACATGGAGTACATGAGGATGTACATGGAGCACATGAGGATGCACATCAGATATACACAGTGTACATGGGATGTACACAGAATACATGAGGGTTTACATAGGAATGAAAACAAATGATTGTTAAAAACACTAAGCTAAGCTCAGCATCCACTTATAACAGAAGGAACAAGGGAAATGCGTACAACACACAAAGAGAAACACAGTTCTCAATGAACAGCATTAATCAAATCGTTAGTCAGGCGACACCGGAAGAAAATAACAACACATGTGGCCAGAGTGCAATGACCTCAAAAGCTCTGAAAGTCACAACATAAAGATAAATAAAAATTGTTTGGAAAGCAATACTTAATATGTGACTGACAAGAAACTTAAGTTTGTATTCCAGGGGTGCCACTCTAGAACCACTCTACATTGATGTAGAGAAAGTCAAGCTCATATGATTAGTATTATACAATTTCTGTAAAGTCATCTGAAAGGAGAAAACCTCAACTGAGAAATTGCTTCCATAAGATTGAGCTGTAGGTGGGCCTGTGGCACATTTTCTTAATTACTGATTGATTGTGGGTGGTGCCTATAAGAAAGCAGGCTGAACAAGTCATGAGGAGCAAGCTTGTGAGCAGCATCTCTCCATAACTTCTGTATCAGTTTCTGCTTCCAGGCTCCTGACTTTCTTTGATGATGAACAGAGTAATATGAAAATGCAAGTAAAATATACTCTTTCCTCTACAATTCACCTTGCATGATAGTGTTTCATTAGCAAAAGAAACCCTAAGAAAACTGCCTAGATGAATTTTTAAAACTGATTTAACATTAATACTTATAAGCCAGTGACATGACTCAGCATGTAAAGGTGATTGGTGCTTGCCCCACAAACCTTGCAACCAAAGTTCAATACCTGAAAGCTACTATGGTGGAAGGAGAGACTCAATTGTGATCTCCACACTGACATACTACACTAACACACAAAACACAATTTTAAAAAGGATACCATTTACATGGAAAATAAAAGAACATTTTAGAAGATGAACTATAGAAATGCATACACAGTATGATTAAGAATATATTAAACATTCAGTTAGGGGAGATAGGAGTTGTACAGAAAATAAGCAAACCGAATTTAATATTAGTACTCTCTGACATTTTTCTGAGCTGCCCGGTTTTTAGGACCCAGGGTTGCATCTGGTAGACCAGACCTCAAGTAAGTTCAGACCACCTTCTTAATCCATACACTCATTGCCCATAAAAGGGTGAGATGGTCGACAAGTAAGTGTTCCTGTCCATCTGGGGTGACCTGTGCTGACTTTGGCATGTCCATCAACATTGCTTCACCTTTACATTACAGTGTTTACTTTTGCTTGATGCATAGGAGAGCTCCTTGCAAATTATAAACTTTGCTTTTCCTGCCCTGCAATGCCCTATCTATCTACTTTTCCAGGCAGGGAAGTCTTTGAGGGAAAACCCTGTACTACCCATCCTTGACACTACTCAGTATCTATTTACACAAGACTCATTATGCATGCAATAAGAATGTCAGTACCACACAGTAGGCTGGATCTCAAATTCTAAGTCTTGGCTGTCATACCTTGGCTCCCCCAGCTGCAAGCTCCTCATCTCTGTCCTCTGTGGTCACTGTCTTCTTTGATCAAATCTGAGGGTGGTGGGATGGGGTCTTGGGGGGGGGGGTTCAACCTAGCTAAAAGTCAGACATCACAGCTGTCAAGTGTTGTGGGATATATATATATATATATATCAACTGGCAAGTTTCCCACACTACCGCCAGGAACAGGCAACTCTGTTCTGTGGGGCTGGCTGGCCATGCACTGGTGGGCAATGGCTGACCTGTTTTTATTATTATTTATTATATGTAAGTACACTGTAGCTGTCTTTAGACACTCCAGAAAAGGGAGTCAGATCTCGTTACAGATGGTTGTGAGCCACCATGTGGTTGCTGGGATTTGAACTCCGGACCTTCGGAAGAGCAGTCGGGTACTCTTACCCACTGAGCCATCTCACCAGCCCCGGCTGACCTGTTTTTATCTCTTGGAGACTCGGACTCAGAACTCCATAATCTCTTCACCCAGCTCACTGGGTTACCACTGGTAGATCACTACCACTCCAATCCCATGCTTCAAATTCCTCACTACCTTTCTATGCACTTCAGGCAAACCTATGCTTTGCTGTTGTACCTTTCTCTCTTGAACATGGATGAGCCACTGTGTGAAGGAAAACACAACACAAACTTAGTTCAGAAATGATAGTAACTCAATCACTGGGCACAGCAACTAAAATCCTAATCTTGTAAGCCTTATCAAATCTAAATCCTCAGGTAGCAAATCCTGATGGATTTGCCATTGAAACCAGGAGACACTAGTAGCTACATCTTACCCTCTCGATATCCCGTCCAAAAGGTTTTTGCACTCTCTCCTGCTTCCTCTCTTTTTCTGTACAACCTGGAGGTCTCTCCTACTCACCCAGTGTTTGGCTTCTTTATTCACTAGGGGATTGGTTCACAAGAAATCACCTGAATACTTGATGTCCCAGGACAGCAGAATTAGCATCAAAATACAAACAATACCAGGCCCATCCAAGACAGTCAAGAATGAGGTCATTGATGGCAACAGCAGTCCACTGATTCTCACAAGGAACCAGCTCCCTAATTTCTTAGGAGATAACTTCACAGTAATCTGAAAGGCAGCAAAGTAGGAAGACAAAAGCTAGGGTGTGTTGAAGTCCGAGGCTGTCATCAATCTATCCAGCTGTATCCTCTTTGAGGGCCAGGGATTAATCAACAAACCACTGAATAAGGTACTTTAGGACTGTGGAAGACATGAGTCCTGGTACTTATGAATTTAGACAAGACTGCCATGAAACTCATATTAAAAAGTTATCTCAGTATGACTGGACAGATGACTCACCACAAAAATAAGATCACTTACTGTTTTTGAAGAGGACCCAAGTTCAGTTTCTAGCACCCACACTGGGCAGTTTGCAACCACCTGTAACTCTAGTTTGAGAGAATCTGACACTGTCTTCTGGCCTCTGGGGACACCACACACTCACATGATACAAACACATACATGCAGGCACTCATACACATAAAGTGAAAATAAATAAATGCTTCAGAAGTATTTAGTGTTGACAGACTACATCACTGTCTCAAGTTGAATGGATGTTTCATTGCCATGGAACTGCCCTGATTTCTGTATGCACAAGGAGAAGCCCAGCCTGAGTAGTGTGATTGATTCAGTAATTTCCTTCCCTGGGCATATGGTTGGGACAAGTAGTGACACTCAACCAAGATGTGGGCAGGAAGTAGACAGCATGGGCAACTTGAGAATTTAGTAAAGAAGACTTGAGAAAGCGATGTGTAGGGTTTGAGGCCTATCATAGATGTCACAGTGGTGTTCCTGGACTGATAACAGCAGGGGCCCACAACCCTGCAATTCAAGTTTGCAGTGACTTCTAGGGTACTGCCTAGCAGGAACTGGAACAGGTATTAGATTCAATAACAGGTCTGCAGTGCAGGGGCAAATGTCGTGTGATCTGTATGTCTTTATGTGATGGTCAGCTAGGCATGGCCAGTAGGAACTGGAGGAGGAAAATAAACCTAGTGTAAGCATGTTCTAGAGGAAGGGGATGAGGCACACTCTTCAGGGTTACTTGGAAACAACACGAGGTGGTTGTGGACTGGAAGGCAGGAGTGAGGGCACAGCTTAGGCTTTTCCCCAAAAATCAGGTGCCTACAGTTAATGTCTAGGTATTTTATTTTTAAGTGTATGTGAGATGTGTGTGTGTGTATGTGTGTGTGTGTGTGTGTGTGTGTGTGTGTGTGCTTATATGTATGAGACATGTGTACACCCACAGAGGCCAGATTAAACCATTAGATCTTCCAGAGTTGGAGTTACAGGCAGTTGTGAACTCTCCATAGCAGGTCCTGGGAAATTAACTGAAGTCCTGTACAAGAGCACCAAGTGCTCTTAACTTCTGGAACATCTTTCCCTCCCAGAATGTAAAGTATCTTTATATTGATTTTTCCATATTCTTTAATTATATAAAGGTATTTAAAATGTCTTCTCGAACAGGTGAGAGGGTGTGCCAGAGAACCAGACAGCTTCTGGAACAGGCGGAAGCACAGAGCCGCTGAGGCAACACCCTTTGCGGGCCGCAGACAGCCGGTCACTGTCCGGACCAGAGGACAGGTGTCCGCCTGGCTCGGGAGGAGGCCTCAGCCTCAGCAGCAGCGGTCGCCATCTTGGTTCTGGGACTCCGCGGAACTTAGGAAATTAGTCTGAACAGGTGAGAGGGTGCGCCAGAGAACCAGACAGCTTCTGGGACAGGCAGAAGCACAGAGCCGCTGAGGCAGCACCCTTTGCGGGCCGCAGACAGCCGGCCACTGTCCGGACCAGAGGACAGGTGTCCGCCTGGTTCGGGAGGCGGCCTCAGCCTCAGGAGCAGAGGTCGCCATCTTGGTCTGGGACACCGCGGAACTTAGGAATTTAGTCTGCACAGGTTAGAGTCTGCACCACAGAAGCTGACAGCTTCCGGGAACTGCCAAAGCAACACAGCTTCTGAGAAAGGCCCTGTCTTGGGCCTTCTTCTTCGGCCAGGAGGAGGTCCAAACACAAGATATCTGCGCACCTTCCCTGTAAGAGAGCTTGCCAGCAGAGAGTGCTCTGAGCACTGAAACTCAGAGGAGAGAATCTGTCTCCCAGGTCTGCTGATAGACGGTAACAGAATCACCAGAAGAACAATCTCTAAACAGAGTCAACTATAACTACTAACTCCAGAGATTACCAGATGGTGAAAGGTAAACGTAGGAATCTTACTAACAGGAACCAAGACCACTCACCATCATCAGAACCCAGCAATCCCACTTCGCCCAGTCCAGGGCACCCCAACACACCCGAAAACCTAGACCTAGATTTAAAAGCATATCTCATGATGATGGTAGAGGACATCAAGAAGGACTTTAATAAATCACTTAAAGAAATACAGGAGAACACTGCTAAAGAGTTACAAGTCCTTAAAGAAAAACAGGAAAACACAATCAAACAGGTAGATGTCCTTACAGAAAAAGAGGAAAAAACATACAAACAGGTGATGGAAATGAACAAAACCATACTAGACCTAAAAAGGGAAGTAGACACAATAAAGAAAACTCAAAGTGAGGCAACACTGGAGATAGAAACCCTAGGAAAGAAATCAGGAACCATAGATTTGAGCATCAGCAACAGAATACAAGAGATGGAAGAGAGAATCTCAGGTGCAGAAGATTCCATAGAGAACATCGGCACAACGGTCAAAGAAAATGGAAAATGCAAAAAGATCCTAACTCAAAATATCCAGGAAATCCAGGACACAATAAGAAGACCAAACCTACGGATAATAGGAGTGGATGAGAATGAAGATTTTCAACTCAAAGAACCAGCAAACATCTTCAACAAAATTATTGAAGAAAACTTCGCAAATCTAAAGAAAGAGATGCCTATGAACATACAAGAAGCCTATAGAACTCCAAATAGACTGGACCAGAAAAGAAATTCCTCCTGACACATAATAATCATAACAACAAATGCACTAAATAAAGATAGAATACTAAAAGCAGTAAGGGAAAAAGGTCAAGTAACGTATAAAGGCAAGGCTATCGGAATTACACCAGATTTTTCACCAGAGACTATGAAAGCCAGAAGAGCCTGGACAGATGTTATACAGACACTAAGAGAACACAAATTCCAGCCCAGGCTACTATACCCAGCCAAACTGTCAATTACCATAGATGGAGAAACCAAAGTATTCCACGACAAAACCAAATTCACACATTATCTCTCCACGAATCCAACCCTTCAAAGGATAATAACAGAAAAAAACCAATACAAGAACGGGAACAATGCCCTAGAAAAAACAAGAAGGTAATTCCTCAAAAAACCTAAAAGAAGACAGCCACCAGAACAGAATGCCAACGTTAACAACAAAAATAACAGGAAGCAACAATTACTTTTCCTTAATATCTCTTAACATCAATGGTCTCAACTTCCAAATAAAACGACATAGACTAACAAACTGGCTACACAAACAAGACCCAACATTTTGCTGCTTACAGGAAACACATCTCAGAGAAAAAAGATAGACACTACCTCAGAATGAAAGGCTGGAAAACAATTTTCCAAGCAAATGGTATGAAGAAACAAGCTGGAGTAGCCATCCTAATATCTGAAAAGATTGACTTCCAACCCAAAGTCATCAAAAAAGACAAGGAGGGGCACTTCATTCTCATCAAAGGTAAAATCCTACAAGAGGAACTCTCAATTCTGAATATCTATGCTCCAAATACAAGGGCAGCCACATTCATTAAAGAAACTTTAGTAAAGCTCAAAGCACACATTGCACCTCACACAATAATAGTAGGAGACTTCAACACACCACTTTCACCAATGGGCAGATCATGGAAACAGAAACTAAACAGGGACACACTGAAACTAACAGAAGTGATGAAACAAATGGATCTGACAGATATCTACAGAACATTTTATCCTAAAACAAAAGGATATACCTTCTTCTCAGCACCTCATGGTACCTTCTCCAAAATTGACCACATAATAGGTCACAAAACAGGCCTCAACAGATTCAAAAATATTGAAATTGTCCCATGCATCCTATCAGATCACCATGCACTAAGGCTGATCTTCAATAACAACATAAATAATAGAAAGGCAACATTCACATGGAAACTGAACAACACTCTTCTCAATGATACCTTGGTCAAGGAAGGAATAAAGAAAGAAATTAAGGACTTCTTAGAGTTCAATGAAAATGAAGCCAAAACGTACCCAAACCTTTAGGACACAATGAAAGCATTTCTAAGAGGGAAACTCATAGCTCTGAGTGCCTCCAAGAAGAAACGGGAGAAAGCACATACTAGCAGCTTGACAACACACCTAAAAGCTCTAGAAAAAAAGGAAGCAAAGTCACCCAAGAGGAGTAGACGGCAGGAAATAATCAAACTCAGGGGTGAAATCAACCAAGTGGAAACAAGAACTATTCAAAGAATAAACCAAAAAATGAGCTGGTTCTTTGAGAAAATCAACAGGATAGATAAACCCTTAGATAGACTCACTAGAGGGCACAGGGACAAAATCCTAATTAACAAAATCAGAACTGAAAAGGGAGACATAACACAGATCCTGAAGAAATCCAAAACACCATCAGATCCTTCTACAAAAGGCTATACTCAACAAAACTGGAAAACCTGGACGAAATGGACAAATTTCTGGACAGATACCAGGTACTAAAGTTGAATCAGGATCAAGTTGACCTTCTAAATAGTCCCATATCCCCTAAAGAAATAGAAGCAGTTATTAATAGTCTCCCAGCCAAAAAAAGCCCAGGACCAGACGGGTTTAGTGCAGAGTTCTATCAGACCTTCAAAGAAGATCTAATTCCAGTTCCGCACAAACTTTTTCACAAGATAGAAGTAGAAGGTACTCTACCCAACTCATTTTATGAAGCCACTATTACTCTGATACCTAAACCACAGAAAGATCCAACAAAGATAGAGAACTTCAGACCAATTTCTCTTATGAATATCGATGCAAAAATCCTTAATAAAATTCTCGCTAACAGAATCCAAGAACACATTAAAGCAATCATCCATCCTGACCAAGTAGGTTTTATTCCAGGGATGCAGGGATGGTTTAATATACGAAAATCCATCAATGTAATCCATTATATAAACAAACTCAAAGACAAAAACCACATGATCATCTCGTTAGATGCAGAAATAGCATTTGACAAGATCCAACACCCATTCATGATAAAAGTCTTGGAAAGATCAGGAATTCAAGGCCCATACCTAAACATGATAAAAGAAACCTACAGCAAACCAGTAGCCAACATCAACGTAAATGGAGAGAAGCTGGAAGCAATCCCACTAAAATCAGGGACTAGACAAGGCTGCCCACTTTCTCCCTACCTTTTCAACATAGTACTTGAAGTACTAGACAGAGCAATTCGACAACAAAAGGAGATCAAGGGGATACAAATTGGAAAAGAGGAAGTCAAAATATCACTTTTTGCAGATGATATGATAGTATATATAAGTGACCCTAAAAATTCCACCACAGAACTCCTAAACCTGATAAACAGCTTTGGTGAAGTAGCTGGATATAAAATTAACTCAAACAAGTCAATGGCCTTTCTCTACACAAAGAATAAACAGGCTGAGAAAGAAATTAGGGAAACAACACCCTTCTCAATAGTCACAAATAATATAAAATATCTCGGGGTGACTCTAACTAAGGAAGTGAAAGATCTGTATGATAAAAACTTCAAGTCTCTGAAGAAAGAAATCAAAGAAGATCAGAAGATGGAAAGATCTCCCATGCTCATGGAATGGCAGGTCAACATTGTAAAAATGGCTATCTTGCCAAAAGCAATCTACAGATTCAATGCAATCCCCATCAAAATTCCAACTCAATTCTTCAACGAATTGGAAGGAGCAATTTGCAAATTCATCTGGAATAACAAAAAACCTAGGATAGCAAAAACTCTTCTCAAGGATAAAAGAACCTCTGGTGGAATCACCATGCCTGACCTAAAGCCTTACTACAGAGCAATTGTGATAAAAACTGCATGGTACTGGTATAGAGACAGACAAGTAGACCAATGGAATAGAATTGAAGACCCAGAAATGAACCCACACACCTATGGTCACTTGATCTTCGACAAGGGAGCTAAAACCATCCAGTGGAAGAAAGACAGCATTTTCAACAATTGGTGCTGGCACAACTGGTTGTTATCGTGTAGAAGAATGCGAATCGATCCATACTTATCTCCTTGTACTAAGGTCAAATCTAAGTGGATCAAGGAACTTCACATAAAACCAGAGACACTGAAACTTATAGAGGAGAAAGTGGGGAAAAGCCTTGAAGATATGGGCACAGGGGAAAAATTCCTGAACAGAACAGCAATGGCTTGTGCTGTAAGATCGAGAATTGACAAATGGGACCTAATGAAACTCCAAAGTTTCTGCAAGGCAAAAGACACCGTCAATAAGACAAAAAGACCACCAACAGATTGGGAAAGGATCTTTACCTATCCTAAATCAGATAGGGGACTAATATCCAACATATATAAAGAACTCAAGAAGGTGGACTTCAGAAAATCAAATAACCCCATTAAAAAATGGGGCTCAGAACTGAACAAAGAATTCTCACCTGAGGAATACCGAATGGCAGAGAAGCACCTGAAAAAATGTTCAACATCCTTAATCATCAGGGAAATGCAAATCAAAACAACCCTGAGATTCCACCTCACACCAGTCAGAATGGCTAAGATCAAAAATTCAGGTGACAGCAGATGCTGGCGTGGATGTGGAGAAAGAGGAACACTCCTCCTTTGTTAGTATGATTGCAGGCTTGTACAACCACTCTGGAAATCAGTCTGGCGGTTCCTCAGAAAATTGGACATAGTACTACCGGAGGATCCAGCAATACCTCTCCTGGGCATATATCCAGAAGATGCCCCAACTGGTAAGAAGGACACATGCTCCACTATGTTCATAGCAGCCTTATTTATAATAGCCAGAAGCTGGAAGGAACCCAGATGCCCGTCAACAGAGGAATGGATACAGAAAATGTGGTACATCTACATAATGGAGTACTACTCAGCTATTAAAAAGAATGAATTTATGAAATTCCTAGCCAAATGGATGGACCTGGAAGGCATCATCCTGAGTGAGGTAACACATTCACAAAGGAACTCACACAATATGTACTCACTGATAAGTGGATAGTAGCCCAAAACCTAAGATACCCAAGATATAAGATACAATTTGCTAAACACATGAAACTCAAGAAAAATGAAGACTGAAGTGTGGACACTATGCCCCTCCTTAGAAGTGGGAACAAAACACCCTTGGAAGGAGTTACAGAGACAAAGTTTGGAGCTGAGATGAAAGGATGGACCATGTAGAGACTGCCATATCCAGGGATCCACCCTATAATCAGCATCCAAACCATTGCATACACTAGCAAGATTTTATCGAAAGGACCCAGATGTAGCTGTCTCTTGTGAGACTATGCCGGGGCCTAGCAAACACAAAAGTGGATGCTCACAGTCAGTTAATGGATGGATCACAGGGCTCCCAATGGAGGAGCTAGAGAAAGTACCCAAGGAGCTAAAGGGATCTGCAACCCTATAGGTGGAACAACATTATGAACTAACCAGTACCCCGGAGCTCTTGACTCTAGCTGCATATGTATCAAAAGATGGCCTAGTCGGCCATCACTGGAAAGAGACGCCCATTGGACACACAAACTTTATATGCCCCAGTACAGGGGAACGCCAGGGCCAAAAAGGGGGAGTGGGTGGTTCGGGGAGTGGGGTGGGTGAGTATGGGGGACTTTTGGTATAGCATTGGAAATGTAAATGAGCTAAATACCTAATAAAAAATGGAAAAAGAAAAAAATTAAAAAAATAAAATGTCTTCTCTTTTATTCCCTTTTGCAAAAATACCAACCTTGTTTCCTTAGAATGTTTTTCATGTAAAATATATTTAACATAAAATTTTATACAACTGTATTATAAATAAAGCATAACAAACAAAATTTCATACAACTATATTATAAATCAAACATTAATTTTATAGTAGTAAAATTAATTGTACCAGTAAATCACAATTTTTCTTAGAAAAAAACCTCCCACATAAAATTTTTATAAAAACAGAACCCTCTTTAATAGATCTTTAGCCTGATACCGGTTCTGGCCTGCAAGTGGTTATCACAAAAAATTCAAAATGTAGGTTTGCTTGCTTTATTTAGTCATTCATTTATTCACTGTTGCTGACGATTCTGAGAAGCCAGGTCCTCACACATGCTCGGTGAAGCTCCCCTGAGATGCAACCCCTTTTAAATATTTTTCTAAAATTGAGCTACTTCATCTCCATTCAATAATTCACATACATGCTGTATATCCTCACTTTGCTGGACAGTGAAACTTGGTGCATGTTTGTCAAACCACGGTGGGGCTTTGAGGCAGACACCTTTCTTGTAAGGGTAGCCTGGTGGTCATGTGTTCCTCCATGCAGGTTTGGCTGATAGTTCCTGGGTAGGTATGTATTCAAGGGTACAGGGAACTGATCTGCAGTCTGATAACCAAGAACAGGTGCAAAGAAAGTGGACTGGGCCAACTGTATTTATCCCTTCTGAGATTTTAACCTGGAGGGAATGAGTCAAGTTATGTGTGACTTAGAATCCAAAGGGAGATTACTCAAGGTTGATTAAAGAGATTCTATCATTTGGCAAAAAAAAAAAAAAAAAAGTCACTGGACCCTGAAATGAAAGGCAGTGAACTTAGGACAAGATATGTGGAGCCTCAGTTTCCCAGAGGGGATTAATCTAGACAGGCAGACGTATCCATGCTTCCCACTCAGGCCTACACATAGACTGTGCTGCTACTACAGATTCTCACTAATCCATTGGACTGACAAGAGAAGATTGAAGACATCCAGGCAGAGGTCAGGAGGGAGAAGTGAGAAAGCCAGACAGTAAGGAACATAGGATGAAAAATCAGGAAAGACACTGGCTCTCTGATGTGCTTGGCACATGGGGATCAGGTCCTGTTCTAGTCTGTTCTGTGGCCAGGTGGGTTATGGTTTGTGCCCCTAGATCCCTGTGCCTAGGCACCCTTCTAATTCAATGCACAAACACGTGAAGTATGAGTAATGTACACAGACAGAGCTTAACTAATGTAGAAGCGAGGGCAGACAGAGATGTATTCCGTGAATCCTCCATTTAGGAAGGGCGTGACTGGGGACAGCGTATCATTGTTCTGTGCCTCTTTTCATTCTCTATAATTTTGACCTCAGAAGACAGACTCAAGGGTCACATGAATGATGGTGTGCATCAAAGTTACCTCTAAGGGCAGTGCTGTCTGTGGACACATAGGTGTCCTCCATGTCCACTGTTTCTGCTCTGTGAACTCAACCAATCTGGATGCAAAATATTCAAAGAAGGCAACTACATCTGTGTGAGCATGCACATCCTGTTCTCTCATAGGAACCATTTGCATTGCATTTATAATGAGCTAGCTGACACACGAAATGTGGAAACAGTTCAGAGCCTGCTTCTTACTGAGGGGCAAGAATCTATATATGATGGTTGTGGAAACTGTGGTAACAGCAAAAGTTTAGTAAATGCTCAAGGACTGGAAAGTAGTTCAAAATCAACCATGCAGTGAATCTAGGGTGTTTCTGGCTGTGTTCTCCTGTGTGGCACTGTGGTCTGATGGCAGCCATGGCTGTGAACTCCAGTAATTACTCTGCAGTTATCATACCACAGTGCCTGAAACACCTCAGCTCAAACTGAAGCCTGTGTACTGTGTTAGGAACTACAGGGCTTTTGTTGGCTTGTTTATTTTAAATTCTATCTTTCAGTGTTTCTTCTCTTTCCTTCTTTCCCTTACTCCCTCCCTCCCTTTCTTCTTTCCTTATTTCCATTCTACTTCTTTTCAGAGAGAGAGTCTTTTTATATAGTCTTGAGCCCTGGCCTCCTGGAATTCACTATGTAAACCTTCAGCTCATAGAGATGCACCTCCCTCTGTCTCCTGGGTCCTGAAATTAAACATCACAATGCCCAGAAATTGCAAAGCTTTTATTGTACACAGAATACTTCTGCTCTTTTTCTAATTCTTAAATATTGATTCATCTTATTATTTTTATGTGTATCGTATACCACATGCATGCCTTGTCCCTGGGGAAGTCAGAAGAATGTATCGGATGCCCTGGAACTGAAGGAGACTGTGATCTGCCCCGCAGGTTCTGGAACTCACAGGCAGGACCTCTGCAAGGGCACAAGTACTCTTGACAACTGAATGGACTTTCCAGCCTAAAAGTTCTGTTCTTTCAAAGCATAATTGTTTAATTTTGAAAACAAAGGCTTAAAATATTTTCCTACTGTCATTCCTCATCATGTAAAAGTCAAATCCATGTATGCTTTTGGGTTTTATTGTGTTACACTGTTGGACTTTTTAAATGGCTGTTTGATTTGCTAACTTTAATTTCATTAAAAAATCATTAAATTAACTTTGGCTTGGGATTAGGACAGAATTTCCAACAATTTCAGAATTCGACTTATGCATGCTTCTGCCATTGTGTCCTATGTGTTTATACAAAATGGTATTTTGGCACTTATGAAAATAAAATCCAAATATTAACTCAAAAAATGCTGGAGATGCTCTGTGTGATGATTAATATTGGCAACCTGACAGGCCCTGGGTCACCAAGGAGACAAACCTCTGTACATGTCTACAAGGGAGCTCCTAGGCTGTCTTGGCTGAGCGGGGAGGATCTCCTTCAGGTGCAGGTAGCCATCCCATGGAAGGAGAAAGTGAGCTGAGTGCCATCGCTCACACTCTGCTCCCTGACTGCAGATGCAGTGACAGCTGCCTCACACCGCTGTTGCCATGCCTTCTCTGGCAAGATGAATGGCTCCTGAACTATGGTCCAAATCAAACCCTCCTTTTCTCACCTGCATGGTCAGACATTTGATTGCAGGTATAATAAAAGTACTAGTACACGGTATGTCCAAATTCATATTCATCTTTAATGATAGGTGGTTAAAGAATATGTGCCTGCCAACGAAGTGTTTTTAATGAATGTCTTTATGATTTGTTATGTTTGAGTTTTGATTTGTGTACCTATTTCATGCTCCTATACCTAGGATCATGTCAATTCTCAGGTGAGAAAGGGATGCAAGTGGAAAACAGTCCTGGTGTAAAGTCTGTATATATGTGCAAACTATGCAAACTATTATGCCATGTAAGCATTTGAACATGCAATGAGTTGTGCACCCATAGGAGTCTGCAGCCCACCCCTAAGGATGCCAATAGGAAGATGAAATGGTTGCTGAGAGAAAACCACCCTTGTACATCACTGATTACAAATCACTATTTTGGGTGTCATACAGATGGTGATATGTCTTAGTTTCCTACTAGATGTGCTGTATAGAACACCTATGGTATGGGTGTTGACCACATCAGCTTAGTTACTGTCAGAGCTCTCAGGGCCACTGATTGCCTGCTGGAGTTGGGTTCATTTATCCAGCAGCTTAAGGAACGCAAAAACGGTTGGTGTCTCCCTGACCCTTGTGCTCTTGAGCAACTTTCAATGCTTTGTTTCATGAATCTTTTCATTTCCTCATATTACTTCTGTATGAGGATATGTTTTGATATAGCCCTGGTTGGACTGTATAGCTCAGGCTAGCTTTAAACTCATGGCAATCTTTCTATCACAACCTCCTAGATGCTGGGACTACAGGTTTATGCCACACGATTGGCTGTCTTCTCAATTTCTTCATGTAGAAAGGAGAAATGTGAGTTCTGCAAGCCACCTCTTAGTGCTGGCTGTCTTCTTTGTCAGTGTGGCTGATTGCCTCATGGTCACAGATGCTCCCTGACTTCAATGACACTAAGATGGCTCAGTGGTCCGAGGTATCTTGAGATTTAGAGTTCATTTGTCAGATGATAGGTATAGAGAATTCTGAACTCCAGTGACTACCTACTTCCCACAGAGTTTTCCTTTCTCTCTCTGGTAACCCAGATGCTTTCTGATGCTTTTTGTTTATTAGCTTGAGGACGTCTAAATACTTCTTATTTTGGAAACTAGAGGGATTTTAAATTCTCACACAATTAACTTAAAAGTTGTCCTGATGAGAGGAGCTAAATGCTATGGTGTGATGATGAGGCAGGGGGATCACTACCTACCAGCAATAAGTACCAGCCTGGATTGAGAAGGAATTTGTCTTAAAACAAAACAAAACAAAACAAAACAAAACAAAACAAACAATAATACAAGGCTACATTTCTATACAAACAGTTTCATTTGTGCAAGGTTATGTAAAATGACTACTTAATAGGCACTAGCAGGTACATTAACTTTTAAAATAATCAACTAATCCTTTGAACAACCACCAAAGAAACATCTACTGCTTTCTCCATTCTTGTGAAGGTAAAAGGTCCAGACAGGCTAATTAATTTGTCCATTTTACAGCTCTTGGCACACAAACTCCACTGTTTAACACTGCTCTGCGGGAGGTAGATAGCATGGTCAGTAAGTCTAATCCCAGAAACACTGTGCCAAATAAATTTAAAAGTATTCATCCACCAAAATGTATCTAGAGAATAAGCATTAACTAATCATGGGTTTAGACAAAGTAAAATCTCAATATGTTCCAGAGCAAAATTACAGAAGCCCCAAATATAACTGAATTCAGATTTCACAATAGAAGGGCAAATGGCAGGATCAGGATGTGAGTAAAAGCTTGGAAGAAGTGCCCCAATGCCAATTGCACTCAGGTATGGAAGGGGATTTGCTGATAGTGATCAATACTGTTGATCACAAGGTGTGACAGCAGGTGGATTCTAAAGCCTCTATAGCTAAAATGGCCTGGTTTTTACATGTCTTTAAAGGTACTTCCGACAAAACCACAGAGAAGGAATATGGCACAGATAAAAATGTCTAACTAGTTCCTGTGGTTATTGAATTACAGGCTGTACCTGGAGTCTTTCTAGAGTAAGCACTCTGACATTAGTGTGGGTGGAAGAGAGATGTCACCACTGGACCACACCTAGGATAGCTCCAGCTAGGCCAATTTATATTCTAATTTTGTATTCTGAAGCCATAATATAAGCAAGTAAGCAAGCAAGATAGTACAGAAGCATACATCCAGTCAGTAGATTGTTAAAAGCAATGGCCCATTGTTTCAGCTGTTTCTCCAGGTCACTCTGCTCCAGGTAAGAAATGAAATCATGCTTGGCAAACAGGTAGTACAATCAGCTTTAAGTGAATGCTAAATACATGCATTATTATCTAATGATCAGTCTGTTCTGAACTTGGCCCTTCTGTAAGAGCAGTGTACAGGCTTAACTGCTGAGCCATCTCTCAGCTGGAAAATTCGAAACATTCTAAACAAATCATGAGTTAAAACAATACTCAATTTTGAAATGACAGACTGTGGAAATTTGAACCACATCAGGAATCTTCTAAATGGTGGTAGAAAACTCTAAATAAAACATATTATTCTATGTCAAGATGGCTACATCACTCAAATTCAACCTGATCAATTTATTGGGACCCTGTCTCCAAATAAAAATTGGTGGGAAATGGGGTTCATAATACAGCTCCATGGTAGAGAAACTGTGTGCCGTGCATAAGGCTCTTGGTTCAATGCACAGGACAGGAAGGAAGAGTTAGTATGGCTTTGATTGAAATGATACACTGTGTTTAGACAAATTGGGAAGGGGTTGCAGCTTAGCAGCAACACTAATTAGAAGTTAATTTTACTTCTCAGTCTTGTGAATTGCAGAGGCTTTAGTGTCTTGGTGAAATTTCTGTGACTATACCAGCACATGGAAAGCAGGGAACTATGTTGGACTTCTGATTTCATACCAAGAACATTCAAAAGTATGATATTGCACCAAACCAAAAGCTGTTTCTGGGCGTTTCTCTTCCTCTATTTGCAATTCCTTATCTGTCCTCTGAACCCGGGGCTGAATTCATTACTGAAATTTTCATGTCTCCTCACATATGCCCCCAAGGTGATGTCCCTTTCAGAGTTTTCTATCACCATTTAGAAGATTCCTGATGTAGTTCAAATTTTCACAGTCTGTCATTTCAAAATTGAGTATTGTTTTAACTCATGATTTGTTTAGAATGTTTCGAATTTTCCAGCTGAGAGATGGCTCAGCAGTTAAGCCTGTACACTGCTCTTACAGAAGGACCAAGTTCCGTTTCTAGCACTTGAGTCAGGTGGCTTACAACTGTTTGCTACTTCAGATCCATGGAATCTGGAGCCTTCTTGCTTCTATGGGTATTATATTCATATATGTGTATACACACACAGACCCACAGACACACACACACACACACACACACACTTAAAAGTAAACACAAGCCTTTAATCCCAGCACTCAGGAGGCAGAGGAGGTCAGATCTCTGTGAGTTCTAAGTCAGCCTTGTCACACGGTCAGTTTCAGGATAGCCAGAGCTACATAGTGAGACCCTGTCTCAAAAACAAAAAACAAAATGAAAAACCAAGAAAAAAATTAAGCTGAGTTGTAAATATGGCATTGCTGTTTATCTATCTTGCAATAATTAATTTTAAACAAAATGAACTTATTGTGTGTATGTGTATGAGGTATTGATTCTCTTTCTCAACCATGTGTATTTGAGGGGTTATGCTCATGTCAGTCTTGGTGACAAGGACAAGCTTCACTAGCCCTGAACCATCTAACTAGCTTTCAAATATTTAACTACATTTCATTGTCAACAAGGTGAACAGTTTCTATAACTTCTACCCTAAAAGACATGGACATTTTCTTCTGCTCTACTTGTTGTCTGTTAAGATGTATATTCTTGAAGTGTTCAACAGGAATGATACCCTCGTTTGTTCAGTGTAGGTGTCTACAGCTTTGTTTTGAGAGGGGAACTCACTGTGTAAGTCCAGCTGGTCTGGAACTTACTACATAGATCAGGCTGGCCTCAAGCTCACAGAAATCTGAGTGCCTCTGCCTTTCAGGTATTGGGATTAAAGAATGTGGTTCAATATTTCTACAACTTGAACTTATGCTAGTTATTACCTCTGTAGTAGTGCCTCACAGGGACTTCCTGTGCTGAGGTTGTACTCTGCAATCTGTGCACGTTCTCACAAGCAGATGTATGTGGCGTTGAATGTTCTAGATTCTTGCTAGTAAGACTGAGGAACTGAATTTCTGGTTTTAGTTGAATGTAAAAATTAAAATAGTCACACACAGCTACCAATGGTCTTGGTGGACAGCTCAAACCTAAATCTTTTTGCTCTACTTTCTAGCCACTTGATCTCTGGCTTTCTGAGAAAGACATCTTCAAGTCCATCCAACTTTTATAGATTTACTCTCTTAATCTCATGCTTCTAGTAGTTTCTACTTTCTATACTTCAAAGCTGTGCTATGTGCAAATGGTTGTGCTTGTTCATCAGGGGCTGGGTAGTGACAGCAACAATTTGACTGGCTGTAGCACAATGGGATCTGTTGGGAGGACATTGCTCACAGACTGCGGAACTGAGACCAGAATGTCAGCATGGTTGCGAATTATCATTGCTGTGCCCCCTTCTAGGTGGCAGGAAGGAGAGGATGACTGGCCCAACCTAGGGGCTGTGGATATAGATGCAAAAAGAAGGGGCATTTCACTCCCCTCAGCAAGAATAGGAGGGTAGTGGCAGACATGACAGAAGCTGTTAGCATTCTGCTTTTTTCACGCAAGCTGAGATAATTGTTTCTGCTCACGCTGGCTGTGTTGGAGTGTGCTTTATATCAGGGCTATGCTCAAGTTCTGGGTTTCTTTTATTTTACTAGGAATGGAGTCTCTGTATCCCCATTCAAATGAATGCAGGTGGACCTCTTAAAAGCTGTAGTCAGTGACGTTTTCTGAGTTCATTTCCTCATTTTCTTTGTGTTTTGTAAAAACACATGTGTTGCCATCTTTCCTTGGAGTCTGTTATTTTATTGATTTGGGACACAACAATTGCATTGCATTTATTGTAAAAGAAAGGCAATAACCAGACAGACTTCTCCCCAGGAAGAGGGTACACTGTCATGGGCCTTCTGTGACCCCAGGTTTTCACCATTTCAACCATGAACGGGCTTGGCTGCTTGGTTCATACTCTTGGTAATACTCTTGGTACTCTTCTAAACTCAGGGCTTAGAAAACAAGGAAAAGAGGCTGGCTTTTGAGTTGTCCCATTTAGGGTAAAATACCATCACACCAACAAGGAAAAGAAGCAAGAGACTGAACCCCATGTCAGCTCCGTTCAATCCAGCTGGTCAACCACAGTTTTGCCTAAGACCTCTGAGCTGACTCCTGATCATCATTGTGTCCACACCTCCTTGGCTGATGTTCTCTTTCATTGATTCAAGTCACTGCTCACGGGTCCCTGATCATTGGCTTTTCTCAGCCCTAATTGTCATCTTTGACCACTTGGGTCTCTTGACTGGGGTCCCCATTGACTGCTGTTGCTGTTAACATAATTGCTCCTTAACAGCACAAACATCTACCCAGAGCTGGAAATTTTTTATCCTGAATCAGATTACTGCACCAGACAGCAGAAGACCAGATTTCTAAGAAGAACCAGCACCTTGGATGAAGTGTCACAGTTTATTAGGGTGTAGTGAGGTTATAGCTCCATGGCTTTGGCTTCGGGATAACTAAAAAGTTGTTTCAGATTTTTCCTTCTCCCTATGCCATTTTTCAAATTCACAAACTTACCATAATTCAAAAATCTAAAACTTTTATCTCTTTCATAAACTTAAAAAATCTTATAAACTTCAAAATATCAGCTTAAACCCACCTGTCAAAGCTCAAAGGGACACTTGATAAAGTACTACTGTCAACAAACACTCTAAATTTCTTCACCTGACTATTCTTTTAAACATTTTAAATAAATACACTCTAAACTCCTTAACTTTACCTCTGTCCCTAGTATATCTTTCTCAACAGATTTCAAACCTACAACATACTGTTCTAACTACTCTAGCACAAGACCCAACTCCTTCCTCGGAATGCTGGTCCAGCAATACAGACTGCAGGTCCCTAGCCTCAGATGGTTTTGCAGCACCAGGACCAACTGACACAACCTGCTTTTCCCAGCCTTCATTTTTCCAGTTTCCTCAGGTCCATAACAATGATGACTTGGAGAATTAAGGATGCCCAAGAGAATTAAGAAACAGAGAAGAAATAGAGTTTAAGAAAGGTAGCTTGTCCAGGTATTGGTTGATTCTTCCTTCAATTCCTGTTTCATCTTTTACTCCTTAACATCTTGTAGGTAGAATAAATTGTGCTTCGAAGGTTTTATAGCTGGGTTGGTGTCCCAATCCCTCCATTTGAAGTATTGCCTGGTTACAGGAGATGGCCATTTCAGGTTCCATTCCCTTATTGCCAGGAGTCTTAACTAGTGTCATCTTCATAGATTCCTGGGGGTTTCCATTGTACTAGGTTTATAGCTCATTCTAGAGTTACCCACAAACCCAGTTGTCTCTCCAAGTACACTTTTCCTCAGTCCTTTGCCCACCTGGATCCCTCTTAACCCCTTACCTACCCAGCCCCTTCGCTCCATCCATCCTTGATGTCTAATCTATTTCCCTCCACCTTTGGACCCTCCTTGTGTCTTAGCTTCTGGTCTGTAGATTGGTTATTCTGTTCTTTATGACTAATATCCACTTACAAGTGGGCCTATACCATGTTTGTCCTTCGGGATCTGGTTACCTCACTCAGGATGATCTTTTCTAGTTCTATTCATTTGGCCCAGCTTGAGACCTATGACATGAGAAGGAGTTCATCCCAGACACTAGTAATGATATTCTACTATACTTACAGATAGGAGCCTAGCATAACTGTTTTCCAAGAGACTCCATCCAGCCGCTGATGGAAACAGACATGGAGGCCCAAAGCCAAACATTAAGTGGAACTTGAAGAATCCTGTATAAGAGGAAAAGGAAGGATTAAAAGAACCTTCCTTCAATCACTTGTCTACACTCAATAGGAGAAGATGTACCTAGTCTTACTGAAATTTGACATGCAAGGCTGGTTGATATTCATGGGAGGCTTCCCCTCTTCTGAGGAGAAAGCAAGGAGGATGTGGGGCATAAGAGGGAGATCCTGGGAGGATAGGAGGAGGGGGAAGCTGCAATAGGGATATAAAGTAAATAATGAATAAATTAGGAAGGAAGGAAGGAAGGAAGGAAGGAAGGAAGGAAGAAAAGGAGAGAGAGAGAAAAAGGAAGAAAAAGAAAGAGAAAAAGAAAGAAAAAGAAGGAAAGAATGAAAGAAGATAAAGAATTAAAGAAAGAAAGAGACAAAGAAAGAGAAAGAGAGAGAAAGAAAGAAAAAGAAAGAAAGAAAGAAAGAAAGAAAGAAAGAAAGAAAGAAAGAAAGAAAGAAAGAAAGAAAGAAAGAAGAAAGCATACCTGTGAGGGGAGAGCAAACCTGAGATAACTTCCAGTCTGGCACCACAGCATTGGGTAGGTAGACCACATCTAATACTATCCCAGCCCTGGGATCATGAGCTAGCCCTCAAAAGGCATGAGAATGGGGGGGACTACCTCTGTCCCTTGTAGACTGTGTCATTGACTGGGCTAGTCTGAGGAGTGTCAGAGAGCTTACGCTGATGGTGTGGGTGCGGGAGAACTGACCGGCAGACCAAATCAGCCACCACCCAGGCTCAGATCCAGAGTTGTCCCAGCCTAATATCTACTCCATCTATGAACAACTAGATCATGTGAAGGGGCCAGTCCTACAGATCCAAAGCTGCAAGATCTTCTTGACAGAGGGTAACAACAGGATATGCAAGAGGAGTCCAGGCAAGGATCTAGGATTGATAGTGTAGCAGAAGCCAGAGGCTTCAAACCAGACCAATGATTCATTGCAATGAACATTTGAAATCAAAGAAGTGTGGACAAAAAGGCATACTGTGGAACACCATGTGACACATTACAGCTTCCACAATGAGATTTATTTTTAACTTTTTTATTTATCAGGGGAGGGTTTGGATACATGGTGTAAAATTCACAACGAATCAATAAAAATGAAATAATAAAGAAATATAGCATCTATCTCCATACTAGACTGTTAACTATCTATCATCCAGAAGCATCAAGCTGTTTCTTACAAATTTTCATGACCTTCAGAATTTTCTTAAGCTTTCGCATCCTCAGACCTTGGTGTAGTTTCTTCGACTCTCATTGCAACTGGGCTGTTTTCACCAATGGTGCATCTCCTGAGCTCTCTTTAGGAACATGAGTGCTACCACAGAATACCAAGTCTCAGTTACTCTGCATGAACTCTTCATGGTTTTTGAAACTAATACAATCTAAGTGACTCATAATATGTGGCTATCAACATGAGGTGCATTCTTCAGTATGGACGTCCAGCTTTAATGCCTTATTAAACAAGCATTTTTAAAATCCTACTTCTCATTAACCCTGTTTTTATAGTTTTTTTTTAATTTCAGAATAAGAATTATCACACAAAAATAGAGAAAACAGACATAGAGGTAAGACCCAGTGTGGGAGAGGTGGACAAGAGAGTTAGAGGGAGTCAAATCAGCCTTTGACAGCCTGATAAAGAGCAACTTCCTGCCCCTAGTAAACCGGGCAGAGGACACTGCAGGAAGGAGCAGAGAGATGCAGCAGCCAGAGAGGAGTGTTTGCCAAGTATGTGAGTGCTGCATCTGGCCCACTCCTTTGGAAGTTGATTGGTGAGTCAGAACGTGTTGCTGTCCTTTTGCAGATGGACTGGAGATAAGGAATAGAGTCTGAGCACATCCCAAACCCTGAGGGGGAGCCCAGGCACCATGAGAATCTACCCACGTGATTGCATCAAATGTATTGCAGCTCTGAGGGGAAAGGTCTCTCCAGTGCAAGTGTGGCTGTTCTGAAGGGAAAGTTATAACAGTTAGAAGTCAAAGAATACCACAAAGTCACACCACACAACAAACTCACATACAAGACTTATTTGGGAGGGAGAAACCTAGGAGGGTGCATATCTTTGAGTGAGAAGCAGCCAGGAACTGAACTGAAAACAGGGTTTATATAGGGTTACTTGGAGGCCTAGCTTCCTGGGTGGCCTGGGATTGGTGGGGTTTTGGGGGCCTGATTTTGGGACATGCTTAAGAACTGGCAGGAAGGAATGGGTAAGGTGATTGTCTTAGTAAGGGTTTCTATTCCTGCACAAACATCATGACCAAGAAGCGAGTTGGGGAGGAAAGGGTTTATTTGGCTTACACTTCCATGTTGCTGTTCATCACCAAAGGAAGTCAGGACTGGAACTCAAGCAGGTCAGAAAGCAGGAGCTGATGCAGAAGCCATGGAGGGATGTTCCTTACTGGCTTGCTTCTCCTGGCTTGCTCAGCCTGCTCTCTTATCGAACCAAGACTACCAGCCCAGAGATAGTCCCACCCACAAGGGGCCTTTCCCCCTTGATCACTAATTGAGAAAATGCCTTACAGCTGGATCTCATGGAGGCATTTCCTCAACTGAAGCTCCTTTCTCTGTGATAACTCCAGCTGTGTCAAGTTGACACAAAACTAGCCAGTACAATGATATACCTAAAGATACGGCTAAGTGGTAGAGCTTGGTGAGACTGGCAAGGCTGACCCCTTACTCTGACCGTAGAAGAGAGACATAGGCTTGCTTGCTTGCTTGCTTTCTCTCTATCTCCCTCCCTCCCTCCCTCCCTCCCTCCCTCCCTCCCTCCCTCCCTCCCTCCCTCCCTCCCTCCTCCCTTCCTTCCTTCCTTCCTTCCATTTTCTTTCTTTCTTTCTTTCTTTCTTTCTTTCTTTCTTTCTTTCTTTCTTTCTTTCTTTCTTTCTTTGTCTCCTTCTTGGCAAGGAGAGGTAAGGGTTTATTCAGCTCACACTTTCACATTGCTGTTCATCGCCATAAGAAGTCAGAACAGGAATGCAAGCAGGGCAGGAAATTGGAGGCAAGAGCTGATTCGGTTTGTTTACTCACCCTGCTTTCTTACAGAACTCAGAATCACCAACCAAGGGATGGCACCATCCACAATGGGGAACCTCCATTACTGATCACTGATTAAGAAAATGCTATACAAACCTTGAGGTAAGGGATGGTGATTCCAACAGAAGTTCTTTTATTGCAACCCCTTAGGAGGAACAACAATATGAACTAACCAGTAACCCCAGAGCTCCCAGGGACTAAACCACCAACCAAAGAGTACACATGATGGGACTTATAGCTCCAGTTGAATATGTAGCAGAGGATAGCCTAGTCAGTCATCAATGGGAGGAGAGGCCCTTGGTCCTGTGAATGTTCTATGCCTCAGTGTAGGAGAATGCCAGGGCCAGGAATCAGGAGTGAGTGGGTTGGTGAGCAGGCAGTAGGGAGGGAACAGGGAGTTTTCAGAGGAGAAACTAGAAAAGGGGATAACATTTGAAATGTAATTAAAGAAAATATCTTGAAAGAAAGAAAGAAAGAAAGAAAGAAAGAAAGAAAGAAAGAAAGAAAGAAAGAGAAAGAAAGAAAGAAAGGAAGAAAGAAAAGAAGAGAAGAGAAGAGAAGAGAAGAGAAGAGAAGAGAAGAGAAGAGAAGAGAAGAGAAGAGAAAAGAAAAGAAAAGAAAAGAAAAGAAAGGAAAAGAAAAGAAAAGAAAAGAAAAGAAAAGAAAAGAAAAGAAAATGCTTTACAGTCTGATCTTATGGAGGTATTTTCTAAACTGAGGCTCCTTCCAATCTGATGATTCTAGCTTATGTCAACTTGACATGACTCCAGACAGTACAGACATGGATCTGGTGCTGGGTAGAACTCAGCAAGTAATTCTACTAACTATATGTCAACCTCAGGCAGAGGGGAAATGGACTCTGATGTACCTAATAGCACAACAGCGGCTAAAATGCCTGCTTGGCATCTGGATTGTCTGTAGCTGTATCAAGACGTGACTGTATCACCTTCTGTGGGCAGAGCCTGATCTAAGCCCCTATCAGTCAGAAGCTGCAGTGGCCTGACTTCTGGCACACTTGGTTCAATGACATCTTCCTGTTGCTGTGCCATAGAAGTTGGTCTCAGATCCAGAGTCTCTGGCATTCCCTGTCGGGAGTTCAGGAGCTGTTGCTCTGAAGAGTCCACAGTCCTGGGCCTGCTCATCTTTTTCAGGCATTGACTTCTTGGACTTCTGGTCCTCCAGCAGTGATACAAAGATTCTGTCTGTGGGTTGCTAGGTTTTATAAAGGCACACTGAGCTTCAGCAGGTTCAGGCTGAGCAGGTCTGGGGACTCTCAAGCATCCTGGGGTACTTTTTGTATCCACAGTCTCAGAAAGAATCATATGATGCTGTGGGGGAAAGCAGGTTGACAGGAAACAAGGGTCCGAAGTCTGGCTTCTCTTCACCACTGCATCAGTGGTCCCTATCAAATGAGGTACATGCTGCCCAGACCATGTGCTACTGGGACTCACTAGTCAGGAGTGTGGGGCTATAGAGAGAGGGATCCATAGACTTTCTGTCCCTTAGGGCCGTTTAGTTCTATTCTTCCCTCTGTTCCTCGAAACCAAGGAGCCCATTGAATATGCCTGTTTTTCTCTACCTAGAGGTAGGAATCCCAAAAGGAGGCCTGGCAATTGCTTAGTCCTCAACCCTTGACAACCCAAACAACCCACTCTGCAGATGGGAACTTACCTCTGTCTTCACCCAAAACCCACTCTGTATGTTCTTTTCCTAGGCTTTTTACCCTACAAACCTCACACAAGAGATTTATTGGGAGGGAAGAACCCAGGAAGGTGGCTGCCTTGCTGTGATAAGCAGCAGAAACGTGAGCAGAAGACAAGGTTTATGTACATAAGGTTTCTTGGGAGTGGTCTCTCCAGGATGGCCTAGGATTGGAGGGGTTATGTGGCCTAATCTTGGGACAAGACAGGAATTGGTGAGGTATTTTTTTCTGTAGGGCAGACCTGCCCATTCTCCTGCCTTAGGGGCTGGGAACTGTTAAAGCTGTTAGGGAATAGCAGTTATGGCTTTTAGAAAGGGAGGGTGATGGTGTGGTCCAAACTCATGTGGATTGTAAGGAGGATGAGTAGCTGGGGGAGGGAAGGGCCAGGATGCTAGGATGGACTTTGAAATGTATAACTGGTACTTATGATCATGAGGGAGCTTGAAGGTCTATGTGGGCTTCGATAGTTTGTTAGGCACACACCACAGACAGCCTTATGTCCCTTCTGCCAGAGGTAAGAGTAATCATTCTCTCTGGCAGATGGGAATTGTTTTTCACAAATTTCTGAGGATTGTTGGATTTTATCTAATGGCCAGAAATGGCTCTGTAGTTCTTAAGTATGTTTCTGGATATATATAGTTTCTGAAATCTAAGAATATGGCAGTCTTTTAAGAAGTAGATTGTCTCTAATTTTAAAAAATAGGATTTTTGTTTAAGTTCTTTAAGGCATCTGTTTAGGAGTAAAAACATTACGTGTGTGTGTGTGTGTGTGTGTGTGTGTGTGTGTGTGTGTGTGTGTGTATACAGGAAGCAGATCCACCTCTGTCTCTGTCTCTGTCTCTGTCTCTGTCTCTGTCTCTCTCTCTCCCTCTCACTCTCTCCCGCTCTCTGGTCTTTTATAGAAAGCTACATTTTGAGGGAACAGGAGATATAATTCAGTGGTTAAGAACATGCACTACTCATGCAAATGACCATCCAGCTTTCTACTCCTAGCACCCACATGTTGGCTCATGACCAACTGTGATTTAGTCCCAGGGAATCTGACTCTTCTGGCATCTGTGAGCACATGGAATGAATGTGGTGTGCATACACATGTGTAGGCAAAATGCTATACATTTAAAATGAAAAGAAATAAAATCTGTTTTTAAAAAGTTATACTTTTTAGGGACAGGGGATAGAGTCTCAAAGAGATCCCTCTGCCTCTGCCTCTGCCTCTGCCTCTGCCTCTGCCTCTGCCTCTGCCTCTGCCTCTGCCTCTGCCTCTGCCTCTGCCTCTGCCTCTGCCTCTGCCTCTGCCTCTGCCTCTGCCTTCTGCCTTCTGCCTTCTGCCTTCTGCCCTCTACCCTTACCCTCTGCCTCTGCTTCCCTAGTGCTTGGATTAAAGGTGTAAGCCACCATTCTTAGCATTAGCTGAGATTTGGGGTAAGGGCATTAATGGTTGTCAGTTAAGAGCTGTTTTGAACCATGGTGACATTACTCTGCTTTTGAGAGCTACACTCTCCTTCAGTATAAAAATTTACTCTGGTCCCACATAACTGGAAGATGAACTGTACCTATTTTTTATTTCTACTTCTTTTGTTTAGGCTAAAACCTATTTCTACTTTGGACCTTTCTCTTGCTTCTAAATAGGTCGTGTAATAAAACAAGCAAATGCCAGGAAACAGTTCAGCTCTTTGCAGTTGTTAAGTATGCAGGCCTCCCAGCTGCCCCATGAAGAAGGTGATGTCCTGATTATTTGACTTTTGCTCTTTAACCTTCCTAGTAAATTCTTTTGTCTGTTCTTTGAACATTGCAGAAGGGAGCAATCAATCATAGTGTTCACCCCATTTTAAGAACATAATCCTTTCAAGAAACTATAAAATCATGAACTGCCTCTTTAGAGAAACTATCATGCAGGTCAGTTTGAAACTTTTCTTTGTATTTTAGCAACTATTCCTGGGGTGGACAATTTAAAAAGTGTCTAGGAAGCAAACCCAACCAGAGCCTGAATCCGAACTGGAAAATAAGAACAAAGTACTGTGTGTGTATGTTGTACATTTGTGCATGTGTCCATGCATGTGTATGTATGAATTATATGAGCGTGTATATAATCTTGTGTAAATATACATGCTCCTGTGTGTGGGCACGTGCGCATGCGCATGCTCGTGCCTGTGCGTGTGTGTGTGTGTGTGTGTGTGTGTGTGTGTGTGTGTGTGTCTGTCTGTCTATGAACGCACACTGTTGGCAGAATGTCAAGGCCATTTCTCCTCATTTTTTGACCTTAGGCAATTATAGTCCCCTCCATTGGAGGCTCTTTTATTCCCATTCCTGTTTTTTCCTTTTAGCAATAATATTGTATTATAACAACTCTTAACAATCCCATCTTACTTCTTTAATATAAGTTACAGTGTATGTGGGCTAATGATTACCTGAAATTATTTTTCTATTCATTTCTATTTATCTGAAATTATTTTTCTATTTTATTGTCTATGATCTCAATGTTCTCAAAATATTCCAAGGTGACAATAAGTGAAAAGTGGGGGAGGAAAGGGGGAATTGGATTTTCCCAGTTTTGAGGATTTCATTGCAACGAGGAGGTGAAGCTAGTTTTGTAGTCCTTTTGTCTTTGTACTGTGTTGTAGAGTTGTGCTCACAACTTAAACAAAACACTGAGAAATTGGAAGTTTTTTTGTTTTATTTTTGTTTTTTTGTTTTGTTTTGTTTTGCTTTTTTGGGGGGGTTGCTTTTGTTGTTTTTGCTGTTGCTTTCTTTTGGCCATCTTTCTCCTTCCTAATCATGGGCCATAGAAGATCAAGAATTTCAGTGACCAGGGGATACCATCCCATCCACAGACTGGGTGGAGTTGAAATTGGTCCCTATTAATGATTGGTGGTATCATAGCCCCTTCTATATTTGATGGTTCCTGGCATGAAGCCATGATGAGAATGGAATGTCACATGATGAGAATGGAATGTCACAGCTCATGTTCCTGCCAACATTGAAGCATACAAAGAGCCATGAAATAGTGTGTGCTCCCAACTCTGCTCAGAGACTGCAGTGGGCATAACCTCCACTCTGCACTCTGCACTGTGGTGGGCATGGCTGGTTAAGTGACAATGGAGATTCTGGAAAACTCGTGTAAATCCATAACTTTTCTTTTATAAAAGTTTTTATTATTTGGAAAAAAAACTTTTGAGAGGGCATCTTGCTATGTTGTCTGGACTGCTTCTGAGCTCCTGGTTCAAGTGACCCATCTTTCTCTAGGGCTGGAATGATCAAGCAGCCATGAGATAGCTGTGATCTGGAGGTGGATAGATTCCCCACTGCAGAACCTCTGGGAACCTAGGCTGTTTGAATTCTATTTCTTCTGTGAAATTTCAAGCTTGATACCTAGAGCAACATACATTTTTCCTGTCTCTGCTACAGTGGTGTTAACAGCCTGGCTCTCCTAGCATCTGGAGCTCTGTGTTAGCCTCCTTCAGCTTCAGAGCTGGCAACCAGCATGGATCTCTTTGACTCTTCCTTGCCTCCCTCTCAAAGGGCCATGGAAATAACACTGAGGGTCCACTCCTATCTCCCAAAACTATTTCCCCTCCTAAGTCCTTCTTTCAGTTCCCTCTTGAGAGTTCCTTTGTCCAGTGAAGGACCAGAGCAAGATATCTTGTCTTATTCACCGCCTACCCACACTCACATATACAGGACCACACTTTACAACTGATGGAGTGGTCAGTTCATTACTATCTTCCCCAAAAGGCTCGCTTTAAGGAAGGCAGAGTTTAGAGGAGCTCACAGTTTGAGAGTGCAGCCCATCATCATAGGCAGGCATTACAGTAAGAGTAGCTCATAGCTGTGGTGGGAGCATAAGGCTACCAGCTCACACCTGGACAGATCTGGAAGAGGAGAGGGATGAGAGGTGCTGTTCAGCTGGCGTCTTCCTTTTTCTGTTTTGTTTGTTCATTTTGTTTTGTTTTTATTCTGTCTGTGACCCCAATACATGGAATAGTGCTACCAACATATAGAGTGAACATCACTTCCTCACAGACACACCCAGAGATAGGTGACTTTAAGTTTAGTTGGCTTGACAATGAAAACTAGCCATTAAGCACACTTACAGCCCAAGCTACCTACTCATCTGTCATTACAGCATCAGCAGGAGACACTGGGAAGTACAATTGAGGTCATGCTTTCTTACTTCCACTGAGGAAGCATTCAGATGTTTGTAATGAGAACCACAAGAGGTGGCTCATTCCTTTATCTCCAACACTTAGGTGGTTTAGGCAAGTTGGACAGCAAGCTTTGGATATAAAATAAGACCCATTTTCAAAAACAGCCTCCAGAGCAATTTAGCATCCCTCTTCTTCCAGTAACCTCATGGAAACAGTGTGGAGTTTTGAGGCTCCAGTCCTGGAAGCATGGCGACACATTGCAGTCGATGACACTTTCCTAGCCTGTGACTGCTCTATTGTCAACACCAGCAGCAGACCAAGGCTACCAAGGCAGTCGGTGAAGAATCAGAGAATACTGGGGAGCGTCTGGATGCTTTCCAAGGCAGTCTCACCCCTTATGTCTCATGCATACCCCTGCCAGAACCTTGTCAAGTCCCTACTTGAGTCCTGTTTCTACTGTCACAGCCTAGTGAACCATGTGATCTGTTTTTTCTGCCTTCTGCCTACTTTGCTTTGTCCACCCTTAGCATAGTATCACCATTTTAAAAGCATGGACTAGATCCTGCATAAAATTCACAAAGGAGTCACAACCCATAGACCGAGATGGTGCTCTAGATCCTTCTTCGTGGCTCCTGTAAGCAAGACTGCCACTTCTATCTCAAAGCACCAACAGATAACAAACTATCTGCAGGGAAGCAAATAAGACTTTTTTTTTTTTACACTTAAAACTTGCCTTCATTAGAAGTAATGAAGATGAGATCTTCGCCTTGGCTGGAAGGATAGAGTCAGTTACTTCAAAGTGTCTTTTCCATTTGATTTTAAAGGCTTATTTTATTTTTGATATATATATGTGTTAGAAGGGGATACATGCATGTGAGTGTAAATGCGCCTTAGAGGCCAGAAGATGGGGTATATACCCTGGAGCTAGAGTTACAGTTAACAGTGCTGGAAATTGAACTCCAGTCCTCTGAAGAACAGTACATGCTCTTAAGCACACTGTATCCTCTCCAGCCAGCCATTTGTTTTTTATAAGTCCTTGATTCCTTTTTGTAAGTTAGCATCATTAGGAAATCTGAATGACCCCTTCTTTCTTTGCCCATGACAGTCCTTCCTACGTATATTAGCAAGGTTTTCATCACCATGATGAAATGCCTGAGATGATACACTTACAAGAAAGAAGGGTTGTTTTGAATCTCAATTGTGGAGGTTCTAGTCCAAGACCAGGTGGACCTGGTGTTTTGGACATTGATGGGAGCATGTGACAGAGAAATTCACTCATTCCAATAGCCAGAAAACTGGGGAGAAGAAGGAAAGGAATAGAGTGCCAAATTACTTTTATGAGCAGACTCTCTTTGACCTAAGTGCCAATAAGACTCCTGGTTCTAAAGGTGCACAGCCCTCCTGTACAGATTTCTTGAGGATTCGTGACACCCATGCTCTGGCACTAACCCAGCAGATAATAAATGCTCTCCACCTCCCTTCTGCCATAACACTGCCAGGATCTCTCCCAAGTGGCTCCTTATAATTAAGAAGGTCCAGTCTCATATAAAATATCTTGCTCCCTATTGTCTACTTTGTTTTACATCCAGAGTCCCATCTCTTCTATAAAAGAGTTTTGTTAATGACTGGCCATAGAACCAATACTATTTGATGATTCAGTAAGAGTCTTTCTTATATATAAAAAAAATACAGAGCGTACAACGAAACAAGAATGATAGTTCTTTGGATTTTTTTTTTTTTGTTTCTGGCTGTTTTTGGTCTAACATCATTCTGATATGTTTAATCTAGGACCTTTTTGTTCAATATTTTGTTTTTGTAATTGCTATTAATTAGCTCTATTATTTCTTAATATAACCTGGCCAGGCCTCAATAATCAAGACAGAGTTATACCGATTTATATAAACAGCTTTAGCACAATTGCTGAGTGATTACCTCTAAACTATCTTCCTATGCTAGACTGGGTATTTCCCAGCCCTGCTCCCCAAGTACTTGCTGTTTGAGTCTATTCCAAGTTGTTCCTGCTTCATCAGTCTGTCGCAGGGTAACATTTTTGGCCATGTAATTATGGTCCATCCTATCTATGAAGACGTCCTGCTCTCTTCATCTTCTTTCTCCTCTTCTCTCATTCTCTTTCTCCTGATCCCTAGCCCAGGCCAGTAACCAAAGCCCTACCTACCTCTATGCCTTAGGGCCAGTATTTAGCACCTGAATACACAGCAGCACCAAAACAATCCCCCAAAATGTATATTCCCCCTTGTAGAGGTCCCTTTCTTATTTATGACCCAAACCAATTCTATCACTAGTGGTGTTGCGCTCAGCATCTGTGTAGTGAGTGGGACAGTCTTATGAATTGAGTCACTTCCCAGGACACATTAGGCAGAACAATTTCTCCAGAGAAGTACAATTTGGGGACTTTCTCTTCCCTTTGAACCTTTAGCCCTGTTAATCTTACTGAAGAATTCAGATTTGTAAGCAGTCTGTGTAGGTAGCCAGATACTATAAGCTGTTCATTTCTGATTCCATGAAAGCAGATCATAGAGTTGGAAATGATAAAAAAGCATGTTCTTTTATTTAATGAAACAAATACTGTCCTATGTTCTGCATCTGATGGTTAGAAATATTTGTTTTCTATTTTGTTTCTAAGTATATAGTGTGTATGGCTGAACATTTTGAACTCATCACTTCAGAAATTACTTTTCCAGACAAAAGACCAAAACAATGTTTATTTAAATTGTCCTCTGGAATATTGTTGGAGTGTTTACATTTCTGTGATGTTTTGAATGGGGGTAGGGGGCAGCAGAGAGGGAGTACTTGGAAGAGTATTTACAGTGCTTTTTCACTAAATCAGATGCTTTATAATGTTGGAATCTTAAAAATATCCAGTCATAGGATGAAGTCCTGGATTGACAGACTCAAAATGGCCAATACATTCTCAAGTGGAACAATGGCTTGCAGCAAACCAGTCAATTCTCTTCAATTCTGAAAGCCTGTTTATTTTAATCCAACATGGGATACCCACAAAATGATTCATGATTTGCATAGTCATGTTGGATCCCTTAATAAAGGCACTGAGGTTGAGGGGAGGGTAAGAAAGTGGGAGGAATAGTGGGAGAGGAAGTGATTCTAAATCATAGAGGACAATACTATGTAGGTATGTTAAAACAACAGGAGGTTAGACAGAGACATTTTTACTATTTTTTATGCTTGACATGCTTATATAAAGCATTTGGTTCCTTGAAATCTCCTCAGATATCTCATAAGCCATAAAAATTCCACCGAAAAGTATTCAAGTAATTGACCTTGTTTGTATAATCAGTACCTTATAGAGAAGGCAATTTTTCAGTGTGAGACTTTTCAGTAAATTCAGATGAATTCCATCAGTCTGAGGGAATGAGAAGACAACTGTTATCTTTACATTTCAAAAATATTATTTAGATTTTTGTTTTCTAACTATCTTTTAGCAAATTGTATTATACCACTATAAACATGAAATCAGTACTCAGTGAGTCTTTCTTACATATAAGAAAATACATATAATATTTGAGTTAAAGATTTTTGAAAGTATTTTGATATATTCTTGTTCCTGATGAAATATTAGTTTACTTTTGGGGGTGGGAGCCAGAAATTCTGGGGATCAAATAGAACTATCAAAGCACTAAAACAATCAGTTACATATCTGCCCTAAATTGATTTCCTTACTAATATTAAAATACTAAAATCCTGCTAGTTTTTAGAATATAGTTTAGTGCTTCAAAATTCACACTGCCTTAACTTATAATAGGACAGACTATCAACAGGCAGGACATATGCCCCAGACTTCCCTTGTTATAGTTAAATGGGAAAGGGGAAATAGATGCAAGAAAGTGAACCCTGAAAGTGAAGTAGCTACACAAATGGTGAAGATCCAGCCTTTGTTTTTTTCCCTCAAAATTTTCCAATGTCAGACATCCACTATTTTCAAATTCACATGTCATACTTTTAATTTTATTTAATCTCTGTTGTAGTTTTTTTTTTTTTTCCAAAACACTCTACACTGTGCTTCAGGGAGTCAGAGACATGCATAAACAATAAAACATTTTATTATTTGTAAGTTTAATTTACAAGTGCTAGAGAAAAAGGGTATGTGTAATTTGAGAGGTCTTATTGCAGGTAAGCCTAAATAGACTTTTCCTGATAATCAGCTATTTTTGGACTAGCTGGTCCATAGCCTCTAAGTCACTCTAATAAATCTGAGAGATAGAGAGATAGGTAGGTAGGTAGGTAAGTAGATAGACGATAGATAGATAGATAGATAGATAGATAGATAGATAGATAGATATTATATCACTTCTGTTCCTATAGAGAAGCCTGACTAAAATGAGATCTGTCTCCCAAATTATATATGCAAGTACACAAAGCATTACCTAGAATTTCACAGTATGAATAGAAACTATAGTTGTGGTCTTGGTGATTTAAATGAGAATGGGCCGTATAAACCCATTTTTTTTTTGAATAGTTAATCTTCAGTTGGTGACATTGCTTTGGAAAGGATAAGGAAGTGTAATCTTGTTTGGGGTTCTGTATCACTGGCAGTGGGCTTTGATGTTTTAAAAGCCCACATAAGCCCTCCCTCATTTCTTTCTGTCCCTGTCCCTAAATCTTTGTCTGTTTCTGTCCCTGACCCTTCCTCCCTCCATGTTTGTGGGTTAGATGTAAGCTCTCATCTTACATGTCATGCTTACCTGGTTACTCCACAATACTCAACCTAACAGTTTTGTGGACTAACCCTCTGTAACTGTAAATAAGCCCCTTTAAAATTAAACTTTTATTTTTCTTGTAATTATAAGTTTCCGTAATCTTGGTGTCTCTTCATACCAATACAACAAGATCCAAGACACTAGATTAACAGCTCCTATTCCAGTCCTGTGGTGACATTTCTCATGATGATGATAGAGGACATCAAGAAGGACTTTCATAAGTCACTTAAAGAATTACAGGAGAGCACTGCTAAAGAGTTACAGGCCCTTAAAGAAAAGCAGGAAAACACAGCCAAACAGGTAGAAATCATTAAAGAAAAACAGGAAAACACATCCAAACAGGTGATGGAAATGAACAAAACCATACTAGAACTAAAAGGGGAAGTAGACACAATAAAGAAAACCCAAAGCGAGGCAATGCTGGAGATAGAAACCCTAGGAAAGAGATCTGGAACCATAGATGCCAGCATCAGCAACAGAATACAAGAAATGGAAGAGAGAATCTCAGGTGCAGAAGATTCCATAGAGAACATCGACACAACAGTCAAAGAAAATACAAAATGCAAAAGGATCCTAACTCAAAACATCCAGGTAATCCAGGACACAATGAGAAGACCAAACCTACAGATAATAGGAATTGATGAGAATGAAGATTTTCAACTTAAAGGGGCAGCTAATATCTTCAACAAAATAATAAAAGAAAACTTGCCAAACATAAAAAAAGAGATGCCCATGATCATACAAGAAGCCTACAGAACTCCAAATAAACTGGACCAGAAAAGAAATTCCTCCCGACACATAATAATCAGAACAACAAATGCACTAAATAAAGATAGAATATTAAAAGCAGTAAGGGAGAAAGGTCAAGTAACATATAAAGGAAGGCCTATCAGAATTACACCAGACTTTTCACCAGAGACTATGAAAGCCAGAAGAGCCTGGACAGATGTTATACAGACACTAAGAGAACACAAATGCCAGCCCAGGCTACTATACCCGGCCAAATTCTCAATTACCATAGATGGAGAAACCAAAGTATTCCACGACAAAACCAAATTCACACAATATCTTTCCACGAATCCAGCCCTTCAAAGGATAATAACAGAAAAGAAGCAATACAAGGACGGAAATCACGCCCTAGAACAAGCAAGAAAGTAATCCCTCAACAAACCAAAAAGAAGACAGCCACAAGAACAGAATGCCAACTCTAACAACAAAAATAAAAGGAAGCAACAATTACTTTTCCTAAATGTCTCTTAATATCAATGGACTCAATACCCCAATAAAAAGACAGACTAACAGACTGGCTACACAAACAGGACCCAACATTCTGCTGCTTACAGGAAAGCCATCTCAGGGAAAAAGACAGACACTACCTCAGAGTGAAAGGCTGGAAAACAATTTTCCAAGCAAATGGACTGAAGAAACAAGCTGGAGTAGCCATTTTAATATCGGATAAAATCGACTTCCAACCCAAAGCTATCAAAAAAGACAAGGAGGGACACTTCATACTCATCAAAGGTAAAATCCTCCAAGAGGAACTCTCAATTCTGAATATCTATGCTCCAAATGCAAGGGAGCCACATTCATTAGAGACACTTTAGCAAAGTTCAAAGAACACATTGCACCTCACACAATAATAGTGGGAGACTTCAACACACCACTTTCATCAATGGACAGATCATGGAAACAGAAACTAAACAGGGACACAGTGAAACTAACAGAAGTGATAAAACAAATGGACCTGACAGATATCTACAGAACATGTTATCCTAAAACAAAAGGACATACCTTCTTCTCAGCACCTCACGGGACCTTCTCCAAAATTGACCATATAGTTGGTCACAAAACAGGCCTCAACAGATACAAAAATATTGAAATTGTCCCATGTATCCTATCAGACCACCATGGCCTAAGGCTGATCTTCAATAACAACATAAATAATGGAAAGCCAACATTCACGTGGAAACTGAACAACACTCTTCTCAATGATACCTTGGTCAAGGAAGGAATAAAGAAAGAAATTAAAGGCTTTTTAGAGTTTAATGAAAATGAAGCCACAACATACCCAAAACTATGGAACACAATCAAACCATTTCTAAGAGAAAAACTCATAGCTCTGAGTGCCTCCAAGAAGAAACTGGAGAGATCACACACTAGCAGCTTGAAAACACATCTAAAAGCTCTAGAAAAAAAAGGAAGAAAATTCACCCAAGAGGAGTAGACAGCAGGAAATAATCAAACTCAGGGGTAAAAGCAACCAAGTGGAAACAAGAAGAACTATTCAAAGAATTAACCAAATGAGGAGTTGGTTCTTTGAGAAAATCAACAAGATAAATAAACCCTTAGCTAGACTCACTAGAGGGCACAGGGACAACATCCTAATTAACAAAATCAGAAATGAAAAGGGAGACATAACAACAGATCATGAAGAAATCCAAAACACCATCAGATCCTTCTACAAAAGGCTATACTCAACAAAACTGGAAAACCTGGACAAAATGGACAAATTTCTAGACAGATACCAGGTACCAAAGTTAAATCAGGATCAAGTTAACCATCTAAACAGTCCCATATCCCCTAAAGAAATAGAAGTAGTCATTAATAATCTCCCAGCCAAAAAAAATCCCAGGACCAGATGGGTTTAGTGCAGAGTTCAAAGATGTAATCCCAGTTCTGCACAAACTATTTCACAAAATAGAAGTAGAAGGTACTCTACCCAACTCATTTTATGAAGCCACAATGACTCTGATACCTAAACCACAGAAAGATCCTACAAAGATAGAGAACTTCAGACCAATTTCTCTTATGAATATCGATGCAAAAATACTCAATAAAATTCTCGCTAACCGAATCCAAGAACACATTAAAGCAATCATCCATCCTGACTAAGTAGGCTTTATTCCAGGGATGCAGGGATGGTTTAATATACGAAAATCCATCAATGCAATCCATTATATAAACAAACTCTAAGACAAAAACCACATGATCATCTCGTTAGATGCAGAAAAAGCATTTGACAAGATCCAACACCCATTCATGATAAAAGTTTTGGAAAGATCAGGAATTCAAGGCCCATACCTAAACATGATAAAAGCAATCTACAGCAAACCAGTAGCCAACATCAAAGTAAATGGAGAGAAGCTGGAAGCAATCCCACTAAAATCAGGGACTAGACAAGGCTGCCCACTTACTCCCTACCTTTTCAACATAGTACTTGAAGCATTAGCCAGAGCAATTCGACAACAAAAGGAGATCAAGGGGATACAAATTGGAAAAGAGGAAGTCAAAATATCACTTTTTGCAGATGATATGATAGTATATATAAGTTACCCTAAAAATTCCACCACAGAACTCCTAAACCTGATAAACAGCTTCGGTGAAGTAGCTGGATATAAAATTAATTCAAACAAGTCAATGGCCTTTCTCTACACAAAGAATAAACAGGCTGAGAAAGAAATTAGGGAAACAACACCCTTCTCAATAGTCACAAATAATATAAAATACCTTGGCGTGACTCTAACTAAGGAAGTGAAAGATCTGTATGATAAGAACTTCAAGTCTTCGAAGAAAGAAATTAAAGAAGATCTCAGAAGATGGAAAGATCTCCCATGCTCATAGATTGGCAGGATCAACATTGTAAAAATGGCTATCTTGACAAAAGCAATCTACAGATTCAATGCAATCCCCATCAAAATTCCAACTCAATTCTTCAACGAATTTGAAAGAACAATCTGCAAATTCATCTGGAATAACAAAAAACCTAGGATAGCAAAAACTCTTCTCAAGGACAAAAGTACCTCTTGTAGGATCACCATGCCTGACCTAAAGCTTTACTACAGAGCAATTGTGATAAAAACTGCATTGTACTGGTATAGTGATAGACAAGTAGTCCAATGGAATAGAATTGAAAACCCAGAAATGAACCCACACACCTATGGTCACTTGATTTTCGACAAGGGAGCTAAAACCATCCAGTGGAAGAAAGACAGCATTTTCAACAAATGGTGCTGGCACAACTGGTTGTTATCATGTAGAAGAATGCAAATCGATCCATTCCTATCTCCTTGTACTAAGGTCAAATCTAAGTGGATCAAGGAACTTCACATAAAACCAGAGACACTAAAACTTATAGAGGAGAAAGTGGGGAAAAACCTCGAAGATATGGGCAAAGGGGAAAAATTCCTGAATAGAACAGCAATGGCTTGTGCTGTAAGATCGAGGATTGACAAATGAGACCTCATGAAACTGCAAAGCTTCTGCAAGGCAAAAGACACCATCAATAAGACAAAAAGGCCACCAACAGATTGGCAAAGGATCTTTACCTGTCTTAAATCAGATATGGGACTAATATCCAATATATATAAAGAACTCAAGAGGATGGACTCCAGAAAATCAAACAACCCCCTTAAAAGATGGGGCTCAGAGCTAAACAAAGAATTATCTCCTGAGGAGTACCGAATGGCTGAGAAGCACCTGAAAAAAATGTTCAACATCCTTAATCATCAGAGAAATGCAAATCAAAACAACCCTGAGATTCCATCTCACACCAGTCATAATGTCTAAGATCAAAAATTCAGGTGACAGCAGATTCTGGCGAGGATGAAAGAGAAACACTCCTCCATTGTTGGTGGGATTGCAAGCTTGTACAACCACTCTGGGAATCAGTCTGGCGTTTCCTCAGAAAATTGGACATAGTACTACTGGAGGATCCTGCAATACCTCTCCTGGGCATATATCCAGAAGATGTCCCAACCGGCAAGAAGGACACATGCTCCACTATGTTCATAGCAGCCTTATTTATAATAGCCAGAAGCTGGAAAGAACCAAGATGCCCCTTGCTTCATTTACACAATGGAGTACTACTCAGCTATTAAAAAAATGAATTTATGAAATTCCTAGGCAAATGGATGGACCTGGAGGGCATCATCCTGAGTGAGGTAACATAATCACAAAAGAACTCAAATAATATGTACTCACTGATAAGTGGATATTAGCCCAGAAACTTAGTATAGTGAGATATAAGGTACAATTTGCAAAACACATGAAACTGAAGAAGAATGAAGACCAAAGTGTGAACACTTTGCCCCTTCTTAGAATTGGAAACAATCACCCATGGAAGGAGTTACAGAGACAAAGTTTGGAGCTGAGACAAAAGGATGGACTACCAAGAAACTGCCATATCCAGGGATCCATCTCATAATTAGCCTCCAAACGATGACACCATTGCATACACTAGCACGCATTTGTTGCAAGGGCAGTGATACAGCTGTCTCTTGTGAGACTAGACTGGGGCCTAGCAAACACAGAAATGGATGCTCACAGTCAACTATTGGATGCATCACAGGGCCCCCAATGGAGGAGCTAGAGAAAGTATACAAGGAGCTAAAGAGATCTGCAATCCTGTAGGTGCAACATTATGAACTAACCAATACCCCGGAGCTCTTGACTCTAGCTGCATATGTATCAAAAGATGGCCTAGTAGGCCATCACTGGAAAGAGAGGCCCACTGGACAGGCAAACTTTATATGCCCCAGTACAGGGGAAAGCCAGGGCCAAAAATGGGAATGGGTGGGTAGGGGAGTGGGGGGGGAGGGGAGGGTGTGGGAGACTTTTGCGATAGCATTGGAAATGTAATTGAGGAAAATACGTAATAATAATAATAAAAAAAGACATAGCTAAATCACTCCTGGGCATATACCCAAAGAGATGCCCCAATATACTACAGGAACACTTGTGCAACTATTTTCATAGCAGCTTTATTTGTAATAGCCAGAAATTGGAAACAACCTAGATGTTCCTCAACTGAATAATGAATAAAGAAAATGTGTTACATCTAAAAAAAAAAAAAAAAAAAAAAAAAAAAAAGATCTGCAACCCTGGAACTTTTAGAAGGAAAATACTTCAAATTAAGGAATAGGAAATGGCATGCCAACTACACCTATAGATTCTCACAAAGGCTGTCAACAAGTGAAAATTGGGTACCCTATAAAATGAAATGGATTCTGCATGGGAAGGAAACAGTTAGTTTCCTTTCATTTTTCTTTTCTTTTTTTTTTTTTTACATTTTTTCTTTTTTATTAGATATTTTCTTTATTTACATTTTAAATGTTATCCCCTTTCCTAGTTTCCCCTCTAGAAAATCCCCTATCCCCTCCCCCCTCCCCCTGCTCACCAACTCACCCACTGCCATTCCTGGCCCTGCCATTCCCCTATACTGGGGTATATAACCTTCATAGAACCAAGGGCCTCTCCTCCCATTGATGACTGACTAGGCCATTCTCTGCTACATATGCAGCTAGAGCCACAAGTTCCACCACGTGTTTTCTTTGATTGGTGGTTTAGTCCCAAGGAGCTCTGGGGGAACTGGTTAGTTCATATTGATGTTCCTCCTATGGGGCTACAAACCCCGTGAGCTCTGTGGGTACTTCCTCTAGCTCCTTCATTGGTGACCCTGTGCTCCGTACAATGGATGACAGTGAAAATCCACTTCTGATTTTTTTTACCAGGCACTGGCAGAGCCCCTCAGGAGAGAGCTATATAAGGCTCCTGTCAGCAAGCTTTTGTTGGAATCTGCCATAGTACCTGGATTTGGTGGTTGTTTATGGAATGGATCTCCAAGTTGGACAGTCTCTGGATGGTCGTTTCTTCAGTCTCTGTTCCAAATTTTGTCTCTGTAACTCCTTCCATGGGTATTTTGTTCCCCCTTCTAAGAAGGATTCTACGCATCTGGGCTAATATCCACTTATCAGTGAGTGTATATCATGTGTGTTCTTTTGTGACTTGGTTACCTCACTTAGAATGATACCCTCCAGATCCATCCATTTGGTTAAGAATTTCATAAATTCATTTTAATAGCTGAGTAGTACTCCATTGTGTAAATGTACCGCATTTTCTGTATGCATTCCTCAGTTGAGGGACATCTGGGTTCTTTCCCACTTCTGGCTATTATAAATAAGGCTGCTAACATTTGATATTTGGCAGATTTTTAATATTTCGTATATACAAAGAATGTAAAATACTAAATAACAACAAAAGCACCTGAACATCCTTATTTAAAAATGGACCAATGAAATGAACACACAGTGCTCAAGAGATAGAAGACAAATGGCCAATAAAACAAATGAAGAAAAATGTTTGGCCTTATTAGCCACCATTGAAATGCAAATTAAAATTACCCTGCTGAAGAGGTGAATTCTCATTCAAAATGGCAGTCACTTAAAAAATAAACAACTAGACCATGGAGATGCTGGCTCAGTGAGGGCCTGAGTTACAACCTGGCCTCAGCATCCCCATAAAAGCTGTGAAAGCTGAACCAGTTGAGTGTATGCAACCCTGGTTTGCTCCCTGGTCAGATCTTGTGTCCCTGCCTCCTTTGTCCCTGAGTTTGTTTCCTCTACAGTTTTCAGGATCCATATGTGATGATGGAACAAAAAACTCAGTTTCAGATACTGAGGTTTGGTTTCAGGCTTTTGTGAGTTTCATTCATTTCCACAGTAAAGCAAAAAACAAAACAGTCTAACATAACAAAGGCACCATGCTTAGTCACTGGGATAACTAACAAAGAGATGAGGTTGGCAAGAAAGCAGAACAACTGCAGCTTCCCGTGACTGATTGAAGAAGCATAAAAGAGTTGCAATCGCTTTGTACAGCTATTTCAAAGCATCTCATAGAACTCTAGCCCAAAATCTTACTTCTGCACACATTTATTAAAGAAATGAAGAATGTGCCCTCAAAATGTCTTGATGGATATTCACAGGAGATTCACTAAAATGGCCAAAATCCAGCACATTGCAGGTTTAGTTCAATGGAAGCATGGAGTTTTTAAATGTTAAATTCATACAAATGAATCTACTAATCAGTAAATAAGAATTAACTTCTGAAGCCTCTAGCAACAAAGACACTATCCAAAAATCCTAATGTTGGATGACAGGAGCCTTATATAAACACATACATAACTATTGGAGTCCATTTATATGAAGATCTATAACAGGCAGAACAAATCTATGCTGGGGGAAAATCAGAACATTACTTGTCTCTGAGCAGAGGACTAAGGAGAAAATATTCCAGGGTGATGGTTGTTGCACCTTGCTACTTAAGGTTTCAGTCTACCATGTTCACAAAGCTCTTCTGAGCTGAATGCAAAATGGAGGAGTCCATTTTCTTAGCAGGACTTCTTCTCTTCTCTGCCTGATCTCCAATATTCTACCTGAGGAGTGCCACATAGTCCTTGGCAAACCTACAAGTTCTTTGAAGTGTTAGAAAGACAGTAGTAAGCATTGATCTCTGTCTCAAATTTTTTTAGCTGGATCTCCAGGAAGAGTCTCATCAGTGTCAGGGAAAATCAACTTTCTTCTCTGACTTTCAGATAGGTACACTGTCTGCTACTTATCAGTGGAGACTAAAATAGTAACCTACCAAACATGCCCAGAGGACAGACTGGTCTCTAAAGGATAAGCTGGGCAGGAAATTCATTGGGGCAAGTTCATCAAAGAATAGTTACTCCTGACTGTCTGAATGCCTTCCCTGACTGCTTTCTTGAGCCAAAAACAAAAGCATCCCTACCAGTCCTACATCCCCTTAAGGGAGTCTGCTACCAATACCCAAACAGTCCTTTAAACTCACACTCGTGGGCAGCTTCTCTGCTCTAAGTGCAACCAGAAGTACCTTCTAACAAAAACACACTGCTGTGAAAAGTACCATGGGACAGATTTATGCAATATGGAAGACATTAAGGTATTGCTTTCTCTCTGAAAATAAAGAACACAGACTCATAAACAATGTCTGAAGGCATTTTCAGCAGCTTGGCCCAGGCAAAACATGTTTTATTTTTTGAGACAATCAGAAACAGTTGGGAAAAGGAAGCCAGAAACAACAAGAATCTGGCTTAGTAAGAATAACAAATAAATGTTTTTTATTGAAACCACTTAGATTTGGGACAGGTCTATTTACATGTAACAAGTCTGAGCAGATACCACTTGTGATAGAGCAGCTTTTCTGACACATGTGATATCAACTGACTTCTCATGACAGTGGCACCTGGCAGGACCTATCTGCAATCATTTTCATCAACAATTACATTTATTGGGGTTAATATTCCTTTTCCAATTTTCTCCAGACAGAGAATATCACTTATCTGGTTTTTGACATTCAGGTTTAGCAAAACTTTTTCTTTTGAGTTCCATCATAAGTGAACCTGAAGTATGAAGAAGTGAATTTCCTTAGGTAGTCTTACTCTTTGAAGTTTGAAAAGAAAAAGTATCATAATTGAGAAGCTGTACAGAGAGCGCAACATACATACAACTTCCATATAGGTCATGCCAAGGAGTGAAAGGAAAATTCACTTTTACACTGCTATTTTAATAATTTCCTCAGAATGTCCTATGACCTGGTGATCCTACTAAAGTAAAAAAACAAACAAACAAACAAAAAAACAAAAAACCAACAACTATTAAGATTTCCCAGAAGTTTTGACAGAGTGTAGGAAATATCTATATAAGTTCAAATTTCAAAGATACTGAATTAGTATTGGGTTCCGAAATTCTAAGGTATTCATGAGTCAGATTCTACAGACTTATAAATACCATACACAAAATTATCCAAGCTCTCTGCTTATACTCAAAGGTTTGACCTCCTCACAGAGCAGCAAGGACTGGTCTTACTGTATCTTTCCTTCTTGTGACAAAGGATGATGCCCTGTGCAGTGCATGTAAAGACCACTCACCCCAAATGGCATAATTCACAACAAAATAATGTCTATTGTAATTCCCAAAATTAACCTGTAAGCCTCCCATGCCCAGAAACAAGGTAACTTCCTGGAATGCTGGGAATTGTAGTTCTTGGGAAATAAGAATCATGGGAAAGTACAAGGCCAACAATATTGCTCTTATAACCCCTGCAACAAGTGGCTTGAGATCATTCCAGCTAGGAAATTCTAGTGGAGGAGATGGTCCTAACAAAAGTCCATCTCTTGGTCAGTATTTAATATAGAATAAATGTTTTCTTTAAATTTGGCCCCAAGGACTGTGGAGGGTGAGCAAGCAGACTGCAGAAGCAACACAGCTTCTGGGACAGGCCCCATTCCAGGCTCCAGACATCCAGGCACCTTCCCTGCCAGAGGAAAGGTGTCTGCCTGGTAAGGCTCTGACTGCAAGAGCAGGTGAGAGAGCCATTCTGTGTCCTGGGTCCCTTGGAGACCAGACTGTGCAGATCAGCTTGCAGACTGTGGAGGGTGAGCTAGTAGACTGAAGAAGCAACACAGCTTCTGGGACAGAGCCTGTTTCGGGCTCCAGACATCCGAGCACCTTGCTGCAGAGGAAAGGTGGCAGCCTGGGAGGGCTCTACCTCCAGAGCTGATAAGAGAGCAATCTTGTGTCCCAGGTCCCTCGGAGACCAGTCTGTGCAGGTGAGCATGCAAACTGCAGAGGCAACACATCTTCTGGGACAGGCCCTGTTTCAGGCATTCATCTTCAGCCAGGATGCAGGCCTAAACGCCAGACCTATGTGCACCTTCCCTGTAAGAGGAGAGCTTGCCTACAGAGAGTACTCTGACCACTGAGACTCAGGAGAGAGCGGGACTCCCAGGACTCCTGACAGAGGCTAACAGAATCACAGGAGGAACAAGCTCCAGCCAGAGAAAACTATAAAAACTAACATCAGAGATTACAAGATGGCAAAAGGCAAAACGTAAGAATCTTACTAAGAGAAACCAAGACCACTCACCATCATCAGAACCCATCACTCCCACGTCAGCCAGTCCTGGATACCACAAAACACATGAAAAGCACAACTTGGATTTAAAATCATATCTTATGATGCTAGTAGAGGACTTTAAGAAGGGCATTAATAACTCAATTAAAGAAATACAGGAGAACACTGCTAAAGAGTTACAAGTTCTTAAAAACACGAAAACACAACCAAACAGGTGATGGAATTGAACAAAACCATCCAAGGCCTAAAAAGGGAAGTAGAAACAATAAAGAAAACCCAAAGGGAGACAACTCTGGAGATAGAAACCCTAGGAAAGAAATCAGAAAACATTGATGCAAGCATCAGCAACTGAATACAAGAGATGGAAGAGAGAATCTTAAGTGCAGAAGATTCCATAGAGAACATGGGCACAACAATCAAAGAAAAATGCAAAATGCAAAAAGATCCTAACTCAAAACATCCAGGAAATCCAAGACCCAATGAGAAGACCAAACCTACAGATAATAGGAGTAGATGAGAATGAAGATTTTCAACTTAAAGGGCCAGCTAATATCTTCAACAAAATTATAGAAGAAAACTTCCCAAAGCTAAAGAAACAGATGCCCATGAACATACAAGAAGCCTACAGAACTCCAAATAGACTGGACCAGAAAAGAAATTCCTCCCAACACATAATAATCAGAACAACAAATGCACTAAACAAATATTAGAATTTAGAATATTAAAAGCAGTAAGGGGAAGGCCAACTAACATAAAGGAAGGCCTATTAGAATTACACCAGACTTCTCACCAGAGACTATGATAGCCAGAAGATCCTGGACAGAGGTTATACAGAAGCTAAGAGAACAAAAATGAGAGCCCAGGTTTCTATGCGCAGCAAAACTCTCAATTACCATAGATGGAGAGACCAAAGTATTCCATGAAAAAACTAAATTCACACAGTATCTTTCCACGCATACAGCCCTTCAAAGGGTAATAAAGGGAAAACACCAACACAAGGATGGAAACTACACCCTAGAGAAAGCAAAAAAGTAATCCTTCAACAAACCTAAAAGAAGACAGATGCAAGAACAGAATCCCAACGTTAACAACAAAGTAACAGGAAGCAACAATTACTTTTCTTTAATTTCTCTTAACATCAATGGACTCAATTCCCCAATAAAACAACCATAAACTAATAGATTGGCTACATAAACAGGACCCAAAATTTTGCTGCTTACAGGAAACACACCTAAGGGAAAAAGACAGACACTCCCTCAGAGTGAAAGTCTGGAAAACAATTTTCCAAGCAAATGGTCCAAAGAAACAAGCTGGAGTAGCCATTCTAATATCGAAAAAAAATTGACTCCCAACACAAAGTTATCAAAAAAGACAAGTAGGGCACTTCATACTCATCAAAGGTAAAGTATGCCAAGATGAACTCTCAATTCTGAATATCTATGCTCCAAATACAAGGGCAGCCACATTCATTAAAGAAACTTTAGTAAAGCTCAAAGCACACATTGCACCTCACACAATAATAGTGGGAGACTTGAACAACCCACTCTCACCAATGGACAGAATCTGGAAACAGAGACTGAACATAGACACATGGACACTAACAGAAGTTATTTTTTTTTTTAAAAAGGATTTAACAGGTATCGACAGAACAATTTATCCTAAAACAAAAGTATATACCTTCCACTCAGCACCATATGGTACCTCTTCCAAACCTGACCATATAATTGGTCAGAAAACAGGCCTCCACATATACAAAAATATTAAAAATATCCCATGCATCCTATCAGATCACCATGGACTAAGGCTGATCTTCAATAACAGCATAAATAATAGAAAGCCAACATTCATGTGAAAGTGTACAACACTATACTCAGTGATTCCTTAGTTAAGGATGAAATAAAGAAAGAAATTAAAGACTTTTTAGAGTTTAATAAAAATGAAGCCACAAGATACGCAAACTTATGAGACACAATGAAGGTAGTCCTAAGAGGAAAACTCATAGCCATGAGTACCTCCAAAAAGAAACTAAAGGGAGCATATACTAGCAGCCTTACAGCACACCAAGAAGCTCTAGAACTAAAGGAAGCAAATTCACCCAAAAGGAGTAGACAGCAGGAAATAATTAAACTCAGGGATGAAATCAACCAAGTGGAAATGAAAAGAACTATTAAAAGAATCAACCAAACCATGAGCTGGTTCTTTGAGAAAATCAACAGGATAGATAATCCCTTAGTAAGACAAACTAGAAGACACAGGGAGAGTATCCTAATTAACAAAATAAGAAATGAAAAAGGAGACATAACAACAGAACCTGAGAAAATCCAAAACATCATCAGATCCTACTACAAAAGGCTATACAAAAAATTAGAAAACCTGGATGAAATGGACAACTTCCTAGACAGATACCAGGTAACAAAGTTAAATAAGGATCAGATTAACAATCTAAACAGTCCCATTTCCCCTAAAGAAATAGAAGCAGTCATCAATAGTCTCCCAACCAAGAAAAAAAAAAAGCCCAGAACCAAATGGGTGATGGGTGTAGTGCAGTGTTCTATCAGACTTTCAAAGAGGACCTAATTCCCTCTCTCTTGCGTGTGCCCGACTCGACCAGCAAGAAAGACGCTGCAACAGGATCCTTCTGCACACGTTTATTGGGAGAGCTTGATTGCAGAGGCGAAGAGTCCCTGAGCCCAGAACTAGTGCTGCTTATATAGGCCTAGGAGAGTCGTGTCTCACACCCGGATTGGTTATGCACTAAGCCTCATTTGCATGTTCCTCATCTGATTGGCTACTCTCTCTCTTTGTACCTCACAGAGCCTCATTATCATACCTCATTTGCATGTCTCACATCTGATTGGTTATACTCCCAAAGCCTCATTATCATGCCCGGGCCAGGCAGTGTCTTTGCAAAAAACTTTACTGCATATGTACACATTGGTTGTTTGTCCAAACTTATGCGTGGTGGCCAGCAATAGTCAGTGCCACTCTGCAACGGCACATGTGGCTTCCCACACCTCTCTCCTCAAACTATTCCACAAAATAGAAACAGAAGGTACTCTACCCAATTCATTCTATGAACCCACAATTACTCTGGTACCTAAACCACACAAAGATGCAAAAAAGAAAGAGAACTTCAGACCAATTCCCCTTATTAATATCGATGCAAGAATACTCAATAAAACCCTTGCAAACTGAATCCAAGAACACATCAAAAGAATCATCCATCATGACCAAGTAGGCTTCATACCAGGGATGTAGGGATGGTTTAATATACATACAGAAATCCGTCAATGTAATCCACTATATAAACAAACTCAAGACAAAAACCACATGATCATCTTGTTAGATGCTGACAAAGTATTTGACAAAAATCCAACACCCATTCATGATAAAAGTCTTGGAAAGATCATAAATTCAAGGCCCATACCTAAACATAATAAAAGCAGTATAAAGCAAACCAGTAGCCAACATCAAACTAAATGGAGAGAAACTAGAAGTAATCCCACTAAAATCAGGGACTAGACAAGGCTGCCCACTTTCTCCCTACCTACTCAACATTGTACTTGAAGTCCTAGCGAGAGCAATTCGACAACAAAAGGAGATCAAGGGGATACAAATTGGAAAAGAAGAATTCAAAATATCACTATTTGCAGATCATATGAAAGTATATATAAGTGACCCTAAAAACTCTACCAGAGAACTCCTAAACCTGATAAACAGCTTCATTGAAGAAGTAGCTGGATATAAAATTAACTCAAATAAGTCAATGGCCTTTCTGTACACAAAGGATAAACAGGTTGAGAAAGAAATTGGGGAAACAACACCCTTCTCAATAGTCACAAACATAAAATACCTTGGCGTGACTCTAACCAAGGAAGTGAAAAATCTGTAAGATAAGAACTTCAAGTCTCTGAAGGAAGAAATTGAAACAGATCTCAGAAGATGGAAAGATCTACCATGCTCATGGATTGGAAGGATAAATATAGTCAAAATTGCTATGCTGCAGAAAGCAATCTACAGATTCAATGCAATCCCCATCAAAATTCCAACTCAATTCTTCACTGAGTTAAAAAGGGCAATTTGCAAATTCATCTGGAATAATAAAAAACTTAGGATAGCAAAAATTATTCTCAACAATAAAAGAATGTCTGGTAGAATCACCATGCATGGTTTTAAGCTGTACTACAGAGAAATTGTGATAAAAACAGCATTGTACTGGTACAGCGAAGGACAGGTAGATCAATGGAATAGAATTGAAGACCCAGAAATGAATCCACAAACGTATGGTCACTTGATCTTTGACAAGGGAGCTAAAACCATCCATTGGAACAAAGACAGCATTTTCAACAAATGGTGCTGGCAAAACTGGCAGTTATCATGTAGAAGAATGCAAATTAACACATTCTTATCTCCTTGTACAGAGCTCAAGTCTAAGTGGATCAAAGACCCCCACATAAAACCAGAGACACTGAAATTTATAGAGGAGAAAGTGGGGAAAAGCCTCGAAGATATTGGCACAGGGAAAAATTCCTATACAGAACAGCAATGGCTGGTGCTGTAAGATCAAGTATTGACAAATGGGACCTCATAGAATTGCAAAGCTTCTGTAAGGCAAAAACCACTGTCAAATAACACAAAAAGGCCCCAACATATTGGGAAAGTGTGTTCACCAATCCTAAATCTAGTAGGGGACTAATATCAAATAAATACAAAGGACTCAAGAAGCTGGAGTCCAGAAAATCAAATAACCCCATTAAAAATGGGGTACAGAGCAAAAACAAAGAATTCTCAACTGAGGAATATTAAATGACTAAGAAGCACCTGAAAAAATGTTCAACATCCTTAATCATCAATGAAACACAAATCAAAACAACCCTGAGATTCCATCTCACAACAGTCAGAATAGTTAAGTTCAAAAATTCAGGTGACAGCAGAAGTTGGCGAGGATGTGGAGAAAGAGGAACACTCCTCCATTGCTGGTGGGATTTCAAGCTGGTACAGCAACTCTGGATATCAGTCTGACTGTTCCTCAGAAAATTGGACATACTACTGGAAGATCAAGCAATACCTCTCCTGGGCATATACACAGAAGATGTTCCAACCTGTAATGAAGACATGCTCTACTATGTTAATAGCAGCCTTATTTGCAATAACCAGAAGCTGGAAAGAACCCAGATGTCCCTCAACAGAGGGATGGATACATAAAATGTGGTACATTTACACAATGGAGTACTACTCAGCTATTAAAAACAATTAATTTATGAAATTTTTAGGCAAATGGATGGATCTGGAGGATATCATCCTGAGTGTGGTAACCCAAACACAAAAGAACACACATGATATGCACTTATTGATAATTGGATATTAGCCTAGAAACTTAGAATGCCCAAGATATAATTTGCAAAACACAGGAAAGTAAAGAAGAACGAAGACCAAAGTGTGGATACTTCGCCCCATCCTAGACATGGGAACAAAACATATGTTGTAAGCCGGCCCATGGCCTACATGAACCGGGTATTTTTGGAAGGCAGACTGGGGTTGAAAGAGACTTAGACTGCGAGAAAAGATAATGAATCCAAGACAAATTTTTCTGTTCAAGGCCCACAAATTTACTAAGAGAGTGTGCTTTATAAGGGGGAAGGCCCATTCCCCCAGCCATTCCATTCTTGGTGCTTTGAGCTAGCCTGTAGGTGATGTGCAGGATATGATGTGTCCCCGGAATGTTTCAAGGGTCTCTCAGCATGTAGCAGCATCTCAAGAGAAGAGCAGAGGTAGTTGACATAACAATATAGCCACCTAAGTTGGAAGACTGCACCCCATGTGATCTCATATTCAGTGGCAGCAAGGTCTGAATCAGCCTGCTTCAAGGCTGGGGAAGACTACAATTTCCCCCCTGATTATATAATAAAAATAGCTGAACTGAGACATAAAATTTATTTATGCTCCATAGTCCTGCCTGGGAATTATGTTGGCTGGCAGCAGTGCCTGTTTTAGGAAATCTCAGATTTTCCCGAGCCATTCTTATCCATCAAGGAACATACATGCAGCTTGTTTGTGTTTATTTTACACAAGCATGGCTCTGTGGTGTATTATTAACCTCTTGGCATGTACCTCTGTCTTAGATTGATAAGGCTCCGAAATCTGGTTGCCTGTCATTGACTGTCCAGCCCTCATAGCACACCTTATTCCCAAATCAGACCAAAGCCACAATATATACTGAATATGCTTCTTCATATTGATGAGTTTCTGCCATCCACACTTGCTGGAGGTGAGGCTGCATGCTTGCTGAAATCAGGCTGTAAGAAGAGACTGACCTGCTTCAAAAACAAAGTCTAGATAGTTGAAAAGCAACAGGATAAAAGCTTCTTTGTGGAAGGCCAGGTACCTTATTCATTTGCAAATTAGCATCGATCAAGCTCAGACTCTGAGCTGGCTTTGAGAATTAGCTGAAAAGCCAGAGATTCTCTAAAAGTGGAGGCTGTGCTCCAAATTAACTTCTTCCGCTAAAAAGGATTTTTAGCCATAAAGGAGGTTTGAATCATACTTACTAGAAGATTCAGGATCTGTGTCCACTTGATGAACCAGTCTTTTAGGCAGCCATCATGCTCTGTCTTCTTTTTGTGAAAAAACACAGACAGAACCTCTTCCCCAGATTAAAACAGGGTCTGGACCATTCCATATATTAGTTAATAGGTCCCACCATTTAACCATGCCATAAGAACTGGAAGTAACTGGATGCCAGTGGCGATCTGCTGCAGACTGACCTTTAACATCAGTTTGCAAAAAATTTAAAACAAACAAGACAAAAGCAAGATGTACTTTTGGTGACTTTGGGGGGTAAAGCTGCCCCTGTTTCGTTTTTAAAAGCCAATTTTTCAGAGTGCCATGAGCACATTCAACAATTCCTTGTCCCATTGGGGTTATAAGTTTTATGTTTGATACCAAATTCCTTACAAAATGAAGTAAAATTGTTGCTAATATACGATGGCCCATTATCTGTCTTAATGAGTTTAGGCAATCCCATAGCATTAAAGGCTTGTAAACAATGATCATTTACATTTCTAGAGGCCTCTCCCATATGTAGAGAAGCAAAAAGAAATCCTGAACAAGTGTCAGTACAAACATGTTTATATTTTAATTTTCCAAATTCTGCATAATGAGTTGCATCCATTTCCCAAACATGATTGGACATAAGACCTCATGGATTAACTCCTAAATGCAGCACTGGAGAAAATGGAATACATTTAGAACATTATTTTACAATCATCCTTGCCTGTTCTTTAGTGATCTTGTGTTGGCGGAGCCTTAAGGTATGGCTAGAGAGATGAAATTTATCATGATCACTTCTAGCCAAAGCGACAGGATCTGAAATTAAGGCCTCTCCTATCAGAGCCCTGTCGATGTAATCATTGCCTGCAGCTAAAGGTTCAGGAAGACCAGAATGCACTTGTATCTGACCAATATAAAACTGATGTTTTCAGGCAAGAATGATGTTTTGCAATTGTGAAAACAGAGATCCTGCTGGCGTATTAAAGTTAAACGTACCACAGTCTCCAATAAAGGAATTGATTGTGCAACATATAAACTATCAGTAAAAATATTAAAAGTATTATTTACAGACTCAAAGACATTCAGTACTGCTGTCAGTTCTGCTAACTGAGCTGAGAGGCCAGGAGTCTCTATGACTACTTGTTGATTATTCATAAGATATCCAGCTCGCCCTTTAGAAGAGCTGTCAGTAAAAATCAATAGAACATTATATAAAGGCTATAAGGAAGTCATTTTAGAAAATATCACCTCACGTACATTTAAAAATTTTATCAACCTATCTTGAAGATAATGATTATCTATAGTTCCTATAAATCCTATTTGAGCAAGCAACCAAACCATACTGTGCTGCTTTAGCCAAGCACCTTGGTCTATACTGTAAGGCTGAACAATGATATCTGGCTCTTTGCCAAAATAAATTAGTAAAAATATTAAAAGTATTATTTACAGATTCAAAGACATTCAGTACTGCTGTCAGTTCTGCTAACTGAGCTGAGAAGCCAGGAGTCTCTATGACTATCTTGAAGATAATGATTATCTATAGTTCTTATAAATCCTATTTGAGCAAGCAACCAAACAATACTGTGCTGCTTCAGCCAAGCACCTTGGTCTATGCTGTAAGGCTGAACAATGATATCTGGCTCTTTGCCAAAATAAATTAGTGCCTGTTTCCTTCCAAGTATGATCATCTGAGCTACTGCTTCATAAATAAGGCAGGACATTATGTTTAGGAGAAATCCTCAAATGTATCCACATTAGAGGACCCTTTTGCCACAACAATCCTGTAGGCATATGAATCGTATTAAAAATTAACAGATGTAAAGGCAAAGAGTAATCTATATAAATGACAAATTGTTCTTCAATAGCTCTTTCTACTTGTTGTAAGGCCAACAATTGATTAAGTATAACTCCACAAGAATTAACACCATTATGTGGAAACAGGTAGAAACTTAGGACATTAAGAACAATTTTTTCACAATTTGATATGCACCTTCTCTAAAGATACCAAAGTATTATCTCTAGCCATCAATGTTTCGACTATACAAAGAACGAAACTATATGGCAAATCATTCCTATGTAAGGCCTGTAATCTGCCTGAGATATAAATCTAGCATGGCATTGCCTCAAGGTCTTGTCCAGGCAATCTAGGACAAATTCTTAAATGTCCAAAAACAGTCTTCTTAAAAGAACAGTATTTTTTCTTATGAGTTGTATATGCATAAACCATTGCAAATTTGAGAATTTATAGTATCTGAGGGATGAACAATTTTAAGCAATTGTAAGCTCTGAAATATATATTGATAAATATACAAATTAAAACTTGATTATTCGACATTTTAAAATACCATCTACAGCACACAATTTAATTTTCTGTGCTAAAGCAGGAGGAAACTCAAAAGAATATGCATGTGACCCAATTCACATGTACTTTTCTCCCCTAGAAGGGCTGTTTTTAAACACAGTAAATGGGATGCATGCATGAATTTATAGAAGGTATAAAAGCATACATAAAAACAATTTTAACTTATCTTTAGGATTATGATTATCAATTTTATTTAAAATGATGGTATGCAATGGGCCAAATGTCAATATTCTGCAATAACCAAATTAATTGCTGTTTGGAACAAGGAACAGACATTTTTTCAGGTTCTTAAGAAACAATTTTTGTTATAGTTTTTCTAAAACATATGAATTTATCTTACAATTCTTTATTAGCACCACAGCAGCCTTAATGGGATGTTAAAATTTTGCTTTGAGACAAAGAAAGACGATTTTACATTAATGTTTTCCCTTGCCAAAGAATTGCTGTGGGCACATTTAGTAACCATAACAAAAATAAGCAGATAATATTTAATTACTGTTGATTATAATTGATAACAATTATAAAAGCTTTCTTTATTTTCTGCAAAGTCTTTTGTTCTTTGCCAATTAATTTTTGTTTCTCAAGATAACATCTGACAAAGTTTTAGGTCACTTTAAGACCTTAAGGTGAAGCCTTAGCTAATTAACATCTCCTGGAAGCTTTTGAAAATAAAAATTTGAAGCAAATCAATTTTTATCCTTAGATTTTTCTGTACCACAACTTTATAGTATAACTAAAACCCTAAATATTAAAAAGATATTGCCTCTGAATCTATTCTGGAGCAAAAGCTACTGCCCAGAACTTTAAAGCTCATTGTGTGAGAGCAAATATTTGAAGTAAACTTCTCTGGAAAGGTATTAGCTAATAAAATACTTTCCACTTAGGAAACAATATGCACTGAAAGATTCAAACTCTTAGCTTCTAGTATAGGAGCAGAGACAATAAATTTTTTTCTTACATAATGTAAAGCAATATTAGCCATACCTAGAGGCAAAATTTTCCAGTGATCACCAGTTCACTAGAAGCAAACCCTTTACAACTATCAAGATGCAAAGGAAAAAACAAACCTTTAGACCTATAATAACTCTACATGAAGTAGTCAAGTCAGATTGTAATGCCTTTATAAGTTTTACAGTCTGACTGACCTTTTATAAACTTTGAATTTGAACTTTATTTAGAACAACATCTGGATAGATCTGCAACAGTGTTCTTTTAGCTAAAAGAAAATTCCCCTGGAGGCAAGGAGAGGCACCTTAGGCACCATTTGCAAAACAAAGAAACATTGCACAAGCTTTCCCTGAGACTGCTCTGAGCTTTGTATAGATGTATGGCCACAGAGAGCTGTATTAGTGCTCTCATAAGATGATTACTCTTGTAATAATCTTAATTAACAATATATGGGTAAGTAGAAAAACCTTAAATTTGCGAATAAACTGCAAGCTGCAGTCAATGGGACATTGGCAATTTTAACCATAATTTTTAAGTTTCTTTTGCAACGTCAGGATAATATCTACAACTTTGGGAAAGCAAAACTCAATTTCAAAACAATTTATCATCTTTAAAATCAATATTAGGCCCTTCCGCTCGACTCGAGCCCCGGGCTACCTTGCCAGCAGAGTCTTGACCAACACCCGCAAGGGCCCACACGGGACTCCCCACGGGATCCTAAGACCTCTGGTGAGTGGAACACAGCGCCTGCCCCAATCCAATCACGCAGAACCTGAGACTGCGGTGCATAGGGAAGCAGGCTACCCGGGCCTGATCTGGGGTACAAGTCCCTTCTGCTCGACTCGAGCCCCGGGCTACCTTGCCAGCAGAGTCTTGCCCAACATCCACAAGGGCCCACACGGGACCCCCCACGGGATCCTAAGACCTCTGGTGAGTAGAACACAGCGCCTGCCCCAATCCAATCACGCAGAACCTGAGACTGCGGTGCATAGGGAAGCAGGCTACCCGGGCCTGATCTGGGGCACAAGTCCCTTCTGCTCGACTCGAGCCCCGGGCTACCTTGCCAGCAGAGTTTTGCCCAACATCCGCAAGGGCCCACACGGGACCCCCACAGGATCCTAAGACCTCTGGTGAGTGGAACACAGCGCCTGCCCCAATCCAATCGCGCGGAACCTGAGACTGCTGTACATAGGGAAGCAGGCTACCCGGGCTTGATCTGGGGCACAAACCCCTTCCGCTCCACTCGAGCCCCGGGCTACCTTGCCAGTGGAGTCGCCTGACACCAGCAAGGGCCCACACAGGATTCCACACGAGATCATAAGACCTCTAGTGAGTGGAACACAACTTCTGCCAGGAGTCTGGTTCGAACACCAGATATCTGGGTACCTGCCCTGCAAGAAGAGGGCTTGCCTGCAGAGAATACTCTGCCCACTGAAACTAAGGAGAGTGCTACCCTCCAGGTCTGCTTATAGAGGCTAACAGAGTCACCTGAAGAACAAGCTCTTAACAGTGACAACTAAAACAGCTAGCTTCAGAGATTACCAGATGGCGAAAGGCAAACGTAAGAATCCTACTAACAGAAATCAAGACCACTCACCATCATCAGAACGCAGCACTCCCACCCCACCTAGTCCTGGGCACCCCAACAAAACCGAAAATCTAGACCCAGATTTAAAAACATTTCTCATGATGATGATAGAGGACATCAAGAAGGACTTTCATAAGTCACTTAAAGAATTACAGGAGAGCACTGCTAAAGAGTTATAGGCCCTTAAAGAAAAGCAGGAAAACACAGCCAAACAGGTAGAAATCATTAAAGAAAAAACAGGAAAACACATCCAAACAGGTGATGGAAATGAACAAAACCATACTAGAACTAAAAGGGGAAGTAGACACAATAAAGAAAAACCAAAGCGAGGCAACGCTAGAGATAGAAACCCTAGGAAAGAGATCTGGAACCATAGATGCCAGCATCAGCAACAGAATACAAGAAATGGAAGAGAGAATCTCAGGTGCAGAAGATTCCATAGAGAACATCGACACAACAGTCAAAGAAAATACAAAATGCAAAAGGATCCTAACTCAAAACATCCAGGTAATCCAGGACACAATGAGAAGACCAAACCTACGGATAATAGGAATTGATGAGAATGAAGATTTTCAACTTAAAGGGCCAGCTAATATCTTCAACAAAATAATAGAAGAAAACTTCCCAAACATAAAAAAAGAGATGCCCATGATCATACAAGAAGCCTACAGAACTCCAAATAGACTGGACCAGAAAATAAATTCCTCCCGACACATAATAATCAGAACAACAAATGCACTAAATAAAGGTAGAATATTAGAAGCAGTAAGGGAGAAAGGTCAAGTAACATATAAAGGCAGGCCTATCAGAATTACAACAGACTTTTCACCAGAGACTATGAAAGCCAGAAGAGCCTGGACAGATGTTATACAGACACTAAGAGAACACAAATGCCAGCCCAGGCTACTATACCCGGCCAAACGCTCAATTACCATAGATGGAGAAACCAAAGTATTCCACGACAAAAACAAATTCACACAATATCTTTCCACGAATCCAGCCCTTCAAAGGATAATAACAGAAAAGAAGCAATACAAGGACAGAAATCACGCCCTAGAACAACCAAGAAAGTAATCCCTCAACAAACCAAAAAGAAGACAGCCACAAGAACAGAATGCCAACTCTAAGAACAAAAATAAAAGGAAGCAACAATTACTTTTCCTGAATATCTCTTAATATCAATGGACTCAATTCCCCAATAAAAAGACATAGACTAACAGACTGGCTACACAAACAGGACCCAACATTCTGCTGCTTATAGGAAACCCATCTCAGAGAAAAAGACAGACACTACCTCAGAGTGAAAGGCTGGAAAACAATTTTCCAAGCAAATGGACTGAAGAAACAAGCTGGAGTAGCCATTTTAATATCAGATAAAATCGACTTCCAACCCAAAGTTATCAAAAAAGACAAGGAGGGACACTTCATACTCATCAAAGGTAAAATCCTCCAAGAGGAACTCTCAATTCTGAATATCTACGCACCAAATGCAAGGGCAGCCACATTCATTAGAGACACTTTAGTAAAGCTCAAAGCATACATTGCACCTCACACAATAATAGTGGGAGACTTCAACACACCACTTTCTTCAAAGGACAGATCGTGGAAACAGAAACTAAACAGAGACACAGTGAAACTAACAGAAGTTATGAAACAAATGGACCTGACAGATATCTACAGAACATTTTATCCTAAAACAAAAGGATATACCTTCTTCTCAGCACCTCATGGGACCTTCTCCAAAATTGACCATATAATTGGTCACAAAACAGGCCTCAATATATACAAAAATATTGAAATTGTCCCATGTATCCTATCAGACCACCATGGCCTAAGACTGATCTTCAATAACAACATAAATAATGGAAAGCCAACATCCACGTGGAAACTGAATAACACTCTTCTCAATGATACCTTGGTCAAAGAAGGAATAAAGAAAGAAATTAAAGACTTTTTAGAGTTTAATGAAAATGAAGCCACAACGTACCCAAACCTATGGGACACAATGAAAGCATTTCTAAGAGGGAAGCTCATAGCTTTGAGTGCCTCCAAGAAGAAACGGGAGAGAGCACATACTAGCAGCTTGACAACACATCTAAAAGCCCTAGAAAAAAAGGAAGCAAATTCAACCAAGAGGAGTAGACGGCAGGAAATAATCAAACTCAGGGGTGAAATCAACCAAGTGGAAACAAGAAGAACTAATCAAAGAATTAACCAAACAAGTAGTTGGTTCTTTGAGAAAAATCAACAAGATAGATAAACCCTTAGCTAGACTCACTAAAGGTCACAGGGACAGCATCCTAATTAACAAAATCAGAAATGAAAAGGGAGACATAACAACAGATCCTGAAGAAATCCAAAACACCATCAGATCCTTCTACAAAAGGCTATACTCAACAAAACTGGAAAACCTGGACGAAATGGACAAATTTCTGGACAGATACCAGGTACCAAAGTTGAATCAGGATCAAGTTGATCATCTAAACAGCCCCATATCACCTAAAGAAATAGAAGCAGTTATTAATAGTCTCCCAACCAAAAAAAGCCCAGGACCAGATGGGTTTAGTGCAGAGTTCTATCAGACCTTCAAAGATCTAATTCCAGTTCTGCACAAACTATTTCACAAAATAGAAGTAGAAGGTACTCTACCCAACTCATTTTATGAAGCCACTATTACTCTGATACCTAAACCACAGAAAGACCCAACAAAGATAGAGAAATTCAGACCAATTTCTCTTATGAATATCGATGCAAAAATCCTCAATAAAATTCTCTCTAACCGAATCCAAGAACACATTAAAGCAATCATCCATCCTGACCAAGTAGGTTTTATTCCAGGGATGCAGGGATGGTTTAATATATGAAAATCCATCAATGTAATCCATTATATAATCAAACTCAAAGACAAAAAGCACATGATCATCTCGTTAGATGCAGAAAAAGCATTTGACAAGATCCAACACCCATTCATGATAAAAGTTTTGGAAAGATCAGGAATTCAAGGCCCATACCTAAACATGATAAAAGCAATCTACAGCAAACCAGTAGCCAACATCAAAGTAAATGGAGAGAAGCTGGAAGCAATCCCACTAAAATCAGGGACTAGACAAGGCTGCCCACTTTCTCCCTACCTTTTCAACATAGTACTTGAAGCATTAGCCAGAGCAATTCGACAACAAAAGGAGATCAAGGGGATACAAATTGGAAAAGAGGAAGTCAAAATATCACTTTTTGCAGATGATATGATAGTATATATAAGTGACCCTAAAAATTCTACCAGAGAACTCCTAAACCTGATAAACAGCTTCGGTGAAGTAGCTGGATATAAAATAAACTCAAACAAGTCAATGGCCTTTCTCTATACAAAGAATAAACAGGCTGAGAAAGAAATTAGGGAAACAACACCCTTCTCAATAGTCACAAATAATATAAAATATCTTGACGTGACTCTAACTAAGGAAGTGAAAGATCTGTATGATAAAAACTTCAAATCTCTGAAGAAAGAAATTAAGGAAGATCTCAGAAGATGGAAAGATCTCCCATGCTCATGGATTGGCAGGATCAACATTGTAAAAATGGCTATCTTGCCAAAAGCAATCTACAGATTCAATGCAATCCCCATCAAAATTCCAACTCAATTCTTCAACGAATTGGAAGGAGCAATTTGCAAATTTGTCTGGAATAACAAAAAACCTAGGATAGCAAAAAGTCTTCTCAAGGATAAAAGAACTTCTGGCGGAATCACCATGCCAGACCTAAAGCTTTACTACAGAGCAATTGTGATAAAAACTGCATGGTACTGGTATAGAGACAGACAAGTAGACCAATGGAATAGAATTGAAGACCCAGAAATGAACCCACACACCTATGGTCACTTGATCTTCGACAAGGGAGCTAAAACCATCCAGTGGAAGAAAGACAGCATTTTCAACAATTGGTGCTGGCACAACTGGTTGTTATCGTGTAGAAGAATGCGAATCGATCCATACTTATCTCCTTGTACTAAGGTCAAATCTAAGTGGATCAAGGAACTTTACATAAAACCAGAGACACTGAAACTTATAGAGGAGAAAGTGGGGAAAACCCTTAAAGATATGGGCACAGGGGAAAAATTCCTGAACAGAATAGCAATGGCTTGTGCTGTAAGATTGAGAATTGACAAATGGGACCTAATGAAACTCCAAAGTTTCTGCAAGGCAAAAGACACCGTCAATAAGACAAAAAGACCACCAACAGATTGGGAAAGGATCTTTACCTATCCTAAATCAGATAGGGGACTAATATCCAACATATATAAAGAACTCAAGAAGGTGGACTTCAGAAAATCAAATAACCCCATTAAAAAAATGGGGCTCAGAACTGAACAAAGAATTCTCACCTGAGGAATACCGAATGGCAGAGAAACACCTGAAAAAATGTTCAACATCCTTAATTATCAGGGAAATGCAAATCAAAACAACCCTGAGATTCCATCTCACACCAGTCAGAATGGCTAAGATCAAAAATTCAGGTGACAGCAGATGCTGGCGTGGATGTGGAGAAAGAGGAACACTCCTCCATGGTTGGTGGGAGTGCAGGCTTGTACAACCACTCGAAATCAGTCTGGCGGTTCCTCAGAAAATTGGACATAGTACTACCGGAGGATCCAGCAATACCTCTCCTGGGCATATATCCAGAAGATGCCCCAACTGGTAAGAAGGACACATGCTCCACTATGTTCATAGCAGCATTATTTATAATAGCCAGAAGCTGGAAAGAACCTAGATGCCCCTCAACAGAGGAATGGATACAGAAAATGTGGTACATCTACACAATGGAGTACTACTCAGCTATTAAAAAGAATGAATTTATGAAATTCCTAGCCAAATGGATGGACCTGGAGGGCATCATCCTGAGTGAGGTAACACATTCACAAAGAAACTCACACAATATGTACTCACTGATAAGTGGATATTAGCCCCAAACCTAGGATACCCAAGATATAAGATATAATTTGCTAAACACATGAAACTCAAGAAGAATGAAGACTGAAGTGTGGACACTATGCCCCTCCTTAGAATTGGGAACAAAACAGCCATGGAACGAGTTACAGAAACAAAGTTTGGAGCTGAGATGAAAGGATGGACCATGTAGAGACTGCCATATCCAGGGATCCACCCCATAATCAGCATCCAAACGCTGACACCATTGCATACACTAGCAAGATTTTATTGAAAGGACCCAGATGTAGCTGTCTCTTGTGAGACTAAGCCGGGGCCTAGCAAACACAGAAGTGGATGCTCACAGTCAGCTAATGGATGGATCATAGGGCTCCCAATGGAGGAGCTAGAGAAAGTAGCCAAGGAGCTAAAGGGATCTGCAACCCTATAGGTGGAACAACATTATGAACTAACCAGTACCCCGGAGCTCTTGACTCTAGCTGCATATATATCAAAAGATGGCCTAGTCGGCCATCACTGGAAAGAGAGGCCCATTGGACTTGCAAACTTTATATGCCCCAGTACAGGGGAACGCCAGGGCCAAAAAGGGGGAGTGGGTGGGCAGGGGGGTGGGGGTGGGTGGATATGGGGGACTTTTGGTATATCATTGGAAATGTAAATGAGCTAAATACCTAATAAAAAATGGAAAAAAAATCAATATTAGAAGTGTTACTATCATGTTACAAAGTTTGGCTGCCAATTTGTACCTATGAATGCATGACAGTTCAAATTTTAATGCTTCATTAAAGAGACATTGTTTTAAATTTTATCTCTAAGTCCACATTTTAGGATAAGAATCACATTAAATATTATCTCAACTAGAAGTATCCTTAGAGGCCTAGTTTTTTTTGCCTGCTTTATGCCACGTGTTTGAAAGACTCCAAACCGGATTTACCAATTTAAAGCTGTCTTGATACCAACGTTACACCCTTTTAAATCATACCCAGTAACTTATAAGCTAATATTCTATGATGAAGACACGTAGAACATAGTATACCTTTAGGACCAGTAAAAACCAAACTAAGTGGCTACAGGAATCCTATAAATTTAGGCCAGTCAAAGAATATTACTTTTTCTAGCTATATTTATAAGATAAAAAAGCCCCTTTTTTTCATTTGCTAAACACAATAATCACGATTGTGGAGAATTTTCTAGGAAAAAACTAACTATCAGCTTTTTTGCCTTAAAACTAAGAAGCTGCAGACTCCTTTTCTTTCAAAGCAGTTTTTCCAGCAGTGGCTCCCCTGCTGTGCTTGATTCTTGGATAAAGTGTGGACCACTCTCGGGCTTTGCTGAACCATCAGATAAAGTCTTAGCCATTTTTATTTTCCAAAATGAAACACAGAACATTCAGTCATTCAGACAAAGAGACAAAAGACACATGAATGGATTGGTGCACCAGACATTAGGCAACACAAAGAGGGTAGAGAACTTCTGCTGTAGGGGCCAGATAGAATAACACAGGACGTCCCCCAATTTCTCTCTGTCTTTAGGAGTGTTTCAAAATCCACTCCCTTCCCTTCCCTCCCCTCCCCTCCCCTCCCCTCCCCTCCCCTCCCCTCCATCTAAGTTGGAAGGCTACACCCCAGGTGATCTCATATTCAGTGGCAGCAAGGTTTGCCACTTCAAGGTCAGCCTGCTTCAATGCTGGGGGAGGCTACACCCATGGAAGGAGTTACAGAGGGTATAGGGGACTTTTGGGATAGCATTTGAATAAAAGAATAAGATAGATAGATAGATAGATAGATAGATAGATAGATAGATAGATAGATAGATAAGATTGAGAGAACTGAGCACTCTCTTGTAGTTTCTACTCTTGGACTACATTCTTATTTTAAGAGTACAAAATAACTATAAACCAAAGAGTACAATCATACAAAAACAAAATTTAACAACACTTAGAGGTGTTTAACCAAAACACTACCATATAATAAGTCAGTTTTAATAATTAACCAGAAGACAAAATAATGTTAAACTCTCCAGTCCTGACCCAAAACAATGGAGGACTATATTCATCACTTATATATCTAAAGAAGAGTTAGCACAAAGATATCAACTGCACCAAGAGTAGGGAGAGCATCTAAACCAGCTTCTTTCCTTCAAAATAGGTGTCAAATGCAAACAACCTTAGATGTTGATGTTGTAAGTATTTCATGTGTATATGCAAACATGCCTATGCATATATGCATATGTAAATTTATGTGTGTATGGCATACATGGTGGCAAAAAAAACTATCTCAGGTATAGGTTCTAGGCCTTTTAGTGACCTGGGTATTTGCCACTTATGCCAGGCTAGATGGGCCCTCGGCTTCCAGAGATCTACCTTTCTCTGCTTCCCATCTCACAATCAGTGAGACCACAGCACCACACTACCATGCCCAGCCACTTACGTATGTTCTGGGGAGCCAAGATCAAGCCTTCCAATTCCTTTACCCACTGAGCCATTTCCCAAGCTTTGAAATCCCTCATAGATATAGATAGATATAGGCAGCTATAGATACATAGATAGAGATGGAGATATAGAGATGGATATAGATAATATAGAGCTTTATATAGAGAGATATATATAAATAGATACATAGATATATAAGTAGAAATAGAGATAGGTATTGATAAATATAGATATTATAGAGCTGTATATTATATATATATATATATATATATATATATATAGAGAGAGAGAGAGAGAGAGAGATTATGCATGTGCAAAAACACACATGTGTACTGAAAGAAAATAAAACACATACTTAACTAAAACGTCTACTTTGACCAACCTACCTTTTTCATAAGTAAAATCATTTTCATAACCAGTGAATCAAACTGATTTTGCCTCATGTTGCTTGTGATCTATCTGTGAAGGCTGCCCAACACTCCAGCATTAAAGAACACTCTACGGCTTAGGTCAGAACTGCAGGAAATATACCCTGATGACTCATAAGTTAGAGTAGACACTAGTCACACATACCAGGACCATAAGCCATGGCACTTCACTGTTCTACATCATTTAGACTCAAGTTCTTTAAAAAGATTATGTGTGCCCCAATATTTAGGCAACAACAATTCATTGGTTTATATAACCTTTCTGTTTTTTATTAGATATTTTCTTTATTTATATTTTAAATGTTATCCCCTTTCCTAGTTTTCCCTCTGAAAACCCCCTATCCCCTCCCCCCTCCCCCTGCTCCCCAACCCACCCACTCCCATTTCTGGTCCTGGCATTCCTCTATACTGGGGCATAGAACCTTCACAGAATCAAGTGCCTGTCCTCCCATTGATGACCAACTAGGCTATCCTCTGGTACATATATAGCTAGAGCCCCAAGTTCCACCATGCGTTTTCTTTGATTGGTGATGTAGTTCCAAGGAGCTCTGGGGGTACTGGTTAGCTCATCAACTTTTTTATTCATGTTAACTAGAGAAAAAATAAGACCCAATCCTCACTAACATTGATAACATACAATGATAGTGTTATTTTTTACATCTTTCACGTGTGACACAGGCTTCTCAGAACTCACACAATATAGGAAGACCAGTAATACTGAACATTAGACTAGATCAGCTCACTGTGAGACTGAAATAAGAATGATGAAGAATGGAGGGCACACACAATAAGCAATAAGCATGTATAAAGCCAATAGTTCTGCTTAACAGCTGTCAGTTTCACTATAAGAATGATTAAGAAGAAAGACTATATATAAAGAGAAAGGGACAATGTCTTCACAAAGAATTAAACTACTCACAAAGTAAAATTCCCTCATAGGTCACACTAAATAGTATTAGGATCTAAGCAGACTGAAGTGTTAAGCTTATGCCTTATTAATAACAGAGTTATTTCTCTGTTGTTATATAAAGACACCATGACCCGAGCAACTTAGAAAAAGGGCTGCGATGGCAGGGTGAAGGCATGGTAGCAGGCAGGTAGAGCAGTACCTGGAAACTCACAACTTGATCCATAAGGAAGGAGCAGACAGCACACTGGAAATGGAATGAATATTTCAAAACCAAGCCCACTCCACCCCCAATGGGACATCTCCACCAACAGGGCCTCATCTCCTAATCCTTCTAAAACACTTCCCTCAACGTAAGACCAAGTATTGAAATATATGAGCCTATGGGACCACTCTCACTCAAACCCACCAGAGCTGTCTTCTACTCACTCCTGCAGTTTCAACTCAATATTTGATCATCAGTTGTTACTTTGTCCTCCATTTCCTTGGTACTATTGTGTAACAGGAAGAAGGAAAGAAAATATTCCAGTGACAAAAGAACAGGAAAGCCATGTTTCCTTACCAGCATTTGTAATCTTAGAGCAAAGTCAGGAGGATCAGAAGTTCAATGCCAGCAGTCTAAACTACACAGTTAGAGCACACACACACACACACACACAGAGAGAGAGAGGGGGGGGGAGGGAGAGGAAGGAAGGAGAGAGGGAGAAGAAGGGAGAAGAGAGGGAAGGGAGGGAGAAGAGAGGGAGGGAGGGAGGAGAGAGGGGAGGGAGATAGGAGAGAGGGAAGGGAGAGAGGAGAGAAGGAAGGGAGGGAGGAGAGAGGAAAGAGAGAAAGACAGAGATACCAACAAAGAGACAGAGACAAAGAAAGAGAAAGAAAGGACAGAGAGAGACATAGAGAGAGAAGTCATAGCTAAGCTAAAGTTTGTAAATACAATTTTACCCAACATTACCTCTGCCATGATCTTCCCTGCCCTCCCCCCATAAAAGAAAATGTACGGTTGTCAACTTATTTTCACATTCACACATCTATTTTCCTGATATCTGAGCTAAGCAACTGGAAGTTTATCAAGATCTTGAACCTATTTGCCAACATGTTTGTGACCCACTAATGGTGTGAAGTTGAATTCAGTGATAGTCACAACTTTATTCAGCCCTTTCTACAATTCTCTTCACAAATCATAAGGGAAGTTAAAAGGAAACATCTCAGAATGTGTCACTGATCTTAAGTCTAGATGGCTTCCCCAATGTGACTGAATACATTTCAGAGAATACTTAGAGAAACTCCCTAATGGCACATGCATGTGTCTACGATAGTTGTTTGGTTTTGTTTTGTTTTGTTTTTTTTTTTAAGACAGTGCTCATGAACTTATAGCTTCTTGAAGGGCTGATATTCCTGAATTGTTGTGGACACTGCTATTCTTCCTTCTGTAATGTTCAAAGAATAGAGCACTTATATAATTAATAAGGAAGTCAGAGAAAACTGCAAACAGATTGTCACCTTCTTGAGACAGCTAGGAGATTTTCATGCTTAACTCAAAGAGCTGAAGTCTTTGTTTTGGGAAACAAGCTGTACTCTTTCCTTGCATTTGATCATTTTATTACATGGCCTGTTTAGAAGTAAGGGAAAGGTCCAAATTAGAAACTGATTTTAGCCTAAGTAAAAGAAGTAGGAGTAAATCAGACAGTGGGTGTACAAACCTTTAATTCCAGGATAGCCAGGGACACACACACACACACACACACACACACACACACACACAATCTTGAAACCCATCCTGTGGGAAAGTACCAATCCAGGACACTACTAATATTACTCTACTGTGCTTGCAGACAGGAGCCTAGCATAGCTGTACTCTGAGAGGTTCTACCAAGCAGCTGATTGAAACAGATGGAGGGAGCCACAGCCAAAGGTTGGATGAAGCTCAGGGAGTCTTATGAAAGAGTTGAGGAAAGGATTGAGGGCCCCAGAGTATATAGGGACACCACAGGAAGACCAACAAAGTCAACTAACCCATGGGGGCTTCCAGAGACTGATCCACCAACCAAAGAGCATACTTGGGCTGGATGTACCTACCCCATGCATAGCAGGTGTGCAGCTCAGTCTTCATGTGGGTCCCCCAACAGCTGGAGCCGGGGTTATCTCTAAAGCTGTTGCCTGTGTGTGGATCCTGCTCCCCTAACTGGGCTAGTCTCAGTGGGAGAGGATTGCTAGCCCTGCAGAGACTGGATGTACCTGGTTGGGGATATCCAGTGGGTACATCACCACCCTCTCAGAGAAGAAGGGGAGGGAGGACAAGGAAGAGACTAGGGTAGGACAGGGAGGAGAGAGGAGGAGCAGTGACCAGGGTGTAAAGTGAATAAATATATTAATGGGGAAAAAACCTGTCATAAGCAAAACAAAACAAACAAAACACAAACAACACCAAAAAAAAAAAAAAAAATGGAGCCATGCCTCTTCCTCAGATTATGTAGTACCAGAGTAAAATACTTATATGGAAGGATAGGATAGCTCTCAAAAGCAGGCTAGGGTCACCATGGTTCAAACTAGCTCTTAACTGGCAACCTTTAATGCCCTTACACGAAATCTTAGCTACTGCCAGGAATGGTGACTCACACCTTTAATCCAAGCACTAGTAAGGCAGAGGGATCTCTGCAGAAAACCTATCTCACAAAGCTAAACATGTAGCTTTTTAAAAAATTATTTATTTTCAAGTGTGTTGCCTACATAGATGTTTAAATACCACAGTTATACTATGGTTCATGGATGTTGGAAGAAGGAGTCAGATTCCCTGGAACCATAATTACAATTGGTCATGAGCTAACGTGTGCTGGGAGTAGAACCCTTGTTGGTTATCTGCCTGAGCAGCAAGTGTTCTTAACCACTAAGGCTGAGTGCTCACCTCCTGAGTTACACTCAGCCCTTACTTAAGGTTTTGCCTTAGTGAAACATAGTAGCTACAATGGTTCAGGATTGAATTGTCATTGCCAACGTTAGTTTATAACATCTGTTAGAAAGCACCTAGTCCAATTCTGTGCTGTGGGTGCTGACTTGCTCAGTACCCTGTGCTCATCATTGTAGCACTCTGAAGGATAGTTTCACTTATTGTAAACCCATTTTCTTCCCATGTGCACACTCAGGACTCAACAACTTGTGTATTTGCTCTCCCTTACTTTGCGTCTTCCAAGTTGTCCTAGAGTGTGAAGCCTTTCACCATGGCCACACACATGTATGACTACTGTGTGTTTGTTCTTGGTTGTTTGTTTTAATTTTGAATAATAAGTCTATTTCATGAATGTTCCATAGTTTATCCATTCATTTTAATTGCTTCAAAGGTTGGCATACAAGGCTAGAAAGACTGTACGTCTCTTACTTAGCATTTTATTGCTGTGAAGAGGCACAATGACAGAGGCAAGTCTTAAAAGCGTAGACATCTCATTGGGGCTGGCTTATAGTTTCGGAGGTTCAGTCCATTATCATCGTGGCAGGAGGCATGGCAGCTTGCAAGCAGGTATGGTGATATCGAGAGAGTTAAGAGTTTTCCATCTTGATTTGAAGCCAACAGCAGGAGATTACTGTGCTTCACTCTGGTCAGAGCTTTCACATATGTATCACATCAAAGGCCAGCCTCCACAGGGAGAAACCTCCTTCAACAAGGTCATGCCTACTCCAATAAGGCCACACCTTCAGTAGTGCGACTCTCTGGGCCAAGCATATCCAAGCCATCACAGTATACACTTGTGCAAAGATGTTTTGTGTGGGTTCACATACATCATCTTAGTAAAAGTTTCATAGCAGGATCAGTGAGTCACATGGTTATGCTATGTTTAGCTTTGTAGAAGTCTGCCAGACTTCTCACAGGTGGTTATACCAGGTCACGTGCGTAGCCACAGTTCATCAGCTCCTTGTATTACGTCCTCACCTGCATTTTACTGTCATCAATGGCTTTTTGGATTTCAGTCATGAGGCTTTGGAATGGGCAGCCTTTCTGTTTTAACAAGAGATTCCATAGTAACACATAGTGCAGTCATCATTTTTTTTAATTTGCTATTCATCTTCTTTTATAGGACGTTTGTTCAGGTCTTTTGCCCATTTTGTAATAGTAGTGTTTCTTTTTATTACTTTATCTTTTCATTCTCTTAACAGTATCTTTTGCAGAAAAGATTTTCATTGATTTTATTAAATTTTAACTTAGCACATTTTTCATATTCTTTTAATATTTTTAAAGCATCATACTTTTGGTGGCATTCCTGAAAAAAATTATTACTGAACCCAAGAAACCCAGATTTTCTATATATTATATTTTAAATTTTGGTTTCATATATAGGCTTGCAATGCATTTGAGTTTATTATTTTTGGGAATGCCGTTAAGGTTTATGTATTTAACAACTTTATTTTGTATAACTGTCTGGTTCTAACACTGTTGAAATCACTATCTTTTTTCTATTGAATTATCTTTAGTTTCTTATCTGTATGAGTCTGATTATGGATTTCTGTTAGTCTACCTATTATTTATTTCCACATATATGGACTTAATACTATGGCTTTATAATAAGCCTTAAAGCTGGGCACCTTTCTCTTCACACTTCTTCTCTTTTTCCCCCTCTTTAGTATTTTGTTTTTATTGCATGTTGTTTTCCTTCCTATAAAAGATTGAAATCATCTGTTATTACTTACTAATTATCTTGCTGGGGGGCAGTTATTGAGAATTTATTCAGTCTGCAAACCAATAGGTAAAACTGTTATCCTAACTATGTTGATTCTGTTAATTACTTGAAATACCTCTCCATTTATTTCTATTTTCTTTGATATCTTTCAAGAAACCAGTGGCAACATGTGTTGGTTTGAGTTCCTATGGGGGTCTCCCTAACCAACAACTCATAGGGAGGTATTTCGATCCTGGCACAAAGATTTTCATGTAATAACTTATGTCTTCTGGGAGGAAGAATTTTCCACCAATGCATGGATTCTGTGTTCAGACTCCTTTAAAAATTTATGTTTTTTGAATTTGCTTATAAAATACTAGAATCCATAAATGTTTTGTACTATAGATCTTAGACAGATCTTTTAGATTTATGCCCAGTCATTTCCTTTGGGTAGTAATATAATGGTGTTAAGTTTCCATTGCTCATTTGTTTAAATTTGCTTTAAATATGAGTGTGGTGTGCTTGCATTTGTGTGTGCATAAGTGTGCACATGGGTGTGGAGACAAGAGGTTTGTGTCTAGTATCTTCCTTGATTGATCCTCTCCTTATTGAAGCAGTGTGTCTCACTGAATTGGGGGCTTGATCATTCTGCTGGGTTTAGCTAGTTAGCTTACCTTGGGATGCCTGTCTCCATTTTCCAGTCCTGGTATTATAGGATAGTCTCCATGTAATGACTTTTTATGTAGATGCTCAAAATTCAAACTCCAGCTTTTGTGCTCCTCACATAACATTGATCCATTTAGCCACGTCTCCAGCCCTACTTTTAAAAAGTTGTTTATTCTTTAACAATGTTTTATATATATGTGCATGTATATTATATATATTTTTTTCATTGATCATATCTAATTCAAACTCCCCCTCCCATTCCTTTGTGAATCTTGCCCAAACACATCACTCTCCCACTGTCTTTTTAATCTAATAGGTGGAATGATGACTGGTAATTTGGAATCTTGTGAAGGTTACTGTCACCGCAAAGAGTTCCTAAATGTTGTGTCCTAATCATGTCAAAAAGACAGCATTACACAGCTCTGCAACACATCCTCTGGCTCTTATATTTTATTCTATACCCTCTTCCATGATATTCCTCAAGCTTTGGGGTTGGGGGATTAATGTAAATGTCCTATTTAGGGCAGAACACAAAACAGTCAATTAACAATTTCACTAGAAATGAGTCTTTGTATTATCCACTACCCAAAGCAGAAGAAACTTCTCTGGGTAAGACTTAGAGCAGGAAAAAACATTTCTATGTGCATAGCAGAAATATTTTGAAGGCCGTTTGGCCACAGTCTCCTTAGTAAAACAACAGTTCCCAAATCATTAGTCATGGGTACTTGACCAGATTTGCATACCAGACATGAACTCTTTACTGTGAACCAGGTCTCAGATAAAATCAGAAAGCTGATGGTTGCTTCCACAGTCTTCAAGCCACAATTGATTGGCATACACAGTTACTGGGTCCTGCCTGACAGGTCACTATTGCAGCATTCAGGGTTAACTGCTGGATAATACCACTGGTGACTTTCCTAGCAGCTCGACAGCACCATAAAGCAGCATGAAAGCTACCCAGCAAAGAGGAGGTGTTTAGGTCAGTTTCATCTGGATTTCTCTATGACCTGGGATGGAAGTATGTTATATCTGAAGCAATAGATTTTACCAGGGTATAAAACGAAAACCAGTGGCAACACATGTTAGTTTGAGTTTCTATGTGAGTCTCCCTAACCAACAACTTATAAGGAGATATTTCATTCCTGGCACAAAGATTTTCATTTAATAACCTATGTCTTCTGGGAGGAAGCATTTTCCACCCATGCATGGATTCTGTGTTCAGACTCCTTTAAAAATTTATGTTTTTGTAATTAGCTTAAAAAATAGTAAGTTCCATAAATGTTTCTCATGCATTCTTAGTTTTGGTGAACACATGGCCAACTTTCTTCACCTATCCATCCTGCCCTGAAACACCCCTCCCCCATTTTCATATCATATGTGATTGGGCCTTTTATTGCTTCTCTGTTTCATTGGCTCTTTCAGGCTTGCCAAGCTCTAAATTAGTCACACAATTTTTAAAAAATCAAAGGTAAGATCCCTGAAATTTTCCTTTTCTGACATCTGACTAAAATGGCATTGTGTATATGCAGCACATTTTCACTATCTGTTTATCAGTTCATGAACATCTAAGCTGATTCGATTACCTAGCTATTGTGATTAGAGCACGCTAATTTCTCTCTCAGCCTGTTTATCCTTTCTGTAGAGAAAGGCCATTGACTTGTTTGAGTTAATTTTATATCCAGCTACTTCACCAAAGCTGTTTATCAGGTTTAGGAGTTCTCTAGTGGAATTTTTAGGGTCACTTATATATACTATCATATCATCTGCAAAAAGTGATATTTTGACGTCTTCCTGTTCAATTTGTATCCCCTTGGTCTCCTTTTGTTGTCGAATTGCTCTGGCTAGCACTTCAAGTACAATGTTGAATAGGTAGGGAGAGAGTGGGTAGCCTTGTCTAGTCCCTGATTTTAGTGGGATTGCTTCCAGCTTCTCACCGTTTACTTTGATGTTGGCTACTGGTTTGCTGTAGATTGCTTTTATCATGTTTAGGCATAGGCCTTGAATTCCTGATCTTTCCAAGACTTTTATCATGAATAGGTATTGGATTCTGTCAAATGCTTTCTCTACATCTAACAAGATGATCATGTGGTTTTTGTCTTTGAGTTTGTTTATATAATGGATTACATTGATGGATTTTCATATATTAAACCATCCCTGCATCCGTGGAATAAAACCTACTTGGTCAGGATGAATGATTGTTTTGTTCTGTTCTTGGATTCGGTTAGCGAGAATTTTACTGAGTATTTTTGCATCGATATTCATAAGAGAAATTGGTCTGAAGTTCTCTATCTTTGTTGGGTCTTTATGTGGTTTAGGTATCAGAGTAATTGTGGCTTCATAGAATGAATCGGGTAGAGTACCCTCTGCTTCTATTTTGTGGAATAGTTTGTGAAGAACTGGAATTAGATCTTCTTTGAAGGTCTGATAGAACTCTGCACTAAACCCATCTGGTCCTGGGCTTTTTTTGGTTGGGAGACTATTAATGACTGCTTCTATTTCTTTAGGGGATATAGGACTGTTTAGATCATTAACCTGATCCTGATTTAACTTTGTTACCTGGTATCTGTCTAGAAATTTGTCCATTTCATCCAGGTTTTCCTGTTTTTTTGAGTATAGCCTTTTGTAGAAGGATCTGATGGTGTTTTGGATTTCTTCAGGATCTGTTGTTATGTCTCCCTTTTGATTTCTGATTTTGTTAATTCCATGCTTTCCCTGTGCCCTCTAGTGAGTCTGGCTAAGGTTTTACTTATCTTGTTGATTTTCTCAAAGAAGCAGCTCATTTGGTTGATTCTTTGAATAGTTCTTCTTGTTTCCACTTGGTGGATTTTGCCCCTCAGTTTGATGATTTCCTGCAGTCTACTCCTCTTGGGTGAATTTGCTTCCTTTTGTTCTAGAGGTTTTAGGTGTGTTGTCAAGCTGCTAGTGTGTGCTCTCTCTAGTTCCTTTTTGGAGGCACTCAGAGCTATGAGTTTTCCTCTTAGAAATGCTTTCATTGTGTCCCATAAGTTTGGGTATGTTGTGGTTTCATTTTCATTGAACTCAAAAAGGCTTTAATTTCTTTATTTATTCCTTCCTTGACCAAGGTATCATTGAGTAGAGTGTTGTTCAGTTTCCATGTGAATGTTGGCTTTCTATAATTTATGTTGTTATTGATGATCAGCCTTAGTCCATGGTGATCTGATAAGATGCATGGGACAATTTCAATATTTTTGTATCTGTTGAGGCCTGTTTTGTGACCAATTATATGGTCAATTTTGGAGGAGGTACCATATGATGCTGAGAAGAAGGGATATACTTTTGTTTTAGGGTAAAATGTTCCGTAGTTATCTGTCAAATCCATTTGTTTCATAACTTCTTTTAGCTTCACTGTGTCTCTGTTCAGTTTCTGTTTCCATGATCTGTCCATTGATGAAAGTAGGCTGTTGAAGTCTCCCACTACTATTGTGTGAGGTGCAATGCTTGAGCTTTACTTAAGTTTCTTTAATGAATGTGGCTGCCCTTGCATTTGCAGCATAGATATTCAGAATTGAGAGTTACTCTTGGAAGATTTTACCTTTGATGAGTATGAAGTGCCCCTCCTTGTATTTTCTGATAACTTTGTGTGAAAGTCAATTTTATTTGATATTAGAATGAGTACTCCAGCTTGTTTCTTCAGACCATTTGCTTGGAAAATTGTTTTCCAGCCTTTTATTCTGAGGTAGTGTCTGTCTTTTTCCCTGAGATGGGTTTCCTGTAAGCAGCAAAATGTTGGGTCCTGTTTGTGTAGCCATTCTGTTAGTCTATGTCTTTTTATTGGGGAATTGAGTCCATTGATATTAAGAGATATTAAGGAAAAGTAATTGTTGCTTCCTTTTTTGTTGTTGTTGTTAGAGATGGCATTCTGTTCTTGTGGCTGTCTTCTTTTTGGTTTGCTGAAGGATTACTTTCTTGCTTTTTCTAGGGCATGGTTTTCATCCTTGTATTGTTTTTTTTTTTTCTTTTTCTGTTATTATCCTTTGAAGGGCTGGTTTTGTGGAAAGTTATTGTGTGAATTTGGTTTTGTCATGGAATACTTTGGTTTCTCCATCTATGGTAATTTAGAGTTTGGCTGGTTATAGTAGCCTGGGCTGGCATTTGTCTTCTCTTAGTGTCTGTATAACATCTGTCCAGGATCTTCTGGCTTTCATAGTCTCTCGTGAAAAGTCTGGTGTAATCCTAATAGGCCTGCCTTTATATGTTACTTGACCTTTTTCCCTTACTGCTATTAATATTTTGTCTTTATCTAGTACATTTGTTGTTCTGATTATTATGTGTTGGGAGAAATTTCTTTTCTGGTCCATTCTATTTGGAGTTCTGTGGGCTTCTTGCATGTTCATGGGCATCTCTTTCTTTAGGTATGGAAAGATTTCTTCTATAATTTTGTTGAAGATATTTGCTGGCTCTTTAAGTTGAAAATCCTCATTCTCATCTACTCCTATTATCTGTAAGTTTGGTCTTCTCATTGTGACCTGGATTTCTTGGATGTTTTGAGTTAGGATCTTTTTGCATTTTGCATTTTCTTTTATTGTTGTGTCCTTGATCCCTATGGAATCTTCTGCACCTGAGATTCTCTCTTTCATCTCTTATACTCTGTTGCTGATGCTCGCATCTATGGTTCCTGATTTCTTTCCTAGGGTTTCTATCTCCAGAGTTGTCTCCCTTTGGGTTTTCTTTATTGTTTCTATTTCCCATTTTAGATCCTGGATGGTTTTGATCAATTCCATCTTCTGTTTGGTATTGCTTTCTTGTAACTCTCTAAGGCATTTTTTGTTTCCTCTTTAAAGGCTTCTAGCTGTTTACCTGTGTCTTCCTGTATTTCCTTCTTAAAGTCCTCCATCATCATCATCATAAGAATTGACTTTAGATCGATTTCTTGCTTTTCTGGTGTGATGGTGTATCCAGAACTTATTATGGGAGAGTTTGGTTCTGATAATGCCAAGTAACCTTGGTTTCTGTTGCTTCTGTTCTTATGCTTGCCTCCTGCCATCTGATTATCTCAAGTATTTTTTGTCCTCAATATATCTGATTGCAGCCTGTCCTTCCTATAATACCAGTTGATTCAGGACTCCTCAGAGTCCAGCTTTCTCTGTGATCCTTTGCTTTTGAGCTCCTGAGAACCTGAGATTCTGGGTGTGTCAGAGTTTTGGCAGTCAAGTTTCTCTTAGACCCTGAAATACTGGTGTGACCAAGCTCCTTTTATCCTGGGATCCTGTTGTCAAAGATCCTGGGCGTGTTACAGTGCCTGCAAGTAGTGTCCCCTTTGAGGAGTGTGGAGCTGTCTGGTCATTTGTTCCAAGATTGCATGGAGAGTCCTCTAGGGACCTTGGGGGTGTCTGCCGACTCCATGCCCAAGGTGACCAGATGCTGGCACCTATCGGAGGGACTTATGACCCTGCTCAGGCTGGTTTTCTGCTTCCCTAATGCTGTCTCAGGTCCCGTGCAATTGGATTGGAAAAGAAGTTGTGTTCCCCTCACCAGATGTCTTAAGATCGCGTGGAGAGTCCACTAGGGACCTTGGGGATGTCCGCCGACTCAGTGCCCAAGGTAACCCAGTGCTGGTGCCAACTGGAAGGGCTCCTTTTTCAATCTTATAATAATAATGCTGACTTCATAAAATGAGTTAGGAAGTAGTCACAATACTTTTTCTTTTCCAAAGAGATTGTAGAGAATTCTACTATATCCTACTTAACAGTTTGGAAGATGTCACCAGAGAACCCAGAAGACTAGTATATTGTGATTTAAGAGATTATTAAATATTAATTCAACCATTCCAGTAGATATTAGTTAATTTTGATAACAACATTTGATTATATCTATAAAAAATTGCTCTGCATTTACCTAACTTATCAAATGTGTGGATTTAGCTATGTTTCTAATGTTCTTTTGCTATATGGGTAATGTGCATGGGCTTAGTATTGGTGACTTCTCTTATATTTCTGCTATTTGTAACTAGCCATGGAGCTAGGACCTTTCTTCTTCATAACTTCAAAGCAGAAAGACATGGGAAGAAAACTTACTGACTTTGAAACATGCAGGACTACACTGCTGGCCCTGCAGTACCTTAGTGCCCCACTGGTTCTCCAAGGAATCTTTGCTTCTTTAGACCAAGCTCTCCTTCTTCCCTCCCTGCTTGATCAGCATCCTCTGCTGTTCACTTCCTGCTCAACTAGACCAAATTTGCACTTCAAGGCTTCTATGTTGTTGGTCTTTCCCAAGAGGGACATATGTCTGTGCATACAATTCAGCATGGTTCCTAAGGAGGCCAGATTCCCTTGTCTTAGAGTTGCATATGGTTGTGTAGCACTTTGTGGGTACAAAGAATAGAACCTTGATAGTCTGGATGAGTCACAATTATTCTTAATCACTTGAGACTTTTCTCTAGGTCCTAACATGCATGTGTTCCAGGTTGGCTTTGAACTAATGATGCTCCTACATCTACCTTTTTTACATTAGTATTCTGTTGTTGTTGATGATGTTGTTGATCTGTTATTATTATTATTATTATTATTATTATTATTATTATATAATTACAAGATTTCTCCCTCTATGCCTTCCCATATATCCCTCCCCTTTCTCCTTCAAATCCATTGTCTCTTTTTTCACTGCTATTGTACTCATATACATAGTTAGTACATTAAACATTATATATATATACATATATACATATGTAATATATTTATACATATACATATATATGTATTATATATATATATATATATATATATATATATATATATATATATAGAGAGAGAGAGAGAGAGAGAGAGAGAGAGATAGATGGGGCATCTCATTATGTAACCCTAGCTTACCTGAAATTCACAGTGTAGATCAGTGGCCCTAATCTATAATGGTGCTGTGAGGTTATGGGTGATATGTTCTCATTCTTGGTTAAACATCTCCTTTATGCCAGGCTTTGTTTGTCACACATGCCTGTATTCCAAATACTAGGGTGCCTGAGGCAATATGATCACAAAGTTGAAGGAAGCATGGGCTATATAGAAAGATCCTATCTTCAAAAGACTATAAACAACAAAGAGAACTTTTATTTATGACAGGAAAAACCATCTACCTTCTCAGCAAACTTGTGACATGTAATGACCTCTTCCCCCATTTGATTGGCCAGGCTCTAGGGGCATCCCCATAAACATGGTACTCTTTGGTGGTCTGGTTTTACAGAGAGCCTTTTACTCTAAGCTAAGGAGGATGGGAAGAATGCCTCTGTGAAAAGAATGGGAACTTTCAGAGAAACAGAATATTGATGCTTCTACAGAACCTTAGGGTTTGCTGAGGAACTCTACTCATGCTCATGTGACTGCATTTCAGGAAACAACCTCAGAGAAGGTCCACAGGCTGGTCTCCTACTCTCTGGCATTTTGCCTCACAACACTTACATGCCAGCTAATTGTGGTATCCTATAGAATAAGACTGAGTCAGAGGAGCCAGGAGTCTGCAATTTTCATCACAAGATATTGCTTAGTAAACACAGTTCCTGGGACAGGCTACTGTACACCCAGCATTAACCAAGTACAAGTTACATGCATGCCACTGCTCAGTGCTTCATGTATGCAAACATGGGGTGGAAATCATCTGCTTTCATTCAAGATGAACTGGATTCTGACTAATGTGAGGATGCTCATTATTTACTTGAGAATGGCCTAGTTCTTTACATCTCTGTATAGCTTTGCTTAGTGCAAACATTACCTGGAGTGTAATACCTTACCTATTACAACTGGGTCTCTATTTTAGAATAACCTTGAGTAGTGATGTGAGTGAGGAAGAAATTTCAGCATAAATGAACCTCAATACTGGTCCACAATTACTATATTATGTGGACAACTGAAGGAGCTGCATGCATCTCTTTATATGTTCATCTACTCTGTGTGTGTGCGTGTGCGTGTGTGTGTGTGTGTGTGTGTGTGTGTGTGTACTCAGAAGTTGATTCTTCAAGTAATTCACAAACAACCCTCAGAGAGGAAGGATTTCTCAAACTTCATTTAAATTAACACATTTATAGTTTGAAGAGAGCTGGCTTCAGCTGAGTGAGCCCTAGGGACTGTCAATAATGTTCCATAGTGATTTAATTAAAAGATAACTGGAGCAACAACAACAGCAGCAGCAACAACAACAACAACAGGAAAAAACACGCTCCCATAGAAAGGAATCAAAAATTAAAGAAGGCAGAAAGGAAGCACAAGGACAGGGAGTAGAAATAACAGCATCTATGGGGACAAATCAGTAGAAAGCAAAGTTGGTATGTCACATAAGTTCTCTGTAATGACAAATGCATCCACAAACCAGATGCCCAAAAAACACTAGCAAAAAAAGGAGTTGCTTTGGAGAAAAAGAACAGACTCTGTTAATCTTCCACACAGCAGTCTAATAGGCTTCCTGACTTTTTTCCATTTTTTTAATTATATACTTTTTACGTATTATGGATGTGGCATGAGGGGTGTATGCATGTCATAATGTGTATGACTGCATGCAAGGTGGTAGGGGTAGTATTCAGAGAACAACTTGTGAGAGTCTTTTCTCCCCCTTCACTTTGTGGGTCACTAAGATTAAACTCAGGTCACCAAACTTGGCAGAGGGTAGTTTTCCCCACTGAGACATCTTACTGATTCCTCAGTTGTTACTTTAACTTTATTTTCTGTTACCTTCTCTAAAAGATAAAAGCTAATAGAAATTAAATTATTAAGGTAGATACAGCCTGGTATATATCTACACAATGAACAATGCCACATAAGTTCTAACTTGCATGGAAGTGAGTTTTGGAGTGGAGCCTAGAAGAGTGGCTTGATCTAGGTCTGAATAATCTCCTTGGTGGTAGACACTAAGGATAGCATAGAGGAGAACCAGACTCCTCCTCAGAAGTTCACAGGCCACCCTCTAGCCATTAGCAAAGGTGAGGAATTACTCAACAATATTTTTCTACATATACCAAATTTAATTGCCTTCATATATGAATAAGTATAGGACAGGCAGATCTCTACAGTGACAATTCTGACAATTTAGTGCTAAGTTACATGTGAGATAGTTTGTGGAAGCTAAACTTCAGGCTGTGGGGACATAGTTATGCCCTGGAATTGTGCTTAAGTAGTTAACGATAATATTTAGATGGTATTTATATCTAAGTGGCTCACATTAAAACCCTACCAAGTTTATGTCATAAACTTTAAATTATAGGTGGGTGACTATTTGCAGAAATCAACTCCATGATACATATTAATTTTTCTGACATTACTCAGAAATCCATTACTGGTACATTTATGATTATAGTAATTATCTCAGCAACACTGAATCAAATTATATGATATTTCAAGTAGGTTTCACCCAAGATAAAGCTCTTCTCAGAATATCCACTGCTGTGGTTTTTGATTATGACAAACAATAGAAGTGGGTAGTCAGTTCAAAGATGAATGAATTGACCATAACTATCACCTACAAATGAGTTCATTAATAGAAAACAAACCAAATATCTTTTTGAAGTGCCAGAATAGGAAGTGTTGTCACACTTTTAATCTATAATCCTAAGATTTTTGAGCTGGAAAGAAAGCTATAAGGAAATCAATACTTTTTACAACCATGTAGATGGCTTAAGAGAAAGGGGGGAGAAGGAAGAGGAGGACAAGGAGGAGGAAAGAGCAAAAAAATGAAAGAGAGAGAGAAAGAGAGAGAAGAAAGAAAGAAAGAAAGAGAGAGAGAGAGAGAGAGAGAGAGAGAGAGGGAGGGAGGGAGGGGGGAGAGAGGGAGGGAGGGAGGACATAATCCATTCCTATAGTCTCTGTTGTCAGGGGTCTTCCTTCCTTCAGAGTGCCCCAGAAGCTTCCTCACACAATAACATTGGTAACTGGAAGGCTCGCTTATTGTATGCTATCTTTAAAGGGCCATTATTGTGTGTTGCCTTATGACAAATACATCCAAATCCATTTGGTTGTTTAGGGAAATTATCCTGTAGCTTCTGCCATTCCATCTTGGTCAGGAGTGGAACTTTGATCAAGAGATGTAAACTCTTATGCAGTAAGTACTTATAGAAGTATAAATAACGTATGAGATAGCACCTTGAAAACTGCTAATTTAACAAGTTTCATGTTTTTAATCAGGCCAGGCTTCTAAGAACAGATATATGTTTTGCATGGCTTTCCTGTTTATGGAGGAAGAGAAATAGCATGCCCTGTAAAAAAATTAGGGCATCATCTGAAAGCAAATGAGTGTTTACTTAGACCTTTCAAAGTGTGAGTCTTCTTTTCTCTAATGCATTTGTTCACTTTACATCCCAATGCCAGACCACCCTCTCTGCTCAGCTCAGTCCTAACCTCACAAACCCCTCCTCCTGTTACTCTTTACCTATCTCCTTAGAGAAGGGGAAGCCTCCCATGGGTACCAGCCAAACATGTAGTACCAGTAAAACTAAGCACATCCTCTCCCACTGAGGCCATACAAGGTAGCCCAGCTTGGAGAAAAGAATCCAAAGGCAGCAAAGAGAAAGCCTCAGCGCCAATTGTAAGGGTACTCACATGAAGATCAAGCTGCACATCTAGGTCTAGCCCATACATGCTCTTTGGTTGGTTGGTTGGTCTCTTTGAGCCTCTATGGACCCAGGTTAGCTGACTCTACAGGTCTTCTTTTGGTGTTCTTGACCACTCATCCTTCCCTAACATCTTCCATAAGACTCCTAAAGCTTTACCTAATGTTTGGCTATGGATTTCTGCATCTCTCTCAATATTCTGCTGGGTGAAATCCCTCAGAAAATAGTTATGCTATGCTCCTGTATGCAAGTATAGCGGAGTGTCATTAATAGTGTCTTCTTACTGAAAATAAAACTCACTGGTGATGGTATAAAAACCAAAATAAAAAGATATAAAAAATACTACAGCAGAAATATTATTTTTGTTTTTAGATAATCTTAGAAGATAATTTCAAATCAAATATTTCACATATATGTGATTTTGTATTTTATATAAGGAGTTGTAGGTTTTTTAAAAATTAACACTTAGAAAGTTTGAAAACTGATCTTTGCACAAGTCCCTCCCTTCTGGTCCACTCCAGCACCTGAGTGCCTTGCCTGCAGAGTCTCCGGACACCCGCAAGGACCCACACAGGATTCCCCACGGGATCCTAAGACCTCTGGTGAGTGGAACACAGTGTCTGCTCCAATCCAATCACACGGGACCTGAGACTGCATTAACTAGGGAAGCAGATAACCCAGCCTGATCTTTGCACAAGTTACTTCTGGTCCACTCCAGCACCGGGGTGCCTTGCCCGCGGAGTCTACTGACACCCGCAAGAACCCGCACAGGATCACCTACGGGATCCTAAGACCTCTGGTGAGTGGAACACAACCTCTGCCAGGAGGCAGGTTCAAACACCAGATATCTGGGCACCTTCCCTGCAAGAGGAGAGCTTGCCTGCAGAGAATACTCTGACCACTGAGGTTAAGGAGAGAGCTAGTCTCCCAGGGCTGCTGATAGAGGCTAACAGAGTCACCTGAGGAACAAGCTCTAACCAGAGACAACTATAACAACTAGCTTCAGAGATTGCCAGATGGTGAAAGGCAAACGTAAGAATCCTGCTAACAGAAATCAAGACCACTCACCATCATCAGAATGCAGCACTCCCACCCCACCTAGTCCTGGGCACCCCAACACACCCAAAAAGCAAGACTTTTTAAATATTTTTTAAATATTAAAAAAGATTTAAAAGCATATCTCATGATGATGGTAGAGGACATCAAGAAGGACTTTAATAACTCACTTAAAGAAATACAGGAGAACACAGCTAAACAGGTAAAAGACCTTAAAGAGGAAACACAAAAATTCCTTAAAGAGTTGCAGGAAAACACGACCAAACAGGTGATGGAATTGAATAAAACCATCCAAGACATAAAAAGGGAAGTAGACACAATAAAGAAAACCCAAAGTGAGGCAACGCTGGAGATTGAAACCCTAGGAAAGAAATCTGGAACGATAGATGAGAGCATCAGCAACAGAATACAAGAGATGGAAGAATCTCAGGTGCAGAAGATTCCATAGAGAACATCGGCACAACAATCAAAGAAAATACAAAACACAAAAAGCTCCTAACTCAAAACATCCAGGAAATCCAGGACATAATGAGAAGACCAAACCTACGGATAATAGGAGTTGATGAGAATGAAGATTTTCAACTTAAAGGGCCAGCAAATATCTTCAACAAAATTATAGAAGAAAACTTCCCAAACCTAAAGAATGACATGCCCATGAACATACAAGAAGCCTACAAAGCTCCAAATAGACTGGACCAGAAAAGAAATTCCTCTCTACACATAATAATCAGAACAACAAATGCACTAAATAAAGAGAGAATATTAAAAGCAGTAAGGGAGAAAGGTCAAGTACCATATAAATGCAGGCCTATCAGAATTACACCAGACTTTTCACCAGAGACTATGAAAGCCAGAAGATCCTGAAGAGATATTATACAGAAAGTAATAGAACATAAATTCCAACCCAGGCTACTATACCCGGCCAAACTCAATTACCACAGATGGAGAAACCAAAGTATTCCAGAACAAAACCAAATTCACACATTATCTTTACACGAATCTAGACCTTCAAAGGATAATAACAGAAAAAAAAACCAATACAAGGATGGAAATCACGCCCTAGAAAAAGCAAGAAAGTAATCCCTCAACAAACCAAAAAGAAGACAGCCACAAGAACAGAATGCCAACTCTAACAACAACAACAAAAAAGGAAACCACAATTACTTTTCCTTAATATCTCTTAATATCAATGGATTCAATTCCCCAATAAAAAGATATAGACTAACAGACTGGCTACACAAACAGGACCCAACATTTTGCTGCTTACAGGAAACCCATCTCAGGGAAAAGGACAGACACTACCTCAGAGTGAAAGGCTAGAAAACAATTTTTCAAGCAAATGGTCTGAAGAAACAAGCTGGAGTAGCCATTCTAATATCAAATAAAATCAACTTCCAACACAAAGTTATAAATAAAGACAAGGAGGGACACTTCATTCTCATCAAAGGTAAAATACTCCAAGAGGAACTATCAATTCTGAATATCTATGCTCCAAATGCAAGGGCAGCCACATTCATTAAAGACACTTTAGTAAAGCTCAAAGCACACATCGCACCTCACAAAATAATAGTGGGAGACTTCAACACACCACTTTCATCAATGGACAGATCGTGGAAACAGAAACTAAACAGGGACACAGTGAAACTAACAGAAGTTATGAAACAAATGGACTTAACAGATATCTACAGAACATTTTATCCTACAACAAAAGGATATACCTTCTTCTCAGCACCTCACGGAACCTTCTCCAAAATTATCCATATAATTGGTCACAAAACAGGCCTCAACAGATACAAAATTATTGAAATTGTTCCATGCATCCTATCATATTACCATGGACTAAGGCTGATCTTCAATAACAACATAAATAATAGAAAGCCGACATTCATGTGGAAACTGAATAACACTGTTCTCAATGATACCTTGGTCAAGGAAGGAATAAAGAAAGAAATTAAGGACTTTTTGGAGTTTAATGAAAATCAAGCCACAACATACCCAAACTTATGGGACACAATGAAAGTATTTCTAAGAGGGAAACCCATAGCTCTGAGTGCCTCCAAAATGAAACTAGAGAGAGCACACAGATAGCAGCTTAACAACACATCTAAATGCTCTAGAAAAAAAGGAAGCAAATTCACCCAAGAGGAGTAGACGGCAGGAAATAATCAAACTCAGGGGTGAAATCAACCAAGTGGAAACAAGAAGAACTAATCAAAGAATTAACCAAACGAGGAGTTGGTTCTTTGAGAAAAATCAACAAGATAGATAAACCCTTAGCTAGACTCACTAGAGGGCAAAGGGACAGCATCCTAATTAACAAAATCAGAAATGAAAAGGGAGACATAACAACAGATCATGAAGAAATCCAAAACACCATCAGATCCTTCTACAAAAGGCTATACTCAACAAAACTGGAAAACCTGGACGAAATGGACAAATTTCTAGACAGATACCAGGTACCAAAGTTAAATCAGGATCAAGTTAACGATCTAAAGAATCCCATATGCCCTAAAGAAATAGAAGCAGTCAGTAATAGTCTCCCAGCCGAAAAAAAAAAAGCCCGGGACCAGATGGGTTTAGTGCAGAGTTCTATCAGACCTTCAAAGAAGATCTAATTCCAATTCTTCACAAACTATTCAACAAAATAGAAGTAGAAGGTACTCTACCCAACTCATTCTATGAAGCCACAATTACTCTGATTCCTAAACCACAAAAACACCCAACAAAGATAGAGAACTTCAGACCAATTTCCCTTATGAATATCGATGCAAAAATACTCAATAAAATTCTCGCTAACCGAATCCAAGAACACATTGAAGCAATCAACCATCCTGACCAAGTAGGTTTTATTCCAAGGATGCAGGGATGGTTTAATATACGGAAAACATCAACATAATTCATTATATAAACAAACTCAAAGACAAAAACCACATGATCATCTTTTTAGATGCGGACAAAGCATTCGACAAGATCCAACACCCAAAAGTCTTGGAAAGATCAGGAATTCAAGGCCCATACCTAAACATGATAAAAGCAATCTACAGCAAACCAGTAGCCAACATCAGAGTAAATGGTGAGAAGCTGGAAGCAATCCCACTAAAATCAGGGACTAGACAAGGGTGCCAACTTTCTCCTATTCAATATAGTACTTGAAGTCCTAGCCAGAGCAATTCGACAACAAAAGGAGATCAAGGGGATACAAATTTGAAAAGATGAAGTCAAAATATCACTTTTTGCAGATGATATGATAGTATATATAAGTGACCCTAAAAATTCCACCAGAGAACTCCTAAACCTGATAAACAGCTTCAGTGAAGTAGCTGGATATAAAATTAACTCAAACAAGTCAATGGCCTTTTTCTGCACAAAGAATAAACAGGCAAGAAAGAAATTAGGGAAACAACACCATTCTCAATAGTCTCAAATAATAAAAAATATCTTGGCATGACTCTAACTAAGGAAGTGAAAGAACTGTATGATAAGAACTTCAAGTCTCTGAAGAAAGAAATTAAAGAAGATCTCAGAAGATGGAAAGATCTCCCATGCTCATGGATTGGCAGGATCAACATTGTAAAAATGGCTATCTTACCAAAAGCAATCTACAGATTCAATGCAAACCCCATCAAAATTCCAATTTAATTCTTCAACAAATTAGTAAGTGCAATCTGAAAATTCATCTGGAATAATAAAAAACCTAATATAGCAAAAACTCTTCTCAAGGATAAAAGAACTTCTGGCGGAATCACCATGCCTGACCTAAAGCTGTACTACAGAGCAATTGTGATAACAACTGCATTGTACTGGTATAGTGACAGACAGGTAGTCCAATGGAATAGAATTGAAGACCCAGAAATGAACCCACACACCTATGGTCACTTGATCTTCAACAAGGGAGCTAAAACCATCCAGTGGAAGAAAGACAGCATTTTCAACAAATGGTGCTGGCACAACTGGTTGTTATCATGTAGAAGAATGCGAATCAATCCATTCCTATCTCCTTGTACTAAGGTCAAATCTAAGTGGATCAAGGAACTTCACATAAAACCAGAGACACTGAAACTTATAGAGGAGAAAGTGGGGGAAAGCCTTGAAAATATGGGAACAGGGGAAAAATTCCTGAAAAAAAGAACAATGGCTTGTGCTGTAAGATCAAGAATTGCCAAATGGGACCTCATGAAATTGTAAAGCTTCTGCAAGGCAAAAGACACTGTCAATAAGACAAAAAGGCCACCAACAGATTGGGAAAGGATCTTTACCTATCCTAAATCAGATAGGGGACTAATATCCAATATATATAAAGAACTCAAGAAGGTGGACTCCAGAAAATCAAATAACCCCATTAAAAATTGGGCCTCAGAGCTAAACAATAAATTCTCACCTGAGGAATACCGAATGGCTGAGAAGCACCTGAAAAAAATGCCCAGCATCCTTAATCATCAGAGAAATGCAAATCAAAACAACCCTGAGATTCTATCTCACACCAGTCAGAATGGCCAAGATCAAAAATTCAGGTGACAGCAGATGCTGGCGAGGATGTGGAGAAAGTGGAACACTCCTTCATTGTTGGTGGGATTGCAAGGTTGTACAACCACTCTGGAAATCAGTCTGGAGTTTCCTCAGAAAATTGGACATAGTACTACTGGAGGATCCCGCAATATCTCTCCTGGGCATATATCCATAAGATGTCCCAACCTGGAAGAAGGACACATGCTCCACTATGTTCATAGCAGCCTTATTTATAATAACCAGAAGTTGGAAAGAACCCAGATGCCCCTCAACAGAGGAATGGATACAGAAAATGTGGTACATTTACACAATGGAGTAATTCTCAGCTATTAAAATAATGAATTTATGAAATTCCTAGGCAAATGGATGGACCTGGAGGGCATCATCCTGAGTGAGGTAACACAATCACAAAAGAACTCAAAAGATATGTACTCACTGATTAGTGGACATTAGCCCAGAAACTTAGTATACCCGTGATATAAGAGACAATTTGTAAAACGCATGAAACTGAAGAAGAACGAAGACCAAAGTGTGGACACTTTGCCCCTTCTTAGAATTGGAAACAATCACCCATGGAAGGAGTTACAGAGACAAAGTTTGAAGCTGAGACAAAAGGATGGACCATCTAGAGACTGCCATATCCAGGGATCCATCCCATAATTAGCCTCCAAACGATGACACCATTGCACACACTAGCAAGCGTTTGCTGAAAGGACCCTGATATAGCTGTCCCTTGTGAGACTATGCCGGAGCCTAGCAAACACTTAAGTGGATGCTCACAGTCAGCTATTGGATGGATCACAGGGCCCCCAATGGAGGAGCTAGAGAAAGTAACCAAGGAGCTAAAGAGATCTGCAACCCTGTAGGTGCAACAACATTATGAACTAACCAATACCCCAGAGCTCTTGACTCTAGCTGCATATGTATCAAAAGATGGCCTAGTAAGCCATCACTGGAAAGAGAGGCCCATTGGTCTTGCAAACTTTATATGCCCCAGTACAGGGGAACGCCAGGGCCAAAAAGTGGGAATGGGTGGGTAGGGGGTTGGGGGGGATGGTATGGGGGACTTTTGGGATAGCATTGGAAATGTAATTGAGGAAAATACGTAATAAAAAATATATACATTAAAAAAAAAGATTTAAAAAAAATCCAAAGTTAAAAAATAAGAAAGTTTGAAAATGACATATGAAAGACTAATATTTTATAAACTTCTTTAAAACATACCCTACATGGAAGGGAAACATTGACTCTTACAGAAGAGCTCTAGACTATTAATACATAAATAAATAAATAGCCCAGTGCCTGCCAGGTGTGGAATGCCCTCCCTCCAGTTGTCAGTCAAGGTATTCTGGAGACCCCTAAACCAATACAGTCTATTTGGTATATTGTTCTTGGTTACCAATCAGAACTTTATATCGATGAATATACTATAGACATTGGTCAGAGAATAAAGAGAAATTAAAGTAGCACTGGTCTGGAAGCTTTATCCCCACTGGCTAGCTTTCATGGAGCTGATGATATTTTATATGCTGCTTGTAAAAAAGATCTTCAACTACCCAGATTTAAACCTCTATGGTCAACAATAATGACCAGCGTTGCAAGATATGCCTGTTGGTGTGGTATTGTCATAAATGTTATGGGAATAATCAACAGCTTCCTAATTGTGTTTAAGAAGGGCCCATATCTAATATTATCAACCTGTGACTGGGAATATGATGGGTCCAAGCATGGAGCCTACTACCATTATTTTGCTAAGGGGACTAAGTATCAAATTGTTCTCTAAATATTTATTTTTATACCCATAAATTAGTACATCTGTTGCGTGTCTTTAGTGATGTTCCTTTATGCATTGGAGATAATACAGAGACTCACAACTGTCATAGTGGAGAGAATATATGACTATGGAATGCCTAGCTCTAAATGGGATGTCTAAGATGTGGAGAGAAGTATCAGCAGTTATGAACATGTACTGCTCTTAAGAAGGATCTAGGTTCACTAACTAGTACACACACTGTCTGTAATTCCAACTCCCAGGGACCTCACAATCTATTAGCACATAAGCACCTATGCTAATATGTGCATATGCTTCACATAGTCACACATATAATTTTAAAAATAAATTAAGTATTTTAAAATAATAATGGAACATCTTTATCATACTTCCTTCCTCCGAGTCTCAGGGAATTTCATGAGAAGGGGAAGAAGGCGTGTAAGGGCCAGAGGTCAGGGATAACTCTAGCAAGACAGTGCCTTCTGGACATGACAGGGCACTCTGTTATACTCTGATCTCACAGAACAGAGTTGCCTGCACACAACTGTTAAAACAACAATCTAATCAATATTCCAACATAGACAGGAGAGGACCTCACAAGGCCAAACCCCTAGTGGATTTACATAAGTGATGGCTGTTGAGAAAGGGAGCTAAGTTCCTTCTGTAGTATAGCGTATGGTAGGCTGACTGTGTGCCAGTAGGTGGCCCTACAGCCACATGCATACAGGCAGCACTAATTGTACCAAGTGGGTTCTTTTCTAAAGCGGAAGAATACATAAAGTTGGGAAGAGGATGTAGAAGATATTCATCATGAGAGGAAGGTATGAAGGGAGCATGTTGAAGGGAGTTCCAGGGAAAGTTGGGGATAGATATGTTCAAGATACACTGTATACATGTATATTGCCAAATAATAAATTTAAAATATTATTTTTAAAATTCCTATTGATATGAAGTTGTTCATCTGTTATTTAAAATGTACCTAGTGAGAAATTATATTCTTCAAACTTTCTTGAAACAATTTTGTATATTCTCAGGGGAAAGTTGTGATCCATTCCTGACATACCATGGTAGAGTTGGGACCATTGAGACACTAAAACAAAGACTTTGGAATTTCTCTGTGAAAGTAAGAGAAGATTTTTGTAGTTTTCTTTCTAAGATGTTTAGAGAGAAGGAGGAGATGATAAGATGACAGGAAACTGTATGAACCATATAGGCAGAGAGTTTCCATGTATTTTGTACTAATGTCTACAACACTGATGGACATGTTATCTGTTATTTTGACATAAATCTTCCCTTATTTTCTGCATGCAGTCTCCCCAGAAGTCTGCACTGCTCACAGTCTTTTATGAAAATAAATTATCTCATTTTTTATCTTATATTCAGATCTAGTTACTCTAGCCCAGAGATAACAAGACATAGACTAGAGTTCTTAAAAGCTAGAAGCCATGAAAAGCAAACTGTATTATTTGCAAAATCCTAAAAGGAAAATTTTTGGTTTTTTAAATATAGTAAAACTGGGAGAGTCATACTATCTCAGAGCTTTCTGAGGCTCTGAAGATGCTAATGACTTGAGATAAAACTATCAATTCATTTATATTGTTCATGGAATGAATGTTGTCTCAATGAAATATGTAAGATATATTTGTAACATTATCAAAGGTCTTGAAATATGATTACATATATTTTCTATGGATGTTAAAACTGCCTTAGACTTAAATTGTATTTTTTAATAATTTAATCTAGAAAATTGTGTATTACCAGGAAAATGCAATTTAAAGTAGAAACGGCTGTAATGATAATAAAAACTGTATTATGATCAAACCACTAAGACAACCCAGCACACCTATCCAGTTTAAAACAGAAGCAGATAGGCTCATAAAAAATTAAATCAGTAACTTCAAGATAACAGTAAAAAAAAAAAGTCTTATATAAACTTGAGTCTGGAAAACTCAAGATAACAGCGTGAGGTCTCTTGTTAGATCATTCTCCTTTATGACCATATAGCACAGTTTCCAAATAAGGAATCAGTTTGGATCACAAAACTATGTAATGCTCTGAAAATGAAAGAAGCTATGTCCTTCAAGGCCCCTGCTTCTCAGAATGGATGGCTGTGGTTCTTTTGTAAAGTGCCTCATCTTCTAGAAACACCATTAGAGTTTGAGAACGGTTACATGAAGCTTTAGCCCAAGCTCTGGAGAAGATCCAGCTGCAGGCTGGTGCTAATTTTATTGATGCTGCAATGCATCACTGTTTCAGTCAAAGAACTTCACTTAGTTCTCAATTCCCAACTCACATTACCTACACAAATAGAGAGGCTCTCTGTCCCAGTTAAGTCTGCCATAACTCCCAGAATAGGCTAGTCAAAATTTTCCATTCTGCCATAGCTTGGAGCCACTAAACTGATGAATGACTCTTCCTAAACCTTCTCTATTTTCAAAACTCAAGATTAGTTATCGTATTAATATTGGTCAGGTACCGTGAGTCACCTCTCTTCACATAAATAAAATGATAGACATTGTCCTGTGTCTTGGACCTTTGTTTAAACAGATTAGTTCTCTGCCTCTTAGCACTGGCTACTCACAGAACCAGAGACAGTTTTAATAAGGAACAAGTCTATTTCTAACAAAAAACGAAAATGCAAACTCATTTTCATTCACATGACAGTGAAAAATGAATGTGACCTCAAATCTCCTATTTAGAACAAACTGTATTGCAAGTAATTACCTGGAGATATACTATTTTCTCTTGAGATTAAAAAACTATTAGGAAAATGTCAATAAATGATTTATGTTCTGTTAGGAAAAAATAGCAATAGAATTCTCTGCTTCATCTTTGGGGACATTATAGTCCAGTATGAAACCAACTGCCTTATTGTATTTGTTTCTTTATAAAGAAAGAAAAGAATTAGAAACAAGTCATTCTAAATTGTTATTTATCCCACCAATTCAAGTACAACCTTTATATGATTGTACTTGAATAAATTCATTGTTCAGGTTACTAAGCATATACAGGCAATGCAAAGATAGAAGAAAGTAAAAATGTTGGTTTATGGAATAATGTGAAGACATAGAACAATTTAATTTCTCTCTGGTTTCCTAAACCAGTATATATACTGATATGGGTTATTTTTGACATAAAACACTATGTTTAAAACAAAAATTAGCTGTTGTTTAAAATATACATATAGAAGACACATATGTACATGTATGTTCATAAACATATATGCAATGCCCATATTTGTTAAATTCAAAATTTTTACAGTCTGTGTTAGTATTTCACAAAGGACATTACAACTGACAGATATGATAAAAGTTCCACTAGCTGACAGTGCAGCTTATGAGGCTGGTGGAAGGACTCTTGAGTGGGTAAAAGAATTCACCGCTATAGAACTACCACAGCAGATTCTTTAAAAGCTCATTTTTTACACTGCAAAGAGTATAGCAGGAATGAATGTAACAGAACACTCTGTGTATAGTGATAGGTTTAAGGAATTGCTGTTCAGAGGTGTCCTCAGTTAACTACGTTATGTGTTATGTTCTAGCAGGTTATCCTGCCATGTAAACATGCACTATTCGGATTGGTTGATGTTCATTTCTGAGTAATGTATAAGGGACTATGAAATTTCCCTCTGAAATGTTACAAGATAGGCCTCCATCATTGACCTTTCTCTCAATACTCTTCCAAGATCTCATAGAACAACCCACTGAACCCCGAGAGGTCTGTCACAGCAATATCCCACTCCCAGTACTAGATTTAGTTACGTGTGTGTGTGTGTGTGTGTGTGTGTGTGTGTGTGTGTGAGTGTGTGTGTGTGTGTGTGTGTGTGTGAGTGTGAGTGTGTGTGTTTATGTATATACACATTCAAAAACACAGAACTTAGACACAGAGTGTCAACTGTACTCTGTGATTGGGTTTTGAATCAAAAGATACATTTCTGAAGAATTATAGCATCATATTTTACTGGGGATGGTTTATTGTATTTTATATTTTGGTGCCAAAATAAAATAGGCTTTATTAGAATTGAGACTAATAATTTATCATTCTCCCTTAGCCTTTGACAACAGCAAAGAAATGGTCCTTTAAAGTACATGTGGAACTTGTTCTCTGTATAGTCTGAGGCTAGGAAAGACCTGAGAATGGTGGCAAGATGGGAATTAGGAGGACTTCTAGAAATGCAAACTGCTAGTTTTCACCCTTATTCATCTCAGTAAAAATAGGTTCTTGGATACAACCAGTTACAAATGAAAACTACTGGGAAAATATTGTACCTGTACTGAATATATGCAAACATAAAAACTATCTTAACTCTAAAAACACAACGTAACAATGTGTATTAAGGTTACCTAGGATTGGGAATGGAAAGTCATCTAGAGATAATATGAAGTACGTAAGATGATTTTGTAGGTTATATTTAATAGTCAAACACTCTTTTAGATTCCAGATTGGTGAATCTAGTCAATAACATTAAATCCCAATTTTCTGTTTGGTGGTCCAGTGCTTGAGAGATCTCATGGCTCCAAATTAATTGACACTGCCGGTCCTCCTACAGGATCATCCTTCTCCTCAGCTTCTCTCCGCCTCCCCTAATTCAACAACAGAGGTCAGCTGCTTCTGTCCATTGGTTGGATACAAATATCTGCATCTGACTCTCTCAGCTGCTTGCTGGGTCTTTCAGAGAGCAGTCATAATAGGTCCCATTTTGTGAGCACCTGCATATCCTCAGTAATAGTATCAGACCTTGGGACCTCTCCTTAAGCTGAATCCCACTTTGGGACTGTGGCTGGACATTCTTTCCTCAGGCTCCTCTCCATTTAACAGAGGATGTCCTCATTGTTTTGTTTTGTTTTGTTTTACAAGACCGTGTTTCTCTGTGTATCCTTGGCTGTCCTGGAACTCACTCTGTAGACCAGGCTGGCCTCAAACTCAGAAATCCACCTGGCTCTGCCTCCTGAGTGCTAGGATTAAAGGCATGCACCATGTCCTCATTCTTAACAGCTAAGTAGTATTCCATTGTGTAAATGAACCACATTTTCTGTATCCATTCTTCTATTGTGGGACATCTTGGTTGTTTCCAGCTTCTGGCTATCACAAATAAGGCTGCTATGAACATAGTGGAACACATGCCTTGTGGCATGGCAGGGCATCTTTTGGGTATATTCCCAAGAGTGGTATAGCTGGGTCATCAGGTAGATCTATTTCCAATTTTCTGAGGAAACTCCAGATTGCTTTCCCGAGCAGTTGTACCAGTTCACAATCACACCAGCAATGGAGGAGTGTTCCTCTTTCTCCACATCCACTCCAACATGTGTTGTCACCTGAGGTTTTGATCTTAGCCACTCTGATTGGTGTAAGGTGGAATCTCAGGTTTTGATTTACATTTCTCTGATCACTAAGGACTTTGAACATTTCTTTAGGTGCTTCTCAGCCATTCGAGTTTCTTCAGTTGTTTATTCTCGGTTTAGTTCTATACCCCATTTTTGGATTGTGTTGTTTGTTTTATTTTAGTGATTAACTTTTTAAGTTCTTAATGTATTTTGGATATTAGCCTTCTATCAAACCAGCAGTCTCAATTAATCTGGACCACCAAGATCTCTCAAACACTGAACCACAAAACAGACAGCATACACCAGCTGATACGAGGACCACAACACACATATAGTAGAAGACTTCCAAGTCTGTGTTCATTCAGAGCTGATGCACCTAACCCTCAAGAGACTGGAGGCCCCAGGAAGTTTAGAGGTCAGGTGGGGTGGGGTGGGGCATCCACATGGAAACAGGAGGGTAAGGAGGATGTGTGGGATGTGTAGCAGTTGGAGGGTGGATGGGGATAGGGAATGGGATATAAAGTGTAAAACAAATTAATTTCTGGAAATCAGTCTGGCGGTTCCCCAGAAAATTGGACATAGTACTACCGGAGGATCCCGCAATACCTCTCCTGGGCATATATCCAGAAGATGTTCCAACTGGTAAGGACACATGCTCTACTATGTTCATAGCAGCCTTATTTATAATAGCCAGAAGCTGGAAAAAACCCAGATGTCCCTCAATAGAGGAATGGATACAGAAAATGTGGTACATTTACACAATGGAGTACTACTCAGTTATTAAAAAGAATGAATTTGTGGGAGTCTTGCCCAACACCCGCAAGGGTCCACACGGGACTCCCCACGGGACCCTAAGACCTCTGGTGAGTGGATCACAGTGCCTGCCCCAATCCAATCGCGCGGAACTTGAGACTGCGGTACATAGGGAAGCAGGCTACCCGGGCCTGATCTGGGGCACAAGTCCCTTCCGCTCGACTCCAGACTCGAGCCCTGGGCTACCTTGCCAGCAGAGTCTTGCCCAACACCCGCAAGGGCCCACACGGGACTCCCCACGGGACCCTAAGACCTCTGGTGAGTGGAACACAGCGCCTACCCCAATCCAATCGCGTGGAACTTGAGACTGCGGTACATAGGGAAGCAGGCTACCCGGGCTTGATCTGGGGCACAAACCCCTTCCACTCCACTAAAGCCCCGGCTACCTTGCCAGCTGAGTCGCCTGACACCCGCAAGGGCCCACACAGGATTCCACACGTGATCCTAAGACCTCTAGTGAGTGGAACACAACTTCTGCCAGGAGTCTGGTTCGAACACCAGTTATCTGGGTACCTGCCTTGCAAGAAGAGAGCTTGCCTGCAGAGAATACTCTGCCCACTGAAACTAAGGAGAGTGCTACCCTCCAGGTCTGCTCATAGAGGCTAACAGAGTCACCTGAAGAACAAGCTCTTAACAGTGACAACTAAAACAGCTAGCTTCAGAGATTACCAGATGGCGAAAGGCAAACGTAAGAATCCTACTAACAGAAATCAAGACCACTCACCATCATCAGAACACAGCACTCCCACCCCACCTAGTCCTGGGCACCCCAACACAACCGAAAATCTAGACCCAGATTTAAAAACATTTCTCATGATGATGATAGAGGACATCAAGAAGGACGTTCATAAGTCACTTAAAGATTTACAGGAGAGCACTGCTAAAGAGTTACAGGCTCTTAAAGAAAAGCAGGAAAACACAGCCAAACAGGTGATGGAAATGAACAAAACCATACTAGAACTAAAAGGGGAAGTAGACACAATAAAGAAAACCCAAAGCGAGGCAACGCTGGAGATAGAAACCCTAGGAAAGAGATCTGGAACCATAGATGCGAGCATCAGCAACAGAATACAAGAAATGGAAGAGAGAATCTCAGGTGCAGAAGATTCCATAGAGAACATCGACACAACAGCCAAAGAAAATACAAAATGCAAAAGGATCCTAACTCAAAACATCCAGGTAATCCAGGACACAATGAGAAGACCAAACCTACGGATAATAGGAATTGATGAGAATGAAGATTTTCAACTTAAAGGGCCAGCTAATATCTTCAACAAAATAATAGAAGAAAACTTCCCAAACATAAAAAAAGAGATGCCCATGATCATACAAGAAGCATACAGAACTCCAAATAGACTGGACCAGAAAAGAAATTCCTCCCGACACATAATAATCAGAACAACAAATGCACTAAATAAAGATAGAATATTAAAAGCAGTAAGGGAGAAAGGTCAAGTAACATATAAAGGAAGGCCTATCAGAATTACACCAGACTTTTCACCAGAGACTATGAAAGCCAGAAGAGCCTGGACAGATGTTATACAGACACTAAGAGAACACAAATGCCAGCCCAGGCTACTATACCCGGCCAAACTCTCAATTACCATAGATGGAGAAACCAAAGTATTCCACGACAAAACAAAGTTCACACAATATCTTTCCACGAATCCAGCCCTTCAAAGGATAATAACAGAAAAGAAGCAATACAAGGACGGAAATCACGCCCTAGAACAACCAAGAAAGTAATCATTCAACAAACCAAAAAGAAGACAGCCACAAGAACAGAATGCAAACTCTAACAACAAAAATAAAAGGGAGCAACAATTACTTTTCCTTAATATCTCTTAATATCAATGGACTCAATTCCCCAATAAAAAGACATAGACTAACAGACTGGCTACACAAACAGGACCCAACATTCTGCTGCTTACAGGAAACCCATCTCAGGGAAAAAGACAGACACTACCTCAGAGTGAAAGGCTGGAAAACAATTTTCCAAGCAAATGGACTGAAGAAACAAGCTGGAGTAGCCATTTTAATATCGGATAAAATCGACTTCCAACCCAAAGTTATCAAAAAAGACAAGGAGGGACACTTCATACTCATCAAAGGTAAAATCCTCCAAGAGGAACTCTCAATTCTGAATATCTACGCACCAAATGCAAGGGCAGCCACATTCATTAGAGACACTTTAGTAAAGCTCAAAGCATACATTGCACCTCACACAATAATAGTGGGAGACTTCAACACACCACTTTCTTCAAAGGACAGATCGTGGAAACAGAAACTAAACAGGGACACAGTGAAACTAACAGAAGTTATGAAACAAATGGACCTGACAGATATCTACAGAACATTTTATCCTAAAACAAAAGAATATACCTTCTTCTCAGCACCTCACGGGACCTTCTCCAAAATTGACCATATAATTGGTCACAAAAGAGGCCTCAATAGATACAAAAATATTGAAATTGTCCCATGTATCCTATCAGACCACCATGGCCTAAGACTGATCTTCAATAACAACATAAATAATGGAAAGCCATCATTCACGTGGAAACTGAATAACACTCTTCTCAATGATACCTTGGTCAAGGAAGGAATAAAGAAAGAAATTAAAGACTTTTTAGAGTTTAATGAAAATGAAGCCACAACGTACCCAAACCTATGGGACACAATGAAAGCATTTCTAAGAGGGAAACTCATAGCGCTGAGTGCCTCCAAGAAGAAACAGGAGACAGCACATACTAGCAGCTTGACAACACATCTAAAAGCCCTAGAAAAAAAGGAAGCAAATTCACCCAAGAGGAGTAGACGGCAGGAAATAATCAAACTCAGGGGTGAAATCAACCAAGTGGAAACAAGAAGAACTATTCAAAGAATTAACCAAACGAGGAGTTGGTTCTTTGAGAAAATCAACAAGATAGATAAACCCTTAGCTAGACTCACTAAAGGGCACAGGGACAAAATCCTAATTAACAAAATCAGAAATGAAAAGGGAGACATAACAACAGATCCTGAAGAAATCCAAAACACCATCAGATCCTTCTACAAAAGGCTATACTCAACAAAACTGGAAAACCTGGACGAAATGGACAAATTTCTGGACAGATACCAGGTACCAAAGTTGAATCAGGATCAAGTTGACCATCTAAACAGTCCCATATCACCTAAAGAAATAGAAGCAGTTATTAATAGTCTCCCAACCAAAAAAAGCCCAGGACCAGATGGGTTTAGTGCAGAGTTCTATCAGACCTTCAAAGAAGATCTAATTCCAATTCTGCACAAACTATTTCACAAAATAGAAGTAGAAGGTACTCTACCCGACTCATTTTATGAAGCCACTATTACTCTGATACCTAAACCACAGAAAGATCCAACAAAGATAGAGAACTTCAGAACAATTTCTCTTATGAATATCGATGCAAAAATCCTCAATAAAATTCTCGCTAACCGAATCCAAGAACACATTAAAGCAATCATCCATCCTGACCAAGTAGGTTTTATTCCAGGGATGCAGGGATGGTTTAATATACGAAAATCCATCAATGTAATCCATTATATAAACAAACTCAAAGACAAAAACCACATGATCATCTCGTTAGATGCAGAAAAAGCATTTGACAAGATCCAACACCCATTCATGATAAAAGTTTTGGAAAGATCAGGAATTCAAGGCCCATACCTAAACATGATAAAAGCAATCTACAGCAAACCAGTAGCCAACATCAAAGTAAATGGAGAGAAGCTGGAAGCAATCCCACTAAAATCAGGGACTAGACAAGGCTGCCCACTTTCTCCCTACCTTTTCAACATAGTACTTGAAGTATTAGCCAGAGCAATTCGACAACAAAAAGAGATCAAGGGGATACAAATTGGAAAAGAGGAAGTCAAAATATCACTTTTTGCAGATGATATGATAGTATATATAAGTGACCCTAAAAATTCTACCAGAGAACTCCTAAACCTGATAAACAGCTTCGGTGAAGTAGCTGGATATAAAATAAACTCAAACAAGTCAATGGCCTTTCTATATACAAAGAATAAACAGGCTGAGAAAGAAATTAGGGAAACAACACCCTTCTCAATAGTCACAAATAATATAAAATATCTTGGCGTGACTCTAACTAAGGAGGTGAAAGATCTGTATGATAAAAACTTCAAATCTCTGAAGAAAGAAATTAAAGAAGATCTCAGAAGATGGAAAGATCTCCCATGCTCATGGATTGGCAGGATCAACATTGTAAAAATGGCTATCTTGCCAAAAGCAATCTACAGATTCAATGCAATCCCCATCAAAATTCCAACTCAATTCTTCAACGAATTGGAAGGAGCAATTTGCAAATTTGTCTGGAATAACAAAAAACCTAGGATAGCAAAAAGTCTTCTCAAGGATAAAAGAACTTCTGGCGGAATCACCATGCCAGACCTAAAGCTTTACTACAGAGCAATTGTGATAAAAACTGCATGGTACTGGTATAGAGACAGACAAGTAGACCAATGGAATAGAATTGAAGATCCAGAAATGAACCCACACACCTATGGTCACTTGATCTTCGACAAGGGAGCTAAAACCATCCAGTGGAAGAAAGACAGCATTTTCAACAATTGGTGCTGGCACAACTGGTTGTTATCGTGTAGAAGAATGCGAATCGATCCATACTTATCTCCTTGTACTAAGGTCAAATCTAAGTGGATCAAGGAACTTCACATAAAACCAGAGACACTGAAACTTATAGAGGAGAAAGTGGGGAAAAGCCTTGAAGATATGGGCACAGGGGAAAAATTCCTGAACAGAACAGCAATGGCTTGTGCTGTAAGATCGAGAATCGACAAATGGGACCTAATGAAACTCCAAAGTTTCTGCAAGGCAAAAGACACCGTCAATAAGACAAAAAGACCACCAACAGATTGGGAAAGGATCTTTACCTATCCTAAATCAGATAGGGGACTAATATCCAACATATATAAAGAACTCAAGAAGGTGGACTTCAGAAAATCAAATAACCCCATTAAAAAATGGGGCTCAGAACTGAACAAAGAATTCTCACCTGAGGAATACCGAATGGCAGAGAAGCACTTGAAAAAATGTTCAACATCCTTAATCATCAGGGAAATGCAAATCAAAACAACCCTGAGATTCCACCTCACACCAGTCAGAATGGCTAAGATCAAAAATTCAGGTGACAGCAGATGCTGGCGAGGATGTGGAGAAAGAGGAACACTCCTCCATTGTTGGTGGGAGTGCAGGCTTGTACAACCACTCTGGAAATCAGTCTGGCGGTTCCTCAGAAAACTGGACATAGTACTACCGGAGGATCCAGCAATACCTCTCCTGGGCATATATCCAGAAGATGCCCCAACAGGTAAGAAGGACACATGCTCCACTATGTTCATAGCAGCCTTATTTATAATAGCCAGAAGCTGGAAAGAACCTAGATGCCCCTCAACAGAGGAATGGATACAGAAAATGTGGTACATCTACACAATGGAGTACTACTCAGCTATTAAAAAGAATGAATTTATGAAATTCCTAGCCAAATGGATGGACCTGGAGGGCATCATCCTGAGTGAGGTAACACATTCACAAAGAAACTCACACATGTATTCACTGATAAGTGGATATTAGCCCCAAACCTAGGATACCCAAGATATAAGATATAATTTGCTAAACACATGAAACTCAAGGAGAATGAAGACTGAAGTGTGGACACTATGCCCCTCCTTAGATTTGGGAACAAAACACCCATGGAAGGAGTTACAGAGACAAAGTTTGGAGCTGAGATGAAAGGATGGACCATGTAGAGACTGCCATAGCCAGGGATCCACCCCATAATCAGCATCCAAACGCTGACACCATTGCATACACTAGCAAGATTTTATTGAAAGGACGCAGATGTAGCTGTCTCTTGTGAGACTATGCTGGGGCCCAGCAAACACAGAAGTGGATGCTCACAGTCAGCTAATGGATGGATCATAGGGCTCCCAATGGAGGAGCTAGAGAAAGTAGCCAAGGAGCTAAAGGGATCTGCAACCCTATAGGTGGAACAACATTATGAGCTAACCAGTACCCCGGAGCTCTTGACTCTAGCTGCATATATATCAAAAGATGGCCTAGTCGGCCATCACTGGAAAGAGAGGCCCATTGGACTTGCAAACTTTATATGCCCCAGTACAGGGGAATACCAGGGCCAAAAAGGGGGAGTGGGTGGGCAGGGGAGTGGGGGTGGGTGGATATGGGGGACTTTTGGTATAGCATTGGAAATGTAAATGAGTTAAATACCTAATAAAAAATGGAAAAAAAAAAAAAAAAAAAAAAAGAATGAATTTGTGAAATTCCTGGGCAAATGGATGGACCTGGAGGGCATCATTCTGAGTGAGGTAACCCAATCACAAAAGAATTCACATGATATGTACTCACTGATAAGTGGATATTAGCCCAGAAGCTTAGAATACCCAAGATATAAGATACAATTTGCAAAACACATGAAACTCAAGAAGAACAAAGACCAAAGTGTGGACACTTTGCCCCTTCTTAGAATTGAGAACAAAACACCCATGGAAAGTTACAGAGACACAGTTTAGAGCTGAGAGGAAAGGATGGGCCATCTAGAGACTGCCACACCTGGGGATCCATCCCACAATCAGCCTCCAAACACTGACACCATTGCATACACCAGCAAGATTTTACTGAAAGGACCCTGATATTGCTGTCTCTTGTGAGGCTATGCCGGGGCCTAGCAAACACAGAAGTGGATGCTCACAGTCAGCTATTGGATGGAACACAGGGCCCCCAATGGAGGAGCTAGAGAAAGTACCCAAGGAACTAAAGGATTCTGCAATCCTATAGGTGGAACAACAATATGAACTAACCAGTATTCCCCGGAGCTCGTGACTCTAGCTGCATATGTATCAGAAGTTGGCCTAGTCGGCCATCAGTGGAAAGAGAGGCCCATTGGTCTTGCAAACTTTATATGCCTCAGTACAGGGGAACGCCAGGGCCAAAAAGTGGGAGTTGGTGGGTAGGGGAGTTGGGGGAGGGTATAGGGGACTTTTGGGATAGCATTGGAAATGTAAATGAAGAAAATACCTAATTAAAATAAAAAAAAATAAAAATAAATAAAAAAATTTCAAACTTCAGAATAATTAAAAGTAGCCAGACACTGGGAAAAAAATAATTTTAAAATATCCCAGTTTTCTTATAAATCTTTTTGTTCACAATTTCTCATGATTGCTGAGGAGAATTTAACTGTCAGGCTGAAATAAAGCCATTACAGGTAACATGGGATACCTCAGTCCTGAGGCCTTTAAGCATTCTCATCTCAGTGGAAAATACTAAAAATACCAGATTACACAGTTGCTGCAAGCCACTCCCACAACACACACACACACACACACACACACACAGAGAGAGAGAGAGAGAGAGAGAGAGAGAGAGAGAGAGAGACATACCTTCTGCCTCTATGGGGAGCTGTTTTCCTATGTTTGAAGTTCATCTTAATTTCCTGAGGTGTTAAAACTCATCTCTCTATTGAAAAGTCTAAAGAAGTCTTTCAAATATACTTTATGCTATTCAAATCTTTTAAAACATGAAACTGAAGAAGGTAAAATTTAGTTTCAAAGTAAAATGCTTATTTCTAAAATATAAGAAAGAAAGGAAGGAAGGAAGGAAGGAAGGAAGGAAGGAAGGAAGGAAGGAAGGAAGGAAGGAAGGGAGAAAGAGAGGAAGAAAGAAATCAGTTATTGTATTAGTCAGGGTTCTCTAGAGCCACAGAACTTATGGATAGTCTCTGTATAGTAAAGAAATTTATTGATGGCGTACAGTCTGCAGCCTAATTCCCAACAATGGTTCAGTAGTAGCTGTGAATGGAAGTCCAAGGATCTAGCAGTTACTCAGTCCCACACGGCAAGTAGGCAAAGGAGTAAGAGCGAGACTCCCTTTTTCCAATGTCCTTATATGGTCTCCAGCAGAAGTTGTATCCCAGATTAAAGGTGTGTTCCTACCTGTAGGCAATTCCAGCCATGACTTTGAGGCAGGAATGTTAATTTGTTAGTAAACCTGTAAAAGATAGTGGAAATGATTTTTGCCCCATTCATACCTCGAGGGGCAAGGCCTACATGGCCAAAGACTCCCATCATCTAATTCTACAAAGGATGCCCTTTGTGAGGAAATGGCCACAGATGTAGGGAATCACTCTGTGAGAGTCCATAAACCAAAAGTTAAAATTAGAATATGTTTGAGTCCCTTGGCAATGAATCTATTCCTCAATCCTGACCCCATGTCCTCTCAAGCAGCCAAATGCACTGACACTTCCTCTGCAGACCATGTCTCCAGAACCTAGTCTAATATCCTCAGCTTCTCCCCCAAACTCTCCCACAAAATATCAATGACTAACTTAGATGTCTCAGGATTCCACTTGTACCTTGCTTTATCTAGGCAAGATGTATAGGTGCCCTTACTTTGCCTTTATTTGTATTATTCTCATGGGAGCATTGCCTCCTTTGACCAATGTGAGTTCCTCGTGGTCATATGTTCCTGTACAAAGAACACTTGTAACCATAAACTCAGTGAATTTATTTTATATATTTAAATTGAGGAGCCTGGTTTGTTGTAAATTACTGAACAAGAAGGCTGGTTTAGTTAACTAACCTCCATGTGTGTGTTTGTGTGTGTGTGTTTGTGTGTGTGTGTTTGTGTGTATGGAGGGGGTTCTATGTAGGAGAACAGTCTCAGGCTATAAAAACAGGGTAGAAGAAAGCAGCAATCATTATTTTTGTAAACACTGTCAATATATGCACACAAATCAGGAGAAGGCTTTGACAATCGTATGAGTCTGCAGCATTGCCTTCCTTTGTATGGTTACGCTCATGTCAGTAATTCACATTCACTCTGGGCTTCCTCTGCTCCCCACAAAACACTAACTGCTATTTCACACAGTTCTGATGTATAGCAGAACTAGAGTCTCCTAAAGACAGGTTGTAATCACATCTCTGCTACAAAAGTAGATTCATCTTTGCTGCCAGGCCTGGGTACCTTTATCCTGTTGTGAGGAGGTAGCTCTAATTATGTGTAGAGATGGACACATCTACCTTTTCTGGAAGGACTCAGCATAGCTATAGCCAAATAACTATTCGTCTTGATCTGTAGAAGCCAAGAAACCTGATAGTGTCCTTAATCACCTTTTTTTTTCCCCATTTAGTCATCTATCCTTGTCCCCTTTCTTACACTGGCAGCATCTGCTCATATAGCCCCTTAATCTCTTTACCAAGTAACTGTCCTGCTGATCCCCAGTGCTTTTTCAGGGGTGGCGCATGTCTTTAATCCCAGGACTCAGGAGGCAGAGGCAGTGGATCTCTGACATTGAGACCAGCCTGATCTACAGAGTAGGTTCCAGTACAGCCAGGGCTACACAGGGAATCCCTGTCTCAAAAAACCAAAAATGTTCTTTTGTTCTTTTTTGTGATTTGGCAGGCTGAGAGTTTCTCAGATGTTTAATGCTTTATTTAATTAATCTCTTTTAGAAAAACACCCTAACTTACTACAGAGGCTTCAGGGTGACTTAAGGCATCCATTCAATCTCTTCTTTAGAATCACCTGTATTAAATGGCCATTTGTGTTACTTGAAAGTTCCACCTTTCACATAGTTACAGGAAAAATATTCCCCAGGAATTATTTGTCATTTTATAGCGAGGCTCACCTTTGTCCCAGACTCCTGTGAACCATTCCTCGTGACCATCTTAGACCTGAAATGTAGCTAATATTACTTCCAGCTATCTTTTCATGGAAATCTAGGTTTATGCTAGCATACACTTTGAAACTCACCTTGCCTCTATTTAGTCTTAAAGCTCCTTGTACATTTCTGGGTACTTGGCAAATCAGCACTCTATTTCATAATATCAGACTTGCATTAGTTAAGTTAGACTGTCATAAAAAATCTATTACAAACTGTGTGGCTCAAAAACATCCCCATAATTTTCCATGTTATGGAGGCTGGGAAGTTTAAGTTCAGGATTGGAGCATGTGTAATTGTAGACACGACACCCTTTCTGACTTGCTTGCACCTTTTTCATGACTTTTTCCATGTCCTTTATTTTCTGTACATGTGGCCCTGAGAGAGGTCATATGAGGTCACAACCATCCACAAGCCCAAAGGAGAACCCTCCCTAGAAATCAGAGCCTTTTGGACAATGTTCATGGAGCCCAGCTCCATAGAAATGGAAGATCAGTTCCTGTAAACTCATATATTTGTGTCATCTTTTCAAGACATGAATAAGTTAGTACACTCTGCTCCCTCTAAATAACAGTCCAATGCCGCTTTATTTTCAGTGAGAAGCTGATATTGTATATAGTTTTCCACTTTTGTGGAATAGACAGTATATATGTTTCCCCCTATCTTGTTGAGGTCAGCTGCAGGCAGCTGGGAGCTGACCTCTCATACTTGTCTTTTTGAAAGCAGGTGACACCATCAAACATTCTTGCATGAGTATTCATGCCTGCAGAATATCACCAGACCTTCCTTCTTTCACCTGGCAAAATTAGGTAGATCTTTGATTCTTCTACTAGATTTTTGTCAGTGAGATCCATCTGCAAGCTGAGCCTCAAGGTGACTAAATGATACCAAGTTATCACTGTCTGCCTAATCTGCCCAACTAATGTTCAAATGGCCCAATGGGAACTTGGGACTCACCCTCACATGATGCGATGTAGAAGGAGATATGAGGAATCCAGTGATCCTGCCTGCCAAAAAATACCCACGCTAACCATGACAATAACAAATCATTTCTCATATCAAGAACCAGGAAGATCACAGCATTCATAAAAGGAAATCAATAGATACCGGCAGTGAGACAGATCAAAGGCTGAAACTCTATGACCCTGTGTTTACAGGAGCCAGCATAAGGCTTCAACAATTGGTTCCATGTACTCCAAAATCAATAAAATACAGAAAGCTTTGGAAAGAGAACAAAATTACAAAAATATATAGTAACAATCAAATGGAGATTTTAGAAATGAAAAAGTGTAGCATCCAAATTTTGCTAAGGGACATCAAAATTACACTTCTGGAAGAGAAATACAAGTTTAAAATAATTTAAATCAGCAAGGGTAAAAAATGGCCCACATTCCATTAAATACCATTCCAACTAATAGTAAATTTCTCTTCAGAACAATGGTGGCCTAAAGCAAGTGGCATAGTTGTTTTCAGGCACTGATGAAAAACAATTGTCGACTGTACAAAAAATATCTGGTGAAATGAAAATAAAATAGAATCATTCTCAGACCAAAAATAGTTATTAGTAAATGTAGGTGGCTGTATTCCTTCCCTTTTTAATGCTGTTTTATTAACAGATTTTGAATTTGACTATTTAATAATCCTATTATACTTTGTATAATTAAAATGATTTCTATTGTCTCTTATTGTCAGATTCCACATTGCTAAAGAGCCAGCGAGCTACAGAGAAGTTGTGTAGCTCATTATATGGTCACACTATAAACATCTGTTTACCTTCCAGAATAGCCACAGGACAAAAAAAATATTTTAGCTAGTCAAAATATATCTTTTTCTGTTTTTGAGACATTTTGATTTCCCACGTGGAGGCATATTTGCAGTCATTATAGTTAAGCCTTTTGTTGGTAGATGGAAACTATATATCGAAAAGTTTATCTACAAATGAGTTTACAATTCTGAGTTACAGACGTGTTTTAATTTCTGTTCTAACATCACTCATATTATCATTTAAAAATTAAGATTTGTCCTTCATAACAAAATGATATGAATTAATAACTTAATGAAAACTCAAGGTTTCCACATCAATGATTAGTGATAATGATAAAGAAATATCCCAATGAACATGAACTACTTTAAAAGAGACATCAACAGATAATTTACACAAGGAAGGACAGAAAAAGCTTTAAGCGGCCAATGCTGTGAGGATCTGGCTGGAAAGTAAGGTTGACTTCTCACTGTCATTCCCTTATATGCTCTCCCCTGCCCACTCGTACACATACACACCACAGAGAGAGAGAGACATACTTGCATGCGCAGCACATGTGCATGCTCTCACACACACAGCATAACAGCATACCTCACATGATTGTAAGAGACTTTGCGTTTAAAATAAACCTGTTCCTGACAAGTAATCATTTACATAGAGAGATGATTTCTGGGTCCATACATAGGGATTTTCCAGAATAAACAAGCAAAGAGAAAGAAAAAAAACATACTGTGAAGTAAGGTTAAAATAACACCAGAGATATATGTGCATCAGCAGTAGTGTGTGTATCAAATCATCGCAGTAATAGAAGTAGCTGTTTCTTTCCATCAGCCAGCACTCTTAGCAACCCTTATTGTCTAGTAGTGTGGACTTTCTTGCTGATTTTAGGTGTGTTTCACTCAATAGGAAATGCTTGATGAATATTCCCAGGTAGGCAACTACAACTACATAATCTGCAATGACCCATTCAAAATAAAATAAGAAGAAATAATGTTCAAAAATTAAGATTTTTAAGGATTATAATAGCTAGGTATTAAAATATCACACAGATCAGAAGCATTACCCTCATCAGAGACCCTTCTTCTTGCAGTAGATGGTGATTAACACACAGACCCACAACCAGACAATATGAACAGAGTGAGAGACTTTGGAGCACCCAGCCTTGAATGGGTTATCTTCCCTCAATTTTCAAGAATTTACCTGGAAGAGAAAGCAGAAAGATTAGAAGAGCCAGGGGTGGTAGGTGAATTCAAGAAAAGACTATCCTCCAGGCCCAACAACCGGACACACATATGTTCTCACAGAGACTGTGAGAGCACACAGAAAACCTGCACAAGTTCAAGCCATATAAAATCTGAAGCAGAATTTGGGTAGGCACAACGTTCCATTTCTATCCAAGAACCTGTTTACAATCGGTACCTGCAGAGAGAGGGAAATTTTAAAAATCTGTTTTCTCCAGTGGAGTGACTCTGGGTATATCATACACACCCCAGGACATGCCTCTTGCCCAGTAGTTGATAATACAAAAGAGACTCCATGTTTTTTTTGTTTTGCTTGCTTGAGCTTTGGTTTGGTAGTTTTGATCTCTTGTGAGTTTTTATTTGGGAGGGATATTTGTTTTTCATTTGTTGTTTGAGAGAGAAATGTAAGGGAAGAGAATATATGAAGTTGGGTGAGTGGGAAGGTGAAGAGGTTCTGGGAGGAGGAAAAGAATACAATCAAAATACATTGAATGAAAAAATGAAAATTAATAATACAGAAAAAGAGTGAGTCCTTCCTATAGAGATATGTGTGTCTGCCCAGGCCACACATCCACAGAGCTAGCTCTAAGCAGTATGTTACATAAACACAGACTTGTAGTAGATGACTGTTGTGACAAGACCCTGGATTTTTAGATGCCTTTCAGTATATCTGTAGGAAACGTATTTAATGAGTCAGATGTTATCATGTGGTCCTTACCTTGTGTCACTAACAGTAGAATGAGGTTACAACTGTAGCCTACGAGCAATAGGCTAAACTGATGGAGAATTCTTGGGGAAACACATGTATAAGGAATAGGGATGGCATATCTTGGAGGAAAAAGCTCAAAAGTCAAATTCTGAACAGATGCCTCCACCAGTAAATACACACACACATTCAAACATGCATGCACTTACACACACACATGCACACATAATACAAGCATGTATGCACACCAGTAATCAAAGAAATAGTATGGGGAGAAAACTAGGTGTTTGTGGGGAACATACGGACTCAAAGAAAGAAGCTTGGAAGGGCTGGAGAAAGGGAAAGGAAGAGGAGAAGGTGATATTTAAGTTAAAAATATACTTATCCACCCCCCCCCCAAAAAAACAAAAACAAATGACAAAACAAACGAGCCCAAGAGCCATACAAATACAATGAAGATAAAATGCTCATTAACCACTTTCTCAATTACCATATCTTGCCACTGGGTCCATTCATAATTTAACTATGGGTTATTTCTTGTAAAATCTCTTCTCTTGGAGTTTGAAAGTGTAATGTGGTGTTCAGACCTGCTGCTCACAGGCATCTATAGGATGGAACACAGGGCCCCCAATGGAGGAGCTAGAGAAAGTACCCAAGGAGCTGAAGGGGTCTGCAGCCGTATAGGTGGAACAACAATATGAACTAACTAGAACTCCCAGAGTTCGTGTCTCTAGCTGCATATGTAGCAGAAGATGGCCTAGTCGGCCATCATTGGGAAGAGAGGCCCCTTGGTATTGCAAACTTTATGTGCCCCAGTACAGGGGAATGCCAGGGCCAAGAAGTAGGAGTGGGTCGGTAGGGAAGCAGAGCGGGGGGTGGGGGGAAGGTATAGGGAACTTTTGGGATAGCATTTGAAATGTAAATAAAGAAAATATCTAATAAAAACAAAAAGAAAGTGTAGTGTGTAATAAGAATACATAGCCACCATGATTGTTCTTAGGCTGTAGCTTTTATGTCAATTTTCAAAATATGACCTTCAGAATAACTTTGTATAAATAAAAGTTATAGGAAGCATTGAAATTTCTCTTCCTACATAAGATCAAAATTTATTTTCAATGATACCTCCTTTATATATGATTGCATTTGCCTTTGGAGTCCAATGTGCAATCCCCCCTGCTGATCCCTAAGTTGATGAGGGCATTTGCTAGCAAATGTTTGCTTCTAATGTGCAACTGTTGGAACAGCTCTCAGATTTCTGAAATTTTGCTTGCTGAGAATGGTGTGCATTGATTCTAAGTATTGGGAAGGTTGCCCTTAACTCCTGGACTGTGTTTCCAGATGTTCTCCTTGCCAGATGGACAAAAGAGAAGGAGAGAACTTCCTCACACTTGAGGCAAGCCCTGTGACTCCAGCTCACTGGCTCTCAAACTTCTTCATTCTGTTACCTTTAATGCGGTTATTTATGTTGTGGAGATCCTGACCCATAAAATTATTTCACTGTTACTTCATAACTGTAAGTTTGCTATTGTTATGAATTATGATATAAATATCTGTCATGTGACCCCTGCTAAAATGTCGTTCATCCCCAAAAGGGGTTGTGATCTAAAAGTTGAGAACAACTGCTGTAAGGCTTTCCATTTTCTTCATAGAAACAACTCTAATTAAGATTTTTTAAAACTTAACTTCTGTGCAAACAGTCCCATCTATTATATTCATTGATGCATTAAATCTGAACATTCAGTATGCTCACAACACTGCAGTCAAGGTAGAGAACTACTATGCAAATATTCTGCCCTCCAATAAATTCTTTTAGGTGGTAAAACAATCCAATGAAGAAATTAAGATGGAAGAAGAGCAATTTCTCACTATCATTTGAGAGAAGGAGTTAAATGGGAAATCTCTGGAGTGATGGATAAGATGGAATTAGGGAACTGTTAGGTGGGGTTACAGAAGTATGCCTCATCAATGCTAGAAAGAATGTGGAGCTACATAGGTAAGGCTTACATGTTAACAGATACAAGAACAGGAAACTGGGTTATAGAACTTTTGGTTCTACCTTGATATAATGAAAAGTGGAAGCTAAACATAGCAGAATCTATAGGGGTTGGTCCTAGGATTCTCTTAGATATTAAAATCCATAGATATTCAAGCCCTTTCTATAAAACAGTACAGCACATCTTCCTACATACTTTAACTCACCCTCTCATTGTTACTTACAACTCCTAGCATAAAGTAAATGCTGCATGGTCACCCTACTGTATTGTCAAAAGAAGAGTTAAAAGAAAATATCTGTACCACAGCTCTCTGTTCTCATTAGAAATGCCCCCTATGCAGGGAATGTATTAAAACAGAAACCCACAGTTGGTCAGAGTACAGAAAACAAGAGATGGTTACATGCTCACTCCTGAATAGGACATCTATATCTCACACACCTATTCCCAGGATTCAGAGAACATCATGGATGAGAAAGCAGAAGCTTGAAAGAGCCAGAGGTTGGAGAGGACCATTACAAAACTGTGATTCTTTGTTCTCCAACAAGAATGAAAGCTTAATGACAACCCCTCTACCCATGCTAAAATTCTGACTGGTTTGATTTTGTATAGATGACCAGTTAACTATGGCTGCTGTGAGTGATATGTGTAACAGTCATAACATATTCAGTTGGCAGGATTTCACACATCACAGCTAAGCTCCCACCTCCCCTATCCAATGGTTCTTCTATATTCTTTCTGTTCTATCTTCCTTGAGTAGTGGGAGGTTGCTATAGATTATTGTGTAAACCTTATTAAAAAACCACTGCTAGAGACAATCCCCCCATCCCTGCTCTCCTACCCCATTTTGAATGTTGGCCATTGCAAGATCTCTGCATGTCTTTCTTTCTCTAACAAAACAGGAATGCTGATCCCTGTTGCTCTCAGATTGTGTAGCAAATTCCACCAGGAATTTTGCTTACCTGGGGGTTTTAGTTCTTGAGATTAGTTGGAAGTGTTCAGGGGTGAAGGCCATTTGAGAGAAGCAGAAGGAAAAGTCTAGAATCTACTACTAAAACCAGCAGTCATGTGACTATAGAAACAGGTGGAAAAAATTAGCAAGTTCACAAAGGTCCCCAAGACTAAAGGACTCCTGATGTGCTCCCAACAAAGGCTTCTTTAGGCTTGCCGAATCTGCTGGTGTTACACCCAGTTCTGAGGGTATGCAAAGACCACCAGGAGTCAAACTCATATGCAAAAACAGAGTCTATTAAAGTTCTAGCTCATACCTTCAGGCCCTTCTGATGCAAGGGAGTAGTGCAGAAGGCTCCAGCACCTAAGATTCAGCATTTTGTGTGTGTGTGTGGTTACAGCAGGGTGAGGGGCTTTTCAGCTTGGAAATTACATGATTGGCTAACAGTGATTTCAGTTGGCTTAAACAATCTATCTATAATCTGTAGCCTCGGACCGTTAGGTATTTTCCTGCTGGTGGCCATGTCTAGAATAGTTTCTTTCTGGAACAATTTGTGGTTTTTCCAGCAGTTAGACTTTAACCTGAGGACATGGGCTAGCGTATAAAATGGAGACTTGGCTACAAGATGGAGTCTGTCTTGTCAAGTGGCTTAAATATGCTTGGCCCAGAGAGCGGCATTATTAGGAGGCGTGGCCTTGTTGAAGGAAGTGCATCATTGTGTGAGTGGGCTTTGTGAGACCCTCTTCCTAGCTACCTGGAAGTCTGTCTTCTCCAGTTTGTCTTTGGAATAAGATGCAGAACACTCAGCTCCTCCAGCACCATGCCTGTCTGGACACTGCCATGTTCCCACATTGATGATAATAGACTGAAACTCTGAAACTGTAAGTCAGCCCCAATTAAATGTTGTTCTTTATAAGCGTTGCCTTCATCACATTGTCTCTTCACAGCAATGGAAACCCTATGTAAGACAGGTGACTTAAACTGCAGTGAAAGTGATGAAGACTTAGCTTTCATGATATGCTTGTTGAATTTTATTAAAGTGGTAACAACAAATTACTTGAGTTTCAGTATTTGAAAACGTTTGCTCTGCCTGCCTGGTCCAATGCCACACTCTATAGCAGTGGACTTGGGGGCCCACCACTGTGCTGGGTTTAGGGAAGGCATAGCCAAGGTCACAGGCCTGGCCCCCACTCCATTCAACCAACACTGTGTGATTATAAATCTATAAAATAATGCTGTAGGATCCTACTATGTGCAAATAAACTGTTATTTTTAAAGGAATGGAGGTATTATAAGAGGAAAGACTTTGTTTCAATTTGTTCATTGTACAAAAATAAAATAATCTCATGAGATGAGCATAGAAAAACAAGGTTCCTTGACTTTTTTAGTATTATTCATGCATTGCAGACTTAAGATCCCAAATAACAGTGAAGGTTCCTCTGTACTCCTTCACCTGCTGCTGCAGTCCCCCCTCCTACCTCTACCCCAAGCCCCAGCCCAGGACCGGACTGCGCAGTCTCTGCTTGCTTGTAGACTCCAGCAGAGAAAGGCTTCCTGGAAATAGACCTTGCTTGATTTGAAAATGCCATCCTGTTGTCAACTAAGACAGAGCTCCCTATATGACAAACCTAAGACATTGCAAACCTACTCTCAAGATGAACTTGGAGGCAGCCTATAGCCCACAGGCTAGCACTGATGCATTCTACATGTAAGATGATGAATGTCAAAAGCAAGTTAACACTCGAAAATACCTACTTTGATTTCTTTTTTGTTTTCAGTGTTCACAGACTGTGAATATCCAGGTCTCAGGGCATCCAACTTCACTTAATCCTGTTCAAATTCTCAGCAGCAGTTCTTAGGATTCGCACTTGAAAGCCAAGTCTGGCCTCACCTGTGATCAAAGGGGAAACTGAGAAGATAGGGATGTGAACCATCATCAGATTGTAATGTGACCTAACAAGTTAAAATAGGATACAAGATAAAGCAAGAATGAATCAATAAACTACAAATGCTACACTTTCAACACACACACAAACACTAAAAACCCTCTGCCAAAAGCCTGTCATTTTCATCAGTCCTTCACCAATCCCATGAGATAGTTACCATAGTATCCCCCTTATACTGGTAAGGAAGCTGAGGAACTCAAATATAGGGATTATTTTCAAGATCACATGCCTCGTAAAACAATAAACTACAAACAAGTTTGAAGTGAAAGATGGACTGCTGTGGCTTTCTACCTGCTAGTAGACAAAGCAAGAATGAGGAGTCAGGGATCCCAGATTCTAGTCCGGATGTTGCTATCAGCCTCTGCTTGGCAACACCTGGAGTCTTTGTGCGGAGGAGTGAGGGGCAGGGTGACTTGACTTGTTTCTTTGTGCATCTCCCTATCTCTTCCCATCTCTCCTCTCCTGGACTTTCCTTTCCTTCCCCTCTGTTCATTCCTCCTCTCCATTCTTTACCTCATCTTCTATAGCTCCTCCTCCTCTCCTCCTCTCCTCCTCTCCTCCTCTCCTCCTCTCCTCCTCTCCTCCTCTCCTTCTCTCCTCCTCTCCTATGGAACTATAGAATGGTACCAGGTTAAATCTTCAGGCCTCTTTAATCTCACCCACTCTGCAACTGTATGCTGCAAATAGTTTAATAGAAGTGAATGTATGGAGCAGGCATCTCTGAGAATTTAGACATCTCTCCAGGGTGAAAACCATTTCTATAACATAAACTCAAATGCTTACTGTACTTTCCTGAAGGTGGGGAAGTAGGAAGTGAGGAATGCAGGATTCTGTGCCCTCGGTTTGTTGACTGTGTGACTCAGCTACTTTCCAGCACGAGAGTGTAAGCCTTTGGACTGGAAGCACTGACTCATGCGATATTTTGAATAAATGGCACAGTTGACTTTGTTGGGTTCCAGTCCCTTCTCATTGAAAGTTCCTGAATAATTTTTTTTCTTTTTTTGCCTAAGAAACAATTGAGCTTCACGATAAATGAGCCCTACTTGACTCAATGCTATAGGCAGGTGGTTACACCTTATAGTGCTCTTTCCTTATCATTTGATACCTATAGAAATGAAACCCCCAAATAAGCATTTTCCCAGATTCTCTATAAACTGTAATTATAGCTCAAAATGAAAACATCATCTTTCCCTTTGAAATATAATTTCCTTTGCTGGAATATAAATAAATAATCAAGATGCAGCTGTTCTTAATGACTGTCAGTGTCTTTCATACCGTCCTGTAGGGCTGGAGTCCTTATTCCATTGACTGTCAGTGTCTTTCATACCGTCCTATAGGGCTGGAGACCTTATTCCATTGAACACAATTTTCAAAGGCATATCTAAACAGCCATAATCCCCACTCACTGACACAAACCCATCTGATGTATTTATAAGTAGAAAAGACAAGTTTTTCATAAAGTTCCTTTGCAACACATGTTGCAGTCATTTATACATCGAAAATCCTGCATGCATAGTCAGAGCTATACAAGTGAATTTATAGTCACAGCTAAAGGAAAAGGCATTGAAAAAGTGATTGTAAGTATTGAGTGGGTTGGATGCTGGGAAAAGAAATTTTATGTATCTAGTAAATGCAGAGAACCAAAAAGATGATTTCCAGCTTTTTAAAATAACACCTTCACATTGTTATTGAAGCATTTGCAAACTGCTGAATTATAAATAGTTCAGTATGAGAACACAAGACAAAAATTACATACAGGTGCAAGAAAATGATAGGTCTGAATGGCTTAGAAATGCTTTTCAGAGGCACCAGGATGATATTTGGGTGTCTTTCAAACAGTGCTATCATAAAAAGAAAAAGCTAAGCATCTCATGTTTCTCCAATGTAATGACCAAGTCACTTAATATCTGCTCAAGAATAATTGACCACACGTCAAAATATCATATCTTCATATTCTGTGTAGCAGTAATTCTAATCTTAAGAAGCTGTTTTGCAATTCAAATTAAATTACATATTGATGCTCTAAAAATATTCAAGTTATAATATGTCACACAAACGCAGAGTAATAGAATAGCTGTGATATTATATTGTAAAATATTTTACATTTCATTTTATGCTAGGTATTAATTGAGTGATTAAACCTCCAGAAGTCTTAATATTCACATTCAGCATCAAGTATGCAAACAAGTTGGAGATACCGCTATAACTTCCCACCTGAAAGAGAAAGTGATTATTCCTGGCACATGAATGTTATTTGGATCCGTTATCTGCCATCCTCTTTCAGTCACAAAGGAGCTGCCTGGAGTCAGCACACCCAGGCACCTGAATCCTCTCAGAGACTTCCAACACTCCTCCTTTTCCCAGGCTACCACTTATACTTGTTCTCATATAAGCCTGTTAAAGTTAGTCAGACTATCATCTACAAAATGCTGACAGACAGGTACAGGTAGGGAAAAGGCATACTTAGGGCACTACTCTGTCAAGGGAAGAGAGAGGACTCCAGAACTCCCTATGATCCTTGTCACACTTGTTCAGACACCCTCTAACCTGCAGTGTCTTCTAGAATCTGCAATTCCCACCTTACACCCCATCCCTTTAATATTGGCTTTGACTCTTAGACAATTCAACCAGAATAGGAATTATATGGGCATATTAGTAACTTCACTTTATTTGAAATGAATTTCAAATATTTTCATGTGAACATTTTGAGATATAGGAAAATTTAAACAATGAGAGACATGAGAAATGGGGAAATTCTTGGCATATTTGCCCTGGTTTGGTCAAATTTTGGAGTGAAATAATAGATATATTATTGTTCCCTATTTCACTGTCATGAAAAGCCATGAAGACACAAGAAGATATCTCATAAATTCATCTATTTGGAACTCATGAAGGGAAAATCAACAAAAAAATCAAAGACTGAGAAACAATGAGTTGGTCATCAGATCTGTGTGTATATAAATGTAGCAAAGGTTAAGTCAGGGAGAAATAGCAATAAAGCAATAATCCTCAAGCTTGACCAGCTAAGTTCAACCTCTAGAACCCACACAGTAAACGCAGAGAATCAGTTTTGCAAGTTGTCCTATAGCCAACCCATGCACATTGCGGCATAAATCACACACACTATTATTTGTGTAAATAAAAGTGAAACTAATATAGGAAATGGAGGATGGCTTTAATGTATGCATGGCCACACTAATGAGGAAAGAAGACAACACCCTTAATAAATAGAGAAAAGGGATTCAGTAGCTATTTTGATTCTGGAAATTTTAGGTAATTTCTTATATTTTAAATTTTTGTTTATGTTCAGAAGTTGATCATGGAGGATTTGGCAATTGCATCATAACTTTATTGATTTTGATGGCCAAATAAGATGTTTCAGGCAAACAACAACAATAATAAATGTCTATAAGCATAGAAACACTTCAGGTCGAAAAAATCTGCTACATCGCAGACAACACTGAACACAGCTTTGAGCAGAAGTGCTGATGAAGCATCAGGAGTCAGCAGAATTTTCTGCTTATTTTGTTCAAATAAGCAACTTTCCCTAAAGATCACACAGTCTTCTCTTCACTCTCACTCTCCTTCAGCTACCCCTACCTATCATTACCTAACCTCTTAAGTAAGAAATTTACAAATTATGTTTACCCTTCTTCTCTCTTTCTTCAGCCCACATAGCTTTTAACACTGACACCCAAAATTCATCTCCAATCCACACTTGTTCCCTCACTGGTGTCCATCCTTTTCATCACCTCTTGCCTGGGTAACTCCTTAGGCCTTTGTCCTCCTCTATCATCGTCATTGTCCAGTGTCTACTAGACCTTTATAATACATATGTTTAACTAAATAACTGCTGCCGCTAATTATTACCAATGTCCCCAGAGATACTGAAGGTTTAAGACGGTATAATTATAAGTCAGGAATTCCGATTGAGAACTGTTCCTAGTGAGGTATGTTCAATAAGAGGAGTCAAAAAATCGCTTTGGTTTAATTATAAATGATTTATCACTACCAACATTCTTGTTCTTTTTTTTCTCTATTTGCAGAAATTTAGATACTATTTCTCTTAATCTCTTGCAGATAAGTTATAATAAAGTAGTTAAACTGGGCTAGTCAGTCATCATTGGGAGGAGATGCCCTTGGTCTAGTGAATATTATATGCCCCAGTACAGGGGAATGCCAGGGCCAGGAAGTGAGAGTGGGTGGGTTGGGGAGCAGGGCCTGGGTGGGCAGGGGGGCGAGGGGGAGTATAGGGGATAACATTTGAAATGTAAATGAAGAAAATATCTAATTAAAAAAATAAAGTAGTTAAACTGAACATCAGACGATGGGATGCAAAAAATTATATGGTCTATTTCCAACACCCTACAGAACATTACTTGCTTTATGGCCTCTTTGGAAGCTTTTATTTCCCCTTGAACCTCTTAAAACCTCTGGATATGTTTGCTGATTATGACAAAACCTCCAAACATCAGGTTCCCTGAAGAACCCATGTTGTTCAGTAGTTCATCCCTGCACCACTACTCCAGCACACCTGCTCCAACAAGGCTACACCTTCTAATAGTGCCACTCCTTGGTCCAAGCATATTGAAACTACCACACTCACCTACTATATGGTTCACTCAGCTTGAAAGAATATAATATAGGAATATAATGGTTATATTAAGTATAAATTGATTTTTCTGTATTTTCCACTGATCCATTTAATAAAGCTCACAGGAACAATAAAAGTTTATTGCTTTTCTTTTTATGAGAGGGCTAGCAATTCCCTTATTTAAAAAAAAAACAAACTCAATTCTGCAAGATATTGAGTTCTCAGTTTAAGCTCTGTGCATAAATGTTCCTCCCAGCATCCTTACAGCACACCACAGCAGACTTGCTGACTCTGGTAGTCTCTGCCTGCAGCTTTCTATTAGTCAGGATGCTACTAACATCACGATTGCAGACTTGGGCCTATTTCTGAAGTCTTCCCACAGGATATGAAACAAAACAAAGCCAGATAGCCAGTCACTTCCTGCTGTGTGTGTGCTCTTAGAACACTCTGGACTATTATGTTTCATCTGTGGTGACAACAAAAAAAAAGCAAGTGTTATGGGCAAAACTCTTTTGCTAACCCTGTCTCATTTAGCACTAAGATTACTAAGGTAGCACATCACTTTTATATTGCTGTTTTAAGTTAATCGGTCAAATCAGCATGTACATTATCACTGTATAACATATCATTATATCAGAAATCCTGTGTGTTTTTTTCTAGTCCAAAGTTTATATTTTTATGGAGAGTCTAGCATTTTTGCTCTCTTGCTCATTTGAGTTGCTTCTGGTAGTTGTAAGGACAAGATCTCATCACTTGCTGACTATTGTTTAAAAGCCATTCCCACTGTTTATGGACCCCTTTCTCCATTGCAGTATGTTGGGCAGATCTTGCTTCAGATCTCTATTGACTGTTCCGATGCTTTGGGTCCATATATTTATAACAAGACTACCCAGATAGTCCAGCGTAGCATTCCTATTCAAAGTCAGCTAACTATCAACTATGCTTTTGCTTTAATAGGTCACATAACATAGTCATAAGAGGAATTTTAAAAAGTGAGTTAGTTGAGATCCAATTTTCTATGTACACAGGACTACACCTACATGAAATCAGGTGAGAGGAAATCTAGTTCTAGGACTCCTAGACATAGGTTTACAAATGCTTGTCCATCATATAGTGAAAACCTGATTAGACAATGTTAATGAAATCTCACAGACTGAATAATACAAACATTCTTATTGCAAATATGTGTCTTTGGTGTCCGTGCAATTTTATCTGATTATGCCAAAGTGGAGGGTGACTCACACAGGCATATCTTTAAGCAATCCTTAGTGCTACAGAATACTCTTGTGTATGTTTTCATAGACAAAAATACAAAAGAGTTTTCCCCCATCCCTTAGCTAGCATTGCTGTATCTCCTGGAGACTCTAGATCAAAATAGACTTTCCGTTGATGAAATAATGCTCCTTGGGAGTGCATTCCACAGCATACTGGGCTGGTGGGGTAGCGAGGTATACACCCATGTGCAGACTCTCCCACAACAGTCATCCAATACCAAGTAATCAGTTGTGAAATCATATACAGACAAATGACACTAAAAGGACTGAATAGTCTGTATTTACATATGCAGTCCACCAACAAAAATTGTGCTGTGAATTCAAGAGCTAGCAAGCATATATGTACACACATACATGGGAAGGGTTGGAGAGAAGAAAAAGAAAGAAGGAAAATAATTGTCATTGTCTTGGTTGAATTTTTGGTGGTGATAGTATTTGTTGTTTTTGTATTTTTTGTTTTGTTTTTGGTATTGTTTTCAGTTTGGTTTGGTTTTGTCAACTTGACACAGGCTAGGGTCATTTGAGAAGAGAACCTCAATGTTTCCAAGATTAGTCCATAAGAAAAAGAAAGTTACCAGTCTTTTTACAAGTCTAGTAGTACCCTGACACCTAAACTATACACACACACACACACACTTAAAATTTACAGATGTCCCTGACAATACAGTATCAAGAAGTCCTGATAGAGGTTTTGTAAAATAACTGCATCAAGAGCACTTCAGACAGATCACTTACCATGGTAAAATTAGCTTCATTCCAGAAAGGCAAAGATGATTTAATACATGCAAGTCAACTAATTTAATTCAACCAATAAATGGATACAGGTGTTGTAGTTGGGCCTAGTGCTATTTGTATTTTGATGCTAACTCTGGTCTCCTGAGAGGGGCTTCAGACAAGGAGTGAGTCACATACTCAGGTGACTTCTTGTGAACCAGTCCCCTAATGAATAAAGGAGCCAATCACTGGAGGGACTTCCAGGTTGGCTGGAGGAAGAGAGGAAGCAGGAGAGAGTTAGGTCCTTTTGCATGGGTATGGCATGAGGACAAGATGTAGCTACGAGTGCCTTCTGGTCTCAATAGCAGATCCATTAGAATTTGCCACTGGAGGATTTAGATTTAATAAGGCTTATAAGACTAGGATTTTATTTGCTGCACCCAGCGACTGAGTTACTGTCATTTCTGAACTAAGCTTGTGTTGTGTTTTCCTACACACGGAGGCTTGTCTTGGTTCAAGAGAGAAAGAAAGATATAGCAGCAAAGCATGGGCTTGCGTGAGGTGCATCTCAAAGGTTTTGGGAGGTTTGAAGCTTGGGGTTGTTGGGTAATGACCCACCAGTGGGAACCTAGATAGCTGGGTGGAGAGATTGTGGAGTTCCAAGTCAGAGTCTTCAAGAGAAAAAACAGGCCAGCAAGGCCCAGCAGTGCATGGCTGCCCAGGCTGCAGGGACTGAGAGTTGCTGGCACAAGCATGGGAACATGCAGGTTCTTTTTTAATATTTCCTACAATACTCATGAACAATGATCATGTGCTCATCTTAATAGAAACAAAGGGCTTATTTTTGTTTTTTACAAAATCTAGTATGTCTACATGATAAAAGCTTTAAGTAAAATAGTAATAAATATAGCTCAACATAGTAAAGACTATACAACAAACTTATATCCAACATTTTAGTAAATTATGACAAACCCAAAGAATCTCCAATAGGATTAGAAACAAGGCAAGGGTGTCTACTTTCTTAACTTCTATTAAACATATTAGTATAAGTCTTAGCTACAGTCATGAGATAAGAAAAGAAAACAAAAGGAATACTAATAGAAAAATGATTATTTGAAGGTGAGTTGATTCTGTATTTAAACCCTTTAAAAGCTTCACCTGAAAACAACTATAACTGATGAGCACAAAGAATTGTGTATAAAACTGACAACAAAAAAGTAGCTTTCTGTTCTGTCTAGGTTCATGTCCATTTGGCACAATATAATCTACAATCACTGGAGAGAAAGGAGCCTCAACTGCAAAGATGCTTTCTTAAGATTAGGCTGTAGGTAAGCTTTGAGCGTATTCTCTTATATAGTCATTGAAGTGGAATGGCCCAACCCAGTGTGGTTGGGCCCACTCCTGGCCAAGTGGTCCTGGGTTCTTTAACAAAGCAGGCTGAGCAAGCCCTAGGGAGAAAGCCAGGAAGGACCATTTCTCAATGCCCTCGGCATAAGCTCCCAGTTCTTCCCTGTTGGAGTTCCTATACTGACTTATTTTGGTGATGCACAGTGATTTGGAAGAGTAAGCTAAATAAACCCTTTCTTCCCAAATTGCTTTGGCATGGTGCTTCATTATAGGGTTAGAAGCTTTAACGAGGCACTTTTCTATAAAATAATAATAAATACCTTGAGAAAGAAATCGGGAGAAACTACATTCATAATTGCCTCACCACCACCAACAAATTTAATAAAATGTTTTAGAATAAATTTAATGATGAATATAAAATATGTCTATGAAGAAAACATAAACACTGAAAACAAATTTAGAACATGGGAATTCCTTGTTCTGGAGAGATTTCTCTGTGGTTAAGAACACTTGCTGCCATATGTCCCTCAACAGAGGAATGGATAGAGAAAATGTGGTACATTTACACAATGGAGTACTACTCAGCTATTAAAAATAATAAATTTATGAAATTCCTAGCCAAATGGATGGGCATCATCCTGAGTGAGGTAACCCAATCACAAAAGAACTCACGTGATATGTACTCACTGATAAGTGGATATTAGTCCAGAAACTTAGAATACCCAAGATAAAAGATACAATTTGCAAAGCACCTGAAACTCAAGAAGAACAAAGACCAAAGTGTAAACACTTTGCCCCTTCTTAGAATTGGGAACAAAACACCCATCAAAGGAGTTACAGAGACAAAGTTTGGAGCTGAGGCGAAAGGATGGACCATCTAGAGACTGCCACACCCGGGAATCCGTCCCATAATCTGCCTCCAAACGCTGACACCATTGCATAAACCAGCAAGATTTTACTGAAAGGACCCTGATATAGCTGTCTCTTGTGAGGCTATGCCACGGCCTGGCAAACACAGAAGTGGATGCTCACAGTCAGTTATTGAATGGAACACTGGCCCCCAATGGAGGAGCTAGAGAAAGTACCCAAGGAGCTAAAGGGATCTGCAACCCTATAGGTGGAAGAACATTATGAACTAACCAGTACCCCCTGGAGCTCGTGACTCTAGCTGCATATGTATCAAAAGATGGCCTAGTCGGCCATCAGTGGAAAGAGAGGCCCATTGGACACGCAAAATTTATATGCCCCAGTACAGGGGAACGCCAGGGCCAAGAAGTGGGAGTGTGTGGATAAGGGAGTGGGGGGGGAGGGGGTTATGGGGGACTTTTGGGATAGCATTTGAAATATAAATGAAGAAAATACCAAAATAAATAAATAAATAAATAAATAAATAAATAAAACCAAACAAACAAAAAAACACTTGTGGTTCTTACAGAGGACTGGGGTTCAGTTCCCTGCATCCACATGGTAGCTCAAAATCATCTATAATTCTAGTTCCAGGATATTTGGGTTTCTCTTTGATCCTCCATTATTGTTATATGCATGTGGTACATGTGTATACATACAAACAAAATACCTACTCATAAATATATAAATTTATTTTAAAATAAATATATAAAGATCTTTCTTTCACTTAGATATAAAGATATAATATTGCAAAATGGGTATACTATGCAAAGTAAACTACAGATTCAAGCCAATCTCTTCAAAATTTCAGTGTCATTCTCTACAGTAATGAAAACGTCTTACGTGCTGGCCGTGCCCGTGAAAGTGACCGACAGGTTCGGGATCTGGACCGGGGAGTACAAGTGCGAGATCGAGCTGCACCAGGGGGAGGGCGGAGTGAGGCACCTGCCTGGGGCCTTCTTCTTGGGAGCGGAGAGGGGCTACAGCTGGTACAAGGGGCAGCCCAAGACGTACTTTAAGAGTGGTTCCCGGACCCACATGAGCGGCACCTGCATGCAGGACAGGTGTTTCAGGTGAGGGGAAGAGGGGAATCTGAGCCCTTACTGCCGGAAGGTCATCGAGTGCAACCTCTGTGGCAAAAGAGGACACGCCTTTGCCCAGTGTCCCAAAGCAGTTCACAATTCCATGACAGCTCCGTAGCCCGGCACTGAAGGCGCGACTGCCTGCCAGGGTGAACACACTGCCAGCTTACCCCTCCCTTAAGTGCCAAAACTTTTATTTTAATCGTTTTGGATGGAGATGTTTCTAAAACCTACCAGAGACGTTCTCTCAATGCCTTTTTTAAACCGCGTGTGCTCCTTTTTGGCATGTTTGAAATGGTGAATTTTTGCCAGTTAGAACTATTCAGAACCATTGCATACAGATATATTTTTTTCTCCCGTTTTGTATTTGTTTTTGGTACTTTCGTCTACTCCCCCCCCCCCCTTTACTTTTCATTTTACTACCTCCCTCCTCATACATTTACTCCTTAAAAGGTTTTTGCCCATTGGGCCGCCTTGGTCATTATGCCTCCAGCGCAGGGTACTGGGCCCAACGCGGGATAGACACTCTTATCAAGTCTTTCATTGAATCAAAACGGTATCGACTGGCTTCTGTCAAGAGTGTCTACCTTTTGCAACTCTCTGCTGGGCCCTTTTCATTTGCTGCTTCTGTGTGGTATCAGACTTTGTGAAAACAGTGTTGCTAGAAGTGTGTACTCTGAATAAGCTCTGAATGGTGGCCAAGGGCCTCTCCTGGCCAAAAACAAACAAACAAACAAACAAAACAAAAACAAAAACTGTCCCTCCATTGAGACAGCTCCATGTGGTGGCTAAGAAGCCGTGTTTCTACAGAATCACATAGCCTAGGCTTCCCTGCTGGAAAAGACCCAAGAGGAGGTGGTTTTGTTGAGTTTGGGAGGGGGGTTGCTTTTGGTTTTGTGTTTTGAGACAGGGTCTCAGTGCGTCTCCCGTTGGCCTACTTGGACCGGCTGCATTCAGAGAACAGGCTGCAAACGTGCAGTAACTCTCCCTCCCGACTCTTGCCTTTGCCTCCCCAGACCGTGTTTTAAACTAACCTGGTTTTCCAGCAGATAAAGTGAACCCAGAGAAGTTAAATTACTGGGACAAAGTACACAGCACGGTGCCTCAGATAGCCCACAGTAGAGTCTCCTGACCCCAAGCCCGGTGCTCATCCCACTACCTCTCACACTTGACAACAATCTCCTCGACACTGGTGGGCCCAAAGTCCGCTCTCCACAGTGCGGATACCAGCAGTGTCGAGAAATCATCCCGAAAGAGCCGAGAAAGCTCGCCCCGCTGCTTGGGAGCTAGGGAAGGAAGGGGCCCGGAGCACTCCAGGCTGCTTGCATCAGTCCTCAGAGTACCACATCTTGAATGTTCCAGGGCCATCCCTTTCCACTATCACTGTCACCAGTGAGAAACGGTTCCCCTCAGTAAAGAAACTTAGCAGACGTTTACGTTTGCACCTCTGCCTCAGCCACTAGGAACCCTAGAGAAGCTCACCCACAACGTTTAACCTCTGACCCTCAGGAGAAAGGTGGTTCTAACCCAGAATCACGAGTGAGTGGTAAACCAGAAAGCGTTCTTGGGGAAAACAGGCCAGGCCAGGGCCTGGGTCAATGAAAGTTAGCTTGAAATACGATAAACTGCTTTTCTTCAGCTGTTGTCTTCTCTTTGCTGTTTTACTATTTCCTCGTGGCTTAGAATGTAAAATCAATTGTTAAGATTTGTTCTGAATAAATATTTATCTTTCGTTTAAAAAAAAGAAAGAAAGAAAACGTCTTAAATTTTATATAAAAACCCAAGTGATTTCCAATAATAATAATAAAGGTAAAAAATCATAATGTTGGAGTTGTTAACCATACCCCCATGCCTGCTTTCAAGTTATACTATGGATCCATAGTTTAAATGATCAATTAAACAAACAAAAACTTGTTATAGTGTTGACCCAAAACACAAAAACAGGCATATAAGTAAAAGGAATAGAAAATAAGAATAAGGTTAGACCCACATAACCACATAACCACAGCTAACCGGTTTCTGACAACAATGTAATAAATATATGTTAGAGAAAATACAACCCGTTTTACAAATTGTATTGGGAAAAGCAAGTGTTTGTTGCAAGGACCGTGATATACCTGTCTCTTGAGAGACTAGGCTGGGGCCTAGCAAACACAGAAGTGGATGCTCACAGTCAACTATTGTAGGGATCACAGGGCCCCCAGTGGAGGAGATAGAGAAAGTATAGAAGGAGCTAAAGGGATCTGCAACCCTATAGGTGGAACAACATTATGAACTAACCAGTACCCCAGAGCTCTTGACTCTAGCTGCATATGTATCAAAAGATGGCCTAGTCGGCCATCACTGGAAAGAGAGGCCCATTGGACAGGCAAACTTTATATGCCCCAGTACAGGGGAATGCCAGGGCCAAAAAATGGGAGTGGGTGGGTAGGGAGTGGGGGGGAGGGTGTGGGGGACTTTTGGGATAGCATTGGAAATGTAATTGAGGAAAATACGTAATTTTAAAAAAAGAGAAAATAAGAATAAGGTTAGACCCACATAACCACAGCTAACCGGTTTCTGACAACAATGTAATAAATATATGTTAGAGAAAATACAACCCGTTTTACAAATTGTATTGGGAAAATATATGTGTATAAGAATGAAAACAAATACCTATCTCACCTTACTATCCCCCCCACCAAAAAATAATCAATTCCAACTGGATCAATAACCTTACTATATGACTTGAAACTGTGAGATGAAAACATTTTAGTGTGTATGAATAGCCAAGGTTTCCTTTAAAGAAGTGCAATTTCTCAGAAAATATTATAATAATTGCCAAATGGGATTTAATAAAATTGAGACTTATGAACAGTAAAATAATGTATTAATTTGGAGAAGAGATAGCCTACAGTATGATAGACAGTCTTTGCTAACTGCACATCTGTCAGAGAATTGATACCAAAATAATAAGAAAAAAAGGCAAATAACAAGAAACAGGCCATTCATAAATGGAAAAAAATGAATTGAACAGATATTTCTCAACAGACAGTATAAATAACCAATAAACACATGAAAATATATTCAGTGTCACAAATCATGAGAGAAATGCAAGTTAAAATCACATGAAGTTAGAAAGCCCATCATCAAGAGAGCAAATGGCAATCGGTGGATGGTGAGCAGTGAGCACTTCTCACTGCTGCTGGGAATTTATCTCCCAGTAGACTAGATGAAAACCAGTGTGGAGATTTCTGAAAAGGCTAGCAATAATACCACCATGCAACCTACCTCTACACCACCCCTTGGTAAATCACCAAAAGACTTTAACATCCAACCATAAAATACTTGCACACCAATGTCTATTGATGTATTATTGACAATTGGAAAGAAAATGAATCAACCTAGATGTCCATGAAGCAAATGTGGCACACATACTTAGTGGAATTTTTGTGAGCTCTAAAGAAAAATTAAAACGTGATATTTTTTGAGGAAAATACTTGGAACTGTAGGTCACTATGTTAAACATATCAATTCAGTCTCAAAAGGTAGGACCACATTTCCCCTTGTATGCAGAACCTGGGTTTAAAACCCTGGCAAGGGGTTGTGCTGGTGTGTATCATCGACTAAAAAGGAGATCATAGGAAGGATGCATATGATGATGGAAGGTGTGGGAGGAGAACAAGAAAGGCATATCATATGGAAACTTGAAAGAGGCAAGAGGAATTGGACCAACAAGAGAGGGCCAGGAGAATGGGCAGAATGGTGGAAACAGAATGAAACAACAAAATATGATACTTATGTATGAAAATGCTATAAAGAAACTCACTGTTTCTAGCTTCACTTTTTGAAAAAAATGGACAGGATAAGGAAATTGATGAATGAGTTGTTCAAGAGGAAATTTTGCCAAAGAAAGCAAAAGAAGTCGTATATGTGTGTGTGGTGTGTGTGTGTGTGTGTGTGTGTGTGTGTGTGTGTGTGTGTGTGTATACACATATACATACATGGAACTGGGTAGATTTATCTGAGAGAAGACTTCAGGAAAAAAATTGAAGCCTGTTCTAGAGAAAAAGCCCAACATAAGTTCAGAGTGTCACAGGTTGGGGACATTTATCTGAGAAGTGCAATGAAAATAGGAGAAGCTTCAGGGAACCCAAGCAGTTCTTGGAGAAGGATCCTATGGTGCCCAGAAGAAGGACCTTCGTAAAATGAGGTAAGGGAATACAAATATTTGAACAGTGACTGCATTGCAACTGAAGGAGCAGGGCCTTGGAGGCTGAGTGTGGAGCATAGGACAGCTGAGCACAAATCCACAAAACAACTCTAAGGGAGTGAACTAAGTCCAGCTCGAGGTAGACACTCTTGGCTTAGCATTGCAAAGAGAGCTGAAGGAAAGTCGTCCATGAGAAAAGATTACATGCGTAAAGGTTGCATGCAGTGAAAGAGAGTGGCAGAGATGAGGCAGGCAGTGCAAGGACACAGAGGACCAGAGATGGGGCAAGAGGAAGGATGAAGAGACATGCTGCCAATTCTTCCTAACGTGTCTTTCCTGTACATGACTGCTCGGTTACATATTCAGCAGTCTTGGCAGTTTATTGGGGATGTCCCATTCAAAGTTCTCAGAGCTACAAGCTACTAGAAAATTAAATGAAACCCAGGGTTTTTTCATTCATTCTAAATGATTCAATTCAAATCAGAAAAATAACAAAGTAGCATGATTTCTAGGACAAAGAGGACAGAAGACAAATGTCAGTGCTCAATCTGAGATTCCAGGTCTGAATGAGTTAAGAGTAATTTAAAAGTCAAAATAACAAGTAACTTTCTTCTTGTTCAGAGAGAGATTCTAGGTGTCAGCCTAATGCAATATAAAAGATCTGCAATCCAGATCTCCTGCTAATGTTCTACAAACAGTAGATGAAAGATCTGTTAATCAGGTCAAAGTATGGCAAGGGGCTCTAAATCAAAGAAAGCAGAAGAGAGTCTCCTCAATGATGTATCCTATAAGCACTCCCCTGTGTATACTCTGTGGACTACGTAGTCTGTGTGGCAGGTAATCAGGAGGCATGCACACTTGTCCAAAGCCTGTAAAGATCAAATGGGTACAGTCATTTATACGTAGATATGGCTTAAATTTGATTCTATAATGGAATATCGTATTTTCCCTACCTATGGTGATTGAAAGTTTTTCTGAGTATAGCAGTCTGGGCTGACATCTGTGGTCTCTTTAGAGTCTGCTGGACATCTGTCCAGGCCCTTTTTCTTTACAGTCCCCCGTGAGAAGTCAGGTGTGATTCTAATATATCTGCATTTATATGTTACCTGATCTTTTTCTCTTGTAATGTAAAATTCTTCTTTGTTCTGTGTAATGTTTTCGTTGATATGTGGTGAGTAGACATTCTTTTCTGATCTAATCTGTTTGATGTTCTGCATTCTTCTTGTACTTTTATAGGCATCTCCTTTACTTTAGGATTTTTTCTATTAGTTTGTTGAAAATATTTTCTGGTCCTTTGAACTGGATTTCTTCTCCTTCTGATATATGTATGATTCATAGGTTTGGTCTTCTCATACTTCCCCAGATTTCCAGGATGTTTTGTGTCAGGAGTTGGATTTTTGTTTCTTTTATTATTATTATTTGTTTGTTTGTTCTTTTCTTATTTGGGGGGATTCTTTTTGACCATATATCCATTTTTTATCTTAAATGCCCAGATTCCCCTTTCCATCCATTGCATTCTCTTGGTGAAACTTGCCTCTGTATTTCCTTTTCAATTCTATTTTTTTTAATTTTTTTTTATTTTGAGAAACCCTTAAGTTTGTGTTTTCTTTATTGCCTCTATTTTGATTTTCAGGTCCTAAACAGTTTTAATTATTTCTTTTAACTGTGTGTTTTTCTGTCTTTCTTTGGGTGATTTCTTCACTTTTTCCAATTGTTTTTGTTTTCCTCAATTTCTTTAAATAATTTATTAATTTACTCTTTCACAATCTATTATTTTTATAGAGTTGGTTTTAAGGTCTTTTTTTCTCCTTCATTTATGTGGGAATATGCAGAACCTGCTATGGTAGGATAGCAGAGCTCTAGTGAAGATATAGTGCCTTGGCTGTTGTATTCTTATGCTGGCATGGGGGCATCTGGATTTGAGGTGATTATAGATCCAGGTGTTGATTTCTGAATTTATCTCTGTTGGATGACTGTTTTATTCCTTGGTTTCTGTTTCCTCTCTGTATTCTCAGAGAGTGTAGTGACTGTGCATTGACTGTCTTCCTGTCCTGTTCAGCTGCTGTGTTCATAGGAATCACCTGATGATGTTGGAGTCCAGGATACTAATGTGAGTTGGGGGAAGAAATATTGAAAGAGAAGATATTTGTGGTTTCTTGGGGATTGGATCAAAGAAGAAAGGGAGACCACAGCAGGTTTCAGCTACAGAGCTGGAGATGAGACTCAGGAATTGGATTTCCGGAGCAATAGGAAAGCTGTGGGTCCATCTTTAGCCCATTTGCTATTCTTGTAAAGGAGGCCCTTGAGTTAGTAGTGAATGCCAGCTGGATTTGAGCCTAGACAAGGAAGCAAGTTGAGGGAGAGAGTTTAGGAGGAAGTGTTTTGTGAAATCTATGAAAGATGTGAATAGGAGGGAGGGAAGGGCTGTTCTGATGTGCTAAGGAAGAGGCTGGACGATTGGGTCTCAGGGAACAGAGAGAGAAGAGAAGGCCTGATGGCAACCTGCCTGGTTTTCTCATAGGCATGGCCTGTGGTTTAGTTTGATTTGGGGTGTGGGGGGCTGTCATATAGTAATGGGTAAGAGGAGGGAGGTTGGGAGGAGATCACATTTATAAACATGTTGTGTGTGTATGTGTGTGTGTGTGTGTGTGTGTGTGTGTGCGCGCACACGCATGCTCACAGGCAGACACAGGCTCTACCACATAGGTAGAAGTCAGAGGATGACTTTCATCAGTGGTTCCTACCTTCAACCCTTTAACAACAGACTCCCTCGTTCCTGCTACATTGGCTCTTCACACTCTTTCCTAACAGTCCTTGAAGTTCCTGGACAGTTCTCACATCTCTGCTTCTCATATAATCACAGGAGTGGTAAGATTAAAGGAGAACACCACCACAAACGATTTTGCTTGCTTGTTTGCTTGTTTGTCTTTTTTTAATGTAGGTTTCAGGGATTGAACAGTCTCCAAACTTATGCAAACTTTACCTTCAGAGCCATCTCTCCAGGTACCTATTTGTAATATATTTCTTAGACTTCACTCACTAATAAAGTGTGAGAGATCAAAGAAAGGACATTAAACAGTTTTAAATTGCAAAGCAAAGGCATGGCAAACATGTTGCAATGCTGTAACACCGAGTCATTTTCTTACAAAGCCAACATTTTCAATGCAGGTAAAATTCAGGAAGCTTTTTTTACTGTGTGATCACTTAAGATCTCCTGAGTTATTTGCATCTTACATGTCAAACACATCAGGAAAATTCCCTTAAACGAAGGCAAATGCTGCCTTAGCCCTGTAAGCATGAATTACATATTTACAGCATCCCAGAGCAAATGCCAACACTGTTTATTACCATTTCATTTGAACTTTGTGAGGAAGTCAGTGGTCTATTGCACGTACAAATAGCATCAATGAATGTAGACAAACTATGCCTATCCTCAACATAGTTTGTATTTTCCTTGTTGTTGTTGTTGTTATTACTATTGTAACAAGTCTAATTGTTACAAATAGACTTGGGAGCAAGTGTACTAGCAAAGAATCTAAGTTGCTACCTCCTACTGTAACTATGGCCAAGATTTTACTAATTTAATAACCAAGCAGCAGCTGCTTAAGTGCCTGCTCCAGACAAGCAGCATCTCCACAGATGTGCTGTGCTGGAGAGTCAGCTCAGAAGCTAGGAGCACTGGTTGCTTTTGGAGAGGACCCAGTGTCAATTGCCAGCATATACATCATGGATTGCAACTACCTGGATCTCCAGTTCCAGAGAATCTGATGCCCTCTTCTGGCAGTAAGCTTGCAAGTGGTACACATATGTATATAAGGCAGAACATTTATACAAATACAATAAAAATAATTTTTAAGAAAGAAAATCTGGGCACCACAGAACCGGACAGCTTCTGGGACAGGCAGAGCCACAGAGCCGCTGAGGCAGCACCCTTTTTGGGCCGCAGCCAGCCAGCCACCGTCCCGACCAGAGGACAAGTGTCCACCTGGCTCAGAAGGCCCCAGCCTCAGGAGCAGCGGATACCACCTTGGTTCCGGGACTCCGCCGAACTTAGGAACTTAGTCTGCACAGGTGAGAGTCTGCACCACAGAAGCTGACAGCTTCTGGGACCTGCCAAAGCAACACAGCTTCTGGGAAAGGTCCTGTTTTGGGCCTTCTTCTTCGGCCAGGAGGAGGTCCAAACACAAGATATCTGTGCACCTTCCCTGTAAGAGAGCTTGCCAGCAGAGAGTGCTCTGAGCACTGAAACTCAGAGGAGAGAGTTTGTCTCCCAGGTCTGCTGATAGATGGTAACAGAATCACCAGAAGAACAATCTCTAAACAGAGTCAACTATAAGAACTAACTCCAGAGATTACCAGATGGTGAAAGGTAAACGTAGGAATCTTATTAACAGGAACCAAGACCACTCACCATCATCAAAACCCAGCACTCCCACTTTGCCCAGTCCAGGGCACCCCAACACACCCGAAAACCTAGACCCAGATTTAAAAGCATATCTCATGATGATGGGAGAGGACATCAAGAAGGACTTTAATAACTCACTTAAAGAAATACAGGAGAAGGGGCTGGTGAGATGGCTCAGTGGGTTAGAGCACCCGACTGCTCTTCCAAAGGTCCAGAGTTCAAATCCCAGCAACCACATGGTGGCTCACAACCATCCGTAACAAGATCTGACCCCCTCTTCTGGAGTGTCTGAAGACAGCTACAATGTACTTTACATATAATAAATAAATAAATAAATAAATCTTTAAAAAAAAAAAGAAAATATCCAATTTAAAAAAAAAAAAAAAAAGAAATACAGGAGAAGACTGCTAAAGAGTTACAAGTCCTTAAAGAAAAACAGGAAAACACAATCAAACAGGTAGAAGTCCTTACAGAAAAAGAGGAAAACACATCCAAACAGGTGATGGAAATGAATAAAACCATACTAGACCTAAAAAGGGAAGTAGACACAATAAAGAAAACTCAAAGTGAGACAACACTGGAGATAGAAACCCTAGGAAAGAAATCTGGAACCATAGATTCGAGCATCAGCAGCAGAATACAAGAGATGGAAGAGAGAATATCAGGTGCAGAAGATTCCATAGGGAACATTGGCACAACAATAAAAGAAAATGGAAAATGCAAAAAGATCCTAACTCAAAATATCCAGGAAATCCAGGACACAATGAGAAGACCAAACCTACGGATAATAGGAGTAGATGAGAATGAAGAATTTCAACTCAAAGGACCAGCAAACATCTTCAACAAAATTATTGAAGAAAACTTCCCAAATCTAAAGAAAGAGATGCCCATGAACATACAAGAAGCCTACAGAACTCCAAATAGACTGGACCAGAAAAGAAATTCCTCCTGACACATTATAATTAGAACAACAAATGCACTAAATAAAGATAGAATACTAAAAGCAGTAAGGGAAAAAGGTTAAGAAACATATAAAGGCAAGCCTATCAGAATTACACCAGATTTTTCACCAGAGACTATGAAAGCCAGAAGAGCCTGGACAGATGTTATACAGACACTAAGAGAACACAGACTCCAGCCCAGGCTGCTATACCCAGCCAAACTCTCAATTAACATAGATGGAGAAACCAAAGTATTCCACAACAAAACCAAATTCACCCATTATCTCTCCACCAATCCAGTCCTTCAAAGGATAATAACAGAAAAAAAAAAAATACAAGGACAGGAACAATGCCCTAGAAAAAACAAGAAGGTAATCCTTCAACAAACCTAAAAGAAGACAGCCACAAGAACAGAATGCCAACTTTAACAACAAAAATAACAGGAAGCAACAATTATTTTTCCTTAATATCTCTTAATGTCAATGGTCTCAACTCCCCAATAAAAAGACATAGACTAACAAACTGGCTACACAAACAAGACCCAACATTTTGCTGCTTACAGGAAACCCATCTCAGGGAAAAAGATAGACACTACCTCAAAATGAAAGGCTGGAAAACATTTTTCCAAGCAAATGGTGTGAAGAAACAAGCTGGAGTAGCCATCGTAATATCTGATAAGATTGACTTCCAACCCAAAGTCATCAAAAAAGACAAGGAGGGGCACTTCATTCCCATCAAAGGTAAAACCCTCCAAGAGGAACTATCAATTCTGAATATCTATGCTCCAAATACAAGGGCAGCCACATTCATTAAAGAAACTTTAGTAAATCTCAAAGCACACATTGTACCTCACACAAAAATAGTGGGAGACTTCAACACACCACTTTCACCAAGGGACAGATCATGGAAACAGAAACTAAACAAGGACACAGTGAAACTAACAGAAGTTATGAAACAAATGGATCTGACAGATATCTACAGAAGATTTTATCCTAAAACAAAAGGATATACCTTCTTCTCACCACCTCATGGTACCTTCTCCAAAATTGAATACATAATAGGTCACAAAACAGGCCTCAACAGATTCAAAAATATTGAAATTGTCCCATGCATCCTATCAGATCACCATGCACTAAGGCTGATCTTCAATAACAAAATAAATAATAGAAAGCCAACATTCACGTGGAAACTGAACAACACTCTTCTCAATGATACCTTGGTCAAGGAAGGAATAAAGAAAGAAATTAAGGACTTCTTAGAGTTCAATGAAAATGAAGCCACTTCATACCCAAACTTATGTGACACAATGAAAGCATTTCTAAGAGGAAAACTCATAGCTCTGAGTGCCTCCAAAAAGGAACTAGAGAGAGCATACATTAGCAGCTTGACGACACACCTAAAAGCTCTAGAACAAAAGGAAGCAAATTCACCCAAGAGGAGTAGAGGGCAGGAAATAATCAAACTCAGGGGCGAAATCAACCAAGAAGAAACAAGAAGAACTATTCAGAAAATCAACCAATCGAGGAGCTGGTTCTTTGAGAAAATCAACAAGAAAGACAAACCCTTAGCCAGACTCACTAGAGGGCACAGGGAAAGCATTCTAATTAACAAAATCAGAAATGAAAAGGGAGACATAACAACAGATCCTGAAGAAATCCAAAACACCATCAGATCCTTCTACAAAAGGCTATACTCAACAAAACTGGAGAACCTGGATGAAATGGAGAAGTTTCTAGACAGATACCAGGTACCAAAGTTGAATCAAGATCAGGTTAATGATCTAAACAGCCCGATATTCCCAAAGAAATAGAAGCAGTCATTAATAGTCTCCCAACCAAAAAAAGCCCAGGACCAGATGGGTTTAGTGCAGAGTTCTATCAGACCTTCAAAGAAGATCTAATCCCAGTTCTTCACAAATTATTCCACAAAATAGAAACAGAAGGTACTCTACCCAACTCATTCTATGAAGCCACAATTTCTCTGATACCTAAACCACAAAGAGACCCAACAAAGATAGAGAACTTCAGACCAATATCCCTTATGAATATTGATGCAAAAATCCTCAATAAAGTTCTTGCTAACCGAATCTAAGAACACATCAAAACAATCATTCATCCTGACCAAGTAGGTTTCCTCCCAGGTATGCAGGGATGGTTCAATATACGGAAATCCATCAACGTAATCCAGTGTAATCCAGTATATAAAGAAACTCAAAGACAAAAGCCACATGATCATCTCATTAGATGCTGAGAAAGCATCTGACAAAATCCAACACCCATTCATGATAAAAGTCTTGGAAAGATCAGGAATTCAAGGCTCATACCTAAACATGATAAAAGCAATCTACAGCAAACCAGTAGCCAGCATCAAAGTAAATGGTGAGAAGCTAGAAGCAATCCCACTAAAACCAGGGACTAGACAAGGCTGTCCACTCTCTCCCTACCTATTAAACATTGTACTTGAAGTCCTAGCCAGAGCAATTAGACAACAACAGGAGATCAAGGGGATACAAATTGGAAAGGAAGAAGTCAAATTATCACTTTTTGCAGATGATATGATAGTTTATATATGTGACCCTAAAAATTCCACCAGAGAACTCCTAAGCCTGATAAAGAGCTTCAGTGAAGTAGCTGGATATAAAATTAACTCAAACAAGTCAATGGCCTTTCTCTACAAAAAGGACAAACAGGCTGAGAAAGAAATTAGGGAAACAACACCCTTCTCAATAGCCACAAATAATATAAAATACCTAGGCGTGACTCTAACTAAGGAAGTGAAAGATCTGTATGACAAGAACTTCATGTCTCTGAAGAAAGAAATTAAAGATCTCAGAAGATGGAAAGATCTCCCATGCTCATGGATCGGCAGGATCAATATAGTAAAAATGGCTATCTTGCCAAAAGCAATCTACAGATTCAATGCAATCCCCATCAAAATTCCAACTCAATTCTTCAAAGAATTAGAAAGGGCAATCGGCAGATTCATCTGGAATAACAAAAAACCTAGGATAGCAAAAAGTCTTCTCAAGGATAAAAGAACCTCTGGTGGAATCACCATGCCCGACCTAAAGATGTACTACAGAGCAATTGTGATAAAAACTGCATGGTACTGGTATAGTGACAGACAAGTAGACCAATGGAACAGAATTGAAGACCCAGAGATGAACCCACAGACCTATGGTCACTTGATCTTTGACAAGGGAGCTAAAACCATCCAGTGGAAAAAAGACAGCATTTTCAACAAATGGTGCTGGTACAACTGGCTGTTATGTAGAAGATTTCGAATTGACCCAGTACTATCTCCTTGTACTACCTTCAAATCTAAGTGGATTAAGGATCTCCACATAAAACCAGAGACACTGAAACTTATAGAGGAGAAAGTAGGGAAAAGCCTCGAAGATATAGGTACAGGGGAAAAATTCCTGAATAGAACAGCAATGGCTTGTGCTGTAAAATCGAGAATCGATAAATGGGACCTCATAAAATTTCAAAGCTTCTGCAAAGCAAAAGACACCGTCAATAAGACAAAAAGGGCACCAACAGATTGGGAAAGGATCTTTACCTATCCCAAATCGGACAGGGGACTAATATCCAATATATATAAAGAACTCAAGAAGGTAGACTCCATAAAATCAAATAACCCCATTAAAAATGGGGCTCAGAACTGAACAAAGATTTCTCACCCGAGGAATACCGAATGGCAGAGAAGCACCTGAAAAAATGTTCAACATCCTTAATCATCAGGGAAATGCAAATCAAAACAACCCTGAGATTCCACCTAACACCAGTCAGAATGGCTAAGATGAAAAATTCAGGTGACAGTAGATGCTGGCCAGGATGTGGAGAAAGAGGAACACTCCTCCATTGTTGGTGAGATTGCAAGCTTGTACAACCATTCTGCAAATCAGTCTGGTGGTTCCTCAGAGAATTGAACATAGTACTACCGGAAGATCCAGCAATACCTCTTCTGGGCATATATCCAGAAGATGCCCCAACCGGTAAGAAGGACACATGCTCCACTATGTTCATAGCAGCCTGATTTATAATAGCCAGAAGCTAGAAAGAACCCAGATGCCCCTCAACAGAGGAATGGATACAGAAAATGTGGTACATTTACACAATGGAGTACTACTCAGCTATTAAAAAGAATGATTTTATGAAATTCCTAGGCAAATGGATGGACCTGGAGGGCATCATCCTGAGTGAGGTATCCCAATCACAAAGGAACTCTCACAATATGTACTCACTAATAAGTGGATATTAGCCCAGAAACTTAGGATACCCAAGATATAAGATATAATTTGCTAAAAACATTAAACTCAAGAGAACGAAGACCAAAGTGTGGACACTTTGCCCGTTTTTAGAATAGGAAACAAAACACCCATGGAAGGAGTTACAGAGACAAAATTTGGAAGTGTGACGAAAGGATGGACCATCTAGTGATTGCCATATCCAGAGATCCATCCCATGATCAGCTTCCAAACGCTGACACCATTGCATACACTAGCAAGATTTTGCTGAAAGGACCCAGATAAGCTGTCTCTTGTAAGACTATGCCAGGGCTTAGCAAACACAGAAGTGGATGATCACAGTCAGCTATTGAATGGACCACAGGGCCCCCAATAGAGGAACTAGAGAAAGCACCCAAGGAACTAAAGGGAACTGCAACCCTATAGGTGGAACAACAATATGAACTAAGCAGTACCCCGGAGCTCTTGTCTCTAGCTGCATATGTATCAAAAGATGGCCTAGTCGGCCATCACTGCAAAGAGAGGCCCATTGGACTTGCAAACTTTATATGCCCCAGTACAGGGGAACGCCAGGGACAAAAAGGGGGAGTGGGTGGGTAGGGGAGTGGGGGGGGTGGGTATGGGGGACTTTTGGTTTAGCATTGGAAATGCAAATGAGCTAAATACCTAATAAAAAGTGGGAAAAAAGTTAAGGTATTAACAGTAAAAAAATAAAAACACATTATTATATCTGTGACAAATAATTTATATAAATATTTACTTTATAAAATTTTGTCATTTATAATTGACTAAATTTTATAAAATAATTTTCCAAAATATGTTACTAATATAAATGTTACTTTTGAATATTTTGCTTAATTTTAGTTTTGCTTTTTAAAAAATCAATGTTTGTGGATTATATTTATATCACTCAGCCTTTTCCCAGCCCCTCTTTCTTATGTCTACCTCCATTCCCTCTCAAGTTAATGGCCTCAATTTCATTAATTTTGTTTCATATTTTATATATATATGGTGTGTGTTATTATTAAATAACTTGCCAAATTTGTTAGATATGTAAAAATTTCTGTCTAAATCTTTAAGCACTGCATTGGAAAAGAAATTAAAAAAAATAGTAACTTAAAAAAAAAGAAAGAAAAAAAATCTGTGATGTCACTGACTTTAAAAAATAGCATAATTTGGTGAAATTTCAAAAAGTCCACATACATATGTAAATAACATAAACAGTAATATAATTGATTATACTATCAGTGGGTTTTTTTTTATTATGACCTATCTTAAAATTTTAATGAGCTCATTGGCTTTCAGTAGTGGCATCTTAATTAAAATTATAATTTAGTACTATAAATACAGAACTCATTTGATGTAATCATTTATGTTTAAATCATAATTTTCTTATCCTAGTTCCCATTCTCTCATACTCTGATTTTTCAAAGGATGTTATAAAGACCAAAGGGTTTGAATGCTCTAAGGAGTATTGACTGATAGTCTTTTTCCAATAATCCCATTAATCTCTTCTCAATAAATGCATTAAGAGATAGTGTGCTTGCTCCCAAAACTATTTATAACAATTATACTTGTGAGAATAAAGATCATATAAATTAATAACACATGATGTAATTCAGGAATTATGAGAGTAAAGGGTAAGGTGTCTAATGAAACTGGGAATATGCTGAGAGAGGGCACAGGTATGAGATACTTGAAAAAATATCTATACACCAAGGCAAGGCCCCTTGCAGAGTCTAGAGGATATAGTTGTCAAAAACAAAGAGCATTATTTTGCAAATTCAGTTTTCTTGAAGAAATACATATATAATCATTATAAAATCTTCTTAGCATATATTGATTGTACATGGTGATGATGATTTCACTGTAACCACAGCTGGACTCATTGTCATTTCTTCTCATCCCTGTTCCTGCTATCCCATTTCCCTAACTTAGGCTCTTTCTTATCCTTTCTTGTCTTTTATAAATGACTCTCTCTCTCTTTCTCTCTCTCTCCCTCTCTCTCTCTCTCTCACTCTCTCTCTGTATTGGTCTGAATCTAGCTAATTTTGCTTAACAACATGATTTCTACTTCCAACCATTTTCATGAATATGACATAATTTCTTCCTTTATATCTGAATACATTATTTATACATTTAGTATTTATCATTGCGATGGCTTGTATATTCTTGGACCAGGGAGTGGCACCATTTGGAGGTGTGGCCTTGTTGGAATTGGTGTGACCTGGTTGAGGTAGGTGTGTCACTGTGGTTGTGGGCATAAGATCCTCACCCTAGTTGCCTAGAAGTCAGTCTTCCACTAGCAGCCTTTGGATGAAGACTTAGAACTCTCAGCTCCTTCTGCACCATGCCTGCCTGGATGCTACCATGCTCCCACCTTGATGGAAATGGACTGAACCTCTGAATCTGTAAGCCAGCCCAAATTAAATCTTGTTTTTTATAAGACTTGCCTTGGTCATGGTGTCTGTTCACAGCAGTAAAACATTCCTGTGACAACCTGACCATGTTTTGGGGAGGACTGTGGAAGGACTTTGGAACTTTGAGCTAGAAGACCCATCCAGTGTTAAGAGCTCTGTGGGATGTTGTGTAGGAACTTGGAAAATAATGTTGAGAACAGTGCAGAATATGGAAACCTGGCTTGTGAAATTTCAGAGGGAAGATTAAAGACTCTTTTCAGGGCCATTGCTGTTTTGATTGTGAAGATTCTGTGGTTCTGGTTAGCTGGGGCTGAAGAATCATCTGTGATTAACAAGATACAAGAACTACTAAAGAAAAACCTTTGCATTACTGGAACTATTGATGCTGGTTCGCTGAAGCTAAGAAATTAGCAGTGATTAAGAAGAAACCAGTATCATTGAGGTGACATCTTCTGGGAAGTGTTTTCTGAGAGCACAGAGGCTGTGTTCCAGAGATAACCAAGGTTGTACCTTGTGTTGTGGCTGGTCTCAGTAATGTGTAAGAGTTACTCAGGTGGTACTGGTTTTGAAGGCATGAAGGGGTCATGCAGAGCAGCTGAGGCTCGGCACTGTTGAGAGGCCATGGAAGGCCATTGGTGAAGGTGCAGCCTCAGTTGCAATTGATGGCCCAGGACTGAAGGGGTCATGCAGTGTTTTAGAGAAGCCAGGACCATGAATGACCGCCAAGAACAGCAGCAGCAGTAGAGTACATGCATCTGGAGCCTAGAGGAAAATCTGTGTGCTACAAAGGACAGTGCTAGAGAAGTGACCCAAGCCCTTGGAGGAGCCCAGAAGATTGTGAGTTGGATCCTAGACATTGGACAGTTGGAGTTTGATTTTGCTTTTCACTGTGACTGTGCCCTGATGCTTTTCCCTTTTGAATGAAATAGTAGAACCCAGTTAAGAGACATTTAATTGTAAAGACTTTGGATTTTAAGAGATAGAAATTTTAAGAATTTGCAAAGACGGTGGGACTTTTAAAGTTGTTTAGACCTTGGGGATGAATAAGAAACTAAGTGTTGAGGATTACTAGTGATGTGTTTGTGTGTCAAGTTAACAAGGGGTCAATTGTACTGGCTAGTTTTGTGTCAACTTGACACAGGCTAGAGTTGTCACAGAGAAAGGAGCTTCAGTTGGGGAAATGCCTCCATGAGATCCATCTGTAAGGCATTTTCTCAATTAGTGATCAAGGAGGTAGGGCCCCTTGTGGGTGGTGCCATCTCTGGGATGGTAGTCTTGGTTCTATAAGAGAGCAGGCTGAGCAAGCCAGGGGAGGCAAGCCAGTAAAGAGCATCCCTCCATGGCCTCTGCATCAGCTCCTGCTTCCTGACCTGCTTGAGTTCCAGTCCTGACTTCCTTGGTGATGAACAACAGTATGGAAGTGTAAGCCAAATAAACCCTTGTCTCCCCAACTTGCTTCTTGGTCATGATGTTTGTGCAGGAATAGAAACCCTGACTAAGACAATCATTCATCTCTTGGTAGAAACCTAAGCTGACTCATGATTTTTGTACACAGTAGTTTCACCTCTGTGTGCAGTTAGCTCTGTGGTTAGCTGGCTTAGATTCCTTTGCATATATTCCCAGGAGTGGTCTAGGGAATCTTATGATAGTTCTAGTTTTATCATTTGGGGATGGCAAAATGCCATACTGATTTCCATAGTAGCTGGGCTAGTTTTTAAATTTTTAAATTGAATGGGAATGTCTATTTACTCTGGTTTGGTTATTGCACACCATTCACATATTATACTATAATACTGAATATTATGTTAATAAAACAACCAACATAAAGATACACAAATAGTATATCTAAATAAAAATAAAATTCAAAGTGTAAAATCACAAGACACAGGTTAGAAATGGAAAAATGTCTACTAAACTGTGACAAACTACTGAGTCATCAGGCTTATATCTATTCATGGAGAGGACTACGGTCAAAGACAGAATGGAGGTGCAGAATGCATGTAAGGCAACCAGGTCTGAGAAAAAAAGAGCATTCCTCCTGAATACCTTAGGGAAATGCAGACTGGAGAGTGGGGCAGCAGCACAAAGGAGATGAAGAACGTGAGGGAGGTGTTACAGACACTGGTCATTCACAGGTCAAAAAACAAGAGTTACCTGCTTAAGACAAGATGCTGTGTGACTGCTGAAATCACAGGCAGGCATGTCTGCTTTCACAGCTATGTCATCAAGCTGCCTATCAGAGAGAACTAGTGAATTGGGTGTTGGATGGAAAGACACATTTCTAAAATACCTTCAATCATCTCTTTTATTCTTGACAATTTCCAGGACATTAGGCTTGTTTCAATGGCATTATTTGAGGAGATGTAGCAGAGGAAAGAAAATACTTGTACATTTCAGGCACGGCACTTTTCTGGAGCCTCGTGTAGTCATGGTCTGTATGACTGGGACACTCCAGGTGAGTCTGCAGGGCTGGTAAAAATTGTATGAGAATTAAGACTGTAATTCTGTGTTACAGCAATGTTTTACATTGGGATGTTACACACTGCAAACCCTCCTACAAGAAGTTATTTGGAATGAAAACAAAATGAGGTAGGGAAAATCCCCATGAAATATGTATGCTGAATATCTTGATGTCACATGGGCTATGTTGAATGCAATTTCTTTTTAACTTAAATACTGAATATAATATAACTGGTAAGGCACTTTCTGCTTTAAGAGAATAATATTATTCCATGTCAAATATTCTGCCTGACTTTATAGTTCTTTACTCTGCAGAATAATATCAGGATATCTAAACATGAAATGCAAGCTATATTCAGTTAATTCTTTAAACATTGGATCCAAGAATAATATATAAGAATGAAGGGTTTATTCTTGCAGCTTGAGGTATTAAGTAGTTTCCAAGTACTATCTGCTACTGTGATTTTTTTTATCCTGTGTGTGTGTGTGTGTGTGTGTGTGTGTGAAGATTTTATTTTTATTTTTAATTATGTGTTTATGTGGGGTTAGGGAGTGCCTCTGAGTATGATACCTACCCAGGTCAGAAGAGGACATTGGATCCCATGGACCTAGAATTACAATACCTGTTGGAACTATATGTTAGCACTCTATAAAAATAGTACATGATCTTAACCACTGAGCCATCTCTCCAGCCTCTACCAATTTGTTTTAGAAAAAAATTAGTCTTAATTCTTTCTGACAGTTGTTGATATAATTTTTGTTGCCTGCTGGTTAATATACTATTTTTCCTAGTGATTCTCATTATCTTCAATTCTCTAATGCAACAAACATACAAGAGAAATGTTTTCTCTGGCATCCCAACTATAGCGATCATCCATATTTTATCTTTCTGTCACTCTTATGGTTTTCCTTGAAACCCTGTTGCTCTCTTGTGCATAATCATACAAAATATGAAGCAGTTAAAAGGACTAATACCATATGACCCTGGAATCTTGATTGCCCAAGACCTGGATACCAGATCTGAATCAGAGTAATCGGAGACTTCCAAGGAATGACAGAGTGCTGGAATGCTGAAACTACCTTGTCTCCTGCCTCGAGGGACCAGAGCACATCCACAGAATGGGAAGGAGAATGCATCAGGTCTGAATATGTTGCTGGTCATGCCGCCAAAGTGATAAAAGCAGAAGGAAAGATAAAATATAAGCCTATATGATTCTTTGCCCATTCTTCCTAATGCCCATTTGCGTTCCTATCACAGAATTTCTAAGGGATGCCCCAGCAGTGTCACAGTGTGCAATAGACTGCCAGAGCTACTTAGTCTGGGATTTTTTTCTTTCTATGAAAGCAACAAAATAGTTTTTATTCAAGAACTGTTACAATTTAAATTCCTTTTGGGGATGTTTGTAATTTATAATGCAGAAAGCATTTGCATTTTTATATAAGCAAACATTTTTTAAAGTACCTTTCTTGAATATAATTCTTTGAATAGTAATAATAATGACAGTTAATTTGCATTGGGGGGGGGGGCTGTGAAATCCTAAGTGTTATGTTTCCATAAGCAACATGCCATACTGTTGTCAAGGTACATACCATGGCAGGAAGAAAACTGAAGCTCAGGAAAGTTGATTGAGGGTAGACAAATACTTGTCACACTGATACCATCAAACACACAAACACACACACAAACACAAATGCACACGTTCACCTGCCCTGGAGAAAGCTTGTCAAGAGGCGATTTCAGCTGGTGAACTCCTTTAAGGACAGCCTTGTGTGCAGAGAGAGCTATCTCTGCATAACTCGATTTTGTTGCTTGTGTCCAGTGATGAATGACAACATAAAATTCCAGGTTGGGATAAACTCTGCAAGCACCTCTAGTAATGGATGGAAAGACTTACCTTTCAGCTCCACTTCTCCCCTACACATTCTGCTTTCCTATGACTCCCTTATACAATTGTTTAGTACAGGGGTGCTCCCTAATAAACACCTAAGACCTAACCTCTCTCTTTGAGTCTGCACTCTAGGCAATCCAATCTGTTGCATTAAGTTAACTTCTCCCAGTTCTACCAGCTGACTCAGGTAGAACAGTAAATTACATCATCTCTTTAATCCCAACCTCGTGTGCTTCTCTTTGTTCTAGCATACTACTCTCTGCAGGGCTTTTCACATAGTCATAGATGTTTATTTCAGCAGGAAAGTTGGTCAATAGATAAGTCTTGAAATAATACTCTAGAGGGAAACCAACTGTCTTTTCCTTATTAGAAATACCTCTGTAAGCACATAAATTTGTGAATTAGGAAGTGAACGGCTTATTCAGCAGGGATTCTTACTAAATGCAGAGATGGAGAGTTCAACTGTCAAACACAGGAGTGTCCTCTTGGCTCAGTTTTGATGTAACAGAGACCAAGGGATGACATAAAATCCATGACAATCTCAACCCCAAAGAAAACTCAAGACTTCAAACAAATTTTTGCTCTACTAATGCTGAAAAGAATCAGACTTTAAAATTAACTTAACTAGGTAGGAAATTAGATTAAATTTTCAGCATTTCCATTCACAATCTCAATGCTTATCCTACTGAGAGATTGGTGCTTTGAATGAAAATGGCTCCTCTAGGTTCACAGTGAGTGACACTGTTAGGAGGTGTGGTCTTGTTGGAGGAAGTGTGTCACAGAGGGTAAGCTTTTGGAGTTTCCAATGCTCAAGCCAGGTCCAGTGTCTCATTCTTTGCCTGCAGCCTGCAGATACAGCACTCATTGCCATGTTCCCTATTGTGATGATAGTGAACTAATCTTCATAACCTGTAAGCCAGCCCAAATTATAAGATTTCCTTCATAAGAGTTGCTTCGATCATGATGTGTTTTTACAACAATGAGCCCTAACTAAGACACTTAGGGAGTTGGTGTTCTAGTCTTAAGAGCAACTAACTGCACAAATCATCCTTCCTTTGACCAAAAACTACAAAACCTCTCCCCAAGAATCTGACCAATTAGAAAAGGAAATAATTTCAAAGAAGCATTTGGGATTCTAACAATAGAGATACCAGCATTCAGGAGTTAATGGTTAGGTAGCATTTAGTGAGTCGTGTTTCCTACCACCACTCCCTATACCAGAAGGCAACTGAGAGCTGGCAAATGAACAAAGGGGCATAAAGGCTACTCTGAGTGATGGAGCCCTGTTGTCTGTGGGCTCCAATTAGGAACATGCCTTTCTTCCGTAATATGAATTGGAGCATATTGCTATTGAGAAGCATTGCCTGTCCCTGGATGGAGCCCTGTGCTGTTTAATTTGATCTTAATTCTGGATGACCATGAATCATGAGAAGACACATGTACTTCAAAGGAACTCTAGTGAATTGCAGAAACCTGACCTGAACCCTGTGCTACCCAAGCCCCAGGAGCTTACTGCTGAACCAATGACTGCCCTACATGCACCCCATGGAGCTGTAGTGAGGTCCCTCATTCCTCCCTGTCCCAAGCACTGATCCTTGAGCAGCATCTAGGCAGAGGAATCCATGGATGGTTACCCTTTGCTAGCCAATGGGTATGGTCTGTCCAACTTTCCTAATCAATTGTTGTTACAAAATATTCAGACAAAAGAAACTTAGTGATGAAAGGCTTCATTGACTCACAAGTCCAGGTTACACTGCATCATTATGGGGAAATCAAGATATCAGGAATTTCAAGCAGATAGTCAAACTACATTCACAGAGCAGAGAAAAAATGAAAGCATGCTTGGTAGTGTTCAGCTCCTTTCCCCAAACCTTGACTGGCTGGTTGGTGTCCCTACATAAAATAAAGATTAAATTCTAAATTCCAAGTGCATTACGTCTTATGGTGATTTAAATGAGAATGGCACCCATAGGTCCATGTATTTGCATACATGGTCCCCAGTTTGATAAACAACTTGGATGATTAAAAATATGTCCTTTTTAGAGTAGGTATGTCTTTGTTGAAGGAAGTATGTCACTGCCAGTGGGCTTTAAGGTTTCATATAGTCCATGCCAATCAAGTAGTCTCTCTCTCTCTCTCTCTCTCTCTCTCTCTCTAACTCTCTTTCTCTCTCTGTCTCTCTCTCTTTCTCTCTCTCGGCCTACCAATTTGGATGGAAATCTCTTAGCTATTGATCCAGTGGCATAAATGAATACTGCCACACTCCTTGCCATAATGATAATAGACTAAATGATAATAGACTAAGCCTCTGAAGGTGCAAGCCAACCCCAAATTAAAGGCTTCTCTTTATAAGAATTGCCTTGATCATGGTGTCTCTTCAGAGCAATAGAACAGTAACTAAGACAGTTCCTCTTGTCCAAGACAACTAGATGCCATGGAACCTTAGGTCAGGACTATGTGGTGGGTCTAGGAAGGGAAATCCTCGTTGTCTCCCCTAGCCAAGGCCCAGGTTCCAGGAAATCAGGAGCACCCTCTCCAGGGAGCTGACATCAGGAGCTCTGAGAGTTGAGTTCTGGTAAGAAGTGAAGACAGGGAAAGAAAAGAAATTCCGGAGAACAGAGTCTACATCTACGATAGCTATTTCTTCAAAAATAGGTTAGAAGCAGAGGACCTGCAGCCTGAGGAGAAGCACCATTTCTTAAGGCCATTCATCAGCTGGGCAAGCAAATCAAATGAACTTCTTGTGTTGGATTTGATTTGGTGGCTGTGCTACTATATTTTGTGGCTGTTTTGCATGTTTTACATTTTAAATTTGCAGCTAAAATTGGAAAATCAGGTTTCAACTTCTAGCTTCCTTAAATCTACCAATACTAAGCCAAATTATAGAATGCCATCATGCAGACATGGCTGATACTATGCCTAGAGGGGTGTCACTCTCAATACTACCTTACCCTGGTGTACAAAGAACCCTGAAGTGAGGCAAGGGAGAGTGACATCTCCTGTCAACTGAGGGAGAAGCTAAGTGGATCATGTGAGCCCTTTACTCTTGCTGTTTGACTGCTTGCTTCAGTGATTTACAAAAAAAAAAAAAAAAAAAAAAAAAACTCTGCCAAACGATTAAAGGAAAATGACAACTGACTTGCCCCTAAAACCACAGGTTTAAAAGATTCATACAGAAAGAAGAAAAATATTCTGAACCCTAAATAATGAACACTTTTAATCAGCACTTGGAAAGTAGAAGAGGCAGAATTGGGGCTCACAGCTACCCAGGTTTCACAGAGAGCAAGTCTTTAGAGGTGAAGGAGGGAGGGAAGGAAGGAAAAAAGGAAGGAAGGAAGGAAGGAAGGAAGGAAGGAAGGAAGGGAGGGAGGGAGGGAGGGAGGGAGGGAGGGAGGGAGGGAGGGAGGGAAGAAGAGAAGAAACAAACAAGCAAGGAACTTAAAACACAAAGTAGTGCATTTTAAGTTAAAAAACTGGCAAAAGTCAGTAAGAACTTAGGAAGTGTGATGGCTACTTCCACTTGTCAACTTCACTATATCTGGAATGAACTAAAATCCAGAAACAGAGAGCACACCTGTGATCCTGATCTTGAGGCTGGAAGTCACAAGCTTTTGATCCAGATCTTGAGGTGGGATGACACATGCTTTGATATGTGTGACGCACACCCTTAATCCAGATCTTGAGGCATACCTTTAATATGGGCCATACCTTCTGCTGGAGGCCTATATACTGACAATGAAGAAAAAAGAAGGGGGTTACCTGTTCTTTGCCTGCTTACACTCACTTTGCCAGCAGATCCAGTGGAGCCTACTTCTTTGGGATTCCAGCTTATACAGAGGGCCAGCTAAAATACCTAGCCTCATAGAACTAAGCAACTACTAGACTCTTGGACATTCCATTCACAGCTGGCCATTGTTGAGTAACTTAGACTACAGTCTGTAAGTCATTCCAATAAATTTAATAAATCCCAAAGATATACATACATATATATTTATGTGAGAGAGAGAGAGAGAGAGAGAGAGAGAGAGAGAGAGAGAGAGAGAGAGAGAGAGAGAGAGATTCAGTCCATAACTTCTGAGGCTCTAGAGGAACCTGACTAATACAGGAGGAGAAGGGGAAGCAATTTCCAAAACTCTGAGTTAACAGTCTGAAGACTTCAAGACCAAGCATTTTAAAGTGCCATGGCTCAAGTCCAAAGAACCTTATTTATAAATATGAGGGGTTAAACTACCCCCTAAAATTATTCTCCATGTGTAAATGTTCTGTTTGAGACCAGATATCCCATTTTAAGTTACAGTCCAGAGCTAGACATCTCAGCACCAAATCATTCCTAGGTACATTTGGACTATCCTGTAAGATATTGAAATGAAGCTGTATTTCAAAACTCTATAGCCTGAAGAATTGAAAACCCACACCTAGAGTTAATTTGTGAATTCCTGTGATATATCTATAAATAGATTTTAAGAAAATGTTTTCATAGATAGTAAATCCTACGTTCTGAAGGGAACTTTTCCCTAGCTGACTTGGGAAATACAGGTAGCATGCTGAATTTTACTGATGTTGGTCACCCCCTTATGTCTCCCAAAGTTGGATTGCTGCTAGTCCGTAGGAAAGAAAGTGTGGTTTGGGAATAACTTGCCTGAATAAGTTGAGCTGTCTGTACAATACAAGTGAGCAGATATGTTGCAACCTCAATGTTTAGATGAAGCTGTGGGAGAGTATAAAGCCTTCTTTTGGCTTCTTTTCAACTGTTTGACTCTCAAAATCCACAAGCTCAACAAACAAATTTAGGAAGAACCTGTTGGTGATGAGAACTACAAACATGAAACCTATCTACATGAAGATGTTGCTAGTACAGTGCACAATCAGAACCACACTAGCCTCAAAAACAAATGACTTGCCTCACCCTGGAGAGGCACACAGCAAAACGGCACTTCACTCTGAAATGTTGTACCTTTAGCCCTTCTTCTGGCCCAGGGCATCATACCAAAGAAAACCAGAAAAACAAACTGCTATAGTAGTTGATGGTCACACTGAACATGAATTTCTTGAAATAAGAGAAGTAAGAAACAACTGAATTAGAGCAAACAAAGACCAGCCAAGATGCCAAAAGGCTTGATGAACTAAGAGTTAATCCACTGGTTATTAGCCAGGAGACTATAGCACCACAATACTATAGACTATAACACAACCCAGGTATGTGTTGTACAAAAACAAGTAAGATGTATCCGCATTGTCTCCACTTTATTTTGAAACAATTTTCAGCTTTCACAGGTTAGAAAAAAAGTCACATCCCACCTCTCCTGATGCTGACACCTTCATAAGCCTAACACAGTTATCAAAAAGAGAAAACTAGTAGTAATTTAATTGTATTTACTAAACTTCAAGCCAGGCTTTATTCAAATGCTGCCAGTTTTTCATTCAATGGCCATTCCTCGTCTATAATCCAAGCCATGGTCCTACAAGATTTCAGCTCTGCCGCATTAGTCTACTGAGGAGTTTGCATCTTTTTCTGGTCTTCCTTCCTTCTCTTTTTATGCTTGACTGCTTTTGATAAGCATTGCTGTTGTCTGGTTGTATACTCCTCAGGGGATTGCCTGGTGCTTTCTCGAACTCTAATTTGCAATTTGCATGAGTCTTCCCATATGTAATGCCACACCCTTTCTGCATCCTGCATTAGGTGAACTGAGCTCTGATGTGAAGTGGCTTGCTACTGGTTTTCTTTACCTCGATTACTCGTCTCGTCTACAGAGGTTCCTTAGAGGCATCTCCCTCCTTTCCCGTTATAATAGTAAGTACCCTGTGAGTCCACACAGCTATTCCCCTAAAACACTAAATTTTATATTCACTCATGGGTCTTGCACACTATAGTATTTTGCATAGGGAATCTAAGAAGAGCTTCACACTGACCACTCAGATACTGATGTCAGGTATGATGAAAGTAATTGAACAATACTTTCATGCTGATTGGTCGGGATCACAGAAAGGACTCAGGACCCAAACTGTGAGCATGGTTTGCTCTTAGGGCAGGCTTTTTATAGAAAATCCAAGTGCAGGAGACAAGGGTGGAGCAGTATTACATTTTGGCTAACTGGACAAAATATTATCAGATGACCTTTAAGCTTATTGGTCCTAAGTGAGGTAAGTGAGGTGGTGGTTAGTGCTCTTACAGAGTACTGAGATAACAGAACATGACTATTACAATCATACTTCTATGGCCTTTTCAGTGTCAGCTACAAACAGAGTCGAAACTGAATTTCACCTTATGAGCAAAATGGAAATGAAATACAAAGTGGCTGCAGTCATGTTAAAAGGAGTGGACCTTAACAGTATTTGCCTAAGTTCTTACGTCAGTCTTGGTTGGTTTTTGTTTGTTTGTTTGTTTGCTTGTTTTGTTTTATTTAGTAAAAAAATATTCTGAAACAATAGAATTCTTTTCCCAGATGTCACTTACACCACCATAGCCTAACAGATCCTGTCCTAGGCCACAAGTGACAGTCAACCTACCTTTATTTTATCACTCATGTTGCTCCCATGTGGGTCATCAGGAATGTCCCAGTGGCTCTCGAGTCCTTCCAATAATCTTTCTTGTCCTTTTGTCTTTGGAGCACATTCTTACTTTCACCACATCAACGGACTATGATTCCTTTTAATGACAGTGACTGAATTGGCACCTAGAACAAAAGACTGAATTCTTCAGAAGAAGTAAGAAAAGATATGGTCCCCACAATGTTTCCTTCACAATACACAGCATATATTAAAAATTACTGGATTTGTGAACAAGCAGAGCAATGCCACCCATAATCAAGACAGAAAAAAGAATACTAGAGCAATTCCAACAGACAAGCAAGGTATTGAAATTACCTAAAACATAAATTTATTTTAGTGGAGGTGGTGTTTCAAACAAGGCCATGATGTGTGACACACTAACCTCAAACTCATGCTTACCTAGTCTTAGCCTCCTGAGGGTTGAGATTAGAGGCAGGTGCCACCATGCCTTATACAAAACGTCAGTAATTCAAAACTGGATAAACATAGAGTAGCCCATAGAAAGGGAGATAGAAAATTTCAGGAGACTTTAGGAAAATAAAAACGAAACAGGAGTTCTAGAATTGAAAAATGTGTCTATATTTTTAAAGAACCATGAACCCAAGTTTGACCATTGCTGGAAAGAGCCTCACAACTCTTTCTGCCATATTTGCTTCAGGCCACAATGCTCCTCTGATTTGCCTCTGATGCTATTATTTTTCTTATCCCTTGGAGCTTATCATTCCAGGTGCAAATTTACTTTTTCCCCAAGTGGTGTTTGAATTACTTTTAAATATATAAATAATATGTTTTTGTACTTTTTTGAGATACATGTTATGAAACTGTCTTTAGATTTCATCCACATTGGTATTTATACTTTATTACCTCTGGAATAGTAATTCATTTCTTGAATGAGTCACTAGTTATTTTGTTCTTTTGATTTGCACCTAATGTACAGCACTTAAGTTTAAAAGTGAAGCTACCGGGCTGGCAAGATGGCTCAGTGGTTAAGAGTGCCGACTGCTCTTCCAAAGGTCCTGAGTTCAAATCCCTTAACCACATGGTGGCTCACAACCATCCGTAATGAAATCTGATACCGTCTTCTGGAGTATCTGAGGACAGCTACAGTGTACTTATATATAATGAATAAATAAATCTTAAAAAAAAAAAGTGAAGCTACCATTAGATGAGGCAAGGTAATCCTTGCCTGTAATACCATACTTGATAGGTGGAGGCAACAGGACCTGTAATTCAAGAACAACTTTGGCTATAACAAACTTGAGGACACTCATAGTCTCAAGTATGGAACTCCATTGCAGAGTATCAAGAATGTAATAAGTATAATGCTACTATAAACATTCTATGTCAGTCTGCTAGAGAGCAGGAAAGAGAATCTGTGATACTCCACATAATATATTTCCATACAAATAGTGTCTTGTTTTATGGTTTGTACCTTTATATCAAATCTCCTGTAGTCAGGTTTTGCTTCGACCTAATTATGTGACTTTACCTTTAGAGGATTTGCCAAATGTGGCATTATTCACCTGTGACCACATTACCAGGATGCTACTTACTGACTAAATGTTTTAATTTAATTTAACTTGATTCTTACATGTATAATATGCTGCTTTTCCATTTTTCTATCATTTGTTCAGTTTCTCTGTGCATTTTCTGCTGGGCGATTTTTGCAATGTATAATCTCCATGTAAAATTCTTCAAAAGCTTAAGTTAGTTTTAACTACCATTTTATATCTTTTAAGTATTTTCTATATTTTATAATTTTTCAAATATTTATTTATTCTAAATTAATTGTGATAAGTTAGGAGATAATAGTGTGTCCTACCCATCACCATACTCAAAGCTAGATATAATATACCCATTACCTTTCACAGTTACCTTAGAGTGATCTTTGGATCAGCTTAAACACCCTTGGCTCTTCCTTTGTGAATTTTAGTATCGACTTTACAAATTGCACAAAAGAAACTCCATATGTGTTTTCAAAATAGACTTGCATTGAACTAATCTTGGAAAGCTTGACATGTGTGTGTGTGTGTGTGTGTGTGTGTGTGTGTGTGTGTGTGTGTGTGTGTGATAGTAATTTTTAGTCACAAGCATGTTAAAACCCATCTTATACTCAGATTTTTCTTTGATAACTTGATTTTTTTTTTCAGAGTGCTTGCAAACCTACCATATGGTTTTTTTGTTGCCACAAGGAATATGTTTCTTTATTATATTTCCTAATTTGTTTTTACTTGTCTGGAGCTATTGATTTTTGTGTGCTGTGTTAGGAACAGCTCAGCTCCCAGGGCCTGTTTGACAGTGATTTGAAATGTGTACATGAGTAAACAGAAGACATGATGCAGTCTGACTCAGACTCAATGCATGCACGAAGCAGATGTTACTGCACTCACTTGGAAATTTGTATTCACAGTTTGAAAGTCTGTGTCTGCTCCCACTTTAAAAAGGCTTAAATGGGAAGTATTTGTGAACCACATAAGTTTCAGCCAGATCCAAGCTATTGGCTTGACTGCCAAGTACCTTTCTTTTGCCTCACTTCAGATTCAGGAAGTATGCATCTATCAGCTGACAGTTGTATGCCCATCAGTGCTTGCCTTCACAATAAATCCAGATTCTGCAATGGTGTTGGTGTTGTTGCACATCAAACTCAGCTAAGTTAAGCTGCAAGGCCTTATTCTATTTTCATGAAAGACCCCTTGGGGACAGAGGACCCTGTGACAAAAAGCAACTCAAGTGTATATTTCAGTTGTCACATCAATATGAAGGGGATTAAGGGTCAAACAGTGTCCATTATCCCCTGTTCTTATATTTCTCTGAGACACATTGTCCCATTTCTAGACAAAAGATAATTTTTTAAAAATATGTTTAAATATTCTGCAAACGTAGAATGATTGGAATTCTGTGGGCCTAATTTCCATGCCAGTGGCTTTTATTCTATTTACTTCCTCCCCCTTTAAAATATGCCTTTATCTCCATTAGCTACAAAATGCAGAATAATAGAAAATATATATTGAGGAAGCAATTTGATGAAAACCACTTTAAAGGGATAATTTAAATAATCCGGAGAAATTTTTTTGTTGGCTCTCCTTTTCACTACACATAGGGGCTAACTCCATCAGACTGCCACTTTATTATGTTCACTAGCCTTACCTAAAAGGCCTCAGTCTCATGTGGTAACCACACCGATTCCTAGAATGTCATTGACTGGTGTGCTAAAGTGTAAGTCAATCGGCTGGGAGAAAATAGCAGTTTGTAGTGCTGTCGTTGTTCTCTGAACAAACAGCTGTTCATTCTTTACATCTAGAATGGAGTCTGTTACATGGCCATGTTTCTTCCCAGAGGTTAAGGGATAAATAAGTTCCTGCTGAGTCACAGTAGAAGTATTGGGTAAAACACTGTGTGAATCTATAATAACAAAAGAAAGACTGCTGTCATCTTTAGTGTTTCTATGTACTGAGCACTGTTTCAAAATTACAACTCATCGATTTTATTTAATCATCAAAACCATTAATAATGATAGCCAGCATACTTTATAGTCAGATGAATCTGATGTGTACCTGATACAATTTTAGTCACCCCATTTATCTTTCATACATCCCTCAGAGAGGCACTGTAAGAGTTCTATATTCAAAACAAGGGAAACAAAGTAACAAGGAAGCAACTAACTTCAGTAGATGGCCAGTAACTGAACCTGTCTTTGATACCAAGCTTGTACCAGAGACACACCATCCTGCAGGATGCCACCCATTTCTCTAACTCCACCTGCATTTTGCAGAGAAGAAGGCAGAAGCCCAGAGAGAGTGGCCTGCATCAGACCCTACGGTGGAAGTTCTACAGCCCGAGTCATGTAATGATGCCGCCAAAGCCTCTCTGTGTTCTTAGTTGCTCTTGGGAAAACATCTATTAGCCACACAGTGTTCTAACTGGAAGTGACCCTGCAGGACCTTCTAGAATCTACAGCTTGTCACACAAACAGAAAATGTGTTCTTCAGTAATGTACCACATATGGTGGAAGACCCCCATGATCTATGAGAGTAAGAAAACTGGGATGGAATGCATGATGGTGCTTCTCCTTCTGTTCAGAACAGATGGAGATGGGAAGGTGATGGCTCAGCACACAAGTCAGGCAAAAGAAAAGTTCAACTACTTAGAGACCAGCTTTAAGGAAGACCTTTTAGAGGGCATCAGTGGCACTTATGTCTTGAAGATAACCAATAACCAAGTAATTAAGGTTGGATCAATAGAAGGCAATTCATGCATAATATAGCAAATCTAGTCAACTACTCATGTATTCATGGCTGATAAGACCCTAAATCCTAGAGGAGAACCTACTGACCACTTTCTTAAACCTAACGAACATTCTAAATACCAATCCTTATATCCATATGTAAGAGTAGCTCTCTCTACTCATCAAAGAAGCTTCCTTTTTGCTGCAGACAGATCTCATTACAGAAAGATAGTACTGGTCGAAATGCAGAGAATAACTGACCATGGGTGCCTAGACCCAGTTGATACATCCACAATACAACCCCTATACCTAAAGTTCAGGAACTATCAAGGGATAGGGCGATGAAAGAACCAGAGGACAAGGACATCAATTATAGTACTAAGTCCTCTACATATGATAGGGAAGCTGCATCTATGAAACCTCAACACTGTGACAGTCTAAGCAAGATATGAACAATGATAACAACAGTTGACATTTCAACATGGATGGGAAACTCTCAAAAGGCCTGTTTTAGTTGTGATTTTATTGCCGTGAAGAGACCCTATGGCCATGGCAACTCTTATAAAGGGAAACATTTAACTGAGGCTGGCTTACAATTCATAGGTTTAGTTCATTGCCATCATGGTAGGAAGGATGGCAGCACACAGATCAACATGGTGCTGGAGATGGAGCTGAGATTTCTCTACATCTTAATCTGTAGACAACAGGAAGAGAAAGAGACATTAGGCCTGGCTTGAGCATCTGAAATCTCAAAGCCCACCCCCAGTGACACATTTCCCCCAACAAGACCATAACTCCTAATAGTACCACTCCCTATGAACTTATGGAGCTAATTTCATTCAAACCACGACAGGCTCTAACCCTAGATAAGCTACAAATCATTAAAGACTACTGGAAGACTGAGGATCAGTTTTTCCTCCAGGATGGTATCCTTCATTGATTAGTCAATACCAAATTGTTAGCCCTAAACAACCAGAAATACAAGCAACACTAAGTAGATGTAGCAGGTTGTATTTCTACATGTTCATATAAATGTGATGGTAATTAAAGAAAAAGAGAAAATGAGGAGCTAGATTGGGTCTCCTCAGAGAGGAGAGTGGGATAGCAAAAACACATTGTTTGGCATGTTAAAAGAATTAATAAAGATTACACTAAATGCAACCTTTCTACATACAAATGGAACCATGTGTTCCAACACCTCGAGAACTGCCCAGTGTGTGCTCAGTCCATGCTGGAAACAGCAGTTGTTTAGGTCCAGGGCCCTGCTGCCCTGCTGTGAGCCTCACCACTCAGGTCATGGCAGTGTCACTTTTGCTGCATGCTTCATCAGTTGTCAGCTCGTATTCTACTCACAGTCACAAGGCACAGAACAATGTTTTTCCTTTGCTGAATTCATCTAGGTTTGATTCACCATGTTTTACAAGGATTTTGATTTTGAAAAGTAAATAGTGAAGGTCTGATAAGGGGAAGATTTGCTCATCACGTGAACAGTGGCTCTGGCCTAGTTGCTGGATATTTGTATTTGGAGAAGGTATTGCTAAGGAACCCTGCTATCAACGTAACAGTCTCTTATGAGTGGATGGCTTTCTGAGCGTGGCACAAAATGGGCGATTCCCATTCTCAGTGAGGCCTACCTGTCTCTGTATTTCTAGAGTGTCCCTGAACACAGTTTGCTGGCCTTGTCTGAAAAGTGACCTGTACAGAGTTTTCTACAAGGCTACATAACTCAGCACACATGGCCAAATCTGGCTACCCACCTGCATGATAATTCGGTACTATATGATAACCATTCAACCTTTCCCACTTCCACACATACCCCTAAAGAGCTGTTGTATACTCTTGTCCTGAAACAATAAAGTAGACTTGCCTGAATCTTGCTCTTTGCATCTGCTCCCTGTTGGTATTTTCACTGGGCGCCTTCATATTTTCACTGGGTATCTGAAAACGTACATGTGGAAGGAAAAGAGAAATTACCAAATACCAGCTGCTTGGGATATTACTCATTCACGGGTTTTGAAGGGTGAAACTGAAGTGTAAGGACCGTGAATGCCTCACTGTTTTGCTTTGCTGCTTATTTTGTTGCTGTTGTTGTTAATTTTGTATTTCTTTTTATTTTGTATTTCTTGTATTTTTTGGTAATTCTTAGTCACACATTGTAACCAAATGGCTCATAGAGGATTCCACCATTAATAATATAGTTGTCATTATTTTTAATGTCCCCAGTTCTTCCTCCTCAGGCCTTTTCCACATTACCTTCAGTTAATGGGCCTCCTCAAACAATGATTTGGCAGTGAGTTACTGCAACAAAATTGTTGGGGCACATCAGGCTCCCCTGTGTGATATCCTAGAATCATCTAGATATTCATTATTGCTGTTCTCAATAAGAAAGCAGACTGAGGGAGCAGAAACAGAGGCTAAAATGGAGCTAAAAGCAGCTATGCTTGAGGTCAGCTCTGCTTCTTGCCTTGTCTGTCTTCACCAATGTTAAATTGGGTGACAGCTTACTTATATAAGCTGCCAAGTGAGAGGACTAGAGGATTTTTCAACAAATGATGGCTGGCTCATAGGTGGAGCTGATGCCTAAACAGACCAACTCTAATGTCTCCTTGAGAGATTGAATCACAGTGAGTGGGTGGAGTCCCCAAAGTGTAACCTGAGCTAAGGGGAATTACTCATGTCATTGCCACTAATAAAGCCACTAAAGCTGATGTGGGCTATAAAGGGACAAAACTAAGAGCTTTAATGACTCTTAGACAACAGAAATTTGTCTCTAAATGTAGGTCATAGAGGAAAGACTGAAGCAGAAGGGGGCTCTATGCTGGTTATCACAGACACAAAGTGGATAGCAGCAACCTTTACCTTGAACAGCATTTGGGGTTTTTCTTTGTGGTTAGAAGATGTCTACTCTGTACTCAGAGATCAATGCAGTTGCCCTGGGGCAACTGTTGAACTCCTTTAGTAACTCTATGCTACTTCTTTCTCTGAGCTGTTATTAGTGCAGAGAAGCAAGGTCAGCTTGTGCCAATGGAGACTTGGTGGAGAGCTTGGTCACACTTTGCATTCCAGATGTTTGGCCATTCTATCTATAGTGCTGCATTATTCAGGTTTCTGCCTGGAATAGACTAACTTACCTAATGATGGAGTGCTAAAATCTGCCTTAACATCTGTTCTGGTCCACAACTGTTAGCATTCTGTCTAAACTCCACCCTAGAGTTAACTGGCAACAGCCAGGTAGACTTGGCCCATCAAAAAAAGGGGCTGCCTACCCCCTCCTCTCCCTGTTGCCTCTCTCTCTCTTGCCACTTACCCTCTTGCTCCCCTTCTCTCCCCATTCCCTCCCCCCAGGTGCTCATGTCCAGCATCTGTTCTTCTCCTCCCCTCCCCTCTTCTTCTTCTTCCTCTCTCTCTCTCTCTCTCTCTCTCTCTCTCTCTCTCTCTCTCTCTCTCTCTCTGCCTTTATCTGTCTCTACTTTCTACTACACTCTTAACTCCGCTCCCCATGCCTTGAATAAACTCTACTCTATACTATACCACTGCGTGGCTGGTCCCTCAGAAGGAAGGGATGCCTTGGCATGGGCCCACCCAGGCACTCCCTCTTGCCCATACCTTACCACATCCCCATAGAACATATTCTTATATATCTTTATCTTTTTATAAACACATAAACAACCCCACCTCCCTGTACTCTCTTAGCCTCTCTGCAGACTGGCAGTATGTTCTAGCCCCTGTAAAACAGTGCACCAATCAGTTTCAGATAAACCCTGTGCTTGTGGAGACACAGTACCCTCTCCTACTTATAACTCTCAACTCAAGTGGCATGTACATATCAATTCCAAATGGTGAGTAACCACTGCAAGTGGCAGCAGCTGGTGGTAAACTGACGGGTGACCTTGGGCGTCCTTGATGCTTTCTGCAGTGCAATCTAAAAGCCACAAGTATCAGAGCAAGAGTTGAGTCTTTGAAGTCTCTTTCTGAAGACTCAGTAGTTGCCTGTTCTAGCAGAGAGCACCAGCTCTGCACAGTCTTTGTCTCACGGCCAAGTGACAAACAAGTCTGACATTTGGATAGAGAAAGCCTGGCATGAGTTCCAGAGTACACACTTTTGAGGTGAACATTGTTGTTTTTTCTCTACATCTATGGATTTTGTACCACCACTTTATAGTTCCTTGTATCTATTTTTTTTTTAAACCAAGAATTAATCAAGTTGGAAATTTTAATGCCTTCTCGGGAATTGCAGCAAATAAAACTTTGTGTTCTACTGAACAACAAAACAAAAGAAAGAAAGAAAGAAAGAAAGAAAGAAAGAAAGAAAGAAAGAAAGAAAGAGAGAAAGAAAGAGAGGAAGGAAGGAAGGAAGGAAGGAAGGAAGGAAGGAAGGAAGAAAAAGCAAAGATAAAGAGAGAAAGAAAGAAGAAAGAAGGAAGGAAGGAAAGGGAAGGGAAGGGAAGGCAACCTTTTGGTTTGTTGGCAGTCCTGGGGATTGAACCCAGGGCCTTATACATGATAGATGGGTGTTCAGCAATAGAGCCTCCACCCTACAGATTTAAAGCATTGTCCTCCCATAAGACATGAAATTTCTGAAACTCAGAACTGTGCCTCACATCCTGCTTTCCATAGGCCAAGCATAATACATAAAGCAGAGTACATGCATATTAAATGTTTCCTCAATGAATAAGTCTGTGTCCCATAAGTTATTTACTTGATAAAATTGTTAAATGCTACAAAGAACACACTCAGGAAACAAACAAATTCTTTGAAGGGATAGTCTTGAAATTTCCAGTCTAGAAAACATATAATGTTTATTAGTGCACATTGTATCTATAGCTCCCTGTCTATGTATGTGCACATAAGCACTATATATATATCATAATCTAACCACTTGTTAGCTGCACTTAGTGAGATATCAGTACTGACGTAAAACCTAACTGTGGCCTTTGTCTATGTCTTGGTGCACCCAGAACTTTCTCAGGCTATGTCTTACTGAAATTCTGACATATCCTTTGCTATTCTGTAGACAGTGTCTGTCCTTATTTGAATATACTCTTCCCTTTTTTCCATTTAAACAAACAGCAAAGAGCTATCAAAAGTCAAGTGAAAATTTCACACTGACTCTCTCTCTGTTGAAGTTAGTTTGCTGCTCTACAGGGGTTCTCTACCTCCCCTGACACAGAGTGTTGAAAAATAGCAGCCACCTGCTGTGTATGTTTTATTTCCTTTCTCCCTAATGAAAACTTCCTCTGCTTGGATGGAGTCTTATGCTTTCTGTTGCAGCAACAAAACACCACAGGGCAAAGTAAGTTGGAGAGGAAAGAATGTATTCATTCTGCTTATTCATCCACATCATAGTCCATCATCAAAGAAGTCAAAGAAAGTCAAGCAAGGCAGGAACCTGAGCCAGAAGCTGCTGCAGAAGCCATGGAGGCCGGCTAACTGGCTTTTGCCTCCTCGTGGATTTCTCAGTCTGCTTTCTTATAGATCCCAGGACAGATAGGCCAGGGATGGCACCACCTACAATGGGTTGGGTCCTCACCCATAAATCTCTAATTAAAAAAACAACCTACAGGTTTGCCTGCAGCCTGATGTTATGGAAGCATCTTCTCAACTGATGCTCCCTTCTCTCTGATGACTCTAGCTTGTGTCAAGTTGACATAAAACAAGCCAGTACAAATGACCCCTTGTTAATTTGACATACAAACTCATGATTTTTCAATTAGAACCTTACTTTCTCCTTTATCCCTATGATGGCACATTATTGTTAATATAGTAATATGACCCAACAGTCCTTAGACTATCGCCTTAAATACCTGAAAGAAAGAAAGAAAGAAAGAAAGAAAGAAAGAAAGAAAGAAAGAAAGAGAGAAAGAAAGAAATTTGAACACATTGAAACTTGAGTCTCTTTAAAATATCCAATCTCTTTTAAAAATACAAACTCTTTCAAAAGCTCAAAGTCTCTCAACTCTGAGCTCCTTAAAAACCAAAATTAAATTAAATACTTTTTTGCTTCTAGAGGGAAGAAGCAGAGCCGACAAAATCTGAACAAAGCAAAACAACTATATATAACAATAGAAACAACTACATATAATATAACAATACAAACAACTATATGTAATAAAAATATAAACAACTATGTATAATATAACAATACAAACTACTATATATAACAATACAAACAACTATATATAATATAACAATATAAACAACTCAATGTTCAATGTCCAGGATTTACTCATGATCTGGGCTCCTCAAAGGGGTCACGTTTCTGTCTTCACCCTCTACAGCACACAGAGCTTGTCTTCTACTTCGGCTGGCTCCACTTCACGGCTGCTGTTATTCTTAGTGCTCATCCTCGGGTCATCCTCATCATCTCCAGTATGCTAGGGTCTTCTTCAGTAACAAAGCCGCACTTTCACCTATAGACTCGCTTTATTCTTAGTGTCAAAACTCAGTTTCTTTGCATGACCCCTTCAGTCCTGGGTCTTTAACTGCTCCTGAGGCCGCAGCTTCGAATGCTCAGCTGCTCTCCGTGATCCCCTCCTTCATGCCTTTCATGCCTTTGAAGCCAGTCCCACCTCAGTAACTCCTACACTACTAAGTGTGGCTGCCAGCACAAGGTACAAGCTTGGCAACTTCTGGAACACAGCTTCAATGTAAGCAAACACTTCCCAGATGTCACCTCAATGATACTGGTCTTTTCTTAATCACAGAAGATTGGTCGGCTTCAGATGACCACCATCCATTATCTCATAAAGCAAATGTTTTACTTTAGTGGCTCTGGTATCTTAGTGAACGTTGCTGATTCTTCGGCCCCAGCTAACCCAAATGGTGCAATAGAATCATTGTATACTCTAAAGCTCTGCTTTGCTCTGAACATTCTTTTTGTTTGTTTGTTTTGTTTTTGTTTTTCGAGACAGGGTTTCTCTGTATAGCCCTGGCTGTCCTGGAACTTACTCTGTAGACCAGGCTGGCCTCGAACTCAGAGATCCGCCTGCCTCTGCCTCCCAAGTGCTGGCATTAAAGGCGTGCGCCACCACCGCCCCGCTGCTCTGAACTTTCTTATCTCTCAAGCTCCTACAGAACATCTTACTGCCTCTCAATACCCAATAGTTTTTCTAGTCCAGAGCTCCTAAGTCTTCCCATAACCCTCCCCAAAACAACATAGTCAGTGCTGTCACCGCAATACCCCACTTCTTGGTACCACGTTGTCTTAGTCAGAGTTATTAGTCCTGTAACAAAAAAACATGACGAAAGCCACTTGAGGAGGAAAGGGTTTATTCAGCTTCCTAATCAGAGTTCATGATAATGAAAGTCAGGGCAGAAACCTGGAGGCAGGAGCTGATGCAGAGGCTATGGAGGAATACTGCTTTGTGGCTTGCTTCTTGTAGATTTTTCTTTTTTTTTTTTAAAAAGATTTATTTATTTACTTATTATATGTAAGTACACTGTAGCTGTCTTCAGACACTCCAGAAGAGGGCATCAGATTTCATTACAGATGGTTGTGAGCCACCATATGGTTGCTGGAATTTGAACTCCTGACCTTCGGAAGAGCAGCCGGCACTCTTAACCACTGAGCCATCTCGCCAACCCAACATCAAAATTTTAAGTTTCCTTTGTCTTTTAAATATAAACTTACAAATGTTGAATTATGTTAAATGTGTGTGCATTCAGTCTTCTGGATAGAGGGGGAAAGCCCCTCTTGCCCCCCTTTCTGTTTCATAGAAATTTTGTCTTTCCTGACCTCACCTTAAAGATTGTTTAAGCTATTAACAAATTTTTCTTTTTTTTTCCATTTTTTATTAGGTATTTAGCTCATTTACATTTCCAATGCTATACCAAAAGTCCCCCATACCCACACACCCCCACTCCCCTGCCCACCCACTCCCCCTTTTTGGCCCTGGTGTTCCCCTGTATGGGGCATATAAAGTTTGCAAGTCCAATGGGCCTCTCTTTCCAGTGATGGCCGACTAGGCCATCTTTTGATATATATGCAGCTAGAGTCAAGAGCTCCGTGGTACTGGTTAGTTCATAATGTTGTTCTACCTATAGGGTTGGAGATCCCTTTAGCTCCTTGGCTACTTTCTCTAGATCCTCCATTGGGAGCCCTGTGATCCATCCATTAGCTGACTGTGAGCATCCACTTCTGTGTTTGCTAGCCCCGGCATAGTCTCACAAGAGACAGCTACATCTGGGTCCTTTCAATAAAATCTTGCTAGTGTATGCAATGGTGTCAGCGTTTGGATGCTGATTATGGGGTGGATCCCTGGATATGGCAGTCTCTACATGGTCCATCCTTTCATCTCAGCTCCAAACTTTTTCTCTGTAACTCCTTCCATGGGTGTTTTGTTCCCACTTCTAAGGAGGGGCATAGTGTCCACACTTCAGTGTTCATTCTTCTTGAGTTTCATGTGTTTAGCAAATTGTATCTTATATCTTGGGTATCCTAGGTTTGGGGCTAATATCCACTTATCAGTGAGTACATATTGTGTGAGTTTCTTTGTGAATGTGTTACCTCACTCAGGATGATGCCCTCCAGGTCATCCATTTGGCTAGGAATTTCTAAAATTCATTCTTTTTAATAGCTGAGTAGTACTCCATTGTGTAGATGTACCACATTTTCTGTATCCATTCCTCTGTTGAGGGGCATCTGGGTTCTTTTCAGCTTCTGGCTATTATAAATAAGGCTGCTATGAACATAGTGGAGCATGTGTCCTTCTTACCCGTTGGGGCATCTTCTGGATATATGCCAAGGAGAGGTATTGCTGGATCCTCCGGTAGTACTATGTCCAATTTTCTGAGGAACCGCCAGACTGATTTCCAGAGTGGTTGTACAAGCTTGCAATTCCACCAGCAATGGAGGAGTGTTCCTCTTTCTCCACATCCACGCCAGCATCTGCTGTCACCTGAATATTTGATCTTAGCCATTCTGACTGGTGTGAGGTGGAATCTCAGGGTTGTTTTGATTTGCATTTCCCTGATGATTAAGGATGTTGAACATTTTTTCAGGTGTTTCTCTGCCATTCGGTATTCCTCAGGTGAGAATTCTTTGTTCAGTTCTGAGCACCATTTTTTAATGGGGTTATTTGATTTTCTGAAGTCCACCTTCTTGAGTTCTTTATATATGTTGGATATTAGTCCCCTATCTGATTTAGGATAGGTAATGATCCTTTCCCAATCTGTTGGTGGTCTTTTTGTCTTATTGACGGTGTCTTTTGCCTTGCAGAAACTTTGGAGTTTCATTAGGTCCCATTTGTCAATTCTCGATCTTACAGTACAAGCCATTACTGTTCTGTTCAGGAATTTTTCCCCTGTGCCCATATCTTCAAGGCTTTTCTCCACTTTCTCCTCTATAAGTTTCAGTGTCTCTGGTTTTATGTGAAGTTTCTTGATCCACTTAGATTTGACCTTAGTAAAAGGAGATAAGCATGGATCGATTCGCATTCTTCTACACGATAACAACCAGTTGTGCCAGCACCAATTGTTGAAAATGCTGTCTTTCTTCCACTGGATGGTTTTAGCTCCCTTGTCGAAGATCAAGTGACCATAGGTGTATGGGTTCATTTCTGGGTCTTCAATTCTATTCCATTGGTCTACTTGTCTGTCTCTATACCAGTACCATGCAGTTTTTATCACAATTGCTCTGTAGAAAAGCTTTAGGTCAGGCATGGTGATTCCACCAGAGGTTCTTTTATCCTTGAGAAGAGTTTTTGCGATCCTAGGTTTTTTGTTATTCCAGATGAATTTGCAAATTGCTCCTTCTAATTCGTTGAAGAATTGAGTTGGAATTTTGATGGGGATGGCATTGAATCTGTAGATTGCTTTTGGCAAGATAGCTATTTTTACAATGTTGATCCTGCCAATCCATGAGCATGGGAGATCTTTCCATCTTCTGATATCTTCTTTAATTTCTTTCTTCAGAGATTTGAAGTTTTTATCATACAGATCTTTCCCTTCCTTAGTTAGAGTCACGCCAAGGTATTTTATATTATTTGTGACTATTGAGAAGGGTGTTGTTTCCCTAATTTCATTCTCAGCCTGTTTATTCTTTGTATAGAGAAAGTCCATTGACTTGTTTGAGTTTATTTTATATCCAGCTACTTCACCGAAGCTGTTTATCAGGCTTAGGAGTTCTCTGGTAGAATTTTTAGGGTCACTTATATATACTATCATATCATCTGCAAAAAGTGATATTTTGACTTCCTCTTTTCCAATTTGTATCCCCTTGATCTCCTTTTGTTGTCAAATTGCTCTGGCTAATACTTCAAGTACTATGTTGAAAAGGTAGGGAGAAAGTGGGCAGCCTTGTCTAGTCCCTGATTTTAGTGGGATTGCTTCCAGCTTCTCTCCATTTACTTTGATGTTGGCTACTGGTTTGCTGTAGATTGCTTTTATCATGTTTAGGTATGGGCCTTGAATTCCTGATCTTTCCAAGACTTTTATCATGAATGGGTGTTGGATCTTGTTAAATGCTTTTTCTGCATCTGACGAGATGATCATGTGGTTTTTGTCTTTGAGTTTGTTTATATAATGGATTACATTGATGGATTTTCATATATTAAACCATCCCTGCATCCCTGGAATAAAACCTACTTGGTCAGGATGGATGATTGCTTTAATATGTTCTTGGATTCGGTTAGGGAGAATTTTATTTAGGATTTTTCCATAGATATTCATAAGAGAAATTGGTCTGAAGTTCTCTATCTTTGTTGGGTCTTTCTGTGGTTTAGGTATCAGAGTAATAGTGGCTTCATAAAATGAGTTGGGTAGAGTACCTTCTACTTCTATTTTGTGAAATAGTTTGTGCAGAACTGGAATTAGATCTTCTTTGAAGGTCTGATAGAACTCTGCACTAAACCTGTCTGGTCCTGGGATTTTTTTGGCTGGGAGACTATTAATAACTACTTCTATTTCTTTAGGTGATATGGGACTGTTTAGATGGTCAACGTGATCCTGATTCAACTTTGGTACCTGGTATCTGTCCAGAAATTTGTCCATTTCATCCAGGTTTTCCAGTTTTGTTGAGTATAGCCTTTTGTAGAAGGATCTGATGGTGTTTTGGATTTCTTCAGGATCTGTTGTTATGTCTCCCTTTTCAGTTCTGATTTTGTTAATTAGGATTTTGTCCCTGTGCCCTTTAGTGAGTCTAGCTAAGTGTTTATCTATCTTGTTGATTTTCTCAAAGAACCAACTCCTCGTTTGGTTAATTCTTTGAATAGTTCTTCTTGTTTCCACTTGGTTGATTTCACCCCTGAGTTTGATTATTTCCTGCCGTCTACTCCTCTTGGGTGAATTTGCTTCCTTTTTTTCTAGAGATTTTAGATGTGTTGTCAAGCTGCTAGTATGTGCTCTCTCCCGTTTCTTCTTGGAGGCACTCAGAGCTATGAGTTTCCCTCTTAGAAATGCTTTCATTGTGTCCCATAGATTTGGGTACGTTGTGGCTTCATTTTCATTAAACTCTAAAAAGTCTTTAATTTCTTTCTTTATTCCTTCCTTGACCAAGGTATCATTGAGAAGAGTGTTGTTCAGTTTCCACGTGAATGTTGGCTTTCCGTTATTTATGTTGTTATTGAAGATCAGCCTTAGTGCATGGTGATCTGATAGAATACATGGGACAATTTCAATATTTTTGAATCTGTTGAGGCCTGTTTTGTGACCTATTATGTGGTCAATTTTGGAGAAGGTACCATGAGGTGCTGAGAAGAAGGTATATCCTTTTGTTTTAGGATAAAATGTTCTGTAGATATCTGTCAGGTCCATTTGTTTCATAACTTCTGTTAGTTTCAATGTGTCCCTGTTTAGTTTCTGTTTCCACGATCTGTCCATTGATGAAAGTGGTGTGTTGAAGTCTCCCACTATTATTGTGTGAGGTGCAACGTGTGCTTTGAGCTTTACTAAGGTGCCTTTAATGAATGTGGCTGCCCTTGCATTTGGAGCGTAGATATTCAGGATTGTGAGTTCCTCTTGGAGGATTTTACCTTTGATGAGTATGAAGTGTCCCTCCTTGTCTTTTTTGATAACTTTGGGTTGGAAGTCGATTTTATCCGATATTAAAATGGCTACTCCAGCTTGTTTCTTCAGACCATTTGCTTGGAAAATTGTTTTCCAGCCTTTCACTCTGAGGTAGTATCTGTCTTTTTCCCTGAGATGGGTTTCCTGTAAGCAGCAGAATGTTGGGTCCTGTTTGTGTAGCCAGTCTGTTAGTCTATGTCTTTTTATTGGGGAGTTGAGACCATTGATATTAAGAGATATTAAGGAAAAGTAATTATTGCTTCCTGTTGTTTTTGTTGTTAAAGTTGGCATTCTGTTCTTGTGGCTGTCTTCTTTTAGTTTTGTTGAGGGATTATTTTCTTGTTTTTTCAAGGGCATGGTTCCCGTCCTTGTATTGGATTTTTCTGTTATTATCCTTTGAAGGGCTGGATTCATGGAGAGATAATGGGTGAATTTAGTTTTGTCATGGAATACTTTGGTTTCTCCATCTATGGTAATTGAGAGTTTGGCTGGGTATAGTAGCCTGGGCTGGAATTTGTGTTCTCTTAGTGTCTGTATAACATCTGTCCAGGCTCTTCTGGCTTTCATAGTCTCTGGTGAAAAATCTGGTGTAATTCTGATAGGCTTGCCTTTATATGTTACTTGACCTTTTTCCCTTACTGCTTTTAATATTCTATCTTTATTTAGTGCATTTGATGTTCTGATTATTATGTGTCGGGAGGAATTTCTTTTCTGGTCCAGTCTATTTGGAGTTCTGTAGGCTTCTTGTATGTTCATGGGCATCTCTTTCTTTAGATTTGGGAAGTTTTCTTCAATAATTTTGTTGAAGATGTTTGCTGGTCCTTTGAGTTGAAAATCTTCATTCTCATCCACTCCTATTATCCGTAGGTTTGGTCTTCTCATTGTGTCCTGGATTTCCTGGATGTTTTGAGTTAGGATCTTTTTGCATTTTCCATTTTCTTTGATTGTTGTGCTGATGTTCTCTATGGAATCTTCTGCACCTGAGATTCTCTCTTCCATCTCTTGTATTCTGTTGCTGATGCTGGCATCTATGTTTCCAGATTTCTTTCCTAGGGTTTCTATCTCCAGCGTTGCCTCACTTTGGGTTTTCTTTATTGTGTCTACTTCCCTTTTTAGGTCTAGTATGGTTTTGTTCATTTCTATCACCTGTTTCGATGTGTTTTCCTGTTTTTCTATAAGGACTTCTACCTGTTTGGTTGTGTTTTCCTGTTTTTCTTTAAGGACTTGTAACTCTTTAGCAGTGTTCTCCTGTAATTCCTTAAGTGAATTATTAAATTCCTTCTTTATGTCCTCTACCATCATCATGAGAAATGCTTTTAAATCCAGGTCTACCTTTTCAGGTGTGTTAGGATGTCCTGGACTGGGCGAAGTGGGAGTGCTGGGTTCTGATGATGGTGAGTGGTCTTGGTTCCTGTTAGTAGGATTCTTACGTTTACCTTTCGCCATCTGGCAATCTCTGGAGTTAGTTGTTATAGTTGTCTTTGTTTAGAGATTGTTCCTCTGTTGCTTTTGTTACCCTCTATCAGCAGACGTGGGAGACTAGCTCTCTCCTCTGAGTTTCAGTGGTCAGAGCAGTCTCTGCAGGCAAGCTCTTCTCTTTCAGGGAAGGTGCACAGTTATCCGGTGTTTGGACCTTCTCCTGGCTGAAGATGAAGGCCCAAAACAGGATCTTTCCCAGAAGCTGTGTTGCTTTGGCCAGGAAGGTGGCCGGTTGTCTGGAGCCGAAGATGGCGCCACCTCAGAAGCTCTCTGGCTCTCGCCTTTCCCAGAAACGGCTGGCCTCTGTATTCCACACTGTCATCCGTGCAGCCTGCCCTCCGCGGAGTCCTGGAGCCAAGGAGATTCCCGCCGCCAGGGCCTGAGGCACAAACCTCTTGGGCTGGCGGATCCCTGTGCACTCACCAGGAAGGTAGCCGGTTGTCTGGAGCCGAAGATGGCGCCGCCTCAGAAACTCTGTCGGCTTTTTCATTCTACTTTCCTATATTATACAGGACCGCCAGCCTAGGTATGCAACCACCCATAATGGGCTGAGCCCTCACTCATAAATTTGCTAATGCTTAAATTTCTTTTTTCTTAAGAAAATGCCCTGTAGGTTTGCCTACAGTCTGATTTTACACAGGCATTTTTGTCAACTGAGGCTTTCTCCTTTCTGAAAGCTCTAGCAAGTGTCAGCTTGCCATATAACTAGCTAGTATACTATGTATACTATATATACTATGTATATATCTCACTAGATTCTCATTGGAAGAGAAAATATCCCCATTAAAAATGTCTGTCTTGCAGCAGAGAAATGTTAAGTTTATAAAACTTATTTTGTTATTTTCTGGTGGTGGTTTTGGTGGCAGTGGTGGTGGTTGTGGTGGTGGTGGTGGTGGTGGTGTGTGTGTGTGTGTGTGTGTGTGTATTTTGCATGTGTTTTGCATGGCATTCATTTGGCTTGATGATGATGTTAGATATTTTCTTCAATCACTCTCCATCCTTTGAGGGGGGAATCATTCCTTGAACCTAGAGCTCACCAATTCGGCTAGTCTGGCAGGCTATGGGGGTCCCAGAGACCCTCTTGTCTCCATCTCCCCTGTTCTGGGATTATAGGTGGATTCTGGAAATCAGAATTCAGGTCCTACTTGGTATGGTTTTCCATTGAGCCTTCTTCTCCCCAGCCTTAAGTGTACTTTTTCCTCTTCAGTATAACAGTGTGTTCTCTTACTGCTGTTGGACTCCTGTTCACTGTGAGCATCACACGTACACAATATGCCCTACAGCTAAAGTGTTACTTGTCTGTTTAGTTTCTCACCATAAGTATTTCTGATTAAGTCTAATTTGCCTCCCTCTGATTTCCAGTTTAGAACTGCTGGTTGGGATGGCTGTGGTAACTTGATATGGCTACCTTATCAGCAAGCAGCAAAACTTACTGACTCCCAAGCCAAGACAGCTTTACTACTACAAACCCTTTGTTTAGCATTTTTTAAGAATTCCTTAGAGATTAATTAACAGCACCCTCCAGAAGATGATGATTTCATCAAACAGCTTTGCTTGGGGACTTGGGGTTCTTATTCCTAGCTCTCTCACATACAGTGGCCTTCAGCAGTCACTGGGGAACTTTCACTCTCTCTACAAACAGTGTAGAAGTGACACAAAGCATGGTGGTCCTAGAAACCTATGCCAGTCTTCCAGTTGCTCTACCCTCAATCCTATAAGCCTCTGAAACACAGTTCTAAAGAGTAACCAGCCTGGCACCCTACTTTCTTCATGGTGCTAATGACTATCATTCATTAGAAATAGTCATTTGTTGATCTTTTCAAACCATAAATTAACCAGAAAAGATTAGGATGAACACTATTCTCATTAAAGGAAAAAAACAAGAGGACATTACAATCCTAAACATGTATACACCAAACAAAAAGGCACCCAGGCTCATAAAAAACAAACAAACAAAAAAAACCAAAAAAGCAAAAACAAAAAATAAACCACTACTTCAGCTAAAATCACGTTCTGACACTCACACAGTGATGCTGGATGACTTCAGTAGTCCACTCTCACCAACAGATAGGTCATTCAGACAAAAACTAAACAGAAATGCTGAAGTTAAATAACATTATAAATGTAATAGGCCTAGCTGGCATCTCCTGAACATTCTACCTAAACACTAAAGCATATACCTTCTTCCCCTGAAACTCTATCCAAAGTGGACCACATTTATTTAGTACACAAAGAAAGATACAATAGATTAAAAAAAAATTGAAATAACACCCAGCATTCCTTATTTCTATTAGGGATTAGAGCTGAATATCAACAACAGAAATGGCAGCACACAAATTCATGGAAGCTGAACAGCTCACTATAAAGTGAAAATTGGCTCAAAAAAGAAATCAGGAAAAATGAAAACATTTTCAAAGCTAAGAGAAAATGAAAAAAAGAACATATTCAAACATGAAATACAATAAAGGCAATTCTAGAACACCAACTTATAGAACTACATGCCTACACCAAAAAAGAAGAGATTTCATATTAATAACACAACGACACATTTGAAAGCTCTAGGGAAACAAGAAAACAATAGTCAAAAAAGAGTAGACAGGAAGAAATAATCTTAATATACATTAGAATATATAATATATATATATATATATTTACCCAACTTATTGTTGTCTCTCTCTCTCTCTGTCTCTCTCTCTCTCTCTCTCTCACACACACACACACACACACACACACACACACACACACACAAACACACACATAATCACTGCACAAATGCAGAAGTATCAGTCTGTGCACAAGCCTGGCCATTTACTTGTCTAAAGCATCTTGCCACTTCAGTGTGTGACTTTGCTTGCACCAGAACAGATGGTTACAATGAGAGAAAAGTGAGCCCATGTTGCTATTTTGAGCAGAACTAGTATGTAATTTATGTAGTTCCTTGTTTATTTGGCTTTGTTTTCACAGAAAATGTTAAGGTAACCAAAACAAAGGTGAAAATGTTGTTTCTGATAAAAACCGGCTCACCACTGTCTCAAACTTTTAGTTACTAATGTTCATTGTGACAAAGGGCACAAAAGCCTAATTACTTTTCGGGAAATTGTTTTTGTACTTTCCACTCTCTGTTTTGAATTATAGGCTCATTTGAGATACATTAGCATATTGATATTGCATGTTTGATAATGGTACAATTTTGATGCTAAACTCCATTACTTAATACTTAGTGAGACTATCAAACAAGCAAAATGGCTGCCCTAAGCTAATATCCACTTTCTTGGCAAGTTGAGGTTTAATGAAAATATCCCGGACTCCATGGGTAAGTCCTGCTCCATTGTACCTCTAGGCACATGTGCAGGAGTTACCCTTCCTTCTGTCATAGAATAGATGGCTCAGGGAAGAGAAGCCTCCTATTTGCAGAGGTGAAAGTAGATAAGGAGAGAAGATGGCACTGAGTTCTGTGTCTGAAGAACCAGTTTGTTCCTGCCACATTTCTCCCTAAATTCAACATAAAAATAGAAACATAGAAATCTTATCTAAAATCCACTTGCCAGGTCTTTAGGTTATGTAGTAATTATCTCATTATGGTAGCAGCAGGGCACAAACTCAAGTAATTCTCACAACATAACAACTCTCAAGCTTCAGCCTAATGACTTGCAAAACTTTCTAAAACAATGCTAATATCAAACTGAAGTTTCCTTTCATGCAAATATATGACCTGGTAGCATTTTTTAAATCCTTAAGACTTTTCTCCTCCTCCTCCTCCTCCCCCTCCTCCTCCTCCTCCTCCTTCTTCTTCTTGTTTTGTCTTTTAGAAAGCAGTGATTCCTTGATATCTTCCATCTCTACAGTTCTGCCTCCTCTTTCACAAATTTCTTTGATATCTGAGGGGAAAGATTTGATATAAATGTCCCATTTAGGATGGGTGTTCTAAAGTCTCTCAACCTTTTCACATTGTCCAGTTGTAGGTGTCTGTATTTGTTTCCATCTACTGGAGATGGATTGCTACATCTTTTTTTGTTGTTGTTTTGTTTTTTTGTTTTTTTGAGACAGGGTTTCTCTGTATATCACTGGCTGTCCTGGAACTCATGTTGTAGACCAGGCTGGCCTCGAACTCAGAAATCCACCTGCCTCTGCCTCCTGAGTGCTGGGATTAAAGGCGTGTGCCACCACGCCTGGCTACTTGATACATTTCTTAAGCAGAATAATGGTACGTAGTTTTTCCTTACATCCTTAGCTTACCTAGTATAAGGTTTGTGGTCACCAAAGCAGTGTCAGAAATGGGTTTCATCTCATGGAGTAGGACTTAAATCCAGTGAGATAGTGATTGGTCTCTCTCACAACTTTAGTACCATTGCACCAGCTCATGTAGGCAGATCACTATTGCAGATCAAAGGGTGTATAGCTACATTGGTATTTACCTTTTCCTCTGATAATGCTCAGAGAACCTTCCTGTTGCAGTAAATCTCCAACCCCAATAAGCCCATACAAAGAAAACACAAATCAGTTATATATTTATAAACTGCATGCCTATATTGAGCAGATATATCTCTATACCACTTTCTTCCCCAGCTATGAAATCCCTTGTGACTTGCAGTTTCTCCAGGCCATGCACTTCTTTTCCATCTTTCTTCCAGCTTTTCTTCCTCTATACTCCATCTCCCCCATCTCCTCCTCCCCTTCTTTTCCTGTCTTACCAAGAAAACCTGCCTCCTCATTTTTGTCCAGCAATAGGCAATTTGTCATCCTTATTAGCCAATCAAACAATTAAGGGAAATTCCTCTATACCTTTCAGTACCATTCACGTTTCTTCATAGGGATGAAGGCTCTAGGGAGGCACCAGTTTGACTTCTCCAGGTTCAAGGAGATACAGATGTTGTTTTTAGCAATAGAACCTTGCCATCATCTTGTGAGAGCAACCAAAATTCTTCACAGGGGCCACTTTGATCAAATGTTAATTAGATATAACCCGTTCCTGGCACTGGAAGTTTCCTTTGGTGCCAAGAGTGGTCTAGTTGAGGTTTTGTCTCCACAAACTTTTGCTGATTACATTTAGATTTCTTTCACACATGTGTATCTTTCAATAATCATCTATTATAGTAGGTGTCCATATGGCCCCTCAAATGTCTTTTAGTTTTAGCTGTTCCTCCCCATATTTCCTCCCTCACCCAATCTTTCCTTCCCTCTCTATATAATTCTCCCATTCTAATACCCTACCCATTCTTCCTCCATCCATAACTGCATATTCTATTTTCCATTCCTGGTCCCTTACCTTAGATATAATCTTTGTGATTATATGGATTATACCTGCTTATTGAAGACTTAACAAACAACATTCATATATACGTGAACACATACTATCTATGTTTGTCATTTTGAGTCTAGATTACCTCAATCAGATTATTTTGTTGTTGTTTTGTTGTTGTTTTGTTGTTGTTGTTGTTGCTAAAGTTTTTGATGGTTATTTATTGTTGTTGTTGTTTTTCCCTGAAAGCCATTCATTTACCTGAGAATTTTATGATTTCATTTTTGTTTTTTCTAATAGCTGATTAATACTGCATTGTGTAAAGCTATCATATTTTCTTTATATATTCATCCAATGATGGACATCTACATAGTTTCAAATATCTAGCTATTATGAGTAAGCAGTAAGGAACATGAATGGCCAAGTGTCTCTTTAGTAGGATGCAGAGTTCATTGTGTATATGCCCAAGACTGATATAGCTGCATCTTGAGGCAGATCTGTTTCCAGTTTCCTAGAAACCACTACACTGATTTCCACAATAGCTATATGAGTTTGTACTTCCACCAGCAGCTGGATGAGTGTTCCCTTACTCCACATCCTTGCTAGCATGAGTGATCACTTGTTTTATTGACCTTAACCATTCTGACAGAAATGAGATGAAATTTCAAAATAGTTTGAATTGCCTTTTCCTGATGGCTATGGATGTTGAACATTTCTTTAGGTAATCCTCAGTCATTTGTGTTTCATCTTTTGAAAAGTCTGCATAGATCTGTGCCCCATTTAATTGGGTTATCTCTTTCATGATGACCAGTTTTTTGAGGTTTTTTTTTTTTTTTATCTATTTTAGGTATTAGCCCTCTATCACATGTATAATTAGTAACATCTTTTCCCCATGTTGTAGCCTGATGTTTTGTCAAAATATGGTTTTCTTTGCCATACAGAAGCTTTTTGGTTTCATGAGGTCCCATATATTGTTGTTCTTAGTTCCTGTGTTGTCAGTGTTCTGTTCAGAAAGATATTTCTTATATCAATTAGTTCAAGACTATTCCCATCTTTCTCCTCTATCATGTTCAATGTATCTTGTTGAGGTCCTTGATCTATTTGTAGTTGAGTTTGGAATTGATAGTACTTGGACCTATTTTCATCTCTTTACATGCAGCCATCCACTTAGACAAGTTTTTTCCAGTGTGTATTTCTGGCTTCTTTGTCAAAAAAAAAAAAATTCACATGTCTGTAGATATGTGAACTTATATCTGAGTCTTCAATTTTTTTCTATTAGTCAGTGTGTCTGTTTGTGTGCCAAAACCACGGTGTTTTTATTACTATATCTGTGTAGTACAACTAGGAAGTAAGAAGGGTAACACCTTCAACAATTATTTTATTATTCAATATTTTTGTAGCTATTCTATGATGTGTTTCTATATGATGCTGAAAACTGTCCTTTTAAGATTGGTTAAGACCTGTGTTAAAATTTTGGTGGGAATTGTATTGATCTGTAGTTTGCTTTCGGTTGGATGGCCATTTTCACAATATTAATCCTACCCATAAATGGTCTTCATTATATGCTGGAGGAACAAAGAAGTAGGTTCCAGCATCAGTGAAGTAATGGATGTGTGAGGAATGTGAGGGCAAGCAGGCAAGGAGCAAAAAGCTTCTTCTTCTATGTCATTATACATGTTTCCAGCAGAAGATATGGCTCAGGTTTAAAGGCCTATGAGTGGATATATCTACTTCAAGCCAAGCAAGAAATCTTTCGCAGGTTTGCCCTCCAATTCTGGATTAAAGGCTGTTCCAGATGCAATCAAATTGGCAACCAAGAATAGCCATCACAGCTACTTTTTCAAACAGGCAAAAGATTTGTATGAGCTGAAGAGAAAAATGTAGTGCCAGGGAAGTGTTGCTGATACCCCCCCTAAAACAGACAGAAGCCAATCTGATGCAACTCACAGTAGGGTCTTTATTCTATTCCAGCTAGCTCATGCTGCTCCACTGCAGGACAGTTTTGGTGGTGGAAAAGCCCAAATATTTTGTCTGGCAAGGTTTTATAGTAAGCAGCAAGTGGAGCCACAAGAGAGCAGGTATGCATGTGTGTTCAAATGTGCAAGCATATAATTGGAAAGCTACTGTAGCCTTCAACATAATTGGCTGGAGCTGGTGCTGGGAGTCACATCATAAACTTAATTTCTGTTCCCCTCTGCATTGGTGGTCATTAGGCAGGGGTGAGTTTGTAACCTGGGGGTGCAGGGCTTGTTGGGATTAGCCTAAAGATTGGAATTAAGCTCTGGTTTTATTGGGGGGCAACTTGGAAATTAATGCTAGGTACCAGCCTGTTAGTCTACCTGAGTTCAAACTTAGGTCAGGTTCTCTAAAATGAAGTCTGAACTTAAAAGATTTGGCCTTTCAAAAGCAGAGTGTGTAATTTTAAAGCAAAGCAAAACAAAAAAAAAAACTGCCATGCTGGCACAAGAGCTCAGCAGGTAAAGGCAGTTGACACTAATCCTCAGTTCCCAGCAAGGGAAAACTGACTCCAGCAACTTGTTCTCTGCCCCTGGAGGAGCATGTGCACAATACTTAAATGTCAGCTTTTAAGATCTACAAAGTTGCAGGGCCTTTAATTTAGAGGCAGAGGTAGGTGGATCTCTAAGTTGGAGGCCAACCTGGTCTACAGAGCCAGTTTCAGGACAGTCAGGGCTGCACAGAGAAAACCTGTCTTGAAAAGAAAAAAATCTAAGAACAAAAGCAATGTTAAAAAAATCTGTAAAGTCAAAAGCAAGTCAGTTTCACTATTGAACTATATACCAGTCATTTAAAGAATAACCAAGATCAGTTCTTCTCAATTTCTTCTCAAATAAAGGAGTGAAGGGAAAAAAAAAAAAAACCCTTAACCATTCAGTGAAGACTAGCATGATCTTTTTAACAAAACTGAACAAAGGGACCCCATAGGCCAATGTTCCCTGCATACAGTGATACTAAAAACTCCAGAAGATCTTAGCAGAGTCTAGCAGCATAGAAAATGGCTGTGTGGGCCAGCAAGAATGTATTGATAGGAAAAAAAATACATGTTGGACAATCCGGAGGCCCTGAGGATGATCCTCTGAACCCGTGGTGGAAAGAAAGAACAGACTCATAAACATTGTTCTCTATCTTCTACATGTGTGTGTGCATGCCACGGCACCAGTGTGCACACAGACCTTACTATTGTGAGAAGGAAAACCATTTTACAGTGCAGCCAAGTAGGAATTCACCCAGGAGGACAAGGTTGATTCCACCCCTAAATCAATGTGATTTTTGAAGATGAGAGAATAAAGTGTCCTGGGAATGAAGATTAATGCCTGTCATTCTATACTAAGAAAGCTGAAGTAGAAGGAATGACCCGAGGTCAAGGCATGCCAGAGCAACCAGACCAATCTAGATGACATAGAAAGAGCCTCTTGTGATGAGAAAGGGGGTGGGGGATCTAGTGCCTTTTTGAAATTGTGTTTCAATTATAACATATCTCCTTGTCCTTTTCTGCCTTAAGAGTGGTTCTCAACCTTCCTAATGCTGTGACCCTTAAATACAATTCTTCATGTTGTGGTGACCCCTAACCATAAAATTATTTTTGTTGCCAATTCACAACTACAGTTTTGCTACTGTTGTGATATATAATGTAAATATCTGTGATTTCCAATGGTTTTAGGTGACCCCTATGAAAGGGTCATTTGACCCCAAAGGGCTCGCAACCCATAAATTGAGAAACTTTGCGTGTCTTTTTTATTAAAAAAAAAATACCCCCTTTCCAGAAATTTAGAGCACACTAAAATGTCCCTGATGTAGTAAATGATATTTATGCAAATCCACAGTTAAGACTGAATCTTATATTAAAAAGGACGTTATCTTCCTCCAAGAAAAAGGAAGAAGGAATGATGTTAGCCACTTTCCTGAGGCCGTGACAAAAACCCAGAAGTGCAGTCTAAGTGAGGAGCAATGGAGTGATGGATTTGAACTCAAGGATTCAGACAATGTTAGCCACCTTCCCCTTGGCTGTGTGTGTGTGTGTGTGTGTGTGTGTGTGTGTGTGTGTGTGTGTGTGATGGGTTTGAACTCACCATTTCAAAAGTTTTAATGCAGTTCTGGGCATTATTACCTCTGGGACTGTGCTGAGGTTGGGCTTCCTAGAGGAAGCACACTGAGAGTAAAATGTCTTGCCTCACAGTGGTCAGGAAGCAGCCAGAGGGGCTGAGCAGGACAAGACACAACCTTCATCATCAAACTCTCAGTGCCCTGTGTGCCACTGTGTTCCAGCCAGGTACCACTTTTGGGAAGCTTCCAGAACTATCAAAATATCTTCTCAAGTTGGAGATAATGCCTACAACACTAAGCCTGAAGGTGCATTTCACACTGGGTCTTAACAATTGGAGTGATCATTTTTACCTCTTCTTTTCAACATTTTCACAAAAATCATAGCCAGGTAACTAGATAAGAAGAGTAAATAAAAGATGTCAAGACTGGGAATGGACAGATAAGACCATGTCTGTTCGCTGATGTCACATCTTTGTGCAGAACACAGCAACCCAAGAACGAGGACATGCCTTGAATTTAACAAGTTCATCAAGGCCACAAAATTCAAGGCATCATAGAAACCCCATCTCTATATCTCTATATTCCCTTTATGATAGAATTGAAAAGAATAAAGTACTTAGAACTAAAGGCAGTCAAGGAATTACAAGGTTTATACATCAAAAGTGTATAGCATTAGTAAAAAGAAGTGGATAAATCTGCTCATGGGTTGGAAGACTTTATAATGTTAATGTAGAAATGCACATTCAAAGCAAACTTCAAAAATTCATCTTCCTGTTTTACAGGACGTAAGAAGTATATTATAAAAAGTTTTGGAATTGAAAGGGACTCAGAATAGCAAGAACAACCTTGAAAAGCAGATAAGTTGGAAAATATATGTTTTAGCTTCAAAATTGATTGAAGAGCTATACCAGACAAGTGATGATAGTACGAAGGGGACAGTGGAGATACAATGAGTGAAACTGGGGTCCAGAAACAAACCTGTACATCTGCAGTCAACTCGTTTTCACAGTGGCCTAAGTCCCCCAATGCGGAAATAATGGTCCCTCTGACAAATGAGAACAGAACAACTGGATAAGCACCCGGATGAGCTGGGGCCACTCTGCCCATCACAAAACAGAAGTTAGGCCAAAATGGCTCAAGGACCTAAATGGTAAAGGTAAAAATACAAAGTTCTTAAAATATAGCAATGAAATCTGTGTGATCTTGGATTGTGCAGCAATATCTAAAACATACCTTCAAACGCACAGTTGGCCAAAGAAAATGGACTAATCAGACAATGTTCAGAGTTAGAATGATACATTTAGTAAAAGTCTAGTTTTCTTGGAAATGACCTGCAGTTTTTGTTTTGTTTTGTTTGTACATACATGTCCATGTGGTAGGAGAGCACATGCTCATGCTAATGTGTATGAGGCAGAGGATTTACTCAGTGTCCTGCTATCACTGTCCACCATACAAAGTCTCTCACCGAACTAGGAGGTGAAAACACAATCTGATCCATATACCAAATGACACTATCAAAACACAATGTGGAGATAATAACTAGAACAAGAGAAATTATGCCATTGGTTATCTAATGACTTCACTCCAGAAAGCATCCAAAACATCCCCAAGTCAACAGTAAAACAACCCAAATTTGCACCAAATTTTCATATTCAAGTAACAAGATGAACAAAAGGCCAATAAATCCAGAGGAGATGCTTAGCAACATGAGTTGTTGGATAAACACACGTCACTGAGAGTAGCACTCTGTGTATGTGAGCATGCCTACAACCACAACCACAAAACAAGTCTTGATAGAAAGATATGGATGCCAGGCCACATATACACCACTACTGGGACTGAAGTGATGCAGACCCTGTAGAAAGCAGCAGGGCAGGTCCTCAGAAATGGTAAGTACAGAGTTATCATGTTGTTTAGCAGTTCCGCTATTGGTATAAACTCAAGAGAACTGAAAAAAATAAACAGTCATGGTGTGGGCCTATGTACTGGAGGCTTTCCATGGAGATCTCTGGCTCGGCTGGGTCAGGGTCTGATGGCAGGTACGTCCCCTTGGTTTGGTCTGAAAGCTTGGGAATACCTTATCTGCACGTGGGAGTGCTTCGGGTTCTGCTTCTATATGACTGATGGCCACAAACCTCTTTACTGGGAACTGGGGCGGGGGGGGGGGAGCGGGGCGGGAGGCTGTAGTTACTTGACAGGAGACAGGAGCCTAGGAACCTGGCAAAACACATACCATCCCTGCAGGGTCACCGGGATCTCAAGCCTGTGCTCGATCAGGAACCAGGCTGCCTTTCACAACCCACCTCCGTACAGTACAGTGCCTCACAACTGTGATTCTTGCCCCTCCGAGGCTGAGGCAGGAGGATTTCTGTTTTGATTCCAACCTAACCTATATAATGAGTTTCAGACCAGCTGGTCTACAGAATGAGATATTGTTTCAAAACAAAATAAGACAAAATGATCCAAAACTTATACCTGAATGCTTATAGTAGCATCATTTTAATAGCTACTCATTATCGCTTAAATGGCTTATATGTCCAACAACTAAAAAAATATCTACACAAAAATGTGATATTTTCACTGCTATCATCTGACACAGGCAGGGTAGTGGGAGATGAAAAGGCTAGTGAGATATATGTAAGTTTAATGAAATACAAACCATGTGACACACAGCCTCACTTCAGAGCATCTGTCTTAGAGGCTTGCACTCTACAACTAGTGATCCCTGAGGAGGTGACAGGGATTCAGTTCTAGCAAATCAACCTGTACCCCATGCAGGTTGCCTATGGGACCCTGAGTGATATGGGAATAAGTCGATGCTCAAGCCTCTGGGATAGTGTTTTCAAGGAATCGTCTCATAGTCCCGTATACCTTTATCACTCAGATCACTTAACCTAGTCAAATGCAAATGTCCTTTATACAATATTATTTAAAGAATAATGGCAAGGAAAGTCTAAATATGTCCAATACCCACACTGTTGGTTATACTAGGCTATAGAGAGGGTACAGTTAGGTAATAGTAGTTTTCCTTCAAGCATAAGGACTTGAAATTCAAATCCCCAGAATTATTCATCATACAAGCCAAAACCCGGGTTTGGTTGCATGTGATATGCTTGTAATCCCAGCACTGGGGAGCAGAGACAGGCAGCTCTTGAGATCCAGATGGCCAGACAGCCTAGCAAAACACAAAACAATCAAACAAAACCAGTGAGCCACCAGTTTCCTGATGTACAGTCTCAAGGCAATAATATAGACAACACCAGAGGAAAACATCCTACTCTGGTTTCCACATGCTCATGCTGATATGCATGCCCACACACTCGCACCTACAACACACACATATACACACACATACACAGAAAAAGACAGACACACACACACAACACACATACACATGTACACAGAGAAAGACAGAGAGAGAGAAAGGAAGGAAGGGAGAGAGAGACAGAGAGAGAGAGAGAAGAAAGAGAAACTATTTCCAGCCTGTGGTTGTTTGAGTCATTGAGGCAGGTCTGCCTCTATTCATATATGTTTAGAGATGTCACTGTGTGGAGTTTTGAGGACAGGTTCAATAACAAACACTAAAATGTGTGTCACTGCTCTCTCTTGAGTGACTACCAATGTTACCAATGCTACTTCTTTTTCTCTGAGTTTGGAATGAGTCTCAGTATGCTTAACATAACTGTCCTCCAGGAAGCCATTGATAAGTGAACAGCATTGGACTAAAAATGGGTTTGCAGCTACCTGCTCAAATCCTCAGCTTAGTGTAATGTTATTAGTAAATGCATACTTTAAAAATACAAAGCAGAAAAAAAAAGAAAAAAGAAAAAAATACAAAGCAGAATAATTGTATGTCTTGGAGGATCCTACTGGCATGGCTTCTAGTGGGAGGACATCCTTAAGGAGGCCCAAAGCAGATGTGTGTGTGTGTGTGTGTGTGTGTGTGTGTGTGTGTGTGTGTGTGTGTGTCCATGAGGACTACTCAGGGCTTAGTGTGTTTGGAGAATACAACTCTCACAGATAGCAGAAACAGCTTTCTGTACAAATGATGGAATTGTGCCTAGCTGCACCTGGGAGGGAGCCAGAAGTCTGTTAGAGAAACCAGGACAGGATGAGAGCCACTCATTCCCACACCCCAGCCAGGGAACTGTGATGGGCAAAGACCTGATCCTGGTTATTCCTTTAAAGGGCTCATGACGTAAAACTTCACTGTTGGCCTCAGCTCTGGAAAACAACTGTGCCTGGGGCAGTCCAGCCATGAGCAAGAAGGTCCAGTTGTTTCCACTTCAGGTAGAGCCTTAGGCAGGCTTTGCCCTGTCCATGATGCCTGCTGGATGAGCAACTACAGCTGGACTTTTCCATCAGCACAATCAAGTTTCTTCTCCCTTTTGTCCTTCATGGGTATTGACACCTGACAGTCCTGTACCCAAATGTTTCAGAACGTATATCTGGAAAAATAGCCTATAATCTCTGATCTGCAGTGAAATATCTCAATCTCTACAAACAACAAACAAACAAACAAACAAGTGCTTGTGTATGTAAGTCACAAGGCTTGCATGTGGCATGCCAGGGATCAAATTCAGGTCTCAGGCTGCCAGGCTTGTAGGCTATACTTTTACCACAGAGTCATCTCGCTGACTCTGAAGCCCAGTGTAACCTCTTATTCCACAGGTGAAGCAAAGCAAGAAAATGACAGGGACCTCTGTTGCCAGGCCGTATATAATCCCTCCTCTCATCTGGAAGCTGCTGAAAGTTGATGGAATGAAGAATAACATTCTTAGCATTGTTATTAGATGGACTTGGAGACAGATGATTAGATTTCTTTGTAACTAAAAATGAATTAATCCCTAAGACAAGACACAGATGCTGCATTTTCCTTTATAGTTTTAACTAAAACAACAGAACATAAAAGTACATTTATAAAAATTTGAATTTCCTGGCTTCACAAAGCAAAGGTCGGGGAAAGATGGTTGAGAGGTTACCATGGAAGCTACGGCCTTAAACTTACCACAGACTGTTTTTAAGATGTCCCTGGAATGAAGCTGTTCCTTCAGAGACATAACAGCTCATTAGAGTTAGCTATTTCAATTCAGTGGATATTCAGAAGCACCCTGTATAGCTTCCATTATCCCATCCCCAAGTGCATTGCCTCCACATTCAATTACAGCCCTGCAGGCAGGGCTGAAAGCCAGACTCTCAAACCAAGGGCTCCAGTCTGCACACACCACACATAGCCACAAGTGGTCAACCTCTCATCTAATGTAATCAAGAAAAATCATCCAAAAAAGTTAATTTCTTGTTTAACAAAATGTGTTTGTTCACTGTGATGTATTGTTTGAGTAAGGAATGACACAACTATAATTCAAAAATGCTTATTTACCTCACATACCCCCCAAAGTGGTTAAATTTTGTTCTGATGAAACCATGGATTGTGGTAGTTAGGAAGCACCCACCCGCTGTCAGTGAGGAATGCTATGGAACCAATCACACTGGATATCTCAGTGATACTTTTGAACCAGAGACATTGGGGCAGATGTTCCCATGCCACATTACAGATCATGTATGGGAGTATTCTGGTTTGGTTTTCTAGTTCTGTGACAGAACACTGGTCAAAGCCAACTTGAAGAGAAAGTTTCTTTTACTTACAGGTTACAATCTGTTACCTGGCAAAGGCTCTGCAGGAACTCAAGGTAGAAGCTTGAAGCAAAAACCATGGTGGAGCTGGATGTAGTGGCAGGAGGCAGAAGCAAGCAGATCTGTGAGTGTGAAGCCACCCTGGTCCATGTAGTAAGCTCCAGCACAGCTAGAGTTACATAGTAAGACCCTGTCTCAAAACAAAACAAAACAAAACAAAACAAAACAAAACAAATGAACAAACAATGTGGGGGAATACTGCTTACTAGCTTGCTTCCAGGCTCGGTTTCTGCTGCCTTTCTTACACAGCCCAGGATCTTCCTATATCAATTAGAAAGCCAAGAAAACATCCTTCAGACAAGGCCACTGGCCAGTCTGATAGAGCCAAGTCCTCAGCTAAGGGTCCCCTTTCAAGCTAGGGTCAAACTGACAAGATTAGCAAGCACAATGGGCCTCAGAAAGACTAAGGAACTCCCATCACCAAGTACTTTAATGCACTAAAGACAGGAGAGGAAATCAGTAGGAAATAGACTTTATTTTGTCTGACACCAAAACTGGAAGCTTTGTAAGGTTCTCCAATCCCTTCTTTTACAGATGGGGAAACTCTAGAAGAAAGACTAAAGTGGTTGTCGAAACAGAAAGGTCCCTGGAGACTAAAGATGTATCAGCTCTTGGATCATGACTCTCACACGATCCTTTTTTCAAAGGTATCTACTTTTGTCTTAGTTAGGTTTTTTTTTGTTTGTTTGTTTTGTTTTTTTGGTTTTTGGTTTTTCAAGACAGGGTTTCTCTGTATAACCCTGGCTGTCCTGGAACTCACTTTGTAGACCAGGCTGGCCTCAAACTCAGAAATCTGCCTGCCTCTGCCTCCCCAGTGTTGAGATTAAACGCATGCACCACCATGCCCAGCTTCTTAGTTAGGGTTTTAATGCTGTGAACATAAAACATGACCAAGGCAAGTCTTATTAAAAAAAAAAAAAAACAAAAACAAAAACATGTAACTGGAGCTGGCTTACAGGTTCAGAGGTTCAGTCCATTATCATCAAGGCAGGAGCATGGCAGTATCCAGGCAGGCATGGCACAGGCAGAGCTGAGACTTCTACGTCTTCATCCAAAGGTTGCTAGTGAAAGACTGACTTCCAAGCAACTAGAGTGAGGATCTTAAGCCCACACCCATAGTGACACACCTACTCCAACCAGGTCACACCTATTCCCACAAGGCCACACCTCCAAATGAAGCCACTCCCTGGTCCAAGAATATACAAACCATCACATTCCACTCCCTGGCCCCCATAGACTTGTTCAAACACATTAGTCTATTGTGGGGGGTGGCGTACTTACACATAGCATAATACAAAATGCATTTAGTCCAACTTTCAAAGTCTTCATAGTCTATAACAGTCTCAACGATGTTTAAAGTCCAAAGTTCAAGATCTCTTCTGAGATTCATCCAATCACTTAACTGTAATCCCCAAAGAAAGACAGGAAACCAACTGGGCAAACTCCAAACTCTGCATCTCCATGGATGATGTCAAAGCAGTCTTCAGATCTCCACTCCTTTTTCATTTTTGTTGACTGCAACAAACTGCTTTCTCCTGTGTTGGTTCCACTCCCTGTTAGCAGCTTCCCTCAGCATGTATCCCATGGCTCTGGCATCTTTAACTTCTTTGGGTCTCCAAGGCAATTTCAATGTTACAGCTTCTTGTTTCAGTGTCTGGAATCCACACATTATCTTCTGGCTCCTCCTAAGGTCTGGCATCACTTCTCCAGCTCTGCCTTCTATAGCACTCTAAGCTTGGATCATGACGCTCAGACCATCCTTTTTTTTCAGTGTTATCTATCATCACTGAACTATGGTAGATGATGTATTTTATGTCCAGTTTACATAGAAAGTATTTTGTATTTCACCTTATGATCACATTCAGGCAGAATAATGCAGTAATGGTTTTTAACATTACTAATTCTCTATTCCGTTCTCTCTCCTATCATCTTTGATAAACCTTCTCAATGGACAAGCTGTATCTTCTAGGTTGTCTTTTGTACCTTTGTTAATGACTACTGTATAGTTTCTAAATATCTAACTTCAAGGGCATTGCTTTCAAAGCTGTGGGTACTACCTTATTTAATCTCTTGTTTATTTTAGCTTAAAAACTAATTTCTATGAATGCTTTTATTTTTAAAACTCTTATATGTGTTTTATGACATTTTTATCTCTTCATGGGACACTGACTCCTCTGTTTGTATCTTTACCCATTTTTAAATGCCCTCATACTATGTTTCAGTTTGGTTTGCTGTTCTCATTTTTACACATTCTGGCGTTCTGATAATACAACCATTTGAGGTTCGGCTGTTCCCTATTTCCTGTACTAGAAACTGAGAGATAAAGAATAAGTCACTGAGAGTTCTCTGAGATCCCATTATGGTTTCTGAGTACACATGACAAAATCTTGCAACATAAAACATAGAATTAATTTTATTCCAGTTCTGAGACTAGGATTCTGATACTAATGTAATTATCTGGTTTCTGCTAAGGCTCTCACCTTGGCTGACAGACAGTCTCCCATATAGTCTGGGCTTCATCTATCGCCAGATATAGCCACAACATGAGATAATAGGGCTTAGTGCTTTAGCTGATGAACCTGGGGGGAGGGGGATCAGATATAATTAAACCTTTAATAAGTTCAAGTGATGATTTCCATATTATAACTTAATGTGTTATAGACTAGGATGAATATTTTATAGTTCTTGGCTCAATTATTAAGTTAATAGGCACTAAAAACTCAATGTCCAGATCCCTGCATAGACAAGTTTCTTAGTTAGAGCTTTAGTGCTGTGAACAGACACCAACACCAATGCAACTCTTATAAAAGCAACATTTAGTTGGGGCTGGATTACAGGTTCAGAGACTTGAGTCTAATATCATCGAGGCAGGAGCATGACAGCATCAAGGCAGGCATGGTGCAGATGGAGCTGAGAGTTCTACATCTGAAAGACCCACAACGTGAGGACTCCCCCATATTCTGACTCAGGAGAGGCGTCAACCCAAATCACTCACGAGAAACGGTCTTGCTGCAAACTGCAAGAGGACTTTTATTTCAAGAGTGCTCTCAGGCCCACAGTCATACGCCACGCAGGGATAGAGGACCGTGGTGCCCCAAGTAGCTGGGTAAGGGGGTATTTAAAGGAAGAAACCACAACTCAAGTGGGTGGGGAGGGTGTTGTCTTGCGCGCGCTGGACTGGCCAGCAGTAACGATGCTTCAACAGGATCCTTCTGCACACGTTTATTGGGAGAGCTTGATTGCAGAGGCGAAGAGACCCCAAACCCAGAACTGGTGCTGCTTATATAGGCCTAGGAGAGGCGTGCCTCACACCCGGATTGGTTATGCACTATACCTCATTTGCATGTTCCTCATCTGATTGCTTACTCTCTCTCTCAGTACCTCACAGAACCTCATTATCATACCTCATTTGCATGTCCCACATCTGATTGGTTATACTCTCAAAACCTCATTATCATGCCCGGGCCAGGCAGTGTCTTGGCAAAAAGCTTTACTGCATATGTACACATTGGTTGTTTGTCCAAACTTATGCATGGTGGCCAGCAGTAGCCAGCGCCACTCTACAACGGCACATGTGGCTTCCCACATCTCCCCCTTTTTGTTTTAATAAAATGAGGCTGGACTAGGCCTGTGCAATTATGTCCATCCGCCGTGGCTCCTGTTTTAGGTCGTTCCTCTAATGTCACAGCCTTACCCGTCATAGGGTAACCCTATCACCACCAGGCCCCGTGTCTTAGGTTGGTCTGTGCACGAGGAAAGTTGCCCTTCTCTGGATACCGCAGTGCTGTGTGACAATAACTGCTAAATGACCTAGGGCGAACTCTACAAAAGAGGCCAGCCAAAAAATGAATTAGTGGGGAAATCATGACCACCCTATCTCGCACAATGAGGAAACCTCAGTGATGTGCAAGGGCTGATCAATGATCGTTGAGTCTCTCTCATCCCAGTGCTGTGGGGTGCAAGAGCAGAGAACTCAAAAGCTGACTAATTCTTGAGCATAGATAACCATATTTCAGGGGAGGAGCCGTTTTCAATAGCTAAAAGTGCCTGAGTTGTAATCACCTCGTCATGTTTTTGTTGGGTTCTGAATTTGCACACCAACCAGAGCATGAACACCAGTCCACAGCATATGGCAGCACCAAACAAAATCACTCCCACCCATTCCTTAAAGTAAGAAAAAGAAGAGGTAAGCCAAGAGGTAAAGTCTCCGAGGGTCACTGGTTCCACTCTGGTCCCATTAAGGTTCAGGATCTGTATCTGCAGCCTCGTCTGCAACCTTTCCAGCTCCTGCGACCAGTTCCCCTTCAGGTAATTCGATAGGTCTGTACTTTTAATAAATGAATTATTAATATACCTATTGGGAGTAATGCACACATGCGATGTGGATGCCACACAACTCATTTGTATGACATCCATCATCTGTTCCATATTATGTTGTAAAATATCCACTCTCTGATTCACTAACATTAACCCTGAGGCGATATGAGAATCCACCCTTTGCAGGGTAAGCAATGCTTCAGACAATTTTTCTGCTATCTGACTTATGGTGTCAGCAGTATTAATTTGATGGGCCATAGCAGTTCCTGCAGTAACTGCTGATGCCGCGGACACCACAATGGCTGTAACAATGGCAGCTGTAATTCCAAAACCTCTCTTTTGCCGAACAAGACTCATTATCAGGACCTTCTCTGGATCTGCCTCAACAGGCACAGGGACAAAGGTTGGTAGATGTACCACTAAGGCTAAGAATTTGGTTCCATTCCAGCATTGCGTCAAAAAACAAGTGACATTTATACAGTCTAACCATTCTGTATTATTTTGAAATTCAGCCAATATAAAGAAAAATGGAGGATTGACACAAACTTCTACTGGAGAAGTAGTCATATTTCTGATAATTCTACTAGTTGTCACATTATCTAAATGAGCAGAGTTATTGGAAAGTGTGGCAGAAACATTCAATATCTCATGAAAGTTTCCAGTCAGCAATGCAAAGGCTGACAAACTGGTACTAGCACCTGCCTCATTACTTAAAATCCATTGGTAATATGGCCAAATATTTTCTTTCCCTGTAGCATCTCCTTTATCATTCATTACAGCAAAATCTAGTGGAGGTGACAAAACAAAACCCTTTGCTATTTCTTTCCGAGGAAAAATTTTTGATTGACAAGGTGAAAAAACTATAGGAAATATGAAGTCTGGATGTCACCAAGGCATGCTGCTTATAGCAGTAGCATTGCCAACAGGCCATCGTGATCTTTTGAGAATGGTCACCTTTCCCTTTATCATAATAGTGGTGATGTTTATAGGTGAAGTTATGTTATTTTCAACATCAGCTGAGCCTGATTGCGCTCCTTGAGCAACTTGTGTTAAAGCATTAAACAACACTCCAGAGCTCACCTTATTTTGGCTAAGGGGATCTGCCCAATTAGAGATAATCTTTTTCTTTAAAAATATACAGGGTGTAAAAGGTTTATTCACATTATGCACAAAGCATAGTGTATAATTCAAATGAAAACTAGTACTATTATACAACCGTGGCTCTTGAGGAGTTTGTCGTGCACAAGGTGCATCCAAATAACATTCCGTTGCAAAAAATAAAGGCAAGGTAGAAGAATTGGAATGTACCGGTAAAGGTACTGGCCATGATCTTACTATGGCCCACAAGGGTATACTTATCCTGGTCTCAATCATCAGGAGCAGGAGGATCATCTTGGGGTTCATCTTGCTCTTTCACGGTCCTTGTCAGTCGTGTCGAGACCCAAAGTGGGTTTTCTTTACCCTGTGGAAAAACACAAATAGCTCCCTGGGATCTGATTAAGATAGGATCTGGGCCATACCATTTATTATCAAGGACATTTTTGCATTTGACCATTTCATTGGGCGATTGAGGACATTGTCCGTGCCTTTCAGCTGGTGATCTTCCAGCATCATCCAATTTTAAAAAATTAAGAGTAAATATTGTAAGGGATAGAGCCATCTTTGGCGTCATAGCCTCTATTCCCCCTTTCTGTTTTTGCAAATATTGTTTCAGAGTGTGATGGGCTCTCTAAATGATGCCTTGGCCCTGTGGATTATAGGGCAATCCAGTAATATGTTTCACTTGCATTTGTTTGCAAAATTGGCTAAATTTAGAAGAAGTATATGCAGGACCATTATCTGTCTTTAACACTAGGGGCTTGCCCCATTCAGCCCAAGCCTCTAAGCAGTGAGATATGACATGAACTGCTTTTTCCCCTGTCAAGGGAGAGGCATGTAGGACACCAGAACTGGTATCGATGGATACATGTACATATTGTAATTTCCCAAAAGATGGGATATGTGTGATGTCCATTTGCCAAACATCTAGGGGTCGCAATTCACGAGGATTAACACCCACGGAAGGTGAATTAATAAATTCTACACATTTACCACACTGTAGGACAATATCTCGGGCTTCTGTTCGTGTGAGTTTAAACTCTTGTCGTAATGTAGAAGCAGGGACATGGTAAAGTTGATGTAAATTCTTTGCACTTTCTATAGAACTTTGTGATAGGAAAACCATGTCTCTGGTGGCTGAATCAGCAATTGCATTTCCTTAACCATAGGTCCAGGTAATGATGTACATGCTCTAATATGTTGATATGTTTGATGCTCACGCATCAAAATACAATCTTGTATTTTCAGATTTTTTCAATCTTGTAAATTTCAGATATTGGCCTAGACTGCTTAAAATTTCCGGCAGTCTCTAATGCTAGTACCACATTAACTACATAAGCAGAATCAGAGATAATATTTATGGGCATAGGAAATCTTTTAAAAACTTCTAAAACCACCAAACATTCTACCAATTGAGGGGCTCCTGGTGTAAATTGCAACCTTACAGCCTTTTCATTGATTACATAACTTCCAATTCCTGTTTTGGATCCATCTGTATAAATATCAATGGCTCCCTTTATAGGGGTATTAGCCGTTACCTTTGGAAATATTACTGGATGTAATAACATAAAATGTAATAACGGATGTTTAGGATAATGATTATTAATTAAACCAGAATAACTGCATCTAAGAATGGCCCATTCATCTATAGTAGCACACAATATTTGCATTTGTGCAACGGTATAGGGAACAATTATGCTATCAGGCATTTTTCCAAAGTGAGTAATTGAAGTTTTTATACCTTTGTGGGCCATATTTGCTACCATGGTGGGATAATGCTCTATAGTCTTATTAGGGGATATATGTGGATGTATCCATACTAAAGGACCATCTTGCCATAACACAGCAGTTGGCAAATTGATGGTGTATAATATGTATAGGCACAAAGGTTCTTGCTCATTTATACGATGTAACTGTGCTGTTTGGATCGCTTTTTCTACTTTCCTAAGAACACCAGAAGCCTCAGTTGTTAATTGTCTCAATGAGGTAATATGTGATTCTCCTTCTAAAATTTGAAATAAAGGTTTTAATTCCGAAGTAGGGATCCTTGAATAAGGTCTAATCCAATTTATGTCTCCTAATAAATTATGAAAATCATTTAGTGTCTTTAGATGATCTTTTCTTATACTAATCTTTTGTGGGGTGACATATAGTAAAGTAATAGTGGCTCCTAAAAAATGACTAACATTAGACTGCTGTACTTTTTCTGGTGCAATAATCAAACCATTATTTTTTAAAGTTTCATTAAGCAAGCCATAAGCTTGCTGTATACTTTCTTCTTCAGGTCCACAAATCACAATATCATCCATATAGTGACAAATTTTTAAAGAGGGGAAACCATCCCTAACCAGTTGCAAAGCTTTTCCTACATATAACTGACATGTGGTAGGGCTATTTGCCATTCCTTGGGGTAATACCCGCCATTGGTACCTTTTATTGGGCTCCATATGATTAATAGAAGGCAAGGTAAATGCAAATCTAGGTTTATCTTTCTTATTTAATGGAATGGAAAAGAAACAATCCTTAATATCTACTACTATAATTCCCCAATCCTTAGGTAGAGCTGAGAGTAGGGGGAGTCCTCTTTGTACAGGACCCATAACTTGCATTTGTGCATTAATGGCTCTTAGGTCATGTAACAATCTCCATTTACCTGACTTCTTCTTTACAACAAAAATAGGGGTATTCCAGGGTGATTGCGTGGGTTCCACATGTCCCAGGTCTAATTGTTCTTGTACTAATTCTTTAGCTGCTTTTAATTTCTCAGAGGGTAAAGGCCACTGAGGCACCCACACCGCATCCTCCGTATGCCACGGAATGGGCAAAGGCTCCTCAGTGGCCCCTAGAAAAAACCCAGCCCTTTCTTGTCTGCTTTTTCTGTGGCTTTAACTGGTGAAATTCTACCTTGTAAATTTTTTCCCCAGACCTAGTCCAGGTATATATCCCATTCCTTTCATCATTTCCTTGCTTTTTTGAGAATAATTTACTGGATAGAATGCTTTTACCTGCTCCTGTATCTATTATACCTTGAAAGGTTTTTCCTTCTATTTGTAAAGATATGTACTTTCTTTTCAACCCTACTCTTTCTACCCTTTGTACACTGCTTTTGCATATCACCTGTTTTCTTAGGTTCGTTCATGTTGTTTAGAATGACTCCAAACTTGAGTTTCCAATTTTAAGCTAACTTTCTGTTACAATCAAAAGGCTGCCTGCCCCTTTAAGAGCTCCATTTGAAATCGGCCCTCAGTAGGGCTTTTTCAGCTGTACTTGACTCCCAGCCACCGTGCAGCTAAATCATCAATTTCTGCTGTGCAGACTGAGACTGCTTTTTATATTTTTCAACATGAAACACAGAACAACGATCATTCAATCATCCAAACAAAAACAAACATGAGTTGACAGACATATAGACAATTTGGTGCACCAAAAACAGACACTAGAACACAGATATCCTATCGGGAGCTAAAAATATCTCCATAGGAGCCAGAGAGAAAGCAGGACGTCTCCCGTTTTCCTTCTGTCCCTAGGAGGGTTCTGAAATAGCTTATTTTCATTTTTTCTCCTTCTTCTGGGAGTTCTGCACAGTGGCTGCTTCTAATAGTTACTCCTCCTTCCCTGAGAGCCATCTTTAAGCCTTTGATGAAGGTTGCCTCTTTGGTCCTCGAGAGGAGGGTAAATTGACTTAATTTTTTGTTCTTCATTTTTTATAGTATCCTTTATATCTTTATTTTTTATATTATCCTTTGTATCTTTATGTTTTATATTATCCTTTGTATCTTAATATTTTAGCTTCCTTTCTTTTTCTCTTTTTATATTTCTTAAGTTACTTATTTTTCTGCACACGTCTGTTTTTCCTTTCTCTGTATTTCTGATATGCCTTCCTGGTACTCCTGCAAAGTCGCTGCCCTTCCTTAACAGCTGGTCCCACACAAACCCAGCAACAATTACCAGACCTACTGCGTAAGAAAGCATACCTCTCAGAGACTTACCTTAATTTCTTTATACTTACCGGTACCATTGTTCTTCAGCTGAAGAGTTCTGAATCCACGCCAGATCTCACACCCGGATTGGTTATGCACTATACCTCATTTGCATGTTCCTCATCTGATTGGTTATACTCTCAAAACCTCATTATCATGCCCGGGCCAGGCAGTGTCTTGGCAAAAAGCTTTACTGCATATGTACACATTGGTTGTTTGTCCAAACTTATGCATGGTGGCCAGCATTAGCCAGCGCCACTCTGCCACGGCACATGTGGCTTCCCACAGTGTTGTTGTAAAATATCAAAAATACCAGTTAAGAGTCATGAGGAAGTGGAAAGTCAAGACAGTTTTTTCTAGGAGCCTTTAACAATAGCATATTTGCATGGAGGGTTCCATGAATAGTCAGGGTGGTCCTTTTTGAACAAACACTCCCAGAACCCAGGAAGCAGGTGGGTGGAGAAATGTCACTATCTGTTTTAATATTAGCATACCTTGGGGCATTGAGTCACAAAGGTCACATTCTCAACCCTGGGCCTAAAGGCCTACTTTTATGTTTTTTATGTTTCACTTTTTCACATCTTCATCTGAAGGCTGCTAGCAGAATACTGGTTTGCAGGCAGCTATGATGAGGGTCTTAAAGCCCACACCTACAGAGCCACACCTACTCCAACAGGGCCACACCTTCTAATAGTGCTACTCCCTGGGTTGAGCATATATAAGCCTTCACAAGAAGGAAGTCATTCTCAATGCTGCAGAGAGGCCTCCATTCCTGCTCCCACTCAGGAAAACATTGGGAAAGAGGTGATTTATTTCTTACACCCCCATGTCACTGGGTTAAATTTGTTATTCTTAACTTAAAATTGAACATACGAAGGGTCTTTGACTTTGTATAAATAATTGTCCTGAAAGTCTTACTTTTTATGGAGAAAGAGAGAAAGGAGAGAAACAGAATTTGAGTGTATAAGGAGGTGGAGAGTATCTTGGAGAAGAAAAATAATATGGTCAAAATATATTATATGAAAAATATTTTAAATCAAACAAAAATAATTATAAACAAAACAAACCCCATGGACCTTGTTTGGAAGTGAGTTTGAGGATGATCTTCCTCATATTTCTCAGGGTCTGGGTCATCATGTAACCTCAGTGTCAGAGCATGAACTTGTGTGTCCTGTTATGTATACTCAGCAGGTCCTTTCCCTGAGTATAGCAAAACCCAAGGGCATGGTAAGATATTGATCTCAAGGTTTGGTAACAGATGATCAGACACATTATTATCTTGAATGGAACAAACATAATGAAAGGAGATTCTAAAGGAGGGTAAAACATCAAAGACATGCTCTCCTGATAAAAATAAATAAATGATAAAATCAAGTAGCCAACTCTGATGTGAGCCATATTTACAGAGGGCAGTGTCTGTGATAAAACCATCAGTTGTATGGCCATAAGGAATGAACTCACCAAATGCTAGGTGGGCATGGGAGTAGGCCCTTGAATTCCAGCTAACCATCTGAGTGCTGTCGCGGATATGTGGCTTCCAGCCTGGCAGTGAAAGACTCTGAAAGGAGCCCCTCGCTCAGGTCTCAGGACAATAGTGGACACCCAAGAACTCACGATAGACCGAGCTTGTTGTTTTATTCGGGGAAAACCAGAGCTCTGGGGATGACTCATATCCCACGCAGGGGTAGAGGAGTCAACCTCGAGGGGAAAGAGGTCCCAGTTTTTATAGGCCCTCAGGGGGGAAAGGAGAAGGGGGAGAGTAGGGGATTTCCAGGTATAAACAATGTCTATTCTCAAGAAATGGGTATAGGAGGGGTACAAGGAAAGAGTCTGGTGCAGGTGTAGCAACTCAGGATTGGCCAGGCTGTGGTTGCTGGGGAGATTTTCTGACTCTTCCTCAGCAACCAATATCACAAACACCTGGCAATGGGCTTCATCAGTGGGCACACACATGGGTCAAGGAATGGACAAAACATTGGCAGACACACAGGTTCAAGGAGTGGCCAGAGCATTGTGCACCTCTATTTTTCTAAATCAGTGAAGCTAGTTCTGCTAACACTGACATCTATCTTGCCAATTTCAGGGCTTCTGTGTCCTTTTACATTCTGTCAGGATCTTTCAGCAGTAGCCTGGGAAGGAAAGCTGAACTGGACTTCTGCTATACAGAAGCAGGAAGTCAGTGTGAGTTTACTTATACCAGTTTAGGAGCATTTTGTTCACTGTTGGAAACTCCTACAGCAGCTGCCACCACCCCTCATAGATCCTACCCTCTGCCTTTGGTAGTATCAAAGGCTCACAGAGCCTGCTTTGTGTTGGGCTTAAGTTCTATTTGTGTGGAAGTATCATAGATATACTGAGGTGCCCAACAGAGAAAGAATGATAGTCTTTTTCACTCCATAACAAAAATGAAGCGTGTATGTTTGTTACTATGGTTAAACCTGTCAGTCATTTCCTGGAGGAAAAGGAACATTTTCTAAAAAACAGAGCTAGTGTTCTACTTCATGTACATGTTACTTAATCTTCACAAACCCATCTAAGACAGCCTTTATTCCCATTATGCAGGAAGGTCATTAAAAGTTAAAACAATTTGTCCTCACACAAAGTCAGTGGGGAATAGAACCAGGTATTCAAATGCTGAGAAGTGCTAGGTAGAATATTCTGTTATTTTATTAATGGCATATATTATCACTTGTTTTTTTTTTTTTAATAACATGCTACAATTCAGCTACCACACAAAAGTTCTAAAAGGTTTTAGGTCAGGGTTGAAATAGTTAAATTAAAAAAAAAAGAAAGAAAGCAAAAAGAAGTAAGTTCCTCAGAAAGCAACCGACGTTTGCCTGCTGTCCATGGATACTTCAGGCCGATGCCAGAACAACATCCAATTAGGACAGGTTTGTAACAGAATGATGTGTCAGATCTGTGAATTTCCTGTTCGCATATTAATTACAAACATCTTTCTTTCTTGACAGATATTCCAGAAGCCAAAAGAGGTAGCTTTATTTTTAAGAGCACATTCAAGATATATCAAGACATGTTGATTTCCTGTGGTGTGGGTTGTACATCTTCTTATTCCCCCAATGTAACATAAAATATGGATTTTATACAGGAATACCTCCAGTGTAATACAAAGACACAAATCCAATCTTCAAATTGCCTTGAAGCCTCACATTATAGTATTATACTCAATATCCTTAACTGGCAGACAAGACCTCACACAACAGCAGTGTGCATGGGAATCTAACAAGCTTTTATTAAGCTCATCAATCAAAGAACAAGAAGGAAAACTACACCTTAAAGAATGAGCTCATGCACAGTTGTGCCAAGGTTCTTTCGCCTTTCTGTCATTTACACTTGACCCTGCGTATTTGTGGGGAGAACGAGCCCTATCTTTTGGGATTTAGTCTATTATCATCATGATTTAGATGCTGAGCCAAATAAGCAGTCAAAGAACTAATCTACAAATAACATCACTGTTGCCCCTGTGAAATGTATGCATAATTATTTTCAAGAGGCTCAACTTTGTCCATTCCAGGTAGCTCCCCTATCCATCCCTGAGCCTAACATAGGATCTACTTAAACATAAGTAAAATAAAAAGTTGTGGATGGAACCGAAGAGTCAGAGTGACTTGGGGCCTTGGGGGTTCTTTTATTTGATTTTCTTTGGTTTGCTAATGAAACACTTGGTTGAAAGATTTAGTGACTTCATTCACATCCTTTTCCTCTTAAGTTCTACAAATAATGTTGAGTCACAGTCTTCTAGAGTTTTTCTCCAGTGCTTACCCAGATCCCAGTGCACCAAACTTCTGGACTTGGTCTGGTACTGCTATGTATTTAAATGATAAATACTGGCCCCAAAGATTCTGTTGCCTCAAGACAAGTGAATTTTCAAGTATGCCAGATTTTGTTGTGCAAACCTTGCTCCCCAAGTGAATGGTCAGTAGAAAGCTAAATCCTGTGACTGGGTAATAGAGAGAGAAAAGTGGTAATTAAGGATAGAGTGAAGGGTCTCAGGAGAAAACAAAAGAGGGAAAAGAGGAGGCCTCCATGAAAGGAGGTGGACAATGAGCATGTGGCCAGGAGAAACAGAAAGTAACTGTGCCCTCTCCCAGCCTTGAGTAGGCTGGATCAGACTTGGTTTGCCACAGTTGCCAGCCTAAGTAGGGTGGAGTCTTCAGACCTAGGTAAAATCTTTTGTCTGCCATGTCTGCATCTTCCTGTAAGAAGCTACCTGCTGAGCAGCTGAGTTTGTTTTCCTAAGGAGATCCTGACAAAGCAACAGACCAGATTCTGGAATAGTGGAGGATAGGTTCCCCCTCCCTTAAAGATCATACCTTAGAATTAAAGTTGTGCTTTGATCAGAGAACTTTGTCTTGGATCGTTATTTCGGTTACCATTCTTCCTATCCACCCCCAGCTTCTTTTCAGGAACCCAGTAACCCATGGCCGCTGGTGCCAACAGATGGTGCCCGAAGAAGTGGCCTGAAAACCAAAAGATTGACTGAGGGACACTGTCTTGGTAGAGCTCCACAGAAAACAGGAGATGGTATCCTGCACAGTAAGCAACATACAGCATTAATGTTAATGCTATAAATTTCATCTTTTTAAGGCAAGGGTACAAAAAAGGATACAGGATACACTGAGTCAGTGTTGGCCCAACACTGATATCAGCTAGGGGTTAACAGTGGAAAATGGGACTGGAAAATTCTAAACAGGCATTTGTCTGCAGTCAAGAACTGCATCAGGTGAGAGGATTGGGGCTTAAAATAAAATAAAATAAAAGAAGTAAAAAACAAAAAATAAAAATAAAAAAGGAGATGTTAGATGCAAGAAAGAGAGAGAGAGAGAGAGAGAGAGAGAGAGAGAGAGAGAGAGAGAGAGAGAGAGAGAGAGAGAGAATGCATTTCAGAGCTTTCCCAGGGACAGAGGGAAATCAGGAGATGTGCTGCTTTCTTTCTAGCCCCTATAGGAGACATTCTTAGTCTGGTTACTTCAAGTTCTCTACCCTCTCTGTATTGTCTGTGTTTGGTGCACCTATCTGTTCACGTGTCAATTTGTGTCTGTTTTTGTTTAGTTGTCTGAATGATTGTTGGTCTATATTTTATGTTGAAAAGAAAAAATGGTTAAAATTTGATCTGCTAGCTATCCATCTCTTGATTCAGTCTCAGTTTGCACATCATCGGAGGCTGATTTAAGTTGCCCAGCACCCTTAGCCAGGAGTTAAGCACAGCAGGAGAAGCCCTGCTAAATGGTTGGGGCCAGCAGCTTCTTAGTTCTAAGGCAAATAAGCTGACAGTTGTCTTTTCCTAGAAAAATCTCTGCAATTGTGATTATTGGGTTTAGCAAATGACAAAGTGCTCTTTCTCTTGAAGTTATACCTAGAAAAGGAAAAATTCTTTGGTCTAAATTTATAAAATTTGTGTAGCCGCTTCATTTGGTTTCTGAATGGTCTTAAAGGTATAAATATGGTCTGTATGTCTTGGCTTATAAATTATTGGGTATGATTTAAAACATGTAACACTGGTAACAAGAAAGTTAGCTTAAAAATGTTAACTCAGGGTTGGAATCATTTTAAATAACAACACACAGCATGAACCAGCCCAGGAAACCAGGCCTCTAAAGACACCTCTAAATTAGGATAATATTTTATGTAATTCTTATCCTAGAAACTAGACTTATAAGGGATAAGATTTAAAACAATGTCTCTTTAATGAAACATTAAAAAGTTGCATTGTCATGCATTCATATATAAGAATTAGCAGCCTAACTTTGTAACAAGAAAATGATGATTTTGACATTGATTTTAAAGAGAATGGACTGTTTAAAATTGGGTTTTCCTTTCCAAAATTATGGTTATGCTCTAATATCGCAAAAGAAACTTAAAAATTATGTTTAAATTGCCAGTGTTCCATTGGCTGCAGTTTGCAGTTTGATTGCAAGCTTAGGATATTTTAACTCACCCATATTTTACAATTAGGATAATTACAAGAGTAATAAAAGTTAAAAATAGCTGTGGCTAGTATGGGCCTGCTGTTCCTTTTACACAAGTTTTATTGAATACAGTGGTAGAACCAAAATTTAACCCCCCAAGATTGAAAAGGAGTTCTCGTGAGCATTTATTTGATATCAAACAGGCTCCTGATGAACTTTTTCAATATTTTGTGGATACCCTACTGAAAACGGGTAGTAGAATTTCTTGGAGATTCTCAAGAAGGGGTTCCTTTTTTGTTGTTGTTGTTGTTTTCTTTTTTTGTTTTTTGTTTTGTTTTGTTTTGTTTTAAACAATTGTCCTACGAAAATGCTAATGCAGCTCTCTGCTGCAGCCATCCAGCCATCCAAAGCAAAAAAAAAAAAAAAAAGACTTAGACTTATTTGAATATATTTGTCTTTGTGCAGAAATTGGACCCTCTTGTAAGCCGGCCCGCAGCTTACATGAACTGGGTACACCTGCGAGGCTGGTTGGGGCTGAAAGAGACTTAGACAGCAAGAAAGGAATAATGAGGCCAAGACAACGTTCTGATCAAGGCCCATGAGTTTATTAAGAGAGTGTGCTTATAAGGGGGGAAGGCCCCCGTCAGCCCATTCTTGGTGCTTGGAGCCAGCCCATAGGTGATCTACAGTGTGTGTCTTCGGAACATCTCGAGGACCTTTTAGCAGGAAGCAGAGTCTTGGAGAAGAGCAAATAGAGCCATCAAGGTCAGAAGGCTCTACCCTAGGTAATCTCCTTCTTAGTGGCAGCAAGCTCAAAGTCTAGATCAGCCTGCTTCAAGGCTGAGGGATGCTACAATTCCTCCCTAAATATATAATAAAAATTAGCTGGACTGAAGCATAAAATTTATTTATGCTCCATAGTCCTGCCTGGGAGTTATGGTGGCTGGCAGCCTGTTTTAGGATATCTCAAATTTTCTCGAGCCATTCTTATCCATCAAGGAGAATATATGCAGCTTTTTTTGTGTTTATTTTGCACAAACATGGCTCTGTGGTGTATTATTAACAAACCACAGCCTCTCGGCATATACCTCTGTCTTAGATTGATATGGCTCCGAAATCTGGTTGCTCATCATTGACTGTTCAGCCCTCATAGCACACCTTATTCCCAAATCAGACCAAAGCCACAATATACATTGAATATGCTTCTTCATATTGATTAATTTTTGCCACCTGCACTTGCTGGAGGTGAGGCTGCATGCTTGCTGAAATCAGGCTGTGAGGCGTTGACTGACCTGCTTGAAAAACAAAGTTGAGACTCGAGCCCCGGGCTACCTTGCCAGCAGAGTCTTGCCCAACACCCGCAAGGGCCCACACGGGACTCCCCACGGGATCCTAAGACCTCTGGTGAGTGTAACACAGCGCCTGCCCCAATCCAATCGCGCGGAACCTGAGACTGCGGTACATAGGGAAGCAGGCTACCCGGGCCTGATCTGGGGCACAAGTCCCTTCGGTTCCACTCGAGCCCCGGGCTACCTTGCCAGCAGAGTCTTGCCCAACACCCGCAAGGGCCCACACAGGATTCCACACGAGATCCTAAGACCTCTAGTGAGTGGAACACAACTTCTGCCAGGAGTCTGGTTCGAACACCAGATATCTGGGTACCTGTCCTGCAAGAAGAGAGCTTTCCTGCAGAGAATACTCTGCCCACTGAAACTAAGGAGAGTGCTACCCTCCAGGTCTGCTTATAGAGGCTAACAGAGTCACCTGAAGAACAAGCTCTTAACAGTGGCAACTAAAACAGCTAGCTTCAGAGATTACCAGATGGCGAAAGGCAAACGTAAGAATCCTACTAACAGAAATCAAGACCACTCACCATCATCAGAACGCAGCACTCCCACCCCACCTAGTCCTGGGCACCCCAACACAACCGAAAATCTAGACCCAGATTTAAAAACATTTCTCATGATGATGATAGAGGACATCAAGAAGGACTTTCATAAGTCACTTAAAGAATTACAGGAGAGCACTGCTAAAGAGTTACAGGCCCTTAAAGAAAAGCAGGAAAACACAGCCAAACAGGTAGAAATCATTAAAGAAAAACAGGAAAACACATCCAAACAGGTGATGGAAATGAACAAAACCATACTAGAACTAAAAGGGGAAGTAGACACAATAAAGAAAACCCAAAGCGAGGCAACGCTGGAGATAGAAACCCTAGGAAAGAGATCTGGAACCATAGATGCCAGCATCAGCAACAGAATACAAGAAATGGAAGAGAGAATCTCAGGTGCAGAAGATTCCATAAAGAACATCGACACAACAGTCAAAGAAAATACAAAATGCAAAAGGATCCTAACTCAAAACATCCAGGTAATCCAGGACACAATGAGAAGACCAAACCTACGGATAATAGGAATTGATGAGAATGAAGATTTTCAACTTAAAGGACCAGCTAATATCTTCAACAAAATAATAGAAGAAAACTTCCCAAACATAAAAAAAGAGATGCCCATGATCATACAAGAAGCCTACAGAACTCCAAATAGACTGGACCAGAAAAGAAATTCCTCCCGACACATAATAATCAGAACAAAAAATGCACTAAATAAAGATAGAATATTAAAAGCAGTAAGGGAGAAAGGTCAAGTAACATATAAAGGAAGGCCTATCAGAATTACACCAGACTTTTCACCAGAGACTATGAAAGCCAGAAGAGCCTGGACAGATGTTATACAGACACTAAGAGAACACAAATGCCAGCCCAGGCTACTATACCCGGCCAAACTCTCAATTACAATAGATGGAGAAACCAAAGTATTCCACGACAAAAACAAATTCACACAATATCTTTCCACAAATCCAGCCCTTCAAAGGATAATAACAGAAAAGAAGCAATACAAGGACGGAAATCACGCCCTAGAAGAACCAAGAAAGTAATCATTCAACAAACCAAAAAGAAGACAGCCACAAGAACAGAATGCCAACTCTAACAACAAAAATAAAAGGAAGCAACAATTACTTTTCCTTAATATCTCTTAATATCAATGGACTCAATTCCCCAATAAAAAGACATAGACTAACAGACTGGCTACACAAACAGGACCCAACATTCTGCTGCTTACAGGAAACCCATCTCAGGGAAAAAGACAGACACTACCTCAGAGTGAAAGGCTGGAAAACAATTTTCCAAGCAAATGGACTGAAGAAACAAGCTGGAGTAGCCATTTTAATATCGGATAAAATCGACTTCCAACCCAAAGTTATCAAAAAAGACAAAGAGGGACACTTCATACCCATCAAAGGTAAAATCCTCCAAGAGGAACTCTCAATTCTGAATATCTACGCACCAAATGCAAGGGCAGCCACATTCATTAGAGACACTTTAGTAAAGCTCAAAGCATACATTGCACCTCACACAATAATAGTGGGAGACTTCAACACACCACTTTCTTCAAAGGACAGATCGTGAAAACAGAAACTAAACAGGGACACAGTGAAACTAACAGAAGTTATGAAACAAATGGACCTGACAGATATCTACAGAACATTTTATCCTAAAACAAAAGGATATACCTTCTTCTCAGCACCTCACGGGACCTTCTCCAAAATTGACCATATAATTGGTCACAAAACAGGCCTCAATAGATACAAAAATATTGAAATTGTCCCATATATCCTATCAGACCACCATGGCCTAAGACTGATCTTCAATAACAACATAAATAATGGAAAGCCAACATTCACGTGGAAACTGAATAACACTCTTCTCAATGATACCTTGGTCAAGGAAGGAATAAAGAAAGAAATTAAAGACTTTTTAGAGTTTAATGAAAATGAAGCCACAACATACCCAAACCTATGGGACACAATGAAAGCATTTCTAAGAGGGAAACTCATAGCTCTGAGTGCCTCCAAGAAGAAACGGGAGACAGCACATACTAGCAGCTTGGCAACACATCTAAAAGCTCTAGAAAAAAAGGAAGCAAATTCACCCAAGAGGAGTAGACGGCAGGAAATAATCAAACTCAGGGGTGAAATCAACCAAGTGGAAACAAAAAGAACTATTCAAAGAATTAACCAAACGAGGAGTTGGTTCTTTGAGAAAATCAACAAGATAGATAAACCCTTAGCTAGACTCACTAAAGGGCACAGGGACAAAATCCTAATTAACAAAATCAGAAATGAAAAGGGAGACATAACAACAGATCCTGAAGAAATCCAAAACACCATCAGATCCTTGTACAAAAGGCTATACTCAACAAAACTGGAAAACCTGGACGAAATGGACAAATTTCTGGACAGATACCAGGTACAAAAGTTGAATCAGGATCAAGTTGATCATCTAAACAGTCCCATATCACCTAAAGAAATAGAAGCAGTTATTAATAGTCTCCCAACCAGAAAAAGCCCAGGACCAGATGGATTTAGTGCAGAGTTCTATCAGACCTTCAAAGAAGATCTAATTCCAGTTCTGCACAAACTATTTCACAAAATAGAAGTAGAAGGTACTCTACCCAACTCATTTTATGAAGCCACTATTACCCTGATACCTAAACCACAGAAAGACCCAACAAAGATAGAGAACTTCAGACCAATTTCTCTTATGAATATTGATGCAAAAATCCTCAATAAAATTCTCGCTAACCGAATCCAAGAACACATTAAAGCAATCATCCATCCTGACCAAGTAGGTTTTATTCCAGGGATGCAGGGATGGTTTAATGTACGAAAATCCATCAATGTAATCCATTATATAAACAAACTCAAAGACAAAAACCACATGATCATCTCGTTAGATGCAGAAAAAGCATTTGACAAGATCCAACACCCATTCATGATAAAAGTTCTGGAAAGATCAGGAATTCAAGGCCCATACCTAAACATGATAAAAGCAATCTACAGCAAACCAGTAGCCAACATCAAAGTAAATGGAGAGAAGCTGGAAGCAATCCCACTAAAATCAGGGACTAGACAAGGCTGCCCACTTTCTCCCTACCTTTTCAACATAGTACTTGAAGTATTAGCCAGAGGAATTCGACAACAAATGGAGATCAAGGGGATACAAATTGGAAAAGAGGAAGTCAAAATATCACTTTTTGCAGATGATATGATAGTATATATAAGTGACCCTAAAAATTCTACCAGAGAACTCCTAAACCTGATAAACAGCTTCGGTGAAGTAGCTGGATATAAAATAAACTCAAACAAGTCAATGGCCTTTCTCTATACAAAGAATAAACAGGCTGAGAAAGAAATTGGGGAAACAACACCCTTCTCAATAGTCACAAATAATATAAAATATCTTGGCGTGACTCTAACTAAGGAAGTGAAAGATCTGTATGATAAAAACTTCAAATCTCTGAAGAAAGAAATTAAGGAAGATCTCAGATGATGGAAAGATCTCCCATGCTCATGGATTGGCAGGATCAACATTGTAAAAATGGCTATCTTGCCAAAAGCAATCTACAGATTCAATGCAATCCCCATCAAAATTCCAACTCAATTCTTCAACGAATTGGAAGGAGCAATTTGCAAATTTGTCTGGAATAACAAAAAACCTAGGTTAGCAAAAAGTCTTCTCAAGGATAAAAGAACTTCTGGCAGAATCACCATGCCAGACCTAAAGCTTTACTACAGAGCAATTGTGATAAAAACTGCATGGTACTGGTATAGAGACAGAAAAGTAGACCAATGGAATAGAATTGAAGACCCAGAAATGAACCCACACACCTATGGTCACTTGATCTTCGACAAGGGAGCTAAAACCATCCAGTGGAAGAAAGACAGCATTTTCAACAATTGGTGCTGGCACAACTGGTTGTTATCGTGTAGAAGAATGCGAATCGATCCATACTTATCTCCTTGTACTAAGGTCAAATCTAAGTGGATCAAGGAACTTCACATAAAACCAGAGACACTGAAACTTATAGAGGAGAAAGTGGGGAAAAGCCTTGAAGATATGGGCACAGGGGAAAATTTCCTGAACAGAACAGCAATGGCTTGTGCTGTAAGATCGAGAATTGACAAATGGGACCTAATGAAACTCCAAAGTTTCTGCAAGGCAAAAGACACCGTCAATAAGACAAAAAGACCACCAACAGATTGGGAAAGGATCTTTACCTATCCTAAATCAGATAGGGGACTAATATCCAACATATATAAAGAACTCAAGAAGGTGGACTTCAGAAAATCAAATAACCCCATTAAAAAATGGGGCTCAGAACTGAACAAAGATTTCTCACCCGAGGAATACCGAATGGCAGAGAAGCACCTGAAAAAATGTTCAACATCCTTAATCATCAGGGAAATGCAAATCAAAACAACCCTGAGATTCCACCTCACACCAGTCAGAATGGCTAAGATCAAAAATTCAGGTGACAGCAGATGCTGGCTTGGATGTGGAGAAAGAGGAACACTCCTCCATTGTTGGTGGGAGTGCAGGCTTGTACAACCACTCTGGAAATCAGTCTGGCGGTTCCTCAGAAAATTGGACATAGTACTACCGGAGGATCCAGCAATACCTCTCCTGGGCATATATCCAGAAGATGCCCCAACTGGTAAGAAGGACACATGCTCCACTATGTTCATAGCAGCCTTATTTATAATAGCCAGAAGCTGGAAAGAACCTAGATGCCCCTCAACAGAGGAATGGATACAGAAAATGTGGTACATCTACACAATGGACTCCTACTCAGCTATTAAAAAGAATGAATTTATGAAATTCCTAGCCAAATGGATGGACCTGGAGGGCATCATCCTGAGTGAGGTAACACATTCACAAAGAAACTCACACAATATGTACTCACTGATAAGTGGATATTAGCCCCAAACCTAGGATACCCAAGATATAAGATATAATTTGCTAAACACATGAAACTCAAGAAGAATGAAGACTGAAGTGTGGACACTATGCCCCTTCTTAGATATGGGAACAAAACACCCATGGAAGGAGTTACAGAGACAAAGTTTGGAGCTGAGATGAAAGGATGGACCATGTAGAGACTGCCATATCCAGGGATCCACCCCATAATCAGCATCCAAACGCTGACACCATTGCATACACTAGCAAGATTTTATTGAAAGGACCCAGATGTAGCTGTCTCTTGTGAGACTATGCCGGGGCCTAGCAAACACAGAAGTGGATGCACACAGTCAGCTAATGGATGGATCATAGGGCTCCCAATGGAGGAGCTAGAGAAAGTAGCCAAGGAGCTAAAGGGATCTGCAACCCTATAGGTGGAACAACATTATGAACTAACCAGTACCCAGGAGCTCTTGACTCTAGCTGCATATATATCAAAAGATGGCCTAGTTGGCCATCACTGGAAAGAGAGGCCCATTGGACTTGCAAACTTTATATGCCCCAGTACAGGGGAACACCAGGGCCAAAAAGGGGGAGTGGGTGGGCAGGGGAGTGGGGGTGGGTGGATATGGGGGACTTTTGGTATAGCATTGGAAATGTAAATGAGCTAAATACCTAATAAAAATGGAAAAAAAAATAAAAAAAGAAAAAAAAAAAGAAAAACAAAGTTGAGAGAGTGAAAAGCAACAGGATAAAAGCTTCTTTGTGGAAGCCCAGGTACTTTATTCAGTTGCAAATTAGCAATGATCAAGCTCAGACTCTGACCTCCCAGTGTTTGGGAGCTGGCTTTGAGAATTAGCAGAAAAGCTGTTTCTCATGTAAATAGGATAAGCTCCAAGTTAACTTTGCTATGTAATTAAGATTTTTTTAGCTATATCCAATAGGAATCTCTAATACTGAAATTATTACTAGACCAGTCCAAGATTGGATTAGAATAACTGGTCACATTGAAGGAAAGAGAAGAATCATTATAACTCTTTCTTATGACTAATCTTTCTAAGTCAGATTCCATGGTCTCTAACGTTCTATGTCCCATAAGGTTGAAAAGCTTGAAGCAAGGCACCTTAGCTTGTCCGATCTGGGACAAAAGCAAGCAAAGGTGAGTAAAAAACATATACCCAATTCAGCTTTCTTGTCACCACAGTCAGGGCACGCAGTGAACTCATAGGTCAGCTTGTCACACAAATCATTCTGACAGTTGCCATGCTTCTGCAGCATTCTGTGGCGAGAACCTAAGCTTTCCCCTTTACCCAATAGGGTAGCTCTTCAGGATAAAGACATGCCAATAAGTAGATCCTTTTCATCTCACCTAGACATGATTATTTGTAGTTTTAAGATACTATAAGGCATTTATTAAGTTCTTTGACATCCAAATTTCAAAATTCTTAAAATAGAAATATGATTTAAATAATGTGCACAGGGATATAATTCCTCCCCTTCTTTGTTCTGAGCTTCTGGGCTTATCACTGAGTGCATATCTTGTGTGTTCTTTTGTGATTGAGTTACCTCTTTCAAGATGATATCCTCCAGATCTGTCCATTTGTCTAAGAATTTTATAAATTCATTGCTTTTAATAGATGGTAGCACTCCATTGTGTAAATGTACCACGTTTTCTGTATCCATTCCTCTGTTGAGGCACATCTGGGTTCTTTCCAACTTCTGGCTATTACAAATAGGCTTCTTTGAACATAGTGGAGCATGTATCCTACTATATGTTGGAGCATCTTCTGGGTAAATGCCCAAGAGTTACCACTCTGGACCTTCCAGTAGTACTACGTAAAATTTTCTGAGGCACCTTCAAACTGATTTCTAGAGTGGTTGTACCAGCTTGCATTCCCACCAGCAATGGAGGAGTGTTCCTCTTTCTCCACATTCTCTCCAGTATCTGCTGTTACCTGAGTTTTTGATCTCAGCCATTCTGACTGGTGTGAACTGGAATCTCAAGGTTGTTTTGATTTACATTTCCCTGATAATTAAGGATGTTGAATTTTTTTTTTCCTTAGGTGCCTCTTAGCCATTTGGTACTGCTTTGTTGAGAATTCTTTGCTTAACTTTGTACCCCATTTTTAAATAGGGTTGTTTAGTTTTCTGGAGTCCAACTAACTGAGTTGTTTATATATATTGGATATTAACCCCATATCAGATTTAGGATTGGTAAAGATCTTTTCCCAATCTTTTGGTTGCCTTTTGGTCTTATTGACAGTGTCCTTTGCCTTACAGAAGCTTTGCAATTTTATGAGGTCCCTTTTGGCAATTCTTGATCTTACAGCAGAAGCCATTGCTGTTCTGTTCAGGAAATTTTCCCCTGTGCCCATAGCTTTGAGGCTCTTCCCCACTTTTTCCTCTATAAGTTTTAGTGTCTCTTGTTTTATGTAGATCCACTTAGACTTGAGTTCTGTACAAGAAGATAAGAATGGATCAATTTGCATTCTTCTACATGATAACCACCAGTTTTGCCAGCACCATTTGTTGAAAGTGCTGTCTTTTTTCCACTGGTTAGTTTTAGCAACTTTGTCAAAGATCTGGTGACCATAGGTGTGTGGGTTCACTTCTGGTTCTTCAATTCTATTCCATTGATCTACCTGTCTGTCCCTGTACCAGTACTATGCAGTTTTAAACATAATTGCACTGTAGTACAGCTTGAGGTCAGGCATGGTGATTCCACCAGAGGTTCTTTTATTGTTGAAAAGTTTTTGCAATCCTAGGGTTTTTGTTATTCCAGATGAATTGGCAAATTGCGTTTTCTAACTCAGTGAAGAAATGAGTAGAAATTTTGATGGGGATTGCATTGAATCTGTAGATAGCTTTCGGCTGGATAGCCATTTTGATTATATTAATCCTGCCAATCCATGAGCATGGGAGATCTTTCCATCTTCTGAGATCTTCTTAAACTTTTTTCTTCAGAGACTTGAAGTTCTTATCAAAAAGATCTTTCACTTCCTTAGTTAGATTCACACCAATGTATTTCATATTATTTGTGACTCTTTTGAAGGGTGTTATTTCCCTATTTTCTTTCTCACACTGTTTATTTTTTTGTGTAGAAAAAGGCCACTGATTTGTATGAGTTAATTTATATCCAGCAACTTTGCTGTAGTTGTTTATCAGGTTTAGAAGTTCTCTGGTGAAATTTATCAGGTCGCTTATATATACTAACATGTCATCTGCAAATAGTGATATTTTGACTTCTTCCTTGCCAATTTGTATCCCCTTGATCTCCTTTTCTTGTCTAACTGCTCTGGCTAGGTCTTCAAGTACTATATGGAATAGGTAGGAAGAAAGGGGGCAGCCTTGTCTAGTCCCTGACTTTAGTGGGATTGCTTCAAGTTTTCTCTCCATTTAGTTTGATGTTGGCTACTGGTTTGCTGTATATTACTTTTATTATATTTAGGTATGAGCCTTGAATTCCTGATCTTTCCAAGGCTATTATCATGAAGGGGTGTTGAATTTTACCAAATGTTCTCCAAGCATCTAATGAGATAATCATGTGGGTTTTGTCTTTGAGTTTGTTTATATACTGGATTATGTTGATAGATTTCCATTTATTGAACCATCCTTGCATCCCTGGGATGAAGCTTACTTGATCATGATGGATGATGATTTTGATGTGTTCTTGGATTCGGTTTGCCAAAATTTTATTGAGTATTTTTGCATTGATATTCATAATGGAAATTGGTTTGAAGTTCTCTTTCTTGGTTGGGTCTTTGTGTGGTTTAGGTATTAGAGTAATTGTGGCACCCTAGAATAAATTAGGTAGAATACCTTCTGTTTCTATTTTTTGGAATAGTTCCAGGAGAATTGGATTGAGGTCTTCTTTGAAGGTCTGATAGATTTCTGAATTAAACCCATCTGATCCTGGGCTTTTTTTTTTTTTTGGTTGGGAGACCATTAATGGCTGTTTCTATTTCTTTAGGAGATATGGGACTGTTTAGATCATTAATCTGATCCTGATTTAACCTTGGTACCTGGTATCTGTTTAGAAAATTGTCCATTTCATCCAGGTTTTCCAGTTTTGTTGAGTATAGGCTTTTGTAGTAGGATCTGATGATTTTTTTGGACTTCCTTAGATTCTACTGTTATATCTCCATTTTCATTTCTGATTTTGCTAATTAGGATACTCTCCCTGTACCCTCTAGCTAGTCTGACTATGGGTTTATCTATCTAGTTGATTTTCTCAAAGAACCAGTTCCTGGTTCGGTTGATTCTTTATATATTTCATTTTGTTTCCACTTGGTTGGTTTCAGTCCTGAGTTTGATTATTTTATGCCTTCTACTCCTCTTTTGGGAATTTGCTTCCTTTTGTTCTACAGCTTTTAGTTGTTCTGTCAAGCTGCTAGGGTATGCTCACTCAAGTTTCTAAGCACTCAAAGCTATGAGTTTTCCTCTTAGGACTGCTTTCATTGTGTCCCATTAAGTGGATATGTTGTGGCTTCATTTTCATTAAACTATAAAATGTCTTTAATTTCTTTATTTCTTCCTTGACCAAGTTATCAATGAGTAGAATGTTGTTCAACTTCCATGTGTTATGTGGGTTTTCTATTATTTATGTTGTTATTGAAGATCAGACTTAGTCTGTGGTGATCTGATAGGGTGCATGGGATTGTTTCAATATTTTTGTATCTGTTGAGGACTGTTTGTTGACCCCAATTATATGGTCAGTTTTGGAGAAGGTACCATTAAGTGCTGAGAAGAAGGTATATTCTTTTGTTTTAAGATGAAAGGTTCTATAGATAAGTATTAAATTCATTTGTTTCATAACTTCTGTTAGTTTCACTGTGTCTCTGTTGAGTTTCTGTTTCCAGAATCTGTCCATTGATGAGAATGTGGTGTTGAAGTCTCCCACTCTTATTCTATGAGGTGTAACGTGTGCTTTGAGTTTTAGCAAAGTTTCTTTAATGAATGTGGATGCCCTTGCATTTGGAGCATAGATGTTCAGATTTGATAGTTTATTTTGGTAAATATTACCTTTGATGAGTAAGAAGTGTCCCTCCTTATCTTTTCTGATGACTTTAGGTTAAAAGTTGATTTTATTTGATATTAGAATGTGTATTCCAGCTTGTTACTTGGGACCATTTGCTTGGAAATTGTTTTCCAGCCTTTTACTCTAAGGTAGTGTCTGTCTTTGTCCCTGAGGTGTGTTTCCTGTGTGCAACAAAAAGTTGGGTCCTGTTTATGTAACCAGTGTGTTAGTCTATGTCTTTTTGTTGGGGAATTGAGTCCATTGATATTAAGAGATATTAAGGAAAATTTGTTGTTGCTTCCTATTATTTTTGTTGTTAGAGTTGGAATTCTGTTCATGTGACTTTCTTCTTTGGTCTTTTGAAAGATTATTTTCTTGGTGTCTCTTGAGCTTAGTTTCTCTCATTGTGTTGAAGTTGTCCCTTTATTATCCTTTGAAGAGCTGGACTTGTGGAAGGATGTGTAAAATTGGTTTTGTCATGGAATAGCTTAGTTTCTCCATCTATAGTAATTGAGAGTTTTGCCAGGTACAGTAGCCTGGGCTGGCATTTGTGTTCTCTTAGGGTCTGTATGACATCTGCCCAGCATCTTCTGGCTTTCATAGTCTCTGTTATGTCTGCCTTTATATGTTACTTGACCTTTTTCCCTTACTGCTTTTATTCTTCTTTCTTTGTTTTGTGCATTTGTTGTTCTGATTATTATGTGTCGGGAGGGATTTCTTTTCTGGTCCAGTCTATTTGGAGTTCTGTAAGCTTCTTGTATGTTCATGGGCATCTCTTTCTTTAGGTTGGGAAAGTTTTCTTCTTTAATTTTGTTGAAGATATAATTACTGGCCCTTCAAGTTAGAAACCTTACTTTTCGTCTACACCTATTATCCTTAGGTTTGGTCTTCTCATTGTGTCCTGGATTTCCTGGATGTTTGGGTTAGTTTCTTTTCACATTTCAACTTTTCTTTGATTGTTGTGTCAATGTTTTCTATGGTATCTTCTGCACCAGAGATTCTTGTGGGAAGCCGCCCCCACATTCGCCGTCACAAGATGGCGCTGACATCCTGTGTTCTAAGTTGGTAAACAAATAATCTGCGCATGAGCCAAGGGTATTTACGACTACTTGTACTCTGTTTTTCCCGTGAACGTCAGCTCGGCCATGGGCTGCAGCCAATCAGGGAGTGATGCGTCCTAGGCAATTGTTGTTCTCTTTAAAGAGGAAAGGGTTTTCGTTTTCTCTCTCTCTTGCTTTTCGCTCTCTCTTGCTTCTTACACTCTGGCCCCATAAGATGTAAGCAATAAAGCTTTGCCGTAGAAGATTCTGGTTGTTGTGTTCTTCCTGGCCGGTCGTGAGAACGCGTCGAATAACAATTGGTGCCGAATTCCGGGACGAGAAAATCCGGGACGAGAAAAAACTCCGGACTGGCGCAGGAGGGATACTTCATTTCAGAACCAGAACTGCGGATCACGTTTATAAAGGTTCCCGTAACACAGACTGTTGAGAAGGATTCAACTGCCGAATTCAGAACTCATCAGCTGGGGAACGACGGTGATAAAGGTTCCCGTAAAGCAGACTGTTAAGAAGGATTCAACTGTATGAATTCAGAACTTTTCAGCTGGGGAACGAGAGTACCAGTGAGTATGTTTGGCCTTGAATTTTTTCTGGTGTTAGGAGCCCTTTTGTTCTTTTTCACATGTTATCAAGTGATTAAGATAGGGCTGAAAATTCTAGAGGAAATTCAGGACAAGCTATCAGAAGTAAAGCGGGAAGAAAGAGTAGGAACAAAGAGAAAATATGGTTCACAAAATAAGTATACAGGCCTTTCCAAGGGTCTTGAACCCGAGGAAAAGTTAAGGTTAGGTAGGAATACCTGGAGAGAGATTAGAAGAAAAAGAGGAAAAAGGGAGAAGAAAAAAGATCGATTAGCGGAGGTCTCTAGGAGATACTCGTCACTAGATGAGCTCAGGAAGCCAGCTCTTAGTAGCTCTGAAGCAAGTGAAGAATCCTCCTCTGAGGAAACAGACTGGGAGGAAGAAGCAGCCCATTACCAGCCAGCTAATTGGTCAAGAAAAAAGCCAAAAGCGGCTGGCGAAAGTCAGCGTACTGTTCAACCTCCCGGCAGTCGGTTTCAAGGTCCGCCCTATGCGGAGCCCCCGCCCTGCGTAGTGCGTCAGCAATGCGCAGAGAGGCAATGCGCAGAGAGATGCGCAGAGAGGCAGTGCGCAGAGAGATGCGCAGAGAGGCAGTGCGCAGAGAGGCAGTGCGCAGAGAGGCAGTGCGCAGACTCATTCATTCCCCGAGAGGAACAAAAGAAAATACAACAGGCATTTCCAGTCTTTGAAGGAGCCGAGGGTGGGCGTGTCCACGCTCCGGTAGAATACGTACAGATTAAGGAAATTGCCGAGTCGGTTCGTAAATACGGAACCAATGCTAATTTTACCTTGGCGCAGTTAGACAGGCTCGCTGGCATGGCACTAACGCCTGCTGATTGGCAGACGGTTGTAAAAGCCGCTCTCCCTAGTATGGGCAAATATATGGAATGGAAAGCGCTTTGGCACGAAGCTGCACAGGCGCAGGCCCGAGCAAACGCAGCTGCTTTGACTCCAGAGCAGAGAGATTGGACTTTTGACTTGTTAACGGGTCAGGGAGCTTATTCTGCTGATCAGACAAACTACCATTGGGGAGCTTATGCCCAGATTTCTTCCACGGCTATTAGGGCCTGGAAGGCGCTCTCTCGAGCAGGTGAAACCACTGGTCAGTTAACAAAGATAATCCAGGGACCTCAGGAATCTTTCTCAGATTTTGTGGCCAGAATGACAGAGGCAGCAGAGCGTATTTTTGGAGAGTCAGAGCAAGCTGCGCCTCTCATAGAACAGCTAATCTACGAGCAAGCCACAAAGGAGTGCCGAGCGGCCATAGCCCCAAGAAAGAACAAAGGCTTACAAGACTGGCTCAGGGTCTGTCGAGAGCTTGGGGGACCTCTCAGCAATGCAGGTTTAGCGGCTGCCATCCTTCAATCCCAAAACCGCTCCATGGGCAGAAATGATCAGAGGACATGTTTTAACTGCGGAAAGCCTGGGCATTTTAAGAAAGATTGCAGAGCTCCAGATAAACAGGGAGGGACTCTCACTCTTTGCTCTAAGTGTGGCAAGGGTTATCATAGAGCTGACCAGTGTCGCTCTGTGAGGGATATAAAGGGCAGAATTCTTCCCCCACCTGATAGTCAATCAACTGATGTGCCAAAAAACGGGTCATCGGGCCCTCGGTCCCAGGGCCCTCAAAGATATGGGAACCGGTTTGTCAGGACCCAGGAAGCAGTCAGAGAGACGACCCAGGAAGACCCACAAGGGTGGACCTGCGTGCCGCCTCCGACTTCCTATTAATGCCTCAAATGAGTATTCAGCCGGTGCCGGTGGAGCCTATACCATCCTTGCCCCCGGGAACCATGGGCCTTATTCTCGGCCGAGGTTCACTCACCTTGCAGGGCTTAGTAGTCCACCCTGGAGTTATGGATTGTCAACATTCCCCTGAAATACAGGTCCTGTGCTCAAGCCCTAAAGGCGTTTTTTCTATTAGTAAAGGAGATAGGATAGCTCAGCTGCTGCTCCTCCCTGATAATACCAGGGAGAAATCTGCAGGACCTGAGATAAAGAAAATGGGCTCCTCAGGAAATGATTCTGCCTATTTGGTTGTATCTTTAAATGATAGACCTAAGCTCCGCCTTAAGATTAATGGAAAAGAGTTTGAAGGCATCCTTGATACCGGAGCAGATAAAAGTATAATTTCTACACATTGGTGGCCCAAAGCATGGCCCACCACAGAGTCATCTCATTCATTACAGGGCCTAGGATATCAATCATGTCCCACTATAAGCTCCGTTGCCTTGACGTGGGAATCCTCTGAAGGGCAGCAAGGGAAATTCATACCTTATGTGCTCCCACTCCCGGTTAACCTCTGGGGAAGGGATATTATGCAGCATTTGGGCCTTATTTTGTCCAATGAAAACGCCCCATCAGGAGGGTATTCAGCTAAGGCAAAAAATATCATGGCAAAGATGGGTTATAAAGAAGGAAAAGGGTTAGGACATCAAGAACAGGGAAGGATAGAGCCCATCTCACCTAATGGAAACCAAGACAGACAGGGTCTGGGTTTTCCTTAGCGGCCATTGGGGCAGCACGACCCATACCATGGAAAACAGGGGACCCAGTGTGGGTTCCTCAATGGCACCTATCCTCTGAAAAACTAGAAGCTGTGATTCAACTGGTAGAGGAACAATTAAAACTAGGCCATATTGAACCCTCTACCTCACCTTGGAATACTCCAATTTTTGTAATTAAGAAAAAGTCAGGAAAGTGGAGACTGCTCCATGACCTCAGAGCCATTAATGAGCAAATGAACTTATTTGGCCCAGTACAGAGGGGTCTCCCTGTACTTTCCGCCTTACCACGTGGCTGGAATTTAATCATTATAGATATTAAAGATTGTTTCTTTTCTATACCTTTGTGTCCAAGGGATAGGCCCAGATTTGCCTTTACCATCCCCTCTATTAATCACATGGAACCTGATAAGAGGTATCAATGGAAGGTCTTACCACAGGGAATGTCCAATAGTCCTACTATGTGTCAACTTTATGTACAAGAAGCTCTTTTGCCAGTGAGGGAACAATTCCCCTCTTTAATTTTGCTCCTTTACATGGATGACATCCTCCTGTGCCATAAAGACCTTACCATGCTACAAAAGGCATATCCTTTTCTACTTAAAACTTTAAGTCAGTGGGGTCTACAGATAGCCACAGAAAAGGTCCAAATTTCTGATACAGGACAATTCTTGGGCTCTGTGGTGTCCCCAGATAAGATTGTGCCCCAAAAGGTAGAGATAAGAAGAGATCACCTCCATACCTTAAATGATTTTCAAAAGCTGTTGGGAGATATTAATTGGCTCAGACCTTTTTTAAAGATTCCTTCCGCTGAGTTAAGGCCTTTGTTTAGTATTTTAGAAGGAGATCCTCATATCTCCTCCCCTAGGACTCTTACTCTAGCTGCTAACCAGGCCTTACAAAAGGTGGAAAAAGCCTTACAGAATGCACAATTACAACGTATTGAGGATTCGCAGCCTTTCAGTTTGTGTGTCTTTAAGACAGCACAATTACCAACTGCAGTTTTGTGGCAGAATGGGCCATTGTTGTGGATCCATCCAAACGTATCCCCAGCTAAAATAATAGATTGGTATCCTGATGCAATTGCACAGCTTGCCCTTAAAGGCCTAAAAGCAGCAATCACCCACTTTGGGCAAAGTCCATATCTTTTAATTGTACCTTATACCGCTGCACAGGTTCAAACCTTGGCAGCCGCATCTAATGATTGGGCAGTTTTAGTTACCTCCTTTTCAGGAAAAATAGATAACCATTATCCAAAACATCCAATCTTACAGTTTGCCCAAAATCAATCTGTTGTGTTTCCACAAATAACAGTAAGAAACCCACTTAAAAATGGGATTGTGGTATATACTGATGGATCAAAAACTGGCATAGGTGCCTATGTGGCTAATGGTAAAGTGGTATCCAAACAATATAATGAAAATTCACCTCAAGTGGTAGAATGTTTAGTGGTCTTAGAAGTTTTAAAAACCTTTTTAAAACCCCTTAATATTGTGTCAGATTCCTGTTATGTGGTAAATGCAGTAAATCTTTTAGAAGTGGCTGGAGTGATTAAGCCTTCCAGTAGAGTTGCCAATATTTTTCAGCAGATACAATTAGTTTTGTTATCTAGAAGATCTCCTGTTTATATTACTCATGTTAGAGCCCACTCAGGCCTACCTGGCCCCATGGCTCTGGGAAATGATTTGGCAGATAAGGCCACTAAAGTGGTGGCTGCTGCCCTATCATCCCCGGTAGAGGCTGCAAGAAATTTTCATAATAATTTTCATGTGACGGCTGAAACATTACGCAGTCGTTTCTCCTTGACAAGAAAAGAAGCCCGTGACATTGTTACTCAATGTCAAAGCTGCTGTGAGTTCTTGCCAGTTCCTCATGTGGGAATTAACCCACGCGGTATTCGACCTCTACAGGTCTGGCAAATGGATGTTACACATGTTTCTTCCTTTGGAAAACTTCAATATCTCCATGTGTCCATTGACACATGTTCTGGCATCATGTTTGCTTCTCCGTTAACCGGAGAAAAAGCCTCACATGTGATTCAACATTGTCTTGAGGCATGGAGTGCTTGGGGGAAACCCAGACTCCTTAAGACTGATAATGGACCAGCTTATACGTCCCAAAAATTTCAGCAGTTCTGCCGTCAGATGGACGTAACCCACCTGACTGGACTTCCATACAACCCTCAAGGACAGGGTATTGTTGAGCGTGCGCATCGCACCCTCAAAGCCTATCTTATAAAACAGAAGAGGGGAACTTTTGAGGAGACTGTACCCCGAGCACCAAGAGTGTCGGTGTCTTTGGCACTCTTTACACTCAATTTTTTAAATATTGATGCTCATGGCCATACTGCGGCTGAACGTCATTGTTCAGAGCCAGATAGGCCCAATGAGATGGTTAAATGGAAAAATGTTCTTGATAATAAATGGTATGGCCCGGATCCTATCTTGATAAGATCCAGGGGAGCTGTCTGTGTTTTCCCACAGGATGAAGACAACCCATTTTGGGTACCAGAAAGACTCACCCGAAAAATCCAGACTGACCAAGGGAATACTAATGTCCCTCGTCTTGGTGATGTCCAGGGCGTCAATAATAAAGAGAGAGCAGCGTTGGGGGATAATGTCGACATTTCCACTCCCAATGACGGTGATGTATAATGCTCAAGTATTCTCCTGCTTTTTTACCACTAACTAGGAACTGGGTTTGGCCTTAATTCAGACAGCCTTGGCTCTGTCTGGACAGGTCCAGACAACTGACACCATTAACACTTTGTCAGCCTCAGTGACTACAGTCATAGATGAACAGGCCTCAGCTAATGTCAAGATACAGAGAGGTCTCATGCTGGTTAATCAACTCATAGATCTTGTCCAGATACAACTAGATGTATTATGACAAATAACTCAGCAGGGATGTGAACAATAGTTTCCGGGATTGTGTGTTATTTCCATTCAGTATGTTAAATTTACTAGGGCAGCTAATTTGTCAAAAAGTCTTTTTCAGTATATGTTACAGAATTGGATGGCTGAATTTGAACAGATCCTTCGAGAATTGAGACTTCAGGTCAACTCCACGCGCTTGGACCTGTCGCTGACCAAAGGATTACCCAATTGGATCTCCTCAGCATTTTCTTTCTTTAAAAAATTGGGTGGGATTAATATTATTTGGAGATACACTTTGCTGTGGATTAGTGTTGCTTCTTTGATTGGTCTGTAAGCTTAAGGCCCAAACTAGGAGAGACAAGGTGGTTATTGCCCAGGCGCTTGCAGGACTAGAACATGGAGCTCCCCCTGATATATGGTTATCTATGCTTAGGCAATAGGTCGCTGGCCACTCAGCTCTTATATCTCACGAGGCTAGTCTCATTGCACGAGATAGAGTGAGTGTGCTTCAGCAGCCCGAGAGAGTTGCAAGGCTAAGCACTGCAATGGAAAGGCTCTGCGGCATATATGAGCCTATTCTAGGGAGACATGTCATCTTTCATGAAGGTTCAGTGTCCTAGTTCCCTTCCCCCAGGCAAAACGACACGGGAGCAGGTCAGGGTTGCTCTGGGTAAAAGCCTGTGAGCCTAAGAGCTAATCCTGTACATGGCTCCTTTACCTACACACTGGGGATTTGACCTCTATCTCCACTCTCATTAATATGGGTGGCCTATTTGCTCTTATTAATAGAAAAGGGGGAACTGTGGGAAGCCGCCCCCACATTCGCCGTCACAAGATGGCGCTGACATCCTGTGTTCTAAGTTGGTAAACAAATAATCTGCGCATGAGCCAAGGGTATTTACGACTACTTGTACTCTGTTTTTCCCGTGAACGTCAGCTCGGCCATGGGCTGCAGCCAATCAGGGAGTGATGCGTCCTAGGCAATTGTTGTTCTCTTTAAAGAGGAAAGGGTTTTCGTTTTCTCTCTCTCTTGCTTTTCGCTCTCTCTTGCTTCTTACACTCTGGCCCCATAAGATGTAAGCAATAAAGCTTTGCCGTAGAAGATTCTGGTTGTTGTGTTCTTCCTGGCCGGTCGTGAGAACGCGTCGAATAACAGATTCTGTCTTCTATCTTGTGTATTCTGTTGGTTATGCTTGCATCTATGGCTCCTGACTTCTTTTCTAGGCTTTCTATTTTCAGAGTGGTCCCTCTTAGTGATTTCGTTATTGTTTATACTTCCATTTTTAGTCCTAGATGGTTTTGTTCAATTCTTTCACCTGTTTGAATACCCTCATCAGGCAGGACTTCTGTGTCCTTGCTCCTACAGTCTCAGGCCCCTCACATTTGTTTTGTAATAGATCTTGTGTTCTACTCACCTGTGATCTTCAGATCCTGGGCATGCTAGGGTGCCTGTGGTGTGGAGAGTACTCTGGGGACCATGGGACCATCTGCCGAATTCATGCCCAAGGTGGCCTGGAGCTGGCGCTATCGGGAAAGTACCCAAGCCCCTGGTTGAGTTGGTTTCCTGTGTCCCTGCTCCTGCTGGCACAGGCCTATCACGATTTTTTTTTGAACAGATGTTGCATTCCCCTCACCAGTGGTCCTAAGATAATGGGCGTGCTTGGACACCTGTGTCGTGAAGAGTCCTTTGGGGACCATGGGACTGCCTACACAGTTCCCCCACAAGGTGGTTCAGAGCTGGCACTGATTGGAAAGGATAATCTTATTCTTTACTTCATCAAAATAGTAATGGCTTGAGATAATAATTTGGTATTTTTAGAGAATGTGCATGTCAAATTGTAAAGACTTGTTCTCAGTGTCCTCAGTTTCTACCTGTACCACATAATGGTGTTAACTCTAGAGGACTTATACTTAATCAATTATTGCAAATGTATTTCTGATTTTAGAAAAATTAAATATGTACATGTGACTATTGACATGTTTTGGGGGATTCTAGTTGCAACCAGTTTAACAGGAAAAGCAACTAAAAATGTAATTAGTGTAAGACAACCTTCCGGAGACCCCCACTCTAGTTTCGGGAGTGAGAGAGCACCCAAAGAAACACGAGAATCCATTTCTGTAATCACATGAGGCACTTTAATGATGGAGCTCCAGACCGATATGCATCTTACACAGGAGAAAACGAATGTTGGCCACGAGGCTTGAAAGCTAGGGGTTTTCATGGGGTGAGGGGCTTAGGGGTATGGAATTCAGCATAGCAACACACTATTGGCTTATTCAAACATCAGCAGAAAGATTACATGTCAGCAAAAAGGCATCAGGACTTTGTTCCTGTGGGCTGGGGGCTTATCTTTGTTCACATAGCAACCAGTTGATATATGACTTTTCCCGGCATCAAGGGGCAGTAGACAGAGGGGAGGTTCTGGCCAGGTAGTGTTGACTCAGACAAGATAGCCCTGCTTGTGTCCTTGCATTTATTTTTTCATCTTTACAGTCAAGCTGTTCTTAGGAATGTCTTAACAACAGCCCTGTCTGTTCTGCTTTTTTCGACCCTAGGCCTCGGGCTCATAGATAACTCTTTTACATGAATCACAAGTTACAAAATCTCATTTTTCTTCAATTAGTTATTGCCTATATTATTTTTTTTTATGCTTGGTGTGCCAAATCAGATTGAAATAGATAATGGACTGGCTATTACAGTCAAGCATTTGAGATGTTCTGTCAACAATTAATGTTACACATATTACTGGGATTTTTTTGTTATGGATAGCTCTGGGGCTAATTATATTTCATGTTAAAGCTGTTCTCCTGCCAGGCGGTGGTGGCACACGCCTTTAATCCCAGCACTTGAGAGGCAGAGGCAGACAGATTTCTGAGTTCGAGGCCAGTCTGGTCTACAAAGTGAGTGTCAAGACTGCCAGGCCTACACAGGGAAACCCTGTCTTGAAAAACCAAAAACCAAAAACCAAAAACCAAAAACCAAAAACCAAAATCCAAAAACCAAAAACCAAAAACCAAAAACCAAAAACCAAAAACCAAAAACCAAAAACCAAAAACCAAAAACCTAAAACCTAAAAAAAACCAAAAACCAACCAAAAACCAAAAACACCAAAAAACAAAAAACAAAAAAAAAAAACAAAACAAAAACCCAAAAACCGAAACACAAAAAGTTAAAAATAAAAAACAAAAAAACAAAACAAAAACAAAAACAAAAAACAAAACAAAACAAATCTGTTCTCCTGTGAGAGTTTTTGACCAAGGAATGAGTCAGCACTCAGGTGATTTCTGTAAATCTGTTTCCCACCTTAGTTTGTAAAATAAAGGAGGGCAGATAAAAGGGAATGTGGAGCTGAAGAAGAGAGGGAAAAGAAGGAGAAGATGGAAGAGGGAGAGGATGAAGAGGAGGAGGAAGAAGAAAAGCAGAGCAGAAGCACATGGCCTGGAGAAACCGCAAGTTCTAAGGGGTCTCATAGATGTGGAAGATGGTAGTGTAGTGTAGCGGTAGATCTGCCCAATCTAGGTGCACAACATGTAACCATATTAACTGTGTTGTGTTTTCATTGCCAGGGCATATTTGGGAGAAGATTTACTGCAACAATTACAGTCAAGCATTTGAGATGTTTTGTCAACAATTTAATGTTACCAATATTACTGGGATTTTTTTATAATTCTCAAAGACAAAGCATTGTAGAACTTTAAAACAATATCTTCTTTAAAAAGAAAAAGAAAAAAGGGGGGGCATTATATCCCTGTGCACATTTTTAACTCATATTTTTTATTTTTAAAATTTTAAAATTTGGATGCCAAGGAATTCTTTGCTGATTGTCTATAGCATCCTACAAGTGGCATACTAATGCCTAGTTGAGATGGAAGGATCCACTTATCGGCATAGGGCATGATCCTGATCATTTATTTAATATGGGGAAAAGGACATGCATGTGTTTTTTCAGCAGAATGCTGCAGGAGCTTGCTAGTTGCCAGAGTGATTCGTGTGGCATGCTTAAACAAAAGGATAATGCTGTGAGCTTGCTGAGTGCCCTGACAATGGTAACAGGAAAACTGTATTGGATGTATGTTCATGACCCAACTTTGCTTGCCTTTGTCCCAGATTAGACAAGCTAAGCTGCCTTGCTTCAAGCTTTTAGACCTTGTGGGACAGAGAACATAGAAACAAAGGAAACTGACTTAGAAAAATTAATCAAGAGGAGGAGTTATAATGAGTCTTCTCTTTCCTTTAATGTGACAGTTATTCTGACCCAATCATGGACTGGTCTAGAATTAAATCCTATATTGGAGATTCCAATTATGAAAATAGCTAAAAATCTTTATCAGCCAGCTTACCTGGCTCTTACCACTATTTACCTGAGAAGTAACAGTTTTTTTCTGTTGATTCTCAAAGCCACCTACTCTGCACTGGATCTGCACTTGGCCAGATCTTTGCTAATTTGCAACTGAATTGAGTGCCTGCAACATCCCCACAGACAACCTTAATTCTGTTGTCTTTAACTTTTGACTTTGTATCTTAAGCAGGTTGGTTACTTCGATATAGGCTCGCCTTCAGCAAAGCTCAGTCATGGAAGTTATTCATTGCTATGAAGAAATGTATTGAGTGCATATTGTGGCTTTAGTCTGAATGGGGGAAAAAGGTGTGCTATGATAACTGGCAACCAAAGATGAGCCACTGATGACTCTGTGATTCTTATCAACCTAAGACAGAGGCATGTGCCAAAAGGCCCTGTTTGTTTATAATAAACACTAAAATGCTGTGTTTGTGCAAATAAACACAAACCAGCTGCATGTGTTCTCAGGGACAGGTCAGAAGGAGTATAGACATTCAGACCCAAGCCAGGCGCTGCCACCAGCTCCATAATTCCCAGGTAAATAAGTAAATCTTATGCCCCAGTCCAGCTAATTTTTTAATAAATAAAAATGAAGGAATTATGCCCTCCCCCAGACTTAAGCAGACTGGATCAGACCTGGTTTACCACAGTTGAAAGCCTACCTAGGGTGGAGTCTTCTGACCTAGGCAAAGTCTTCTGTTTGCCACATCTGCATCTTTCTGCAAGAAGCTACCTGCTGAGCAGCTGAGCTTATTTTCCTGACCAGATCCTGACAAAGCTACAGATGAGATCCTGGCATAGTGAGGGATGGATTTCCCCCCACCCCACCCCTTAAAAATCATACCCTAGAATTAAAGTTGAGCCTTGATCAGAGAACTCTGTCTTGGCTCATTATTTTTCTTGCCATCCTTCCCATCCATTCCCAGCTTTCCTTTCAGAAACTGAGGAGCCTGTGGCTGCTGGTGGCTACAAGTAATGAGACACATGGCTGAAATGTAAGTTAGAATAGTTCAAGCCTGCCCAATCTAAGCTTTGGTTTGTAAATAAAATACCATGACTGGTTGGTTAATGTCACATTGCTTAACATGTTTAATATACAGTTTTTTTTTTTAACATCTATGCAGGATAGTTTTCTAGGAAACTCTTCAGACAGCTCTATAATACAATATAGCCTCTCACCTCCTCCTCTCACCTCAGCGTATTTTAAATTACATGTTTTTTGGGGTTTTTTTTTTTTTTTTTTGGTTTTTCAAGACAGGGTTTCTCTGTATAGCCCTGGCTGTCCTGGAACTCACTTTGTAGGCCAGGCTGGCCTCGAACTCAGAAATCCACCTGCCTCTGCCTCCCGAGTGCTGGGATTAAAACCGTGCGCCACCATGTCCAGCTAAATTACATCTTCTTTATAAGATTATTTGTAGTACATGTTATAGTATAGATGCTGTTGAAGTTGTGGTTAATTTGTATAGTCTATGACATGGAAAAAAGTCTGTACACATTTAATACAAACACCGTGTGTGTGTGTCTGTGTGTGTGTGTGTGTGTGTGTGTGTGTGTGTGTGTGTGTGTGGACAGGGAGTGTGTATTCATGCAAGCTGTCAATATTAGTTCCAGGAGTCCTCTTGTCTCTCTTCCTTAGTACCAGGATTATAGGAACACAAATCATTATGCCTGGCTTTTTACATTCACACTAATGATTTCAACTCAGGGCCTCATGTTTGTGCAACAAGCACTTAATGGCCCAAGACATCTTCTTATTTCTAGATACAACTCCTTAATATTCCTTATCCTCTGTTGGTTGAATCTATACATACAGACCTCATGAATATACAGAACAAAGGCAAATGATAGCTGCACTGACTACATGTTTATCGATTCTGAGCAGTGCTCCACAGTCCCTGCTGTAGAACATCTCTTCAAAAAGGCTTACTGACTGTGTGATTAGTGGGCTCCCCCTCTCCTTTGCTGAATAGAATTCCAGACTCTAAGGAGAATCCAACAGAAGCATTGATGATCTTACCACAACCTTGGTGTGGTACGGTTATATTTCTACAGTATTTCTGTTATGTAAACTGTGAAAAGAGCAATCAATTCAAATGTGAGTCAGCTGTGAAAAAAAATGCATACTGTGTTCACATTCTCTTCGTTGTCATTATTAAATAGAGAAGAGCATTAACCACCTACACTCAACTTCCCACTGCAGGAATGCAGCCTGTCATAGCCTTCATTGTGATTCCTGAAGAATCCTACAGACCACAGCAAAGGCAAACTAAGCTGTGCCACTAAGTACTCTGGAAATTTCCTTTTTATAGCACCCAGAATTCTGAATTTATTCATATGGCAAACATATCTTTCAAGAAAGTATACTAAATGTAACAATAAAAAAAATACTTCCATAAGTTCTTTGCCCCCCAAAAAAGCCTATTTTGAGAAACAGAAATGGAACAAGTAGGATCGAACGCTGCCAAATTTATTTTCACATATGGAACATGGACGAAGCTGAATGACTCAATAACTGGGATACTGCAAATCAAACTTACTACATACCTAAACGAGTCTTCCATACAGCAGGTCAATAAAACGCCTTCTTTAATATTTGGGTAGAAGGTGAGATGATGTATCACCTTTCAAATAGTTGAATACTTAATGATTACATATCAAGAACAAATTTCCTTTTGAACATTGTATACACTACACAAGCACAGCTTTGGGTACTGTTGAGGGATGGTGTTCTTTACCTCTGTCTTAACTCTTCACTAGTTTATTGAGATTATGCAACTTCCTCCACCAAGAAAGGAGAAGGGAGGGGTAATCGTATTTATACAGGTGTGTGTGTGTGTGTGTGTGTGTGTGTGTGTGTGTGTGCACATGTCCATGTATGTAGGGTGTGGAGGTAAGAAGATATCAGATGCCCAGCTTTGTTATTATCTATTTATTCTCTTTACACAAAATCTGTGTACTGGCTAGTTTTGTGTCAACTTGACACAACTGGAGTTATCACAGAGAAAGGAGCTTCAGTTAAGGAAATGCCTCCATGAGATCCAACTGTAAGGCATTTTCTCAATTAGTGATCAAGGGGGAAATGTCCCTTGTGGGTGGGACCATCTCTGGGATGGTAGTCTTGTTTCTATAAGAGAGCAGGCTGAGCAAGCCAGGGGAAGCAAGCCAGTAAGGAACATCTCTCCATGGCCTCTGCATCAGCTCCTGCTCCCTGACCTGCTTGAGTTCCAGTCCTGACTTCTTTCAGTGATGAACAGCAATGTGGAAATGTACGCTGAATAAACCCTTTCCTCCCCAATTTGCTTCTTGGTCATGATGTTTGTGCAGGAATAGAAACCCTGACAGTCTGTCACAGAACATCAACCAGCAGCCAGCAAGTTGCAGTGATTGTCCCGTTTTCCCTCTTTACACCACTGGGACTACAGGCATATACACAGACATGCCTAGGATTTTATGTGGGTTTTGAGAATTTGAACACAAATCTTCATGCTTGCACCGCCAGATCTCTTACCTGCAGCTCCATCTCCACAGTCTCTATTGGTGGATTTCTTAGCTGTTATCAAGTACATTCATTCAGACAGAATACACCAGTGACTGAAGAAGACTATGAGTCACATGGCACGGGCAACTGCATTTTCTTCTTTTCTTTTTAACTGGTGGTGAAACTGGACTTCCAGGGGAATCAACTCTCCAGAGGCTTCTAATATACTTAGTCTCGGAAGCTGCACTTAGAAGCTAAGGAGACCTGAGCCACAAACGGACATGTGATGTCCCAGAATATTCCAGCTTGTGCATCCTTATCCGAGTTGAAGTGTTAAATCTGTTTCTTTTCTTTATTTTGCAATGCATAAACAACTTAAACATCTTGCTAGCTGGAGAGACATTGTCCCTGAAGATGACCAGTTTCTAGAGACTGCAAAAGACTTGGACATAATAACACAGCTTTCAAGTGCAGACAACCTAATGCCAAGCCTGTATTCCCCCAAACACCAAACTAACAAGGCAATATTTCCTTTACTATAACCCATCCCAAGATAGGTTAGATGTATAGGAAACTAGAGACCAACAGACACAACAATTTGGGTCAGGGCTGCCCAGAGCACACAAACTTACTCAAACCAAGCAGCCTTTTTCTGTTCTTCCAGAAAGCCCCAGGAAGACCTTTATCAAGGCTCCTCCTCATTACAGTACTTCTGTCCTGACCAGACACAGGGCTTCCCCTGCATGGGGGAAGTGCTCCTTCTTTTGGAAGATGTAAATAATTAATCCTTCCTTTGGAGGCATTGTCCTTCCACATCTATCCTCTCTGCATTACCTCCATTACCTGCCATCTTTGTCAGCACAGAAGTGAAGCTCATGGCAAACACATGACTCCTCTGGTTTCTTACTGCAGCATTTTGTTGGGATATGCTAGACACATTAAAATTAATCAGGAAATGGCAAATATGTGAACAGAGCCAGGCGTGGTGGCGCACGCCTTTAATCTTAGCACTTGGGAGGCAGAGGCAGGAGAATTTCTGAGTTCAAGGCCAGCCTGGTGTAACAAGTGAGACCAGGAAAGTCAGGGCTATACAGAGAAACCCTGTCTGGAAACAAAACAAAACAAAACAAAACAAACAAACATACAAAAAAAAGTGAACAGATTTATTAGGAGTTACTCCAGAACTTTAGCCTGGTGTTTTTAATCATCAAAAAGCATTAATCTTATTCTAAGGGGCTTTCATAAAACTTGTTTGAATTAACAGATAAAATGGCCTTTGAAATGAAAATTCAGTGCCTCAGTTATAGGAGCCAGCTGCTCTGGATGGAGTCCCAGATCAGAGTGCAGCCTGCCTGGTGAACCCCTCCCACCTGAGAGAAGCAGCCAACTGGGGCTTTTAACCATTCTTAGGTCCTTTAAGCTTTTGTCTAAGACAGAGCAGGCCCTCTGCTGGAAGCAACAATAGGTTGGTTGTATGGTAGAGAAAATATTGCTTATCAGTCATAGACACTGAATTCTCTGTGTGGCCATGGTTCTGAAACTTCCCAGTGCAATGAGCTTTTTTTAGAAGTTTGTAGGAATATCAAGGTCTATGTTCCACTACAAGACATTTGCATTTAGTTAGAAGTCCAAACACTGAAACTTTTAAAAAGCAGAATTGAGAACAAGCTTATCAAAGCCCAGCACAAACACTATACAATATGAATCCCCATCCCATCCACCTAGATGCATGCATATTATCAGGAGTCTGCTTACCTATGAAAAGCAAGGCCTTCAGAAACAGTTTGGTTTACAGAACAGAGGAGTGGCATTAGCGGTGATAATCCTCAGCAAACCTCCATCTGCTAAGAGGCCATGGTTAAATTGTCATCACCACCACCAACAACAACAACAACAATACAATCATCGTCATAAATCTGTTGCAAACTCATTTACTGGGGTCTACTTTTAGAGCTTCCAAATGGTTACGCTAAATGAGGGTGAGAATAAAAAAGAATAATTCTAGTGGTACAATGTTTGTTACAGCAGAACAAATGCCTTTTCATATGCCAACGAGAGTTTGTAATTTGTCAGAACGTTTGTAAAAGAAAGAAAACAATGCAAAAAATGAGGTCGTGTTTGTGGACAAAAGAGACAGGAAGTTGTACCCTAACAGGCCTATAAACCAAGGACTGTGCAAGCACAGTGCAATGACTTCTAAAACTATAAGACACAGAGGAGTGGAGTGGCTGATTAACAACTTCACATTGTTTCCTAGAAGCTGATTCTCATGATGCCTGTCTAGAACCTAGTTTGAGCCAAAGAAAACTCCCGGCTTCCTCACTCCACTGATTGGATTCCCAGGTTATGCCTCTGGACTTCTTTTCTCCCATTGGTCATATATAGAGTTTAAGTTTCCCCTAGATTCTGTGAAAGATGTCATCTACCTCCGTGCCAACGTGGGGGTAGTGTCGAGTCAGACAGCAGCAATGATCCTGGGTATTCTCATCTTGATAAGGACTTTATCAGTGATGACATTTTCTCAGAGGAAATGAGAAGAGCTGCCTTGAAGTCTATTGGAAATGAAACCATGACCTGGATACATTGACTGGAAATTGATAACAGCCTTTTCTGAACACCAAAACCTCACAGAAGATGTTAGCATTCTGTGTATGCTCCACCCACAGTTACCTGGCAACAGGCAGGTAGGCCTGGCCCAGTAAAACGGGGCTACTTGCCCCATCCTCTCTCTATTTCTCTTGCTTCTCTTCTCTTGCCTTTTATCCTCTTGCTCCTCTTCTCTCTGCATTTCCTTCCCCCATCTCTGCACGTGATCATGGCCAGCCTCTACTTCTCTACTCTCTCCCTTTCTCTGCCTCTACTACCCTCTTAACTCCCCTCCCCATACCCTGAATAAACTCTTCTGTACTGTACCCATGTGGTTGGTCCCTCAGGTGGAAGGGTTGCCACAGCATGGGCCCGCTGAGGCACCCCCTACCCCCATACTTTACCATACCCCCATAGAGCATAATCTTATATTTCTTTCTCTTTTTACAATCACAACAGAAGACATCACTATTTCCTAGGTTAAAATTAAGCAGGTAACAGAGGATTTACTTTTATACACAGAACACCATAGCACCGCACATAGGATGAACAGTAGTAGAAGTTGAAGGAGGGTTGTTAAACATCAGCCTGTCCCAAATCTTCTGGAGGAAACCGAGGCTAGCAAGCAAGCACCTCAAAAGCTGGAGCAGTGCAAAGCCAACCAGCCAGAACTGTTTCCGTGCCTCTTAGTGGGTTCCCTGCTCTAGTCGCTTGGCCTGGAGAAGCACAGTGCTGTAGAGGAGGTGCACGAGGGATGTCAGATCCCTTTGTCTCAGCTCCTCCTACTCCTCCTACTCTTGTGGATAAATAATCTATAGTTTGATGCAGAGGTTCAGCAGGCAAACATTTTATTTGACGTGAAAGTGCTTGAGAAAAAGGCAAACCAACAGTGTCCATTGTGGGAAGCAGCATCAGAGACCTCCAGAGTGAGAAAGACAGTAGCGGCAGTTGGGCATTGTTTTATGGACTCAAATTATCATGGCTATCTTTCTTCTTCTTAATAACGATGCACTGTCTACCTCTGTGAGACCCAACAGCCTTGAGATCCGAATTATTGTTTGTTTTCAGAATGTGCAAAAAGACTCCTTAGCTACCACCAATCCAACCACTTACACTGTCATCAGATATCACTGAGACTTCCTGTAGTTGTTGTTACTTATCTACCTGCTGTTCTCACTCTCCAAAAATGCCTTGATTAGTAACTCTGTTTATTCTGTTACTATAAAATCTTTATGAAACCATTACCTCATTTGGGGTAGCCTGAATCCATGCTTCCTAACCAAGGTCATTTATATTTGGCTCCAGAATAAACTATGTCCTCTCCCATTTCAGATAAGGATTATGTTTGTGCATTGACTATTGAAAGAAGGAATAACTATTTACCTGATTATAAATAATATTCACATATAAGTTAATATATATTAAGACATTACCTCATACTTGTATCTCGATTTAGAATCCAAAAATAACAGCACCTTTAACCGGTGGGCCTTGCCAGCTTCCCTGTGGAGGCCTAAGTAGGAGTATTGTAAGGTTGAAGTCAGTCTGGGTAACACTGGGAGAGTTTAACTTAGGGAAAGGGGGAAAGGAGAGAATGGTATACAAAGGGCTCCTCTATTGGCTTGAAGCTGTGTGCATGTGGTCTTCTCTGGTGGATACCTCACAGCATTTCAAGTACAATATGGAATAGAGTACAGAGAAAAGACACAATTGAGTGGAATGTGGATGGAATAATTTTGAAAAATGGTGTTTTACAGCAGTTTGTATTATGTGATGCTTTTGTAGCTTGGCCTCCCTATCCTATCTGTTCCAACACAGGATTGCTGTGCATGGAAACACAGCATGATTTAGCCTTCCCTAAAGTGAGTTCTGGGCTCAAAATGCACTCGCAACACTGTACTAGTAAAGGCAAGTCCCTTCTCGAACTAACAAGATCCCAAAGTGAGACTTACACAAGCTAGGGCTTGAGAAAGGTTGATATGGGGCATTGTGTCTGCTACAAGTGAGTGAAAGGCACAGGTGTCAAGCGTTTTCCTACTTTTCTCCTCTGATCTGGTGATTCATTCAGTCATTTTAATTTCAGAAGTAAGTTCTGCTGGCTACCACTGAAGGTGGTGTCTGTTGTTCCAAAGTTTCCTGGTTATTTCTTCATGTCTTCAGGACTCCCATGGAGTCTGGAGCATGGGGAAATTTGCATTGACTTCTGCAAGGTTCTTCATATGCGACATTGTTAAAATAACACTTTTAGGTTGGTTTACCATCTTGCTGCATCTGGTCCTATACAGAGAGTCTAGATACACATTTCTGGAACTTTTCAAAGTTCATCACTATAACTTGGAAATCTCTCAAACTGAGCAATAAAATATATTTCTTCTACCATTTAAATGCCACTTGTCAGTGAGGGAGTCCAGGTTCATATATGTGCCTGTGAACTCACTGCCCATCTATCTATTTTTCTAGTTTAATAATCTCTCTTATGCTTTACACCATTAGCTTGTAGGCTATCTGCTCATTTTCTCACTTCATATTCACAACTTAAATCTAAGAGTGCATTAAGAATCTCTGCCGGGCATGCTGGGACATGCCTTTAATCCCAATATTTGGGAAGCACAGGAAGATGGATCTTTAAATTCAACACCAGCCTGGTCTACATAGTGAGATCTGGGACAGCCAACACTACACAGAGAAACCCTACATTGAAAAAGAAAACAGCAACAAAAAAGAATCCCACCCCATGAGTTTAAGGAAGAGAGAGGGCATGAGTCCCAAGTCAAAGAGCCCCATGCCACAGGAAGCACTTTGGTCATTTGCTTTGTGGGCACTCATTGTGCAATACAAAAGGAACTAAGAATGAGAGAAGATAGTCTCTTGAGGTTTTAACCCTATTCTCTGGGAATGTGGAGAAAAAAGACTGACTGACCACTGCTCCTAGGGCTTTCAATGCCTGATAATACTTTCTGTGCATCAGGAAGATGGGGTAGTAATTTTTGCACCGAATGAGGAAAGCAATAATTTCTCCCACCTCCAGCTAAAGAAAAAACTAGAGCATTACTTAACCCTTTCCTTAGATGCCTCCTTCCAGTCTCCCCCGTGGGTTCCATTCAGAACTGCTTTCCATCACCACACAAGCCTGGACCTTAGCCTTCTGGGGTTTTGTTCATTTAATTCCTCAAATCCCCCTTTTATCATTTTTCCTTAGGTTTGCGTTTGGAAGAGAAATGCAAAGGTCCATGTTACTTTGACTTCATCAGAGAAAACCAGTTATTTAGCTTATTGTTCTTTTCTGGTACCTGCATGATTTCTGGGACTCATAATATTTTAGATATAAATTAGAAAAGTTTGCCTGGCACATGAATAAACTAAGGTTTTTTTGTTTTGTTTTGTTTTTACGTATTTTCCTCAATTACATTTCCAATGCTATACCAAAAGTCCCCCCCGACTCCCCTACCCACCCATTCCCATTTTTTGGCCCTGGTGTTCCCCTGTACTGGAGCATATAAAGTTTGCCTGTCCAATGGGCCTCTCTTTCCAGTGATGGCCTACTAGGCCATCTTTTGATACATATGCAGCTAGAGTCAAGAGCTCCGGGGTACTGGTTAGTTCATAATGTTGTTCCACCTATAGGGTTGCAGGTCTCTTTAGCTCCTTGGATACTTTCTCTAGCTCCTCCATTGGGGGCCCTGTGATCCATCCAATAGTTGACTGTGAGCATCCACTTATGTGTTTGCTAGGCCCCGGCCTAGTCTCACAAGAGACAGCTATATCACAGTCCTTGCAACAAATGCTTGCTAGTGTATGCAATGGTGTCATCGTTTGGAGGCTAATTATGGGATGGATCCCTGGATATGGCAGTCTCTAGATGGTCCATCCTTTTGTCTCAGCTCCAAACTTTGTCTCTGTAACTCCTTCCATGGGTGATTGTTTCCAATTCTAAGAAAGGGCAAAGTGTCCACACTTTGGTCTTCGTTCGTCTTCAGTTTCATGTGTTTTGCAAATTGTACCTTATATCTCGCTATATAAGATAAACAAAGGTTTATGGGTTGGCACAACCTTATAAGTCACTTAGTTATAATTCAGTTCAAATTTTTCAAAATTGCAATGCATATCTTTATGTATCTCTATGGGCAACTCCCCTTTCACTGGTTGCCAAGGGCTCTATGAGTCAGTTTTTAAAGCCAGCTTAATCTTGCTTGCATAATCTTATATGCATTTTATAGTAAACATGGTGAAACTCTAGTAAACAAGACTGTGGCAAAGAAAACAGTAAGGACTTAGTCTCAGCATGATGATCCTCAGAGAAGGAAGCAGACTTTCTATAGAGGATGGTATGTAATTATCGTTGAAATCTCAGGTTTACTTTTGAAACTCAGGTGGATCATGTGCAGGCTCAGCCAGTTATTACTACATACCCTACAGTTTGGGTTTGAACCTCTCCAAGATTTACTGTGTGTATCTGTAGAAATGGCTAATAGCATCACCTACCACATGTGTTACTATGAGAATTAATATCTGTAATAGGCACTTGGCAAAGCTCTAATCATAAGTGCCTAATCAAAAGCCTTCGTTTTATTATGTTTACTCTATTTTATGAAATAAGAATATTGAGAGAGATGAATCAAGAGGGTAGATAAGGGTTCGTTTGAGTCTTTCTATAAAACCTTACCTAGATCCTCATTTATGTTAACATTTTTATCGTTGAAAACTACCAATGCCCACGTTTTCATGTAAATTCTTCTTTTCCTCTTTAAATCTAATTATTCTTTCCATTGTTTTCTGTTTCTGAACTATTCAGTAATTAAACAATGCCCCTTAAAATTTATAGCATATCAAATATAATGAATTTTTAGGCAGATGTTATTTGGAATTAAATACAGCATAGTGAGACTGAGGCTTTGTTAGGATTCCAGGAAATAATACATGTGAAAAGGTCTTAAACTTATTAAAGTATGTATAACATTAGGGATACAGAACAGCTTATAGAATGCCAGCTTAATTTTGCTATTTAGTAGACTGCTGAGCGTGTTAAGAACTTGAAACAAACTTGCATACTACTGAAGGGAGATGACTTTGAAAAACCTATTTTGTTTCATATTTACTTGAGATTTTATTTATTTTAAAATTGTTTGTATTTTTAATTAGATATTTTCTTCATTTACATTTCAAATGCTATCCCAAAAGTCCCCTATACACTACCACTGCCCTGCTATGAACCCACCAACTCCTGCTTCCTGGCGCAGGCATTCCCCTGTACTGGGACATATGATCTTTGCAATACCAAGGGCCTCTCCTCCCATTGATGGCCAACTAGGCCATCCTCTGCTACATATGCAACTAGAGATACAACTCTGGGGGGAATACTAGTTAGTTCATATTGTTGATGCTCCTATAGGGTTGCAGACCTCTTTAGTTCCTTGGGTACTTTCTCCAGCTCCTTCATTCGGGGTCTTATGTTCCATCCAATAGATGGCTGTGAGCATCCACTTCTGTATTTGCCAGGCACTGGTATAGCCTCACAAGAGAGAGTTATGTCAGGGTCCTGTCAGCAAAATCTTGCTGGCATACGAAATAGTGTCTGTGTTTGGGGGTTGTATATGAGATGGATCCTAGGGTGGGACAGTCTCTGGTTGGTCCTTCCTTCCTTCTCACCTCTGAACTTTGTCTCTGTAACTCCTTCCACAGCTATTTTGTTCCCATTCTAAGAAGGAAAAAAGTATCCACATTTTGGTCTTCCTTCTTGACTTTCATGTGTTTTGCAAATTGTATCTTGGGTATTCTAAGTTTCTGGGCTAATATCCACTTATCAGTGAGTGTGTATCATGTGTGTTCTTTTGTGATTGGGTTACTTCACTCAGGATGATATCCTCCAGATCCGTCCATTTGCCTAAGAATTTCATAAACTCATTGTTTTTAATACCTGAGTAGTACTCCATTGTGTAAATGTATCACATTTTCTGAATCCATTCCTCTCTTGAGGGACATCTGGGTTCTTTCAAGCTTCTGGCTAAAATAAATAAGGCTGCTATGAACATAGAGGAAAATATGTCCTTATTACCAGTTGGGAACATCTTCTGGGTATAAGCCCAGTAATAGTATTGCTGGATCTTCCAGTAATACTATGTCCAATTTTCTGAGGAACCACCAGACTGACTTCCAGAGTGGTTGTACCAGCTTGTAATCCCACCAGCAATGGAGGAGTGTTCCTCTGTCTCCACATCCTTGCCAGTATATGTTTCCACCTGAATTTTTTTATCGTAGCCATTCTGACGGCTGTGAGGTGGAATCTCAGGGTTGTTTTGATTTTCATTTCCCTAATGGTTAAGGATGCTGAACATCTTTTCAGGTGCCTCTCAGTTATTCAGTATTACTCAGTTGAGAAATCTTTATTTAGCTCTGTAGCCCATTTTTTAATTGGGTTTTTGATTTTCTTGAGTCCAGCTTCTTGAATTCTTTGTATATGTTGGATATTAGTCCCCTATCAGATTTAGGATTGGTAAAGATCCTTTCACAGTCTGTTGGTGGCCTTTTTGTCTTATTGACAGTGTCTTTTGCCGTACAGAAGCTTGGCAATTTTATGAGATCCCATTTGTCAATTATTGATCTTCAGCACCAACCATTGCTGTTCTGTTCAAAAATTTTTCCCTGTACCCATATCTTTGAGGCTTTTCCCCATTTTCTCCTCTATAAGTTTCAGTATCTTTGGTTTTATGTGGATTTTCATGATCCACTTAGACTTGAGCTTTGTTCAAGGAGATAAGAATGGATCAATTTGCATTCTTCTACTTGATAACATCCAGTTGAGCCAGAACCATTTGTTGAAAAGGCTGTCTTTTTTCCACTGGATGGTTTTAGCTCCTTGGTCAAAGATCAAGTGACCATAGGTGTGTGGATTCATTTCTGGGTCTTCAATTCTATTCCATTGATCTACCTGTCTGTCACTATACCAGTACCATGAAGTTTTTATCACAATTACTCTGTAGTATGACTTGAGGTCAGGCATGGTGATTCCATCAGAGGTTCTTTTATTGTTGAGAATAGTTTTTGCAATCCTAGGTTTTTTGTTATTCCAGATGAATTTTCAAATTACCTTTTCTAACTCAGTGACGAATTGAGTTGGAATTTTGATGGGGATTTCATTGAATCTGTAGATAGCTTTTGGCTGGATAGCCATTTTGACTATATTAATCCTGCCAATCCATGAGCATGGGAGATCTTTCCATCTTCTGAGATCTTCTTTGAGTTCTTTCTTGAGAGACTTGAAGTTCTTGTCATACAGATCTTTCACTTCCTTAATTATAGTCACACCAAGGTATTTTATATTATTTGTGACTATTTTGAAGTGTGTTGTTTCCCTAATTTCTTTCTCAGCCAGTTTATCCTTTGTGGAGAGAAAGGCCACTGATTTGTTTGAGTTAATTTTATATCAAGCTACTGCACTGAAGCTGTTTATCAGGTTTAGGAGTTCTCTGGTGGAATTTTTAGGGTCACTTATATATACTATCATATCATCTGCAAATAATGATGTTTTGACTTCTTCCTTTCCACTTTGTATCCTCTTGATCTTTTTTTGTTGTTTAATTGCTCTGGCTAGGACTTCAAGTACTATATTGAATATGTAGGGAGAAAGTGGGCAGCTTTGTCTAGTCCCTGATTTTAGTGGGATGCAAGTTTCTTTCCACATAATTTCATGTTGGCTACTGGTTTGCTGTATATTGTTTTTATTATGTTTAGTTATGAACCTTAAATTTCTGATCTTTCCAAGACTTTTATCAGGAATGGGTGTTGCATTTTATCAAATGCTTTCTCAGCATCTAATGAGATGTTCATGTGGGTTTTATATTTGAGTTTGTTTATATACTGGATTATGTTGATGGAATTCCATATATTTAACCATCCCTGCATCCCTGGGATGAGGCCTACTTGACCATGATGGATGATCATTTTGATGTGTTCTTCAATTTGGTTTGTGTGACTTTTATTGAGCATTTTTGCATTGATTTTAATAAGGGAAATTGGTCTGAAATTCTCTATATTTTGTTGGGTCTTTATGTGGTTTAGATATCAGAGTAATTGTGGTTTCATAGAATGAACTGGGTAGAGTACCTTCTGTTTCTATTTTGTGGAATAGTTTGAGGAGAATTGGAATTAGGTCTTCTTTGGAGGTCTGATAGAATTCTGCACTAAACCCACCTGGTCCTGGGATTTTTTTTTTTGCAGGGGGTTGGAAGATTATTAATGACTGTTTCTATTTCTTTAGGGGATATGGGACAGTTTCCATCGTTAATCTGATCCTGATTTAACTTTGGTACCTGGTATCTGTCTAGAAAATTGTCTATTTCATCCAGGTTTTCCAATTTTGTCGAGTATAGGCATTTGTAGTAGGATCTGATGATATTTTGGATTTCCTCAGTTTCTGTTTTTATGTCCCTTTTCACTTCTGATTTTGTTAATTAGGATACTGTCTCTGTGCCCTCTAGTTAGTCTTGCTAAGGGTTTATGTATCCTTGTTTGGTTGATTCTTTGTATAGTTCTTTTTGTTTCCACTTGGTTGATTTCAGCCCTGAGTTTGATTATTTCCTGCAGTCTACTCCTCTTGGGGTAATTTGCTTCCTTTTGTTCTACAGATTTTAGGTGGGCTGTCAAGCTGCTAGTATATGCTCTCTTCACTTTCTTTTTGGCAGCACTCAGAGCTAAGAGTTTTTCTCTTAGGACTGCTTTCATTGTGTCCCATAAGTTTGGGTATGTTGTGGTTTCATTTTAATTAAAGTGTAAAAAGTCTTTAATTTCTTTCTTTATTTCTTCCTTGTCTGAGTTATCATTGAGTAGAGTATTGTTCACCTTCCATATGAATGTTGGCTTTCCATTATTCATGTTGTGATTGAATATCAGCTTTAATCCGTGGTGATCTGACAGGATGCATGGGGTAATTTCAATACTTTCGTATCTGTTGAGGCCTGTTTTGTGACCAATTATATGGTCAATTATATAGAAGGTACCATGAAGTGCTGAGAAGAAGGTGTAACCTTTTGTTTTAGGATGAAAAGTTCTGTAGATATCTGTTAAGTCCATTTGTTTCACAACTTCTGTTAGTTTCAATGTGTCTCTGTTTAGTTTCTGTTTCCAGGATCCGTCCATTGATGAGAGTGTGGTGTTGAAGTCTCCCACTATTACTGTATAAGGTACAATGTGTGCTTTGAGCTTTACTATAGTTTCCTTAATGAATGTGGATGCCTTTTCATTTGGACCATGATATTCAGAATTGAGAGTTCATCTTGGAAGATTTTACCTTTGATAAGTATGAAGTGCCCCTCCTTGTCTTTTTTGATAACTTTGGGTTGGAAGTCAATTTTATTTTATATTACAATGGCTACTCTAGCTTGTTTCTTCGGACCATTTGCTTGGAAAAATTGTTTTCCAGCCTTTTACTCTGAGTTAGTGTTTGTCTTTGTCCCTGAGGTGGGTTTCCTGTAAGCAGCAAAATGTTGGATTCTGTTTATGTAGCCAGTCTCTTAGTCTATGTCTTTTTATTGGGGAATTGAGTCCTTGATATTAAGAGATATTAAGGAAATGTAATTATTGCTTCCTTTTATTTTGTCATTAGTGTTTGGATTCTGTTCTTGTGACTGTCTTCTTTTAGGTTTGTTGAAGTATTACTTTCTTGCTTTTTCTAGGGCATAATTTCTGTCCTTGTGTTGGAGTTTTTTCTTTATTATCCTTGGAAGGGCTGGATTCATGGAAAGATTTTGTGTGAATTTGGTTTTGTAATGGAATACTTTGTTTTCTTCATCTATGGTAATTGAGAGTTTTGCTGGGTATAGTAGCCTGGGCTGGCATTTGTGTTCTCTTAGGGTCTGTATAACATCTGTCCAAGATCTTCTGGCTTTCATAGTCTCTGATGAGAAGTCTGATATAATTCTAATAGGTTTGCCTTTATATGTTACTTGATCTTTTTTTCCCTTACTGTTTTTAATATTCTATCTTTATTTAGTATATTTATTGTTCTGATTATTATGTGTCAGGAGGAATTTCTCTTCTGGTCCTTTTTTTTATTATTATTATTGCATCCTGAAGGCTTCTTGTATATTCATGGGCATCTGTTTCCTTAGGTTAGGGAAATTTTCTTCTATAATTTTGTTCAAGATATTTACTGCCCCTTAATGTTGAAAATCTTCATCCCCATCTATACCTATAATCCTTAGGTTTGGTCTTCTCATTGTGTCCTGGATTTCCTGGATGTTTTGAGTTAGGATCTTTTTGCACTTTGCATTTTCTTTGATTGTTGTGTCCATGCTTTCTATGGAACTTTCTATGGAACTTTGGAACACCTGCGATTCTCTCTTCCATTTCTTGTATTCTGTTGCTGATACTAGCATCTATGGTTCCTGATTTCTTTCCTAGGATTTCTATCTCCAAATTGTCTCCCTTTGAGTTTTCTTTATTGTTTCTACTTGCATGTTTAGATCTAGGATGGTTTTTGTTCAATTCCATCACCTGTTTTGTTGTTTTTTCCTGTAATTCTTTGAGAGATTTTTGTGCTTCCCCTTTAAGGACTTCTACCTGTTTAGCAGTGTTTGCCTGTATTTCTTAAAGTTAGTTATTAATTCCCTTCTTAAAATCCTCTACCAGCATCATGAGATATGATTTTAATCCAAATCTTGCTTTTTGGGTATGTTGGGGTATCCAGAACTTGCTGTGGTGTGAATATTGGATTCTGATGATGCCGAGTAGTCTTGGTTTCTGTTAGTAAGATTCTTATGTTTGCCTTTTGCCCTCTGGTAATCTCTGGTGTTAGATGTTCTAGCTGTCTCTGGCTAGAGCTTGTTCCTCCTGTGATTCTATTAGCCTCTGTGAAGCACTCCTAGGGGTCCAACTCTTTCCTGAGTCTCAGTGGTCAGAGCATTCTCTGCAAGCAAGCTTTCCTCTTGCAGGAAAGGTACACAGAGGTCTGGTGCTCAGCTCTGCCTCCTGGCTGAAGAGGAAGGCCTGAAGGGACCCTGTCCAAGAAGCTCTGTTGCTTCTGAGGCCTGTCTGCTCTCCTGTGTGGTCTGGTCTCTGAGAGACCCAGGATACAAGATGGCTCACTCATCTGAGTCCCGGGGTCAGAGCCCTCTCTGTAGGCTGACTCTCCTCAGTGATCCTAAGATCCTGGGTGTGCTAGGGTGCCTGCGATGTGGAGAGTCCTCTGGGGACTGTGGGACCTTCTGCAATTTGTGCCGAAGGTGGCCCAGGTCTTTTGCCTACAGGAAAGAACCCCAGCTGCTGGTCGGGCAGGTTTCAGTGTCCCTGTTCCTGCTGGTTGTTTTGGAAGAGATGTTGTATTTCACTCACCAGTGATCCCAAGATCCTGTGTGTGCTAGGGCACCTTCAGCATGCAGAGTCCTCTGGGGACCGTGGGACTGTCCACCAAGTTCTCACCCAAGGTCTAAAATTATGTTTTGTGGTTTAAATATATTTGGCAGATTTTTAAGTTCTTCCTCTGGTATTTAAAGATAGTTTTTAGGGGATTTTTTATTCGATATTTACTTTATTTACATTTCAAATGTTGTCCCCTTTCCTGGTTTCCCCTCCCAAAACCCCCTATCCCCTTTCCCTCCCCAGTGCTCTGCTCACCAGCTTCCTGGCCCTGGCATTCCCCTACACTGGAGCATAGTGCCTTCACAGGCCAAGGGTCTCTCCTCCCATTGATGACTGACTAGGCCATTCTCTGCTACATATGCAGCTGGAAGCATCAGTCCCACAATGAATTTTTACCATTCAAAATTAAATAACAAGTACTAATTTAAACAATAAGAAATTGTGGTAAAATATATTTTTCTGAAAAAAAAATACTACTTTCCAAACATTAAAAAAATTAAGAGCCTAGCCAAGCAGTCCACAAAAGAGCTGATCCAGGCAAGCTAATGATCACTGAAATTTTTTGTCTTTGTTTGCTTGAGTTTGTTTGTTTGTTTGTTTGTTTGTTTGTTTGTTTTTTGACAAAGGATCTCCTCCTCTATTGTAAGCTGGCCTTGAACTCATGATCCTCTGGTCTTCTCCTTCTGAGTACTAGGATTTCAGTCATAAAGATCATGCCCATACCATAGTTGTCTATGGTTCCTGATGGACATGGTAAGAACACAGTACTATAGAGAATTCAATTAAATCAAACGCCCGCCAGAACAAAACCTAACATATTTTAAAGTTAACAAAACTAGGCACAGACTATTATAGTTTTAACTTCCGGAACCAAAGCGGATTAAATAATTCACCTCTGCACTTCCCTAGTTTTTTCTCCTTTCTCTCTCTCTTTCTTCCTTCCTTCCTTCCTTCCTTCCTTCCTTCCTTCCTTCCTTCCTTCCTCCTGAAATACTAGCACATGGAGTTAGAAGCAAGAACATTATCCGTTTAAGGTCATCCTTGGCTATACAGTGAATTTAAAGCCAGTCTGGAATATATCAGATGTCTCAAAAAAAGAATAGAAGAAAAAATAGAAAGTAATCAAGGAAATTTATGTTGGAATAAATGTCCTGGTAGTAATACTCTCTAGCTTCTCTTCCACTTAAACAAGACATAGATATTTAACAGTGAAAGCAGAGGTTTCCAAATAAAAAGTTAGTTTTCAATCCCATGACAGTATTTTGAGAAAGCAGAGCTTCCTTGGCTGACATAGCCTAGAGCTGGAACCCCAGACTCAAAGTCCCCAGGATCTCAATGCATAGTTGTGCAGAAAATCTCAGGCTCTCAAGATGCACAGTGCAGGCAGGATATGCTACCTCCTACTACTGGCAGCATCTGCTGTGCAAAATCCAGTCAGGCACTGTCTTTAGCATGTCCCCAGAATTCCTTAAAATGAACAGCAATATATAACATCCAGCTTTTAAAACCATCCTGGAATTAATATATTTATATTCTATACTTAAACATTACAAGTTTTGGTTTAAAAATTAGTAACAATATTGCATAAATTAGAATCCAAGTTCTAGCTTGATATTTTGTAACATTTCTGGAGATACTTTTACTGAATAAATAATCTCAAGTTAATGAGGTAAATTAGTCAAACACTCATCACAGATTACAGAACAAAAACTGTTGTTCTCTATGAAAAGTACTAAGTTTATTTTCAATTCTCCTATATAAATTTAAAACAAATTTGAAATAGCTTTTCAATCATAGACTTACCCTTCAACTCGATAACAATCATATTCTATTTTATATTTTATTGTAAAAATTTTGAAAATAAATGAAAACATCACACACTAAAACTAACCAGACTTTAGAACCAACTTTAGAACAATTGTGTTCTGTGCCCACTTGTTATACTTTACCTGAAATTACCCAATCTCTTATAGGTGTCCAGCAGACTTCATCAAATACTTCTAGTTTATATATTTTGCAATCTAATATATGCTTTTTATCAGTATGTCAGCATTCTTACTACAAAATCTGATGTGACTCAAAAAATGAAATAAAATATTCATCTAACAAAGGGTTTTCTCCTCTAACAAAGTATGCAAAAACATTGATGGAAATCCATGCAGGAAATATTTGTTAATAATGGTATTCAAGTGATTATTTATTTCTAGTTATGCTACTAAATCAAATCTTTGAGAGTAAAGATATCTATACCAAGTATAGTTTTAGATTAGATATGTTGAACATCTACTACAGAAAGAATTGTTTCATTTTCTTTTTCCATTGCTATGATAAAACACTCTGACAAAAGAAACTGAAGGGAGGAAGGGTTTAATCCTGACTCACAATTCTCATGTGCAGTGATTATGGGAGTCCACACAGCAGAAGCTTGAAGCAGCTGGTCACATCATCTCCACAATCAGGAATCAGTAATGAATGCATGCAACCTAGCACTTAGTTGACTGTCTTCACTCTTATACGTCTAGGATTCCCTGCCTAGGGAATTGTGTCACCAACAGTGTGCACCTCTTTCTACCTCAATTAGCCTGATCAAAATAATCTCCTACAGACATGTCCAGAAGCTGAGCCTAGAGAATCCTTCACAAGTGTGACCAAAGATGGCCTTTTGGATGGTTCTAGTTCTTGTCAAGTTTGTAATTAACACTAACCAGAAGAACAAAATTTTATAAACTACAACTTCCTGAAAGGAAAACCATGAGAGACACTTTTATTTCTTAGATGCAAGTGATGTCAATTATGTCGCTAAGAGCAAAATCTGACAAGTGTATTGTTATATACCTTTTCAATAGAGTTTTTAAAGGTTGTGATCATTTTTTAAAGCATTTGTATGAGAACCATACAACCAAGAATTTGTGGCAGCACTAAATTTGTAAAAGAATGAATATTCTTTATAATATTTTTTTCTGATAAAAGGTCCACTATTGAGCATTTTTGTATTCTCAGCCAGTGATACAGACACATGTTGTCTATTAAGTAATGATTTCTGGGGCTGGAAATGTGGTTGGTCTTACCTGGGAAATTGGTCACCTTTCAGTTCTTGTTCTCATTAATAAAACAATTTAAAAATGTATTAAAGAAACTAAAGGACTACTTTATTAGAGTTTGAGAGAAAACAACATGGCAGATATGGTGGTTTGAATAAGCTTGGCCCAGGAAGTGGCACTATTAGGAGACATGGTCTTCTTGGAGTAGATGCGGCCTTGTTGGAGGAACTGTGTCACTGTGGAAATAGGCTTTGAGATCTTCCTCCTAACTTCCAAGGAGATAGTCCTCTCCTGGATTCAGTTGGATCAAGATGTAGAACTCTCAGCTCCTCCAGCACCATGGACACTGCCATGCTTCTCACTGTGGTGATAATAGACTGAACCTTTGACCCTGTAAGACAACCCCAATTAATTGTTATCCATAGAGTTGCCTTGGTCATAGTGTCTCTTCAGAGCAATAGAAACCCTACTAATACAGCAGGTAAGCCAAAAGTCTCAGCAGCTGCCATCAGGAGGGAGGCCTGAATGAGAAAAAGAGAACAGATGTCGTTTGAGCTAGGGCTTATTTCCACAGTGGAAGTCAGTAAGCTGTTCCATGCTAGAAGATAATGAGGCTTTTGAGAAAAGGCAAGAAAGCATAGAATGTCAGGTAAAGCTTGCATAGGCTTTTAGCTAGTATCCAAAAGAAATTGAGAGAGAGAGAGGAAGAGAGGGAGGAGAGAGAGAGAGAGAGAGAGAGAGAGAGAGAGAGAGAGAGAGAGAGAGAGAGAAGAGGAGAGGAGAGAGAGAAAACAAAGGAGAATAAACATGAGTTATAACTGAGAAAATCAGCTAGGAAAATTAGCAATACTACCATAAAGGATGTTTTTCAAGGGGCTAGGTAAATGGCAGTTGGGGATGTATAAAAATATTATCTTGTCATGTTGATAATGATATTCATCTGATATCCTTTGAAATAATCAGCCTTCCAGAGAAGTGTTCCCCTAGAAACTCAGTGGATTAACTACTAAGGAAGTAGTCCATAGTATGTGTATTGAGGCAGAATAAAATATATCTCAACCCAAGGTGCGAGTTGGGGTCACATTCTTTTGACCTGGAAGAAATAGCTTTCTCCTAAAGGGATTCAGCCAAGTCCTGAGATCGCCACCTTTTCATGTGGTATTTTAAATTGTACAGAGTGACAAATCAGGTGTTTACCTTTCTAGTGTTACTAGCGAACAGGAACTGGGGTTCAAAGCTAACCAGGAACAAGATTCAACTTTCATGGCCTCCAGGAATATTAATCTTTGTAACATGAGCATTGCTCTGTAAACACAAGAACCTGATTTTGAATCCTTTGTGGTCACATAAAAAGCACCCAATGCCAAGACACAAGGTGGCTCCTGAGAGCTTGCTTCCCAGTTATCCTAGGCAAAGGGCCAACTTTCTGTTCAGTTGAGAGACCTTTTCTCAAGGAAATAAAGTAGAAAGCAATAGAAAAGAAAATGAATGTCCTACTCTGGCCTCCATGTAAGCATACATAGATACACTATACACACTTGCACATTCACATGAATTTAACACACACATACATACGTACACACACACATATGTATGCACACACAAACATATATGCATGCATACATACATACACACACAAACGAGTGCAAGCGCACACTCACATAGACACACAGAGAGAGACACACACAGAGAGAGGGAGAGAGAATGACTCTTACTGTGACTTGTACTCATGCACTAAAACAAGACTTAATAGCTAAATAATTGACAATGCATTAAAACGTTTCAGACAGATTTGCAGAATAGTATGCAATAGTTACCATTGTTTGATAACAATGGCACCAATCCCAACACTGATCTGCTCAGTCCTGGAGCCATCCATCTTTTCACACTGCCATCACTACTTTGCACATTATTGAGTATGATACTCCTGAAACTGCATTCAGTTCACATAGAAATGGATAGATTTGTCCTGCAATTTTTTATCTTTGGCAGGTAAAGTGATGGTGATATTAATTTGTGGTTGAATGGATTTTTCCCTCTTGTAAAAGCAATAAGAAGCAGAAGCATAATGTTTGAGCTATTTTCTCAAGGAACCTTTTCTTCTGGAATCACTTAATTGCTCAAAGGTTTACAAAACTCTTAGAACTTTAGAAATAGGAATATCATGTATGTGTCAAACCATAAGCAATTTCCCTGGTATGAAGGAAGGAAATAAATGACCGAAGCCAGGGAAAAGTTTGCATCAAGAGAATCCTGAAGTTAACAGCCACGTGGTAAGGGATATACTTACCATGTGGAATGCTAAGTGGTGGCTTCCACAGTGAGAGCTACTTGATCCCAAAATGAGTGCACCCATCCCATCTGGACAGAGCCACATACCTTTCAGAAGACCACAGCCCTTAGAGCAGAAACATTTTCGGAATGACTGTAGGCATCACCCAATGTTGCCAAGCATCACAGAGTTCTCAGATGTTTGAAGAACCTTAAGTGATACAATTACACAGGGCTATCATCCATGTCAAATTTCTACCTTTTAAAGAATTTAGCTATCCCTGCTTGCAGAAGATCAACACAGTTGGTCTTTTTAAGTGTAGACATTCCCTTAGAGAAGGAAAGGTGGGAAGAGTCATGGAATCCTCATTGAGTGTCCAGATATTCATCCCAACAAGTTGTCTGCAATTATACCCTAATTGCACTTTGTCCCATAGAGTGGGTATATAGAAGTATATAGCCTGGGAACCTATATACTTCTTGAGAGAGGACTCCATCTATAGAGCCATGGGAAAGCTATAAACCACTCTAGGTGTAGATCTACAGTGTAGTTGTTTTAGAGTCACCCAAGTTCCTGCTACACACCCTTCAGGTATTCTCTGTAAGAATGCTTATAAACTCATTGATTTTCCCAGAGTGAACTTGGGTACAATGGCACTTTAATTTACCATGATTTGTCTCTAAGACTTTAGTCAAATTGGTATACATAATCCCTACTTACACCCCCCCCCAAAATTCTGGAAACAGATACTCATAAAGTATTTCTTTGGTTGAATAACTTCAATGAAATCAAATAGTCATATTGGTGTGGATATTTTAAAAAATATGACCATTTTAACACACACACACATTCTGATTTATTTTCAGTTTGCCTTCTCAAGGAGAGGCATGCTAATTTCATTGACTCCTAGCCAACAGTGGCATTATCCAGAGGCTTCTCTAGAAGTCTGAGGCCAAGGGGAAACTTGGAAATAGTTGTTTTAGAAGTGGGATAATGACTTGACATAGGAAACGTTTGTTACTAGTGGACCAGCCTTACTTGTTACAAGCTATCTTGTTACAAGGTCAAATTAAATTCATTCCTGATTTCTGTTGAAGTTGGATTTGACCCAGTCTTAACCCATTGTCTGGAATTTGACATGTTCCATGCCTTATACCCTGACCTGCTCCCCAAAATAAGATATTTTGCCAAACTAGTTTGAAATGTTCTACCAAGTTTTTACATAACCAAAAACCATTGAAAATCTACTGGTCTTGCAGTTTAGGGGGCTATGTAAGCCCCATCTTTTCTATGTGCAATTGTATTTTCTCAAACCCAGTTTTAGGTAGATAGCCCTGCCTGACATAAAATAAAGCTTGCATAATTTGACCAAATTTGGGTAATGGTCTTTACTTTCTTTTGGTGTAATTAATGGTGTAACGTCACCATAGCCTCCATCAAGACAATGATAATGAGCTTCCTCAGTACAACAAGGTACTATTTGTTCAGGCTACATATGTATTGGCCACTCCTGAACTTGTGTGCCTCAGACCCTCTTGGTCCCTTGTCTGCATGGAATGGGTCTCTAGTGCAGGTGGGCAAGGAGTCGGCAGGAATTGACAGACAGACTCGATACAAGGAAGTGTGGATCTGAATGTAATTTGTCAAATCGAGCATCAAACTTTTTATACAGAAGAAAATAGGGAAGTTGGGTAACACACCTGCAAGCTACAAAGAGGTTTCTGGATTCTTACACAAAACAGAGGAATGCAAACATGGAAGAACTGGCAGGAACCAACTGGGATAAAATTCAATGTTAACAACTGGGATCAAAAACAGCTCCACCTAAGGTCCACTTAATCTTAGAAGCCAGGGGCAAGGGCTTCATGTCCTTGCCATAGTTCCTACTCTAGTCTATTGTATAGTCCACCTTCCCCCTAGGCCATTGTAAATACTTGTGTATGGGTGTAACTCAGCTACCTATAGTTCTAAGTATCTACTCTGGTTCCTCTTTAGGTCACAAACTTCCTTCTTCCTAGATAATGGTAAATTTCTGTGTAGGGCAGTGACTTCGATATCCATGCCCAAGGTCGGATCAAGGACTGCCTAGAATCTAATTTAGCTATATGTCAAAATATCAATCCTTAGCACTTGTAATAAAGCAATATTGAGGGAAAGTGCACAGATCCATTTACCAACTAAAGCAAGGACATTGGAGCATTCTTTATACAGGATGCCTCGGTTCCAGGAGACTAAGTTTCCATAAACTTTTTGCCTCAGGACAGCATGTTTCTAAATTCAGTGAGGCTGAATTTCCAGAAAGCAAAACCAACAAACAACAAACAAACAAACCCTAACTTTCTCTGCCATTTCTTCAAGGGTTTTGCTATTAAATGTTTTGGATAAGATCAAAGAAATCCCTGTTGTGCAGTGGGAATCAGCCTTGGTGACACATTCTTCTCAGATAAAACTTAGGTTCCCTAAGATACTCTTAGGGAAATGCTGATCTATGTGTGGCCTTTTCTTCTGAGAAGCAGAAGTGCAGAGTGTGGGCTAACAGCATTTACCAAGGTTTTCAGAAACATACAACCCCTATCCAGCTCATGAAGTCCTCTGCTTGGCTAACCTGCTCAAGTAACAAGCCCCATTTTTGTTACTTTAGTTTTGTTAAACATCTACTGTTACAGCCAATTCTCTTCCCCATTTTTTTTTGACACAGAATCTCAGGTATCTAAGGTTGGCCTTCAACTCTATAGTTGAGGATAACCTAAACCTTCTGGTCATCATGCTTCCACTTCCCAAGAGCTGGTATTGTAGTATTCACCACCACACTGGGTTTATGTGGTGATGGAACCCAAACCCAGGACTTCAGATCTGTTAGAAAATCATTCTACTGATGGAGCTACATCAGCAGTACTGTAGCCACTTCTAACACAGTATTATCTCACCTGGAACCAAAACATCCCAACAAACACAAAATCTAGCTTTGGATGATAAATTCAGAAAATGTGAACATCACCAGTAATATTCAGAAATGTAAGTGCCTAATATTCCAAGTGTACTCATTTTTTGAAAAGGTGAGATATATAGTAAATAAAATGGTTTTAATAATTTCATTATTTTCTTTAACACATGAGTATAAAATCTAATTATATCCAATTTCTTTTATTAAATTGGTACGATTCAATCTCTCCAGTTTCTTCATATATATCAGACAAGGACTAATATTGGCATAACTTAAATTCATTGAATTTATAAATGCACATAATCTGCAGAAGAAAGTATTTGACTAAGCTATAAAATAAATCATTTATCTCTACTGGTGTCATATGTCTGTGTAATTTTGACAGTTATTAGTCTAAAGCAGGATGGTTGCCATGCCTTCAAGGACAACCATTTAACACTGTAACACCTTGTTTCAAAAATTGTGGCTATTTCAGTGAAGAAATCATTACTATTACAATTTTTTTAGAGATCCCTGTGTTCAAGAAGGAACATAAGCTGGAGAGAATAGGTAGCATGAAATGCTGGGCTGCTACTATGCAAAACATGCTTTCCCATAATCTTAATTTGCTTCTCATTGCTCCAGTAAGTCTCCTTTACCAGCTATAATAGAATGAAGCAAATAAAAAGGAAAAGAAAGAAAAGGAAGATGGCTGCTCCTAGGTTAGAGAAAAAACTTTATTAAAGATATGTGGGTAAGCATAGCCTCAGAAAGAGACATCTGGGAGAGTACAATGTGGACATGACCAGACTGAACTATTCCCTGTGAGCCAAATGGGGAGGCAAAGGGAGAAGTGAAAGAAGGAGACAAGGTACAGCAACCAGAAGACCCAAAAAATGTAGATAAAAGGGACTGTGTAACCAAAATGGTTGGATTATATAGGGAAGAGCAACCTAGTGCTCTGGACTGGAGAAGTTTAGGGTAGGGGATAGGGCATACTACTCAGGAGAGCCCTGTAACAACTAGCAACTAAAAGATATAAAGAGAACCTGGTGTCCAGGTCCACTTTGAAATATTAAACAGGTACTTGTCTTAGGGTTTTATTCATAAGTGTAGAAACTCCATGACCATGGCAACTTTTATAAAAGACAACATTTATTTGGAACTGGCTTACAGTTTCAGAAGTTCAGTCCATTATGGTGAGGAGCATGGCAGCATCCAGGCAGATATGGTGCTGGAGAAGGAAGTGAAAGCTCTACATCTTGATCCAAAGGCAGCAAGAGGTAATCTATCTATCCTGCATTGGGCAGAGCTTGAGCAGAAACCCTCAAAGCTGGCCTACACAGGGATACATGTCCTCCAACCATACCACACCTATTCCAACAAGACCACACATCCTGGCAGTGACATTTCCCATGGACCAGGCATATTCAAACCACCACAGCATCTTATCCATTTGCCCCTGGTTTAAAACCTAACAGTAATCATTGTGGATTTTGTAAGTGAGCATTTCTCTGTGCCTATATGTCTTTCACTTTGGATTAAAAGCTGGTAAAGATTGTGAAGGCAGACACAAAGAAACCTATTACATGTAAGGTCTAAACTGATAGATTTCTTTGTGACTTGCCATCTGCTAGGTTGAGCTTCGGAGGATGAGTGGAGCCCTCTGCCTGTTCATATGCTTCAGATTACTTTGTGCCAACTAAGAAAGGCCTTATTCACAAAAGCATCTTTTAAAAGAAAGCCATTTCTTCCTTTACAGTGTTATTGCACCTATCAATCTAAAAAGGAATTGACCACAGACACAGAGAACAAAAAGGTCCTCTTGATCATGATCTGTTTTCTGTGAAGTTAGCGTTAGCTATTCAGTGCTTTATAATAGTTTTATTTATTGGTAACAGGATGGAAAGAACTTGTGTGAGTTTTATTTGAGTTGTCTCTGTTTTTGTTACAGCCAGAGTACTGCAGAAATTGTGTTTTTACTGCACTTGGTTGTTAATGAATAGCCTATTAATGCCAAAAGCATTACACTGATGGATTGGGAAGGGAAAACCCATCAGAGACTTCTTAGAAAGATATTTAGTACATAAACTCCTGTCAAGGATAAAAACAAACTCCAGATCATCATTGTTAGAACTAAAGCTGTAGCTTCCTATCACTGGGTGTATTTAACCCCTTAAGGCAGACTGGTGAATGAAGATGGTTGCAGCAACTGAAGAACTCATGTCCAATAATACACTCTCAGACATCCATTCCTTTACCTGAGATAGTTTGTAGGTATAGAAAAGTTAAAGCTTAAATTGCAAAAATTGAAGATTAGAACAGTCTGTTTTCATCTTCTAAGTAAAAGTGTTTTAGATGAATAAAGTTTGATTTTAGAGAACAAAGGTTCAATAAACAAACTTCATATTTTCCTTCTGCATATTTGCAACACCACTGATAACCTGACCATACAAACACCTAAGAGCAGAGAGTGCATCATATACATAGACATGTCATTGTGTATCAAATTAGATGTTTTTTAACCAATTGCATAGTTTAGAATGTGCCTTCCTTGGCCAGGGGGGCAAGTAGCACATACCTTTTATACCAACTATCAGGAGGCAGAAGCAGGCAGGTCTGTGAGTTCAAGGCCAGTTTACAGAGTGAGTTCCAGGACAGCTAGGACTCACAGAGTAAACCTGTGTCAAAACGACAAAACAAAACAAAACAAAACAAGAATCAGCCATCCATGGAAAGTATGTAAGGTAAAATGGTAATAGTTTTGTTAACTAGTCTTATTAAAAATAGTAAAGTAGATCAGGGAAAAGAGGAGAAATATTTAATCAGCCAATTAGAAAAGAATGGTTTAAAACTGAAACACAGTACAACCATGCAGTGAGATGCTATGAAGACATTTTGAAGTATTGAACAAAATATAAATAACATAAAATATATTTGCAATGCATTATAAGTAGAGAAACAGGTTATAAACACTCTGCAATTGGGCTGCAGAGATAGCTTGGCCATTAGAACTTGCTCTTCTTGCAGAGGACCTGAGTTTAGTTCCTAGCAACACGTGGTGATTCACAACCATCCATAACTCCAGTTACCCTTTTCTAACCAATACAGGTACTATGAATGCACATAGTACACATACAACCACTCATATACATAAAAAATAAAAACATCTATTTTTTTTTAATTATAACACTTTGAGCATGCTGTGCACTACTGGTTCCTTCACCTGATGAAAGGCTTGTTTTCCTTACCACGACTCTCATAAGTGGGCATGCAGTGCGTGTTCAGTAAATCTATATATATATAGCTCTCATAATGAAATGTTCTGGGATTTTCAATCATCTATGATCATTGATAGGATAAAATATTTACTGATTTTTTTCATCACTTTTATAAATACAAAGCAGGTTTGCCATCTGAACATTGCACATAGTTCTTTCTCTTATAATTTAGAATATATGCTACTCACTCAAATCAGATTCTATTTCCAGTATTTGAAATAGAAAGGAAGCTAATGTCATAAGAATAAAGAGCTACTCAGACAATCTTGCTGAGATCTTGTGGCACTTGTACTTGTTAGGACCCCACATCAGCCCTTGGAAGTCCCACCTTTTATATGTGTAGTAACAGCAATGCGAAACACAGAAAACCTCAGAAAGCTCTCTGACAAGAGTCAGTCGGCATTTGGAAATTGTATGGCTACTTCCTTCACTGTGATTATTTGAAAAGTCAAGTTTATTGCTTGACTGTACTCATTTAAAACATTCAGCAAAGCAGATTGAATGTTTGTGTGATATGTGTCCACACAACTACCAAATTTAGAAAGTATCAGCCCTCAGCTCTTCTATGTTTTTTCTTTACTCTTCACTCTGATACCAGGCATCCACTTGTGGACTTTGGAAACTGTCCACATCTTACACGCGTTCGCGACCGGCCAGAAAGAACACAACAAACCGGAATCTTCTGCGGCAAAGCTTTATTGCTTACATCTTCAGGAGAAAGAGAGAGAATGGCGAAACCCCGTCCCTTTTAAGGAGAATTATCCTTCGCCTAGAACGTGTCACTCCCTGATTGGCTGCAGCCCATTGGCCGAGTTGTCGTCACGAGGAAGGCAGAGCACATGGAGTGGAGAACTACCCTTGGCACATGCGCAGATTATTTGTTTACCACTTAGAACACAGGATGTCAGCGCCATCTTGCTACAGCGAATGTGAGGGCGGCTCCCCACATCCACACATGCTTCAGATTGTCTATTCTAAAGTATTATATGAATGGAATCACACCACATGCATTGCTTTAAGTCTAACCTCTCTTTGAAATATATTAACATTTTTGTATATATTAGTTTCTTTGGTCTATTGCCTTAATGGCTGTTTAAGATATCTATTGATCTTTTCAGCTTTCTGAATGTTGATATTACAGGCATGAATGAGCACATGTAGGATATTGTAGCAATTTTGAGAGGTATTGCTGTTATTTCTCTACCTGTGAAATGAGCCAATTCCAGCCAGATTAAAGTATATAAATGAAATCTATTGGGAAGTCACTCTTTAAAGGGCTCATTGATCCCAAGGAACATGGCCGGGAAGTCACCGCAGAGAGGGAGACACAGAAGAAGGGGGAAGAGAAAGACAGCATGTGTGCAGAGAAAGAAAACAAGATGAAGGAGGAGAAAAAGAAGAGGAGGAGGAGACAGAGAGATGGAGAGATTGAGAGAAACAGAGAGAAGAGACCAAAATGTCAGGATTATATAGGAAAAAAACTTTGGGCTAAGGGAAGAGTAGCCCGTGGGCTGAAAAGTTCAGGGTGGAGGGGTGGGGTATTCCAGTTAGGGACTGGGGAATGTTAGGAAAACCTGGAGGTCAGGTCCACTTTGGTATCTTAAATATGCACCCCAGCCCCTTGTCCCAGATCTAAATCCCAAGAGGTATATAACCGTATCTTAGTTAGGGTATTACTGCTGTGAAGAGACACCATGACCAAGGCAAGTCTTGTAAAGGCAAAGATTAAATTGGAACTGGCTAACAGTTTCACAGGTTTAGTACATTATCATGATAGCCAGAAGCATGACAGCTTGCAGCAGACATAATGCTGTAGGAGATGAGAGTTCTACATCTTGATCTGAAGGCAGCCAGGTGGAGACTATTCTAGAGGCAGCCATGAGGAAACTGATTCCACACTGGGCAGAACTGAGCATAAGATTCCCCAAAGCCTACACTCTCAGTGGTACACTTCCTCCAACAAGGCTATGCCTACTCCAACAAGGCAAAACCTCTTAATAGTGTCATTCCCTATGGGCCAAGCATTCAAACACCAACTCTATAGAGGTCAAATATATTCAATCCACCACAAATAAAAATCCAGGGCAATTTGAATTGCATTGAATTTGTGTGCGTGTTCATCTTTACTCTTGTAATATGATGAACTGCCTCAGTTGGTTTCTAAATGTTTAACTTTATACTTCTGAGTAAAACTCCATATGTTAAAGATTTATTTTCCTTTCTATGCATTGCAGACTGTGCTTGGTGAGAAGCTTCCATACCATTGTCTTTAGTTTTCCTAAGTTAAGCCTGGCTTTATTAAATAAGTAGATATGGGTCCTGCTACACAAGCATGTTCAATTAAAATAGAACTATCTGCACATGAAGTTACTTGAGCCTGAGTTGAGTTGCTTTTTGCAGTCAATATAAGGCTAAGGGGAGGGTCTGTTTGTTTGCAAGATCTAGCCAGGGCCAGTAGGGCAGCCAGAAATCAGAGCTACTCAAATAGCCTGAAGCAGGAGGTTAGTGAATTCAAGACCTACCTGTGTTACATAGGGAGTACTAGGAGAGCCAGAGCACTTGGGAGGCATAGGAAGCTGTATGCTACAAGTTTCAGGCCAGCCTGGTATGAATAACAAGGAAACAGTGAGATTCTATCTCAAGAAAGCAGAAAGAACTTAGGAACTTAGCAAGACCTTGTCTCAAATAAAAGTCAATAAAAATGTGGGGGGGGGGAAGCCTTGGAGTATTGACATGTAGGAGAGCTCTCTTGGCCAACCACTCCAAAGGTGCTAGGTTCAAGCCCTATTTCTATCACATAATAACAATAATAATAATAATCCCAGGATTTGAGATTCTCCCATGTGAGGCAAAGCAACAGAACAGTAACTGAGACAGTGGTCCACAGAGAAGAGATCTAAGTGACAGGAGTCATCGTACCTGCCTGCAGTCATTCCTCTGCCATGATGGTGAAGGACTCTTAACCTTCTGGGACTATGCACCCAAGCAAACCTTTCCTTCTATAAGTTGCAAAAGAAAATTTACAAATAAACCTCCTGTGCTTGTATAGTCAAAAAAAATAATAATAGTAACAATAATGACAACAATAATATTCATAAAAATCTATAATTTTATATTGCCGGTGTATATATTTTTCTTTTTAAAAACTTTTGTTGGTAAAGCTGGAAATTCACCAACTTTATTGATTCTTGACATAAGCAGCATTACTTTACTGATATACTCTATCACATCTATATTTTCTCTTCCTTTCATTTCAGTATTCAGTGCTTTTTTTCCAATTTTTGTAAGGACTGTATCTCGCAAATACATTATTTTTAATCAATTCCAGCCCTTCTTGTCTCTACTCCACCTCGTCCAAGGTATTTCCCCAATCTCTCTTGAATCCATGACCTCTTCTTCTAGTTATTATTGCTGAATATATATAAAACCTGCTAGGGTTGCTGTGTGTCAATGTGTTTAGGGCTAACCAAAATATGGACTAGGAATGAGAAACCTGTTCCTCTTCATAGTGCTCTTAAATTGCTAGTATGATATCTCTCCAATTTTTTATGGATGTACTTAGTGCTATAAATTTTCCTATTAGCACCATTTTCATTGTTTCTCATAAGTTTGGGTATATTATACATCCATTTACATTAAATTTTAGAAGGTATTTAATTTCTTTATTTCTGCTTTCACATAGCTTTCTATTGTTTCTCTTGCCAAAATTAATCCATGATAGTCTGGTAGGATGCAGGGGGCAGGGGGTGGGAGGTTCAATTTTCTTGTATCTGTTAAAACTTGCTTTGTGATGGAGTATGTGGTCAATTTTGAAGAATGTCCTATGAGGTGCTGAAAAGAAGGTATAGTCTTTTGTGTGTGGGTGAAATGTCCTGTAGATATTTGTTAGGTCCATCTGGTTCATAACATGTTAGCTCCAGTATTTCTTTGTTTAGCTTTTGTCTCGATGACCTGTCTGTTGGTGAGAGTGGGGAATTGAAGTCTTTGACTATCAATGTGTGAGAATTAATGTATAACTTAAGCTTTAGTAGCTTTAACTTTACAAATATGGGTGCTCTAACATTTGGGGCATAGATATTAAGAACTGAAAATTTATTTTGCTGGATTTTTCCTTTAATGAGTATGAAATGTCCATCCCTCTTTATTAACTTTGATTTGAAGATCATTTTGTTAGATATTAGAATGGCTACTCAAGACTATTTTTTAAATCCACTTGCTGGGAAGATCTTTTTCTAATCCTTTGCCCTGAGGCGATGTCTACCTATATCAAGGTATGTTGCTTACATGCAGCAGAATGCTAAATTCTGTTTTCACATTCATTCTGTTAGTCTATATCTTTATTGGGGGAATTAAGCCCATTGATATTGAGAAAAATCAATGACAAATGATAGTTAATCTGTTGTTGTTGCTATTGTTATTGTTGCACAAGAACTTCCCTTCTTTGGATTTTGCTGGAGTGAGGTTATTTATTGCCTATGTTTTTGTGGATGTAGTTATCCCTCTTGGTTTGAAGTTTTCCTTCTAGTACCTTTTGTAGGTCTGGATTTGTGGACAGATATTGTTTAAATTAATTTTTTTCATGGAATGGCTTGTTTTCTCCATTTATAGTGATTGAAATTATTGCTGGGTACAGTAGTCTGGGCTGGTATCTGTGGTCTCATAGAGTCTATAGGATGTCTGTCCAGACCCTTCTGACTTTTAGAGTCTCCACTGAGAAGTCATGTAATTCTAATAGGTCTGCTTTTATATGTTATCTGGCCTTTTTCCCTTGCAGCATCTGTGACTTTAGTATTTTGATTATTATGTGATGAGAGAACTGTCTTTTCTGATACAACCTATTTATAGTTCTGTAAGCCTCTTGTACTTTTATGAGCATGTCTTTCTTTAGGTTTGAATTTTTTTTCTTCCATGATTTTGTTATTATTTTATAGGCCTTTGAGCTAAGATTTTTGTCCTGTTCCTACTATTCTTAGGCTTGGTTTTATAGTAGTGTTTAATCCTAGAATTTCTGAATGTTTTATTTCAGGAAATTTTCTTTTAGATTTAATTTTTTTGACCAAAGTATTAATTTCTTCTATTATATCTTCTATGCCTGAGATTCTCTCCTCCATCTCTTATATTTTCTTGGTGATGCTTGTGTCTGTAGTTCCTGTTCATTTACCTAGATTTTTCATTCCTAGAATTCTCCCAGTTTGTGTTTTCTTTATTGCTTCTATTTTCATCCTCAGGTCTTGAACAGTTTTATTTGTTTCCTTCAACTGTTAAGTTTGTTTTGTTTTGTTTTGTTTTGTTTGGCTTGTTTGGTTTTTTTAGATGTGATTTCTTGATTTCTTCCAATTTTATTCATTTCCTTCTTAAGGACCTCTATCATCTTCATAATGATGGTTTTAAGGTTATTTTCTTGTGCTTCAGATGTGTTGGAATATTCAGAGCTGGCTCTAGTAGGATATCTGGGGTTGGGGTGATATACTGCCTGGTCATTGTTGATTGTGTTTTACACTGACATCTAGGCAGCTAGGTTTAGGGTAATTATGGTTTGAGTGCCAATTTCTGAGTTTGTCTTTGTTGGATGGATGTTTTGCTCCTTGGTTTCTTTCCTTCCTTTCATTCTGGTTGGACTGCCCTCTGATTGATTAGAAAGTCAGGAAGGATTTCTGATGGCTATGGTGGCCTTTGCTTGAGCAGTGGGATTCTAGCAGAGTTGGGGCTTGGAATCTGGCAACTTATATGGTCTCTGATCTAGCTGGGGGTCCTCAGCACAAATTAGGGGCCAGCCAAGATATGGTGACTAAGAGAGGAAGTCCTACTGGGGTGGACTGGACAAGCACTGAGATATTGGGGGTAGTCTGCCTGTGAACAGCCTATCTGGGGTTTTCTAGGCCTCTGGTGGAGCAGGTGACCTCTGCTAGGATATGGTGATAAGGATAAGATTGGTGGTTAGGAGAAGGATTGGAAGGCATAAGGAAGTGTTAGTAGTCCACAAGTGGGACACTACCTGGGATTCTGCTTGTCAGCATGGCCTCTGGTAGTACAGGTGTGGGCCAGGATATGGTGATAAGGGGAAGAGGGTAGATAGGGGATGGTGGTCAGGTGCTGTGGGAGTGCTGTTGGTCTTCAGGTGCAGACTTACTTACGATTCTGAATGCTAATGTGTTCTTTGGTGAGGCAGGAGCCAGACTACATTCTTATACCATCCAGAACCACTTACACAGGAGTGACATCAAACCTGGTGTAATGGACCAGCCCTCATCAATCACTAATTAATAAAATGTTCCCATGGACTTGCCCACAATGGGCATTTTCTCAATTAAGGTTCCTTTTTCCCAAATGATTCCAACATATATTGAATTGACATGGGAGGCCAGAGGTCAACCTCAAGTGTTGCTCCTCAAAAGCTCTCTACCGCTCCCACAGAAATCTCTTATTAACCTGGAGCTCACTACTGAGCAAACTTGGCAAAATCCCAAAGATCAAGCTAGCTGCTGTGCCTCCCTTATATTGGGATTACAACTGCATACATTTTTGTATGTGGGTTCAGGGTATTGAACTAGGGTTGTAACACTTACATAGCAAGCACCTACTCATTGAGGCATCTCACCCGCCAGTATCACATAAGCATTGAAACATGTTTTGTTTTGTTTGTTTTTCATTTTGTTGTTGTTTATTTGTTTTATTTTGTGTTTTTCATTATAATGCAGATCAAAACACTTTTAACTTTTCTGTTAGTTAAAACAGTCAGAAAATATTTATTTATGAGTTATGAGAACACTATTTAATTCCCAATTATTTTAACATTTTTTTCAAAATCTAAAACTTTGCTTCTAACTTTGTACCATTATGACCTGGTATAGCCTCTGCATTTCCACCTTTAGAAAGCTGTCGACTCTTTTTGGTTTCCTGTATGATTCAATGAATGATGTTGGTTGGTGATTCAAGCGTACTGATAGTGTAGTGTTTGCCATATTAGGTGGAGTAGCCTATAAATGTCACTGAGGTTCAGGTGCTCAACCATGTCAGCATGGCTCACATTTTCAGTTCACTTCCTGTTTTTTTTTTTTATTTTGTGCATGAACTGCTGCAGTGACAGAGGGGCCCATGCAATCTTCCTCTACCCCTATAGCTTTGCCCTGTTCCTTCGTTCTTTCAGGCCTCATTTTGCCTATGGTGATGGACTTAATTGAGATGCACATGTTCTCATACCCTTATATCATGATAAGTATCTCACTCACAAAGTCAAGGGATGTCTTGGTTCTGGATATTATTTATTTGCCTAAATTTAGTTGTCTTAGTATTAATATAATCCCCCCATTTTTTTCTCTTCTCTCACTCTGACAAACCTCATAATCCTTCTGTCTCAGCCTCTTGAGGGTTAGGATTACAGGCATGCACCCATCTATGCTTACACTTGAATGAATTTCTTTAATGTGTGTTTCTTATGAATATAAAAACTGTTTTATTGTATATGTAAATCCCTCTCTGCAAAATAGTGTGTTTAGACAACATTCATTCAATGATATTACAAATATGACTTTTTCTAGACTATATTTTTCTGTCTTGTTTCTTTTCTGTTTTCTTCATGCCATTTTTTGATTAATGTAGTACATTTATTTGTTTTGTCTTGTTTCATATTGTCATGTTTTCTTTTTACAAGTCAGGGTTTTTCTGTGCCGCAACCTCATTGCTCTGGAACTTTGTAGACCAGACTGTCGTCAAACTCACCAAGATGCCCCTGCCTCTGCATTCTAAGTGCTAGAATTAAAGGTGTGCAACACCATGCCTGGAAAATGTAGTAGTTTTTACAATTTCTGGAAAATGTAGTAGTTTTTAATAAAGATTTTATATCCTGAGTTGCTATTATGATTAGATATTAAGCATCCTCCCACCAAAGGCTCTTGTATTAAAGAATTTGTTCTCAGCACAGTATTCTGAGCATTCTAAGTTTCATAAGGATGATCTTCCAGATTTTGTTAGATCTTCCAGCTCTACAGTGTTAATCTTTGTTCACACCAAGCTCTGATCCTTTTGTAGCCATGAATCTTCATTTAAATGTCTATGTTGTGGCCAGATGCAGTTAGAAGGACTAGCATCTCTCACTAAACTCTGTTATGTTTCTAACATTATGGAATTTGTTTGCCTATACACACACATCTGATTGCTCAACAGAAAAATCAGACATGCATATAAACTTCACTTTTCCATGACCTCCCAGTGTCTGGGGATTTCAGGCCCTGTAACATCCTGAAATTTTAAACACTATCTCTTTGCTCTGGAGAGACCTTCAGGTAGTGTTGAGACTCTTTCTTCTTGGAATTCTACTAGACAAAGACAAATAAGTGTCTTTGCTTTCTGGTAATAATACAAAATGCCTAAAACTGGGCAACATTATATACAAAGTTAGTCACTTATATGAAGGTCCAAGGACATGATGCTGTTGGTTCTTGGTTCTATTGCATCATAATGGTGACAGAGAATGCGTGAAAATTATCACATAGCAGGAGAAGAAGCCAAAGCATAGGCAAAGGCTATAATTCCCATTAAGCCTACATGCTTAAGGGCTCCACCATGTCCAGCTAGCCACACTGAGGTCCAAGCCTTCAATAACCCCTGGGAAAATGTTCAAACTATGCCTACAGCAAATATAAAAAGTAAGCTATAACTTACTTCCCTCAGTATCCTCAGAGATCATTACCCTACAGTGCCTGTGTCCAGTATGCAAAATTTACTCTTCCATGTAGTTTATCAAATTATTTGTGGATGAAACAAACAAAGTCAACCATTCTATCAGGAAAAGGAGATGTTTGATCTCTGCTTGGCTGTTTTCCCAAGGCAGACCTGCCAGGTGGCAATGCACACAAAAGTTTCCAATGAAAAGCAATTTACTTTGTTAAGAGAGGGCAAATAGTAGCAGATGTGGTCCAGGGAAACCATGGAGGCGATATGGTTATCTTGATGTGTGATAAGGGGGAATTCCACAACTGAGAATCAGAAAGGTACCAAGAAGGAATGTTGTTAATGCTTTTTTTTTTTTTGAGACAGGGTTTCTTTGTGATCAATGCTTTTGTTTTACCAAAGAGATATATGTGTCATTTTTATAGAAATAGTTGATGTCAGAGAAGTATTCTAAATTTTACTCCAGAGCCCAAGTGCCAAGATCTTCAGGAGCCCAAAACCCTTAGGAGGAAATGACACTAATTCCCTCGGACAAAATATCTAGAGAAACTTTGATCCACAAAGACATCCACCTAACTCAGATCCAGGTTAGGTGCACCCAACTCCTATTTTTATGAAGAACTTGGTAGCTCCATTGGAAACTTGGCTGGGGCTTTTCTTTCTGTAGAGGGGTCTATCATAGGACCCAGCTGAAACATACATAACCAACAAAAGGTTCCTGTTATTCTAACCCTTAGTTAGACCAAATTCATCGGACGTCCTTCTACTTGATGCATTGTCTTAATGATAATTAAGGATCTTTCAGAACTATGGCTGGGCTTGATGGTCAGGGTCTCAGCGCCAATGTCCTGAATTGGTAGAGAACAGATATTGTAGAGAAAATGCTGTGCAAGAGGTAGAGGGATAAATTCCACAGTAATCATGGGCACAGTATGATTTTTCCTATTTTCTTAGTAAATATTCTGGGTTTTTGTTTTAACCAGGAAAGCAGGGAAATATTAGCTGTAGGTCAGATTCTAGCTGATGGCATGCTTAGATTTTGGACTGATGGAAGCTAGTGGTCTGTTTAGACATCCCAAAAGGATTCATGTGGTATCCATAAAGATATTAGGTCAGATACAATGGTGCATGATGAGTGGCTATTAAAGATAGGCCAACACAATTTGGTTCTGGATCTCCAACATTCCAATTTTTCACACTGGTGTAGCTTCTAGTCAGCTAATCAACCTTCCAGAATCTTGAACACATATGTGTTTTCACCCCTGGAAAATTACATATAACTGATGTTTAATATATAGAAAAATGTGGGAAAGGAGAGAGGAGGCAGGAAATCAATAGTACACATGTTCCTATATGGTCCTTGCAAATCTCTGGCTACAGCCTCCAAAGTACTAGGATTATCGGCTTGTGCCAATAGTCTGGATCTAGTAATTTTCTCTTTTCATCATAGTTTAAAGAACACGGGGGGGGGGGGGGACGACACAGATAGTCAGAGTTTGTCATATGTAATTTTTATATGTGAAGAATTATATCACAGTTAATTCCTACTTTATGTTAAGCAAGTCAAGTATATATGAAAGCCTGTGTATTCATTCATGCAGGTATCCCTGCAAAGCTGAAGACCACAGTTGTATTTTCTACTATTTTATGTTTTTACCCATCACCCATCATCTATCTTCCATCCATCCATCCAAACATACATACATCCATTCATCCATCCATCCATCCATCCATCCATCCATCTATCCATCATATATCTAACAAGGCATTGTATTAGATTGTCTCCTTCAAGCTAAATTGTCTTCATAACTCTGCGCATTTTATAAATAACTCTTATTGTATCTGTCACTGGCCTGACATTTTTATTGTCTTGATGCAGCCCTCTGAAGTTGTAAAATTCATTCCCAGGCTCTTTGGAATTATTTCCTAAGTATGGAAATAAAATGATAATTGGAGATAGGCAACAACCATGTCTATGAAGGGACGGGCAGTAAGGTTCTATTAAGAGAGACCAGAGAGAAAGCTTGAATCGTCTGGTTCTCTACCTGTGGTAGTGAGCTTAGTTAGATTCCTGACCAGAGCCATACCAGAGAATAGTAGTGCCTGGTGCCTTATGTTCTTTGTGACTTCACAGTCCAGGAATGGTAGCTCTTAGCTTCCTTTTGACAAGCATCATTTTTGCTGCAGCATACTGTGGCTTTGAGGCTTGCTTTCTGGTGCCCTAGTTGTTATCTTTGCCTTTTCTGCTCTGGCATTAGAGTCCCAATCAATGTACCCTCAGCAGAGTGTGCTCTGTAGTAACAAAAGACTTTCTGCCTTCTCTGCCCTGGCATCTGAGTCATAACCAATCACCCACAGAGTGAGCCTGCTATGTAGAAACAATAGACTTTCTACTGCTCTATTCAGCTTGCAGAATCGTTACACCCTCCCAACCTAAAAATAAAATGAAACTCTTCTAGCTCTGTCAGTCTCTGCCCTTCCTTTTACAGCAAAGACCCAAAGAATATTGCAGGATTGTTGGCTTTTCTCACACTCCTTCAGCCAAGACTCTCCATCCCCCTGCAGATCTTGCTGTCTCCAAGGCCTTCAATTATTCTCTTAGTACAAATAAGAGATAATCTTGGAAGATAAATGCAAAATCTTTCCCCTTGGAGATTTCCAGTTACTTCTATTTGTCACCTATCTGGAAAGGAAAAAAATACAAGGAAAGCACTCTCTAGCCTTTCCATGGCAACCCCCAGTTTGAATCCACAGCTGCCCCCTGTCTTATTTTATTTCAAAACAATCTATTTTTGCTACAAATACTTTGCCATTATTTGTGCAAACTATAGTCTTATAAGTAGGTACCTGGGTGAACAAAAATGTACTGGGAGTTTGACAAAAAATGGAGGAGGTAAATTCCACAGAAAAGCAAGCAGGCTTCTTGCAGAATTCTTCAGCATCCCCTCACTATGCAGCATCTAAACATCTCCTTTGTTCCTCTCTCTTCCCCTCTGATATCTACCATTTATTCCATTCTTTTCATAGATCTAACAAACACACAATCTAATCTTTTTAAAATCTAATTACATTTTAAAAATCTAATTAAAAATAAAAAGGCTGGACCAGTGAGAACACTCAGCAGCTAATGCCTGACAGCCTACGTACCTGAGTTCTACATGGTTGGAGGAAAGAACCAACCCCTGGAGCTTGTCCTCTTACTTCATGCATGCAGTAGCATGAATGCCACACTCACATAAAGTAAATAATAAGTCTAAAACAAAAAGAGACAAATGGGATTTGTCTTACTATTTTGGAGTTATGAGTTCGTGCCAGAATGGCCTGGTTGCATTGGAAATAAGGTAATGCTCTATCCTTGCGAGAACACATGGCTCAGAGGGTCCATCTGCCTCATTTCAGGGCATGAGAAGGGGAAGAGAGGAAAGATCCTAATCGGTAGTCCCCTTAAAAGATACAAGACCAGTGACCTCAGATGTCTAGGCCCAAGGTTATACCACTGTCTCCTGTCTCCAAGCAGCAGAATAAACTTATAACACTGGTTTTGGGAAACATTCAAGACCCTCAAGTGTAGGAAAAAATGTATATTCTTCTTTTCCCACTTTGTGAAGTCTTTAGTCTTTTCTAACCCTTATTCATAAACTGAGGACTAAACATGTCTTATGAAGTTTAGCAGGGCAAACAGAGCCACAAACAAAATTAGGTAAGGCCTGCTCTCCAGAACCAAGTCATACCTCTGAGGCCATGAGGGCTTTCCCCTACGTTACTCCTTAACCAGTGTGCATCATCTGACATTAGGGCTATTCCTCCTCTAAAAGACTTTCCCTTCCTTGTTACTCCTGATGTTTCTATTTTGAAGGCTTCTCCTATTCTGTACATTGTTTAAAACTTTATTCTCACCTTGTCCTGTGAGTTTTGCTTCAGAGCCTCTCTGGCCAATAGAAACACAGTACTCATAATATCTGTAACATTAAATGAGCTGCTAGCCTCATTAAAAAATGTAGAAGAGTAAAATTTGTCTTACTAATATGTTTTCAAGTAAAAAATAGCCAGCCTTCCACCTTGTCTTCAAATGTATAATGTATACTTCTAACACATCTCCATTTAGACACAAAACATTCATTGAACTATTTTATTTGTTATAGGATTTTATAAAACTTGTAGTTGACAGCTAATTTTGCATACCAGAAATGTTCAGACCATTAGTGTTCCAAAGGCTGTCTGAGAAAAGAAAGCCATTACCCCTTTCGATTGACACTTGCCATATCAGGAGTGCTGCAGCAGCTTCGAATAGATACAATGTTGAAGCAAAAGTATGGAGGGCTTAGCAAGTTGGCTGAGTCTTTTATTTTCTCTTCATTTACATCGTTCCCAGAGAGATGTCTCACAGCTAAAGTAAGCCCTGCATTCACCAGCATCATCAAAGCTCCTTTCGTCTCCTGACTCCTATGTAACTCTTCTATTTACAATCCCAACCTTCTGCACGTGGATACATGGTGAAAGTACGTGTATTTAGGTTTGTTATAGAGAGTTTCCACTTTCAGGTAAATCCTCAAGCTTGCCTTAGCTATCTATAAATATGCTGTCTTCCTTGACACTTCAAATTTAATTCATTATTATAGCAAATGAAGTCAGTGAAAAAAATGCAAATCACACAAACTTGGGGTCTAGTCATGTGGACGGCAGAGTGCTGTGTGAGACTGGGTACTTGGAATATCATTTGTAAAACTGAAGCTGTGTGAAATGGTTTTCTGATGACTATTCTTTTGGAAAACTTACATTTTAAAAAACATCTCAACATGCAAAATGCCTTTTCCTGCAGAGTACATGTTGGTCATAATGTATCATTTTATGTTTTCTTTTCTGTTTGTGAAAGCGTCATTGTGATATATGTATTTGAATAATTTACAACTGGAAAAGAGGTTACAGTGACATCTGTGTCAATGATGGAATGGAAACACTTTGCCACAAAGCTAAATCATTTTCTATCCCAATTATTTGCACCTTCACCCTTTTAACTATGAACCTCTTGGGCTTGATTAAGACTCTTCTTTAAACAAAACCTTAGTCAGGTCCTTTCAGTCTGCAATATGTCAGCAGATTCTATCTGAAGACTCAAAGGACCTGAATAGATTGTGAAAACTCAAGACTCTCAGTACCTGACCAAGTCAGTATTTTATCAGCTGGTCTGCTCTTTGCAATAACTCCCTGCAAGTAAATAGTGTCTCTTTACTGTTAAGTTCTAGTATTTTTCCATTGACTGTCCCCAGCCCATTTATTGTTGCTGGAGTCAGACAGAGGTGGCTCCATTCCTTCTCTAACCACAAGATCCTGCTTCTCTGTTTCTTGAATGCCGTCCTCAACATCTTTAATGGATATTTGGATAAGATTTTTTTAACAGGCTGTGTGGATACTGTCTATCATCTTCTTTAGCTTTTTAGGGCCTAGTAACAGTACACAGCACAGAAAAGATTATTCAGTGGCACTTAATGATTGAACTCTCAGGGCCTGCTAGGTACCTTTCCATTTGATTTGCTCTACGGCTAAAATGTCAGTATTTTGGCATCCTGATAGGTGCCTTGCATATCACATTTGTGAAAGGAAATTTTTAGTAAAACAGTAAAAACAATTCTACAAGCTATATTTAGTCATGATATGTTTCAAAAGGTTGAGAGAACAAATAATCACAATGGTATCTACAGGAAGACAGAAAGGGCCATCTCCATATAAAACCAGAGACACTGAAACTTATAGAGGAGAAAGTAGGGAAAAGCCTCGAAGATATGGGCACAGGGGAAAAATTCCTAAACAGAACAGCAATGGCTTGTGCTGTAAGATCAAGAATTAACAAATGGGACCTCGTAAAATTGCAAAGCTTCTATAAGGGAAAAGATACTGTCAAAAAGACAAAAAGGCCACCAACAGATTGGGAAAGGATTTTTACCAATCCTAAATCTGATAGGGGGCTAATATTCAATATATACAAAGAGCTCAAGAAGCTGGACTCCAGAAATTCAAATAACCCCATTAAAAATGGGGTACAGAGCTAAACAAAGAATTCTCAACTGAGGAATCCCGAAGGGATGAGAAGCAGCTGAAAAAAATGTTCAACATCCTTAATCATCAGGGAAATGCAAATCAAAACAACCCTGAGATTCCACCTCACACCAATCAGAATGGCTAAGATCAAAAATTCAGGTGACAGCAGATGCTGGCGAGGATGTGGAGAAAGAGGAACACTCCTCCATTGCAGGTGGAATTGCAAGCTTGTACAACCACTCTGGAAATCAGTCTGGCGGTTCCTCAGAAAATTGGACATAGTACTACTGGAAGATCCAACTATACGACTCCTGGGCATATACCCAGAAGATGTTCCAACTGGTAAAATGGACACATGCTCCACTATGTTCATAGCAGCCTTATTTATAATAGTCAGAAGCTGGAAAAAACCCAGGTGTCCCTCAACAGAAGAATGTATACAGAGAATGTGGTACATTTACACAGTGGAGTACTTACTCAGGTATTAAAAACAATGAGTTTATGAAATTCTTAGGCAAATGGATGTATCTGGAGGATATCATCCTTAGTGAGGTAACCCAATCACTAAAGAAGTCATTAGATATGCACTCACTGATAAGTGGATATTAGCCCAGAAACTTAGAATACCCAAGAGACAATTTGCAAAACACAAGAAAATCAAGAAGGAAGACCAAAGTGTGGATACATCATTCCTCCTTAGAATAGGGAACAAAATACCCATGGAAGGAGTTACAGAGATGAAGTTTGGAGCTGAGAGGAAAGGATGGACCATCCAGAGACTGCCATAATCAGCCACGAAATGCAGACACTATTGCATATGCCAGCAAGATTTTGCTGAAAGGACCCTGACATAGCTGTCTCTGGTGAGGCTATGCCAGTGCCTGGCAAATACAGAAGTGGATGCTCATTGTCATCTATTGGATGGAACACAGGGTCCCCAATGGAGGAGCTAGAGAAAGTACCCAAGGAGCTAAAGAGGTCTGCAACCCTATAGATGGAACAACAATATGAACTAACCAGTACCCCCAGAGCTCATGTCTCTAGCTGCATATGTAACAGAAGATGGCCTAGTCAGCCATCATTCAGAAGAAAGGTCCCTTGGTCTTGCAAACTTTATATGCCCCAGTACAGGAGAATGCCAGGGCCAAGTATTGAGAGTGGGTGGGTAGGGGAACAGGGTAGGGGGAGGGTATAAGGGACTTTCAATATAGCATTTGAAATGTAAATGAAGAAAAATATCTAATAAAAAATTGAAAAAAGAGAGAAAGGGCCATTTTAATTATAACTTGTATGTTTATTATGAAAAGCTCTCCACACAATCAAAACAGTACATTGTTTGACTTTTCTGCTCATAATTAGAAATATTTCAAAAGGCCAATATTTGCCTTTGTAGCTTTGTAATTTCAAGTAAATAACTAATCTTTATCAGTCTAGGTTTGCTTAAAGGTATATTACCAAAAATACTGTTAGTCATCTTTTGAAGTGATTGTGGACATCAAGAATTATGGGAAAAGCTTAGGATCAGCTGCCATGTTAAACTCTAAATATTTTAGCAGTTTTTACTACAATAATGGAAAATGTGAAAATTGGACTAGCTAGTATATTCAAGGTATTTATATATCAGAAACAGATTTTTATTAATGCAAACAAAGCAGGGAGCTATGGGCTGAAGAAATGGCTCAGGTAATAGTACAAGAACTCAGTAAACAAGCATTAGGATCTGAGATCTCACTGCGAGCTCCCAGGAGACAATCAGGACTGCTGGAGCAGACCTGTATCTCTAAAGTTCACTTGCCAACCCGCCTAGCCAACCAATGAGCTACACATGTAGTATCCACCCAGTCTCGGTAAATGAGATGGAGAGAGATTGCTGTGGTTTAAATGAGAATACCACCCATAGGCTTATACATTTGAATGCTTGGCCCCTACTTGGTGGAACTATTTTGCAAAGTACTAAACATGCGATACTAGTGGCAGGCTTTGAGGTTTCAAAAAGCCCATGCCAACTTGCTGATTAGGATGTAAAAGCACTCAGCTCCAATTCTAATGCCATTTCTGCCTGCCTGCTGGCATGGCGTGCACCATGTTGATCATGGACTTAAGCTCTGAAACTGTAAAGAAGCCCCCAAATTAAATGCTTCATTTTATAATATGTCTTTGTCTTGGTCACTTCACAGCAATAGAAAATTAACTAAGATGGTGATTATACCCAATATCTATTGATAGGCTCCATATACACACCCACCCCCCCACACATGTGCACATCAAGATATGAATAATACATATTGAAACACACACACACACACACTCACACACACACACACAATGACCACATTTTAGACAGAGGGAAGCAGCAAATAACAGAAAGATGCAATCAATAAAGGAAGAAGACAAAACAGGATTCAAGGCAGCTCTGAGAACCGCTGTGTGAATTAAAGAATCAGTTTCTCAAGTTGCCTGCCACAGTTGGAATGACTCGCCACAGGGACTTCTCCACTTTCTGCTTTTCCATAAGCCTATCAATGCCACATGTTCAGACTCGAATTTTGCAAGATTGCCTGATGGTCCTCACATAGATTTTTAAGCAAGACACTTGGCATGGTAGACTGGTATGTAGAGCTGACACAACTTGACTCACCTGAAGAACCCTAAGGAAAAAGAGAAGTCTGATATGCAAACAAGAACTGGGAACACTGCCAGTGGGAAGGGCAGATGTGCTCCACACATCATTTTATTATAAGCAATAAATTCCATGGCACAGGACAGAAATAAGCTTCCTACTTTCCCGTTCCTTCCTGTGAAACTGCCTGGTGAGGACGGACCTAAGATAAGGGTTCCAAATTTGGTTGAACTTACAAAACTATAAGATTTGCACAGCTCAATCAGCAGTGTGTAAGCATGAGGGAAGTATGGCATGGAAAGGGTGCCAAGTACTCAGTCAGAGGCCAGTGAGCAGAAATTAGAGCTTGGGAGGTAGGAAGACAGACTGGGTTTGGAATTTAGAGTACCTAGTATAGTATTAAAGTGGTGAGTGGGAACAGGACGATATGTTTCTTGTCCTTCTGGCTCCCAGGGTATAACTCCCATCAAGGTGGTTACAGGAAGAATAGAAGACAGTGGATAAACTCCACTTTCTTGGAGCCCAACTTCCTCTTGTTCTTCACATTAAACTTGGACCATTTAATGTGTCTTCAGTTCAAACAACAAAAATGGCCTTTGTATTTGGTTTTTAGTAGTTATATGTAATGAACATCAATTTCTAACCAATAATCTTTGTATCACTGCTCTCACCTACCTATTTAAGGTCACCACTCAACAATATAAAAATTAAAAAAATTCTCTTAAAAATGTATTGCATGATGAAGTGAAAAGCACCTTTAAAAATGTAAATATGGAAGTAGGTTTTGATTTGTCTGTGAAGTCCCATCCTTACATGAATGGGATGGAATCCTTTAGGAAAAGTAAAGAAAAACTTGTCAAATGAGAGGAGTCTTTCCTCATCTAGACTCAGTAGATAGTCACATGTCACTTAACTACAGAGATGCATATTGAGTGGTGAGTTTCATATTTGAAGATCATAGAGTACTTTACAAAAGCAAAGAAGACAACCATAATGTGAGACAATATTAGCCTTTGTGACCACACCCACATATGCTCAGCCATTGGCCAAAACAGTCACATTGTCAGAAATTACTACTAGTGTGCCAACACACAGTGTAGGGCTGTAAAAAGAAACAAGATTTTACATAATAACTTATAAAAAAAATCCTCTGTATTTCAATAAATCAGTGACTTAAAGTCTATAAAACGCTATATTGAATAGAAGTTTATAAATTGAGTAGCTTTTAGTTATTATCTAATGGTAGAGTCAAATATATTAAGCTACTGTGATCTCAAAGTTTAACCTCTGGCCCTTCTAAACAAGCTAGAGTACATCTTAAAGCACCCTTCATAGTAGTCTCACAGTCACCCTCTGTGCTGTTGTCATGAAATGCCCCTCATAGCAGCCACATAGCATCACTCTCTGTGTCCCTGTTTCATTGCGATAGTTTTAACTTTTGTGCAGGGTTTTTAAAGCAGCTCACTGGCAAAATGTTCCTGTAATTAAAATAAGTACATTTGTCTTCTCAAGATTTAAGTTTTGTCAAGTCTCAGTTAGCAGGACCCAATTAGTCATGGAAAGAGCTGCAGGGAGGTAACAAATTTGTTCTGAGCAGACATTCACATGTTCCTGTGTCATGAAGAGACCAGTCCCTGCCATCTAAACGCTTCCTATCATAGTGCTATGATGTGCTTGCCATGGACAGACAGCACTAGAGTGCTACAGTCTGGTAGGCCTCTTGTTTGCATTAAAGTTCTTAAAAGTCACAGGAACCTCTTCAGGAGGATAGCCTGGGTTAAGAACTGGGTGGCTAGAACTCCATGGAAAACCCAGGTATCAAAAGTTGGGCCTGGAAATCTCAAGCTTCCTGATTTTAAGCCATGAACCGGGAAGTCTTTGAGCAGAGTAACCTGAAGGATGGACAGGTAAGAAGTTTTGGAAATTACTCTCATTCATGACATGAGCTCAGATAGTTTTGACCATCTGGTAAGTTCTAACACAGACATAGGAAATTCTTTTAGCTGTGAAAAGATATTTGGCAGAATATGCTTAATGAGGGAACTCTTGCCTAAAATGTATAAGAATCTGGATTTGATCCTCAACACAACTTAAATGATTCAATTAATTACGAATTATTATTACTAGTTGTAATAAGTAATCATAATAATTATTAATCAATTAAACTAATATATAGGTAAGCAACACATAAATTGGTATATAGTTCAAAAATAGAGAAAATGTTAAAAAGAGTCCTGAATAAAAACCACAGACAGTCTGGTAGCGGTGTTGTCCCCTCGTAAGGGTATCTCCATTAAACGTATGTGTGTGTGTGTTTGTGTGTGTGTGTGTGTGTGTGTGTGTGTGTGTGTGTGTGTTTGTGTGTGTGAGTCTGTCTGTCTGTCTTAGGAAGCTTCTATAGTACTAGGTTTCCATATGACATTTTCACAAAACACTTAGTTCAGTTATCCTGAACTCCTGATATTCCCTCTCCACCCTGCCTTCCCACCCCACTCCGATTTAATCCTCTTAATTCCTCTTTTCCCTTTAAGTCTAGATTATTGTGTTCCATTTCCCCTCACTGGAAGACTCCAGCCATTAATCGCCCTTCACTAAATTCCTGACCAGTGTAGGTGTTCTAAATGGAACACGCATACCTAAAAATTCAAAGGTAACAACCAGAAATGAGAGAAAACATCTGATGTTTCTTTTTCTAGGTCGGGTTACCTTACTCAGGAGTACTAGATGTAGTTCAATTGATTTACATGCAATTTACATACAGACACATAATTTATTTACAATTTTAGATTTTAATTTTTCTTCTTTGAATATTTTATTTAGTACTTTTCTTTCATTAGATATATCTTAACTGAAAGAGAATTACATAATTTTCCCCTAAAATATTATTTCTATGGAAGTGAACATTTTCATTATTCATTCATCAGTGGATGGACATCTAGGATGCTTCAGTTTTCTAACATTTGTGAATAGAGCAGCAATGAATATGTATAAGCAGGCATGTATTGTATAGATCACAGCATGTATCTCTTTGAGGTTGTCCTAAATGTGGTGGCAGGATATGAACAGATGCATTGCAGAAAAGCTGCGGAAGGGTAAGCCATGCACTCTGATGGAGAGGCCTCATCACCCCAAAGGAGGACATGAGTTCACCATACAAAGGTAGAGGAGAAACTGGACTTCTTTTATACAGGTGGAGGGGGACATTGGTTACATATATGGAGCTGAAGGAGGTGACTTAGTTAGTATATCTAGAGTGGTGTCTCTGTAATGGAACGGTCTCAGGCTGCATCATCTGGAGGAGGAAGCTGAGATTGGTACACTTTGCACACACTATCAAGATTGTACTTGGACCAGGGGAAAGCACTGCTATTCCTGTGAGTCTGAGTCCTCGACATGGCTGTGCTCATGTTGTGAATGCTCATTCATATGAGAGTGTCACTACTCTCGAGGTGGTGGGAACAGGGAGATTGAAGCCTAAAAGTGAAGTGGATTAAAAGTCTCATGCAACAGCCAAATTTATTTAGAGCACCAGACAAGCTACATTCTGAAGATTAGTCAGGATCATATGAGCAATGTTCACAGAATTTGAAGCTGTATACAACCACAAGAGCAAGTTGTTGGTGGTTAAATAACAGCTGTGCATAATCTAAAGCAAACACACTCCTATTTACCACACCTGGGAGGAGAATTCAAATACACTGCAACAACAATCCTGGGCTTTGGAGGGCTGATATAACAAGACTTTTGACATGTTTTATTGGAGTTTTCTCACAACCACTAAGAATTATTCTCACACAGCTACATTCAAGGACCATGTTCCAACACAAGAGCATTCTCATTCTCTATATAATAGGACATAAAATCCTTTGAGTATATGACCAAAAATGGCAAGCTGGATCATCCCATGCTAGCAATTTAAAACACTTAGTACCAGGAATGCGTTCTTCTTTTGAATTGTTGGCCAGTGGGTTCCCATGGACACCCAAAGCATTGCAGGTTAATTCCAGAGCTCTTAGTTACCCTGTAGAGCTTCACAGTATTACCCCATCTTTTGACCACTGAACTTGGAGAAACCACACTAAATTCTCACCTTCAAGTATCATCCCTACTAGCAAGTGTTCATGGTGCGGAAGGTGCTGTGCATGCTGCCAAAAGAACAAAGTAAGCCCTAGTCTCACCCAGCTGTGAACTCTGACTGCCACAATTGCGCATGAAAGGGGTGCATAGCCATTCATGTAGTCAAAAAGATCTATACACGGAAAAAAATAAAAAATAAAAACTAATAGAAAAATTTAAAAAGCAAAGAGTTATTTGGAGACCAAGAATAGAGCTGACTGGTAGAGCACATGTTTACTGTAAGACCCTGGTCTCAATCTCTAGCGGGGAGGAGGAGAAGAGGAATAGAAAGGGGAGGAGGATAAGGAGAGGATACAGAGGGATGAGCACTGGTAAATCTGGCTAATATAGTGGTGGCCTATATACTCAGCATTGGAGAGACTGAACCAGGAAGAGTAGCTAAGCCCAGGAAATATGAGAACAGCCAGAGCAACATAGTGAAACTTCAAAATGATAGTAATAATAATAATAATAATAATAACAACAACAACAGCAGCAGCAACAACTTCGCCGTATGCTATAGCATACAAAAGTAGAAAGATAAATTAATAAACTAGACCAAAATTAACTAGCATTATTGAATACAAACAGAAAAATATTGTTTAAACCTTTCTTAAATTAGACAGTTTGGTAGGTCTGACATCAGAAATGACCTTGTTTTTCAGATGAAGATGGCCAAGATTTAGGAAAGACTTCCACCGTGCCTGCTTTCTTACCAGATTAAAAGTCTCCATTCCATAGAATGCAAATTCTTCCTCTACGCTCCTTCTGTTACTTACAGCATGACTACACTGTGCAAATGGTTAGCATAGACACCACTCACCTAGTGGAATCCTTGGGAACAAAGGAAGAAAGTAAGGTCTGTTCAGCTTACTACAAACCCCAAATGACATCCCAAATTGCCATTCCAGAGCCCAGTGCTGGGTCCAAAGGAGACCCCAACTCCCCAAGCTACAAAAGGCATTCCAAATATACATATATGGATCAATCTGAACTACAGGAGGATTTGTGATGGGTAGATAAAACAGGAAATTCTGAAGCCAGTTCCCCTCCACCAAAAGGAATCATTTTCTTTATCACTGGCAAAGGAGAAAAATGATTATCTGTGGTGCCTATTAGTACAGTGAAGTGCATGCAAGCATCCATGTTCCCCTACAATGAAAGGTCCCTGCTACACATTTCAAAGTCTATGTGGGCTTGAATCCTAGCCCTTCTCACTGATTCTCCTATCTTCCAGCTCCCAGGCTTCCCTAACACCAATACCCATTTTCCTTATGATCCTGCTATTTTTGCTCTGCCTGCCTCTCTCTCTCTCTCTCTCTCTCTCTCTCTCTCTCTCTCTCTCTCTCTCTGTGTGTGTGTGTGTGTGTGTGTGTGTGTCCCTGCCTTTATATTTCTCTTTTTGTATCTGCTCCTGCTTCTCTAATATTCAGTCTCCTTTCTTTTTCTACTCTGGACTCTTCCAGATTCCTCTGGAATAATATTCTCTCTCACACATCTACAATGAAATCCTTCCCCTTAATCACACCATGGGGTCATGTTATCAATTTATATGCACAGCGTGAAATAGCTGCTGTTAAATGAAAGACACGGTTGTAAGGTCTGGACTCAGTCTATGGCTCAGTGAGCAGAAGGGAGTATGTTTCCAATGGAGCCATCCTTCACATGACACACCACACAGGAGCCTGTTACCTACTCTCAAGTACACCCTTCTAATAATAACTTGATAGAAAAAATTCTGAGTTCTCATAACATTTCTATTTAAATTTATAGAAAATTTAAATTTACATACTCCAGAATGTTATATGTAACCATCAAAGGATAAGAAAGATGTAATCTGATGTTAGAAAAATAAATGGAATGAGTGAGTTCCTGGGTTCAATGCCCAGGGCTCCCTAGCAAAAGTCTGCATACATTCATCAAAACATTTATAACTTGTTTCAAAAATGCTGTTAGAGAAGCCTGGAAAGAAGGCTCAGCAGGTTAAAAGCTTCTCATGCAAAGAGCCTAGGTTTGATTCCCAGTACCCAGATGGCAGATCACAATCATCTTTAACTCCAGCTCCAGGGGCTCTGATGCTGTCTTGAGCCTCTGAAGGCAGTACACGTATGTGATGCACAGATATTCATGAAGACAACACATTTATATGTATAAAAAGAAAATCTCTTAAAACAACACTGTTAGTTCTGTGGCAATGGCTAATTGAATTTCAAGATAGCAAAGAAAGTCAAAGCTTTTACTGACAGCTGTTGTGATTTACTGGCTAAGAAAATGGGACTTTAAAACCAGATAGACTTTTTGAATCCTATCTAAACTTAGGATATCAAGCAGCTCACCAGTTAAACTCTCTGAGCACTAATCTCCATGTCTGTAAATGAGAAACATAGTAAAGAGTACCCATATCATGGAGTTATGAGGTTTAAACGAAATGTTCCTTAAAAGTGAATTACACAAAGTCTAACACATTGTAATCCTCAATAAACACTATCGTTTTGTTGTCATGAAAAAAAGAAAGAAAAAGAAATGGAATTTATAAATCAGACAAGAGAAGCTGAGCCGTACCTGCATACTTGTCCTATCTTCACTTCGGAAGCTTAAGCTCTGGACACTCTAGGCCTGAGACTAATTAACACACACTCAAGTGTCATCTAGGGATCTGACCTACATAAGAGTATTCCAGGCTCTGCTTTTTCCTTTTGCTTTCCTGGCAGTGGCCAATAACCAAATGATCATCAGAGCTGTTCGATAAAATAATACAGTGTGGAAGTGGAAGGAGGCAGTGAACAGAATCCGAAGAGGCAGATAATCTTGCCAGAGTCTTAGCCTAATCACTTTCTGGTTACGGTGTCCTTGCTGTGTTTTTTATTTTCTTATTTTATTTATAAGTGTCAGAGACTGAACCTTGTGCATGTCAGGTGAGCACTCTACCACTGAGTCTTATGTACCACTCAAGTCGTATGTAATTTTGACTTTCAAATCCTTCTTTTCCTCAGCTGTAAATCAGAAAATAAAACAGCCATGGAGTACATGAGATAAGTCAAGTGAAGAACTTAGAACTCACCCAGGGAGTGGATACAATGAACGAGTAGTGGGAATCCGTAGTATCTGTGGATTCTCAAGAAGTTGAATAAAGGGTCACAGACTGGTACCCTCTATACCATTTCATGCAATGGCTGTAGAACAGTATTCAAACTAGGCAATGATATGGTGCAATGGCCATAGATAGTCTAATGTCATTTGTCTTGTGTAAACTGATTTCTGCAATCACCACTACCGCAATCTAGAAAAATGAACATGGCATCACTATGGAGGTCTCCTTTACCTCGTCCTCCTCTTCTGATGTAGTTTTCCCCACTGATCACTACAATGGTGAGTCTTCATCACTAACATCTTATATTACATGGTTAGGTTAATAGAATAGAATATGTAGTATATACCTATCTTATGTTTACTATCATTTTGATAAAACATCATGATCAAAGCAATGTTGGAAAAATTGAACTTATTTGGCTTCTGCTTCCATATTAGTGTTCGTCATTGACAGAATTCAGTACTGGAACTCAAATAGGGCAGGAACTTGGAGGCAGGAGATAATGCAGTGATGCCATGATGGGGTTCTGCTTATTGATTTTGCTCCCCATGGCTTATTTAGCTTGCTTTCTTACAGAACTCAGAACCCAGCCCAAGGGTGGCCCTACCCACAATGGGCTGGATCCTCCCCCATCAATCACCAATAATAGAATGCCTTACATGCTTGCCTACAGCCCAATCATATGAAGACATTTTTCTTTTTGAGACTCTTCTCTCTGAGGATTCCATCTCATGTCAAATTAACATAAAATAGCCAGTCATGACCTTCTGAGACTGGCTTATATTCATTGACCACAGTAACCTTGAGATCCATTCAATGTCTTATCCCTTAGGTGGCCCCCATGGTGTAAACATAACACTGTTTAAACCACTCCTCAAACATAAGGACATCTTAGTTGTTCTAAGTTTGGAGCTATTACAAATATTGCTACTAGGCAAAAGACACCGTCGATAAAACAAAAAGACCACCAACAGATTGGGAAAGGATCTTTACCTATCCTAAATCAGATAGGGGACTAATATCCAACATATATAAAGAACTCAAGAAGGTGGACTTCAGAAAATCAAATAACCCCATTAAAAAATGGGGCTCAGAACTGAACAAAGAATTCTCACTGAGGAATACCGAATGGCAGAGAAGCACCTGAAAAAATGTTCAACATCCTTAATCATCAGGGAAATGCAAATCAAAACAACCCTGAGATTCCACCTCACACCAGTCAGAATGGCTAAGATCAAAAATTCAGGTGACAGCAGATGCTGGCAGGATGTGGAGAAAGAGGAACACTCCTCCATTGTTGGTGGGATTGCAGGCTTGTACAACCACTCTGGAAATCAGTCTGGCGGTTCCTCAGAAAATTGGACATAGTACTACCGGAGGATCCAGCAATACCTCTCCTAGGCATATATCCAGAAGATGTCCCAACCGGTAAGAAGGACACATGCTCCACTATGTTCATAGCAGCCTTATTTATAATAGCCAGAAGCTGGAGAGAGCCCAGATGCCTCTCAACAGAGGAATGGATACAGAAAATGTGGTACATTTACACAATGGAGTACTACTCAGCTATTAAAAAGAATGAATTTATGAAATTCCTAGCCAAATGGATGGACCTGGAGGGCATCATCCTGAGTGAAGTAACACGTTCACAAAGGAACTCACACAATATGTACTCACTGATAAGTGGATATTAGCCCAAAACCTAGGATACCCAAGATATAAGATACAATTTGCTAAACACATGAAACTCAAGAAGAATGAAGACTGAAGTGTGGTCACTATGCCCCTCCTTAGAATTGGGAACAAAACACCCATTGAAGGAGTTACAGAGACAAAATTTGGAGCTGAGACGAAAGGATGGACCATCTAGAGACTGCCATATCCAGGGATCCACCCCATAATCAGCTTCCAAAAGCTGACACCATTGCATACACTAGCAAGATTTTGTTGAAAGGACCCAGATGTAGCTGTCTCTTGTGAGGCTATGCCAGGGCCTAGCAAACACAGAAGTGGATGCTCACAGTCAGCTATTGGATGGATCAAAGGGCTCCCAATGGAGGAGCTAGAGAAAGTACCCAAGGAGCTAAAGGGATCTGCAACCCTATAGGTGGAACAACATTATGAACTAACCAGTACCCCGGACCTCTTGACTCTAGCTGCATATGTTTCAAAAGATGGCCTAGTCGGCTATCACTGGAAAAAGAGGCCCATTGGACACGCAAACTGTATATGCCCCAGTACATGGGAATGCCAGGGCCAAAAAAATGGGAATGGGTGGGTAGGGAAGTGGGGGGGGGGGAGGGGATGGGGTACTTTTGGGATAGCATTGGAAATGTAATTGAGGAAAATATGTAATAAAAAATATAAAAAAACACAAATATTGCTACTTATAAACATCCTCATATAGGTGTTTGTCTGGATATAAGTTGTTTAATTTCTCTGAAATAAATGTTTATATATGTAGTTGCTGAATTTCACAAAGTTTTATAACAATCTGTACCAACTGAATCAGATTAGTCACACTCCTGCTGTCCTAGCTAAAAGAACACTAATTACAGAAGATCATGAGTTTAAAAGCTTCCTTGGTGATATGGGACAGTCTATGTATCTCATCTAGAAAGAAAGAAAGAAAGAAAGAAAGAAAGAAAGAAAGAAAGAAAGAAAGGAAGGAAGAAAGGAAGGAAGGAAGGAAGAGAGAGGGGAAGGGAGGGAGAGAGAGAGGGGGGGAGGGAGGGAGGAAGGAAGGAAGGAAGGAAGGAAGAGAGAGAAAGAAAGAAAGAAAGAAAGAAAGAAAGAAAGAAAGAAAGAAAGAAAGAAAGGAAGGAAGGAAGGAAGGAAGGAAGGAAGGAAGGAAGGAAGGAAGGAAGGAAGGAAGAGAAGTTCTGTTCTTACTAGAAGAATTTCAGCCACAATTTTATAATTGTTGTGATACAGGACATTGACAATATAACCCTTTCAAAAAGACAGTAAGAAAGTAAAGTACATTTTAAAATAAGCTATAGGGAGTCAGCTGTAACAGGGCAACTTACAGATACAAACAAAAGCCCTGGGTTATGTTCATTTCTTTTCCAGGAGACACACAGAAATGTTTCCTCTAATGCCTTAGCGCCATCACTCCATTCATTACCCCATGCCCCTTTTAACACACTACTATATCCTTCTCTTTCCACATCTGAGTCAGTAGTTTAAATGGGTCATGGTAAAAGTAATTAAAAGGGAAACTTTTCCAGCTCCCTTTGGTACTTCAGATGTATGGCTTTCAGTAAACTGAATAGGCTGCACCAGAAGGTGCTCATCTGCCAAATGGGATCACACAGAGTTGATCTGAAACAATTACTGTGAGAACCACATGAGGCTTGACATAGAACGTCTTTGGTAGTCCAGCACACTGAGCCTAGTTGTTACCATTGCCTGTCGTAATGATTATCTCTGTCTCACAGGACATAGGTGGGCCAGAGGGAGCATTGCTTTGATGAGGCAGCAAATGTTGAAAAGAGTAGATATTGTTTAAAGGCACACACCTGTAACCTCAGAACTCTGGAAACTGAGGCAGGAGAATTGTGAGGCTTAGATCATCCTAGGCTACATGGTGAGATGTCTCAAAGGGAAAGGGTTGAGAAGTAGGAAGAGTAAATGGAAGAAAGGAGAAAAAAATGGGAAAAGGAAATAGTATTCTCAGAGACAAGTGGTAACCCTTGTTAAAAAAAAAAAATATGTCAGCAGATTAAGCAAATTCAAATAGACTCCTTCCCATTTGTAAAACTAGGAAGTAAATGGTTTACTAACTACATGGATATTTTGTTACACTTCAAGCATTAACTGAGTTGTTTCTGTGTTAAACTCTCTTAAACTTCCAGGATTCTTAAAACCAATCTAGTTCACACATCTGCCTCATGAAGTGAATCTGCCCCTATCTAGGTATCTGTCCTTTGGAAGAAACACTGTCCTTTTGTGACAGCCCATTCCGACTCCAGACATTCTGCAGTCATGTTTCCCAGGCACTTAACACCCATCAGTCCAACTTCCACACTTTGTGGTAAATTCTAATACTGTTCTCACTCAGACAAGGTTTCAAACATCTGATCAGCTCTCCCCATGTCCTTCGACTCTTCTCAGTCAGGCCTTCAGAGTTTTGGGGACATATCTTCATTTTTATGATGTTGCTGGTGTTTTGTTTTGTTTTGTTTTGTTTTTGAAGATACCTCCTCTGGCTTCTGTTCTCTGACATTCTAGGTCTGTCCTCAGTTCTCACAGGTAGGATTCAGTACAAGCATGTGATACCTTCACTGCCTTAGCTCTGCAAGCTGGAACCGTACAGCTATTCTGGAAGCAGCAAGAACAACTAGAACTTTCAGGCCTGGTGCCTGCATAGTTGAAAACCTATCATTTGTTTACTTAGTTCTCTGTGTCTCTAGGCATCCTGGCTGATGTAAACTCCAGGAGGTGAAACAATGTGCTTTTCTTATAGTACTGAGCCAAGAACTGAGAATTGTCTGAGGTATCACCCTACTTGCAAGCCAAGAAGTATGTCTCTGTGGTTTGTGTATTCTGGCAAAAGACATGTGACTCAGAATCAAAGGAGCACATGGTCAAAGGCAAACAGGCATCATGGCGTTCATGTCCCCTGTGGTTGAAGCAAAGTAGCTCATACAGTATCTAAGATCTCAAGAGTTCACACCACAGCTGAAAACCATCAGCTGAAAAGCAGCCAGGACTCTACATGGACCTGCCCACAAGCTTACATAATCATTGCCTGCAAAGCACACATTATCTTGTACTATCCTGAAATCAAACAAGCTTACACTGAGCTCCAGAGGGAGGCACTACCTCAAATTTTTACTACTAATTTAGATACAAACATTTTTTAAACAAAGTCTAGGTCCATATCAACTGCAGAACACAACTGGACATCAGAAACACCTCAGCTCCAGGTATGGTAGCACAAGTCTATAATCCAACTACCCAGAGGACTATGGCGGAGGGACAAATGTCAAGCACAGCATGGGCAACTTAATGATGCCTTTTCTTTCCTTTTTTCTTCTTTTATTTATTTATTTATTTATTTATTTATTTATTTTTATTTATTATTAGGTATTTTCTTTATTTACATTTCAAATGTTATCCTCTTTCCTGGTTTCCCCTCTGAAAATCCCCTATCTGCCCCCACCCCCTTTCCCCAACCCATCCACTTCTACTTTCTGGCCCTGGCATTCCCCTATACTGGGGCATAGAGCCTTCACAGGACCAAGGGCCTCTCCTCCCATTGATGACCAACTAGGCCATCCTCTGCTACAAATACAACTAGAGCCACAAGTTCTACCATGTGTTTTCTTTGATTGGTGGTTTAGTCCCAGGGACCTCTGGGGGTACTGGTTAGTTCATATTGTTGTTCCTTCTATGGGGCTGCTAACTCCTTCAGCTCCTTGGATCCTTTCTCTAGCTCCTTCCTTGGGGACCCAGTGCTCCATCTAATGGATGACTGTGAGAGCATTTACTTCTGTATTTGCCAGGCAATGGCAGAGTCTCTCAGGAGACAGCTATATCAGGCTCCTGTCAGCAAGCTCTTGCTGGCGTCTACGATAGTGTCTGAGTTTGGTGGTTGTTTATGGGATGGGGCAGGTGGGGCAGTCTCTGGACGGTCATTCCTTCAGTCTCTGTCCTGAACTTTGTCTCTGTAACTCCTTCCGTGGGTATTCTGTTCCCCCTTCTAAGAAGGATCAAAGTATCCACACTTTTGTTGTCCATCTTCTTTAGTTTCATATGTTTTATAAATTGTATCTTGGGCATTCTGAGCTTCTAGGTTAATATCCACTTATCAGTGAGTGCATATCATGTGTGTTCTTTTTTGATGGGGTTGTCTCACTAAGGATGATATCTTCTAGGTCCAACCATTTGCTTAAGAACATAAATTCATTGTTTTTAATAGCTGAGTAATACTCCATTGTGTAAATGTACCACATTTTCTGTATCCATTGCTCTGTTGAGGGACATCTGGGTCCTTTCCAGCTTCTGGCTATTATAAATAAGGCTGCAATGAACATAGTGGAGCATCAAGTTGGAGCATCTTCTAGGTATATGCCCAGGAGAGGTATTTCAGGATCCTCCGGTAGTACTATGTACAATTTTCTGAGGAACCGCCAGACTGATTTCCAGAGTGGTTGTACAAGCTTGCAATCCCATCAGCAATTGAGAAATAAATAATAAGTACTGGGTAGGTAGCTTAGGTAGCTCAATTCCTAAAGTGCTTGCCTCACAAGGAAGACCTGTATTTAATCCCCAGAATCCATGTTACAAAAATATGTAATAAAATAAAATCCACCCAACAACAACAACAACAACAATATAATCCCACAAAATCATCTTCTGAATAACTCCCTGAGCTCTGCGAGTCGGGGGCAGGGTTTTGATACAGCCATTCCATCTAGGACTGAGCGTGCAAATATCTCTCCTTCTCTGCACAGTGTTCAGTTCTGATCTCTACAGAATTTCCATTTTCAGCAACATAAAGTTACTCTGATGATGGTTGATTAAGACACTGACCTTTGTGTAGAGCAGAATATCACTAAAAGTCATTGTGTTGCTATTGCTATGTTACTTTGGCAGAACAGTAGTATTTGGTTTATCCCTAGATTCAGTCTAAGATCCATGGCTATGCAAGTGCTGCAAGGCATGGGTTCCATCTCATGATGTGGGCCTTAAATCTAGTGAGGTAGTGGTGTGTTAATCCCATAACACTTGTGACACGGTTGCACTTTTGCACCTTGCATTCTGGTCACCATTGTAGATTTTAGGGTTTGGGACCGGGTTGATAGTTGCTTTTCTCCTCTGGTAGCATGCAGAGCACCTTCCAGTACAGTGGACTCTAGCCATGAAGGTAGGCATCATCATGGATGCTCTGTATTCATGAAATATGTAAATGCTATCTTTTGGTGATGAATAACTCCAAGGAAAAAATGTCTCCCATACATAGAAGTACTCATGCACATATGAACTCACATAGATGGTGCCAGCAAACACAGGAAAGACTGTAAAAGTTCTAGCCAGACATGGGTTCTAGAGCAGAGAAGGGGACAAGGACATGGGCTCTTGCCTCTCACTCCTAGTCATCTACAATTGACAACCATTTGCAAAGGAGAAATTAGTTCTCTCCACTGGGATTTGATCAATTGGGTATGCTACCTACCCTTAAGGGGAGGCCCCATGCTCTTCAGTAGATGGCCAACACAAAATAATCTGAATGGTATTTTTGTAGACTTTTTGTGCCATATTGCTTTGTTTGAACTTATTTTAATCACTGGTCTTTTGTTTGCATTATGTTTGTTTGTTGGTTGGTTGGTTTGTGGGGTATAGTCAAATATTAAATGATACAGTATTTCTTAGAAAAAACATCTGCCACATAAATGTTCACTTCAGAATTCTGAGTCGCTGGAACACAGTGTTTCTCACCCGAGCTAGTATCTCGCCAGCAAGAATTCACTCAGACAACCGAATCCTTCTATAGCAAAGCTTTTATTGCTTCAACATAAGGAAGACCCCGAACCCGAAAATGACGTTTCAGCACCTGATGTGGCGTGACAGCACCTGATTAGATGCTTGCCCATCACCCCATTACTACACCCCGAGATGGGCAGTGACTGGGCGTGAATTTACTCTTGCACTTGGGCATAAGGCTTGTTTACTAGTTAGGCACAGTGGAAGCCAGCGCCACCTTATAATGGCGATTGCTCACGGCACAGCTCTCCACAAGTGTTGTTGCCAGGGCCTCAGTGATTTGGATCTCTTCTAGCCTGTGCATCTCATGCAGTGTAAGGTTGGCCTTGGTGCAATGTGCATGGCTTATAATTTGATACATATTTTGACTATAAAAATGGCTGTTCTTTTGTTTCACTGAGTTGTATAATGTCAGGAGTTTCTGTTGTTTCTTGAAAGGCACATTTTATACTCAAGTAAAATTCCCTTTCATCCATGGGTGTTTTCCAGTCTCCTGCCTTCACTGTATTTGAATTCTCTAGGGATCTAGCGATACCTTTCTCTTTCTATCATCCACTCCTCTGTCAAGTGTCACAGTTCTAGAAAATAAGACCTGTAGGATGTCCTCCAAGGTACATTGTCTTTCTTGGAACTGTTTGTATCAAATGAACATCGCAAATGTTTTCTTTGAACAGGGCTATAACCTTGTTTTTGGAAGAGCTGTGGGGAGTTGCAGGTAGCAACTTCTCTTCTGCCCAAGGGTGAAACTCCTAACATTGGCAAAATACAAATTATACTTTGATGTTTCTAATAGTTCATCTATTTTTCTTCACGATGATGTGGTTATTAGTTGTGGTGGTTTGAATATGCTTGACCCAGGGAGTGGAACTATTAGGAGGTGTGGCCTTGTGGGCATGGGCTTTAAGACACCGTCCTAGCTTTCTGGAAGCCAGTCTTCTCCTAGCAGCCTTCAGATAAAGATGTAAGACTCAGCTCCTTATACACTATACCTGCCTGGACACTGTCATGCTTCTGCCTTGATGATAATGAACTGAACCTCTGAACCTGTAACCCAATTCCGGTTAAAGGTTGTCCTTATAAGTGTTGCTTTGTTCATGATGTCTGTTCACAGAAGCAAAACCCTAACTAAGACATTAACAAATTTGCAAAGCTGGTAGGTCTTGATGGACTGAATGTTTAGAAACTACAGTCAGCGCATTTTGCCAAAATATATTCTGGAAAATGTGTGTTTGTGTATGGATAGTTAAGTAGAGATATAAAAATCTGTAATTTTTAGTACCTTTCCATATAAACAGATCGCAGCTGTTAAACATGTTCAAGTTAACAACATGTTAGTGTAATTGTACACAATAATATTGGTGATACTTATACTGTTGAGTCCAAAACTTTATTCCTTCTTCGAAACGTCTAATAAACTGATTTTTTTGCCTTTATTCATGAATTTTTGTGAACTGGCTACCAAGTGACTCTTTCTATCACCAAAACCAACAGATCATTTATAGAGATTTGAATACATAATTGTACTATATAATTAGTAATTATAATATATAAATTTATATTCTATAACCATCAATCAATGATACTTTATTACTAGTTATATAGTATGTATATCATCTATGCTTTTGCCTATATGTTATGGTTTCTGATGTGTTTTTATGGGGTGTGTGTGTATGTTTCTTTTGTTTTTTATGCTATTATTACTTAGATAGTTAGTTAGTTAATTAGTTTGCTTGTTAGCCTTTTCATTTACTTTGTAAACAAAGAGATAAAAGTGGTGTGGAGGTGAGTACATAAGAATGTGGAAAGGGTCTTAAAGTGAGCAGATGAAAGAAAACAATGAACAGAATATATCATATAACATTTTTTTTCAAAAGAACTTGGCATGGTGGTACATACTTTGAGTAGCAGAACTAGAGGCAGAGAAACCAGTGGATTTTTAGAGTTTGCTAGACAGCCAGGATAGTCTAATTCCTGAGTTCCAGAACAGTAAGAGATCCTGTTGAAAAGATCTAAATATATAAAAAGCAAAGGTGACCACCACCTGAAAATAGCACCTTGTTTGTCCTCTAATCTTCACATGCAAACACAGATACACATACACACCTGCATATGCATATGTATCCATGCATCCATGCACACACACAATGGACAAAACAGTATGGGAAGCATAGTTCAGTGGTGCGGGGAGTTCTGTCTGGAAGTGTAGTGTATCAGGTCTTCAGACCCAGTAATGCATCAAGCTCTCTTGTGCCTGTCAGCATGGCAAGTACTCCAGGGATGTAGATCAGCAGCGGCAGGAGACATGATGGATTTTCACTTTCACCTCCACATCTGAAAGAGTTTGGATTAACAGAAGTACATGCTGTCTTTGGTGATGGACACAGGACAGGTGATGGCATTTCAGAGCTAACCTGGTCAGTGTTGTATTACAGTGCATTTGTCTATTCTACATTCATGTTGAGAGTTCTTCCTCTGTGTGGCAGTGTTGGGAGGAGAAAACTCTTGGGAAGGATTTGAATCATAATGCCTGAGACCTCATGAATGCATTCATTCCATCTCCCCAAGTGAGCAGTCTCATGGGACTGGAATATGGACCAGAGTGGCTTGTTATAAATGGTGTATATTCCTGTTTTGTTTCTTTGCACAGGCTACTCTCTATCTGCTTTCCCACAATGCATGCAGCCCCACAAGGCCATTACCAAAACTAGAACTGAAGCAACTGGCACCTTGCTCTTAGACTCCAAACCCAAAATAACCTCCTTGCTTTATAAACTGTCCAGCCACAAATGTTAGTTATAGAAAAAAATGGAGTAAGACAGACTCACAGTAACATCTAAAATTAATGTATCTAAGGATCTCCATGAAATGTGGTAGGCTTGAGATATTTAAACTAACCTCATTGAGATGTCAAGTCTTCTAAAAGCTGAAAGTCTTTTCAGCAAAGAAAGAACAAACCCTAGTAGACAAGCTCAAGCAATTTAATCCTGGACATTTCCAACATGGTCTTTTGCCAATGTGCTTTGAAGAACCCTGACACAAGCCCAGGACTTCTTCTAAAAGTGGAAACACTCTCAGCAAAGATGCTATGCACTGGTAAGGGTAGTTTTGGAAGCTTGAAAAATACAATGCTATCATAATAGAATTTTCATAAATACAGTTGTGTAGCTGCCTTGGATGAGCTGGGTTATCTGAAAGGGGGACTGGAAATGAAAAAGGACGGGGGGAGGGGGGCAGGGCAGTGAGATAATGATGAAGCAAAGACAAAAGTTCCTGATCAAGGCTCGCAGTTTAATATTCAGCACTGTATTTATATAGGGAGAGCCCACAGACCACATCCCTTCTTTCAGCAGAATTATGTTGCTTTGTTTCAGCTAGATTATGTTGCAAAGCAAGCTGAGTGGGCAGTCTAGTCTACTCCAGTAGGAAATTGCGGTTGCAGCAAGGCCGAAGACTCCACCTGGGTCCTTAAGGTCCAACTATGGCAAACACTTACGGTCTATTTAGCCTATTCAAGGCTGAGTAAGGGCACAAGGTTGAAAACCACTGAAAATTTTCAGGGTTTGAGTGAGGGGGAGGGAGAGGGAGAGAGGGAGAGAGCGAGAGAGCGAGAGAGAGAGATCAGTGACAGTGGAGAGAGGGAAGAAAGTTTTCTTGGTTAGGGGTGATGAAAATTTGGAGGGGGAGGCTGGAGCTTATATATCACACAGCTCAGAAAAACTCCATCCAATCTGGGTATACACAACCTCGGTTCCCTCAAATATGTGTTTTGCACCATGTAGAAGATGGGCTGGCACAATCTCCATTCTCTACATTATCATGAGGTTTACATTTATCCATCTCTGATGAGACCATTGTGTTCCTTTCCACAACCTCCTGTGATTATAGTACAGACCCTTGCACTCAGGGAGAGTGAATTTGATATATTCTTGTCTAAAGAAACAAGAAAGCAGAATGTGGACACCCACGTTCATCCTTGGTTCCAGGGCACAATGACATGAGTAAGGCTTTGACCTCTACCACACCATCTGTCTTAGTCAGGGTTTCTATTCCTGAACAAACATCATGACCAAGAAGCAAGTTGGGGAGGAAAGGGTTTATTTGGCTTACACTTCCATGCTGTTGTTCATCACCAAAGGAAGTCAGGACTGGAACTCAAACAGGTCAGGGAGCAGGAGCTGATGCAGAGGCCATGGAGGGATGTTCATTACTGGCTTGCTTCCCCTGGCTTGCTCAGCCTGCTCTCTTATAGAACCAAGATTACCAGCCCAGAGATGGTCCCACCCACAAGGGGCCTTTCCCCCTTGGTCACTAATTGAGAAAATGCCTTACAGTTGGATCTCACGGAGGCATTTCCTCAACTGAAGCTCCTTTCTCTGTGATAACTCCAGCTATGTCAAGTTGACACAAAACTAGCCAGTACACCATCCATGAAAATTCTTCCCCTTATTTTCACATACACCTGTCAGAGCTGATCAAAAAGTCATTATGAAGAGTAAAGAATATGTCCTAGTGACTAGGAAGCCATAGATTGTCTTGCTGAGAAGCCAGCAAAGCCAGAGCCACATGGCTCTGCCATATAAAGACTTTGGACATTATATTAGTTTTTCTTATTTATATGACTAAATGCCCAGCAAGAAGCAATGTAAGGGAAAAATTTATTTGAGCCCTCAGTTTGAAGGGATGAAATCCATCACAGAGAAGAAGGCACAATGGTCAGAACATGAGATGAATGGTCACATTGCATCTGAAATCAGGAAACAAAGATTTAAAGCCTGGTGCTCAGCTCTCTTTCTCCTATTTATTCAGTCCATGGTGCCAGCCAAGGGCTCTACATTTTCAGTGGGTTTCCTCTCCTCCATTAATTCATTCTGGAAGCACTGTCTGACCCCAAGAGTTTCCATTCCCCCCAAAACAAAACATCTCTCATAGGTAAAATAGGTATCCTGCTGTGTCGGGGTGGCCTTGGAATGGGTATCCTGATGTGTTGGGGTGGTAGGGATGGTAACTACTAGCAACAGCAATAGTTTGCAAAGTTTGGGTGAGTCTATGAGACTCCACCAACAACAAAGAAAGGGGTAAACCACACCTAGAATACTGGGCCTTTTGTTTGACAGGTTTGGGAGAAGAATTGTCCCACATGTTGCAGGGTAGCACCACTTAAATGATTTTTGTATGTTTATTTTAGGAAGCTTCCTAACATAATAACTTTCTTTTTTTTCTTTATATTTTTTATTATTATGTATTTTCCTCAATTACATTTAGAATGCTATCCCAAAAGTCCCCCATACGCTCCCCCCCCCCCTTCCCTACCCACCCACTCCCATTTTTTTGGCCCTGGCATTCCCCTGTACTGGGGCATATAAAGTTTGCGTGTCCAATGGGCCTCTCTTTCCAGTGATGGCCGACTAGGCCATCTTTTGATACATATGCAGCTAGAGTCAAGAGCTCCGGGGTACTGGTTAGTTCATAATGTTGTTGCACCTACAGGGTTGCAGATCTCTTTAGCTCCTTGGATACTTTCTCGAGCTCCTCCACTGGGGGCCCTGTGATCCATCCAATAGTTGACTGTGAGCATCCACTTATGTGTTTGCTAGGCCCCGGCCTAGTCTCACAAGAGACAGCTATATCACAGTCCTTGCAACAAATGCTTGCTAGTGTATGCAATGGTGTCATCGTTTGGAGGCTAATTATGGGATGGATCCCTGGATATGGCAGTCTCTAGATGGTCCATCCTTTTGTCTCAGCTCCAAACTTTGTCTCTGTAACTCCTTCCATGGGTGATTGTTTCCAATTCTAAGAAGGGGCAAAGTGTCCACACTTTGGTCTTCGTTCTTCTTCCGTTTCATGTGTTTTGCAAATTGTATCTTATATCTCGGGTATACTAAGTATATGGGAGTGTTAGTTGTTGCTCTCAATAGCCCTGCAGCTACTCTGCCTACAACCACCCATCACAGATACTCTTCTCCATTCCATTATTCCCTGATACCTTTCATAGAACCTGTGTTCTATCCCCTGAATTCCTTGAAATCCTTCCATAGCGCCTTTCTGGTCTTCTGACTTGTATGGGCACATCAATTTAAACACATATCTAATGATTCAAAGCCAGAATTCACATTCGAGAGATAATATCAGGATTTCTTTCTGCATCTGAGTTACCTCATTTAGAATGATTGTTTCTAGCTCCATTCAATTAAATAAAAGTTGTAATTCTCCTCATGAATAAACTCAAGGACAGAAGAAACTACATAAGCATCTCATTACATGAAAAAAAAAAAAAAAAAACCTTTGACCAAATATAACATCCCTTCATGATAAAAAGTCCTGAAGAATGAGCCCACAGCTATGGAGAAAAGTTTGAAACATCTCTACGAAAGTTATGAAAAACACCAGGATGTCTACTCTTTCCACTTATATTCAATATAGGTGTGGACATTTTGCCTAGAGCAATAAAGCAAAGAGATGAAAGGGCAATAAATAGGAGAGGAAGATGTCAAACAATCCTTATTTGCAGATGATAGGATTCTATATGTAAAAAACCCTAAAGACTGGACCAGAAAACTCCTAAAGCTGAACACATTCAGGAAAGTAGCAAGATACAAAATTAACACAAAGATATTAATATATGTCCTACATAGAAGCAATATACCTACAGAAAAAACATGGAAACAATCTCATTTACATTAGCCTTAAAAATAGGGAATAAACTTAACCAAAGAAGTAAAAGATATGTCCAATAAAGACTTTAAAACACTTAAGAAAGAAATTGAACAGAACATTAGAAGATGGAAAGACACCCCCATGACCATGGATTGGTAGAATTAACATCATAAAAATAATCACTTTAGCAAACATAATCTATAGTATCAATGAAGCCCTGTAAAAATTCCAATATAGTTATTCACAGAAATTGAAAAAATACTTTTATAATTCATATGCACATGCAAAATAGTCATGAAATCTAAAACAACTGTGAGTAATAAAAAACCCTGCTAGAGAGTTCACCATTCCTGCACTCAAGTTATACTACAGAGCTAGAGTAATAAAACCAACATAAGTACCAGAGTAAAAACATTGATCAATGGAATAGAACTAGGAACCCAAATATAATCTCCAAATCACACAGCTACCTGATTTTTTATGAAAAGACAAAAAAATACACATTGGAGAAAAGACAGCATCAGCAAATGGTGTTGGAGGAACTGGATAGCTAAAATGAAACTAATCTCTTACCCTGCACAAAGCTGAATGTTGATGGATGAAAGATCTCAACTAAAGACTCAATTCGCTGAATCTATTAGAGAAGAAAGTAAGAAATATGCTTCAACTGACAGATACAAAGACTTTGTTTCTGACTTTGGTATTGCAGAAATTAAGACCAATAGTTTACAAGTAGACCAGAGTAAAAGAGTCCTGAACAGAAAATGATACCATAATCTAAGAGATAGCCTGTACCTCAGAGAAAAGTCTTCACCAGTTTTACATCTGATCAAAGATATCCTAGTTCGCTTTTTATTGTTGTGATAAGCACCATGACGAAAAGCAGCTTGGGAAGCCAAAAATTTTATTTCATTATATAATTCCCAGGGCACAGTCCATCACAAAGGCAAGTCCATCACAGGAGCACTAGGCAAAAAACAGAAGCAAAGGCTATGGAAGAAAGCTACTTCCTGGCTTGTCTTCTATAGTTTACTCAGCTTGCTTATACAACCTAGGACCATGTGCCCAGTAGTGGCACTGGCTACAGTTGGTGGACATGATGAAAAATCAAGAAAATGCACCACAAACAGGCCCACAACCCAATCTGATTTAGGCAAGTTCCTCATTTGAGGCTCATCTTCCAAGACGCCTCTAATTTATGTCAAGTTTACAAAGGTTAAGCAGCACAGAGTGCCAGTTCCTAGAGTACACAAATAGTTACAAACCCAAACACCAAGAAAACAAAGTGTCTAATTAAAAAAAAAAATGAGGCAGGCACCTAAACATAGTTCTCAAAAGAAGAACTACAAGTGGCTAAGAAATATTTTTAAATGTTCAACATCTTTGCATAGGGTGAATGAAAATTAAAACTACATTGAGATTTCACATTATTCCAGTCAGAATGACTAAGACAAAAAACCCAGACCTTACTAATGCTGGCATGAATGTGAGGAAAAAGAAACATTTACTCGCTATTGATGAAAGTGCAAAACTGGTACAGCCTCTATGAAAATCATTGTGGAGCATTTGTAAAGATCTAAAGAGTGATCTACCATATGGTTTACACTTACCACTCTGAGGCATATAGACCCAAGGTTCTCTAGATCCTACTACAGGAGATGTATGCTCATCCTTGTCCAGTGCTTCATTACTCACAATATCAGGAAACAAAAGGAGCTGAGATGTTCATCAAGTAATGAATAGGAGAAATGTAGTTGACTGTGTCTTTATCCAACTTTGCCAACTTAACTCCATTTTCTTCCCTTCTGAAGCTCCTGGACAATTGTTCTCATCTCTCTTTTCAGAGAGCTGAAATATACTGTTGAGGAAAAGACAGATGAGGAAAGGATAGTAAATAAGCAAAGCCATGTGCTAAGTTTTTGTTAACTCTGCTAGTCTTATTAAAGGAACCACATAAAGTGACTAAAAGAGTAAAGTGATATTTTTACCATATTTTGAAATATTAACCGATCCTAAAATAAGCACTCACTACAAAATGTAGCTGGTGTGTGTGTGTGTGTGTGTGTGTGTGTGTGTGTGTGTGTGTACCACAAGGTAGTTATATGACTTGAGGGTGAATCTCTAAAGGAGCTCTCTGGTTACTTGTGGCCCTTCCATACACATAAGTATGTACACAGAAAGAGGTTATGCTTTGTGTATATCAGGCAAATGTCTACAATGAACTAAAAACATTAATTAATATCATCATTTAAAACAATTGATATCTATCATTTACTTAAAATTGACTCCTAGACATTTAGTAACAGCACTATCTGCTAACTAATGATAAGCATATCTCAAGAACATTGAAGATAAAAGTAACCATATGGAATCCTGACTCCATTCGTGTCTGTTTTCCAGATCCCAATACTCTAAGTTCTTCATTAATTTAAATACTCTCCCAATTGATGCTAACCTTTGAAGAGTATGTCCTTCAAGAAGGTAGTCAACTAATGTGTGACCAACTTGAAGGTCGTGGAACGAGGAACTGTGGCATTATATGGAATGATTGCAAGATGACTTTTTAAGGTCCTGGTGCTGGAGCCTAATGTGCATGCATCTGTGCATTAGCTCCTGACTTCTCCCTGCATCTTGAAGACAGCTCATAGAATGGTATACATGCTTATAAAGCGGGTTTCTAGTATCAAATGATAGTGTAAAATCTGCTTCCCATAAAATATCCAAGGTGGTGCCCACTGTGAAGCAGAAAGCTTATCTTTGTTATGGTTAACCCACCCCAGCTACTATCCCTACATAGTCAAGGCGAAAGGCAGGAGATAACTCAACTGGAGATCAAGAATGTATTTGGACTAGATTATCAGCAACTGTGAGATTTTTGTGGCTTGTGACCATAGGCCATCAAAGCTCTGAAGTAGTAGAACCAACACTACAGAACAAGCAAAGCCATACAGCTCCCTTCGGTTCTATCCTTTACTATCTCAAGGTTTGTAAGTTCTTATAAGCCCTAAGGATTATCAAGCGGTGATTAGCAATTCCCCATATCATTCCCAGGCCACAGTCCAAGTAATTGGAACAATTTGAGTGCAAACATGAAGCTTCCTATTAAGTAGCTTAACACCCAAATGCTATTGGGCTGGGGAGGGTGAACACTTAAAAGTAGAAGTATGATAAGCTGTGGGAGGCTCAGGGAGAGCCTCTGAGCTCATTATATCTAATAGAAAAGGGGATTACACATTCTACATTTAAGTGAAAAAGTGTTCATATTATAGCAGCTGAGGAAAATCCTAGACTAAGCAATTGTTGGTTGTTAATGTAGAACCATCAGCTGCGGGAAAACTTCCTAGAAATTGGCCAACAAAGCCTGCCTAAACCCTGTGAAACTGGGCTCACATCTAAGAGCAGGACTTATACAAGAATCTAGCTGGTAAGTCCTTCTGGTAAAATGGTGATTAGAAGCTGGCTCCAGGCAATCTGGTTATGAAGTATCTGGAAAAGAAAAAAAGAAAGAAAAAAAAGAAAGACCCATCTGAAATGGAAAGGAGAGGAGGAGCTTTGCTACTTCACAGAACGATAGAGCAGTCCTAAATGGGAGAAACTGTATATCCCTCTATGTGGCTCACAGAATGATAGAGCAGTCCTAAATGGGAGAACTGTATATCCCTCTATGTGGCTCACAGAACGATAGAGCAGTCCTAAATGGGAGAAACTGTATATCCCTCTATGTGGCTCACAGAATGCCACAGGAAATAGGATAGAAAGAATGTCAGAGCCAGGCAGATCACTAATCATTCCACATCTAACTATGTAATTTTTCAAGGAGGGACATCGTCCATGAAGTGGAGGCTGAACTCCTGTACCTAAATTAACAGTAGACTAGAGGATTGAATGCGTGCAAAGGGGGCAGAAGGGGGCAGCAAGGAAATAACAAAGTACAGTGATGTTTAATGGAAATACAACCCAAAACACATTTTTGTTTTGCACTAACCAAAAAAAGGAAGCTATTAGACAGTAATATCAATATCATAGCATCCTTCATAGAACATGATATTTAACCTTGGCTGTTAACGAGGATCATGAGAGATTTCCTAGCAAAACTGTTTCCTGAATTGACCTAGGTAGAACCACCAGTTAAATACTTTCACTCTCTTGGCAGTATACAATTGTGAGATCTTGTAAGAGATAAAGCAGTTTTGTAGGGCCAATACATTTCTTAATGAAGAAGGTACTCAGATCTGTACAGGATGGAAAGAGCAAAGAGTCTAGTGCTATTGGCTGAAAGGGGGCCTATATGATTCCTGGAAGGGATTTGTCCTCTTTTTTAGAAAATTCCAATGTGATATTCCACCTGGCATTGTCAGCAGAGGGGAGTCTTCAAAGCCCAGGTTTTTCTGTCATCTATAGCTTAATTCTTTTCTTTTGAGGAATGTTCTTAGGATTGACATGGAAAAGAAAATGCCCCTATGGCTCTCATTCCATTCCAGCTTTATTCTTTGTTTTCATGGTTGTAGAGGTAAGCACAGGGATAAAGCTGCAACCTGGACACACTCTTTCCCATACAGCAAGGGCAGAAAGCAAGCACTCCTGCAATTCCTTGTCTTGAACATGGCAACAGCCTTCAACTGAGACCTGGGTGTTTTCAACAAGCTTTCTGGAAAATCACTGCAGTCATCCTTTGACTCTTGAGCATATTATGAGCAGTAGACATTTTTTTGTGGAAATTATGCTCAAAGTCACTAAAGGCAGTGTCCCTAAAATATAGCATCTTTGGTACTTAGGAAGATAAGTCCCCTACGATCTGGATGTGGCTCTCCTGTACATGCGAGAAGCCATCTAGGAGAAGCTAATAAACTAGCAGGTAATAATCGTCCTGAGATGGTTCTGCCATGAACTGTAAAGTTATGATGAATTTGCTTCTTCAGGCATGGCCAAGAAGATTACATTTTTAGGAAAGATTTCTACTATTAATATGCTTTTTCTGTATATATATATATATATGTATATATATATATATATAAACAATCAGTCCACACTTTTGAGCAGATTTCTGTAGAATAATGGAGATGTACCATCTGGTAGTGATGTTATATAGACAAATAGATTATTTCTTAATTCTTAATGATAATACTGTAAGATATGTAATAGATAAAATATATAATTAGCAAAACTATATTAGCAATTATTAAGATTTTTTTATAATATGACTGCTATTAAGCCCTTTCTGATGTCCAAACTGCAAGGAGAACTCTGCCAATCTTTAAGTGTCATGAGTTAATTGCTTCTGAGACAGAAAGAAGGCATCTACAACTTAGCACATCCCAAGAGATTGTAAAATAATTAATCAAAGCTCATAAAAGGGGAACTAATGAATTATTACAGGTACAAGGGCAGAAGATAAAATATTGACTAGGTTTATCTATACAAAACTTCAATGATAACTTAGTTATGGTCTTTTAACTCTCCATGAACCTGTTGAGCTTATGACAGATAGTGGATATGTAGTCAGATAATTACTCTAAGTGGATGTACATGTAAATATTCTCTGTTGTAAACTTCTTCTTTCATTGATAATTTGAATTTATTTTTTAATTTCTAGTGAACTTTTGATCTATTTTTCTAGAAAAGGTACAAAACACTAGGAAAGATTGCATTGCATGGCATTGGGAGTAAGACATTGAGAGTAAGGGCATTATTATTGTTACATCAGAGCAGAAAGAGAGAAAGATTACGAGAAGAGAACAGAATCTTTTAGAGAAGAACCTTCTTAGAGACCTTCTATAGAAAACTTTTTTACAGAACTTTTTAGAAAGCAAAAGAAGAATTGTTTTAGAAAGAACTTAGAAATAAAGGCTAAAATCACTTTTCTTTTTAAAAGATATTTTATTATTTATTTGTTATCCCCTTCCCCCCCCTGCCTCGTCCACTGTCCAACTGTTCCACACCCCATACCTCCTCCCCACCCCCTGGCTCCATGAGGATATCCCCACCTACCACGGCCCCATCCAACCAGAACTCTAAACTCCATGGGGCCTCCAGTCTCTTGAGAGTTAGGTGCATCTTCTCTGACGAACCCAGACCCAGCAGTCCTCTGCTGTATATGTGTTGGGGCCTCATATCAGCTGCTCTATGCTGCCTGGTTGGTGGTCCAGTGTTTGAGAGATCTCGGGGGGTACTCGTTAATTGAGACTGCTGGTCCTCCTAAAGGATTGCCCTCCTCCTCAGCTTTTTCCACCCTTTCCCTAATTCAACCACAGGGGTCAGCACCTTCTGTCCATTGATTGGGTGCAAATATCTGCATCTAGTGTCCATTTTTCTTGCTGCGACTTCAGCTTGCAGACTGGGAGTCAGAGCTGTGCAGTTTCTGAGGATATAGAACAAAGACAACTTTATTTAATCCCTAGCAGCTTTACTATGAGGTGCTGAATGCCAAAGACTCAAGTTTTCTGACCTCAGAAGAACTCAGACAGGCAGCTCAGCTACTCCAGCAAAGTGACTTAAAGTTAAGACAGTTAAACACCTTATTATTAAACAGCAACCCTAAATATCTGATAAGGCTATGTCTTGTCCCCTCTGATGCTCTTCCTCCATCAGCTACTTTCAAGAGAGAATGTGAAAGAAGAACAGCCAGGGCTGGCCCCCAGCATGAACATAGATTAGTGATAGACTTGGGGGGATGACCTAGACTGTATTCAATGACACAGAAACATCACGGCTTAGTGTGTACAGAGTTGGTCATTTACTAGCCCTGCATGAACAAGAAAGTAGGGGCTGAAGGTCATGTGGGGCCTAGAGGTTTGGCAGTGACATAGCCCACCCTTCCCTCATTTCTTTGGGCAGCATTAGTCACATGGCACCAACTTAGCTGCAAACAAGACTAGTAAAGGAAGCTTTGAGGATATGGTGAGCAGTAAATGTCTCTTTTGTAAGTTAGAAAAACTGGAAGAAAGATAATATTTAGTTAGTATTTGACTAATTTTGTCTTCTGTGGTGGCACCGGACTCTCTGGTTTCAGGAACCATGGTCTTTGACGTGAGCCTTCCAAGCTCAGTTATTCTTCTATATTTCTTGTCAAAAAATGATGCAGTTTTCTTGGTTTTCTTAATCTTTATCCTTTGCCGAGAAGTTTTAGTCATCGAGACTGATTACAGTGAACTTGCTAATGTTTTTCACTCAGGTTCAGTTTAAGCATAAAGTTGGGTTTTTGCTGTTTCTACAAGCCTCATTTTTGATTGTTTATTCCATTCAACATTCTTGTTTCCCCAGTTATATTAATTTAAAACCCATTTGAGTTGTCACCATAGACATGCTAGTGTAATCTTTCAAGAGCCCTGCATGACATGAGAAATAAACAAGGCCCATCCCCCTCCCCTGAATCACTGTGTCAAAGCACTGTGCTTTTTATTAGTGAGCACTTACAACTCTACAGATGACTCCTGAAGCTCCCTAATCACTCAACATTTAATCATATAATTTTAGAAGGGGTGTGTGGTTCATGGAGTGAATAATGAACTTTAAGAGATTTCAGGCAAAGAAGATAATGTAAAATGCCATTTAATTAACGGGAAGTTGATTGATTAATTAATTATTAACAATATATCAAGAAAATAAATTACCTGCTAAATGCTTTTTCTTCTTTGACAATGTTTTGAATTGTACCTGAGGAGTTATTTATTCCAATGTAAGAAAGAGATAGAACTCTTACACCATAAGAACATTTCTAACTGCTAACGAGTATAGTAACTATGTATACATGAACAAGAATATTTATGCATGTGTGAATACATGAACAAAAATGTGTATATATGAACAAGAATATATATTTATATGTGTGTATAAATATGAAGCATGGCATGTGTGTATGTAAACAAGAACATATAAAGGTATATTGTATAATACAGGAAAAAGAATACACATACACACACACTCCCTCCTTCTTTCCCTACCTTTCTCCTTCCCTTTCTCCATCCATCCATCCCTTCCTCCCTCCTATCTCTTTTCTCTTAGTTTTTTTGATATGTCAGCTGCCATGCTCCAGTTTGCTCTGCAGTGATCTTTCCCTCAGGATTTCTGACCATAACTGGGTTCCATGGCCATGCTCAAACTTCCAAGAAGCTGAAGGTGCATGACAACTATGATAATCTCATTAACTCATGTTCCGTTTGCATACTGGACACATACCTACCTTGCTCACAGGAACAGGTATCTGTCAGTAAGGGAAACAAGAAGAGAGTGCAGGACAGAGGCAGTCTGGTGTAGAACATAGGGTGAGTGCTTGATCCTAGGTAAAAAGGAACTGCCCAGCAGCACTACAAGTGAAAGTCGTCCATGGGGACAGACAGTGTGTCTGTATTAAGTTGAGGTTTCCCTTCTACTGCCCTTTTCATCAGCAGGATTATCACCTATCGCTCTAACAATGCTTGAGGATGGTTGAATGCTGCATGTGGATTTCCAAACATATTTGTATATTTGTACACTGAAAAGAGATTTGTTGCTGAAGACTCTATAGCTAGAGTGATATGATATAACCCAGATTATGACCAGCACAGTCCAGTTGTCAAAAATCTCTGAGTTGTTACACTGAGATCTGCCAGACAGGCTATTTTTACTGACCCTAGGATGAGGGTCATGCTACTAAAAACCAATTTTGCACAGCTATATACCTCGATCAGCTAAGTAGTGTGCTAAGCAATTTATATCAACTATCTCATTAACCTAAAAGCAACCCAATTTTATTCCATGGTTCCAAATAAAGCATCACGATTCCAAGAAAAAAAGCAATTCCTTTGTCGTTCATAGCAGCCCTGGATTCCATGTTCTTTTCTTCTTCAGAGTAGTAGTCTCTTTCTAAAAAGAAATAAGACTAGAAAAATCTTTTTTTTTTCTACTTGGCATATTCTTTTCCAGTCTTACACTTATATTATATGGTTTGGAGTTTACATTTTACTCAGAGGAAAAATTTTTCAAGAAATATTACTTGTTCTTTCTGAGCGGGTAATATGCAAAAAAGTCATTTTTATTGGTCCAGTGATATGGCTCAGCAAATAAGATATTTGCCCCAAGTCTGGAAAAACCTCAGTTCAATCCTAGAGACCCAAATGGTAGAAGCAAAGAGCACTCTCTCCCAGTTTTCCTTCTTATATGTGCTGTGACATGTGTATACACACAGACACGCACACACACACACACACATACACACACACATACACACATACCACTAATTAAAAAATATAAAAGGATGGCACCTTTATATTTCTTAATGAACTATAGAGTAGTGAGAGTTTAATATGCTGAATCTCAAATGTACTGGCCAATACCAAAGGCAATTAGGCATTAAGAACAAAATAGCATTTGTGGGCCCAACTCTGCTTCTGCCATTGGCGTATTCAAGAACCTTTATGAGGCTGGAGGGATTGAAAGGAACTAAGCTTGTGTTGCTGGATTGTTGGCTCTTGGTCCAGCAGTGTGAGTGCCTGTGAGAGAAGGCCTTCTCTGAGATAGTGTTCAGTGTTACAACTCTTCTTTATAGGGAAAAAGAAACAGCTCTTCTGCACAATAATCTGTGAAACAGCAGCTCTTTTATTGAGGTTGTACAAGGGCATATAGACCTTAGGGAGTGGGTAAGGGAAAGTGTACATTATTGGCTGGGGCTGAGGTGCTGGGAATGCTTTATTTGCACAAAGAGGAATCCCAGGTGCTTAAATCTCTTATTTGGCCATGACACTATGTAACTACCTCAAGAAGGATGGAAGTGGGAGTTGTGGGGGTCATGGGGCTACAGCCTACAGGGCCTATAGGCTTAGAATAGGGAGGGATCAATCCTTGCTACTGCTGATCTCGAGATGAGATTCTGGTCTCCAAATGAGACTTTTGGGGTTTTGGGAGCACCTCCCTCACTCTTGTTCCAGGCTTCTCTCCCTCATTGCACTTGCCTCACTTCCATTGTAAGTAAACCACTGGTAGTTCTTAGCCCAGGGGATTGTAGAAGGCCAGAGTGTTGGGATCTGAGAGCCCAGAGTTTGGGGATGTAGGACTTTCTACACCAGCTGCTTCAGAGCCTGAGAGTACACATTGGGGCAGAGTTTCTACCACTCAAACCTCAGAAGCTTGCACATAAACTCTGGTGAAGTGTGGTTTTCAAAAATATTGAGCCTCTAGCTGTAGCTGAACTCATAACCATTTGACCATAACTTTTGTCTCTCTCTAATTGTCTCTCTTCCTTACCATTTTGATTTGCTTTCCAGCCTCCACATATTTTATATGTTATCAACATACAATACATACATATACATGACACACATATATACATAAAAACATATGTACACTAACATAGATATGATATTCCACCCCTTGTTAACCCCATATAAACTTTCACTTGAAAACATAACCTTTCCTTTATTGGTTGTTCTCAAGAGCTCATGTTAACATCATACTTTCATACAGTACAATTTAAAAATTAATACGCTTTACTTTTTTTCAACAATTTAAAAGTTCAAATTCTCTTTAAACCTCTGAAGACTCAACTATGAAAATCCTGTAAATATCAAAGTGTTGCATATATTCTTTTAAGAGGGAAGAACTGGGGCATAATTCTAATTGTATTAAAGCAAAACCTAAATTAAATGTATTAAATCAACTCCAGTAGCTCAGCTTTCAATGTCTGGAACTCATTTATAGTCTTTTGGGTTCCAAATATCTTGGAAAGTCCTACTTTTCTTGCTCTGCAATCCATGATAAACACAGCTTGTCTTGTAGGCTCTGGCTGACTACACTCCACACCTACTACTGTCCTTGGTGGTTTTTCCCAGTATCCTGGAGTCTACACTGCAACTGAGGCTGCACCTTCATCCATGCTCCTCCTGGCCTCTTTTCAAGGACTCCATGACTCCTTCAGTCCTACAAGCTTTAATGCCATCAAAACCAATACAAACTCAGCCGCCAGCCTGAGCCAAAACCCTGGCCTGGATGGACCATAGCTTCTGTGGGCTGACTCTGATGATATACTTCCCTAAGATTCCAGTCTCCTAAGTCACAGCTGACATTCTAGCCCCAGAATACCAGCATCCATTACCCTAGTACAGCACAAAAGGTTTCACACCCAAAATTTGAAACTATTACACAAACAGCCTTGGTAGAGCCTGCTTTTCTCCGAAAGCTTACAAGCTAGGCCTCAATTGTCTGCGCTTCTCTTAGTATTGTCTTCCAGCCTCCCACAGAACAACCCATGAAATTCTAAGCACTCAACAGTTTTTCCAGCTCCCGCCAACAACAGTCTGGTCTGTCACAGCAATGTCCTACTTCCAGTAACAATTTCTATTCCAAATTGATTTATGTTGTTGAAATAAACACAAAGCATGACTAAAAAGTAACTTGGGGAGAAAGGGATTTGTTTCATTTTATGGGTTACGATAGGGAACACAGGACGACCCAAGTGATAGAAGTCCTGAGTGAAGGTGTATTATAAACACAGGGATCACCATGGTGAGGATTCTAAGGCCTTGGAGCCATAGGAAACTGGCAAAGCTGGTTCTACATGCAGACTTGGAAAGTCAATGCTTCACATATTTTCCTCTGGTCCAAGTACAAGTGTTTATGGATGATCATTCGATGTGTATAAAAATTAGCAACTACGATTTCCTCCTCCTCCTTGTTCTCCCACTCTTCCTCGTCCTCCTCTTCTTCCTAGACTTTTACAGCCTGAGATTATTTGCCTACAAAGACTTCCTACTAAAACTAGCTAGCCGCTCCCTGTGTGCTACACTAAGTAAACTTCAGGTTCCAGGTTGCCAGTGGTAGTAGGTGCCTTCTATCAGAGGTAACATCTCATGCAGATTATAACACATTAGTAACTAAGTCCAAGTTACCAACAATGCATCTGTGCCATATTAAGGAAAGAACTAAAATCACTTCCCCTTAGAGTCATTTAACCAAGAGTAAGTCCAGATTTGAATTTTCTACTTCATGTGCTCTGTGTCTTCCATACATTTACTGTTGCATGTGTCTGAATCTGTGCCCCTCTGAAGACTGTCTTATGAATCTGTTTGTCCCCATGTCTTAATGTGTTTCTCCCTATGTGAGTCTGTCTGTTTCATGATTGTGTGTGAGAGTGTTATCTATCTGCAAACAGTGAGTCTGTCTGCATCTATCCTTAACAAAGGCTTTGCTCTGTCTTTGTTGAAGAGCATAGAAAGCATCACATTGGGGTAGGAATGGATACTAGATAGAAATCTTTAACAGAGCTTTACAATGGATTATGTCACAGGTTTCAACTAATCCCCACTGACTCAGTGAATAACCAATGAAGATAAATGGCTGCTTTCAACCTTTATGGTTGAAACTTCTGTATCTGCTGCTTTCAGCAAATGATACATAGCAAATGAGTACTAACTGCCTTATTTACTATTCTATTCCTCTGATGAAACACCATGGCCAAGGCAGCTTATAAAGGAAGGCATTTAACTGGGGACTTGCTTACAGTTTGGGAGAGTTAGTCCATTATTATCAACATGGGACGAGGTATAGTGTCAGGCAGGTAGGCATGGTGCTAGAGCAATAGCTAAGAGCTTATATCCTGGTCCACTGGCAAGAGACAGAGGCTGGGACGGGCATGAGCTTTTAACACCTCAAAGCCCACCTCTAGTGACACACCTCCTTCAACAAGACCATACCTCCTAATCCTAACCTAACAGTTCCACTAATTGGGGATCAAATACTCAAACATATGGGCCAACGAAGGCCATTCTCATTCAAACCACCACACATACATAACTTAAGATTTCAGCTAGGCACTGACTTAGGTTGTGGAAGTTGATTACATAGAAAATCCAAGGCAAGCAAGGTTGATGGTAAGATTGTTCTCTTAAAGGCAGGCTAAAAAAAAGACTAAGTACATAGTAGGATAGCAGTCTCAAGTCTTCAATAATCTCAAGGTGTATTATTAACTCTGAATGTTAAGCCTAGCAGAAATCCCAGTCTCTTAGAAAGAAATGGATGTTTTTAGAATATTGCTCACTATACTACCAGATCCATACTTTCCTGTAGGTATGACTTTATGTTGTCCTCTCTTCATTCCCTTGCTGCCCCTAGTCAGGATTCCAAGATCCAAAACACACAGGTTGAGGTAGGTTACCATCCATCATCAACGGAAGCCAGCGGAGGAACTCAAAGACAAAGTATTGAGTCAGGAATTGAAGCAAGAGAACACAGTAATATTGCTTACTGGGCCGTTCTTTGGTCACCTGTTCAGCTTTTAATCCTGCCAGGCACCACCTAGCTGGTATGTAGGATGGACTTTGTTACACCAACTAGTAATTTAAGAAAAATGCCACTTAGACATGCCCACAGGTCAATCTGATGGATGCAATACCTCAATTGAGGTCCCTCTGAAGGGAATGCTAGGAAATTATGACAATATGGCTTTATTTTGTGCTACTTAGGACAAAATTGTAAATTTAGGAAGACAGTACAGAGATTTCACAAATTGATTCACCCTTCACTCTAGACTCTAAGAGCTGATGCTGCTCTAAGGAGGCTTTTCTCTTAGCTTGGCTTTGCAAGAGCCAACTAACCTCACCTTTATTCCTCTTCCTTCCTTCCTTCCTTCCTTCCTTCCTTCCTTCCTTCCTTGCTTCTTTCTTTCTTTCCTTTTTAACCTTCTCCTCCTTCTCTTCTTTCTCTTCCTCCTCTTCCTCCTCTTTCTCCTCTTCCTCCTCTTTCTCCTCTTCCTCCTCTTTCTCCTCTGCCTCTTCCTCTTCTTCTAAAAGGATTTTGTTTTATATTCCTGGCTGGCCTTGAACTTACTAGGCAGCCCAGGCTAGCCTCAGACTCACTGTACTTCCCTGTCTCAGACTCCACAGTGCTGGGATTGTGAGGTTACACAATCACTCCCAGCTTTCTTTACTTCCATGGGCCTAAGATTGTTTTTTGTTGTTGTTTGTTTGTTTGTTTGTTTGTTTACTTCCCTTAGTGTGGGTCTATCCATACTCTTCTTATTCAGGAAGAGGTAAAGACAGTTGCAAGAGAAAGACTTTGGTAGTAGTAAACACACCACTGAGCAACTCTGTTTAAAGACATTCATACTCATCCACCTTCTCTGATCACCTACTTTCATGTTCTCCATATCTAGAGCAGAGTAATTGGTCACATATTCTTGATAATATATGGTAGCTATATGTTTTCTTGAGAATGTAGGTGTTGGCCTCTCTGGTCAGATAGAAAGATATCCTGGGACTCTGAAGACCAGAAACCACACAGATGTGAGAGGATGCCTTGACAGGGGCATTGCAGCTCCCAGAGGAGAGTATTCCCAGATGAGCTGAGGCAACTCAGGAGCCTCAGCCCCACTCCACTTCTTCCCTTCTTCTCTCTCTCCACTGATTCTTGGCTTCTTCCAATTAGAGGGTCACAACAGGTGCAAATCTCACAAAAGAGGTTTGTTGGGAGGGTCCAGGGTGTGGAAAGATAAACCCAGGGGTGGTTGCCTCTACTTCACCAGGGAAAGGACAGTAGGGAACTAAGCAGACACAGCATTTATATAGGATTTCACAGGGGGGCAGAGAATTCCAAGGTGGAGGGACCCAAGGTGAGGACTGGTGGAATTTCAAGTCCTAAGTTTGGCAGTGCTCAGAGATTGGTGTGTTTTACTGTTCAGGGATAGATGGGATTTTATGCTCAGGGATCTGTAAATTTCTGTGGCAAGCTCAAGGATTGTTGGGGGTCTTGTTCAGATCTTTCATTTAAGATTAGCATAATGTGGGGAGGATCCTATTTAGGGGCTAGAGAGGAACTTTGTGACAATTACTTAGGGAGTTCTGGGGCAGGGGCCTGGCTATTGGAGCTTCTCAGGCAGGGCCTAAATACTTCCTGCCTTGAGGGATTACAAAGTTTACAAAGTATTCAATATTTTAAAAATATACAAAGTTTGCAAAGAGAGTCCACAACTGCTCCCCCCCCCCCCTTCAATGTGGAGAGCCAACAGTAGGCACTCTTTAACTTGTGAACAGCAGCTAAAATTTTATCACTGCAGAAACAAATGAAGCTCTATATAAAATATTGCTGCATGTGGTAATACATTGGATTCTTTCACTTTCCTTTTCAATCACAATGCATCATTGCATTGTGTACTCAGTGCACAAGATTATCTAGTGAGGCATGTGCCAGATAACAAGGAAGACTAGATTACTGTCCTTGAGAACCAAGAATTGTGATAAACTAAATAACTGGCTTTTGTTTAAATATATTAATTCCATAACATTCATGCCAGCTGGCACAGCCTAATGAGAGTGTAGACCAGCCACAGAAAAACAGGGCTATGGGTACTGTCCCCCAAATGCCAATGTTCTTAAATGGGCAGGAAGATGATGTCACAGAGTGGACAGAGAGGGGAAAGTATTGTGGTCCTGGAGTTGTTTGTATTTTGATGTTAATTCTGCTTTCCCAGGAGGGGTTGTCTGTACAGAGTGTGTCTGGACACACTCAGGTGACTTCTTCTGAACCATCCCCTAATGAATAAAGGAGCCAATCACTGGAGGAGTAGGCAGGACTTGTGGCTTGGATAGGTAAAGAGAGGAAGTAGGAGAGAGATAGCGGTTTTTGGAAAGGAATAGCCAAAGGACAAGATGTAGCTACTAGTGTCTCCCAGTTTCAGTGGTGGACCTGCCAGGATTCTTGCTGTGCCTATCTATCATTGACTAAGGAATTCACTTATCTGAATGTTTGGACATGGAGTAGCCTGTGGTGATCTAGAGGTCATTGGACTGACTGACAGGTGTTGTGGGAAATATTAAAAAGGTGACATCATCCCTCAATAAACCCAGCTACTCTCTGCCCCAGAGGACTGACCGGCCACACACTGGTGGACAATGGCCGGCCTGATCATATCTCCCAGAGATTCCCTGACTCAAAGCTCCCAAATCTCTCCACTCAGCCCCCTAAGTTCCCACTGACGTGTTGTTACCTCACCAGCCCCATGCTTCAAAGCTCCATGGCCTTTTGAGGGGCACATCAGGCAAACCCACACTTTGCCCCCATACCTTTCTTTCTGGAACGCAGATGAGCTGCCTTGTGAAGGAAAACACAATATAAACTTAGTTCAGAAACAATGGTAACTTAATTAATGGTAACTGAGTGCAACAACTAGAATTCTAATCTTGTAAGCCATATTAAATCTAAATCCTCTGGTGAGTACCTACATGAAATATAATCACTCAGGTACATACACATAAAATTAAAAATATATTTCAATATTTCTATCATATAATTTACATAACAATATTTACCAGTTTTAAGTGCTCATTTTGATAAATTTTGATAAATGTATGGAGTCAAATAACTACTCAATAATCATAAAATGGCATATTTCCATAACTGGAAATGTCTCCCAGACTCCGTGCAGTACACTCCTTTTTTCTAATATCTCAGCTAGGGACTCTGTTGATGATTAAACACTGTGACTAAAGCAACTAGAAGAGGAAACAATTTATTTTATCTCACAATTCCACATTACAGTACATCACTGAAAGAAGTCAGAAGTCTGGGAAGATACTCAAATAAGGCAGGAACCTGGAGGCAAAACCTGATGCTGAGGCAATGGAGGAACAATGCTTACAGTTTGCTCCTCATGGCTTCTCAGTTGCAGTCTTATAGCACCAGTGCCCAGAGGTGGCACTGCCCACAGTGGACTAGCCTTCCCCATCAATCAAGGAAAGACCACTTTGGGCTGGTGGTCCTATGTGCTATAAGAAAGGAGGCTGAACAAGCATGAGGAGAGAGCCAGTAAGTGGCATGCAATACTCCTTCATGGCCTCTGCATCAGCTCTTGCCTCTATGCTCCTAACCTGTTTAGGTTCCTGTCCTGATTTCTTTCAATGATGAACAATATTGTAAAAATATAAACCAAATAAACCCTTTCTTCCACAAGTGGCTTCTTGGTCATGGTGTTTCATCATAGCAATAGTAACTCTAACTAAGACTAATTGGTACCAGGAGTGGGATATTTCAATGACAGAATTGACCATGTTGTTTTGTGGAGGATTGTGGAAGAACTTTGGAAATTTGGACTAGGAAAGCCATTGGGTTTGAAAAGCTGCTTGGCAAATGAAATGTTGATAGCAATGCAGATGAAGGAGGCCTGGATTGTGAAGTTTCAGAAAGAAGAAAAGACTCTACTGAGCCTTTGAGTTAAAAATCTGTAATTATAGTTACTTGGATTGAATACTTGCCTGTTATTAAAATACCAGAGCCACTAAAGTAAACCCATTGCTTTTCTAGGGCAATGGATGGTAGTTAGCTGGGGCTGAAGAATCAGATGTGATTAAGAAGAAACCAGCACTACTAAAGTGAAGTGTTCTGTGTTTGAGAAGTGACCAATATAGTACTTCCTGTTGCCAGCCAAACTTGATAGTGTAAGAGTCATTTGGGTGGTACTGATTTTGAGGACATGAAGAGGTTATGGAGAACATCTGAGGCTTATCACTGTGTGACAGGGCTGGAGTCCCTTAAGTAAGCCCGGGAGAGGCTACTGGATATAAAAATACATCCCAGCTGATGCTCAGTCACCTCTTATTGCCTCTCCTAGTTACCCCCACCAATGCAATAGGCAGTGCTCCAGTGAATGCATCCCTAAATTCTTTCTAAAATCCCTGTGACACATCATTCACTTTATTCTGATATACATCACCAGACTTCCCACTTTTGAGCCTTTCCTGATTACTACACATCTCAGGATTTGCTTGGTTTTTGTTTGTTTTTGTTTGTTTGTTTGTTTTGATCTCAGCTTGAGGTAGTCTAGCCTGTAGAACTGAACTCAGGCTTAATCTTCATGCTGAGGTGGGTACACTCTATGACCTCACTTCCAAATCTGTTTTGAAAATAAGTGAATTGATTGTGATGTTACATTGTGTGGCATCATGCTGGTTACTTAGGCTCGGTCACTGTCAAGGATTGAGGGGATATCTTTTTATTGGGTTACCTGGATGGTAGATTTTCAGATGGCCTTAACTTTTAACCTAGTTATCATTAGCAGGCAGGAAAAATAGTACAATCTAACTATAGGTAAATTCTAGAGGTGCCTGATTAGTACATAAACTTAAAGGTCAGGCTTCATAGGACTTATCAACAAGCAATGGATACCTACAACTTTGGATACTTATAGTTTTTACAGTGATTAATGTTAAAATATACTTTAAACCAATGCTTTTAAACTGAGTGGCAAAATGGGTTGCCTTTTATTGATTTTGTGTAAATATGTCAACATTTAGGAGTTGAATTTTTCTCATGCGTTTGTTTGGTTTTGAGACCGAATCTCAGTCTTTAATCCAGGCTGGCCTAGAACTTTTATGTGGCTTGGGCTAGCCTCAAACTTGTAGCAGTCATTCTGCCTTAGCTTCCTGAATGTTGTTCATAGGTGTTAGTAACTATGTCTGGCTAGTTAATATAACAGCATATGTGCTTTTTAAAATGAAGAGAAACTCCTGAATACTTAGCACTTACTAAAATTTAGAATTTGTTATCAATGATTGGTAGTATTATACATGGCAGTTATTTTACCCCAATGCATCTGTAATATACCGCATTTGGAGGACATTTATTGCCTCACAATAAATCAATAAATCAAGTGATCCTGGTCCCCTAATTCTTCCCCCTCAACCGCTGCACTGAGTGCAGGGCTAAAATCTCCATGAAAAGGAGAGAATCCTTGAAGTGTTTTCCCTAGTTAAGATTAGTTAGCACAGCTTCACATGAATGAATTCATATGAATAGAGCATGGCAAGTTTGGACAAAGAATAATCTACACATCAACACATAACCGTTTAGACCAGCGGTTCTCAGCTTCTTAATACTGCCTTCATCTAATACTGTTCCACATATTATGACTCCCAACCATAAAATTATTTGTTTCTACTTCATAACTGTAATTTTGTTGCAATTATAAAAATGTAGACATCTACTATTTGTCCAACCCCAAAGACACTCAACCCACAAGTTGAGAAATGCTGGCTGAAACCATCAAACTCAAGGCCAGTGCTAGGAAGAACCATGTGACTTCTTTCAGCATCAGCCCCTCCCTGCTTTGAAGCCAAAGGAAAGGTAATTTAAAGCTTCAAGACCACAGTACTCTGGTCCATGGGAGAGGCTCAAGTTGGTTCGTTTTTAAATGCCTTGTCGTTCTCTTTTGAATAATCAGAGTAATAAAAGGCACTGACACTGGGGCTCTATTTCAAACACGTGTAGTAGCACAAGAGACTGCCCTAGAGTCTTCACCACCTCCCAGAACCCACACCAGCAACATCGCCCAGGCCCCGCCCCCAATTATGGGCCCGCCCCGGGGAGGGGCCTGTTTGGGCAGTCTCCGCCCCCTCTCCGCTCCTTCCCTCTCCTAACCCGGATATACACTCTTGCTCCCCTTTCACCTCCCGGCCGACCGTTGGCCTACGCGGAAGGCCGATCGGCCAGCTGCTGGCTGCTGCAAGGCAGGGCCGTGGGGTACGGGGCGTGGGAGGCGGCGGCGGCGCGGCTTTCCCTGAGCGGTGATGGCGCGGGAGGGCGCCAGGAAGCGGGCGCCTTTGTAGCGGACTCAGCGGCGGGCCTGAAGCGGCCTTAGCGCCGGTCGCGCGCGCCATGGCCCCCATGGGCATCCGCCTGTCCCCGCTGGGGGTGGCCGTATTTTTCCTGCTGGGGCTCGGGGTGCTCTACCACCTCTACTCGGGCTTCCTGGCCGGCCGCTTCAGCCTCTTCGGCCTGGGCAGCGAGCCGGCGGCAGGGGAGGCCGAGGTGGCGTCCGACGGGGGCACGGTGGACCTGCGCGAGATGCTGGCCGTGGCCGTGCTGGCGGCCGAGCGCGGCGGCGACGAGGTGAGGCGGGTCCGCGAGAGCAATGTCCTTCACGAGAAGTCCAAGGGGAAGACGCGCGAGGGCGCCGATGATAAGATGACCAGCGGCGACGTACTGTCCAACCGCAAGATGTTCTACCTGCTCAAGACGGCCTTCCCCAACGTGCAGGTAGGTGCTGGGCTGCGGGCCGGGAGCTCGGTCAGACCTGCTGAGCGAGGCCGGGAGACACCCATGTAGTGTGTGCAAAGTCATGCACACCGGAGCTGGGAGAGCTTGTGGCTTTTCCACTCCGGGCCACGCTCCTCCTCCTCTCCCTTGTTGTGGGCGGGCGGGCGGGTGATGTCCTGGGGAGAGCTGGATGGGTTTTGATGTCGGGATGCAGGCGAAGCGAACTCGTCTCTTAACAGGCTGCTTTCTAAGCGAAGGGATGGAACCCTTTGGACCTTTGTGGTCTCATAGGATTTTATGCTTGAGGTGGATCTTGGCGGTTGTGTTCTAAGTGGCGGGCAATCCGGCCTCTTAGAAGGGCAAGGCCTGTAGAAATCTTTAGTATGCCAGAGCGGCGAGAGGGAGGGGGATATGCTCCTGAAGAGTTGTAGCAAGACCCAATTTATAAATGCAGTCTAGTTTGAGCTACCTTTCAAGGAAACGTTCGGAGATACGCTTTCTCACACACAATTTCACTTCGATGTAGCCTCGCACTCAAGATTAGTAACATCCACCTTTTCTGTGGTATGCTTCTTGGATAGGAGTTGGCATTGTCTTAATTTAAGCATTTTCCCCTCAGAATCCTTTGAGTCTGCGTTTTCTTATTCGTGTGTTTGCGCTCGCGCATGGGCTCTTACACACTTGCTTTCTTGTGGCTCTTTTAAGTAGGCCAGGAAGACCTGGAACTAAGCTTCAACTTGTATTCAAGATCCACTGCCTCGGCTTCTTGAGTCCTGAGTGCTGGGACTACAGGTATCTGCAGCAACCTCCGACTTTGCAGTGGGGCTTTTTCAGTTTATTGTATTTCTGGGGGAAGGATTCAACATAGTGTAATAGAATCTTAAATGTATCGTCTAACAAGGTTTTGGCTTCTAGGAACAAAAGTTGCTTCTGATAGTTTTATTGATTATATACAAAGTAGAAATTAAACAGAGGTTTCTTTGGAAGGCATCCATCCTGCCTGCTGTTCTTCAAAGAATTGGTATTGTTGTTGAAGAATCCGACATCTAGGTAATGCACCTTCCTTTCTTAGGTCACTGGTTTGGTTTTCTTTTGGTCCTGCTTTTGTTGTCATCGCTCCCCCTTTTTTTCCTCCATGAAACAATGAATATCAACTGTTAAGCTACTGGATACCAGATGTAATTGACATTACTGAAAGCATTTTTTTCCTTCAAATGCCTTTCCAGACAAAACACTGAATATTTCCACATTTTCTTGTACCTTACCCTTTTATTACTGTGGCAAATGACACCGCTGTTTGCTTCTAGATGTGAGGTATACTTGTGAAATACTTTGGTCTTCTCAAAATACATGTACTTCCCTAAAAGTTATTGGAGGAAATATGAGTTTGGAGGGTGATATGTGATATTTATGTGGTACTGTAATGAATACACTTAATGTATTCTAGCTACCAGCTCAGATAACTTGTCACATAGAACTTTCTTTGAACTAAATAGCAATTTTTAAAAGTATGTTTTATTTGTGCCCATTTTCTAAATGGGTGATCTGGCTCATGACACCACACAGCTTATGTGAGCTCCTCTTGGACAAAAAAATATACAATTATTATTGTAGTGATGGTAAAGTGTAGCAAGTACAGCTGCTTTATCTACGGTAAAGTCAGCTACATCATACATTTTGAAACCTCTGTGTGTGTGTGTGTGTGTGTGTGTGTGTGTATACATAAGAGCTCAAGTTTTCACGTATTAGCAAACAGAAAGAATAGCTGCCAAGGGTAGCACCTGACATTTTATTAAAACAAAACTTTTGGGTTTCAGATGTTAACTTTGTGCCATAATAGAAAATAACTTTTCTTGTGAATAAATCTGTGTTTGCCTTTAGTGTTCAGGTTAGGTATCAATTGGTGTAACAGAATGTTGTATTAATTTATGTACATTGGTGGACTTAGGATGTGTAATACTGAGCTATCCCCTTTTGCTCCGATTTGTTAGACTAGAAGTATAATGGAGCCATGTAAAAATTAGAGACCCAGCCTTAGGCTTTTGGTTTGCTTCTTTCCCTTTCTCCTCTCTCCAATGTCTGAGCACTATCCTCAATGCTGGTTATTGTTTAAGCCTCATCCCAATTTATGTGTATATTTATTTATTTTGAGAAACTTACTTCATGGTCTCCAGTTAGTTCATTTCCTAATGCAGAGTAACCATTTACAAGGCACAACTATGTCCTCCTTTTTAACCTTACTGCCTTTCAAAGTGAAAGAGGTATGTTTTCTACCCTCCCCCACCCCACCCCCCACCACCACCACCACCACTTCCCCTGTCTGAAGTTTGGAGTGTGAGATTGCCTGTTGTATGTTTTCACCTTAATACAGAATCGTGCCAATCACTCTGGAGCACTTTGGGGGTGGAGGGAGGGTTGTTACCCAAGAGAGGCCAGTGATACTTTAGGTTGCCACACCCAGGGGTAAGAATACAATCAATGCAATCATCAAGTCGAGGAATAAACATCCTTTAATGCCCCAGACAGCCCTCCAGAGCAACTCAGTATCTGACTTAATTTGTGAGATCATGCTCAGGTGGATGGCATCCTGAGAAGTGCATGCTGCCCAGTCAAACATAAGTTCACCCTTCCACTGCTAGGTTTCCTTTCATCATCAGTTGTTCTCAGACCATGGTTCTACATAGTCTTAGAGGCAGCCGCTCTGTCCCTAAGCAGTTTGGCATTGCTTAATTTCACAACTTCAAAGCAGTAATCATTGAGAGCCATCTTACACTGGTTCTAGGTAAAAGCAATATAAGTGAGACAGCAAACTCTAGGCTTAACTACAGAGCTTTGTACAAATGGGAGAGCATAGAGTAGGTGCTCAGAGAAATAAGGAGCATAGTGTTATAAGGAAATCAAGAAGTTTGTGTAAGTGGGTTGTGGTTGTAGATGATAGAGATATATAAGGATGAGTCTTTAGGGATGCATAAAAATGCCAAAACTGGACCTAAAGCTTCGGGTAGAGCATCCGCAGCTGTGGGAAACGCTGGATTCAGTTCTCAGCCCTACAAGAGAAACAACTTGAAAGAAATCTCTTCTTTTAAAGGAAGCATTTCACCTCCCAGGTCTCTGGCACATTCTGGGAGATTCCTCCAATCTCCTATTTCCTGAGGCTGCCTGTTTACATTCTTTCTGCTGGCCCTCGGGGCTTCAGTCCTTTTCCCTCACCCAATACCAGATCAGGTTTCCCTCCCCCCTCTCTGTCCACTTTCCCTCCCAGGTCCTTCCCTCCCTCCCCACTTATGATTGCTTTCTTCTCTCTCCCAAGTGGGACTGAGGCATCCTCACTTGGGCACTTCAGCTTGTTGACCTTTTTGAGTACTAAATCTTGGGTATTCTGTACTTTATTTATTTACTTACTTACTTTTGGTTAATATCTACTTATTAGTGAGTACATACCATGCCATGTCCTTTTGGGTCTGTTACCTCACTCAAGATGATATTTTCTAGTTCCATCCATTTGCCTGCAAAACTCAGGATGTCCTCCTTCTTAGCTGAGTAGTAGTCCATTGTATAGATGAACCACATTTCTTTATCCATTCTTCTGTTGTGAAGCATCTGGGTTGTTTCCAGAAAGGAAGCATTTTTTTAAAAACTGTTTTGATTGTGTGTAGGTGTTGGTATGTACACATGAGTACAAGTGATCTCAGAAACCAGAGGTGTTGTGTTTCCTTGGAGCTGGAGTTAAAAGCATTTGTGAGCTGCTAGACTTGGGTACTGAGAACTGACCTCTTAAAACTTTAATTAATTTCTTATTTATTTTTGCAGTTCTGGAAATTGAACTTAGAGCTTTACACTAACTTGGCAATCAACTAAACACTCAGCTATATTCCTAGCCTTGAACAAAGTCTTTTTGGTAGTCCTTTGTACACTCGATTGATCTTTGATGAAGGTGTCTTTGGTAGCATGATGTAGAAGCAAAGTTGATAAGGAGATGAGAAAATAGAGGCAGTGCATAATGGGAAACTTAAAAAATTGGGCCTCTGAGGAGTTGGCTCAGGTGTGATATGGGACTAAGAAAGTCTAGTTTTGTTTGTTTGTTTTTGTTTTTAAGATGCAAGAGATGCTCCACATCCTCGCCAGCATCTGCTTCCACCTGAGTTTTTGATCCTAGCCATTCTGACTGGTGTGAGGTAGAATCTCAGGGTTGTTTTGATTTGCATTTCACTGATGACTAAGGATGTTGAACATTTCTTTCAGTGTTTGTCCACCATCCAGTATTCCTCAGTTGAAAATTCTTTGTTTAGCCCTGTACCCCATGTTTTAATAGGGTTATTTGTTTATCTGGAGTCTTCACGTCTTGAGTTCTCTGTATATATTGGATATTAGCCCTCTATCGGATATAGGATTGGTAAAGTTCTTTTCCCAATATGTTGATTGCCTTTTTTTTTCTATTGGCAGTGTCTTTTGCCTTACAGAAGCTTTGCAATTTTATAAAGTCCCATTTGTCGATTGCTGGTGGGATTGCAAACTGGTACAACCAATCTGGAAATCAGTTTGGCGGTTCCTCAGAAAAGACATAGTACTACCTGAGGACCCAGCTATACGACTCCTGGGAATATAGCCAAAAGATGTTCCAACATGTAAAAAGGACACATGCTCCACTATGTTCATAGCAGCCTTATTTGTAATAGCCAGGAGCTGGAAAAACCCCAGATATCCTTCAACAGAGGAACGGATACAGAAAATGTGGTACATTTACACAGTGGCATACTACTCAGCTATTAAAAACAATGAATTCATGAAATTCTTAGGCAAATGGATAGAACTAGAAAAATAATCATCCTGAGTGAGGTAACCCAATCGCAAAAAAACACACATAGTATGCACTCACTGATAAGTGGAAATTAGCCCAAAAGCTCCAAATAACCAGGATAAATTCACAGATCACATGAAGCTCAAGAAGAAGGAAGACCAAAGTCTAGGTGCTTCGGTCCTTCTTAGAAGGGGGAACAAAATACTCAACAGCAACAAATATGGAGGTAAAGTGTGGAGCAGAGACCACCCAGAGATTGCCCAACCTGGGGATTCATCCCATATAGTTACCAAACCCAGACATTATTGTGGATGCCAAGAAGTGCATGCTGAAAAGAGCCTGATATGGCTGTGTCCTGACAGGCTCTGCCAGAGCCTTACAAATACAGAAGTGGATGTTCAAAGCCAACCATTGTACTGAGTGTGGGGTTCCCAATAGAGGAGTTGAGAGAAAGGCCTGAAGGAGTTGAAGGGGTTTGCAACCCCATTGGAAGAACAACAATATCAACCAACCAGACCCCCCAGAACTCCCAGGACTAAGCTACCAACCAAGGAGTACACATGGCTCCAGGGACATATGTAGCAGAGGATGGCCTTGTCAGGCATCAATGGGAGGAGAGGTCCTTGGTCCTATGACGACTCAATAGATGCCCCAGTGTAGGTGAATTGAGGGCAGAGATGGAAGTGGGAGTGAGTGGGTGGGTGGAAGAACACCCTCATGGAAGCAGGGGAAGCAGGAGGAGGGAGGATATGATAGGGTGTTTCTCGGAGGGAGGGAAACGGAAAGAGGATAACATTTGAAATGTAAATAAAGTAAATATCCCCCCCCCCCAAAAAAAAAGGATAGTAGTAATTGTTACAAGATTGTATTTGAGAGGCAGATGGGACAGGCATGGGAGCCATTCATTTTTCCATTTTGAAAGTAATAATTCTTCATAGAAACACCTGATGGATATTTAGAAGAAGGACTTGGCGCTTTTTTTCCGTATTTTTTTATTGGGTATTTATTTCAATTACATTTCCAGTGTTATCCCAAAAGTCCCCCACAACTCCTCCACCCAGTCCCCTACCCACCCACTCCCACTTCTTGGCCCTGGCATTCCCCTGTACTGAGGCATATAAAGTTTGCACGACCAATGGGTCTCTCTTTCCACTGATGGCTGACTAGGCCATCTTCTGATTCATGTGCAGCTAGAGATACGAGCTCCAGGGTGGGTATTCGTTAGTTCATATTGTTGTTCCACCTATAGGATTGCAGATCCCTTCAGCTCCTTGCGTACTTTCCCTAGCTCCTCCATTGGGGGCCCTGTGATCCATCCAATAGCTGACTGTGAGCATCCACTTCTGTGTTTGTCAGGCCCCGGCATAGTTTCACAAGAGACAGCCATATCTGGGTCCTTTTAGCAAAATCTTGCTAGTGTATGCAATGGTGTCAGTGTTTGGAAGCTGATTATGGGGTGGATCCCTGGATATGGCAGTTTCTAGATGGTCCATCTTTTCGTCTCAGCTCCAAACTTTGTCTCTGTAACTCCTTCCATGGGTGTTTTGTTCCCAATTCTAAGAAGGGGCAAAGTGTCTACACTTTGGTCTTCGTTCTTCTTGAGTTTCATGTGTTTAGCAAATTGTATCTTATATCTTGGGTATTCTAAATTTCTGGGCTAATATCCACTTATCAGTGAGTACATATCATTTGAGTTCTTTTGTGATTGGGTTACCTCACTCAGGATAATGCCCTCCAGGTGCAACCATTTGCTTAGGAATTTCAGAAATTCATTCTTTTCAATAGCTGAGTAGTACTCCATTGTGTAAATGTACAACATTTTTTGTATCCATTCCTTTGTTGAGGGGCATCTGGGTTCTTTCCAGCTTCTGGCTATTATAAACGCGGCTGCTATGAACATAGTGGAGCATGTTTCTTTCCTACTTTCTTTCTTACATCTTCTGGATATATGCCCAGGAGAGGTATTTCGGGATCCTCCGGTAGTACTATGTCCAGTTTTCTGAGGAACCGCCAGACTGATTTCCAGAGTGGTTGTACAAGCTTGCAATCCCACCAACAATGGAGGAGTGTTCCTCTTTCTCCACATCCTGCCAGCATCTGCTGTCACCTAAATTTTTGATCTTAGCCATTCTGACTGGTGTGTGGTGGGAGAGTATGGAATACAGAAGCTAACAGCTTCTGGGACAGGCGGGAGCCACAGAGCTTCTAAGGCAGCCCCCTTTTCGGGCCCCAGACATCTGGCCACTTTCCTGGCCAGGGGATAGCTGTCCGCCGGGCCCGGGAGCACTTTGCCTGAGCATCGGCAGCAGACATCTTGGTTCCGGGAGTCCGCCGAGAGTATTCTGCATAGTGTGGAATACAGAAGCTAACGGCTTCTGGGTAAAGGACTTGGCTTTTTAAGAGGCTGAGAAGTGACACAGTCTTCAGTCTGCACACTGGAGGCCCAGGAACTTGCTAGTGTGGTTCAGCTAAAATTCAAAGGCATAAAAACTATGGACCCCATTGTGTAAGTATTAGTTAGAGAACAGAAGAGTCCTGTCTCAGCTCCAGCAATCATGCAGAAGGGGCGCAGTTCCTCTTCCTTTCCCTTTTGTTTATTCAGGTTTTCACAGGATTGAGTAAGACCTGTTAACCTTACTGTATCTGCTCTTTCAAGTGCTAAAAGACTCAAGCTACACCCAGATATAATGTTTATTCAAAAAAATCTGGGTACCCTATCCATTAGAGAGCATATACAAAATTATGTGTGAGGAGTTATATCTAATACCATATTAATTATATTATTGTTTATGGATAAATGTGAGAGATGGTTGATATTTCTAAAGGCCAAAAGCCCTTTAACCCCAAATTAACTGATCTATCATAAATGCATCAATTGTGTTTTGGGGGGGCCTTGAGCTTTCATAGTAGTTGTGAAAAATAGTTTGTTTCTCCTTTCTGGAGCCCAAGTTAAAAGACTAGCCTTAATACTTGTATAAATTGTATATATGTGATATATATATATATATATATATATACATGTAAGTATGTATTATGTACTTTCTTAACATCTTTTATATTCAATAAATATATTATTGCTGATCCTTGACTTGGTTGCACAAATTAACATTTCCATTTAAAAAGTTATAGATCAATTCTGTTTTATATCACAAAAATCTGGGCACCCTATCATCCATTATAGTGTATGAATGTATCTAAAATCATATTTAGCTTTTTAATCTCTTAGATCCAGATCTACCACTTTATTGTGTTATTTCCTTATATTACTCCTACCTCCCAATGCACTTAGAATTTTTCCCTTCCATTGCCCTTCCATGTAGAGGGTTAGAGGAGGACAAAGTAAATTGAATCATAATGTAAACATTTACCCTGCCTTTTAAATGGCTTACAGTATTAGATATGAAGAGAACAATTGGCAGTGCTGTCAAAGGTAGCTGTCCTTTATACTGTGACTCTGACCTAGTTGGTGGTGCTCACGTTTGGTTCTGACATGTCAACATGGCAGGAAAAAGAGGAACACTAAACTTTTTATCAGTCAAGTTAGATATGTCAGAGTTTTGTCCCTATTTCACTGGCTATAATATCTATCTATATCTATATATATCTATATATATATTATATTCTTACTATAAGAAACACATATGCCCAGAATGGAAATGAGAACTGGGTTCTGTGAGCACTAAACATGCTTATATAGAAGAACAGCTAGACAAACAAAATCTGTACTTAATAATGCTTAAGGCTAGTGAACAACTATGTCACATAAGCAGTTGCCAAGAATGGGGAGAAATTGCAATACTAAGATATCATTTACAGGCATAGCTTGTATGGTCAGTTTGCAATTTTCTGGTTTCTAGAAACTTTTTATATCACCTACTAAAGTCATAGCATCTCTGAAAACTTGGACTTCTATTCCTATCATAATTGACTTCTTTGAGAGTAACCAGACTGAGGTAAAAGGAGTGGTAGTGCTTGGTGAGAACTGTTTGTAGGAAGTCAAAGGCTTTTTGTGATTTTTTTTTATACTTAGTTCCTGGTTTAATCCCATGGACATAGATCATCAATGGGAGGCTTTATCCAGCATCTCATGAGAGCAGATGTAGAGACCCACAGCTAAACATTAGGTGGGGCTTAAGGAACCCCACAGAAGAGGGGTGATAGGATAGTAGGAGCTAGAGGAATCAAGAATGCCACAAGAACACAGGCCACAGATTGAACTAACCAGGGCACATAGGGGCTCACAAAGATGAATCAACCATCAGGGAGCCTGGATAGGACTGAGCTAAGTCCTCTGCATATATTATGGTTGTGTAGCTTGATGATCTTATAGGACTCCTAACTGTGAGTGTAGTGGTATCTCTGACTTGCCTGCTCGTGAGACCCTTTTCCTCTTATTGCATTGCCTCTTTCAGCCTTGATATGAGGGTTTGTGCCTAGTCTTATTGCATCTTGTAGGGGAATTTTAATCCAGCAACATGGTTGTCTGGCAAGGGATCACACCCCAAGACGGTCTAGGCCTCTTCTATCTGGCTAAATTGCAGCAGGCCACACACCTCTAATCACTCTGGCTAGAGTAAGACACACCCTTAGTACCCACCCAGCTCCCATGAGTACAGATAGAAAAGAGAGGCAGCTTAAGACACCAGTACAGAGAGAGAGGTAGGGAATGGAGGGAGGCAGTTTTACTGGGACAGTTTTACAGGTTGCAGATGAAGTCAGAACAAATAGAGAATGAGAAAGAGCTAGAAGATAGATTGTTGTTGGGGTCTGGGGATCACCGCAGAAACCACTCAGACAAATATCTCAGTCAAACAGGGCTGGTTTATTGAACATACACCCCAGGACTGTCCAGTAGGGGCACAGTTCAGACTCTGGAGCTGAACTGATCCCGAGCTGGAATCCTGTAGAGCTTTTAAGCCTGAAATCCAGCAACATCTATGCCAGATTATTCCACCACTCAGGATTTAGGGATAGGACAATTCCTTAGGAACATGTCTTTGTTGTACAGTTACTCTGTTTCCATTGTTTGAGGTATTCAGCTGTGGTGGGGGACTTGCCTTGCCTAATATTCATGTCTACTTGCCAACCAGGATGTCAGTTACCCATGTATATGACTCTTTCTACTACTTAGGATGTCAATTCCCAGGGAAGTCTTGGAAACTTGGAAACTTACACTGGAGCAGGGGTCTCTGTTACGCTGGGGTCCAGCCCAGTGGCAGCTTATGTATATTATATATGCAAAATATATAGAAGCTCATACACGGGTGCAGAAAGTACTGCCAAATGGTTGGTTTGGGTACAAGCTTACTGTGGTCAATTGTGCAAAGCAGTTCTAACTGACCTCTATTGTGATTGGTTTCCAAGAACACCAAAGAACAGAACAGAACACAATATGTAATCAACTCATGAGAAAGTTTCTTAGTAACAACACAAAATGGCTGGCTACACATGCAACAGTTACCTAGGCCTTAACAATTGCCAGAGATAGTTTGAGGCCAAGCAGAACAATTCAGTGAGAAGCTGAGAGAAGCCAGATTGAGTCAGTCAGCTTGGAGAAGAGTTTGAGGCAGAATAGCTGAGTTGAATCAGTCAGAGTTCAGAAAGAGCTTGAAAGGGTGAATTTATTTAGCAGCAAGCCTCTGTGACAACAATTACATCTGTCAACTAAAAGTTATGTCTACATCTTGTTATACCACGCGTGGTTGATATCCTGGGAGTTCTGCTCTTTCTGAAAGGACATGGAGGAGCACTGCATCTGGGGAAGAAGAGGGTTGGGAGGAAGTGGGAGAAGTGAAGGGAGGCGAAACTGGGTGGATGTAGTGTATGAGAGAAGAATAGACTTTAATAAATAAAAATAAATAAGAAAAAAGGGAAGCTTTGTAGAGGAAGTGACTTTGGTTGGTCTTATTCATTATTCTATTTTGATAGCCAAAATATCTTAGAATACAACAAACTAAACATTTATTGAACAAGTGAGAGAATATAGCACAGAACATGAGAAAAATATAAAGGCTATTACAAGAATCAAGTGAGGAAATGATCACAGTCATTAAGCAAGTATTTTCTTGATAGACATGGTGACTTAGAATTGGGAGGCCGAATCTTCAGGACTCACTGACTTACCTGTAGGAAGTTGATAGTGGGGAAGAGGCCTAGGCTGTAATTTGTGGGAGCCTGAGAACTTTTCAGAGACCTCTACTCAAGTGGAGCTGCGATCCCTGACTTCACACTGCACAAACTTTAGAGGAGTCAGTATGAAACAATGAAAATTAAATATTTGTTGTTAATATATCAAAATGCATTTGATAATAAGTATTTTACACCTGACAATTTGGAAATTTTCTTCAAGTTATTTTGTGTTGTCTATAGGTTAATCATACCTTGGTTTGTTTCTTGCATTCTAACTTTATCTCCCTCACACTCTTTCCTCCTCTGTGTGTTGTTAGTTCACATTATAAAATAAGGCAGTTGGCATTGTGTTGGAACCAGGAACTGTGGCTTCCATTACTCTGACCTCAGGCCCAGTGCCTTTCACAACAGCTTTGCTTGCCTCTCAACTGCCCTATTGCTCTGAGAACAAACTAAGAATGGTCTTCATTTCAGCATCTGTATTTGTTATTTCAAGGGATACAGTTCACTTTCTGGAACCTGCTGTGTTCTCTTTTAGGTCTTAAATGCCACCTTTAAGGATTCTCTAGCTAAACTGGATTTTTTTACTTACAAATAACTTTATTACAGCAAAGTTCATTTATCATAAAATCGGTCCACTTCAGGTATACAGTAATTTTGATAGGTTTGCCAAGTTGTGGAATCATCATCATTTTCAGAATGTTTTGTCTTTATAATAGTCTTTATATTTCTAGTCCCCTTCTCAGGCAACTACCATTGTATCTCTCTTTAGCTTTCTGGACCAAAATTCAAGGAAATCGTGGTTCTTAAGCCTTCCTTCTTTCACAAAGCTCCAAGGATACCCCATCACTTCCCAACATGGGTGTTGGGAATCCATACTCAGAATTTAGTGCTTCCACAGCAAGTACATTACAAACTGAGCCATCTCTTCAGCCCCATTAGCCTAATTTTAAAGTGCAGATAAGTTATTTGCTTTACTGTGTATATTCTAATTTCTAAAAGTAAATGAAATTCTAAAACATTTTTGATCATTAGTTTATACAGATGGAACATTATTTGAAATAGGTATTAATAAACCCACTATTTTTATAATTTTTAATCTCTGAAAATTTTATACATGTATATAGTAGTGTGTCTCAAATCATATGGCCCCTTCACTACCCCAGTCCAACTCCTTCCAGTACCCTCTGATCATGTTGCTCTTCCAACTTTGTGTCCTTTTGTAATTATTTATTTTAACCTTGTAAGTCGAAGTAGTGCTTCCCATCCATATGCACATGCCATGGCCTGGGGTTATCTACTGCGCTATAGTCATACTAGAGGCTGCTATACAAAACATAACTCTTTATTCCATTATTAGGAACCATCAGTTGCCAGTAGCTTCTGTGCTTAGGGTGGGAGCTTTTGGATGCTCCTCCCCTCTGTGCTGGTATTTTTAATTGGATTGATCGTATGTCAGGCGTGTGTTGCTGCTGTTCACGTATGCAACAACCATGTCATACAGAGGAAAGTGTTTCACGGTATCCTGCCAGTCTCTGGGAACATCTACAAAGTGAAGTAGAAAGAATGCAAGAGCTCACTTTCTAGATGTTCCCGGAAGCTTGGTGGGGACAGGACTCATACAGACGTCTCATTTATAGTTGAACACTCATTATCACTTTCTGTCTCTATTTTGAACAATAATGTGTCCCTGTATTACTCACTATATGCTCCACTGCAGTAAAAAAGTGTCTCTGACCAAGGTTGGAGCATCATTAACCTGTGGATATATTGTAATATATATTGCAAATATTTAGGGTTTAGCAAGATGTCTCAGTGGTTAAGAGCAATCGATCCTATTGCAAACGGCCCAGATTCAGGTCCCAGCACCCATAGTGGTTGCTCAAAACTGCCTAGCTCCAGTCCCAGGGAATTGAATTACCTCTTCTGACCCCCATGGGCACACATGTGGTACACGTACTTACAAAAACATAAGTATTAAGAAGACATTTTGATAACGTAATTTGGAAAGATGACAATAAGCCCTCCTCCAGAGCCTACAGGATCCCTTTCAGAGGGCTTTGACTATGTTTATAGTAATAAGTTCAACATTTAAAGCAGACAGTCTGTGTAGGGCAAGATGGAGGTCCATTATTTGGTAACATCTGAAGACATTTTTGGTTTTCAAAATGGAGGGACACACCTAAGAAGGTTTTCTAGGCATCTAGCCAGGGCTGCAGTAAAACATCTTACTGTGCACAAGATGGGAGCTTCACAGCAAATCTGTTCACTCAAAGCATTCAGGAGTGCCAATGTGCAAATGTCAATTTAAAAGAATCTGCTGTGTCCTTAACAGAACTCTTATTATGCACAGTACTACATATATCCATATATATGATGGCTTATGGAAAGTACTAGCTCTAAAAATATGTTTGTTGAGGGGTGAAGAGATGTCTCAGCAGTAAAGAGTGCTTCTTATTCTTAGAAAGGTCCCAGGTTGGCTTCCCAAGCATCCAAATGGCAATTCACAAACCATCTGTAAGTCTAGTTCAAGGGAGTTCTACACCATCTTATGGCCTCAGGGTACCAGCCACATGTGATAACATAGACACATACATGCAGACAAAACAATCAAATATGTGAATTAAAAATACATTTGTCTGCATTCTTTTCCTCACTCTACAATTTTATGTATTAATGCTAAATCAGATTTATTTTATGTTATAACTTTTTCTTGTATGAATAAAAAGATAGAAATCTTTGCCTTCTTACTCTTTGATATATCTTAGATATATAGTTAAGAGATAACTAGGCATGTATTTTCTTTTTTGCTTGCTTATTTCAATGTTCTATAGGTTTTGTAGTATGCCAGTACATCCACTGAGTAATCTCCAGGGTTCCTTTTCCTTACTGCTTAAAGGTACATTTTATCCCTTAGCACTCAAATTCTCTATTTTTAAGATGCATCTCTTATATAACTACATTATTAATATTCTGTTTGCCTCTTATGTGTAGATCTTTATGTGCAATGTTCTAGAATATATCTATTTTCGTACTTTAGGGGTTTTTTGTTTTGGTTTAGTTTTAGTTTTAAAGTGAGTCTTAACCCTAAGGTGGCCTGAGACACATTCCTTAGCACTGGATGGTAGGCATGTACCAGAGCTTTAGAGCCTCTGGACTTTTACTTTTGATTTAGCCCAGGGTGACACCCTTCAGTGGTACATATGTTTAGTGCCTATATTTGGGGCGTCAGTTTTTATTAACCAAAACACTAAACTTGAATGTTAGATTAGAAAGTACTTGAAGATAAGATGTCAATTGGATTTTTTTTATGTAGGGCTTTATTGAATTCCTTGAAGTATTTAAGACTTTCATTAATAAAAATTTATGTGAGTTCCCTGAGATATACTTATTAAATAATAATGATTTTCTTCTTTGTGTCTTACAACTCCTCCCACTAGATAAATACTGAGGAACATGTGGATGCCTCTGACAAGGAGGTCATTGTATGGAACCGGAAGATTCCTGAGGACATCCTGAAGGAAATCGCTGCTCCTAAGGAGGTACCAGCAGAAAGTGTGACAGTTTGGATTGACCCACTTGATGCTACACAGGAATACACAGGTGAGTCTCAAATGTTAGATTGTCATTTTATGTTAGAGAAGTTTTCAGTTAAATTTTAAGAATCCAATTAGGTTTCCAGACAAGCAGACTAGATTATTAAGGTATTATGTGAACCATTTAGACAAATGGATGATTCTCAATCTTCCTTCCCATACCATAGTGTAGTCCTCTTACAACATTAGATTATTCAGGATTAGGAGCTCAACTTGATACTTAATAGTAGCACCAGCATGCTATTAGACACCTAGTACTAAGAAAAAATGTTAGAAAAGAATATAGTATTTAGTTTGGACATTGGGAACTCAGGTTTTATTATATATACATTTGATGTAAGAATGCAAAGTTGTAAATTGGATAGAGCCAGAAAGTGAAAAGTAGCAAAACGAGATTATTCCCATCAATCCCCAATACACACATCCGTGCTAGTCTTGCCTAGCCCGAGTAACAAGATTATTCCCACCAACCCCCAATACACACATTCGTGTTAGTCTTGCCTAGCCCCAGTTTCATCTCTGTGCTCTTACCTCAGGCTGCTGCTTTCACAGAGGTATCTAATTTCTGCTCCAAACTTTGATGTATGTTAAAGTTAGGAAGATCCCCAGAACATGGGAGTTTGTACTTTTTCACTTTGGCATTCTGTATACTGACCTTGAACCATAATATGTACTCAATAGATTATTACTATTGAGAAGAAAGAGAAGATACAAAATATATACTTAATAAATAATGTTGTAAATCTAATTTATATGAGTAAATAGTAGAATATTGTAATAGTAGAATATTGAGCTTGATTGCAAAAAGAATTTTTCTGAAATAAACTAACCTGAATACATAATAATTAGCAAATCCCTTTGTCCAGGACTATTATAAACTTCTAACTCAGTTTCTAAAATTGATTGTAAAATTAAAAGTTAATTTATATCTAAAGATGGATAATCAGGTTTTTTTTGTACTTTATTTAGATATTTTCTTTATTTACATTTCAAATGTTATCCCCTTTCTTGATTTCCTCTCTGAAAATTCCCTTCCCCCTCCCCTCCCCCATCCCCCTGCTCACCAACTGATCCACTCCCGCTTCTTGGTCCTGGCATTCCCCTACACTGGGCCATAGAGCCTCCCCACAGGACCAAGGGCCTCTCCTCCCATTGATGTCCGATTAGGCCATCCTCTGTTACATATGCAGCTGAAGCCATGAGTCTCACCATGTGTACTCTTTGGTTGGTGGTTTAGCCCCTGGAAGCTCTGGGGATACTAGTTAGTTCATACTGTTGTTCTTCCTATGGGGCTGCAAACCTCCTCAACTCCTTGGGTCCTTCCTCTAGCTCCTTCATTGGGGACCCTGTGCTCAGTCCCATGGATGTCTGTGAGCATCCACTTCTGTATTTGTCAAGCACTGGTAGAGCCTCTCAGGCAACAGGTATGTCAGGCTCCTGTCAGCAAGCACTTGTTGGCATCCAAAATAGTGTCTGAGTTTAGTGATTGTATATGGGATGGATCCCTAGGTAGGACAGTCTCTGGATGGCCATTCTTTCTGTACTATACAGATTAGGAAACTAAATTCAGTTGACTTTAATTTGGCCCAAAAATGGGTTTACTGAAATGATGGACTTGGTGAATAAACCAAGTAACTAGGTCTCATGACTACTTATTAGCTCCTGTCTTTCTGCTTAGGACAATTTTGCGTGATGTTTCACATATGTAAACTCTAATGCGGCAAGTATCCTATTGTGTACTGAAATTAAACACAGTACTTTAACAACTATGCCTTTGTGTTTTCTTCTAGAGGATCTTCGAAAGTATGTCACTACCATGGTGTGTGTAGCTGTGAATGGCAAACCTGTGTTAGGAGTTATTCATAAGCCATTTTCTGAATATACAGGTATGAAGTACGTGAGCACCTCTGAGAGGGAGTGGTACTGAACTGTTTGTCTATATTACTCAACTATTTTTCTACAATTTTAAAAATTGAAGTCTGTCCTCAACCTTTGTATACTACTTCACTGACTACAGTGAGGATTTTATGGTTGACACTGATAGTATGTGAAAGAACACAGCTTCCTAAAAAAAATCTGTTGAAATACAACTATGTAGAGACATTCTGCAGCAAGGTATCTTGTGGTTCTTTCACGGTGATGTTGGCGCTGAGGCCTAGAATTCTTACACTGGCTTGTGAGGTAAAGCTGGTGTTGTTCTAGCCATATCTGTTGTATTATGCAGAGCTCAGTATTGTGATAAAGGAGAGTGATACTTGATCATCAAAAGTGGGAGAGTAGTTGTCCCATGTTTAGCTACTGTACGTGTCTTTAGAGATCCTTAGGGCCCTTGCTTCTCTGGTCTTCAATCATGTTTGTTAGTTTCCTACAAAGTACAGGTCAGGTCAGTGATGGCTGCATTGTGAAAAGGCATGAATGGCCATGTCAAGAAACCTCTTATTTAGTTAGGGTATGGCCTTTGCTGGTAGACCTGCCAATGTAGGTAGATTCAGGGTATACTGGCTAATTTTGTGTCAACTTGACACAACTGGAGTTATCACAGAGAAAGGAGCTTCAGTTGAGGAAATGCCTCCATGAGATCCAACTGTAAGGCATTTTCTCAATTAGTGATCAAGGGGAAAGGCCCCTTGTGGGTGGGACCATCTCTGGGCTGGTAATCTTGGTTCTATAAGAGAGCAGGCTGAGCAAGCCAGGGGAAGCAAGCCAGTAAAGAGCATCCCTCCATGGCCTCTGCATCATCTCCTGCTTCCTGACCTGCTTGAGTTCCAGTACTTACTTCCTTGGTGATGAGCAGCAGTATGGAAGTGTAAGCGGAAAAAACCCTTTCCTCCCCAACTTGTTTCTTGGTCATGATGTTTGTGCAGGAATAGAAACCCTGACTAAGACACAGGGGAAATAATTACACTCCATTTACTCAGCAAGACTGCCTGGACTTGTGATTCTCTAAGGTACGGTCTAGCTAGTAGTCTCATGTTTACAATGACAGCACAGTTTATTACTGTAATGGGGAAGAATAGTTAGTATAAATATTGCTGAGTGCCAGCACGAATTTTTCATGCTTCTAATTAGTTAGTTCCCATCAACTTACAGGACAGCCCTTCGCACCACTGTACTCTAAAGTGACAACACTCTTTAATTGTGCAGTGTCCACCATGCCAGTATTGAAAACAGTCCTATTGGCCAGGTATTGTGGATAATTCAGTGTCAGTCTCACATTTGTGTATTACTTAGGGCTGTTTATAGTTAAAAATAAAAACATATGCATGTATGAAATACTGAAAGAATTAATAAAAATATATTAAAAATTTTTTAAAAACTTCAAGATTCTCCTCAGCTATGTATGAATGAAGCTCAGCCTGGGTTATGTAATACCCTGCCTCACAGAAACAAATATTTTCCTGAACTAGTGATTCCTAGGAGGTAAAAGTAGAAGCAGAAGTGAAAGAGTGAGAATTTTCACTTTTCAGTTATATGGTTCTTCAAGATTTCTTAGTTTCATTATATTTTAAAGAGTTTGAAATGCTTTTTAGTTGAAAAAGTTTTTCACAATAGTCTGTAAGTTGGAAGATGAGCTAAGATATTGGCAGAGATATGCTGTCTCTGAACCATATAAGAGCCTATTCTGGGGTTTTCTCTGTCTCTGGAAGTTTGCCAGTTGCCCAAGGAGTTCCTTGGTTTGTGAACAATCATTGTAATCTGCCTCCATCATCACAGGGCCTCTCTGAGTGCCTGTGCTTTGAAGTGGGGGAGACATAATTTTTTCTGTATTCTACTTTAGTCCAGGAAGCTAAGTGTCCAGATGAGATTGATAGAGTAGCTGTTATTAGAAGCGGGAGCCACGAGTGTTGCCTAAGACAGTGTGAAGAAGGCAGAGTTTGGAGTATAGACTTGAATCAGCTCAGACTTCTCAGAAGGTAGGACACGTGGTCTCCCCTAGGGACTCGAGCAGCTAGTGCTTTAGTTTCTTACTGTTGCCATCAGATCAGTGGAAAGATGTCATTCTTTTATTGCAAGACATAATTTGTGTTCACCTAAAATGGAAAAGCTGTATAATTAGGCTCTATTGCCATGATATAAAACCATGACTAAAAGCAACTTGGAGAGGAAAGGGTTTATTTCACTTACAAATTATAGTTCGTCAAGGGAAGACGGGCATTGTACTGGAGCAGTGTTGCTTACTAGTTTATTCCTCATGAATTGTTTAGTTTAGCTTGCTTCCCTGCTCCTAGGACCACCTGCTCAGTAAGGGAACTGCCCACAGAGTGCTGGGCCCACGCACATTGAACAAACTGTCTAGAGGGCTTGCCTACAGGCAAATCTGATGAAGTTATCTTCTCCATGAGATTTCCTCTTCCGAGATAACACTAACTTGTGTTAAATTCAAACTACAACAGTAATTTAAAAGCAATAAATAGTACAGTCGCCAGAAGTCTTACTTTAGGAACAAGTTGTTCGCCAAAGTATCTTTGTAAGTTAATAAAGTCTTCTTTTCTATTGTGAAAAGTTAGCTTACTCTGCTGTTACTTTTCCTGGAAAAAGAAGTACAGACATAGTTTACTCCAGGTTCTGACAGCAGTTGACAAGACCAAAGAAAGAAGTGCAGTTATGTCTGGCTTGGGAAACACTAGATCTGGGGTAATTGATTGGAGAAACAATGTTGAAAGGTTATTTACAGGTGACTCAAAAATGGTAGAGACTGAGTCATCGTGTCCTATTTGTTAACCTATCCTCCTATATATTCTAGTTCCACCCAAGAACAAGTGTTCTTGGGGGAGCCAAAAAAGTAGTGGCCAGAATCCTAGATGGAACTAACTCCTTCCTTACACTCTACCTAGCCATCACTGTTTGGTATTTCTATTTTGTTACCATATCTTCAGCATGAAAGGTACTTCTGCTCTACCATGGGAATAGGGTGCCTAGAGGGTAAAGCTGTATTGTAACACCCATCATATTAAAGCAAAAGTGCATGCCAGTCAGAAAACAGAACTTCCATGATTATGTGTGGATTATAGTACATTCCTAGATGGAAGATTTCCTTGCTTTGCAATTTTTGATTCCATGCTATACATTAGTATTGATAGAGCGTAAGTGTTATCAGAAGTTAGCTCTAGTTGACTATAATGGAGCTCCTGATAGGAATCATTGTTGTTGCAGTTGAAAAAGAGCTGATCAGAATTCTTGCTGCTTGTTAGTAACTAATTCATTAAGCTTGAAGTTCTTCGAAACACAGGGGTTTTTTGGATAGTAGTTTAATGAAAGAATGCATAAATGTTCCTAGTGGAAATTTGTAACTACTAAAAATATCTCAGAATTCTGTGGCAAGCCGTATCAGTGGCACTTATTTTCTACTGTGTTTGTGTTTTGAATCAATTTGCTTGTTTTGTTGTTTGCTTGTTTTTAAAGCAGGGATATATAGTTGTGGTTGGTCCTAAATTCATGCTAATTCTTTCTTTACTATATGTAGAAAGCAAGGCCCAATTTTCTGTTCCGCATCAGTTTCTGCTCATTAGCCTACTATGGCTCTTGAGTGTTTGTTTTGTTTTGTTTGTTTGTTTGTTTGTTTGTTTGTTTTAAAAGTAAAAGCCTCTGGGGACCCTGTGCTTCAGGTAGTAAGATCACACATGGATTTAATGAATAGGGCTTCAAGGGTTTTTTTTGTTTTTTTTTTTTGCCCAACATAGATAATAGCTGGGATACACCTTTTTTTTCCCTTTCTCCTTCCTACTGTAGATACAGAATTACTGTAAAGGAGAGAGCCTGTCCTAAACATTCAAACAAATAACAGCAGCAGCAAATACCCTTTAAAGAACAGGAAGATTTCATAGCCTTAGCCTAAGGAGTCACTGTAATTCCCATTTTATGTCCCTTCCAGAGTTATAGTGTGTGTGTGTGTGTGTACTTTATATAGAGAAAAAAGCAAAATTAGTCATTAGTGTTTGAATCACTAAACCACACCTACTTTTTGTTCTTATTGCTGAACCACAATAATCAGTGTAATAATTCTGTGTAGCTAAATGCAATGCCAACTGAGAAGCAAGTGACAGTGTCCTTCTGCCCTGGGCTTCATGTGCCAGGTAGTAGGACATTATAGTGAGGGCGTTTTTCTTTATCATTCATAAAATTAACATATTCTGTAACTGCTTATTTGCCTTATCATCCAAATCTAATTTAAATATGCCCATTGGAGCTGGAGAAATGGCTCCATGGTTAGGAGCACTTGCTCATTCTTGCAGAGAGCCCACTTAGTTCCCAGCATCCATATGTAGTGACAAACACTTCACCACCCAGAACTTCTGCTCTAGGAGATCTGCATGCTGTTCTGGCCTCCTAGCACCTGTGCTCATATGTACAGACATACACACAATTTAAAATAATCGTTTAAAAGTAAGTTGTCCAAGTAAGTGCTATAAATTAATGTATTGTGTATTTATTAACAAGAAGTGCCTTTTAAAATACTGAGTTAGTAATTGTTAATATCCTATGCAATACTGACCCCTACAGCTAGAGCACTGTAAGTTCATTTTTTAGTAAAACAGTTACCAAACCTCATTAGGGAATTTAGAGAATTTGGGGATTTTCTTCATCTTTTGAAACTTTTCTTGTAAGTAATTACAAACATAAAATTATGATAAATACTCATGAGCTTTTTCCTCCAGTGTCCTTTAAGTAACAAGTAATATATTTTTCCTTCAGTATTTTCATTTCTCTGCATTCTGTTCCTGAAGTAGGTTTACAACTGCTTTCTTAAAACAAGATCCTATCAAGTGAGATAGGTTTCTTCTAGCCACTACATTGCTGCACTCTGTTCTTTTAATGGGCAAGAGCTTCTTTACTTCTTGCTTTGGAGACCAGACCACTTCTCCCATAGGATGGACACCTAAGTCTTCTGGAGCCACTTGATGCTCCTCCTTCAGGAACTTTCTCTAATGTGGTGGGGAGACTCCTTATTAGGGCCCTTGCTTTAGTTTTGTTTCTTTGGTCTTGTTTGGTCTTGTTCCTGGAAGGACACTAGTTGCTTTTCCAAATGACAGAGATGTGTTGGTCCTCTCTCCTCCCCAGGTTCCATATCATTTCTAAGCCTTTTCTTCTAAGTGTTTTATTGACTTATTTCAGGCTAAAAAGGAACCTTGGCTCCTGTTGGCTGAGTTTTCCCATCACTGAGAGTTCTTTGACTCTTAGCAATTCAAAGTTCCTACTATCATACCCACAGTGACATTGCATCGGGCAGCTGTTGTCCAGGTCTGCTGGGCTTAGTTCTGTGCCTTCTCATCAGTTGGGACCTGTCCCTCTCCTCCGTGTCCTACTTACTCTGTAGGGATAGATGAAAAGGTTTTATGTTTACTTTCTTTGTGGTTGGGGATAGATTTTAGAGGAGGCAGCCATCATCCATGGTGACTTAGAAACCCAGACTCTCCTTATTTTCGTTTTTTTCCCCATGTAGGTAGGAATAAAATTCTATGTTCATGATAACCATGGTAGTTCAGAGTGAGTGAATGTTAGAATAGCAATTTTACTCTTTATTGGATTACTTCTGACTAAATTTGTTTTCTTACATCATTTGCACTATAGTGAGGAAACCTTGAACCCAAAATATATATGCCAAGTTATATCTGGAAGCCCCTCTCTCCTTTTAAAGTTTCTTCCAGCCCCACCCCACCTTCCCCCTTTGCTTAAGTTTCTTTCTTTGATTCATTCTTCTTGAGATGGGGTTTCACAATGTATACCAGGGTGGCTTGGAATTCACTATACAGCTCACAGTGGCCTTGGACTCATAACACCCTCCTGTTTCAACCTCACAAATGCTGGAATTATAGGCAATATCCAATTGGCTTTTTATTTTTATATAAATATAAAAATTTACTGTTCTACTTTGATTTCTGTTGTTGTGCTATATATCATGACCAGAACTAACATAGAAAGGAAAGGGTTGGTTTCATGTTGGTAATTATAGTTTATTATCAAGAATAGCCAAGGCAGGAGCTTGAAGCTACACTGGAGTGCTGTTTCCTGGCTTGCTCCCAGGCTACCACATTCAGTTACCTTCCTCAAATTTGTGTTTATATCTCTAAATGTGTCTTTGTAGGTGTATGCCACTCGCATACTTATGAATGCGAGCACACACAGATGCTAGAAGAAAGGATCCTTTTGGATGTAGTTATAGAGAGTTGTGGAATACTTTACCTATTTTGTGTTTTAAAGCCAGTTGAGAGAATACGATTGCAAATAATCTATGAGTGTAGGAATAGGAGAAAGTCAGTTTTAAACGTTGAATTATCTAAGCAGTTGTGTTCTTGTATGCTATGCTCCCTGAGTCTCACTTTGGTACTGACCTCAGTGTCCAAGATATTTGCTAAGGGCTATACTAAGGTGAAATATTTGAAATGGAGGAAGACAATGGGAGAAGTATAGCTAGGAATTGAGTTACAGGGTGGTCACAAGAGGTTACAAGAGGCTCATCTAGTAATGGGGAGAAAGCCAGGATTCTTACGCCAAATATTTGATAACCATTCTAATTGTGAAGGACACAGGAAATTTAGAGGCTTTGTTTCATACACTCTTGTTATTTAAAAAAGTTACTTTTTGTATTTACATCTTAATGGTTAAATCTGTAGAAGGTGACTTTTTCATTTTTTTTTAGTCATTTGGTTCAGAAGATTGTAATTTATGTAATACTTTGGAGTTACAAAGCTTCCAAGATGTTAATGGATATCCTATTTGCTTTCCAGCTTGGGCAATGGTAGATGGTGGTTCAAATGTGAAAGCCCGTTCTTCCTACAATGAGAAGACCCCAAAGATCATTGTGTCTCGCTCTCATGCAGGAATGGTCAAACAGGTTGCTCTTCAGACGTTTGGAAACCAGACTTCAATTATCCCAGCTGGGGGTGCTGGTATGTTCTTCCTGCTTTTTCCCATCTTGTGGTACCATATATCCTGTAGTTCCCAACATATATGATCATTCTCAGGAGACTAAATTATTTGTCTCATGCTTGGGCACAAAATAAGCAGGCAATGTATTTTTAAGACAGGCTCAAACTCCAACAAGTAGGGTTGCCTTCCCATTGCCCATGTCAGAAACCAAGTCCTACATTAATGTCAACTCTCCCTAAATCAGTACAGAAGTCCATTGCCACCACTGTGTACAGCAGTCTTCAAATTAGTTGTCACATGTGTTTATCATTGATCTGTCAGGAGGAAAGATGGAGGACTTAATGTTTCAGGTGGCAAAAATCCGTCAGGTATCATCCTAGGGATCACTAGAATGGCTAATCTGTGGATCACTGAATTCTTCAACTTGTACATTTTGCATGAGTAAGTCTTGTATTCACCAAATTTATCATATATCCTCTGCTCTTATATTATTTCATTATCAATCAGAGCCCACAGTTCAAAAACCAGACAGTAGTCAATAATCAGATATTGTGAGCCATATGTAGTTTTTGGCATATCATCATCTGATTAAGTCAACTTCTAAAATGTTTAATTTAATTACTATAAGATGTCTATAAGAGCAGAACATAACTTGGATTTAGCTTGAAGAGGCCACTTGATGAATGTTTTTCATGTCAAAATATTAATTTAGGTAAATAAGTTCAAAACATTGGTATTGCAACTGCTTTTCAGCAGTGCTCAGGTAGAAGTAGTTGAATGGAAGAAGTGGCACTTGCCACCCTGGCATATTTAATTTGCTGGTTGGACTTGTCTTCTTTTCTAGGTTTTCCTAGAGAGGGCCTTGCCTGTGAGTTAGGAAAGCTAAATGTCCAGAATAGCCAGGGATGAGACAAACTAGATTGTAGATGTCGAAGTGGTGTCGTCATCGTCGTTGCTTCCTCCTCCTCCTCCTCCTCCTTCTCTTTTTCTTCTTTTGCTTCCTCCTCCCTTCTTCTTCCTCCTTTCTCTTCCTCCTCTTCCTCTTATGCAAGTGCTGTCTCATTACTTAAAGAAAGTGGGATAGTACTCTAAAGATAGGTATCATAGACCGGCTTGCTGAAATTGAGAATAGCTTAATTAGTGAGCTTATTTTGATTACATTGTTGCTACATCAATAGTAATATTGGGTTTGTTATTTGTTAACATGATTATGTTGGGAAATGATTTTAGATTTTTGCAAAGGGTGTGTAGAACACTTATGAAGGCTTCACTCTGTTCCATTTAACTATGTTCTTGAAAACACTACACACTTTTTATTAAGTGATTTGAGTAATGATCTAAATTCTCTTTCTCTTTTAGGTTATAAAGTTTTAGCACTCTTGGATGTGCCTGATATGACTCAAGAAAAAGCAGATCTATATATTCATGTGACATACATCAAAAAGTGGGATATATGTGCTGGCAATGCCATCTTAAAAGCCCTTGGTGGCCATATGACCACTCTGAATGGAGAAGAGATCAGTTACACTGGGTCTGATGGCATTGAAGGGGGACTTCTTGCTAGCATCAGAATGAACCACCAAGCTCTGGTCAGAAAACTTCCGGATTTAGAAAAGTCAGGACATTAGTAAGCATTCCTGACCACAAGATGCACCTCTTCCAGATGTGAATTATTCGGCCTGAGCTGTTGGAACTGTTGAAGTGCTGGTGGAGATGATGCATGGTTAAGGCCGCCCTGAAGTACTTTGGAAGTACTTATGAAGCAGCAGAGACTTACTTTCCCTGTAATAGGATACAAAATCAGGGAAATTAGATTGCTTCATTTCTCAAGTATTGTCTTTATTTTTGAGACTATTTTCATACAGTTGTCATATACAAGGTGCATATATATATATGTATGTATGTATATATATACATATATATATATTTGTGAATTAATATCTAGAACTGAGTCTACACTGTTATGAGTCACCATTTTCACACAACAAATGATGAGTCTGCATTGTTGATACTTCCATATAGAATGGGATTTGAGAAAGGGAAGGTTTTGTTTTATGTAGAGTTTAGTGTAACTTCTAGGTTGTATATTATTAAAAATAAAATCATTGGTGATTTTTACTCCTCAGATGGAAAGCACAAGAAGTCTCATATTCATTAATATGCAACAAGTGCTCTGTTCATCTGCCTTTCTATGGATTTCATAGAAATGGCTTAAGTCGGTTATTTTCTTTGAAATTGTACTAACAGATTGACCAGCTGGTAGAAGGTAGACAGATGACTGAATTATACTGGAATTGTCTGAGTGTTGCAGTTGATTTTCATTTCCCTATGAAAGGGGCCATTGTTCATCCTTTCTCCACTGATCAGGATTTAGTCTTCACCAGGAAAGTTGGTTCAAGTTTCAGTATTAGTCTCATGATATGCATATTTTCTCTTCAGAGATGAACTATGTTGTAAGATGCTCTAAGAATATAAATGATTCTATGATTGTTGAAAGTTACTTGACATATAGATTGAATAGTTTTAGCTATTTTTCAAGAATTATGTTTTGTTTATGTAATAATGTTTCTTAATTTTTGAAACCTTGCCAGGTTTATCTCTAGACATTCTCTTATCATCAAGAATGGCTATGACTTTTTTCTTAGCTATTAATAGACTTAAAAGAACCAAATTATCAGAGGAATTACTTTTGACATAATTCTAGTTTTCTCATTGATAAAATTTTTTTTCCCACTCAGTTGACAGAATGTGGTTAAAAAAAGATATGGTAGCATTTGTCGTGTTGCTATAACTCAGAACTTGTTTTTTTGAGCTGTATTTGTTGGTGTGAGTAGTTTTTCTTAGTATGGCCTAGAAAATTGGTATAAATAATAAATCATGGTTTTTTTCATGTGGCTTTGATGCCCTTGTAAACGTTAATGAGGAATTTCTCATTTTTTCTTTTTTAAAAATGTAAGCCTAAAGAAAATTTCTATTTATTTTCCTATTTCAGAGCTAAAATTGAGCAAAGGATGGACATTCTAGTCTGGTATATTGTGCATACTTTAGGTTTGCATGTCATAGAGCCCAAAGCCTGGCACTCCTCAGCAGGGGACTGAATCTTAATGCAGCACAAGTGCTTTTCCCCGTACTTAACAGTATGTAACAGTATGTTACAGTATGTAACGGCACTAAATTGGCCTTTGTGTGATGAAAATTCAGTTTTGGTGTTTGGAAACTTGGTATTAATTTAATAGGAGTTGTTAGTTTTTAAAACAGTTTCAGACAACTAGTCTAATCACCAGATAATATGACAGGAGAAAGGAAATCCTGCTTTCTCTGGCGAGATGCCAGAGCAGATCGTCTCACCAGAATCCTGTATTAGGAACCTCTGTGTCACTGTAACATGTCAACGCAGAAAATAGAACTTAATTGGGTAATTTTTTAATGTGCAGAAACTTTATCATTTATTACAAGTAAAACTAGTTCATATTTTGTAAGCACAATTGCTTTTGTTTTTAGTTTCATTAACAGTTATCACTAAGAATAGGAACATTGTGTGTTGGGCTCAGAAGCAAAGATGCTGGCTGAGAGGTGGAAGTAGTTTTTATAATTTGTTCGTGTTATCTAATGATTTTACGTACTTTTATAGACAGTTCATTTTTTAATATAATTTTGTTTCAAAGCCAATATACATTACAAGGAAAACAGTATTTATTTATATGAGGTATTATTGTGCCAGAACATATCTGCTGTGGAGTATGTAATATCTCTCAGAATTAATGTTAAATTGTTTTATTTCTAAAACATACCAAAACAAGTTTCTATTTAGAAACTTACCTGTTTTTCCTTTAGTAGAAGCAGAGACATCCACAGCCTCAACAGATCACACCAGCTGTCTCCTCCTCACTCACGATATCCCAGCTCCATTTTTTTTTCTTTTTTTGGCTCTCTTTCTTAGCTAGTATGCTACCTTGCCCCACGCTTAACCAAAATTTTCTTATAAACTCTTTCTTCTGTATATTGGCCACTGAACAGGTAGAATTGAGACTTTGGTAAAGTTCACAATGAAAGTGTTCAATCCTGGAAGAGGTTTAGTTAACCATTATTTTTTAGGCTTCATGAGATGTAAAGAAAATTGCCTTGGGAACCATAAACAATTCATGCTCTTATATGACTCAATACTAACATTTTTACAAAGTACCTCTTCCTGCCCATCTCAAGAATATAAGCCTGGAATATGCTAGGGAATTGGATAGGTAAGCCCACTTGAAGAACCTTGTTTTTCTGTTGGTTTTCATTCTTACATCCCAGCCTCCACTTCAGTTGAGTTTACAAGGCTGTACAAACAGTCATATTTGTCTTTGTGGTTTTTCTCCTTTCCCCAATTTTATGTTTTGTTTTGTTTTGTTTTGTTTTGTTTACTAAAATACTTAATGAGATATTAGTGATAACTAATGAACTGTCAAGAACATCTAGATTTATGTTTATATGACAGTTATGGGGCTTGTTTCCTGAGGCTCCTTTGGACTGTCTACAGATTATGTCAGAAGAAATAGGTAGGGCCAAGGTTAGGAAGAGATGGAAGATTCAGAAGCCCAGGGCAGAGAGATCAGTGAGGGTGAGAGGCTAGCATTTGCCCTGGCTCCTGTCCTCACCCTGCTCTTAGATCCGAGTTCAAAAATAAGATAAAACTCTACCTATGATGGCAGTGCTCAGGTAACTCAGGCAGAAGTACAGTCAAGTGCCAACCATTTTAACTTTCTTGATCATAGCTGATGGCCTTCCTGGGACAACCTGGAAGGTCAAAGCAAGAACTCTTGAGATTATTCTAGCTGCAACTACCAGTGGTGGCTGTGTATATTACTGCTGTGTAGAAACATTAGTAGTGTTTTCATTTTAGGTCCAAGTAAGATGTTTTTAGTGATATACCTGCAGAATGGCTCTGTCTTAAAACTGTGTAGAAAAACCCTAATCTTTAGGAGCTTTCCCTAAGGAAAAAAAAAAAAAAGTTGTGCCTTACATAGGGCGTTGTGTGTTAATTATATTAATAAGTGGGGGTAGCTTGTTCCCATTAAATGTAAGTTCTGTTAATGTGTTTTTATCAGAGTTGGGGGAAAGTCATTAAAATTAAATAAAACTGATGGATTATTTTTGCATAATGTAGCATTTATAGTTGAAGTACATTTTTCTAAGAATTGGATCATGATGTATATAAGTCTGAAATGATGTTTCATCATTTGGTTTTTAATTAAATGTAAGACCAGGATAGATTGGATTTTAAAAATCTTACTTTTCAATAAATTATTTCAGACAACTTCATATTTCTCTAATTCTCTGGAGTAACTTTGGTTAAAAAATAGCTGTTAGTGGTACAAATTTGGTGGTCTCTTAGTTAAATGATATTGTGTGTTGTTCCTAATGAGGGAAGGATTCTAATCTTGACCAGCAATGGTTGTGAGGGCTGCTTCTTCACAGTAGTGAAGTTCAGCAACAACATGGTTCTGTGAGGTGCTGATATGCATGTAAATTGTTCTTTTCTTTCATTATCAAAGCCCAGCAGGTATATGTATTCTGACTTCCCATTGACAGGATTTTTGTTTGTTTGTTTATTTTTTATTGTTATTTTTTTGTTGGGCAGTAAATTAATTTAATGGAAGAAATGAGATGTTTGCCTTTGAAATAATACAGGACAAACTCTGAAGAATGATGAATAATACTAAGACAGCTGATTATATATTGTGTTTGTGGTCATTCCCTAAAGTTATTATATAATATATCTTATAAAGTGCAAAAGCAGGGGTTGTAATGTTTTGTCAGTATATTTAATTAATATTTTAAGGTGTAAAACAGAGGTCATTCTGGAAAGACTTGTTCCTCTGTTTAAAGAAAAAAAAAAAAAAACCTAGGAAAGAAACACACTAAGTTAACATGAGATACTTAACCTGAAAGAAATCTCATGTCCTCACATATGGTCTTCAGCCTTTATAGTGTGGAGACATTTAGAGAAGGACCCTTCGTGTCCTGTACTTGCAGTGACCAGCACCGGCCTTTGTAGTGTAACAGGGTGTTGAGAGTGATGGACTACATGTTCATAGGACTTGTTCACATTGACAGTGCTGCCTTGACCAGCCTATGCCTGTGTCACCAGAACTGTGTCCTTTCCCTAATATTTTAAACTATTTTTTTATCCTCTCTTCCTGTTAATGCATTTCTTAAAATGGGTCAACGGTGAGAGAAATTTAAATATTTACCTTTGAATACTTCTCTCTTTTCATATATATAAAGCCATGGAAGAAATAAGCTGTTTTCCTTTGGCAGAGATGCCACATTTTCTTAACAGGCTCTGACCTGCCAACCCACTTCACCAGATTGAAGTGGAGGTCAGTGGTGTTACCTGAAGAAACATCTCCATCCATGGCCTTAGAAGAGTGCTTTATGCCTCACCACACCACTTTTATAAATGCTATTAGTGTTCTTGCTAAGGAGATGGAGGATGTCTGGTTTTGTGTGTGCGTTTTCACCATATCCCCAGTACCTAGAGTCTTGCACAAACTCAGTCCAGACTGTGTGTTGAGTTGAACTAAAGGGTCACTACTAGTGTTAGCATGCTTCATACCTCAGTAGTATAAGCTAGTTGTTTCCTTTGCTGATATTTGTAATTATTACCCATACACACTACATTGTTTTTGTTGTTGTTTTAAAAGTTAGGCCTTTTCGCTAGATACTACACCATGGTCAATTAACTGTAAAAAAAATAAAAATGTGATTGCTTCTAATGAAATAATTTCCCCAAACCCTGCCCCTGAATATACTTTGACAAGTGAAATTTGAATTCATCAAATAAATCAGTCATGTCTGAAAAGGTTCCTATGCTGTGTTGGTGTTTCTCTATTCAGTTTGCATCTTTTTATTTTAATGTATAATTTTGTAGCATTAAGAGTATCTACAATATTGGGCAGTCTTTAGTAACTATTTCCACAGCCACATGTCCAGTCTGAGAAATGTTACTAAATAGTGGCTTCCATTCTACCTTTGTACAGTCACTGAAAACTTTTGTCTCCAAATGTATCTGCTTATTCTCTGTTCTCTCAACATACACAAGAAGCAATGTTTGAGAATGGGTAACAAAGAAAAGAAAGGAAAAACATCTAGTTGAATTTTGACCCATTTTGAAATGTGAGGCAGGAAATAAATCCATGTCCTGAAGCAGCAGGAATAAGGGTTCAAATACCGTGGTGTTGAGGACAAGGACAGGGGATGAGAAAAGACAAAAGCAATAGCTGGGTTCAGGAGGTTTTTCATGAGTATACAGCATATGTCCCATTGGCAGGAGGAGAATGGGCAAGATCAGTAAAGAGCTAAGTCAGACAGTGTTGGCAGAGAGCACAGGCTAGCTCAGGCATACCTGCCTTGGCACTGATAACCATAGCCAAGGGGCAAGAGTTGGGTCCCCAAAAATGCAAACTGACTCTTTGAAAGCACTAGTTCCAAGATTAAACTGGGCTTGCTCAGTCTTTTCTTGCACAAGGACACAGCCAAAGTTCATCTGAGTATCTGAGAAAGTCTGGAATTAGTCTGGCTCCCTACAGATACATACCCAAAACAACCAACAAACCAAGCAACAAAAAAAATTTGTATAAATATATTGCATTTTCTTTTTATTCCTATAATGAAATGTTTGAGTTTGGAACTTGATTTAGTTTAACTTTCTGGAGGTCCAAGGACACAACACGGATGGCTTTGCTGAGATGAAGGCTTTATAGTGGATGATATGGTAGGAGTGTGTCAGGGCCAAGAGGTTATATCACAAAATAGGAAGGTTTTTATAACTCATTCTCTAGAACACTGACAAGGTTACAGGAGAACTTTGTTAATCCTAAGGATTTGCTAGCCCTACATCTTGCCTGTGTCACATGGCACATAACCATATTGAAACCCAAGTCTCTATTACATGAACACTTGAGAGACAAATGTCTCCAAGTAGAGCAAGTGATGTTACGATGGAGCTATCAGCCTGGTCCAGTGATCTAGGCCTATAATTTCACCTGCTTAAAAGATGTGGGGCAAAAAGCACAAATTCAAGGCCAGCTGGGCAATTTGATGAGACAGTGCGTCAGATGTTTTTAAAGAAGTGACAAGAATGTTGGAGATACATAGTGTGGTGGTAGTGTTTACCTGGCATGCACTTTGAGGTGCTATGTTCAATCCCCAGCACCTGAAGTGGCTTAGGGACAAGAAAGAACAGTGAACCATTGCTGGAATGGCCTAATTTACATATTTGGCATCCATTTGAAGTCTATTACCAATGAGCTTTCTGAGAAGTTCATTTTAGTCTCTTAGATTGTCACAACTCACCTTTGTGGCTCTACCTCAGTGAGACATCATGGCATGAAAAAAAATCTGTTTCTTGGCAGTCAGCAAATCAATGTCATTTGCTCTGGCCCTCTGTCACAATCAACATGAAAGGGAAGTTGACTTTTTGGCATTGGGACAGTTTGTGTTGTGGATTATGAGAAAGCAAATATATGGGTCTTGATCCCACCAGGTGAGAGTAAGTTCACTAGCACAATTTTTGAGCCAGGCTTGAGGAAAGCTTTATTAAATACTTGTCTGAATGATGGACAGGTGCATACCTAGAATTCCGAGAGAAAGGCAGAACAAACAATGCTACATATCTCCTGCCTGCATCCAGTCAAGGACAAGCACACATTCTGACATACTTCTTGCCTATTTACCTCCTGCCTATTTGTGCTCAAGCAGATCTCGGGCAGTTGAGGCAACCAACCTTGTTTATACAAGTTGAAAAACATGGTTTGTTATTTACAATGAACAGCCCCCAACATTCCAGGAAGTTATCTGTCTTTAGGCAATTAGGGCTTACTGGGTTATCTGTCCTTGGGGAAGTTGGGGCTTTCAGGTTAGAGGCATTTTTTTGTTTTATAGATATGTTAATATATAGTAATTTAAACTTAGTACATAACTTTAAGCCTCACACCTGGAAGGAAGGTGAGGGAATCAAAGGGACAAAAGAGACCACAATGGAACTTTTGCCATTACTTATGGAAAGTAATTGCATTACTTTGTTGTTGCTGTGACAAAAAACCATGAACAAAAGCAAGTAGAGGAAGAAATTTCCAGATGGAGAGTCAGTGTTGGTGGCTAGCACACCGCAGGAAGAGCAGGAAGCCAGCGGATAACATTTTCTTCTGCTTGCAAAAAACGAAGAGCAAGAAGGAAGTTAAGAACACTATAACCTTCAGAGCCTACCCTACTCACCCACCCTCATTCACCCCCCCCCCCCCCCCCCGCCCAGGGATAAGACTTCCTCCATTTTAAGGCTGCATCTCATAGCTCTAACAATCCCTGGCCCTCACATTATCATAGCTATCTGTCTTAGGGTTTTTTTTATTACTGTGAAGAGACAATGTGTTTTATAAAGGAAAACATTGGGGAGGGGGGCTGGTCTACAGTTTCAGAGATTTAGTCCATTATGTACAGTCATGGCAGGAGACAGCAGCATGAAGACAGACATGGTGCTGCAGAAGGAGCTGAGTGTTTTCTTCATCTTCATATGCAGGCAGCAAAAGATTGTGAGCCACCCTGAGCATAGCTTGAACATGTAAGACATCAAAGGCTGCCTCCACAGTGACACACTTTCTCTGACAAGGCCAAACCTCCTAATAGTGCCACTCCCTATGGCCAAGCATTCAAACACATGAGTCAATTGGAGCTATTCCTATTCAATCTACCACAGGACCTCTTGGTGCAACATGTATCTAGTCCAACTTTTAACGTCCCCATAGTCTTTAACAGTCTCAACAATTTAAAGTTGAAAGTCATTTCCGAGACTTAAGACAGTCTCTCTTAGGTCTCACAAACCCTGGACAGAAAGCCTGGGGTGCCTTATTAACATCAGATCAGACTCTTGGCAAGCTCTCCAGGCATCATTCAGTACCAGCAGCTCTTCCTAGCACTTCTCCCTCCCTCCCAGGAGCTGGACTTCTGATTCCCTTCCCTCGGCCTGATCCCTATAAGATTCAGCCATTTGCCTACACCAATCTCCTGGCCAGGCTACCTCTCTTGGGTCAGTGGCTTCTCTCTTGCTCTCCCCATCTTTCCTCTCATGGTCCAGTTTAGTCAGCTGGCCATGATCAGCCTGGTCTCTCTTCTCTGACTGCTTTCTCCTTTATATCTACAAAAGAAAATCTTCATGCTTTAGAGTAGTCGTGTCCTCTTTTAATTTCATTTCTTTTCATTCTGTCCCTTAACCATGACCCCATTACAAAGCAAATTAGTTACCGAAAATGTACAATGGCACAAAATATCTATTACCATTCCAAAATGGAGAAATGGAGAACAGTAAGGAAGGATCAGACCAAAGCAAGACCTCACCAGGGAAACACCAAATCCTATAACTCCCTATCTGGTGTCGGGAGCTTTCCTTTCAAAGGGCTTATGTGGCTCCACAACTTCAGCTTTGCCAGTTGCAGCATACATTTCTCTCTCAGTTCTCCTTGGTAGATGTCTCACAATTGTGGCATTTCCATGGTAGTCATCACAGCCCAGGCTTCAGGCTTTACCTGCACAGCTGCATGCAATGGGCACAAAGGCCACACTCGTAGGAGTTCGGCCCTGCCATGCAACAAACTTGCATACCTGCTCACTTTTGCATCTTGCGAACACCAGGTTGACAACACAGACAAGTTGACCTTTAAGCTAGGGAGGGACCACACTAGCAGCTTTTGTGTACACTTGCTTGCTTTTGCCAGTAGGTGTCAGAGGCAGGCATCATATTCTGACTCTCTTGCCTTTGGAGATCCTCTCCTCTCCCTAGTGCCTTACGAGGCACCTAAACTCTTATTATTAACCTCTGTAGTTATTCAGATTGTAACACACATAACAAGAGCTTAAAAGCTAACATCTATTTGTAAGAAAAACAGGCTGTATTTATCTTTTGTAGGTCTGGGTTACCTCACTTCGAATTATTTTCCTATCTCCTCTCATTTACCTTCAAACTTCATGATTTCCTGTTTCTTGACAATTAAATAATATTTCTTTGTGTAGATATATTATTTTTATTAACCATTTGTCAGTTGATAGACTTCTAGGTTATTTACAATTTCAATGTGGATGAACAAGTTATCTGTGGAGTAGAATGAAGAATATTACAGGTATATGCCAACGAGTCTTGAGGTAGATTGATTATCAGATTCCCAAGGAGCAGCCATACTTTCTGTCACAGTAGCTATACCAGTTTATGTTTCCATAGTTTTTGTCTTACATTTTAACTTTTTGAGGCAAGGTGTCATAATTCAGGCTAGCCTCAAACTTATAATTCTCCTGTCTGAACTTCCTAAATTCTGATATTATAAGCTAAAAGCTTATATTTTTAAACTGTAAAACAGGAGTCAAAAAGCCTAATTTAGAAATAGTTTTTGGATAGGTAGCAAACAGTAACTTTTAAACTGCCCAGGCTGAGTGCTTGCCTTGCTTCAGTTTCACTGTGTATAACTCCTTTCTGCTTTGTTTAGTTATGGCTACTATTGCAATGATAATTATTTGACTTATATATCTTCAATCCAGTGAAAATAAGAAGACAGATGGAGCAGAAAGCTGGAGGCAAGAACTGACGCAGAGGCAATGGAGGACTGCTGCTTGCTGGGTTGCTTTCCATCACTTTCTCAGCCTGATTTCTTATATAGCCCAGGACCACAACCCAGGAATTGTACCACCCACAATGGGCTTTGCTCTCCCTGTCAATGACTATTTTAGAAAATGCTCTACAGACTTGTCTATAGTCCAGTCTTCTGGAGGCATTTTTCCATTGTGGTTTCTTCCTCTCCGTTGTGTCAAGGTGCAATAAACTAGCCAGAATACTTGTAATTATCTTTCCACTTTTTATTTCAGTGACCTCATACTGACTTTTCTTTTTCCTTCTTTCATTTTAGAGCACTCTCCAACTATCCATATGCCTTGGTTACCTTTGTGCTGTTAAACACCATGACTAAGGCAACTTATAAACAAAAAGCATGTAATTTGCCTTATAATTATCAGGGTTGCGGTTAGAGTTCAACAGTGATACTTTTGTTCTAATAAGGCCACACCTCTTTTTACTTCCAAAATAGTTTTTGTCAGCTTAGGATAAAGTATCTAAGTATTTGAGACTGTGGGGAGTATTCTATTCAAACTAGCACACTGTTCTTTCTATTTATATCTAGAGGTTCATTTATAGACTTCTATTCACCGTATCTATTATATTCTCTCAAGACTATTTTCAATTGTCATCTCTTTGTTTTTGATCCCAAGTTTGTATTGCTTCCACTTTAAATAATGTTTTCCTATGTGTTAGATCCATATTTCAAAGCAAGTATATTTTATTGACTATACTATAATGTCTCTCAACTAACATGCTTAGACCTAAAGTAACTGTATTTCACTGTACAACCTCTGCAGTTTCCTTAGCTAGGAAAATCAGTTTATATCCTCTTAAATCAAAATATAAGTTATTTTTCTGTCGTGAACCTCCATGGCCTGGAAGGGGTTGAAGTGGAACACAAACTCGGAGACTGATGCCTTCAGACATTCCAGCTCTCTAACTATACTGAAGGCTTGCTGATAACTTCTAAAAAGCCATTAAAAAAAAAAAACAAAAAAAAACCAACAACAAACTTTCTTGCTCATCCTGAAGGTTAAAAACTTCTGTGTTAGGTGATTAACACAGGTATCCTAAGGGCTGGAGATAGATTGACATTTATTCTATCTCTGCAGTAACTGCACAGCTCTAACCCCCCAGCCTGCAGTACTGGTAAAGATGGTAGAATAACTTGTTTTTTTTCTTCTTTTTTTTTTCATTAATTTTAGCCATTTCTCTGTTGGTTCTTTTGTTGTTGTTGTTGTTTTGTTTGTTTGTTTGTTTGTTTGATCACAGATTTACTTTGGTGTGTATCTTCTCCCTAATGAAACAGTTCTTTGTTCCATAAAGCCTGTTTATTGATCTTCTTGCACTACCAATTTCTTCCCTGATCTTGTCTACTTATTGCTGTCTACTACTTTTTAATTTAAATTCCTTTTTTTTCCTCATAGACTTTGTGATACATCATTAAATTATTTATTAGAGACCTCTTTTTTCAGGCTAAAGGTATGGATCACCTGCTAGGATTTATTGCTGCTTTAAAGAAGACCAAATTCATAGCATCCATATTGAGTGACTTCCAACTGCCTGTAATTCCAGTTCTAGAGGGTCCAAGATTCTTTTCTGGCCTCTGTGGGAAAGTGTATTCATGTGTACATATCCCCACCCACACATACACTCATACATAAAATTAAAAATAAAAATAAATCTTAAAGATCTCTTTTGAATGAAAACACTATTACCTTTAAGACTTTCTCTTATACTTGCCAAATTGTGCTACCATGTATATTTGTCATGTGTATTTGATGGTTTTAATTTTCCTCCTGATTTCAAAGAACATAATTGACAGAAGAGCCAAGGAATCTACAGGAGACCCTGGGAGGGAACAGCAGTTGTAGATTCAATAGTTTGCCCAGGACAATGAAGTTCTGGACCCCTTCTGCAAGTAATAAGAAAAATGACTGTCACTTTCCAAACATTCAAAAACACCTCTTGTAGCCTACATAATTGAGAACATACAGAGAGGAGAAAACAGTTCTCTCTAGTCCTATTGGCACATTACAAGGACATCAGAGTACATTCTTGACACCGGACAACACATACACCTCTGTAGGTGAGTTTCCCAGCAGCAGTATCATCACGTTATGATCCTGCCTAAAGACATAATTAATCCCTATATAATAAAAGTGGATGAACTTATCCACAAAATAACAATGCTCCATGCATTTTAGACTTTAAGGCGTTGCACATTGTTCTTTTCACAGCTTATATGAATCCCCCATCTCATAGGACTTTGAGATTCTGTAGAATAAGTTTTGTGATATAAGGTAGCTTTTACTAATACATTTTTATGTTTAGTGGTAGATAAATGGGAGAAGGGAGATATCTCCATTCACTAGCAATGGTACGACAACATATCTTGGACCATGTCACTTATACATTAAAGAACTTTTTGCTCCAGTTCTAGAAGCTAAGCAGTACCTAACCAAGGTACCAGCAGAGTCATTACTCCATCTCTTGTATCCTCACATGACAAAGTCACTGGGAAGTAATAAATGATGTTATGCATTAGAACTGTGGCCAACGAGAAGCCAAATTGTCCTAGAGAATACCAGGCTGTAGTGGGTGATGCATTTCCACAGCATGACTCCCAGACAGGTGAAGTCTGTATGAGTTAAATGATGCATTAAGTATCAATTTCAAGAAACTACTCCACCTGGCAGAGTTTTCAAGACTCCAGATCTCAAGGCACTGCCACCTAACCAATGCCATAACAGTTTTTAAAATGCTGCTCTAAGGCAGATGCTACACTGAGAAGGTCACAGGGTAAGAGCAGTGAACTCTGTGAATATGGGCTCAGTGCTGTGCCTCTATTGCTATCAAACAAGCTCCTATGTCAAAAGCAATGCTTTATACAACATTGTGGCCAGTGAATCAAGTCACTATGGACAGTTAAGGTCTGTATACATTTAGAATGTGTGACCATTTTAATAGCAACCAAACCCTGTCATTTCCAAATGGAATTCATCCTCTGTAATCAGTCTTCCATAGTGCTTATCCCTTTGGGGAACAGTTCCATGTCTGACTCTACGGTAAGTATGTGCACTCAGCGGCAGCTATAGTCAGGCTAGGCTGGTTTTGTAAATGTTCTGAGTACATTATAATGTCTACCACTGCTAACCTGACTATTTTGTTTTTCTTGAACATATGAGACAAGGAAGGACAAATGAACAAGGAATCTAGCTAAAATTTAATGAGCTCATTGTACTAGTAAAACCTAATTATGACACCTGTTACTAAGCACTCACAACAGATACAAATTTTATCATATACCATATACATTTGGACATATGCTCTATTTCCATACTCCTTTCCAGCTCCTTGCCACAGATTTTCCAGGTGGGCTATTTCTAAGGCATTGATTCCACAATTATTCCCATCCTAGTAGCCAGTACAGACCCATGTGTGTGATCATCTTTTCTTTCAGTCAGAATGAACAGTCAAATGCGCCTCATAGACTGCTGTCCATGAGAAGGGATTCCTCTTACCTCTATTCAGAGACATCTAATATAGGCACAGCTAAACCCTTGAGAGGTCCCTGCATGTCCTATAGGACCATGTGTGAGCTGAGGTCAACTTTTTTTTCTTTGCTAAAAAAGTCATAGGGAATTCTCGTAAAGATATGGCTATGAACTGAGAAAGAAGAGATAAAGCAGAACCAAGGCCATAGAGACATGTCCAGCTCTTCTTCTAGCTGACTCATCCTTTACAGGACGGATGACTCCAGACCCACAGAGAAGAGCCACTAACATATTCAAGATGCTGGGGCTTCTCCAAACACTTTTTTCTCAAGATGGCAGAGAAAACAATTTCCTGTTCACTCTCATTGACACACAGCAAAGGAGTGAACTAGGAGAGAAACCCACACATATATTTTTTTCCTTTTTTTTAATTGGATATTTTCTTCATTTACATTTCAAATGTTATCCCCTTTCCTAGCTTCCCCTCCGAAAAACACCCTCCCCTTATCCCCTCCACTCTCCCCCTGCTCACCAACCCACCTGGCCCTGGCATTCCCTACACAGGGGCATAAAGCCTTCACAGGACAAAAGACCTCTCCTCCTATTGATGTCCGACTATGCCATCCTCTGCTGCATGTGCAGCTGGAGTGATGAGTCCCACCATGTGTGATCTTTGATTTGTGGTTTAGTTCCTAGGACCTCTGAGGATACTGGCTAGTTTATATTGTTGTTCCTCCTATGGGACTGCAAACCCCTTCAACTCCTTGGGTTCTTTCTCTCCTTCATTGGGGATCCTAAGCTCAGTCCAATAGGTAGCTGTGAGCATCCACATCTGTATTTGTGAGGTACTGGCAGAGACTCTCAAAAGAGAGCTTTATCAGGCTCCTGTTAGCAAGAATTTGTTGGCATCCACAACAGAGTCTGGATTTGATGATTGTAAATGGGATGGATCCCCAGGTAAGTCAGTTTCTAGATGGTCATTTCTTCAGTCTCGACTCCATACTTTATCTCAGTAACTCCTTCCATGGGTGTTTTATTCCCCCCATCTAAGATGGGGGGAAGTATCCACACTATGGTCTTCTTTCTTCTTCAGTTTCATGTGGTTTGTGAATTGTATCTTGGAAATTCCAAGCTTCTGGGATTCTGGGATAATATCCACTTATCAGTGAGTGCATATCATGAGTGTTCTTTTGTGATTGGGTTGCCTCACTCAGGATGATATTTTCTAGTTCCATTCATTGGAATGTGTATGAATTTCATAAATCGATTGTTTTTAATAGCTGAGTAGTACTCCATTGTGTAAATGTACAACATTTTCTGTATCCATTCCTCTGTTGAGGGACATCTGTGTTCTTTCCAGCTTCTGGCTATTATAAATAAGGCTGCTATGAACATAGTGGAGTATATGTCCTTATTACATGTTGGAACATATTTTTGGTATATGCCCAGGAGTGGCATTGCTGGATCTTCTTGTAGAACTATGTCAAATTTTCTGAGGAACCACCAAAATGATTTCCAGAGTGGTTGTAGCAGCTTATATTCCCACCAGCAATGGAGGAGTGTCCCTCTTTCTTCACATCCTTGCCAGCATCTGCTGTCACTTGAGTTTTTGATCTTAGCCATTCTGACTGGTGTGTGGTAAAATCTCAGGGTTGTTTTGATTTGCATTTCCCTGATGATTAAGGATGTTGAACATTTTTTCAGGTGCTTCTCAGCCATTCAGTATTCCTCAGTTGAGAATTCTTTATTTAGCTCTATACCCAATTTTTAATTAGGGTCTTCTGAAGTCCAACTTCTTCAATTGTTTATATGTATATGTATTGGATATTAGCCCCCTGTTGTATTTAGGATTGGTAAAGAAAGACCTTTTACCAATTTGGTGGTTGCCATTTTATCTCAATGACAGTGTCCTTTATCTTACAGAAGCTTTGCAATTTTATGAGGTCCCACTTGTCAATTTTTTATCTTACAGTACAAGCCACTGCTGTTCTGTTCAGGAATTTTTTCCTTGTGCCTATATCTTCAAGGCTCTTCCCCACTTTATCCTCTATAAGTTTTAGTGTCTCTGGTTTTATGTGAAGGTCCTTGATCCACATAGACTTGAGCTTTGTGCAAGGAGATAAGAACCGATCAACTTGCCTTCTTCTACATGATAACCGCTAGTTGAGCCAGCACCATTTGTTGAAAATGCTGTCTTCTTTCTACTGAATGGTTTTAGCTCCTTTATCAAAGATCAAGTAACCGTAGGTGTGTGGATTCATTTCTGGGTCTTCAGTTCTATTCCATTGATCTAACTGTCTGCCACTGTACAGTACCATGCAGCTTTTATCACAATTGCTCTGTAGTACAGCTTGAGGTTGGAGATGGTGATTCCTCCAGAGGTTCTTTCATTGTTGAGAATAGTTTTTGTTATCCTAGGTTTTTTTGTTATTCCAGATGAATTTGCAAATTGCTTTTTCTAAAACTATGAAGAATTGAGTTGGAATTTTGATGGGGATTGCATTGACTCTATAAACTGCTTTCAGGAACATAGCCATTTTTACTATATTAACCCTGCCAATCCATGAGCATGGAAGATCTTTCCATCTTCTGAGATCTTCTTAGATTCCTTTCTTCAGAGACTTGAAGTTCTTCTCAAACAGATCTTTGACTTCCTTAGTTAGAGTCACGTCAAGATATTTTATATTATTTGTGACTATTGTGAAGGGTGTTGTTTCCCTAATTTCTTTCTCAGCCTGTTTATCCTTTGTGTAGAGAAAGGCCACCTATTAGTTTGAGTTAACTTTATATCCAGCTATTGCATTAAAGTTGTTTATCAGGCTTAGGTCTTCTCTGGTGGAAATTTGGGGTCACTTATATACTATCACATCATATGCAAATATTTTGACTTCTTCCTTTCCAATTTGTAACCCTTTGATCTCCTTTTGTTGTCTAATTCCTGTGACTAGGACTTTAAGCACTATATTGAATAGGTAGGGACAGAGAGGGCAACCTCGTCTAGTTCTTGTTTAGTGGGATAGCTTCAAGTTTCTCTCCATTTAGTTTGGTCTTGGCTACTGGTTTGCTGTATATTGTTTTTATTATGCTTAGATATGGACCTTGAATCCCTGATCTTTCCAAGACTTTTATCATGAACAGGTATTGGATTTTGTCGAATGCTTTCTCAGCATCTTATGACATGATCACGTGATTTTGTCTTTGAGTTTGTTTATATAGTGGATTATGTTGATGAATTTCATATATTGAACCATCTCTGCATCCCTGGGATGAAGCCTACTTGAACATGATGGATGATTGTTTTGATGTGTTCTTGGATTCATTTTGTGAAAATTTTATTGAGTATTTTGGCATTGATATTCGTAAGGGAAATTGGTCTGAAGTTGTCTATCTTTGTTGGGTCTTTGTGTGGTTTAGGTATTAAAGCAATTGTGGTTTCGTGGAACAAATTGGGTGGAGTATCTTCTGTTTCTATTTTGTGAAATTATTTGAGGAATATTGGAATTAAGTCCTCTTTGAAGGTCTGATAGAACTCTGCACTAAACCCATCAGGTCCTGGGCTTCTTTTGGTTAGAAGATTATTAATGACTGTTTCTATTGCTTTAAGGGATATGCAACTGTTTAGATCATTAATCTGATCCTGATTTGTCTTTGGTACCTGGTATCTGTCTAGAAAATTGTCCGTTTCATCCAAGTTTTCCAGATGTGTTGAGTATAGACATTTGTAGTAGGATCTGATGATTTTTTTTGGATTTCCTCAGATTCTGTTTTTTCTCCCTTTTAATTTCTGATTTTGTTAATTAGGTTACTGTCACTTTTCCCTCTTGTTAGTCTGTCTAAGGGTTTATCTATCTTGTTGATTTTCTCAAAGAACCAGCTCCTGGCTTCATTGATTCTTTCTATAGTTTTTTTTTTTTTTTTTTTTTTTGCTTCTATATGGTTGATTTCAGCCCTGAGTTTGATTATTTCCTGCTGTCTACTCCTCTTGGGTGAATTTGCTTCCTCTTGTTCTAGAGCTTTTAGGCCTGCTGCCAAGCTGCTCCTGTATGCTTTTTGGAGGCACTCAGAGCTATGAGTTTTCCTCATAGGACAGCTTTCATTGTATCCCATAAGTTTGGATATGTTGTGGCTTCATTTTCATTAAACTCTAAAAAGTCTTTAATTTATTTCTTTATTTCTGCCTTGACCAAGTTATCAGTAAGTAGAGTGTTGTTCAGCTTCCATGTGAATGTTAGCTTTCTATTATTTATGTTGTTATTGAAAATCAGACTTAGTCCATGGGGATCTGATAGGGTGCATGGGATTATATCAATATTTTTGTATCTGTTGAGGCCTACTTTGTGACCAATTATATGGTCAGTTTTGGAGAAGGTACCATGAGGTGCTAAGAAGAAGTTATATCCTTTCGTTTTACAATAAAATGTTCTGTAGATATCTGTTAAATCCATTTGTTTCATAACTTCTGTTAGTTTCACTGTGTCTCTGTTAAGTTTCTGTTTCCAGGATCTGTCCCTTGATGAGAGTGAGATGTTGAATGTAGCTGCCTGCAGCCACACTAACTGGGTTCCTGAGTGAAAGGCAGGAGCTGTATGGGAGAGAATGATGAGAGAAATGATGGAGGCTAAGACACGTTTCTGTTCAAGGCCCCTGAAGTTTACCTAGAGTCTGTGCTTATAAAGACAGTAGGCCTATCCCCAGCCAGCCCATTCCTGGTGCCTGGAGCCAGCCCGTAGCAATCTACAGGGTCTGTCTCCAGAACGTCTCAAGGACCTTTCAGCAGGAAGCAGAGTCTTGGAGAAGAGCAAATAGAGCCACCAAGGTCTGAAGGCTCTAACCTATGTAATCGCCTTCCTCGTGGCAACAAGGTCAAAGTCTGGATCAACCTGTTTCAAGGATGAGGGAGGTTACAATTCCTCCCTAAATATATAATAAAAATTAGCTGGACTGGGGCATAAAATTTATTTATGCTCCATAGTCCTGCCTGGGAGTTATGGTGGCTGGTGGCTGTGCCTAGCTTGGGGACTCAGATTTTTCCGAACTATTCTTATCTGTCAAGGAGAATATATGCAGCTTGTTTGTGTTTATTTTGCACAAACATGTTCTGTGGTGTATTATTAGTAAACCATGGCCTCTTGGCATATACCTCTGTCTTAGATTGATATAGTTCCGAAATCTGGTTGCCCATCATTGACTGACCAGCCCTCATAGCTCACCTTGTTCCTAAATCAGACCAAAGCCACAATATATACATAAAATGCTTCTTCATATCGATGAATTTCTGCCACCTGCTTTTGCTGGAGGTGAGCTGTACACTCTCTGAAAACAGGCTGTAAGGCGTTGACTGACCTGCTTGAAAAACAAGGTCAAGACACTTGAAAAACAACAGGATAAAAACTTCTTTTTATTTATTTTTTATTTGCTATTTTTTGGCAAAAATAAACATTAATGTAAAATCATCCTTCTTCACCTCAAAGTTTTAACATCCTATTATAAGGCTGCTGTGGTGCTAATTAAGAATTAAAAATTCCTTGTTCCAAACAGCAACTGGTTATTGCAGAATATTGATATTTGACCTATTGCATACTATCATATAAAGTAAAATTGATAATCATTATCCTAAGAAAAGTTAAAAATTTATAAATTCATGCATGCATGCATCCCATTTACTGTGTTTAAAAAATAGTCTTTATATGAGAAGAAAAAAGTATATGTGAATTAAATCACATGATTATTCTTTCGAGTTTCCTCCTGTTTCAGCACAGATAATTAAATTGTATGCTGAAGATGGTGTTTAAAAATGTTGAACAATTAAGCTTTAAGTTGTATATTAATAGTTAATATTATATCTCAGAGCTTGCAATTGCTTATGCAACTTATAAGAAAAAATACTGTTTCTTTAAGAAAATTGTTTTTGGGCAGTTAAGAAATTGTTCTAAGTTGCCTGAAAAAGACCCCCAGGATTTGCTTTTGTGTTATAGAGGTTTACATAAAGCGTTAACTAATAAAGATTACAGATAGCTCCTGAAAAGATACAAACTCAGGATTCTTATATTTATTTGGGTTTTAAAAGATAGTTATTTGTAGAGACAATTTAAAGACTTTCTCTAATTTCTGATTAATAAATAAATAAATTATATACAAGTGACTATAATGACTCTTCAAGCATTCTAGTTACAATCTCTCTTCAAGAGAAACAATTGAAAGGTAATTAGTCACTGTTCATGTTATATTAAAACTGACTAACAGTTCAGTATCTGAAATTTTGATGAAAATACAAGATTGTATTTTGATGCATGAGCACCCTTTTTATATTCAACATATTAGAGCACATGCAGCATTACCTGGCTCCTATTCAAGGAAAAAATTAGTAAGCTGAAGTTAGCCACTAACAAGAAAGACTAAACAGATAAGTCCTAGCTGTTTATTTTGTAAATCTAAATAGTATATATGACTGGGCTGAATAGCCACCCTAGAAACAAATGTTCTGTTCTTGTTAGTCAAAAACATTCATGACAGTTTTGCCATCAGATGAATGTGACTCATCTGACTTGCCTTCCTTATAATCCTCAAGGACAAGGCATTGTAGAACATGCCCATCGCACTCTCAAGTCCTATTTAATTAAACAAAAAGGGAGGATAAAGGCTATGACGCCAAAGATGGCTCTATCCCTTATAATATTTACTCTTAATTTCTTAAAATTGGATAATGCTGGGAGATCACCAGCTGAAAGGCACAGACAATGGCCTCAATCGCTCAATGAAATGGTCAAGTGGAAGAATGTCCTTGATAATAAATGATATGGCCGGATCCTATTTTAATAAGATCCAGGGGAGCTATATGTGTTTTTCCACAGGAGGAAGATAATCCCTTTTGGATTCCAGAGTGCCTCACTCGAAGGATCCAGCTCTTGGACAATGAGTCACAGGAACAAGATCCCAAGACATCAATGGATCATACTTCTCATGCTGGACATTCTGGTTCCTAGTATATCTGGAGAGTTAAGATGGGGAATTATGTCAACTTTCCCTCTTCCTATGCCAGTTATGCATAACGCACAAATATTTCCACACTTTTTCACTACAGATAAAGAACTGGGACTTGCTTATTTACCCTTAGGTGAACAGATTCGGGCTTTACTAGAAAAATAGAACCTTCTTCCTACAGGGAAGCCTGTGCTTTATGTTAATTTCCTCGTTACAAGATAAGAGTCAATGTATATCCTTGTATTATCAATCAGCAGCCTGGTTAAGAAAGAGCTCTTAGGGCGTAACGACTGATATAAAGGCTGATACCATAGTTATTAGAGGATGGTGGCCTAGCCGAAAACCTGGAAATAAACTGCCTTCACAGCCAAGAATGGCACCCTTTTGCAAGGAAGGGTCCATGGAAGATTTAATGTTACCTTGGACAGGTTGCCAAGCTGAAAAATATACTTGGGCAGTAGAGAAATATTTTTCCTTTTCCCCATATATTAGTAGAGAGTATAATGATACTTTTGCTGGATATGATTTTAGTACTATGGACCCCCTCCGAACTAATACTAACCCTTTTGATCAGTGGTTGCCTTGTGGGGTTAATGGAAGCTGTACTGATCTTGTCCCCATGGCAATGATTGTAGGAGGTTCTAGTGAGAAAGGAGAATTGACCTTTGATTGGAAAGGTACCTTGAAGACCGGTCTGTCTGATAAGCAGAGTCCAAATTCTTTTAAATGGACCACCTCCAATGTTAGATATAAAAAACAAAAAGAGGTAAATTTTACCGCCACCCCGGTATGTGTATGGCCCCCGTTTTTGTAGGTGGTAAGTAACACAAGCTTAAATCAGAATCAGATAGAGATAGATTGCTCACAAGAAAAATGTTTTTATGCCTTATGCTGGGATGCTAAGAAATATCCTTTTACTTTGGTTACCCGCATACCTAGATTTGTTCCTGTTCCTGTAGATGCCCCTAATAGCTTGACTTTATTTCGAGGGAAAAGAGATTTTGGTATTTCTGCTATCATAGTTGAACTGGTGGCCACAGCAGCGGTTGCAGCCTCTATCACGGCCTCGGCACTCACTCTATCTACTACTGTTCAAACAATACAAACTATTAACGAGCTTTCTATGACAGTCACAACAGCCTTAGATAAACAGGCCACAGCCAACTCACAGATACAAGGAGGGTTGATGTTGATAAATCAACGCATCGACCTAGTCCAAGACCAAGTGGATATTCTTTGGCAGTTGGCTCAATTGGGCTGTGAATACAAGATGCCTGGCCTTTGTGTTACTTCTGTTCAGTTTGAAAATTCTACAAGAGCAGCAAATTTGTCAAAAAATTTGTCTTGTTATATGTTACAAAATTGGACCATGTAATTTGAGCAAACGCTTCGAGAGTTGAGAGTTGCTATTCTACAAGTGAATTCTACGTGTCTTGACTCTTCGCTGATGAAGGGCTTCTCCACCTGGATTTCCTCTGCATTTTCCTACTTTAAGGAGTGGGTGGGGGTAGGCTTGTTTCCCGTGATCCTATGCGGTGGAGCGTTGCTTTTGCTCTGGATGGTCTGTAAACTTAAAGCCCAAACAAAAAGGGACAAGATGGTGATAGCCCTAGCACTTGCAGCATTAGAACACGGTACCTCCCCTGATATATGGTTATCTATACTTAAGCAATAGGTCGCTGGCCACTCAGCTCTTGCACCCCACGAGGCTAGTCTCATTCCATGGGATAGAGTGAGTGTGCTTCAGCAGCCCAGGAGAGTTGCACGGCTAAGCACTGCAGTAGAAAGGCTCTGTGGCATAAAATGAGCCTATTCTAGGGAGACATGTCATCTTGTATGAAGGTTGAGTATCCAAGTGTCCTTCCCCCAGGAAAAACGACACGGGAGCGGACCAAGACCCCTCCGGGTGACGAGCCTGGGAGAAGGTTTTGTGTAATGCCCCTATTTTGCACACTGGGGATTTGACCTCTATCTCCACTCTCAGTACTGGGTGGTCTGTTGCCTTTTAAATAAAAGAAAAGAGGGAGATGTGAGGAGCCGCCCTTGCAATCGCCATTACAAGATGGCGCTGATATCCGGTGTTCTAACTGGTAAACAAATAGTCTGCGCATGTGCTAGGGTATTTTTCTATTCCTTGTGCCCTGCCTGTCCCGTGGCGTCATCTGGGCTGATGGTGAGCAACCAGTCAGGGTGAAATATGTCTCCAAACGCTCTTGTGGTCTATTTAAGGAACGAGTTTCCTGTGTTCTGGGCCTCCTCCCCCAGAAGCTGATCATCTTTCTCTCGAGATGCATTAAAGCTATGCTACAGAAGAACCTGTGTGTGTCCTGTGTGTGTGTCCTCACTGGAGAGACTCCTTATCATCACAGACACAGGGATGTCCAGGTACTCTATTTAGTTGCAAATTGCAACGATTAAGCTTAGACTCTGACCTCAGAGTGTAGGAGAGGTGACTTTGAGAATCAACAGAAAGGCTGTAAATTCTCTGGAAATGGAGGCTGTGCTCCAAATTAACTCTTCCAGCTAAAAAAAGATTTTTAGTCATCATCAAGATTGGAATCATACTTACTAGAAGATTCAAGATCTGTGTCCACTTGATGAACCAATCTTTCAGGCAGCCATCGCGCTCCATCTTCTTTTTGTGAAGAAAAAAAAAAAAAAAAAAAAAAAAAAAACGCAGACAGAACCTCTTCCCCAAATTAAAACAGAGTCTGGACCATTCCATGTATTAGTTAATGAGTCCCGCCATTTAACCATGGCGTAAGAACTGGAAGTAACTGGATGCCAGTGGCGATCTGCTGCAGACTGACCTTTAATGTCAGTTTGCAAGAAATTTAAAACAAAAAAGACAAAAGTAAGATGTGCTTTTGGTGACCTTGGGGGGTATAATTGCCCCTGTTTTGTTTTTACAAGTCAATTTTTCAGAGTGTAATGAGCACGTTCAACAATTCCTTGTCCTTGAGAATTATAAAAAGTCTTAGTAACATGGGTAACATTAAATTGTTGACAAAACATCTCAAATACTTGACTGTTATAGCCAGTTCCAATATCTGTTGTAATCTAATTTTGAACACCAAGTATATATACATATATAAAAATTTAACATGAACAATGGCTAACTGCACTTTTAGTTGTTTCTCTTGTAGAGCAGTTGTAACTAGAAAGCTTGTAAAAGTATTAATAGTCACATGCGCATAATTTATTTATTAATCAGAACTAAGAGTATCTATTTGCAACAATTGATTAAGTATAAGTCCTCAAGAACTAACACCATTATGTGGAAACAGGTAGAAACTGAGGACACTAAGAACAAATTTTTTACAATTTGACATGCACAGTCTCTAAAAATACTAAAATATTATCTTAAGCCACTACTATTTTGATAATGTAAAGAACGAGATTATATGGCCAATTAATTTTGTGTAAGGCCTGTAATCTGGATGGGATATAAATCTAGCATGGCATTGCCTTAAGAGGTCTTATCCAGGACAAATTTTTAAATGTCCAAAGACAGTCTTCTTAACAGAACAGCATTTTTTCTTATGAGTTTTATATGTATAAACAATTGCAAATTTGAGAATTTATAGTATCTGAGGGGCGAACAATTTTAAGCAATAGTAATCTCTGGTTGCCCGTCATTGACTGACCGGCCCTCATAGCTCACCTTGTTCCTAAATCAGACCAAAGCCACAATATATACATAAAATGTTTCTTCATATTGATGAATTAATAGTCTATATATTGACTATTAATATACAAATTAAACCTTTATTATTCAACATTTTAAAACACCATCTACAGCACACAATTTAATCATCTATGCTGAAGCAGGAGGAAACTCAAAAGAATAAACATGTGATCCAATTCACATATAATTTTCTCCCATAGAAGGGTTGTTTTTGAATAGAGAAAATGGGATGAATGCATGCATGAATTTATAGAAGATACAAAAGCATGCATAAAAGCAATTTTTAACTTATCTTTAGGATAGTGATTATCAATTGTGTTTAAAATGATGGTATGCAATAGGCCAAATACCAATATTCTGCAATAACCAATTAATTGCTGTTTGGAACAAGGAACAGACACTTTGTCAGGTTTTTAAGACACAATTTTTGTTATAGTTTTTTTTTTTAAATATATGAATTTACCTTACAGCTATTAATTGACACCACAGGAGCCTTATAATTGGATGTTAAAACTTTACTTTGAAGTGAAGAAAGATAATTTTACATTAATGTTTTCTCTTGCCAAAGAATTGCTGTGGGCATATTTAATAACCATAAATAAAATAAGCAGCTAATATTTAATTACCATTGATTATAATTGATAACAATTATAAAAGCTTCCTTTATTTTCTGCAAAGCCTTTTGTTCTTTACCAATTAATTTGTATCTCTCTTGATAACATCCAACAAAGGTTTAAGTTACCTTAAGACCTTAAGGTGAGGTCTTAGCCAATTAACATCTCCTGGAAGCTTTTGAAAATAAAATTTTGAAGCAAATCAATTTTTCTTTCTTAGATTTTCTGTACTACAATTTTCTAGTATAACGAAAACCCTACATATTAAAAAGATATTGCCTCTGAATCTTATGGGGCACAAACTACTCCCCAGAACTTTAAAGCTCCTTGTGTGAGAGCAAAGATTTGAAGTAAGCTTCCCTTTAGAGGCATTAGCTAATAAAATACTTTCCACACTGAAAGATTCAAACTCTTAGCTTCTTGTATTGAAGCAGATACAATAAAAATTTTTCTTACATAATGTAAAGCTGTATTAGCCATACCTAGAGGCAAAATTTTCCAGTGATCACCAGTTCAAACGCTGTACAATTTTCAGGATACAAAAGAAAAAAAAACTTTTAAATCTATAATAACTATAAATGAAGTAGGCAAGCCAGATTGTATGCCTTCATAAGTTCTACAGCCTGATTGACTTTTATAAATTCTGAATTTACACTTTATTTAAAACAACATCTGGATACATCTGCAACAATGTTCTTTTAGCTAAAAAGAAATTCCCCTGAAGGGAAGCAAGAACTTCCCTAGGCACTGTTTGCAAAACAAAACAAAGCCACACAAGCCCCGCTGAGGCTGCTCTAAGCTTTGTATGTTTGTATGGCCACAAAGAGCTGTATTAGCGCTCTCATAAGATGATTACTCTTGTAATTATCCTAATTACAATATATAGGTGAATTAAAGATCTTAAATTTGCGATCAGGCTGCAAGCTGCAGTCAATGGAACATTGGAAATTTTAAGCATAATTTTTAAGTTACTTTTGTAACGTTAGAATATTTCTACAATTTTGGGAAAGTAAAACCCAATTTTAAACAATTTATCATCTTTAAAATCAATACTAGAAACATCAATATCATGTTATGAAGTTTGGCTGCCAATTTATACATATGACTGCATGACAGTGCAAATTTTAATGCTTCATTAAAGAGACATTGCTTGAAATCTTATCTCTATAAGTCTATTTTCTAGGATAAGAATTAACTAAATATATTCTCAATTTAGAAGTATCCTAGAGGCCGAGGTTTCTGGGCTGGTTTTTGCCACATGTTGTTATTTAAAATGACTCCAATCCCGAGTTACCAATTTAAAGCTAACTTTTTTGTAACCAATGGTACATCTTTTTGATCATACCCAATAATTTGTAAGCCAATATTTTATGACAAAGACTCACAGAGCATATTTACATCTTTAAGACCAATAAAAAACCAAATGAAGTGGCCACACAAATCTTACAAATTTAGACCAATCAAAGAATTTAACTTTTTCTAGCTATAATTTTATGATAAAAAGCACTTTGTCAATTGCTGAGCCCAAATTGTAGAGAATTTTCTAGGAAAAAAAAAACAACTATCAGCTTTTTTGCCTTAAAACTAAGAAGCTGCAGACTCCTTCTTTTCTTTTATTTTTTTTTTAATTTTTTTTAATTAGACATTTTCCTCATTTACATTTGCAATACTATCCCAAAAGTCCCCCATACCCCCCCCCCACTCCCCTACCCACCCACTTCCACTTCTTGGTCCTGGCGTTCCCCTGTACTGAAGCATCTAAAGTTTGCAAGACCAATGGGCCTCTCTTTCCAATGATGGCCGACTGGGCCATCTTTTGATACATATGCAGCTAGAGACACGAGCTCTGCGGGGTAATAGTTAGTTCATATTATTGTTCCACCTATAGGGTTGCAGACCCCTTTAGCTCCTTGGATACTTTCTCTAGCTCCTCCATTGGGGGCCCTGTGATCCACCCAATAGCTGACTGTGAGCATCCACTTCTGTATTTGTTAGGACCCGGCATAACCTCACAAGAGACAGCTATAATCTGGGTCCTTTCAGCAATATCTTGCTAGTGTATGAAATGGTGTCAGGGTTTGGAGGCTGATTATGGGATGGATCCCCAGGTATAGCAGTCTCTGGATGGTCCATCCTTTCGTCTCAGCTCCATATTTTGTCTCTATGACTCTTTCCATGGTTGTTTTGTTCCCAATTCTAAGAAGGGACAAAGTGTCCACACTTTGGTCTTAGTTCTTCTTGAGTTTCATGTGTTTTGCAAATTGTATCTTGTATCTTGTATCTTGTATCTTGTGTATTCTAAGTTTCTGGGCTAATATCTGCTTATCAGTGAGTACATATCATGTGAGTTCTTTTATGATTGGGTTACTTCACTACAGGTCAATCCGTTTGCCTAGGAATTTCATAAATTCATTCTTTTTAATAGCTGAGTAGTACTCCATTGTGTAAATGTACAACATTTCTGTATCCATTCCTCTGTTGAGGGACACCTGGATTCTTTCCAGCTTCTGGCTATTATAAATAAGGCTGCTATGAACTTAATGGAGCATGTGTCTTTCTTACCAGTTGGAACATCTTCTGGATATATGCCCAGGAAAGGTGTTGTGGGATCCTCCAGGAGTACTATGTCCAATTTTTTGAGGAACCACCAGACTGATTTCCAGAGTGGTTGTACAAGCTTGCAATGCAACCAACAATGGTGGAGTGTTCCTCTTTCTCTATAACCTCGCCAGCATCTGCCATCCCCTGAATTTTTGATCTTAGCCATTCTGACTGGTGTGAGATGGAGTCTCAGGGTTGTTTTGATTTGCATTTCCCTGATGATTAAGGATGTTGAACATTTTTTCAGGTGCTTCTCAGCCATTCGGTATTCCTCAGATGAGAATTCTTTGTTTACCTTTGAGTCCCATTTTTTAATGGGGTTCTTTGATTTTCTGGAGTCCACCTTCTTCAGTTCTTTATATATATTGGATATTAGTCTCTATCTGATTTAGGATAGGTAAAGATCCTTTCCCAATCTGTTGGTGGTCTTTTTGTCTTTTGACGGTGTCTTTTGCTTACAGAAGCTTTGCAATTTTATGAGGTCCCATTTGTCAATTCTTGATCTTACAGCACAAGCCATTGTTGTTCTATTCAGGAATTTTTCCCGGTGCCCATATCTTTGAGGCTTTTCTCCACTTTCTCCTCTATAAGTTTAACTGTCTCTGGTTTTATGTGAAATTCCTTGATCCACTTAGATTTGACCTTAGTACAGGGAGATAGGAATGGATCAGTTCACATTCTTCTACATGATAACCACCAGTTTTGCCATCACCATTTGTTGAGAATGCTGTATTTTTGGATGGTTTTAGCTCCCTTGTCAAAGTTCAAATGACAATAGTTGTGTGGATTCATTTCTGGGTTTTCAATTCTATTCCATTGGTCTACTTGTCTGTCGCAATACCAGCACCATGCAGTTTTTTTCACAATTGCTCTGTAGTACAGCTTTAGGTCAGGCATGGTGATTCCACCAGAGGTTCTTTTATCCTTGAGAAGAGTTTTTGCTATTCTAGGTTTTTTGTTATTCCAGATGAATTTGCAGATTGCCCCTTGTAATTCTTTGAAGAATTGAGTTGGAATTTTGATGGAGGTTGCATTAAATCTGTACATTGCTTTTGGCAAGATAGCCATTTTTACTATACTGATCCTGCCAATCCATGAGCATGGGAGATCTTTCCATCTTCTGAGATCTTCTTTAATTTCTTTCTTCAGAGACGTGAAGTTTTTATCATACAGATCTTTCACTTCCTTAGTTAGAGTCACTCCGAGATATTTTATATTATTTGTGACTATTGAGAAGGGTGTTGTTTCCCTAATTTCTTTCTCAGCCTGTTTATTCTTTGTGTAGAGAAAGGCCATTGACTTGTTTGAGTTACCTTTATATCCAGCTACTTCACAGAAGCTGTTTATCAGGTTTAGGAGTTCTCTGGTGAAATTTTTAGGGTCACTTATATATACTATCATATCATCTGCAAAAAGTGATATTTTGACTTCTTCCTTTCCAATTTGTATCCCCTTGATCTTCATTTGTTGTCGAATTGCTCTTGCTAAGACTTCAAGTACAATGTTGAAAAGGTAGGGAGAAAGTGGGCAGCCTTGTCTAGTCCCTGATTTTAGTGGGATTGCTTCCAGCTTCTCACCATTTACTTTGATGTTGGCTACTGGTTTGTTGTAGATTGCTTTTATCATGTTTATGTATGCACATTGAATTCCTGATCTTTCCAAGACTTTTATCATGAATGGGTGTTGGATTTTGTCAAATGCTTTCTCTGCATCTAAAGAAATGATGATGTGGTTTTGTCTTTGAGTTTGTTTATATACTGGATTATGTAGATTGGATTTCTGTATATTAAACCATCCCTGCATACCTGGAATTAAACTTACTTGATCAGGATGGATGATTGTTTTGATGTTTTCTTGGATTCAGTTAGCGAGAATTTTATTGAGTATTCTTGCATCGATATTCATAAGGGAAATTGGTCTGAAGTTCTCTATCCTTGTTGGGTCTTTCTGTGGTTTAGGTATCAGAGTAATTGTGTCTTCATAGAATTAATTGGGTAGAGAACCTTCTGCTTCTATTTTGTGAAATAGTTTGTGAAGAACTGGAATTAGATCTTCTTTGAAGGTCTGATAGAACTCTGCACTAAACCCATCTGGTCCTGGGCTTTTTTTTTGGTTGGGAGACAATTAATGACTGCTTCTATTTCTTTAGGGGATATAGGACTGCTTAGATCATTAACCTGAACTGGATTTAACTTTGTTACCTGGTATTTGTCTAGAAATTTGTCCATTTCATCCAGGTTTTCCAGTTTTGTTGAATATAGCCTTTTGTTGAAGGATCTGATGGTGTTTTGGATTTCTTCAGGATCTGTTGTTATGTCTCCCTTTTCATTTTTGATTTTGTTAATTAGGATGCTGACCCTGTGCCCTCTAGTGAGTCTAGCTAAGGGCTTATCTATCTTGTTGATTTTCTCAAAGAACCAACTCCTCGTTTGGTTAATTCTTTGAATAGTTCTTCTTGTTTCCACTTGGTTGATTTCACCCCTGAGTTTGATTATTTCCTGCTGTCTACTCCTCTTGGGTGAATTTTCTTCCTTTTTTTCTAGGGCTTTTAGGTGTGTTGTCAAGCTGCTAGTGTGTGCTCTCTCTAGTTTCTTTTTGGAGGCACTCAGAGCTATGAGTTTCCCTCTTAGAAATTCTTTCATTGTGTCCCATAAGTTTGGGTATGTTGTTGCTTCATTTTTATTAAACTTTAAAATGTGTTTAATTTCTTTCTTTATTCCTTCCTTGACCAAGGTATCATTGAGAAGAGTGTTGTTCAGTTTCCACGGAATGTTGACTTTCTATTATTTATGTTGTTATTGAAGATCAGCCTTAGTGCATGGTGATCTGATAGGATGCATGGGACAATTTCAATATTTTTGTATCTGTTGAGGCCTGTTTTGTGTCCAATTATATGGTTAATTTTGGAGAAGGTACCATGAGATGCTGAGAAGAAGGTATATCCTTTTGTTTGGGCACCACCTGTAAGCCACCTGTAGCTGCCTGTAGCTACCTGCAGCCACACTACCTGGGTTCCTGAGTGAGAGGCAGGAGCTGTATGGGAGAGAACAACGAGAGAAATAATGGAAGCTAAGACACGTTTCTGTTCAAGGCCCCTTTAGTTTACTGAGAGTCTGTGCTTATAAAGAGGCTAGGCCCATCCCCGGCCAGCTCATTCCTGGTGCTTGGAGCCAGCCAGTAGGCAATCTACAGGGTGTGTCTCCAGAATGTCTCAAGGACCTTTCAGCAGGAAGTAGAGTCTTGGAGAAGAGCAAATAGAGCCATCAAGGTCAGAAGGCTCTACACTATGTAATCTCCTTCCTCATGTCAGCAAGGTCAAAGTCTGGATCAGCCTGCTTCAAGGCTGAGGGACGCTACAGTTGAAGTCTCCCACTATTATTTTGTGTTTTGCAATGTGTGCTTTGAGCTTTACAAAAGTTTCTTTAATGAACGTGAATGCCCTTGCATTTGGACCATAGATGTTCAGAACTGAGAGTTCATCTTGGTAGATTTTACCTTTGATGAGAATGAAGTGCCCCTCCTTGTCTTTTTTGATAACTTTGGGTTGGAAGTAGATTTTATCCAATATTATAATGTCTACTCCAGCTTGTTTCTTCGGACCATTTGCTTGTAGAATTGTTTTTCAGCCTTTTACTCTGAGATAGTGTCTGTCTTTGTTCCTGAGGTGGGTTTCCTGTATGCAGCAAAATGTTGGGTCCTATTTATGTAGCCAGTCTGTTAGTCTATGTCTTTTTATTGGGGAATTGAGTCCATTGATATTAAGAGATATTAAGGAAAATTAATTGTTGCTTCCTGTTATTTCTGTTGTTAGAATTGGAATTTTGTTCATGTGGCTATCTTCTTTTAGGTTTGTTGAAAGATACTTTCTTTTTCTAAGGCATAGTTTCCTTTCTTGTGTTGGAGTTTTCCCTTTAATATCCTTTGAAGGACTGGATTTTTGGAAAGATATTGTTTAAATTTGGTTTTGTCATGGAATACCTTGGTTTCTTCATCTTTGTTAATTGAGAGTTTTGCTGGGTATAGTAGCCTGGGCTGGCATTTGTGCTCTCTTAGGGTCTGTATGACATCTGACCAGGATCTTCTGGCTTTCATAGTCTCTGGGGAGAAGTCAGGTGTAATTCTTATAGGTCTGCCTTTATATGTTACTTTTCCTTTTTCCCTTACTGCTCTTAATATTCTTTCTTTGTTTTGTGCATTTGGTGTTTTGATTATTATGTGACAGGAGGAATTTCTTTTCTGGTCAAAATGATTTAGAGTTCTATAGGCTTCTTGTATGTTCCTGGGCATCTCTTTCTTTAGGTTAGGGAAGTTTTCTTCTATAATTCTGTTGAAGATATTTACTGGCCCTTTAAGTTGGAAACCTTACTTCTCTTCTATACCTATTATCCTTAGGTTTGGTCTTCTCATTGTGTCCTGGATTTCCTGGATGTTTTGGGTTAGTATCTTTTTGCATTTCAAATTTTCTTTGAATGTTGTGTCAATGTTTTCTATGGTATCTTCTGCACCTGAGATTCTTTCTTCCATTTCTTGTATTCTGTTAGTTATGCTTGCATCTATGGCTCCTGACTTCTTTCTTAGGTTTTCTATTTCCAGAATTGTCTCCCTTTGCAATTTCTTTATTGTTTCTACATCCGTTTTTACATCCTGGATGGTTTTGTTCAATTCTTTCACCTGTTTGGATGCATTCTCCTGTATTTCTTTAAGGGAGTTATTTATATCCTTTTTATAGTCCTCCATTATCATGAGATGTGACTTTAGATCCATATCTTGCTTTTCTGGTGTGATGGTTTATCCAGGACTTGCTATGGTGGGAGAGTTGGGTGCTGATGATGCCAAATAACCTTGGTTTCTGTTGCTTCTGTTCTTATGCTTGCGTCCCACCATCTGATTATCTCAAGTGCTCCCTGCTTTTGGTATATCTGATTGTAGCCTGTCCTTCCTGTAATCTCGGTTGAGTCAGAACTTCTCAGAGTCCAGCTTTCTCTGTGATCCTGTGATTCTGGGATCCTGTGATGCTGAGATTCTGGGTGTGTCAGAGTTCTCAGTCAAGCTTTTTGAGACCCTGAGATCCTGGTGTGACCAAGTTCCTGGGATCCTAGGATCCTAAGATCCTGGGTGTGTTAGAATACCTGGAAGTGGTACCTCCTCTGGGGGGCCGTGGGGCTGTGTGCTGAGTTCGAAACCAAGGTAGACCAGTGATGACTGGAAGGAATAGGAGGCACTGGTGGGGCAGGGTTACTATGTCCCTGCTGCAGCTGGTGCCAGGCACTCCTGGAGGTGTTGGGGCAGATGTTGTGTTCTATTCACCAGTGATATTAAGATCCTGGGAGTGCTAGGGCACCTGTGGAATGGAGAGTCCTCTGGGGACCGTGGGAATGTCCACTGAGTTTGTGCCCAAGGTGGCCCGGTGCTGGCCCACTCATATCTTTTAAGGTCTCTAACCCTTCCAGCAACTTCCTCATGGCATATTAAAGAAGTTCAGGCATTTCATATATCCCATTTAATATAGATCACTTGGGGCTCAATAGTTCAGTTGACCAAACAAACTGGTAGAGCGAAATAGAGACTTTCAATCTAACACAATAAGACTCACATTCCTGATTTATGGACCAAGTTAGGAACTTCAAGCTAATCAAACCTTTATTGCCTTCACTCTCACCCCATACACTTAAGCCTAATCCTCTATTGTATTTCCCAGGAATATGCCAGTATAAATGGACAAATTATTCTATTTTTATGCATTGTATTCCTCTCATTTTATGCTTTATCCTTTGGGTTCTCTGAGGAATCATGTGTAGAATGAGGTGATAGAAGTATGCAGTGGGAATTATAAGCAGTGCTCAGGAAGAAAGTAATGCAGAAAAGATTGTGATAGCTAGGGGTAGACAAACCAGGATCTTCAGACAGCAATGATGGTAATATGTTCTACAAACAAGAGGCTTAATGAAACTTTGAGTTATAAGAATCCCAAGTGCCAGGCAGAGATGGTACATGCCTTAAATCTCAGCACTTCAAGGTAGAGGCAGGAGGATCTCTGTGAGTTTAAGGCTAGCTTCATCTACAGATTTGAAATGTAAACAAAGAAAATATCCAGTCCAAATAAAAGAAAAAGAGAAAAAGAGAAAGAAAGAAAGAAAGAAAGAAAGAAAGAAAGAAAGAAAGAAAGGAAGGAAGAAAGAAAGAAAGGAAGGAAGGGAGGAAGGAAGGAAGAATGAAAGGAAGGAAGAAAGAAAGGAAAGAAAGGGAGAGAGAGAGAGAAAGAAAGAAAGAAAGAAAGAAAGAAAGAAAGAAAGAAAGAAAGAAAGAAAGAAAGAAAGAAAGGAAGGAAGAAAGAAAGGAAAGAAAGGGAAAGAAAGAGAGAGAAAGACAGAAAGAAAGAAAGAAAGAAAGAAAGAAAGAAAGAAAGAAAGAAAGAAAGAAAGAAAGATCACTTTCTCCAGAGACAAGAAAGGAGAAAATGTGTGTGTAACAACAAAAGTATAAACCCTTAGCCAGACTCTTGGAGGGGTGGGGAAAGTGAGGCTTGGGATGGGAATCAGTTGGGGGACAGACCAGGAGGGGGATGAAGTCTGGAGTGCAAAAAAGGATTAAAGAAAAATATATAAATTTTTAAAAAGGAGGTTTTACTCAAGAGACTTTTCATTTCTCTTCTTTAGGAATTAAAAGTGGGAGAACAGACGTTAGGGATATTGTAACAGTGTTATTTAAAATACTGGACTCTTTAAAGGAGGGACTACAGGTATCTGCAGGAACTGATGTTTCAACTGAGAAAACCATTCAGTTGCTTTTTTTTACTGTGCAGACCCTATCTCACAAAGACCTCTGAGATCTTAAAATAAACCAAAACAAACTAAACAAAAGCTGCATTTTAAATAAACATACTAATCCCATCACTTTTGCTCTTCTTTCTCCCTGTAGCTCCTCCCATGGCCCCTCTAACTTTCTCCATGTCCTTCCACGTTGAAATCAAAAGCCTCTCTTTCTTTCTTTTTTCTAAATTTTTATTGATTCTTTGTGAGTTTCACTCCATGCATCCCAATCCCACTCATCTTCCATCCCCTCATTATCTACCCTTTGTCCTTGCAACCTGCCCCCCCCCAAAAAAAAAAAAAACCCAGCATATATCCCTCTATCCACTCTTCTTCACTTACAAATGATCATTGTAAAGAGTCATTAGTCTGGTTTGAGATCTCTGGCTTCTGTGACACCATCAAAATTAGACCCTCACAGGGCCTCCTCCTGATTATTCTACTGTTGTTCTGTCACTGAGATCCTGCAGATTTGGATCAAGAGGATTGGCCCTTTCATGTATTTCAGACCTTCACATAAAACATAGATTTTGGTGTGGCCTAACTCTGGATCCAGATCTGGGTGGTAGCTGAGCTGATCAGTCCACCAGCTCTCCCTTATCCGCACCTCCAGCACTGCTCTGGCTAGGCACTAATCAGCAGGAGGCAGGGTCACCTCTCCTGCTCTGCTGCTCTCCGGTCAGCTCACCTGCACCCATGCCTCGAAGCATGACTGTGCTGCCCAGTCAAGGTTCAGGGCCCCCTCTCCCTGGTGTTAAAGCCAGTGAGGGAATTGTGCCCTCCCCCCAAGCCTTGAGCAGGTTCAATCAAACCTTGTGTTTGCCACAGTCAGCTTGCCCACCTAGGATGGAGTCTTCTGATCTAGGTGAAGTCTATTGTCCTGCCATATCTGCAGCTTCCTGCAAGAAGCTGCTGAGTAGCTGAGCAGCTGAGCACCTGAGCAGCTGAGCTTGCTTTCATGACAAGATTGTGACAAAGCAATGAGATCTTGGCAAAGTTGGGGATGGGTTTCCTCCCTTTAAAAATTCAGATTCGAGAATTAAAGTTGAGCCTTGATCAGAGAACTTTGTCTTGGTTCATTATTTCTCTCGCCTTCATATCCATCCCCAGCTTTCCTTTCAGGAACCCTGTAACCCGTGGCCACTGCAGGGAATGAAGCTCCCTCTCCTGCTTCCATGCTTTTAGGGCCAGTTCTCCCAGCTACCACAAATGGTGTCACCCCAGCACCAATGCCACTTCATGGAAGGCAAGTGGCAGTGGCAGCTCTCTTGTGGTCTCTTCCCCAGGGGCCAGGTCACTTGTCCCCCCACAACCAGAGTCAGCTCTGCTATGCAAGGGCTCGTTTTCCTAAGTGCTGCAGCTGGTGAGACTCAGGGATAGCTCTTCTGTGCTCATGACTCTGTGGGTAGTGTTCCCGACTGAGAAAAGTGGTGAGGGATGGCTGCATCACCTCTGTGTCTGTTGTACCTCATGGTGGATGAGTGGCACACTCATGCCCTCAGGTCCAGCTCACCCATACCCCTGCCACAGTGGCCAGCTCTACTATGCTGCCTGGGCAAGGCTCAGGGCCTGCTCTCCCGAGCAATGTCACTGGTGAGATATCTCTCTTTCTTTAGCTATTATTGTTATATATGTATAATACACATATATATATTCATAAATCATAAATATGGCTTATTTAATCTGTTTTGACATTTTTGTGTCTATGGTCTCAGGGATGATTGATTGGATTAGATAACTAATTAGGCAGTTCTAATTGATTACCCAATATAAAGAACTTGGAACTCCTTTTTTTAAAAAACCTGTTTATTGGTTCTTTGTGAACTTCACATCATGAACCCCAATCCCACTCATCTCCACCTTTGCTACCTGCCTGCAACAAAGAAAAACAAATCTTGTTGTGGAAGCTGTACCACCACAGTGTATCCTACTGTATTCCCTTTTGTCTATATTTATTTCCTGCAAATATTCATTGCGCTGACTCTTTGGTCTGGTATGACCAGCAGAGGCCTCTGGCTTCTGCTACTCTATTAGTACTGGAACCTCACTGGTGTTCCTCTCATATATTCTGTTGTTGACCTGTGCCATGGAGATCATGCAGTTTTGCATCTGTAGGACCAGATTCTTCATCCACTCCAGGAGTTCATTGATGGGGTAGATACTTGGGTGGACCAACTCAAAGCCCTGGATCTGGGCTTGAGAGATATCTAAACCCACCAGCTTTCTCTCACCCACACAACCAGCATTGTCTCTCCTACCCTGTCCCAGTTGGCCCATTCAATGCCTTAGCCAGCAAGGGGAAGAGCTAGATTTACTGTTCTTATGATCTCAAGGCTGGCTCATCCTAGTCTGTGCCAACAGGGCCAACTCTACGGTGCTGCCCAGGTGAGATGCAGGGCCTGCTCTCCCAAGAGCTGCAGCAGTTGAGGTACAGAGCCAGTTGTTCCACTGTCATGACCCTGTGACAAGTTCTCCCACCTGCCACAGGTGATGAGGGACAAGAGAGGAGGGGAGGGCATCTCTCCCTTGTCAGCATTACCACAGAGTAGATAAGAAGCATGGCTGTCTTGCCCCTTGGTGCTAGCTTGCCAACACCTCCTGCAAACAGAGCCAGTTCTACTGTGTTTCCAGGGTGATTTTCAGGAGGGGATGGGGCAGCTATCTTGAATATGAGTACTGTAGTCAGCTAGGTGTAGGTGGAATCAGAGCTCCTGCTGTCAGTTCCCCAGGGCCAGTTCTCCCATGATGCCCAGGTGATGGGTGGGGCCAGTTCTGTACAACCCTCAGAAATCAACATGTCCCAGGTAGTAGATTAGGGTCTTTGGTGGTCTTTTCCTCTTTTTTTTTACCTGGTCTTTGGTGATGATAGACCCCTGTTGCTGCAGCGCTATGAACTCAGACATGGCTCCTGGTAGCAGCACAGGCCAGAACTCCACCATGGACCCAAGTGGCATCATCGGATACTCATATCAGGCTGTTCCCCTCTATCCTTAATTCTTCATTTCTGCCTCTCTTCCTTGTGTCCATATCATTCCTTTTCTCTTTCTCTTCTATTTCTCTACAATTGACTTTCTTTTCTTAGTGGAGCCTGGTGTCTCTGAGTGTCTGGGATTGTCTCGGTTCTATGCTCTACCTGTACATTATGGTGTTAGGGTCCAAAAGTCATTGAAGGAAGACCCAATGGTGATCCCAGTCAAAGGCATGTAAACCTTTGATAGGAAACTAGGGGAATTTTAGCTAGGGTTAGGTAGCCTGAAACTTCATGGGTGGGTGCCAGGGAAGTTACATGGGTTGGTTTCTGATTGGCTGCTATGTTAGTTTTACTATAATTTGGTGAGGCCTTGGAGAAATTTTAGGAACTGACTCAACTCCAAGCTTACAGAATCATCAGTGATCAACAGGCCACTGTCAACGTCTGTGTGAAGCCCAATCTGACTTCCTGGGAAACGGAAACTTCTTTATTCTTATGGTTTTTTACTTTTTAGGGGAGCTCTTAATGGCACTGGGGAGGGCATGGTCTGTCCCTCCAGACCTGTGTGGCACCCAACTAGTGGTACTTTCAAGTTTCCTCCCTGTCCAGGCCCCATCAAGCTGGACTGGCAGTGGGCTGAGACTCATCTTAGGCTCACTACTGCCTGGGGCCCTTGGTGACAGGTGGGTATTGTTTTTTGTTTTTGTTTTTGTTTTTGTTTTTGTTTTGTTTTGTTTTTAGCTTGTGGCTCACTCTCCGCCCTGGGAGTCAGTTAGGGCATGGCAGAACCTGGACTGGTGATTGTTTCAGGCTACCTTTTTTTCTGGAAGTGTTAGGCTAAGAAACATTCAGAAGTTCCTAGATCTGAACACTGAGCATAGACATAGCCTCTCTCCCCTCTGCCACCTACTGACGCACATGTGACACAGCAGCCAAACCTGCAATATCTCTATGGGCAGGGAGCTCTAAACTTTTTAAGACTTAGCGTTTCACATGCTAGGAAGTGGCAGAGAGTATCAATAATATCAACCAGTAGATGTAGAATTTTTAATGATAAGTCTAATGTGTAAGAGTGAAGATTTACTTAGAGCTAAGCTCAATTAAGCATATCATTTTCTTTTTTTTTTCGTTTTTTTAAATTTAATTTAATTTTTTTTAATTAGGTATTTTCCTCGTTTACATTTTCAATGCTATCCCAAAGGTCCCCCATACCCACCCCCCCAATCCCCTACCCACCCACTCCCCCTTTTTGGCCCTGGCGTTCCCCTGTACTGGGGCATATAAAGTTTGCAAGTCCAATGGGCCTCTCTTTGCAGTGATGGCCGACTAGGCCATCTTTTGATACATATGCAGCTAAAGACAAGAGCTCCTGGGTACTGGTTAGTTCATATTGTTGTTCCACCTATAGGGTTGCAGATCCCTTTAGCTCCTTGGGTAATTTCTCTAGCTCCTCCATTGGGGGCCGTGTGACCCATCCAATAGCTGACTGTGATCATCCACTTTTGTGTTTGCTAGGCCCTGGCATAGTCTCACAAGAGAGAGCTATATCTGGGTCCTTTCAGCAAAATCTTGCTAGTGTAGGCAATGGTGTCAGCATTTGGAAGCTGATTATGGGATGGATCCCTGCATATGGCAATCACTAGATGGTCCATCCTTTCGTCACAGCTCCAAATTTTGTCTCTGTAACTCCTTCTATGGGTGTTTTGTTCCCATTTCTAAGAAAGGGTAAAGTGTCCATACTTTGGTCTTCGTTCTTCTTGAATTTCATGCGTTTGGCAAGTTGTATCTTATATCTTGGGTATCCTAAGTTTCTGGGCTAATATCCACTTATCAGTGAGTACATATTGTGCGAGTTCCTTTGTGATTGGGTTACTTCACTCAGGATGATACCCTCCAGGTCCATCCATTTGCCTAGGAATTTCATAAATTCATTTTTTTAATAGCTGAGTAGTATTCCATTGTGTAAATGTACCACATTTTTTGTATCCATTCCTCTGTTGAGGGGCATCTGGGTTCTTTCCAGCTTCTGGCTATTATAAACAAGGCTGCTATGAACATAGTGGAGCATGTGTTCTTCTTACCGGTTGGGACTAACTAATGAAAAAGAAGTTAAGCTTGTGAGGGACCAAATTATAAGCCATGAATTTCATGTAAATGAAACCATACAGAAAAACAACTTATATCTCAACCTTGTAGTACCTTGCCCAGATAATTGAGCTTTTATCTATAATAAACAACTCAGGAAAGTGATATCTTCTAAGTCAAATTGACTGCCTGTCTTCTGTGAAAATATCTGTTGCTACATAGTAAGTTCTGTTAACAGCCCCAAATGGCCAACATTTGATCAATAAGTGAGAAATTCCTCAATTTTTGTCCTATCTTCCAATTCAAAACCATCCAGACCAAGCCTGTCCATCATAAGGGATGTCCATAATTTTACTTGTTTGTTTGTTTGTTTGTTTCCCCAGGCCAAAGAATCTCCATCTGGAGGCTTTCCCTTTTCCCCTCTATAAACCATTTCTCTGTTTGCCTTTGAATCTTGGCCCATCTCAGGGCATGGTGGCTGACCACCCTACTGTAACAACTGAGGATGACCAGACTTTCCTATTCTCATTTCTTCAATATTTATTTCCACATGTGTCAATTCAAGTAATAAAACTCTAACTTAGGTTAAAGGACCCAGGCTAGGTGGGGCCTACATGCTTTCATGTTCAGCTCACCCTTTCTGTCTGCTTTCTTCTTTACATTGGGTGGTTCAAATATCCAAAACATCTATGACCATCTTACTATTGTTGAAAAAAATCTGGTTTGGGCCTGTGGTGGCTTCAATAAGAATGTTCTGCCCACATAGGCTTATATATTTGCAAGTTTGGTTACCAGAGAATGGCATGATGTATAGGTGTGCCCTTGATAGATGATGTATAACAGTGGGGGCAAGCTTTTTGTTTTCAATTGCTCAAGCCAGGACCAGTGCTTCTCTTTCTGCTGCTTGAAGATCCAGAAGTAGAACTCTCAGCTCCTTCTTCAGGCGCATGTCTGCCTGCATGCTGCCATGCTCCCCTCCATAAAGATAATGGACTGAAACTGTGAAACTGTAAGGAAGTCCTAATTAAATGGTTTCTTTTATAAGACTGTCTTGTCATTGTGTCTCTTCACAGCAACAGAGCACTGACTAAGACAGTGCCAGGTGTCCTTCATATTTGCTGCCCACTTCTGCTGAGACAGCTCATGTCATGGCTTTTGTTCTTGTGTCCCATGCCTGAAGCATCCGGATCTCACACTGTGGACTGTGTTTGCCAGGGCCTGGGCTCTGCCTTTGTTTGCGCTGGCATCCACCAGGTCTTGATGTACTTCTGCATCCACATAAAAGTTCAGAGACCCGGACTTCTTCCTAACCGCTCATCTGTGTAATGAAAGACTGTGATGATGGGCCATGGTGGTGCACACCTTTAGTCCTAGCACTTGGGAAGATCTCTGTGAGTTCAAGACAGCCTGATCTATATGACAGTCAGGGATATCAAGAAAAAATCCTGTCGTAAAAAATACTAAATAAATAAGTATAGAAAATAAACATTTAGAAACAAAGAAAAGCTAGGATGAAGATCAGCCAATGGTACAGAAACTGCTTCCCTTCCTAGCTTCCCAGGACTTTGAGCCACACTCCCTCTGTTTATGGGCTCATCTTCCTGAAGTAGAAGCGGAATCTCTTTGTCTGTTTCTGCTATACCATCACTGACTTGTGGCTCAGACTCTGCAATCTCACATGTGGCTTCATCCTGGAAAGCAATCGAGGGTGAGGAAGTGGAAAGCAAGGGTAACAACAGTGAGATGACTGGAAATACATCACCAGAACAAGACTGGCTGAGACTTTAAAAGATACCATCTATGGTACCATGTACTTCCCAGCCTGCACCTTGCAAGAGTGGCTTCAGGATTTTTCTTGGGTGAATCACAATACAATTGCGGTTTTGTTTCTAGCTTTCATTCTCTGTCTACACAAAGATTCTGGCAGCCCCCTTTATGAGTTAACATTCTTGAGTCTAACAAATGTGGCTTTAACTGTGGTAGATAAAAGTCCTATTAAAATGCATTCTCACTGTTCATTGGATATTAGGGGAGCCTGTGACTCCAGTAAATAGAGCATGCCATGGAGAACCAATGCTTCAGTTCCCTAAGCAGATGAGAACCTTAAGCAGGATATATTTGGAGCTTGCTGAAACACATTTATGGTCTAGAGTAACAATAGTGGGTGACAACCAGAAAATAATTAGAGCACGTGTGACCTCCTCAGATACTTAGAACTATGTACTGGACATTTGGACAGGCATTCAGGATGTGGGTGTAGACTGACTCCATTTTGGGAACTTGTTGGAAAACCCACTTCCAGGACCCACAACAATGAGTGCTTGCTATGTGACTCATGCTGTTTGAAGTTCAAGACATACACAGATTTATTCAATCTTTGCAAAAGTCTTCAAAAGTAGAATCATATTCTCACTGTAGTAATAAGATACATGAAGCTTAGACACAAGAGAAGCGAAGGCCATACTTATAACCCCAGGGGTAGAATTGCAGAGATAAACTTAGCTCTGAACACTCTTAACCAGCCCGCCTCATCCTTTTAGTGAATCCCACCCTTGACTTAAAACACAAGGGAAGTGGGTCCTGAGGAATCAAGGTTGTCTCTGGCTTCCCATTCATCATTACACACACACACACACACACACACACACACACACACACACACACGAGGGTGGAATATGAGAATTGAGAGAGAGAGAGAGGGAGAGAGAGAGAGAGAGAGACTTTTAACAGTAGTTGGATAGTGTGGCTGCATTCTGTATAGAAATCTTCAGTGCCATTCTCAAATGTCTGACTGGAAAACAAAGAAATGAAAAGGGTGGGACGTAGCAGCTGAATTTGCACACATGCAGCTAGTGCTGAGGCTCGCTCTTCTTCGAGACCACAGGCTTTAGGGCCAAAGGTCAGTATGGCTCCCAGAGGTCAGTTTGTTTGAGCAGAAAAGCTTTAATAGTCTGTGAGTCACATGCCAGAGAAATTACTACACTAAAATGAACAAGCCCACAGACTACTAGAATATTCCAAAGTTGTGTAACAATTTTCACACCTGCCTCTAAAGCATGATCAGTATTTTAGGGAATCTCTACCTAATAACAGTCACTCTCATTTCTTCTCAGACTATACCCTTCTGTTCTGGACAGTCACTAATCTGTTAACTTTCTCTGTGTATTTGTCTACTCTGAGTATATCTTATAAATTGCATCCTTCATGTGACCCTTTTCTACTTAGTAAGATGGTATCATGTTCCACCCATATTCTAACATGAATCTTTCTGCCCATAATTTCTTTCTGTGGCTCTACAACATATGTCAGCTGATACATACTTACTTACTCATTTGAGTTTATGCTAAAGTCTATAGAGCAAACATATTTTTTCTTCACATAAAGTATCCAGTGGTTAGGCACTTGTTTGTTCCCTGAATTATTTTCCAAACCAAAAGGAAAAGCATGAAGCTTCCAATTCAATGATTCTTGTCTTTGGAAAGATTTAGAATTTATAGGCCATTTTGAATACTGTTAATACCAACACCAAAATAGAAGCATGGAACATGTAACTAATCTGGAACACTTTATTCATTATTTTATTCATTAGGACCAACTCCAGGTGCTCATGTGTGTGGACAGCTACACATGACTGACATGTGAGTAGGAACCACAGATGCAGATATCAAGGATATTAAACAAATTCATTATTATATTTTTGTTACATATTTTCAAACAAATAGGAATATATATATACACATATATATACACATATATATACATATATATATACATATATATATATATATATATATATGTATATATATATATATGTATATATATATATACATATATATATACATATATATATGTATATATATATGTATATATATAGGTTTTTCGAGACAGGGTTTCTCTGTATAGCCCTGGCTGTCCTGGAATTCACTTTGTAGACCAGGCTGGCCTCGAACTCAGAAATCTGCCTGCCTCTGCCTCCCCAGTGCTGGGATTAAAGGCGTGCGCCACCACACCCGGCTAAATTTTATATTTTAATAAAGCATTAATATAGACTTACTTTTAATATTACTTCTCAAAGTTTGCTTCTTTGGAAGCACAAACACATTGCTGTGGGTAGACTCTGTCATATTTTCTAGGATTATTTTGTTTCCCCTTTTGACTCTGTTCTGTAGCTTTTACCAGGAATACCATTCTGGAATGCCCAAATGGCTTCCACACAGATTCAAGTTTTATTAAAAGAATTCCAAATACATCCCGGTATTTTGGAAACAGTATCTGATTTTCTATCGTTAGTAATTTCCCCAACTTTAATTTGTTTTGTTGGAGCAGTTTGGAGTTTGGAGCAAATGGAGACAAAACATGACTCACACTGAACTCACTGTCGGAGGCCAGCACCTCACATGGTCTCCATTTCCTCTCAGCACTTGCTCCCTTCCTCCTGCCTCATTATTTGCCAGTCAATCCTGCTTTGGAGCTAAACATGAGAATACCCGGAAATGAAGGATTCCATCTTGCCAGGCCAAAAGGCGAGCAGTTTCTTCCTCAAACCAGATTTCCTATCATGCTCCACAAGGTCCACGGCTCTGGTGGGAGTCGGTCCACATCTGTACGGAGTCAGCCTTTATATTGCAGTAGGAATGCAAACAGTGCCCTTGCCCCGCTTTGCCCTATGTTTTCAGTGAATTTAGCTCTCTAGCTAGATTAAGATCTTTGGTTACATCAAATCTCCAACTGGCAGACGAACAGATATAATTTTTAAAAGAGAACATTTCATGAAAAATATTTTAAAGGGGGGGGGGGGGGGGTTTGACATTCTGCCTAAAGCAGCCACTGGGGTGCCATGGAGCAGGAGGAAAATGGTCTTTACTGAATACACTTTGTATTTTCTTGAGAGGCGACAAAACAGTATGCAGTGTGTCAAACAGTTGTTTGGGACCTCAAGCCAAATACATCCTGGGAACCTCAGCAGATTATGTGTCTCAAGAAAAAAAAAAAAAAAAAAACATTTAAAGCCGTGAATTCTGTCAGACAACAGTACCATACTATGGCTGACAGGAAGTGGTGATGGACTCTGTCAGCCGTAGACCCCACAAGGAGGAGCTGTGGAAGCTGTGGCCTTCGTCCTTCAAAGAAAGGCTCACTACCAGGTTTTGCCAGCGTTAGGAATTAGAAGATTCCAGAAATGAGTATAAACGTTATCGAGGCAGGTGCCTGAGGCAGGTGCCATGCTAGGAATTAGAAGATTCCAGAAATGAGTATAAACGTTATCGAGGCAGGTGCCTGAAGCTGGGGCGGAGCAATGCCCAGCAGTCTACCTCATACTAGCGTCTCTAGGTTGGCGAGCTCCTCAGCTGTAAACACGCTGAAGTAGTATGGGTTCTTAGGTTATGGTGAGGATAAAATATGAAATGTTCAGCTACCTTAAAAAAGTCACATAAGTATAAACGTGGCATGTTTGCCTCGTGCTGATCTTATGCTCAGTGAAGCGTCGCTTATGCTTTGTGAAACCAACAGTTTCCATCTAGCAGGTAGCCACCCCCCCCCCCCCTTGCTATGAAATGGTAGAAGTGAACTTAGGTGAATACTTAAGCAAAAACTTGCTCTTTCCTCCAGTGTCTTCCTTTTGGCTCTCTCCACCCAACCCTGTCCTGGTTTCATTCTCTCCTTTAGATAGTTTAAAATGTATATAGTGTGCGTATGTGTGTACATGTGTAGGGGGTGCATATGTGTATACATGTACATACAAGCCAGAGGTGGATGTTTTCCTTAACTGCTCTCCACATTCTTTTTTGAAACAAGATCTCCCACTGAAGCTGAATGATTGGCTGGACTGGCTGGCTAGCAGGCTACAGTGTCTGTCTGTCTCTGCTTCCCCATGCTAGGATTACAGGCTTGTGCCACCATGCTTGGCTTTTTACATGCATGCTGGAAATGCAAGTTCAGGCCTCTTGCTTGTTTAATAAGTACTCTACCAACTCACCTGTCTCCCTCACACTTTCTCCAGAATTTTTTCTTCACCCTATGGCAAACAGATCTATTAGTGAATCCAGATCCACATTCTTTTGATGGACTTTGCATGGATAAAACAGTCTTCTACAGGACTTCATAGAAAAGTCCTGAAAAGTACTCCAATCTGATCAGGCCAGTTGCTCAAAGCTGCCAAAGGGGGGCAGGCAAGATCTGTTAAAGACAAAAAGGAAGTGCGTGGAGGGACTAAAGGCTGTCAATATTTTGATTTCCCAAAGGATAAGGTGAGGGAACCCTATCCATCTAGTCAGGACCTTCTATAGTTGATAGTTGGGGCTGAAATGATACCCAAACCTCAGGCTAAAAGCTTGGTCTCCAGGCTGTAGTGGAACCTTCAGGGTATGGCGCATGGTGGGATAAAGTTTGATCACTGAGGCATACTTCAAAAGGAAGTATAGGAGGGCAGTACTTTCTGTCCCTTAATTTCTGTTTGGCATGTTTTTTGCTATAGCATATATCCTTTGCATGACACAGAACACCACTACAGGCCCAAACAGCCTGGGCAACATTCCATGTTGGAATATTGAAACATTGAGCCAAAATAAAAATTTACTCTTTTAAAGTTGATTTATCTCAGCAGTTTTTCATAGAGATAGAAAGCTGAAGACTCCATGACCATCCCTGATGATGAAATAAGAGACCCCACTCACCTCTCTCTGATCAGGGACAGCCTATGAGGAACTTCTGACTACTACCAGCTCCTAGACCTTTACATAGGGACTCAACTACACTCTCAAGCTACCACAGATTTTCTCCTCCTTTGCCTTGATCACACAGGCCTCTTACAGGCATCTCACAATTTTATGACCCTTTGGGATGGAATAGGTATAAAAATCCTTCTTCCAGTAGTGGACTGAAGGCAACAAAACTTTTATCTCGATCAAACAGGTTCTGGATCCTTCTGTGAAAGAAGCTATATTCTCTGTAGCAATAGCTTACACTGACAAGTGCTGTGTAGTGCCTGTTTATCTGTCTAAATTTAGCAAGAACACACGTGTTTATGTGTGATGGATACTGGACCCCATAAGTCTAGGCTCAAGGTTTTTGTTACTTACTCTTAGTGTTAGCCCCACCCTGAGAAGTATAGAATATGTGATCACTAGTCCCTTTTCAAACTGGTAAGTATTAGGGTCTTGATCTAGTACGAGAAGAAATGAAGTTATTTCAATAAAGCCAATAAGTCAAAGGTGTGTGTTGAGTTGACCTTGTCTTGGCCTCTCAAGAAATAAATGTATGTTTGGCTGAGGAAGAAAGGTATGGCATTCAAAATAAGTGGAACTAATTTATGTAATTGGAATTATAATAAAATGTTAATTTGATGGACAAATTTGGGTATTTTTAATTTAAAGAAAAACTGTAACAATGAAAGAGCTTAGTAAGAATTTGATAAACAAACAAACAAAAGTAAACATACAAACAAAAAACAAAACAAAATAACAGGAGTTCATTCACCTACCCCTCATGGGGCTAGAATACATGTAAGGCTTTTTTGTGAATGTCAACATGATGTTCTTGAGAGAAGTCACCCACAAAGTAAAAGGAACAAATGAAACACTACCTGAAATTACTATGGAGTAAAGACACGTAAAGAGTTGTTGGTGCTTGCAAATTGGTAACAAGTTCCTAAAACAACAACAACAAAACACTAATCAAGTAAGATTTCTCTAAACAGTGACTCAAACCATTTAAATGTAGATGCAAGTTTGCTTGCCTTCTGCATCAGTGCTTCTTAAGGCTCTATGTTTCACAAATTCAGAGCCAAATTCAGTTTCACAATCATAATTCAAACTCTCAGGCAAGTACTGTTTATCCTCTGTTTCTTAGAAGTGAATGTTTCTTTCAGTTCCATGGACTCAATTATCAATTATTCATCAGTACCTAATGGCCTAGTTGGTTTGGCTTAACCCAGGCTTTTCTGAATTAAACTCAGTTGAATTACTTCTCTCATGTAAGTACGGCAATCTAAGAGACTCAAATAGTAGTGGAAGTTTTTCATCATGGTTCTGGAGGCTACAAGTCCAAAGTCAAGGTATGGGCAGAGTGTTCCTTCTGTGTGCTATGACGGAGGCATTTCTACCCACTGAAAACCAAGGCAGTATTTCTTTAAACCATCCTTGGACCCATTTTCTGAAAACAGTGTGGATACAATAGTTTAAGATGGTGGTGCATGCCTTTAATCCCAGCACTTAGGAAGCAGAGGCAGGCAGATTTCTGAGATCGAGGCCAGCCTGGTCTACACAGAGAAACCCTGTTTCGGGAACAACAACAACAAAAAAAGATGTACATCTTAAGTTATTCATGGACCATCATTTAAGACTCCCCTTTGAAGGTTTAGTAACATAGGTCTAAGATTCTGTGTTTTAACGAAGCCCTCAGTATATGTTGCATGTACTCTGATGTTCGAGAATTGCTTTACTGATTTAATAAATGTCTGGTACAAGTTTGCCTTAGCCAATTATACCAGTTTCTGGTTTCAAATTCTATGTTCTTGTCAGGCTCAGGGATGGGTGCCCATAATTATAGCAACTCAGGAAGCTGAGGCCTTTGAAGGTCAGTCTGAACTACACAGTGGGTCCAAAGCCAGTCTGGACAACTTAGCAAGAGTCAGTATCAAAATCAGAAGAGCTGGAAATGCGATTTTGTTATGCAATATCTGTCAGGGAGACATGAGGCCCTGGGTTCAATCTCTACTACCACAAAAACAAAACAACAAACAAATAAACAAAGTGAAATAAAAGCATAAACACATAGATAAATGTTTGTCCTCCTGGGAGTGTCTTTTGGGGCCATAGTGTTAATCTCACTCTATTCTTCTCTTATTACCTCAGATGTTGCTCCCAAAGCCCTCTTAAGTAATGTACATGAAGCTGTTAGCATAGAGCCTCATAATGTACGTGACCAGTAGATGGTTAGTGTCTTCAATATGCTCCTTGTTACTATTCTTGTGACAAATTCTACCATGCTGACTCATCGAGGACTAGACACGACAGTCAATCATCCCAAGTCCTTGCTTCTCCTGGCCAGGATGCTACACAGTACCCCTGGGAAGTTAGTAGTGTAAGCATCACCTGCCTGTCATGGTCTCTTTGTGACTCACATTTCAAGTCTGCCACTTTTCACATCCTTTCTTGGGTGTTTCAATTTCCTACCCATTGTTTCTTCAACACTGAAGTGTGTGAACCGCAGTGCGCATCTTGTTGCTTGCTGAGTCTGGGTTATGTGTCTGAGCTTGGACCCGGATATCACATTTGCAAGGAGCTTCTAGGGGCCAAGTGTGTGCTGCTTACCCAGAAAGCTGTGTCTGAGAAGCAAGACTTGAGGCAATCATGTGCCTTTGTGGTTTTCCAGAACCCCCACAATGTTTTGTTCCTAACATATGGCACACATCTTAGGTTAGACCTACAAGAGATCCTCCAGTTTGTAATTTTTGATTGACTCCTAGGTAAGCAATGCTGTCGGCCTTCTTAGCTTCAATTTTCTGCATGTTGTATACAGAAACCTTCAACAAGAGATTGTTTTACTTAAGATCATGATGGTGCAAATGTGATTTGCATTAACTAGAGACAATGCTTCTGGTGTGGAATCCAGATTATTCTCAGGCAGGCACTATAGTCTGATTCTCTCTCATGTTCAGGGTAGTGGCAGAAGGCTTCTTGTCAGCCATGAATTCCTGAGGGAAAACAGTCACACCCATCAAGTGTACTACTAAACTGGTCTGCTTGATAGATGGGGTCTAAAGTGTCTTTTATGATACTTTACTCTCTGATATTTTCTATTTGTGATACGTTTATTGAGATGTAACACATTGGAGGTTGAGCAGCATCTGTGCACCATTTTCTGATGAGGTAAACCCACTCTATTTACATAGGTGTCTTCTTAAAGATCATTATTTATACGCAACCTTGAGAGACGTGAATGTATCATTGCCTTCCTCTTGAGCAGTATAAGCATTGTGTGAGCTAAAAACAAAAGCTTTGCATAGTGTAGTAATTTCTGTAATTCAAGAAAAGAGCCATACTAATTTTGACATTTCAAAACAATGCAATTTTTTGCCAAGGATATTATCAGTTACCTTGCCTTTTTTTGCACATTTGTTTGTTTTGTTCCAGCTTCATGTTTTATCTAACAATGAATACCATCCCCTGTATTATTAAATATAAAAATACAAATCTCTCAAGATCAATGTTTCTACCCTTGATTATACTTGTAAATCCATTTCTACAAAGTGAAATGTCAAACTCCACCACACAGGGGAAGCATCGCTCTTTCTAGATTCAATTTGAAAAGCCATAGTCTGAGGTTTAGGCAGAATTTCAGAACCTCGGAATTAACACTGAGCCCCACAGAAGTGATCTCACTAGTAAGAAAGGTCTGTTGGTTAAAATTCCACCAGTGCAACCTTCGGTTTAAAAGTTTATTTGGAGAGCTGGGTCTTTAGTGAAGCCTCAAGGGAAGTAGCTTTCCTCTGAGGTGTGGGATTCTGTCCAGATGTCTGAGCAGCCTGGGATGCAAGCTCTGCACCATGTGTGGGGAGGGAATGAATTCTTGCTCGGGATACCACAAAGGTCCTAGATTATTGTAAGATAGAGGCAAGAAAAGTCAACAAAATTAATAATAAGGAGAGGCCTGGAGAAAGAGAACTGAGTGGACAAAGGTTGTGTCCACAGACGAAGTGGACATCATGATGACGATGGTGATGATGATGATGTTATTGATATTGTTGTTGATGATTACGACGTTGAAATAAGCACCCTCAAAGATCATTTGAACTCATACTTAAAATTCTAGCTGTTGTAGATGGTGATGGAATTTATATTTGGCTCCAGGCTATGAGGTTAATCTAAGAAGGTACACAATTTTGAATGTATTTTTATTTTGTCTCTATGACAACAGAGAAGAAAAGACAACTTATTTATTTGTGTTTTCCAATTGAATACTAGGTATACTAGGGATGACTTGAAGTTCCATCAAATGAATATCCAACCATGGCTTCAGTATGCTATTGCATTAGGTCATTATTAAGGCTGAAGTGTTAAGGGAGAGGTAAATCCTTGCTGAAATCCACTCTTCTGCTCTTGACAGCTGGGAGGATGTACATGTAGAAGGAAGGGCTCAGCAGAATACAGACCAGTTCCCAAATCCATGTACTGATGCTCTCCCTCTGTGCATTTATGTATCAGCCCAGGCAGAAGTAGCATAGTGGCAGCCCTGGCAGAGACAACCTGGTACTGGGTAATATCCTTTCTTAGAGTCAGCTCTATCAAGAGGCAATTGTATTCGGTTCTCTCAGGCATCAGAGGTCACAGCACTGAGGCGATATGCAACAGGGTGAGCTTAGCAGGGGGCCTTGTGTTTCTGTAGTCAATTTAGAGAATTTCTTAGTTTCACTTCAGAGCTATTAGTCTATCCTTGCCTTACTTTTGGGCTCCATATCTATCTATACAACTGCTGATCTGAGGCCCTCACTAAGGTGTTTCTTTTCTCTCAGTTCCATGGGTCCCTGGCCGTCACACACCCAATGAAACACAGCATCACAGACAGTCAAAGTTTGCCCTTCTCTCATTCTCAGTCCCTCCAGCTAACTGTCAAAATCTTCTTGGTTATATTTTCAACAATGGTCTTCTATTTCTTTTTTCTTTTCCCATCTCCATTGCCATCACTTGAGTCAGCAAAGTCATCAACTTTGTCCATAAAACAGAACCAAGTATCTTAGTCTCTCTCTCATCCAATCAATCTTCCTCCCCAAAATATAGGCAGGCCTGGAGAACTGAAATTATATTATATTTGGAACTTACCTAATATACATTAAGTATCATTTTTCTTTTCTTTAATGTGGCACAAGTTGGCCAACTTGTTCCACTGGCCTGAGTCTTTCTAGCCTTTAGCACTGAAAGTCTTGTTGTGTCCCAGAAAGTCCTGCATTACAACAGTCCAGGACAGTAGCTCACCCAACCCTGGCCACACCTAGTTTCCCAACCTCATCCACTTTCTCTTGTGTCTTTAGTTCCTAGAATTCAGCATAACATTGTTATTGTATCCTGGAGGTGGGCTGTGCTCACTCTCAGATCTTTGACCTTGACTTTCCCTTCCTATGACTTCTGGTCCCCAGAAGTTCACGTTGAAGTTCTTTGTCACATGTGAAACTTGTTGGGTCATATTTTGGTGGCACCTCATCATGTAACCCTGGCCCTTACTATCAAACAACCTGAAACTGTCACATATATTCTCTTCTTCCTGAGTTGGAAACGGAACTCAGAGCCCAGAGGCCAGAGCATGCCGGGCAAGAGCCTCAGTTCCCACCTGATCTTTCTATCTATGTAATTTCTGCATTTACAGTTTCATCATTTAGTAAATACAATTTATTAGATTGGACCCTTTTTTATTTAAATCAGCAGTTCTCAACCTGTGGGTGGCCACTCTTTGGGGAAATGCATATCAGATATTTACATTATGATTCACAGCAATAGCAAAATCACAGCAAGGAAGAAGCAATAAAATAATTTATAGTTGGGGATCACCACAGTATGGGGGACTGTATTAAAGGGTCACAGCATTAGGAAGACTGAGAACAGTGTGTGCCATCATGTTGTTCAGTGAATATTTATGGAAGGAACTTGACCAACAGGGAGCTCAGGTGTCTTCCCATTAGTTTCAATTAAACCATTGAACTTTCTATCAGAATGCACATTCCTAGCTTCAATTCTGTGACATTAACACTGTAGTTACCTGAAAATTCTGTTTGGTGAGTGAACCTCAGAGACCAGGAATTTGCTTCTAACCCCGTCCCCTAACAAACCACAGAGGTGTCCTGTAGAACACATTTTGAGATGGGCTGAGGCCTGACTTTTAAAAGCCATCAGCCTTTCTACTGCCTTGGCCATATGGGGTTTGTCACCACTGAATAAATTAGTCCCTCTGGCAACTCTGACTTCTTAGTCAACCTTCAGGGAACTTTTCCTGGGTATGGGAAATGCAAAGAGTAAAGACATGCCTTTTCCCTCTATTATATCTAGCACTTTCTGCTTATTTTCTCAGAACTAGCTTAAATGCCAGAATGTTATAAACCCTTTAAATGCCTCTACAGAATGATTTTGGCTGTATTCTCTGCTACCGACTACTGTTTCTTTGTGTTTGCCTTCTATTTATTTCCTTCATTTCATTTTTCTCTCCTTGTTACATATTATTAACTCCAGTTTTAGTGAGAAAAGAACCAGAATTTTCAAATTCTTTCTTATTCTCTCTCTCCCTCTCTCTCTCTCTCTCTCTCTCTCTCTCTCTCTCTCTCTCTCTCTCTCTCACACACACACACACACACACACACACACTCTCTCTCTCTCTCTTCCACCTAGTTTGACTATGTATCTCTGGCTGGTCTCTAACTTTCACGTTTTCTGCTTAACCTGTGCAATCCTGAGATTACAGGTATGTCCCATCACATCTAGCCTTTACATTTCTTTTGGTTATTAATGTCTTTGCATGTTTTTAATGGGAATATGAAGTATGTATCATTATATTCTTAGTTCATGCAAGAAATATTTTTGAGGACAAAAACAAAACAAAACAAAAACAATAACAGCAACATCAAAAACCAGTCTTTTACATTTTTTTGTTGTTTTGTTTTGTTTTGTTTTGTTTTTGCCTAAATGTAGCTAGACATATGTATTCAACAAGTAATCAAAGTGGATGGGTGGTGGATTACAGGAATGAACAATGTTGTCACTATCAGGAATACGTTAAGAATGAAGAGACAAAGAGGCATAGTGTGATAGAATGCACAATTTATAAGAAACTAACTAACTATGTAGGGTGAGGGCACGTTTTGGAAACTTACCAAGAAGAAAGAGAATTCAGGATCCAGAGCTGAGTAAGGCCAGTGTTCCACTGATGCTTTCTCTTCCACAGTGGCCTGCATTTTGAAGGTATCCAGCAGGCAGTAAGTTTTCAGGTCAGTTACAGTCTGATTTATTTGTGTCCTGCAACTGAACTGCACTGGGTCTTCAGCAATGAAGTGTTACTATTTAGTTACTGTAGGCAACCAAAAACAGGTGATAAAAGCCTGCATTTAAGGGTCCCTGGAAATGCATTGACTAAAACCTGACAGGAGATAAAGCATAGTGAAGACTGGGGATTGCCATTTAATGCTACAGTACTGATCTGTCAATCAAATATACCCAATAGTACAAAACTGTCATAAAAATTAAGAGGGTGCCCTGGTTAGTTTTAATTTCCAACTTGACATAGCTTAGAGGTATCTGAGAGGAAAGCCTTGATTAAGAAATTGCCTATATCATGTTGGCCTGTAGACATGTCATTGGAGGAATTCTGTAATTGTATATTGATGTAGGAGGGCCTAGCTCACTGTGAATTTTACAGGCCGTATTATAAGAAAGCTGGTTGAACACAAGCCCATAAGTGAGTCAATAAGCACCCCTTCATGGTTTCTGCTTCTACTTTCTGATTGAATTCCTGCTCTTTCTCCAATGATGAACTATGATTTGAAGGTAACATCCAGTAAATTCGATTCTCCCCTTAGTTGCTTTTGGTCAAAGTGCTTTATCTTGGCAACAGGAACCAAATTTGAACAGGCAATAACCAACACTTTTCTGAGGGGATTGGAGACTCACTCTACAGAAGAGAATTTTTGTCTGATGCTGCAAAGCTGGTCATAAGCCTTAGAGGGCAAGCTAATCTATCATCATTTTTCTAAATGAACATGTTGCCAAACTACCTTTCAAATATTTATACTTATACCTATAGGTTACTGCTGTTTTTGTTAAAACTGATAAGCCTCTTTCTTCAATAGGCAGCCATGTAGAGACTCATGACTGGCCAAAATGGCTATTGAGGCTCATCCCTAAATAGAGCATCTGTATCTATTTCCCTTTCTCCCCCCTCCCCAAGGCTTTGGAAATATTGCAAAAGAGAAGGCAGAAAAAAAATATAAAGTTGTAAGGAAGGTGAAGAATTCAGTGAAATGATATTTCTGAACATGACTTGGTTGATATACTTAGAAACTCACTGCAAGTGTGTTTATCTGAACAATACTCACAAAAGACTAAGCCAATAGTATACGCCAACATCTCATCAGGCAGCACCAACTAGACCTAGTGAGATGCCCTCAGACAACACTAACTGGACCCAGTGGGATCCCAGCAGACAATACTAATTGGACACAGTGGGGTCTCAGCAGACAATACTAACTGGACCCAGCAGGATCCCAGCAGACAATGCTAACTGGACCCAGTGGAAGCCAAGCAGACAATGCCAACTGGACCCAGTGGGGTCTCAGCAGACAATACTAACTGGACCCAGCAGGATCCCAGCAGACAACACTAATTGGACCCAGTGGGGTCTCAGCAGACAATGCTAACTGGACCCAGTGGGGTCACAGCAGGCAATACTAACTGGAGCCTGTGGGATCCCAGCAGACAATACTTACTGAACCTAGTGGGGTCCCAGAAGACAACACTAACTGGAGCCTGTGGGATCCCAGCAGACAATGCTAACTGGACCCAGTGGGATCCAAGCAGACAATGCCAACTGGACCCAATAGAGTCCCAGCAGACAAAACTAACTAGACACAGTGGGATCCAGCAGACAACACTAACTGTACACAGTGAGGTCCAAACACAGAACAATAAATGATATGAATGGAGGAGAAGGGCTTGTTGGATGGTGTCTGGAGTGGAGGGCACTGAAAGTAGTTAGGGGTGGATATGATCAAGATATATACAGATACTACACTGTCAAAGATTAAAGAAATGATATTCAAAAACAACAAAAAAGAGGACAATACTTTTACAAATTTTAAGAAAGTCATTTTGTGAAGCAAATGAGGGGAGAAGAACAGATACACTAGGGAGAAGAATAGCAGGGAATTCATAGTGAAGCAGCAGGTGTGTGACATGGAAGAACATTTATGAAGGACTGGAGAGATGGCTCAGTGGCTGTGGACCCTTATTGATTCTCAGCATCCATAACCGTCCATACCTCCAGTTTCAGGTGATCTGATATCCTCTTCTAACCTCTATGAGTAGTAAGCACACACATGGTGAGCAAAATATATGCAGGCAAAACACTTATACCCCTTCCCCCCAAATCAAATATATATATATCTCACAAGACATCACACGGTGGAACCTTAATCTGAAGACTATCACAGGACGGGGGGATTAAGATTACAGATGGAATAAATACTCCTCACTCCTATTGGAGTAGATGCAACATAGCCCCCGTGAAAGCTTGAAAAAGCAATAAACATGAGAGAGAGAGAGAGAGAGAGAGAGAGAGAGAGAGAGAGAGAGACTGAGACTCTTGGGGAGGGCAGCATGAGGACATGGCCAGATGTTGCTGGCTCTGAGATAAAGAAGGAATTGTCCATGAAGGAGAGGATAGGGCACTTCGTGAAGCCAGGAAAACCCAGGGAATGAATGTCTCCTCAGAACCTCAGAAAGAGATAAGGTTTCCATGGCGTATCTTGAGTAATGTAACAAGTCCCCCGGTCCCTGGTAAGGCTTGTCATAACTGAGCTGTTTTTCACATTTGCAAGCTATGGAGGAAATGTAACATAACAAACATCATGAGTTGTGTTTTTAAAAAGATTTGTTTTGTGAGTGGGTTCGGGGGCGAGGCAAGGGTATTAATGTAGGTACTCACTCACAGAAGTCAGAAAATGGTGTTGGATGTCCTGAAATTGAAGTTCCAAAAGGCGAGCTGCTTGATGTAGGGGCTCAGGACAAACTCCAGTCCTCTGCAAGAGCAGAAAGCACTCTTAACCCCCAGTCCATCCCTTCATGCAAATATGCATAGTTGAAGCAAACAAATTTGTGGTGACACATTATAGTAATAATATAAATTAACATAAGGACTTTATTTGAGAAATATAGATGGTGAGAAAGGGAGGAAACAAACACTTAGAGGTCCCTGAAGTTTTCTGGGCCAGAATTATGAGATTTGATATCAGAGCAGTGGCATATGGGAAAAGAGGCAAAAGGTACTGGAAATAGTTTGCAGATGATTAGGGACAATGGCTTTGGGGTTTCTGGAGTGGGTGTAGGTGACTGAAGCAGAGAAGGGAAGAACCGCAGGTCAGTTTCTGTAGCAACATAACTGAGTTACAGGCAGTCTTTGAGACTTCTGATATCAGACAAAGAATGGAGTTCCTTGGGGAAATGCTAAGAATGGGAGAATGAAGCTGAATGCAGGCTTGGGGGCAAATGATATTAGATTGCCATGGAAACAAAAAGAGAAGCAAACAGAAATAAGGAGAGGCAAAAAGATGTCAGAGATAAAGAAAACTCTGAGGAGCTTGATGTCAATGGAGCTGAGAAGTGGGAAAGACTGATGGTGTCAAGTGTGTCAGAAAGGCAAACTAGGATGGGCCCGGTGCTATTGTTTGAATATGAAATACCCTCCCCACTCAAGACGCAGGTGTTGAATGTCTCACCCTCAGCTGATTGTACTGTCTCAGGAGGTGACTGATGCTTTGGGGAATCAGACCTCTGCAGAGGAAAGTCGGCAGAGGCGTGATTGTCCCTTCCTGTCTCTCTACTTCTTAGCTTCTCCAGAGTAAACAGCCTTTTTACTGTCTGTTACCAGGAGCCCATCACCACGATGTTCTTTTTCACTATTGATCCATGTGTTTGAAACAACCTAGCCTGGGATGGAAGCCTCTAAAGTCATGAGCCAACACACAGTTTATCTTCTTGAGACTGTTTCTGTTATTCTAATGGCCAAAACCTAACAGCCACAGGTGGGGGATCTAGAGTGGCTTCTGGTGCTGGGCTGGCACTCTAGGGAAGAAGCAATCTGCTGTGCCACTTTCTATCACCAGCAAGTATGTGTGACTTGAGACACTGGCCTTTTCCTATGTGACCTGAAAAACCTTTGTTCTCAACAGCTCCTAAACTGGTGATCAGAAACTGAGTCGATTAAATCAAGACCAATTTATATTTTGACAGTTCTGAAGTCTGGAAGTCAGAAATCAAGGTGTTTGCAGGAGTGGTCCCCATGGAGAATCTCTGGGAAGGGTCAATGCTTGCTTTTGCTTCTGCTTCTTCAGCTGGTTCAGTGGCTAGTTTATATCTCTGCACATGGGTACTGTGGTCACCTCACCTCCTGCTCTCACTTAGGCAAGCTTCCTAAGATTAGACTTAGTGCCCACTCTGATAATCCAGGTTAAAACTCTTCCAAGCAGTCTTTAATTAAATAACATTTGTCCATATAAGGCAATTTTCAATTTTATCATATGCAGAAAATATTCACACATTTAGAACAAAAATGTTCCTTGTAATCTACCACTTGCTTCTTTTTAAAATTATTATTAGATATTTTCTTTATATACATTTCAAATGCTACCCCAAAAGTTCCCTATACCCTCCCCCCTCCTCAATTTTCTGAGGAACCTCCAGACTGACTTCCAAAGTGGTTGTACAAGCTTGCAATCCCATCAGCAATGGAGGAGTGTTCCTCTTTATCCACATCCTTGCCAGCATCTGCTGTCACCTGAATTTTTTATTTTAGCCATTCTGACTGGTGTGAGGTGGAATCTTAAGGGTGTTTTGATTTGCATTTCTCTGATGATTCAGGATGTTAAACATTTTTCAGGTGCTTCTCAGCCATTCTGTATTCCTCAGGTGAGAATTGTTTAGCTCTGTACCCCATTTTAATGGGGTTATTTGAATTTCTGGAGTCCAGCTTCTTGAGCTCTTTGTATATATTGGATATTAGTCCCCTATCAGATTTAGGATGGGTAAAAATCTTTTCCCAATCTGTTGGTGGCCTTTTTGTCTTATTGACAGTGTCTTTTGCCTTACAGAAGCTTTGCAGTTTTATGAGGTCCCATTTGTCAATTCTTGATCTTACAGCACAAGCCATTGCTGTTCTGTTTAGGAATTATTCCCCTCTGCCCTTATCTTCAAGGCTTTTCCCCATTTTCTCCTCTATTAATTTCAGTGTCTCTCTACCACTTGCTTCTAATGATTGGTAGATACTCAAATCAGATAATCTTCCATAGTTCCTTTGGCCTGAAAATTTTGCGATTTACCATCAGATCAACAAGGTGAAAACCTTGATTATTGTGTAGCACATGCCCAATATAGTGGACATCACAGATGAGTCTTTGTTTGCAACAGTAACAGCAGCTTGTATCTGTGTTATGTTTAGTTTTTCTACTAGTCCACATCTGACTGCAGCCAGGACACCCTGGCACGGGCTGTGAATCACAGTGGGGCCCTTATGGTAAAGCCTATACTTTCTTTTACTCACAGGGCTTTTGCTGATTTTTCTTTGGTTCATTTTGCAATTCTAGAAGTTTCTCTAAGAAGTAAAATCAGGACATCATTGTGTCAGGGGAAAAATTAGTTATAGTATTGAGTTATCTGATTTAATTACTTTAAGGTACATGTACACCCTGACAGCTGTTGACAGAGAGCAAAGGAAACCTCTATATCAAGTAAATGCTTTAATAAATGACTAATTTATGAGCATATTCAGTGTTTAGGAACAAAATTTGCATATAAAGTGGTTTTCTAAATTGCCCTATAATGGTTGGAGCCTTACATGGCTCCCTTCCTTACTTTGTTTGAGATTGCTCTGTGAGCTGTTCCTCTAACAGAAAATGCAAAGGTCCACACTGACCCTGTTAGTCAGTTATTTAAAATTCAGATTTAGAAAGGTCTTCAAAATTAATGAGAGTGTCTGTCACATCTAAGAGGAAGTTTTATTTGAATTTTGTGTAGATCAAGACAGGAAAATTCTCCTTCCTCTGTTCAAAACTTCTGTTTCCCTTGGGTATGTGGGGAAAAGCACTTTTCTCATCTCATCTGCTTTCCTTTTTGGCTGAGATGATGGATTTTCCAAGGATGAGAAATACAAAGGAGAAAGAGCCAGCCAGGATAGCCTGAGCAGCTGCCGGCACCTTGAGGCTCCGTGCAGTTAACAGGGGTTTGTTTACAAAGTGTGGGAACAGCACAGACTTTCCACCCTTGTCGTTGGCAATTTTCCTCCTGAGCTCTGTTTTAGAAACTAGATGTTTTTGATCACTGTGTTCCCAATATTTGGGATCTCTTCCCAGTGGGAAATAAGAAGGCCAAAGTTAAGAATTAGAAAAGTCTCCCAAGGCTAAGAAGTAGGCTGCAGCTCTTAAAGTTGGATGCTAAAATTCAAAACAAAACAAAACCAAATACAAGTCTTGCATAATATCACCAATATAAATGGAAATTAACTGATTTTCTTTTTTAAGTCACCACTTAGAGGAAAATAACCAGGTCTATCTACAAAAGACTTCTGAAAACAAAACAAAACAAAACAAAACAAAACAAAACAAAACAAAACAAAACAAAACAAAACAAAACAAAACAGGAACCACAATGAGACAGCAATGCAGGTTTCCAAGGTGCTTTTCTGCTCTTCAGGAAGAAGATACTATTGGCTATGAATTCCCCCCAAACTCCCAGCAAGCTTCTCAGTGCTACCATTCTGGCTGAGCCCGACTTGGGCTCCTGAACCTGTCCTCACAGGCTTCAGCTCTGGCCATAAGCATGCTCTGTCAGCTTAACCTAAGCCTTCTTCCTCAGGATCTGATGTTCCATTGTATCTGATCCGAGCCCGTGTCTGAGAGTGTCTTCCTGGTGGAGTCTGTTCCCCTGGCCTTCCTGCTCTGTCAGTTTCAACAGAGCTGCCACTTACATGTTTTGTGTCCTGTCTACTCTGGTCGTAGACCATTTGCTTGTGTTTGGAGTTGTGCCTAGTCTATTCCGACTACTGGGTAATACACTTGCCCGATAAAGTCCCTCTTCACGAATCTTTCCAGCCAGTTTTTTATAATATATTTTCTCCCCAGCAAAATAGTGTCTTGTCACAGTTCCACGCCCTCAATTCCCCACCCATCCAAATCCACACCCTTTCTTCCTCTCTCATTAGAATACAAATAGACATCTAAAAATAATAATAAAGTAAACTAAGATAAAAATAAGAATAAAAGAAATGAAATCGGATGAAACAAACAGAAGAAAAGGAACCAAAGTAAAAGCAGAAAGAAAAATTGTTTTCTTTCCATGCCATCTTCAACCCTTATGTTTCTTTATAGAACTCAGAACTCATAGTGGTTACTGGAACGTATCTATGCCTGTCATCTTCCTATTTAAGATCAAAACTTCTCACTCTGATTTTTTAAGAATGTACGCTCTGCTTTCTGACCCAATCACTTGCAGCCAGCTTTCTCCCACACTCTTTTATGCCATAGTTCCGTCTCATTTGAAAGATTCACTGTATTTGTTTTGGGGTTCTGTTCCATGTCTTTTTTGTCAACACCTTTATGTCTCATAAACTCACGTCCCACCTTTTCTACCTCCTAGGAGCAGTTGGTCAACTGGCTGTGACCATTCTTGTCTTCTCTCAACAGCACTTTCTGTTGGCCTCTCTATCGTTACATTTTTATTTACTATAACCAAATAACTAAGCCAGGCTAATGTTCTTTTTAAAAAACATGTTTATGAAACTCCTCATTCTGGGAATTCAAGCATATGGTGCCAGTATCAGCTCTGTTGTCATGAAAGACTCATAGAGGATACTAGAAACTTGTTGTGAGAGACGGAAAACCCACATCACCAAACAGAAAGACAAAGAGAGATGGCTATACAATCCCTGCTGAGGGCATATTTCCAAGTAACATAAAAATATCTCATACAGCAAAACAAAGTAATCCTGTAACACTGAAGAAAGGGCCTCAGACACAAGATAAGCTCAAGCCATATTCAAATGACAGGAGAAGCTCTCTCTGTATAGCATTCTTGCTTAACACTCTATGCCCTGACAAACCTATTTCTTAGGACTTACCACCACCTGTATTTATTATGCTAATCTCATTTAACTAATTTTCTAGATTACAAATGACTAAATTTAGTGGTTTCTCCACAAATATTTGTTAATGAAGAGAGTGAAGGAGACCTTTGAGGGTGGCATTGTGATTTTGATAAACTAGGAAGGGCATATGCTGTTTTTTTTTTTGTAAAGAAAGCACTTTCTTTGCACATTTCTAGTGTTTTCATGGCCTAAATACTTATCACAGAAAATACCTCAGTTCTTATTTGTGGCAAAACTGAGTTGAGCTTAGAAACTCCCATATCTTCTGGTGGCAAACTTCAATTTTTTACCCCTTTACTATGATTCAGTCACATTACATGCAAGCTCTGTCTTTGGGGGTAACACTGAATTCAATTAGAAAGTTTCTCCCCTGCCTCTTCTCCTTACTCGTGCTGTATGAATCCAGCATTCTGAAAGGAAGCCCCAATTCTGGACACTCCCAGTTCTCCAAAGACTGGAAAATACATTTTCCATCTGTGTAGACTCGATCTCGCAGATCTTTCCTTGGTTGCTTTTCTCTCTGTTTGCAGTGTGGCCTCCTCTACTCAGCTCTGCTCTCTCTGAAGCCACAGGATCAGGATATCAGGTTAGTACCTAGGTCTAATTCTCCAGCAGCCAGTGCCATCACCTCATTGGCTCTGCCTCACTGAGGACAGCAGCAGCATCTCTCTGTATTTAACAGAAGCCAGGAAGCCCAGGGTAGTGTGAAGAATCATGACTTTTTCCCTTTCTTTCTTTCTTTCTTTCTTTCTTTCTTTCTTTCTTTCTTTCTTTCTTTCTTTCTTTCTTTCTTTCTTTCCTTTCTTTCTCTCATTTAGTTATTTATTTATTTATTCATTCATTTATTTATTTATTTTTGGTTTGGTTTAGTTTGGTTTAGTTTGGGGTTTTTTTTGTTATGTTATGTTTTGTTTGTTTGTTTCTTTTTTTTTCTTTTCTTTTCTTTTCTTTTCTTTTCTTTTCTTTTCTTTTCTTTTCTTTTCTTTTCTTTTCTTTTTTCAAGACATTGTTTCTCTGTGTAGCCCTGGCTGTCCTGGAACTCACTCTGAAGACCAGGCTGGCCTCAAACTCAGATATCTACCTGCCCCTGCCTCCCAAGTGCTGGGATTAAAGTGGTGTGCCACCACTGCCTGGCCATGACTTCCTTTCTTTCTTTCACCTGCCCCCTTCACCTCAGCTCCCTCTAAAGAACTCTTTCAGAGAGAAACTACAGATGTCTATAAGTGACTGAGAGCTTAGAGTTTCTGTCCTTAAATTATTATGAATGCTAATATCCCATAAGGCAAGTTCTTGGGCTCCTTGGGCTCCTTATGAAAAGCAGTTTCTCTCTATCACTTTCCAGTATGTCTCGGGTTTGAACAAAAAGGCAGTACTGCTCTGAGCCTAGAAGTGGAATATTATTTGTGTAGTACGTAGTTTTCCTTAAGTGCCCAGTTTCTGTTTATATTGATGTCTAGGATGGAAGGATGGTTTACTCAGTTCCCTTATCTTTCTCAAGAGTAGAGTTAATTTTTTTGCTATGCAAAATATTGTTATATATTCTGGTATTTGAGGTGAGATGCTTATCCTTTTCTTTTTCATTTTTCCGTTTTATTTATTTTCCTCTCATATATCACATCTCGACGTCAGTTTTATCATCTTCCACCCTACACAGTCCTCCCCATCACCACTTCCCATCTTGCCCAGATTCACTCATCCTTTGTTTCCCTTCAGAAAAAAATAGACATCACTGGTATAACAATCAAACATGGCATAACAAGTTACAATAAGCCTAGGTGCATACCCTCATGTTAAAGCTGGATGCGGCACCCTAGCAGGAGGAAAAGAGCTGCAAAAGAGTCAGAGACATCCCCAGCTCCCTCAGTTAGGAGCACTGCAAGAACACCAAGCTATACAACCATAACGTATGTATTGATGACCTAGCTCAGACCTATGCAGTCTCCATGAGTGTTGCTTTAGTCTCTATGAGACACTATGAGCCAGCCATGGTTAGTTGACTGTGTGGGCTGTGGTTTTGTAATGTCCTCTACCCCTCTCGCTGTGAGGTTTCCTGAGGGCCACCTAATGTTTGACTTTAGGTCTTTGCATCTGCTCTCACCAATAGCTGGATAAAACCTCTCTGAATACGATTGGGCCAGCTTCAGTCTATGGTAGCAGAATATCATCAGGAATCATTTTATTCATTTCATTGGCCTTTTTTGCCAGTTGTGCTTGGTTCTCTCCTAGGTCGCTGGGCTACCCATCCTCTGGTTCCTGGCCATCCAGGCAGTTACAGATATTGGCTCCCTTTCCTGCATTTTTCTTAATGAGAAATGAGTTGTGTCTCAAACTAAAGCAACATTTCAGAGTACATTATTGGTGCATGTAAGTTATTACTAAAAAAGCAATAGCATTAGATAAGACTTAGTCCTAAATAACTGAGGTACTTAATAATGTTAACTTATTTCTTGACAGTGACAAATGCTATGCATTAATAATTCCATAGATTATGAAATGTTAAGCTGGGGGCTGTCTTCAACCCACTAAATATATTTAATAGGTAGATGTTATTCAGTTCTTTAAAGACCTTAAAAGCTTTATTAATATAATAGATTCCTTAAAAACATCCTTTGTTGACTCAGTTTTTCTGTCAAAAGGTCATGAAGTCACATTATTGCGGCTTTTCTGTTTCTAAAAAGAAGGATTAAGTCTTCAAGCCCCCCAAATCTTATTAAACCCTGATTGTTTTTTATTATTTTAATTAAAATATAATTACACCACTTCTCCATTTTTCCCACCTTCCATGCTTTCCCCCTTCATTCTCTTTCAAATTCATGGCTTTTTTAAAAATGCATACAGTTTAAAATAGATATAAATATAATCTGCTTCGTCAGATTGGCATTTCTTGTATGACTATGATTTCAGGGCAGGCCACTGGCCTCCAGTATTTCTAAACTACTGGAGAGTCTTTGTCTAGTGGTGGAGCCATCTGAGAGTTCCCTTTTTCACATTAGCATGTCTATTAGGGTCAGCTTTGTTCCCATCTTGTTTAGGCAGTCCTGTTTTGGGGGTGATGGTTCCCTGTTATTTCCAGGTGATCCAGTTCACAGGAGAATATCTGGTCTTCTTGCTCTTACAGTCTTTCTGCCCCATATTGCACATTGTTCTCTGAGATTTAGTTGCAGATATTGTGTTACAGGTGTATCCATTGGGACTGGACTCCTCATTGCCAGTTGTTCTCTGTAGTTTGACCAGTTGTGTAGGGGTCTCCATCTGTTGCAAAGAGAAGTTTCTTTGATGAGCAGTGAGAACTGCACTTCTCTGTAGCAGAAGGGTAAGAATTTAGAATGCAGTCTGGAAGTCTGTTGGATTAGCAAAGTGGTAGTAGTAGGTTCTCCTCTAGGGTTCAAAACTTCATTAGTCTTGGATAGCTGACCAACTTTCCAGTACCGGACATGTTTTCCCTCCTGATTAGAAGGCCTAAAGTTTAATTAGATGGCTGCTGGTTAATATCCATATATGAGTGCCACTATTGCACTGTTAGGGACAGCTTACCAGGCTGTCATTGTTGTGGCTTCACAGCTGGTTAGGTTTACTGTGGAAGGATATATATATATATATATATATATATATATATATATATATATCCAAATTATTAGGTACACAAAAGCAGAAAACAAACAATTTCAATTTGCCACCACAAATAGAAGAATTCTTAGTGAGCGCTGAAAAACTCCAGTCCCTATTTATTCAACAAATGAGAAAGTATAATCGCCAGCAGGATGAGATTTTATTTCCTTTGAAAGAGACTTCCTTATTATAGAGTTGAGCTGGGTGCCATTGCTTAGTAGGAGTATTTAAGCTGCACTTAAGGAAAATAGCAACACTGTACTTAGACTCCTCAATTGTAATGTTTCCCATACTGGTAAATCAGGGGCTTTAATTCTGTAAAATAACTAAGAATAGTTTTTTTTTGCTTATTCTTTGCATCAGTGAATGGAAATCATAATCTAGCTCCTGGCAAAAAGAACACTGCTCTAATCATATTATACCTTTCTGACCAAAGATTGCCCTCCTGTGAAATGGTGACCACAATTTTAATTCATGGGATTATTAGGTCAAAGTAAAATTGGGCATGTAGAGCCTTTGGTATAGAACTCTCTTCCATATTTTAATGTGAAGCTAATTCTGAGTTGGGCAGTTAAGCAAGTATGGGAATCCCTAGTTACCTCAAGGTGTCTGGGCTCCTACTGAAAGGGCTTTTATCAAAACTGTGGTAATACTGGTATTGGAAAGCTGTCTGTTGCCAAGACAAAATACTTGAAGCAAGCTATTTTAAAAGAGGAGGAAAAGGTTACTTTGGCTCCTGGTTTCTAAGGTTTCAGTCCATAGTTGCCTTCTCATGGTGCTTTTGGACCTTTGGAGAGGCAGCATATGAAAGAAGCAGAGGTAACCCTCCATATCATGTTGTCCAGCAAGTAAACAGACAGAACGGAGTGGACCAGGGCACTCCTCCAATAACCCAACTGCCTTCTAGTCGTTTCAATACCATCTACCTTCAAGTAGCATTGCTGGCCCTTGGGGCCACATTTGAACTCCAGTCTATAACCCAGACTGAAGATGAAAACTGTGACACATGTAAATTTTCACAGCAGACACATACTCATCTGCTAACAATTAGACTGAAAAGTAGATGTCAATAAATGTTTGGTAAATTTTTTCCAGTTTTCATGAAAGAAGGATCATGATTTTGAAGCTAGTCTAGACTATACAGTGCCCAAAGTATTTTTTTTTCTTAAAAGAAAACAAGTATTTGGAAAATACCTAAAAATGAGTGAAAAGATACAGATAAATTGCACCAAGAAAATTTCATTTCCGACCATTCAGAAAAATGTTTGTAAACTTAACAGAAAACTCCAATGATATCTATGAAGAAAATAAAAAACAATTTCTAAATAAATATAAAAAACAAAATCAGTGTGATAAAATCTGTGGAAAAGACCAGAGCTACTGAAGAGGTTGTAGTGTCACAAGATAGATTCACAGGAGAGGTCTCGCTATGCAGTCCAAGATGGCCTCCATCTCGAAGTGTGCGCTCTTTAGTCTCCAGGGCACTGGGATTACTGGCACTATTGGCTCCTCAAATCCACTTAAATTTAACATGTATTTAATGGATAGTTAACTAAATTTTAGAACAAAATTTGGTGAAAATATAAACATGACTACAGAATGAGTCTGAACAATTTTAAAGAAAGAAATAGATGCATAAATATCCTATTATCTTTTTCTTTAAATACCTATTATAAAATGTAAAACTATATAATAGATTTTGAATATATATGTATATATATATATATATATATTAAAACATAAATATAATATGGAATAATAGATCATTTAGTTTTCAAATTAATAAAAGTCCAAAATTTAAGTAGAAAAAAACTGTGAAAATATCTTTAAAAAAATCAAACAAGATCTCTAGTCTCCAATATAAGCCAAAATAAAAAAATTTAAAACTACACAGGATATTTAACTTAGAAATACTCATCAATAATGTATCACCCTACCCATATATTTCACAAAATATTTATATACAGAAGACAAGATAATAACAAAAATACTATTTCTACAATAAAATATAAAACATTCATTTTCTGGGTACTAGGCTAATTATTTATTGTTTGACTTCCTTGTGCTATCATGCCCTTCCACAGCAAACATTCATTCTTTTTCAAATCTAAGAATACTTCAATGTTAGTATCAGGAAGAGTATGCCCTACTTGTTACCATCTATGGTGGTCATCTCTGAGTTCTTCTGAATTTGAATTGTCATGGCGCCTGACCTGTGCTTCCTCCCATTAATCCTTTTGTAGCTAACCTTGCCCTGTCTTTTAACAGGGGAATAATACAGTTACTTGTTTCATTAAAGCTACTTCAGTGATCGAGGCACTTCTTGAGACAAGGCAGATGTTTCTCATTAATTTATTTTACTTGATTAGATCAAAACTATGAAATGGAAATATTTATCCAAGTTGAAATCAGCCTGGTCTGGATTAGTCATACTAATAACTAGATAAGTCTCAAACTGTGGTGGTTAGGTAGATTTCTCTATATTGGCTGTTGCTGTTTGGCTTCCGCTCTTATTCCTTTACAAATTTATTGATATTGCCATGTCTTGTCATGGTAGAAGCTAAATGATCTTTGTGTCACTTTCATTTTTTGGGGGTGTCTTAAGTGCAGCTTAGTGCATTTTTTCTTCCAGGTAATACACCATGTTCATACTTGGGTGAGGACAGTTATATTGTATCTAACTGTTACCTGTTAGGGTTGGGCATTGAGAAGCACATTTATGTGCTTATGGGAAGACAGGTAAGGACCTCTAGACAGAGGAGCAGTTTGAACAAAGACAAGAGGAAGCCACAGTACATGTGTTCAGGGACCATCAAAATGAGGACATGGTAGGACTCCAGAGTCTATTGAAAGTATCAAAACAGATATAGATTTTAAAGCTAAAGTCAAGATGCTACTTAAGAACTATGGGATTTCTTCTTTATTCAGTTAGCAACCGAGTATGTTAACTAAGGAAATTAACACAAAGAGAGGCCAGTGAGGTTTTTGTTTTTGTTTTTTTTTTTTATGTGTGTGGAGATGGTGATACCATTCAGAAAACCATAAGAAACAGTGAGTGTATGTGAGCTGGCAACTCTGGACCCAGGCTCCACTTAAAGGGGAAGATGGGAGAAAGGGAAAGGGAAGTTGAAAGGAGCAATCAGAGATCAAGGAAAGATCCTCACAAAATCAAAGCAAAGAATCCATTACTGAACAATTCATATATACTTATCAAGACCTAGCAACATGGCTGAGGTGGAGAGTGAAGAGGAGAGTGACTCTCCTGACATCACTGGGGAGAGGAAGGCAGACAACACAGGGACAGTAGTAGCAACTGCAAAGTGCATCAGGCCCTCTGGCTCAAGGACACATTGCCTAGGGCTTGCTACACTGGCACACCTGAAGATGGTTTGATTTATTTTTAAGTTAAAGAAAATGTTTTAATAAGTGATATTTGTCACCTATCAATGCCTTTGTAAGATATAATATAAAATGCTTTTAAATAAAGGAAGGAGCCAGCAAAAGCTAAAGTGCTCAAAGCCATGAACTCAGAGGATATCATCTCCTGAGAGGGTTGGATTTGAAGAAGTTGGTCCGTATCAGACAGGAAAGACTAAGTAAACCAGCACTGTGGGAGATGGTACACAGTGGCAGGTTGCAGACTCTTGGTGTTAATCAACAATGGAACAAGGCCAAGTGAAATGAAAAAGGCAGACTGTCATGAGTGCTACAGCAACCACAAGTAATAGTAGATAGACAGAAAAGCCATGTTACATGAGTCTCTCCTGTTAGTTTTCTTTCAGCTCTTTTTGCTTTGTGCACCATGACTGAACACCGCTACTGCAATACTATTATAGAGGGAAAAATTGTGGACCCTGATAAATAGGTGAATCCTGTCTAAATGGCACCAGAGCCAAAGATACTGCCTGTCAAGACTCAAGATACCATTTGTAAAGTAGTGCATTTTAATGAAATGAATACATAAACTGTCCAGTACTGTTTTCTACTTTCCTAGTCCTTACAATGGGACCTAAAACGACAGAAGGTAGATGATCTTCTCTTATTTACCTAACTGCTTGCCTTCTTCTGTCTTTCCTTGCACTTTATTTAATATATAGGTCTGATGGTCAAAGAGGGGATGTAGACACCCAGATTCTGGCTTACGTGACTAAGGGCACCACCATTTGCCTTTAAACTTCATTATCTCAGAGCTTATGACTCATGCAGATTTAACCAGCCACCACAGGCAATTTGAACAGGAAATTTCTGTCTCCTTCCACTTTGTCTTTCATTTCTTCCAGCTGTATAGTTCTAAAAATGGTGCTTAGATCAACAGATCTGTGTAGTATAAACCTGGTCTCCTTAGTGTAGACACCTGCCTGTCATCTGTGGACTCGCTTTTAAAAAGTGGATCTAATGGTCCTTTCCTGGTGAGTAGTCTCAGAAGACAACTTCTCATTCTTGCTAAAACATGGTTCCTTATTAGTTCAGTCACAGTGGTTAGAGTAAGAACCCCAGAGAGAGCCCATCTGATTTCTTCCTGCCTCACCTTCTTCAAATGTAAACTAAGCAATTTTATTACCAGTTTGTGTGTGTGTGTGTGTGACCATTTTAAGAACCAAATGGATTAACACCTGCAGAGTTCCCAGAACTTGCTAAATGCTCAGTCAATATTAATGATTTCAAAAATACACGTAATTTTTCCTTTTGCTAATCACCAACTTTCTGTACTTGTGCAGGTATTACAACCCCAGGGTATGAGTTATAGAAAAAAATGTATACAATAAAAGAAGAATTCTCAAAGGAAGTGTTCTCTGTCCCTCACTCACCTCTTCAGTCACCACTGAGCCCTGTGGTGCTTTGAATAAAATGCGTTCCCTATTGTCTCAGGCATTTGAATACGTGGTGCCCTGTTGGTGGCATTGCGTGGGGGAGGTTTAGGTGGTATAGCTTTACTGGAGGAAGTACATCACTGAGGCAGCCTTGAGTTTATAAATCTTCTATTAGCAGTGGTTCTTAACCTGTGGGTTGCTACCTCTTTGGAGGTTGCATATCAGATATCCTACATGTAAGACATTTATGTTACAATTCACAACAGTAGCAAAATGACAGTTATGAAATAGCAACAAATAAATTTAATGTTTGGGGGTCACCACAACGTGAGGAACTCTAGTAAGTGGTTGTAGCACCAGGAAGCTTGGGAAGCACTGCTCTAGATTCTTCCAGTTTGCTCTCTGTCTGCTTTGTGATTGTGTTTCAAGGTATGAATTGTCAGGTATTTGGATCAGCCACCATGTCTGGAGTTGCCATTGTGGACGCTGATACTCTGGACTTTAAGCCAAAATAAACTCTTCCTTCTACAAGCTTCCTCAGTCATGGGGTTTTAACATGGACACGTAAAAGGACCAAACACAGTACTTATGACTATCTTCTCTTATCCAGCCACCACTGCCTCCTGCTTAAGTGGTTGCCTTGCTCCCTAACTGACCTTCCTCTTGATTAGCAGATGTCACTCTGCAAAGTTTGCGAAATCTAAGGTGTTATGTATTGGTCTGGATCTAGAAGCACTCACAGGCTTTTGTTACCCATGGTAAAGACTATCTGTCTGCCTGCATGAGATGCCACAACCTCTGTCACGACTATACTGAACACCTTTATGCACTTATGAATACACTAGCCTGGTTCCTGGCCTCCCACAAACCTGTGAGGGCGTGAAACCAGCCTTTGCCTTCTTAGTCTGTCTCATATACATCTAAGAGCTGAGTACATATTGTATCTAGTATACAATAGGCATACAATGCACATCAGTTGAATAAAAGTGATTGAAGTGATGTATTTGACATTTAGAAATAGCTAGTTTTTAAACTAGAACTTTAGATCTTAAGCACGTTGGATACAGGAAGAAAAAAAGTGAACGTGTCAACACCTACTTCATGACAATCAAAGATGACAGCATCAAAGAAGAAGCTGCTGTTCCAGGTTCAGCTTGTGCAGCTGTGTGCTAGGTGTGGAGTAAAGTTTTCCTTTTCTTGACTCTTCTCTTTCTTTCATTATTAGAAGGGTAGCATGGAGGTGGAGTCTTGCTATATTCCCCCATGCTGTCTCTGAATTCAGGCACAGGCAGGTGCACCAAGCTTCTGCCCCTTCACTCCTGTTGCCTGATTCAGAGCTTTATGGTCATGAGAACTGAAGTGATACAAGTCTATCAAGAACACATCCATCCTATCCCTTCCCTTATTTCTGGCAGGGAATGGCAGGAGAAGTGACTATAGTTCTATAACAGTGACTGCTGCATGACTTAGCCCCGAATGCCTAGAGCAGGTACATTGGCAAAAGAAGAAAGAGGATTATAAAATAAGAATTAATCCTCCCTATCCTCCTCACAGGATCTCTCCATTTCTCCTGAATCTACAGTGAGACAATTCCTATCTCATCACTGTTGACAGATGAATCTTATAGCATTGAGATGAGAAAAAGATTTACATCCATGGATTTTGAATTTTAATAATATATCCACTGCATTGAAAGGGGAAGACACAGAACTTAGTCTAGAGATTTCCTGAAAGAGTAAATCACTTACTTTACACAATCCCTGAACTCCATCAGCCTGTACACTGAAAATTATTTCTTGGCTGTAGAGATTTGGGGACAGCACAAAATCAGACAAAAATACAGGTGTTTCAGACACACAGGGATAATGAGACTAACTCACATTCAGAGGCAAAGACATAGAGACAGTAACAGACAGATACACACATAGAAAGAGACAGAAAAACAGGCACAAATGTAGGCAGAGACACAGACAAGAGCACAAAAATGGAAACCAACACACAGACAGACAGAGACACAGACACACACAGGCACAAATACAGACTGTATGTAGGCTCTGACTCAGGCCCATACCCAGGCTCTGACACAGAGACAACCATACAGACAGAGACCCAGGCACACACTCAGACACAGATACTCACAAAGGCATAAACACAGGCATAGACACAGGCAGAAAAACTGACACAGACACAGAGGCATAAACATGCATAGACCCAGAGACAGAAACAGGCACAAACACAGACAAAGACACAAAAACTGACACCAATACACACACACACACACACACACACACACACACACACACACACACGATACAGGCAAAGGCATAGACACAGGGAATGACACAGAGATAGACACAAACAGATACATACACAAACATAGGAACATATCTCAGGGAGAGATGGACACAAAGCTACAGACATCTGTGTCTGTGTTAGTGCCTGAGCCTATAATTGTATCTGTGCCTCTGTGGCTGTGTCTATTACTCTGCCTATATCTGTATAGGAGCTTGTATCTCTCTCTGTGTGTGCATCTGTGACTGTGTCAGTGTCTGTGTTTTGTCTCTGCCTGTCTGTTGGTGTCTGTGCCTGTATGCCCTGAGTCTGTGTCTATGCAGAAACAGAAACAGGGGTACAGACAGAAACAGACAGGCATAGGCACAACACAGAAACAGACACAGACAGAGACACGGACAAGGGCACAGACACAGATAAGGGTACAGACATAGAGTGACTCAGGCATAGACACAGACACAGAAACACAGACAAGGGTACAGATACAGACAGACACAGATAAAGACAAAAGCACAGACAAACACAGGCACAGAGACAGGAAGAGAAACATACACATACACATACACATACAGAGACAGACACAGACACAGATACATGCTCAGACACAGGCACATAGACACAGACATATGCACACCACAGCTGCAGACATGCAAAGACAAACTTAGGATCTGATATGGGCACAGATACAATGTGCACCCCTTAAATCTCCCCCAAAACTGATTGCTCCACACCCTCGGGCTGATATATTTCATTATTTGAGAGTGAAGGAGTTTTTGCCCTACCCTGTGCTATCACAGGAATGGGACAAGCTCTAGAGAAAGAGGTGGGGGTGGGGGTGGGGAGGGACCTCTTGTACCTCTAGAAAATCTCACAATTTTCTGTAGAATGCTATGCAATTATATCTCCTGAGGTCTTCCACTTCTTTCTTTAGAGACTTGAAGTTCTTGTCATACAGATCTTTCACTTGCTTGGTTAGAGTTATGCCAAAATACTTTATATTGTTTGTGACAATTGTGAAAGGTGTTGTTTCCTTAGTTTCTTTCTCAGACCATTTATTCTTTGTGCAGAGAAGGACTACTGATTTGTTTGAGTTAATTTTTTTTCCATTTTTTATTAGGTATTTAGCTCATTTACATTTCCAATGCTATACCAAAAGTCCCCCATATCCACCCACCCCCACTCCCCTGCCCACCCACTCCCCCTTTTTGGCCCTGGTGTTCCCCTGTACTGGGGCATATAAAGTTTGCAAGTCCAATGGGCCTCTCTTTCCAGTGATGGCCGACTAGGCCATCTTTTGATATATATGCAGCTAGAGTCAAGAGCTCCGGGGTACTGGTTAGTTCATAATGTTGTTCCACCTATAGGGTTGCAGATCCCTTCAGCTCCTTGCGTACTTTCTCTAGCTCCTCCATTGGGAGCCCTATGATCCATCCATTAGCTGACTGTGAGCATCCACTTCTGTGTTTGCTAGGCCCCGGCATAGTCTCACAAGAGACAGCTACATCTGGGTCCTTTCAATAAAATCTTGCTAGTGTATGCAATGGTGTCAGCGTTTGGATGCTGATTATGGGGTGGATCCCTGGATATGGCAGTCTCTACATGGTCCATCCTTTCATCTCAGCTCCAAACTTTGTTTGAGTTAATTTTATACCCAGCCACTTTGCTGAAGTTGTTTATTAGGTGTAGGAGTTCTCTGGTAGAGTTTTGGGGGTTGCTTATGTATACTATCCTATCATCTTCAAATAGTATACATCTTCAAATATCTTGACTTCTTCATTTCCGATTTGTATCCCTTTGGTCTCCTTTTGTCTAATGGCTCTAGCTAAAACTTAGAGTACTATATTGAATAAATAAGGAGAGGGTAGGCACTCTTGTCTTGTCACTGACTTTAGTGGGATTGCCTCATGTTTCTCTCCATTTAGTTTGATGTTGGCTGTTGGTTTGCTGCATATTGCTTTTATTATTGTTTAAGCATGTGCCTTGAATTCCTTATCTTTCCAAGACTTTTTACATGAAGGGGTGTTATATTTTGTCAAAGGCTTTTCCAGTATCTAATGAGATGATCATGTGATTTTTTTTCTTGGAGTTTGTTTATATGGTGGATTACATTGATGGATTTTCATATATGGAACCATTCCTGCATCCCTGAGATGAAACCTACTTGATTGTGGTGAATGATGGTTTTGATGTGTTCTTGAATCGGTTTGCAAGAATTAGATTGAATCTTTTTGCATAGGAGAAATTGGTCTGAAGTTCTCTTTCTTTGTTGGATCTTTGTGTGGCTTAGGTATTAGCCTGTGTCGCTTCATAGAATGAATTAGGTAGTATTCTTTTTATTTTTATTTTGAAGAATAGTTCAAGAAGTATTGATATAGGTATTTTTGAAGGTTAGATAGAATTCTGCACTAAAGCCATTTGACCCTGAGCTTTGTTTCTTTGGGAGACTTTTTTTGGGGGGAGGATGGTTTATTTGGCTAACACTTCTTTCTTTATTTTTTTATTAGATATTTTCTTCATTTACATTTGAAAGGCTATCCCAAAGTCTCCTATACCCCCCCCCCCCGCCCCCGTGCCCTGCTCCCCTACCCACTCACTCCAACTTCTTGGCTCTGGCATTCCCCTGTACTGGGGCATATAAAGTTTGCTAGACCAAGAGGCCTCTCTTCCCAATGATGGCCAACTAGGCCATCTTCTGCTACAAGTGCAGCTAGAGACATGAGCTCTGGGGGTACTGATTAGATCATATTGTTGTTCCACCTATAGGGTTGCAGACCCCTTCAGCTCCTTGCGTACTTTCTCTAGCTCCTCCATTGGGAGCCCTGTGTTCCATCCTATAGATGACTGTGAGCATCCACTTCTGTATTTGCCAGGTACTGGCATAGCCTCACAAGAGAGAGCTATATCAGGGTCCTTTCAGCAAAATCTTGCTGGTATATGTAATAGTGTCTGGATTTGGTGGCTGATTATGGGATGGACCCCAGGTGGGGCAGTCTCTGGATGATCCATCCTTTCGTTTTAGCTCTAAACTTTGTCTCTGCAACTCCTTCCATGGGTATTTTATTCCCTATTCTAGGGAGGAATGAAGTTTTCCATGCGTTGGTCTTCCTTCTGGATTTTCTTGTGTTTTGGAAGTTGTATCTTGGGTATTCTAGGTTTCTGAGCTAATATCTACTTATCAGTGAGTGCATATCAAATGATATGTTAGATGTTACAGGGGTGAGGTAGGAGTGGGTGGGTGGATGGGGAAGCACCCTCTTAGAAGTAAAGGGAAGGGGAAGGGGGAAAGGGAGGGAGTGGAGATTTGTGGAAGGGGAGACCGGTAAGGGAGATAATATTTGTAAACAAGTAAAATTATTAATAAAGAAAAAAAGAAAAAAAGAAAAATCATCAAAGGATAATAGAAGATTGAAAAAAAAAGTGCTATGCAATTGTAAAAAAAAAAAAAAAAAGAAAAAGAAAAGAAAAAATGCTGCACAAAATTATCACAAATACTTCCATTCCTGAAAAGCTGAAGAAAAATGCTGTGTCTACCATCATAGTATGGATCACTGAAAGAGAACCAGGTAAGGGGATATATCTGGCACCATAGAATAACTGGCCATCACATAGCAAGAAAGGAGGTGGCTTTATCTCATAGCAGATGAAAAGTATGACAAGAAAATTACTAGTTTATTTAACACTAAACAATGTTCTCGATATGGACCAAGTGCTACCTGAAACTTGGGGAAAATAAGTCACTTTGGATTTTCTAACACGACAAAAGGGTGCAGTGGGCGTAATCGCATGTGTTGGCACACTACACTTTGGGAAAACAAATTGCTCTAAAATGTGCTAACATCCTGGCAAGTTTCATGGTACAGACTTAGCAAGGCAATACCAGGAGTAAAGCTATATTAAAGGAACATAGAAATAAATATATAGATATCTAAGATATCTTAGAAAGGGATAAAACCAGAGGTGGAGGAAGAGGACAGTTTGAGATGGACATGGGGAGGGGGAAAGAAAGATTTATGAGGCCACACATGTACACAGAGAGGAACAGTAATAATGAAACTGTCGAAGTGTTCTGGGGAGGGAGTGGGTTGAACCAGTGAAGATGCTAGTGAGTTTAGTACAGTTACAATGCCTTGAGAAGGAGGTTCAAGTTTTCATGGGCTTCTCTCTTTGACAGAATGCTAGGCAACCCCAAACAAGTTCCACATATCCTGCCAGATTTCCTCTGCCTCTCATGTTTTTATTATGGCCAGGGATTTCTTCCCTTAAAAGAACTTCTCTACATAAGGGAGTCTAACATAGGAACCTGGACCCTAAGCTTGCAAAACTAGAGTCTACAGAGAACTCAAGTGGTTGTCATAGCAGAAGGACATTGAAAAATAATACATAAAGGACTTCTAGTGCCGAAGATGAAACTTTTACCATAACAATGCTCACCATCAGGAAGAGGAGGCCTGGGCAGAAAAGTAAGTCATGTTTAACATTGTAAGAAACGTATGGGTGACTTCTGATCACACACACAGGTACTGTATATGCATATCTGTGTATTTATGCAGAAAAGTGAAGAGAGAAATGTATAAAATATAACATGAATATTTAAGCATAGACACTTATTGGGACAGTGGTGCTGAGGATATGACTCAGTAGTTTAAGAGCATGTACTTCTCCTACAGAGGACCTGAGTTTAGTTCCCATCACTCAAGTTTGGCAGCTCAGAGCTGTCAATCATTCTAGTTCTAGGGAAAATGATACCATTGTCTGAACACCTTGAGTAGCTGCACTCATGCATGCACATGAATACACACATATACACATAATTAAAAGTAAAGTAATTTTCAGAGATGGCTCAGCAGTTCACTGCTACTCCTGCAGAGAGTAAACTCAGGTTCAAATTCTGGTACAAATGCAGTGATTCACAACCATCTGAAACTCTAGTTCTAGAAGAGCTGATGCCCTCTTCTGTTCTCTGTAGACACCAGGCACACCTAGGGTGAAAATAACAAGATAAGCCATACAGAAAAAAAAAAAAAAATGGATCCAAAGGGAGACTCCAGAATGTACTGAGACTTAAGAAATGTTAAGAACACTAGCAGACCTATATTATTATTTTGCCTTAGATAACCCATGCAATTATGGAACAGACATCCATTCAGCAGTTGAATGAAGATATTCAGGTCTTTATGGTGGGCACACAGGACTAAGAGATTGAATCAAATGACATACTTTCTAGCTGAATGCGTTTATGTTACCAATTCAGAGTTTGAGTAAGAGCCAACTACTAAGAAAGCATAGCACACAGCCGAGGTAGCTGATGGAGAATGTGTGAGTATAATGGGCACGGAAGCTCTGCAAACGCAGGGACTGTGCTGAGGAAATTGGGTAATTAGTGGTCTGAAAATACCACAAGCTGGACTGTGTTATGGATGGAACAATAAAGTGTTGGGAAGAGACTAAGAAAATCTTTTGTAGTTCCATTAGTTAAGGTTAGGCTATGTGAAAGTAAGCAGTAACAAACAGGCCCACACATGCAGCGAGCTCATTATTATGTTTAAAAGAACATGAACACTAGAAAACCACTTATCACCAACTAGTTATAGATCTACCACACAGAATAAGTGAATGATATCTTTAAAATTTTTTTAGATATAAAAAATCACTTATTAAAGGTATCTTCACAAAGTTATTTATACTCAACTTTAGTCCTATATTTTCTTGTTCTAAGTATGATGTAAAATAAAAAAATTCATGATATTGGGTTAGAGAATAATAAATTCCTGAGCATGTTACGAACATGCTAACAGATTATCATGAGTGTGCCAACATTACACACTCCTAATAATAAAAGAAAATATCCAACTTCAGGATAGCATTGCACATTGGGAATTCTAAGGAAAGTTTTCCTTGTTCGTGTTACAGCATCTGGTTTTAGATTCCTCACAGTTAGATCAGAATAAAAGCCAATATCCCAAAGTAACATGATACTTGTCATTAACATTACATTCATACAGAATGCAGATTCAGCCTTTTGGGAGCATATGAATGATGTTTTAAGATTGAAAATTATTATGACTATCCAGCATACAATGAGCAGTAAGTCTTACAGTGGTGCTTTTAATTCATCTGCATTACTAATGTTAAGCCTTTAGATGTAGCTGTATTAGTACCCGCTCCAACGTCCAGATAGCTTGTAAGTGATAGAGTTGAAATCAAAATATAGTGCCTCTGACTCAGAGGTTAAATTCTGTTTATTTTTGCACCATGTCCCAATGAAATGAAACATCTTGGAACAGCAATGGCTTAAAATCTATATTTAAATGCTGATTGAATATTCAATGTTAATATGAACAGATATGTCAAGTAGCATTGCAGTTGGCTTTGCCCTATGAAGTAGATATTAGTAACCTAAATAACAACATAGATAAAGAAGTGAGACTGGAGAATTAGCTCTGAGGCATATGACTTGCTTAGCACTGCCAAGGCCATGGGTTTAGTCCTCAGAACTGTCAAAAAAACATAGTTGTGACATAACTCAGCATCTATAGTTTAAAAAAACTAGGCAACCATTTAAGATATCCATGAATTATTTATCTTCAAAGTAATGCTTTCAGTATTTTCTGTTCAGGTTTTTTTTCTGTTAATCAGGTAAAGGAAGTGAGGATCAGCTATCAATAAACTCAGCTATTAAACACTAAAGTGGATTCCATACTATGCTGTTCTACACCCAGATGAGCCCACATCTGCAGTAATGATCTGTTTTAGCCATGATCTTTTAAGATGAACATTAACAAATTAATGTTTGTAGAAAGGAAACAAAAGAGCCCGGAAAACTCAAATATAATTCTAACATTGTTCCTTACTTACCTTGTTTGGAATTCTGCTCAGAAGTAACAATGTTACTTGGCCCCAGCTGTAGATTATTCTGAAATATTTAAAAGCACCACAGTGCTTCAATTATTCTACATTACACAGCTGGCGCTTCTGTTCTATGAGGCTGATGCCTGGGGCAAAGTTCTGAGGTAGTTTGGGCAGCCAGGACTGGTGAGGACCTGCTCACTTCTCTCTTGCCCTCAATACTGAGATGTCAGTGTCCACAAATAATCAGCTTGTTACCTCTTGAGAGGAAAGAAAGAGTTCTGGATATGTAGAGAAAACAAAATTGAATGGGCAGAGAATATAATAGCCCCATGCATCCTTTCTGCATGTTTATCTACAAAACTGTTTACTGAAAAGTAAACTGTTTTAAAAATGTAAAATACACAGTTCTTCAGTATACACATAATTTTACTTTACGAAAAGTAAATTTGCACACCAATTAGATAGATGTGCTTATTTTGTTTTAAATAAAGAACTCAATATTGGCTGAATGTAATGCCGCAAGAAACAGAGCATCTTTATCCTTTCTCTGAGTTGATGGATATTTTAACTTTATCATCATAATAATGAGAATACCATTTGTATAAATATTTAGTACAAAATGACAGAAGCAAATACTTATTTGCACTTTGTATGATTAACAGTTTCTAAAGGACCATGTCTACCTCACACACAGAAAGCTGGGTTCCAACTCATGGAGTAGGTCTTCCTTCAAATCATATATTTGTTGGTTGCTCTCATAAACTTTGTGTCACAAAAATTGAGCTAGCATGTCTTGTACGTAGGACATGAATGTAGTCCAAAGAGTTTATGGCTGGGCTGGTGTTTATATTTTTGTTTTTATTTTTGTTTGTTTGTTTGGTAGAATACAGAGTATCTTCCTATACCAAAGATACTAGAATGTAGAGGGGAAGTTTCTTCATGGGCACCAGCTTGACATCTCTATAATCAATGAGTTGTGTAGGTGTTGTTTTCAGCAACAGGGCCCTACTGTCAGTTTGTGGAGAGAAACCTATAGCCTTGACAACAGTCTGGGGTTGTTTGGTATTCCCATGGTACCTCTTTGGTCAACATCTAAATTAGATGTAGCCTAATCCTAGTACAGAAAGTTCATTTGGTGACAAGAGATATCCAGTTGGGGCTCTGTACCCCATTATTTGGAGATTTTACTTAGATCCTTTCATGTATGTATTCATATACATATTTTAAGAGACTTTTATTTTATTAGGATTCCATACTACCCCTCAAACAGGCCTTAATTTTAACTGTCTTGCTGTCTCTTTTCATATTTCTTTCCTTGTCCCCCTTTTTCTTTCTCTTTTCCATTTGATCCTCCCATTCCAGTCCCCTCCTCCCATCCATAACTATCTAGTTCCCTTTCTAAGGACATATGTATGCTTACCTTAGTCTCCTAACTATTGTAGTTTTACAGATTATGGCTTGGTTATGGACTTAACAGCAAAAATCTACATAGAAGCAAATACATAGAGTATTTGTCTTTTGGGGTATGAAATGCCTAACAGGATAATTTTTAAAAATATTTTTATCCATTTATTTGTGAATTTCATAATTTTAATTTTTTAAATGGCTGAGTAATGCACCTTTATGTAAATGGATTATACTTTCTTTATCAATTCTTCGGTTGAGGAACATCTAGGTTTTCAATTTTTGACTATTAGGGATAAGGCAGCAATCAAAATAATAAAGCAAGTGTCTACTTGATAGGTTGAAATGTCCTTGGGGTACATGGCTAAAAGTGTTACCTCCTTCCAGCCTAGCAAGGCTGACTGTGACCATCTGCTGCTTAAGCAGAGCCACCTGCTGTGCTGCTTCTCATCCCTCTCCTTTGATGTGCCACTACCTGCCTGAGGCCCAACCTGCCTGAGGTCAAACCGGTTCTCCTCTGAGATTTTCCGGAGTTAGCACCGAACTGAGTTCCCACTAGAAGGTTGAGCTGTTTACTTCAAAGGAACTTTGCATGGCTAGGAACGGGCCTCCTCTCTTCTTTATAAAGCATGTTTGCTGACATTAAAATTGAACCTTGATCAGACTGCTTGTCTTGGTTCCATCTCTCTCTCTCTCTTTCTCTCTCTCTCTCTCTCTCTCTCTCTTTCTCTCTCTCTCTCTCTCTCTCTCTCTCTCTCTCTCTCTCTCTCTCTCTCTCTCTCTCTCTCTCGCACTGCCTAGTCCCCCCTCTTCTCTTCCAGGTTTCCAAGATGCCTTTCCAGAATAGAACCCAGACATGTGAGCAGCTGGCCAGAGACAACACAAAAGTACTATAGGTGGGTCTTTTTTTAGTTTTTTTTTTTTTTTTTTATTACGTATTTTCCTCAATTACATTTCCAATGCTATCCCAAAAGTCCCCCACACCCTCCCCACGCTCCACTCCCCTACCCAACCATTCCCATTTTTTGGCCCTGGCGTTCCCCTGTACTGGGGCATATAAAGTTTGCCTGACCAATGGGCCTCTCTTTCCACTGATGGCCGACTAGGCCATCTTTTGATACATATGCAGCTAGAGTCAAGAGCTCCAGGGTACTGGTTAGTTCATAAAACTGGTTAGTTGCACCTACAGGGTTGCAGATCTCTTTAGCTCCTTGGATACTTTCTCTAGCTCCTCCATTGGGGGCCCTGTGATCCATCCAATAGTTGACTGTGAGCATCCACTTATGTGTTTGCTAGGCCCCGGCCTAGTCTCACAAGGGACAGCTATATCACAGTCCTTGCAACAAAGGCTTGCTAGTGTATGCCATGGTGTCATCATTTGGAGGCTAATTATGGGATGGATCCCTGAATATGGCAGTCTCTAGATGGTCCATCCTTTTGTCTCAGCTCCAAACTTTGTCTCTGTAACTCCTTCCATGGGTGATTGTTTCCAATTCTAAGAAGGAGCAAAGTGTCCACACTTTGGTCTTCGTTCTTCTTCAGTTTCATGTGTTTTACATCTTGTACCTTATATCTCGCTATACTAAGTTTCTGGGCTAATATCCACTTATCAGTGAGTACATTTCATTTGAGTTCTTTTGTGATTGGGTTACCTCACTCAGGATGATGCCCTCCAGGTCCATCCATTTGCCTAGGAATTTCATAAATTCATTCTTTTTAATAGCTGAGTAGTACTCCATTGTGTAAATGTACCACATTTTCTGTATCCATTCCTCTGTTGAGGGGCATCTGGGTTCTTTCCAGCTTCTGGCTATTATAAATGCGGCTGCTATGAACATAGTGGAGCATGTGTTCTTCTTACTGGTTGGGACATCTTCTGGATATATGCCCAGGAGAGGTATTGCGGGATCCTCTGGTAGTACTATGTCCAATTTTCTGAGGAACCGCCAGACTGATTTCCAGAGTGGTTCTGAGTGCCTCCAAGAAGAAACGGGAGAGAGCACATACTAGCACCTTGTCAACACATCTAAAAGCTCTAGGAAAAAGGAAGCAAATTAACCCAAGAGGAGTAGACGGCAGGAAATAATCAAACTCAGGGGTGAAATCAACCAAGTGGAAACAAGAAGAACTATTCAAAGAATTAACCAAACGAGGAGTTGGTTCTTTGAGAAAATCAACAAGATAGATAAACCCTTAGCTGGACTCACTAGAGGGCACAGGGACAACATCCTAATTAACAAAATCAGAAATGAAAAGGGAGACATAACAACAGATCCTGAAGAAATCTAAAACACCATCAGATCCTTCTACAAAAGGCTATACTCAACAAAACTGGAAAACCTGAACGAAATGGACAGATTTCTAGACAGATACCAGGTACCAAAGTTAAATCAGGATCAAGTTAATGATCTAAACAGTCCCATATCCCCTAAAGAAATAGAAGCAGTTATTAATAGTCTCCCAGCCAAAAAAAAAAAGCCCAGGACCAGATGGGTTTAGTGCAGAGTTGTACCAGACCTTCAAAGAAGATCTAATCCCAGTTCTGCACAAACTATTCCACAAAATAGAAGTAGAGAGAAGTCGACCCAACTCATTCTATGAAGCCACAATTACTCTGATACCTAAACCACAGAAAAATCCAACAAAGATAGAGAACTTCAGACCAATTTCCCTTATGAACATCGATGCAAAAATCCTCAATAAAATTCTCGCTAACCCAATTCAAGAACACATTAAAGCAATCATCCATCCTGACCAAGTAGGTTTTATTCCAGGGATGCAGGGATAGTTTAATATACGAAAATCCATCAATGTAATCCATTATATAAACAAACTCAAAGACAAAAACCACATGATCATCTCGTTAGATGTGGAGAAAGCATTCGACAAGACACCCATTCATGATAAAAGTCTTGGAAAGATCAGGAATTCAAGGCCCATACCTAAACATGATAAAAGCAATCTACAGCAAACCAGTAGCCAACATCAAAGTAAATGTTGAGAAGCTTGAAGCAATCCCACTAAAATCAGGGACTAGACAAGGCTGCCCACTTTCTCCCTACCTCTTCAACATAGTACTTGAAGTCCTAGCCAGAGCAATTCGACAACAAAAGGAGATCAAGGGGATACAAATTGGAAAAGATGAAGTCAAAATATCACTTTTTGCAGATGATATGATAGTATATATAAGTGACCCTAAAAATTCCACCAGAGAACTCCTAAACCAGATAAACAGCTTCGGTGAAGTAGCTGGATATAAAATTAACTCAAACAAGTCAATGGCCTTTCTTTACACAAAGAATAAACAGGCTGAGAAAGAAATTAGGGAAACAACACCCTTCTCAATAGTCACAAATAATATAAAATATCTTGGCGTGACTCTAACTAAGGAAGTGAAAGATCTGTATGATAAAAACTTCAAGTCTCTGAAGAAAGAAATTAAAGAAGATCTCAGAAGATGGAAAGATCTCCCATGCTCATGGATTGGCAGGATCAACATTGTAAAAATGGCTATCTTGCCAAAAGCAATCTACAGATTCAATGCAATCCCCATCAAAATTCCAACTCAATTCTTCAACGAATTAGAAAGAGCAACTGCAAATTCATCTGGAATAACAAAAAACCTAGGATAGCAAAAGCTCTTCTCAAGGATAAAAGTACCTCTGGTGGAATCACCATGCCTGACCTAAAGCTTTACAACAGAGCAATTGTTATAAAAACTGCATGGTACTGGTATAGTGACAGACAAGTAGACCAATGGAATAGAATTGAAGACCCCGAAATGAACCCACACACCTATGGTCACTTGATCCTCGACAAGGGAGATAAAACCATCCAGTGGAAAAAAGACAGCATTTTCAACGAATGGTGCTGGCACAACTGGTTGTTATCATGTAGAAGAATGCGAATCGACCATTCCTCTCTCCTTGTACTAAGGTCAAATCTAAGTGGATCAAGGAACTTCACATAAAACCAGAGACACTGAAACTTATAGAGGAGAAAGTGGGGGAAAGTCTCGAAGATATGGGCACAGGGAAAAAATTCCTGAATAGAACAGCAATGGCTTGTGCTTTAAGATCGAGGATTGACAAATGGGACCTCATGAAACTGCAAAGCTTCTGCAAGGCAAAATATACTGTCAATAAGACAAAAAGACCACCAACAGATTGGGAAAGGATCTTTACCTATCTTAAATCAGATAGGGGACTAATATCCCATATATATACAGAACTCAAGAGGGTGGACTCCAGAAAATCAAATAACCCCATTAAAAAATGGGGCTCAGAATTGAACAAAGAATTCTCACCCGAGGAATACCGAATGGCAGAGAAGCACCTGAAAAAATGTTCAACATCCTTAATTATCAGAGAAATGCAAATCAAAACAACCCTGAGATTCCACCTCACACCAGTCAGAATGGCTAAGATCAAAAATTCAGGTGACAGCAGATGCTGGCGAGGATGTGGAGAAAGAGGAACACTCCTCCACTGTTGGTGGGATTGCAAGCTTGTACAACCACTCTGGAAATCAGTCTGGCGGTTCCTTAGAAAACTGGACATAGTACTACTGGAGGATCCAGCAATACCTCTTCTGGGCATATATCCAGAAGTTGTCCCAACCGGTAAGAAGGACACATGCTTGTACAACCACTCTAGGTGGGTCTTAAAGTTGATCGATTCCCATCTTTCTGAGGAACTGTCACACCAATTTCCAAACTTGCTGTACATGTTTGTACTCCTATCAGCACTGGATGAAAATTCTTTTACTTCACATCCTTGCAAACATGAGCTGTCACTTGTATTTATTTTTAGCCATTCTGAAAGTGTTAAAACAATATCTCATTGTTTTGATTCACATTTTCCTGAAGGCTAAGTACATTGAACACCTTTTTAGGTGTTTCTCAGCCATTTGAGTTGGCATTTGAAGAACTCTCTGTTTAGATCTGTATCCCATTTTTAAATTAACATATTTATTTTCTTGATATCTACTTTGTGAGTTCTTTATATATTTTAGATACTAGCCCTCTGCTCAATGTGTAGTCTATAAAAAGAATCTTTTCTCACTCTATAGGCTGCTGCTTTACCCAAATGATGGTGTCCTCTGTCATTCAAAAGACCTTCAGTTTCATGTGGTCCCATTTATTATTTGATGATCATGTGTTTTTGCTGAGGGTTTTCTGTTCAAAAAGTCTGTGCTTGTGTCAATAGTTCAAGATTATTCTCAAGTTCCTCTTCTGTCTGGTTAAGTGTATCTAGTTTTATGTTGAGGTCTTTGGCATTTGCAGTTGAGTTCTGTGCAGGGTAATAAGTGTGGCTCTGTTTTGATTATTCTACATACAGTCTATCGGTTTGACCAGGACCATCTGTTGTAAAGTTTGTCTTTTTTTTCCCCCAAGTATTCTGGCTTTTTTTTTTTAATCAAAAATTGGGTGTTCACGTTTGTGTGGATTTATGACTAGGTCTTCAATTTGATGCTATTGATCAATGTAATTGTCATATCTGGTTGGTTTGTTTGTTTTATTACTATAGCTCTGTAGTACAAATTGAGATTCAAAGATGGTGGTAATTTCAGCAGTTCTTTTATTACTCAAGATTGTTTTCTCTATCCTAGATTATTTTGTTTCCATATGAAGCATAAAGTTATCCTTTCCAGATCTGTAAGGAATTGTATTGGTATTCTGAAGAGGATTGTACTAGATATGTAGATTGCATTTAGTATGATGGTTTGTTTTTTTAAACTATTTTAATCCTACTGATTCGTGAGCATGAGAGATCTTTCCGTCTTCTGGTAATCTTCACTTTCTTCCTTCAGTGTTTTAAGATTTTTACAAAAACAGGCTTTCACCTGGTTGGCTAGAGTTACCCCAAGATATTTTATATTTGAGGTTATTATGTAGTGTATGGTGTTGTTTCCCTGCTTTATTTCTCAGACCAATTTTCATTTGTATACAGGAGAACTACTAATTTTTGTGAGCTAATTTTGTATTTAATCAATTTTGTTAAAAGTTTTTATCATACCTGATCCTGCCCCAATTTTCCCCATCCCTCCCCTCTCTTCCTTTCAAGTCCCTCCCACTCTCTACCTCCTGGGAGTAATTTGTTCCCCCTTCTAAGAAGGACTGCAGCATCTACATTTTGGTCTTCCTTCTTCTTTAGCTTCATGTGGTCTGTGAATTGTATCTTGAGTATTCTGAGCGTTTGGGCTAATAATATCCACTTATCAGTGAGTACATACTATGTGTGTTCTTTTGTGACTGTGTTACTTCACTTAGGATGATATTTTCTAGTTTCATCCATTTGCCTAAGAATTTCAGGAATTCATCTTTTTAATAACGGAGTAGTACTCCATTGTGTAGCACATTTTTTGTATCCATTCCTCTGTTGGAGGACACCTGGGTTCTTTCCAACTTCTGGCTATTATAAATAAGGCTGCTATGAACATAGTGGAGCATGTGTACTTGTTATATGTTGGAGAATCTTTTGGTATATGCCCAGGAGTGGTATAGCTGGGTTATCAGGAATTACTATGTCCAATTTTCTGAGGAACTGCCAGACTGATTTCCAGAGTGGTTGCACCAGCTTGCAATCCCACCAGCAATGGAGGAGTGTTCATCTTTCTCCACATCCTCACCAGCATCTGCTGTCACCTGAATTTTTGATTGTAGCCATTCTGACTAGTTTGAAGTGGAATCTTAATGTTGTTTTGATTTGCATTTCCCTGATGATTAAGGATGTTGAACATTTCTTTAGGTGCTTCTCACCATTTGATATTACTCTGTTGAGGATTCTTTGTTTAGCTCTGTACCCCATTTTGAATAGGTTTATTTGGTTCTCTGGAGTCTATCTTCTTGAGTTCTTTGTATATATTGGATATTATTCCTAGATGGGGATGATATACAGAGGGTCAGGAATTTGAAGAGTGGTGTGTAGTATTGGGGGTTAGGGAAATGGGAGTAGCCACTAGTGAGTCCCAGATGCCAGGAAAGCAAGAGGCTACCAGGACCCAACAGGGATGAGATTAGCTGAAATGCCCAACAAAGAGGGTTGGGGGACCTGTAGACACCATATTCAAAGGCTAGGCAAAGCCCCCGATCAGGGGATGGGGCTACCCCCTCATCTCCAAATTCTTAACCCAGAAGGGTTCCTGTCTAAAGGAAATACAGGGATAAAGAATGAGCAGAGACTGAAGGAAAGGCCATCCAGAGACTGCCCCACCTGGGAATCCATCCCATATATAGACACCAAACCCAGAAACTTGCAGATGCCAAGAAGTGCTTGCAGACAGGAGCCTGTTATAGCTGTCACCTTAGAAGCTCTGCCAGATCCTGACAAATACAGAGGCAAATACTTGCAGTCAATTATTGGAGTTAGGGGGTCCCCAATGGAGGAGTTAGAGAAAGGACTGAAGGACCTGAAGGGGTTTGTCACCCCATAGGAAGAACAGCAATATCAGCCAACAGGACCTCCCAAAGCTCCCAAGGACTAAACCACCCACCAAAGAGAAACCCATGGCTCCAATCACTTATGTAGCAGAGGAGAACATTGTCTGCAATCAATCGGAGGAGAAGCCCTTGGTCCTGTGAAGACTCAAATGCCCAGTGTAGGCAAATGCCAGGGTGGTGAGGTGGGACTGTGTGGGTAGGAAGGGGCACATCCTCATAGAAGCAGGGGGAGGGAGGATGGGAGAGGCATGTTTCAGAAGGGAAACCAGGAAAGGGGAGAACATTTGAAATGTAAATATGTAAAATATCCAATAAAACATGTTTTTAATTAGCTTTAGGAATGTCCCAGTGGAATTTTCTAGGTCACTTACGAATACTATAGCATTTTTCTATAAATAAAGACACTTTGAATTCTTCCTTTCTAATTTGTATTGCTTTGATCTGTGTCAGTTGTCTTACTGCTCTAGCTAAGTTTTCAATACAATATTAATTACGTCTTAAAGAGCAGACAGTCTTGTCTTCTTCCTCAGTTTAGTGGAATTGTCCCAACTCCTCTCAATTCAAGTTCATGTTAGTTATGGGCTTCCTGTAAACTGTCTTTATTTTGTTGACCTATGTTCTTTGGATCCCTAATCACTACAGAAAATTTACGTAAAAGGGTGCTGGATTTTGTCATAGGCTTTTTCTGCATCTAACGAGATGATCATATGAGTTTTTTCTTACAGGTTGTTTATTTGGTGGTTTAGATGGTCCTGGAGTTTTGGGGGTTTTTTGTTTTGTTTTGTTTTGTTTTTTGTTTTGTTTTTCTTTTCTTTTCTTCTTCTTTCTTTCTTTCTTTCTTTCTTTCTTTTTTTTTTTTTTTGGTTGGAATTCTTTTAATGATTAATTTTATTCCACTAATGCTGTATTTCATATTTATACATTAAGATAAGCATTGTTCAAAATGCTTATCTGATCTTGATTTAACCTTGGTGAGTTGTATCTTATTTTAAAAAAATTATCCTTCTTTTTTAAAGATTTCCCAATTTGGTGCAGTGTAGGTTTTTACTTACTATTCTTTGGATTTCCTTTGTGTCATTTGTCTTCTTTTTATTTTTAATTTTGTTAATTTTATTAATTTCTTTCATTTATATTTAATTTAAATAAAGGTTTAGCTATCTTATTGATTTTCTCAAAACAAGAATAAAAACAAAACAACTTTGTTTCATTGAATCTTTGCACTTTTTATATTTGTTCTGATTTTATTGATTTCATCCTGAAGTTTGTTATTTTTTTCCCACTTTTTATTTTGAGTATGATTACTTTTTTGTTTTCTAGAACTTTCAGGTGTGCTGCTAAGTTACTAGAATGTAATCTCCCGATTTATTTTTTTTAATGCAGTGCTAAAAACTTGCCATTTAGAATTCCCTTCACTATGTTCCAAAAGTTTTTATATGCTGTGTGTTTATTTTCATTTCATTCTAGAAAGTCTTTAATTTCTGTCTTGATTCATTTTTCATTCAGCAGAAAGTTGTTCAGTTTCCAGGAGCTTGTAAGCTTCCTATTACTGATCTCCATCTTTAAACTGTGGTGGTCAGTTAGGATGTAGGGTGTCGTTCCAGTTTCCTTGTATCTGTTGAGACTTGCTTTGTGTCTGAGTATGTGATCAACTTTGAAGAAAGTTGCATGAAATATTAAGAAGAAAGTATATTCTTTTACATTTTGGGAAACGCTCTGTAAATATCTGTTGAGTTGATTTGGTTTATATGTCAGTTAGCTCTAGCGTTCCTCTGTTTAGTTTTTGTCTGAATGACCTGTCTATTTGTGAGAGTAGGGCATTGAAGTCTTCCACTATCAGTATATGAGGGTCATTATGTTATTTAAGCTGTGGTTGTTGTGATCATAAGAAGAAAAAGAGATATTAGGATATGTTCTATGGGGATGTAGTGAGGTGTGGAGGGAGGGGGTGCCTCGGTGGGCCCATGCCAAGACATCCCTTCCATGTGAGGGGCCAGCCACATCACAGTATAGTATAGAACAGAGTTTATTCAGGGCATGGGGAGGGGAGTTAAGAGAGTAGTAGAGGCAGAGAGAATAGAGTAGAGAAATAGAGGCTGGCCATGACCACATGGAGGGGGGGGGAGGGAAGGGAATGGGGAGAGAGGGGGAGAAAGGTGGCAAGAGGAAAGAGTAAGAGAGACGAGAGAGGAAGGAGAGTAAGGAGGGGACAAGCAGTCCCATTTAACAGGTCAGGCACACCTGGCTGTTGCCAGGTAATTATGGGGGTGGAGTCTAGACAGAATACCAACATACCCCCATTATGAAACCATAATTAAAAAAAATAGTTTAAAAATAGTTTTAAAAAAGAAAAAATTAGAAAGAACTGATGGCAAAGCAGGAATAGGGTTGTCATGATATCTAGCTGCTCCATGCTGATGTTGGGGCAGCGTGTCTCTGGGGAACCCAGAGGAATGGGTATGGGAGATGTTTGTCCAGTCTTAGGAGAATTGGCTGCTTCCTTGCTATCCAGGGTCTGTGGAGCCATCTGAGGATAGGTCAGAAGAACAAATCCAGTAGAAGCGTCTGTGTGAGAGGAGATGGAGCATCTGAAGGTTGCTTCTCTGGACCTGTCCTAGGGATAGTAGGTGCCTGGACTTGGCAAGATGTTGACAGACATTATTATAGGTAGAGAATAATATTAAGTATGTTTGGGAGAAAGAAAGAGATTTTCTTAACCCAGAGTAATCCCACCCTTTGGAAAAGGTAGCAAGTGGGAACTTTGGGCAGATGTACTTATCTGGAAGGAGGCTATTTGGTCCATGAGAGGTAGCTGAGTGGGTTTCCTGTATCTTAAAATTTATAAAAGAGATATCACGAGTTAAGAACATGAACAGTCTTAAGATGAGTCCCTTGTGGAACAGAAGTAACAAGTTTAAAAAGTTTGACCATGTAGTGAAATGTTTATTAGAGTTAGACAAACTTTTAGAACTCAAATAATGTTTGGACAGTGGCATTAATGGAAACAGAGTTTAGGTAAAGAGATAACAGAGTACATCTGTGAAAGTTTTTTCTGGCTGCTGTCTTAGCTGTCAATGTAGTCATAACTCTGGGAAATAAACAAAAATCTAGCAGCTATATACCAGTTATATATTATTTTACAAAATACAATGTTTACTAGCCCTCAGTTCTCTGTGGTCTCCATGGTCTCAATGGCAACTTGGGCTGTCAGTTTGGCTTTCAAGCACAGAAGACGTAGGGCTTTTTCTCTGTGGCATGAAAAATGGCTTATATTGGTTTTAGCTAAATCATTTGATTCAGAGTATCCAGTTTTATCCACTGCATATTTCAGTGATTATATCATAATCCAGGCAGCATCCTGTAGCTGTTTCCACATCTTCTGAGACCTTGTGGGATTAAACTGTTAGAGGTTTTTGGGAATTCTGTCGGTCATAAACTTAATAATTAATACACTTCTGACAGGATTGAGTGCTATAGATTGGTTATAACTGAATAGAATTAAATAGCAGTAGTCAAGACAGGATAGGAAAGAGAATCTTAGGTAACTGACAGGTTGTGTGGGTAGAGAGAAGTATATTTTTGTATTAGCAAAGAAACATTTGGCTAGGACTAGAATAAGAAAGCTGGCAGCAGTGGCATAAGATCGTGGTGACATAAAATGAGTTTGTCTAGGTAAGTTCATGCCTGTGCCACAAACTGAGCATGGAGGCCATAAGAACAGGCCATGAGTCTAGGGGACTTTTTCCATTTACCAGACTGCTGGCAGTATGTGTGAAGATCTCTTAAAATATACATTTGAAGACAATTTAGTATTCACTGGGTGATGGGGATGTTACTGAACTATTCATACTGGTGTCCCAAGAAGAGTTTAGCAACGTGTCAGTCAAACTAGAAGTTCAGGTCATCACGTGAATAACTAGAGGCTACAGCTGCAATTTTCCTGGAAATCACCAGAAAGCAATTCATCCTGGTACCAGGAATTTTCAGCCAGCTGCAAGAACTCAAGGGGTTTATGAACTGCTTTCAAGAATGGAAGGAAATCACCCAAAGGTCTAAGTCCTAGAGCGAGGTGGGGAGAGCAGCAGAATCCAGGCCTGGCCTGGAATTCTCAGCAGCAAGAAAAAAACTGACTCTGGACCCATGTCTCTGATCATTCTGACCCGTGGGAATAGGGGCTTACCATGTGTGGGCTAGCGGACATGGATCTCTTGTTGTAGCTGAGGTGAGATGCAAACCTGCGGAGTGTAGATCCGAGTCACAGTGCACCAATGTTGTGATCATAAAAAGATAAAGAAATACAGGAATATGTTCTATGGCAGTGTGGTGAGGTGTGGGAGAAGGGAGTGCCTCAACGGGCCCATGCCAAGGCATCTCTTCCCCTGAGGGATGGGCCACACAATGGTATAGTATAGAATAGAGTTTATTCAGGGTATGGGGAGGGAAGTTAAGAAGCAGAGAAAGGCAGAGAGCAGGAGAGAGTAGAGAAGTAGAGGCTGGCCATGACTAAGTAGAGAGAGGGAGGGAAAGAATAGGGAGAGAGGGGAAGCAAGAGGTAAGGAGCAAGGGAGAGACAATAGTAAGAGAGGCAAGAGAACAAGAGAGACAAGAGAGTAAGTAGGGGGCAAGCATCCCCTTTTATAGTGGGCCAGGCCTACCTGGTGGCTGCCAGGTAACTGTGGGGGTGGAGTCCAGACAGAATAACAATAGTGGTAGTATTTTTATTTACTTTGTTTTTGTTTCCTAAACTTGGGTTCTCTTGTGTTTGGTGCATAGGTGTGAAGAACTGCAATGTCAACTTGGAGATTTTTCCTTAGATGAGTACTAAGTGTTGTCTATTTCTTTTGTTTAGTTTTGGCTTGAAGTCTATTTTATCAGATATTAAAATGTTAATACCAGCTTGTATTTTAGGTCCACTTGAAGAAGGTAAAAACTAGCAAGTGATCTTCCTGAAATGGTTCCACCATGAACTGTAAAGCATTGATGAATTTGCTCTTCTAGGCAAGGTCAAAGGATTTACAATTTAAGAAGGATTCCTACTATTAATATGCTTTTCCTGTTATTATTAAATATATGAAACAATCACTAGATATTGACCCACCCTTTTGAGCAGATTTCTGAAGAACATTGAAGGTGTACTGTCTTCTAGTGATGCTACATAGACAAATAGGTGATTTATTAATTCCTGATGATTTCATAAGAATTCCTAAAATTATAATAGTAATTATTAAGCACTGTATAATAAAAACTGCTATTAAGCCCTCTCTGATATCAAATTTGCAATACAAACTCTGTCAGTCTTCAAGTGTCACAAGTTAATTGCTTCTGAAATAGACAGCAGGCATTTACAACATAGAACATATACAAGAGGTTGTAAAACAATTAACCAAAGGTTATATAAAGGGAACTAACAATTTATTATAGGTGGGAGAACAGAAGATAAAATATTTACTGGTATTATCTGTACAAAACTTTGATTACCAAACTTAGTTATGTTTTAAACTCTCCATGAACCTGTAGAATGGTGACAGATAATGAATGTCTATTCTAGTGGATACATATGTAAACATTCTCTGTTGTAAACTTATTCAATTTATAATTTGAATTTACATTTGAACTTTTAGTCAACTTTCTTCCTTCCTTTCTTTCTCTCTCTCTCTCTCCCTCTTTCTTTCTTTCTTTCTTTCTTTCTTTCTTTCTTTCTTTCTTTCTTTCTTTCTTTCTTCTTTTTTAAAAAAAGAGGCTTGGGAAAACCTGTGATCTATTCCCCTAGAAAACGTACAAAAGAATGATTACATTGCATTTTGAGAAAGGGCACTATTGCATCAGAGCAGGAGGACAGAGCAAGACAGGAAGGAGAAGGAGAAATTCAAAGGGAACTTAGAAATTAAGAGCAATATGCAGAATATAGAGAGAAAGGGGGACAAAAAAGAAGCTGCAGAGAGAGCAGGGAAAGCAGGAAGGCTTCTCCTTACCATGGGACAAGAACAGGTCTTTTCTTAACAGCAATGCAGGCTTACTCTTACTAAAGAGGTCAAGCATTCCTCTTACAAATTTGAGTTTAATTCATTTAGCAATAAATGAGTAGACGCTTTTTTTTTTCTCATTGTAGTAAATATTGGAGCTTGTTTTTCATTTAGAATGAGTGAGTTCTTTCTGCACTGCAGTTGGTCTTTTTCTCCATAAGCATATATAAGTATGATGTGTGTGTGTGTAATTATGAGATATGTAGCTGGATCTAATTGGTTTGCATGGAGGTATAGAAGTTTGTGTGTGTGAGTTTGTATTTGAATGTGAGTTTATGTATATTTGTTGTGTTAAATGTTTTTCGTTTTGTGAAAGAGACTATCTTCTGGTTCGATAAAATTTCATTGCTCCAAACCCACCTACAGCCTGACAAGCAAGAGACAAGGCTTCTAGGCAAGAGAGAAATAAGTATTAGCAAGTAATCCTTTACTTAGTTCCCCATTATTTAACAATGAGGTGCCAAATGCCAGAGACTACCTTTTCTGGCCTCAGGGGAACAGAGAAAAGTAGGCCAGGTATCTCTTACCTTCAAAGTAACTCAGACTTAAGACAGGTAAATGTTTTTATTATTAAAAAGGAATCCTAAATATCTCACAAGACCAAGACTTGCCCCCATTGATGCTCTTCCTTCAAGAGTATGCTCACTACCTTTAAGAGAGAACCAGAAACACAGGAGTTGGCTCCTGGCATTTTCCCCTCCTTTTATCTTGAGATGATGTCTCTTCTTGATGTTAAGGTGTGTTTCTTGGACACAGCAGGAGGACAGATACTGTTTTCATATTCATTCTTTTGGTCTGTTTTTTGTTTGTTTGTTTGTTTGTCTTTCGTTTTTTTTTTGTTTTGTTTTTAATTTGGGAATTGAGACCATTGATGTTGAGAGATATTAATGACGAATGTTAGTTGATTCCTCTTATTTGTTGTTGTGGTATGAAAGTGTGCTTGTGTGAGTGTGTCTATGTATGTGTGTTTCTCTGTGTGTGTGTTTGAGTTTCCCCTATTTTGATTTACTGATCTGTGATTATGTATTTCCTATGTTTTCGTGGGTATGAATATCCTCTTTAGTCCTGAGTTTCCTTCTAGTGATTTATGTAATTTTGGATTTCGAGATAGATATTATTTAAAATTAGTTTGTTCTTAAAATATCTTATTTTCTCCATCTATTGTTATTGGAGGTTTTTTTTTGGCGGGCGGGGGGGGGGGGGAGAAACAGAAGTCTTGGCTGGCATCTATAGTCTCTTAGATTCTGTATTACATCTGTCTAGGCCCGTCTGGATTTTACATGGAAAATTAGTTGTTATTCTAATAGGTTTGCCATTATGCGTTAGTTGATTTTTTTCACTTCTGGCTTTTACTAGTCCTTCTTTGTTCTGGATCTTTAGTGTTTTGATTACTATGTTCCAAGTAGACTTTCTTTTCTGGTCCAATCTATCTGGTACTTTGATAGGAATCTCCTTTTTAGGTTAGGAAAACTTTCTTCTGTGACTTTTTTTGAAAATATTTTCTGTACCTTTGACCATGTTCCCCCCCACCCCCCATACTGTTATTGTTCTTTGACCTTTTCATACTTTCTCACATTTCTAGATGTTTTGTGCCAGGATTTGTTTTTAATTTAGTTTTCTTTTTTTTTTTTTTCCCACCTTTGGGTATATCTAATTCTTCTATGGTGTTTTCAAAATCTGAGATTCTTTCTTCTATCTCTTGTATTCTGTTGGTGAGGCTTGCCTCTGAAGTTCCTGTTCAAGTTCCTAAATTTTCTGCTTCAAGTTTCTCATCAGCTTGGGTTTTCTTTAGTAACTATATTTTCACTTTCAGGTAATGAATACTTTTATTTATTTGCTTTCATGATTTTCTTTTAGGAGTTCATTAATTTTCTCCTTAAGAACTGCTATCATAATTATAAAGACTATTAAGATTTTTGACTTGTGCTTCAGCTGTGCTATAGTCTTAACATCCTACTGTGCTAAGATTGTCCTGGCTGTTATTGACAGTGTTTTTTCACTGGTGTTTCATTTTGGGATGATTGTAATTCTAGGTGTTGATATATTGTCCTTTTTGTTGTTGTATGTGTGTTTTGTTTCTTGGTTTCTGTTATTGTGACAGACTGAATGACAATGGTCTCATAGGTTCATAGGGAATAGCACTTTTGCAAGATGTATGACCTTGTTGGAGTAGGTGTAGCATTGTTGAAGGGAGTGTATCACTAGGGCAGGCTTTGATGTCTCAGATATTTGAGCCTATCACTGTGTGGCAGTCTCTCCCTATTGCCTGTGTATCCAGATAAAGAACTCTTAGCTCCTTCTCCAGCACCATGTCTGCTTGCACACCACCATGCTCCCTGTCATGACAATAATGGACTAAACATCTGAAACTGTAAGCCAGCCCCAGTGAAATGTTTTCTTTTATAACAGTTACCATGGTTATAGTGTTTCTTGGTAGCAATAGAAATCCTAATTAAGACAGTTGCCACCTCTGGTTGTTAGAAGAGTATAGCTGTTGTATGTTGCCTAGTAGGACATTTTTCTGGGACCATGGTAGGTATGGCCAGTTAGGTCCCAGGTGTTTTTGGGGTTGGGATCTTATACTTAAGAATGTGGATGGTCTGGAGAGTGGTCTGAGTAGTGCACAGTACAGGAGCAGGATATTCCACCAAGATCTGCTTATTCCGTGGCAGTATGATCAGGGAGCCATGAGAGTTCACTTGTAGGTAGGTAGAAATGGTGATGAAACTAGGGACTTTACTTGGAGGAGAGGAGGGAGAGGGAGAATTCTGAAGCAGATGTATATGCTTCGATGGTCTGCTTCCTTCTCCAGCACTCTGGGCTCATAGGTTTCCAGAGAATTCCTGTTGGTATTGGGTGCTGGAATAATAGGATGAATAGAGAAGAAGGTTGGAGGAGAAGATATCTGTGACCTAAGGTCATGGACTTCAAGACTCCATCATTTTGCCAGTGAGCAAATATGGGTATTTTTTCATGGTGTACTGGCTGGTTTTGTGTCAACTTGACACCAGCTGGAGTTATCACGGAGAAGGGAGCTTCAGTTGGGGAAATGCCTCCATAAGATCCAGCTGTGGGGCATTTTCTCAATTAGTGATCAAGGGGGAAGGGCCCCTTGTGGCTAGGACCATCTCTGGGCTGGTAATCTTGGGTTCTATGAGAAAGCAAGCTGAGCAAGCCAGTGTAAGCAAGCCAGTAAGAAACATCCCTCCCTGAGGTCTGCATCAGCTCCTGCTTCCTGACCTGCTTGAGTTCCAGTCCTGACTTCCTTCAGTGATGAACAGCAATTCAGAAATGTAAACTGAATCAACCCTTTCCTCCTCAACTTGTTTTTTGGTCATGATGTTTGTGCAGGAATAGAAACCCTGACTAAGACACATGGGGACAGCAAGTGGTTGGAATAACATGTATATATTGTTAAGCTCGGTGACGCTAAGAATAATATTTGTGCTTCTAACTGGACAAAGTTGGATATGGAGAAGAAAACATTATGATAGTACCAACTCCTCATTAGCTATAGGCCTCTCTAGTAGCAGGAGGTATTTGCTTCCAAAAGATAATTCTAAATGAGTACTGGGGTCCTTAGGATATGGGGGAGGGGTTAAAGACTCTTGGAACTAAGATGACCTGGGACAGAGGAATTGTGTGAAAGAACTTGTGGTTTTGGAAATCCCAAAGTTTTAAATTGCTCATCTTACAATGTTTCTTATTTCATACAATATTGCTCTTTTTAAGTTAACTTTTCCTTGACATGAGTTTTCATTTTTAGAGTTGGATTTCAATATGCTGCCTGGCTTGCCCCATGCTCCCAGGATCCAGTAATCCTCATGCCTCCACTTCCTTCATAGCTGGAGCTGCAGGTGGGCCACCAGGACATGTTTTCTCTTTCTTATTTGCACCAATTCCTGTTCTACTTCCAGAATAGACATAGATGCAATATGCAACCTAAGAGCTTAGTGGAACTTTCAGTGGGTCAGGGGTCACAACAAGAGTTCCCAATCCTCTAAGATCACTATGATGACTTTTAAATCCGCCCAATCTGTGGATCTGAGCTCTGGAGCCGGAAAATATACTGTTAAAGGTGCAACCATAAATCACATAGTTTATATCAGCAAAACTCACCAAAATGTAATGTATTTATTTTCATTGAGAGAAACTTGCTTGCCCTGTCCGGGTTATACCTGAGAGGGTCAATGCCAAGCATCAGGCGGTCATTTTAGTGGACATACGAGTTGCCTGGTTAGTTACTTAATTTTCAGCTTCCGAAGTCTGCTATGTCCATTGAAATAATCAATTCAGATTATTCATCGTGGCTCAGAGGACATCTTCTCCCTTGTTCTGTTCTTGAGTAGAATCTGGGGCTAACAATTCAAGCCAGCTAGTTTCTTCCCAATTAAATTGCAATATAATTTGATAAGCTCCTCTTTAATAATTGAATCTTGGTTTCATTTCCCAGAAGTTATATCAAAGATCCACTGGGGGCTGAGCTGTTCCCACACTTGTTGCATCTGTTTGCAGAGCAAAGTTATTAAGGACATCTGTTCTTGTGGAGATTTAGAGTTTGAAGCTTCAAGGGTAATGCAATTCCTGAGTGCTTAGGCTTCTCAGAGACACAGATTATGGAAGACTATTTTGTTCTTAGACTCGTTGCTAACTTTATAATTGCAAATTTGTGCTCCTCAAAATGATGAGTAAGAGAATGCCAATAAGTAAGGAGTAAGTAGACTTCCTGGGAAGCATTTTCTGATGTTAAATCCTGGGCACTTTATAGCCTGTCTTGTTCCAAACTGAGCTCTGAACTTGCACATTAAGAGGTTACAACCCAAAATCATCTCTCTGTAAGTCCTCTATGCCATCTTATGAAAATATGGTCAGGCCACATTATTTGAGTCGATGACTTTGTATTATATTGTTGAGACTGAAGTCATGATTTTATTCCATTGAGAAACCAAAAATTACGTATAAAATTATATCAGAGCATAGCTGGCAGCTAAAAGCTATTCTATTTTGACAATTTTAATTTTTTTTGGTCACAAGATTGATTTCTGATAGTTCCCCTTCAAATTTAAAAGTTATTTTAATTGATGTCAGTTAATATTTCTCTTTTGACTTATTCTGTTATCTACTGTCATGTTGATTGTGTAGACTAGGAAACCCAAAGCCAGCCCTAACAATATGAAGTGGTCGAGTTCTCTTCTTCATTCTGTCTCTGATATATTTTATGAAATCTGGCAAAGTCACTTAACAATTTTCTGCCTATACCTCTGAAAAATATGTGAGGTAACTATTGTCAACAATGAATTGCTTCTTATCTGCTATACTTTAATTCCATCCTTGCCACATTTCACAATGCTTACTGCTTAGTGGGGGAGGTAAAAATCCAAGACAAAATAAAATGAATCATCAGCTTGTTCCTATTCTTCATGTAAATACATCTTCGGTAAGCCATGTCTTTGGAACAATGACTTAAATATGAAAGGCTTTTTAAAATGTGAGTAGAAATAATCATGGAACTTGCTGTTTATCTTACTGTATTTCAGATAGGTATTACTGAAGACTCAGTCCTCTCAGTTTTATGTCCATCCTCACAGCCATGCTTTCTTCCACATGGAGGCTGCTGATGGTATAGAGCAGCTACATCTCATAGCAACCTGAGCTCCAGACAAGCTGCCCACAAGGTGTATGTATGCCCTGCGGTTGGGCACCTGGATTGACATGGGCTCAAAAGCAAGACCTTGAGCAAACTCAGTATCTCTTCTCAGCCTCTGACTTTTTATCCCGATGAGAGTTAAAGTATCAACCTCAGTGATACTGTGTGACATAAAATAGAGCATTGTGATGGTTAATTGTGACTATGAACTTGATGGGAGTTGCAGTCACCATGGAAACAAAATTCTGGGTATGTTTGTGAGAGAATTTCTAGACTGGCTGAATTGGGATGGAAAATTCCACCTAAAATATGGGAAGCATCATTTCTCAGGCTGGAGTCCTGGGTTGAATGAAAAAAAATCATTTAGCTCTCTGTGTCTAGATTATAAATCCAATGATCATTTTCTTCAAGCTTCTGCAGCCACGCCATAGTGGATGACTGTACACCTTCTTAAACTGTAAACCAAAACCAAGCCTTCCTGCCTTTAGTTTCCTTTGTCGGGTATTTTGTTATAGTAGTGAGAATGGCAACTAATAACTCCATCTACCCCATACAATGTTAACCATATAGTTGACTAAATTGCAAATAAATATTATAGCTCTAAGTTACAGAATGGAAGGAATGAAGCAGTTTCTCATTTATTAATATCTATTTTTAAAAAGCGCCCCTGAGAGCTACAGGGCTTTGGTATATCCAGTTGCATACTTTTTTTCTCTCTTCTCTCTTCCTTCCTTCCTTCCTTCCTTCCTTCCTTCCTTCCTTCCTTCCTTCCTTCCTTTCTTTCTTTCTTTCTTTCTTTCTTCCTTTCTTTCTTTTTTTTTTACAATTTCTTATTAGATGTTTTCTTCATTTACATTTCAAATGCTATCCCCAGAGCCCCCTATACACTCCCCCCGCCCTGCTCCCCAACCCATCCACTTTTGCTTCCTGGCCCTGGAATTCCCCTGTACTGGGGCATATAATCTTTGCAAGACCAAGGGACTCTCTTCTCAATGATGGTCAACTAGGCCATCTTCTGCTACATATGCAGCTAGAGACATGAACTCTGGGGGTACTGGTTAGTTCATATTGTTGTTCCACCTAGAGGGTTGCAGACCCCTTCAGCTCCTTGAGTACTTTCTCTAGTTCCTCCATTAGGGGCTCTGTGTTCCATCCAATAGATGACTGTGAACATCCATTTCTGTATTTGCCAGGCACTGACATAGCCTCACAAGAGACAGCTATATCAGTGTCCTGTCAGCAAAATCTTGTTGAAATATGCAATAGTTTCTGGATTTGGTAGCTGTTTATGGGATGAATCCCCAGGTGGGGCAGTCTCTGCATGGTCCTTCCTTCATCTCCAAACTTTGTCTCTGTAACTCCTTCCATGGGTATTTTGTTTCCGTGTCTTATAAAGACTTGAAACCAAGTAGCTTTATCCTTACCCTGTCTATCTCAGCATTCTTTGAATATGGCATTCCTCATCAACTTCCCACCACTATTTCCTCCCATCTTTATATGTGTAACATCAAAATTTTTAGCTTTGAGCTGTACAAATTATATCTTTTGTGTTTATATGTATTGATTTTTCTATTCCATTTCTTTTGCCCTGCCCTGCCCTGCCCTACCCTACCCTGTTTTTCCTCAACATGTTGTATGTGCTTAATCAGTGTCATAAAATTATTTTTATTTTCTTCTTCTTTCTTTTGTGAGTTAGGGAAGCATTCAAACCCAGAACGTTGTGCACACTAGGCACACATTATACCTCTGAGATTCATATTCTGACCCCATAAAGTTATATTTTGTTTTTAAGGTCACGTCATTATTCAAGGAATAAAACTAAGGAAACTAAGGTTCCATGTGAATGAAAAGAAACCCTTTACCTCAGAAGCTAGCTTGTGTTTCTGGCTGGCTGCAATTCAAGAATTTCAATAATAGCCACAAAGTCAAGATCACTTATAAAGACAAATTCCATTTTCTGAGACATATCTCAAACAAGATTAAAAAGGCTCAAGTGGACCATGCTTAGGGCTAACAAGTGTGATCTTTGAGTTAATTTTATCATCTGTGCTTGTTGCTTGAACAAACATACTTCAAAAAATATCCTACCTTACAACTCACTTTGTGCAGGTTCAGGCATGCATGTGCACATGTCACTGTGTGTGTCTATATATGTGTTTTCAGCATTAGGCATAAATTATCACTCTTGGAACAGGCTGCAACCACATCAGAATCAGTTGGTTACTACCACAATAATTATGCCACTATTGAATCAGTGGCCCCATCTCCCCTCGTAGCTTATTATTGTAGCTTGAAGATTCACAGCAAAACAAGCCCATTGATGACTCTTCTCCCTCTACAGCTTGCTGAGGAATTTCCAGCACCATGAAATCTTTTTGGCCAAAAGGAAGCTTTCAGATCACCGCCAAATCAATTTTTCTAAGCTTTGTCTTTAGTTCAAAAGGCTTGAAATCTAGTATGCTGGGCAACCAAAAGCAATGACAGTAACCTATATTTTATATTGTTTTTGGATCCTCAGAGAACTCCTTGACCTTACAGGGAGGTATCCCACACTCAGTACTAGGATTTTCATTTAATTACCCATGGCTTCAGTATTTTCGGTAGCGTTACTTTAGAAAAATTATAGTACTAGGATTTTCATTTAATTACCCATGGCTTCAGTATTTTCGGTAGCGTTACTTTAGAAAAATTATGTTTTGTTGCATAATAAGATAGGTTTCCATGTGAATTTTTTACAACCTTTAGTTTTGCTTAACCTTACCCCTAGACTCTCGTCTTCCCATTTACCTCACAGCTTCACTTAAAACTTTCCACCTCTTGAATTCCTTCTTCTCTACTTTCACACTACCTATATCGTCTATCACCATGGATTAAGCTCTCACTCCAACTCTTGTCTCTAGTCGGGGGTTCTATGGGCACTTATTTCAAGCTAAACATGGAAATATAAAACTTCAAAGATAAAATCTGTATATGGAGGACATCCAGAGACTGTCCCACCTGGGGATCCATCCCATATACAGTTGCCAAACCCAGACACTATTGTGGATGCTAACAAGTGCTTGCTGACAGGAGCCTGATATAGCTGTCCTCTGAGAGACTCTGCCAGTGCCTAACAAATACAGAAGTGGATGCTCACAGCCATCCATTGGACTGAGCACAGGGTCTCCAATGGAGGAGCTAGAGAAAGGACCCAAGGAGCTGAAGGGGTTTGCAGCCCCATAGGAGGAACAACAATATGAATTAACCAGTACCCCCAGAGCTCCCTGGGACTAAACCACCAACCAAAGAGTACACAAGGAGGGACTCAAGATTTCAGCTGCATATGTAGCACAGGATGGCCTTTGTTGACATCAGTGAGAGGAGAGGTCCTTGGTCTCCTGAATGTTCAATGCCCCAGTGTAGGGGAATGCCAGAACAGGGAAACAGGAGTTTGTGGGTTAGTGATCAGGGGGAGGGAAGATGGGATGGGGGGGGGGTTGAGAGTGGAACTGAGAAAAGGGGATAAAATTTGAGATGTAAATAAAAAATATCTAATAGAAAAGAAAAAAGAAAATAAATAAGAATTTATCAAATTAAAAAATATGTATATGGGAGAGAATATTTCTTTCTCTAAGAGCAGGTTCTCACTCTATGTAACATTTTTCAGTTCCATCCTTTTTTGTAAAAGCTTTGCTTTGCTTTTCAGTCAAATAAAATTTTATTGTGTATATGTATGACATTTTCATTATCTGTTAATCAATTGATTGATATCTGGGCTGATTTCATCTCCTAGCTATTGTCAATAGAGTAGCAATGAAAAAGATGTGCAAGTATCTCTGTAGTAGGAAAGGTTCCATTGTGTGTACACTCAGGTTTGTTATAGCTGGGTCAGAAAACTTAAGCTTTAAACCTTGTTTAGTCTTTGAAGTTGTTTGTAAATGACATCCTTTGAGCTATATTTCAGAAACATCAAAATTATATGTATACCATTTTAAAGATACTTAGGATGCCCTGTAAACATCCCAGTTTAAACTTAAAACATATTAAATAGTTGGTCTCCATCTCTGCTTACTAAACTATATTATGTTTCATATTGTCTCATCTTCAAATCTTTTTCTGTGGTTGAGATTTTAACTTCATCATAGTGGAAGGCCATTGATGGTCATTCCTCAGGGAACATAATGAAGATAAAAATTATCAAAATACATTGAGATTAAAAATGGATAAAATTACAAGTATATTGATTTATTTTGGGTATTTAGTAATATTATGGAATAAGATAGAATGAGAATTATTTTCACCATGTACTTATAAAATAAAGTAAGGAAATTTCCTCTTCTGTTGAATTTTCTCTAAGAGTCTTTTTTATCATGGTGTTGATTGAGATGACATCTCAAGAAGTGAATGCTACCTGAGAAATGAAGGCAATAGCCATCAGCAGTCACTAGTAACAAAGTAGTGTATTCTACTGGAGTGAAAACCAGACCTGTGCCTGAGCTTTTTAGAAAAGTCTTTACATGTTTCCCAGAGTTACTTAGAAAATTGTTTATGTCCTGGTGATATTTTCCTCATATAAAATATGCTCTATTTCTTCCATGTGTGCATGATCTCTTTATTCTACAGAACTCTTACCTTTGGGCATAAATGAGAACCAACACTGAGACAAGGGAAGGTACTTATTCACAGATGTTGAAGCAAAGTATTGAGCCACCATCTCCTGAGGTGGTGGAAGTATTGGCAAAGTATTGAGCCACAATTCCTGAGAATAAGTCAGGAAAAGAAAGAGACAGCTTTGTAGCAGCTTATGTGAGCAGCTTTGATAAGCTAAAGTATGAGGAAGAAGAGGTGATATTCTCTTTCAAGATATTTTACAACAGGATGTTAAGGGAGATATAACAACAGGGCGCTCTAAAGGAAAGTAAACCATTACAGAAGGTTCTACATGCACTTCAAGCAGAGGCTGTTGACCTAGAGAAGATGGAAATGGTGATTTAAAAGTGAGGTTGTAGAGGTACTTGTTGTGGTCCATACATGCCTTTCTTTGGTCTCCAAGTTAACAGGAAAGTATTTGCACAGCTGTCAGATATTATCAAAGGCCTGATTATTTGGGTCCTATTTGTTGCTCCCACCTTGTCCGGCAAGGAAAAACGCAACACAGGGTCGGATTCTTCTCAACAGCTTTATTCCTGGAACACCTCAATGCTACGGGAACTCCAGGAACCCAGGGAGGATTGCTTATATACACCCCAGCACTGGGGAGAGCTATGTGTCCTCCTGGGATTGGTCAGTCTGCCGGCACTTTAATTTGTATGCACCTGCTCGGGAGGGGTTGGTGCCAGATTTGGGCTAGCACCTGCGCAGTGGCGTTGTTTATGGAGACGGTGTGCCGTAGGCCGGCGCCATCTTTTAGGCGCCCGGCTGCCTACATCTCCCCTTTTTTGTTTAATAATATGATGCTGGGCTAGGTCTGGGCAAGTCTGTCCATTGGCCACGGCTCCTTTCTTAGGTCGATCCTTTCATGTCACAGCCTTACCCGTCCTAGGGTTACCCTATCGCCTCCAGGCCCCATGTCTTAGGTTGGTCTGTGCATAAGGAAAGCTGCCTGTCACTGGATACCATGGATCTGTGTGACTACAACTGCCAGACGACCTAGGGCGAACTCTTAATTTTTTAAAGAGGCGAGCCAAACATTGGGAGATGCGCCATCTTTAATCGCCATCAAAGCTTGGTACACCACTGCCTTATACTGAGCGTGCTCTCGTTTGAGTTGACACAATAGCCAGATACAAAAGACACAACCCAGGAGGACCACTGTCCCCCAGGCCAACATTCCCGCCCATTCCTTAAAAAATGAGAAGGCATTGGTGATCCAGGAGGTGAAGTCCCCCAAGGTGACAGGGTCCAGTTGAGTGCTGTTGAGTTTGGCAATCTGGAGGAGCAGCTTTCTGGACAACTGCTCCGCTTTAGCCGACGACCAATTTCCTACTCAGATAAGAAGTGACTCTGTTCAAGAGACTGAGAGAAATTAGCTTGTACAACTTTATACAAGGGGCACCAATGGGCATAGGTGGTAAACATTTCAAAATCTACTATAGGCACAAAGGTAGGAAGTTTCACAATCACAGCAGTATACCCTGCCAACATTCTGCTAAAAAACATGTTCTTCCAGAACTATTACAATCTATATCTCTGTCGGGGGGAGCAATTTTTGTGTCAGCCTCTCTGGTACCCAAATCGGGTGTTCTTGACCCTGTGGAAAAACACAAACAGCTCCCCTGGATCTCAAAATAACAGGATCTGGGCCATACCATTTTCCAGTTAGGACATCTTTCCATTTGACATCCTGTTTAAGGATAGGCAAGGTCAAGGCATGCATATCTGCAGCCGAATGACCATGTTTGTCCAGAATTAAAAAATTTAAAGTAAAGAGGGCTAAAGATAACTATTCTTTGGGTAGCCGGCCATCGGCAATTCCCCCTTTTTGTTTTTGTAAGAGTTCTTTTAAGGTTTGATGTGCTCTTTCCACAATGCCTTGGCCCTGTGGATTGTAGCGAAGGCCAGTAGAGTGACTAACCTGCATTATTTTGCAAAAGGTTTGGAATGATTTTGATGTATATGCAGGGCCATTATCAGTTTTTAAACTATCTGGCCTTTCCCAAGCTGCCCAGGATTCTAGGCAATGGCCAACCATGTTGCAGGATTTCTCACTGGACATGGGGGAGGCAAAGATGACACCTGAACAGGTGTCAATTGAAACATGAACATATTTTAGTCTTCCAAATGCTGAGACATGGTAACATTCATTTGCCACAGTTTTAAAGGAAGCAATCTGCGAGGGTTAATACCAACATGAGAGGGTGGTGAAATTGTACACACTGTGGGCATTGTAACACCACATCTCGTGCTGAGGCTCGAGAGATATCAAATTTCTGCTGAAGTGTGGCAGCAGGAACATGATACAATTGATGAAAAACTTTTGCAAGCTCCAGTGGGGTGGCGTGAAAAATAAATTCCATGCGAGTGCTAGTGTCCACTAAGGCATTTCTTTCAGCCATAGGGCCTGGCTCGAATATGTTGAATAAAGAATTTATGTGTTCTTTTTCAAATCAATTTTTGTAACTCTAATTAGATGGTGCACACAGGGCTGGTGGGTCTAATGGGTCCTGCAATTTCTAATGCACGCACTGCATTTACTACATAAGCTGAATCAGAGACTAGATTAAAAGATTCCTTAAAAGCTTTGAATACTTCTAACTCAATTTTACATTCAGTAAGTTGTGGGGTGCCAAGATTGTATTGAAAAAGAACAGGTTTTTGAGAATTAACTACATAGGCACCAACATCTGTTTTAGAAACATCTGTATAAATATCCAATGCACCCGATATGGGTTTAGATGCTGTGACTTTGGGGAAAATCACTGGATGTTCACTAAAAAATTGTAGCAAAGGATCTTTGGGATAATGATTATCAAATTCCCCATCAAAACTACAGCACAATAGGGCCCAATCATCTATCAAAGAACTTAGGATCTGTATTTGATTAGCATTATAAGGTGTAATGATTTTCTGAGGGGGTGCTCCAAAATGTTGAATACAGGATTTAATGCCAAAAATCACTAATTGAGCTACAGCAATGGGAAAATATTCAAGGGTTTTATTGGGAGACACATGAGGATAAATCCACAATAGAGGACCTGACTGCCACAACACTCCTGTTGGTTGACAGAATGTCTTCAAAACACATAGGAGGATGTCCTCTCCTTCTTTCCATCTATACAGCTTGGCCTTTTCTAAACACCTTTCTACCTAATGCTACTCGGGCCTCAGGGGTGAGAGCATGAGGTGATGAAAGCTGTGGATCGCCCTTCAATATATCAACAAGAGGGATTAATTCAAAATTTGATAGCCTTATATATGGACGAATCCAATTTATATCACCTAGCAATTTCTGGAAATCATTTAATGTTTTTAAATGATCTTTACGCAATTCTATCTTTTGAGGTGCTACATAATGTGAAGTAACTCGGGTACCCAAAAACTCTCCTAAATTTCCCATCTGAACTTTGTCAGGTGCTACAAACAATCGTTTCTTTTCTAATTTTTTTTCTTTTCTTTTTTTTTCTTTTTGTCCTTTTGTTGACCGATACTCCCTTTTTCATCAGGTTGGCTCTATATGGCCAATCCGGATCATACCTATCCCTCTCATATTGAGCTGCCTCCTCTTCTAGGTTAGCTTCATCATCTTTACTAAGTTCCGAGTCACTGGAAGCAGAGCTTGATAAATTTAAATTCTTTAGAGAGAGATATATCTTCACTATTTCCTTTTCTTTTTCACTAATTACTTTTATTTTTCCTTCCTTTTCTTTTCCTTTTTCTTTCTCGCTATTTCCTTTTCCTTTTGAATTTGCCTTTTCTCCCTTTTCCTTTTCTCTCTCTTTTTCGCCCCTTTTCTTTCTTTTGCTTATATGTTTCCTATCTTCCTCTGACATACTTTCTTGTTGTTCCATGAGAATTTTCTGACCTGGCACTTTAATTTGTATGCACCCACTCAGGAAGGGTTGGCGCCAGATTTGGGCTAGCACCTACGCACTGGAGGCCGGCGCCATCTTTTAGGCACCCGGCTGCCTACACCTATTGTTATTGGAACTATGTTTAGGATTCTTGGCTTGTTATAAGGGATAGTGATCTGATGTTCTACAAACGTGATTTGTTGTTGTGTGTCATACTCCTGGCAAAACACGAACAAATGTCTGCTCTCCCCATGTAGGACACTAATTATATATCAAAGTCTGGATGTTGTGAAACTTCAACTTCATGAACTGGGTTTTTTATGGGTAGGGAGGAACAATCTATGCCCACATGTCTCATGAAACCTTGAAACATGAAAGTACTGTACAACTTGCATGCAGATCAACTTTTCTTGGTAGTTCAGTTGGTCTGATCTTTTTCCAGATAGTTCATCCAGGCTCTGCTTCTTCCAAGCAACTCTGCTTGACAGCATCTCTTTGCAGTCTTTGCTGCTTACATAAACTTGGAGAAGGAGAGGCCTGGCAAATCTGATCAGTTTCAGGGACTTCCTGAAGCCTTTGTGATGTTTATTTTCTGAATTTAATGATCTTTCTAAAGGTGCAACATTTCACTTCCCTTTAGAGTGCCCCATTGTTCTATCTCTCTTAACTCCCTATCTTACAATATTCTCTTCGTTCTTATATTGTAGCTTAACAACGTTTTGTTATTAGACGCGTTCTCACGACCGGCCAGGAAAGACGCAACAAACCAGAATCTTCTGCGGCAAAGCTTTATTGCTTACATCTTCAGGAGCCAGAGTGCAAGAAGCAAGAGAGCAAGAAGCAAGAGAGCAAGAAGCAAGAGAGAGAGAAAACGAAACCCCGTCCCTTTTTAAGGAGAATTCTCCTTCGCCTCGGACGTGTCACTCCCTGATTGGCTGCAGCCCATCGGCCGAGTTGACGTCACGGGGAAGGCAGAGCACAAGTAGTCATAAGATACCCTTGGCACATGCGCAGATTATTTGTTTACCACTTAGAACACAGCTGTCAGCGCCATCTTGTAACGGCGAATGTGGGCGCGGCTCCCAACATCTCCCCCTATCCTTTTAATAAGAGCAAATAGGCCACCCATATTAATGAGAGTGGAGATAGAGGTCAAATCCCCAGTGTGTAGGTAAAGGAGCCATGTACAGGATTAGCTCTTAGGCTCACAGGCTTTTACCCAGAGCAACCCTGACCTGCTCCCGTGTCGTTTTGCCTGGGGGAAGGGAACTAGGACACTGAACCTTCATGAAAGATGACATGTCTCCCTAGAATAGGCTCATATATGCCGCAGAGCCTTTCCATTGCAGTGCTTAGCCGTGCAACTCTCTCGGGCTGCTGAAGCACACTCACTCTATCCCGTGCAATGAGTCTAGCCTCGTGAGATATAAGAGCTGAGTGGCCAGCGACCTATTGCCTAAGCATAGATAACCATATATCAGGGGAAGCTCCATGTTCTAGTCCTGCAAGCGCCTGGGCAATAACCACCTTGTCTCTCCTAGTTTGGGCCTTAAGCTTACAGACCAATCAAAGAAGCAACACTAATCCACAGCAAAGTGTATCTCCAAATAATATTAATCCCACCCATTTTTTTAAAGAAGGAAAATGCTGAGGAGATCCAATTGGGTAATCCTTTGGTCAGCGACAGGTCCAAGCGCGTGGAGTTGACCTGAAGTCTCAATTCCCGAAGGATCTGTTCAAATTCAGCCGTCCAATTCTGTAACATATACTGAAAAAGACTTTTTGACAAATTAGCTGCCCTAGTAAATTTAACATACTGAATGGAAGTAACACACAATCCCGGAAACTTTTGTTTACACCCCAGCTGAGCTATTTGCCATAATACATCTAGTTGTATCTGGACAAGATCTATGAGTTGATTAACCAGCATGAGACCTCTCTGTATCTTGACATTAGCTGAGGCCTGTTTATCTATGACTGTAGTCACTGAGGCTGACAAAGTGTTAATGGTGTCAGTTGTCTGGACCTGTCCAGACAGAGCCAAGGCTGTCTGAATTAAGGCTAAACCCAGTTCCCAGTTAGTGGTAAAAAAGCAGGAGAATACTTGAGCATTATACATCACCGTCATTGGGAGTGGAAATGTCGACATTATCCCCCAACGCTGCTCTCTCTTTATTATTGACGCCCTGGACATCACCAAGACGAGGGACATTAGTATTCCCTTGGTCAGTCTGGATTTTTCGGGTGAGTCTTTCTGGTATCCAAAATGGGTTGTTTTCATTCTGTGGGAAAACACAGATAGCTCCCCTGGATCTTATCAAAATAGGATCCGGGCCATACCATTTATTATCAAGGACATTTTTCCATTTAACCATCTCATTGGGCCTATCTGGCTCTGTACAATGACGTTCAGCCGCAGTATGGCCATGAGCATCAATATTTAAAAAATTGAGTGTAAAGAGTGCCAAAGACACCGACACTCTTGGTGCTCGGGGTACAGTCTCCTCAAAAGTTCCCCTCTTCTGTTTTATAAGATAGGTTTTGAGGGTGCGATGTGCACGCTCAACAATACCCTGTCCTTGAGGGTTGTATGGAAGTCCAGTCAGGTGGGTTACGTCCATCTGACGGCAGAACTGCTGAAATTTTTGAGACGTATAAGCTGGTCCATTATCAGTCTTAAGGAGTCTGGGTTTCCCCCAAGCACTCCATGCCTCAAGACAATGTTGAATCACATGTGAGGCTTTTTCTCCAGTTAACGGAGAAGCAAACATGATGCCAGAACATGTGTCAATGGACACATGGAGATATTGAAGTTTTCCAAAGGAAGAAACATGTGTAACATCCATTTGCCAGACCTGTAGAGGTCGAATACCGCGTGGGTTAATTCCCACATGAGGAACTGGCAAGAACTCACAGCAGCTTTGACATTGAGTAACAATGTCACGGGCTTCTTTTCTTGTCAAGGAGAAACGACTGCGTAATGTTTCAGCCGTCACATGAAAATTGTTATGAAAATTTCTTGCAGCCTCTACCGGGGATGATAGGGCAGCAGCCACCACTTTAGTGGCCTTATCTGCCAAATCATTTCCCAGAGCCATGGGGCCAGGTAGGCCTGAATGGGCTCTAACATGAGTAATATAAACAGGAGATCTTCTAGATAACAAAACTAATTGTATCTGCTGAAAAATATTGGCAACTCTACTGGAAGGCTTAATCACTCCAGCCACTTCTAAAAGATTTACTGCATTAACCACATAACAGGAATCTGACACAATATTAAGGGGTTCTAAAAAGGTTTTTAAAACTTCTAAGACCACTAAACATTCTACCACTTGAGGTGAATTTTCATTATATTGTTTGGATACCACTTTACCATTAGCCACATAGGCACCTATGCCAGTTTTTGATCCATCAGTATATACCACAATCCCATTTTTAAGTGGGTTTCTTACTGTTATTTGTGGAAACACAACAGATTGATTTTGGGCAAACTGTAAGATTGGATGTTTTGGATAATGGTTATCTATTTTTCCTGAAAAGGAGGTAACTAAAACTGCCCAATCATTAGATGTGGCTGCCAAGGTTTGAACCTGTGCAGCGGTATAAGGTACAATTAAAAGATATGGACTTTGCCCAAAGTGGGTGATTGCTGCTTTTAGGCCTTTAAGGGCAAGCTGTGCAATTGCATCAGGATACCAATCTATTATTTTAGCTGGGGATACGTTTGGATGGATCCACAACAATGGCCCATTCTGCCACAAAACTGCAGTTGGCAATTGTGCTGTCTTAAAGACACACAAACTGAAAGGTTGCGAATCCTCAATACGTTGTAATTGTGCATTCTGTAAGGCCTTTTCCACTTTTTGTAAGGCCTGGTTAGCAGCTAGAGTAAGAGTCCTAGGGGAGGAGATATGAGGATCTCCTTCTAAAATACTAAACAAAGGCCTTAACTCAGCGGAAGGAATCTTTAAAAAAGGTCTGAGCCAATTAATATCTCCCAACAGCTTTTGAAAATCATTTAAGGTATGGAGGTGATCTCTTCTTATCTCTACCTTTTGGGGCACAATCTTATCTGGGGACACCACAGAGCCCAAGAATTGTCCTGTATCAGAAATTTGGACCTTTTCTGTGGCTATCTGTAAACCCCACTGACTTAAAGTTTTAAGTAGAAAAGGATATGCCTTTTGTAGCATGGTAAGGTCTTTATGGCACAGGAGGATGTCATCCATGTAAAGGAGCAAAATTAAAGAGGGGAATTGTTCCCTCACTGGCAAAAGAGCTTCTTGTACATAAAGTTGACACATAGTAGGACTATTGGACATTCCCTGTGGTAAGACCTTCCATTGATACCTCTTATCAGGTTCCATGTGATTAATAGAGGGGATGGTAAAGGCAAATCTGGGCCTATCCCTTGGACACAAAGGTATAGAAAAGAAACAATCTTTAATATCTATAATAATTAAATTCCAGCCACGTGGTAAGGCGGAAAGTACAGGGAGACCCCTCTGTACTGGGCCAAATAAGTTCATTTGCTCATTAATGGCTCTGAGGTCATGGAGCAGTCTCCACTTTCCTGACTTTTTCTTAATTACAAAAATTGGAGTATTCCAAGGTGAGGTAGATGGCTCAATATGGCCTAGTTTTAATTGTTCCTCTACCAGTTGAATCACAGCTTCCAGTTTTTCAGAGGATAGGTGCCATTGAGGAACCCACACTGGGTCCCCTGTTTTCCATGGTATGGGCCGTACTGCCCCAATGGCCACTAAGGAAAAACCCAGACCCTGTCTGTCTTGGTTTCCATTAGGTAAGATAGGCTCTATCCTTCCCTGTTCTTGATGTCCTAACCCTTTTCCTTCTTTATAACCCATCTTTGCCATGATATTTTTTGCTTTAGTTGAATACCCTCCCGATGGGGCGTTTTCATTGGACAAAATAAGGCCCAAATGCTGCATAATATCCCTTCCCCAGAGGTTAACCGGGAGTGGGAGCACATGAGGTATGAATTTCCCTTGCTGCCCTTCAGAGGATTCCCACGTCAAGGCAATGGAGCTTATAGTGGGACATGATTGATAACCTAGGCCCTGTAATGAATGAGATGACTCTGTGGTGGGCCATGCTTTGGGCCACCAATGTGTAGAGATTATACTTTTATCTGCTCCGGTATCAAGGATGCCTTCAAACTCTTTTCCATTAATCTTAAGGCGGAGCTTAGGTCTATCATTTAAAGATACAACCAAATAGGCAGAATCATTTCCTGAGGAGCCCATTTTCTTTATCTCAGGTCCTGCAGATTTTTCCCTGGTATTATCAGGGAGGAGCAGCAGCTGAGCTATCCTATCTCCTTTACTAATAGAAAAAACGCCTTTAGGGCTTGAGCACAGGACCTGTATTTCAGGGGAATGTTGACAATCCATAACTCCAGGGTGGACTACTAAGCCCTGCAAGGTGAGTGAACCCCGGCCGAGAATAAGGCCCATGGTTCCCAGGGGCAAGGATGGTATAGGCTCCACTGGCACCGGCTGAATACTCATTTGAGGCATTAGTAGGAAGTCGGAGGCGGCACGCAGGTCCACCCTTGTGGGTCTTCCTGGGTCGCCTCTCTGACTGCTTCCTGGGTCCTGACAAACCGGTTCCCATATCTTTGAGGGCCCTGGGACCGAGGGCCCGATGACCCGTTTTTTGGCACATCAGTTGATTGACTATCAGGTGGGGGAAGAATTCTGCCCTTTATATCCCTCACAGAGCGACACTGGTCAGCTCTATGATAACCCTTGCCACACTTAGAGCAAAGAGTGAGAGTCCCTCCCTGTTTATCTGGAGCTCTGCAATCTTTCTTAAAATGCCCAGGCTTTCCGCAATTAAAACATGTCCTCTGATCATTTCTGCTCATGGAGCGGTTCTGAGATTGGAGGATGGCGGCCGCTAAGCCTGCATTGGTGAGAGGTCCCCCAAGCTCTCGACAGACCCTGAGCCAGTCTTGTAAGCCTTTGTTCTTTCTTGGGGCTATGGCCGCTCGGCACTCCTTTGTGGCTTGCTCATAGATTAGCTGTTCTATCAGAGGCGCAGCTTGCTCTGAATCTCCAAAAATACGCTCTGCTGCCTCTGTCATTCTGGCCACAAAATCTGAGAAGGATTCCTGAGGTCCCTGGATTATCTTTGTTAACTGACCAGTGGTTTCACCTGCTCGAGAGAGCGCCTTCCAGGCCCTAATAGCCGTGGAAGAAATCTGGGCATAAGCTCCCCAATGGTAGTTTGTCTGATCAGCAGAATAAGCTCCCTGACCCGTTAACAAGTCAAAAGTCCAATCTCTCTGCTCTGGAGTCAAAGCAGCTGCGTTTGCTCGGGCCTGCGCTTGTGCAGCTTCGTGCCAAAGCGCTCTCCATTCCATATATTTGCCCATACTAGGGAGAGCGGCTTTTACAACCGTTTGCCAGTCAGCAGGAGTTAGTGCCATGCCGGCGAGCCTGTCTAACTGCACCAAGGTAAAATTAGCATTGGTTCCGTATTTACGGACCGACTCGGCAATTTCTTTAATTTGTAAGTATTCTACCGGAGCGTGGACACGCCCACCCTCGGCTCCTTCAAAGACCGGAAATGCCTGTTGTATTTTCCTTTGTTCCTCTCTGGGAATGAATGAGTCTGCGCACTGCCTCTCTGCGCACTGCCTCTCTGCGCATCTCTCTGCGCATTGCTGACGCACTACGCAGGGCGGGGACTCCGCATAGGGCGGACCTTGAAGCCGACTGCCCTGAGGCCAATCAGCAAACTGGCCTTCGCCAGCCGCTTTTGGCTTCCTTAACTGATTAGCTAGCACTTTACCTGGCTGGTACCCTTTTTTCTCATAATGAGCTGCTTCTTCCTCCCAGTCTGTTTCCTCAGAGGAGGATTCTTCACCTGCTTCAGAGCTACTAAGAGCTGGCTCCCCGAGCCCATCCAGCGATGAGCACAGGCTCCTTTTCCTAGAGACCTCCGCTAATTGATCTTTCTTCTTTTCCCTTTTTCCTCTTTTTCTTCTAATCTCTCTCCAGGTATTCCTACCTAACCTTAACTTTTCCTCGGGTTCAAGACCCTTGGAAAGGCCTGTATACTTATTTTGTGTACCATATTTCCTCTTTGTTCCTACTCTCTCTCCCCACTTTACTTCTGATAGCTTGTCCTGAATTTCCTCTAGAATTTTCAGCCCTATCTTAATCACTTGATAACATGTGAAAAGGAACAAAAGGGCTTCTAACACTAGAAAAAATTCAAGGCCAAACATATTCCACTTTACTTCTGATAGACTGTCTTGAATTTCCTTAGAAAGTTCAAGATCAGACTTACCTCGTAAAGCTGTACTCACTGGTACTCTCGTTCCCCAGCTGAAAAGTTCTGAATTCATACAGTTGAATCCTTCTTAACAGTCTGCTTTACGGGAACCTTTATTACCGCGACCCGCAGTTCTGGTTCTGGAATGAGGGATCTTCCTTGCGCCAGTCCCGAGTTTTTTCTCGTCCCGGAATTCGGCACCAATTGTTATTAGACGCGTTCTCACGACCGGCCAGGAAAGACGCAACAAACCAGAATCTTCTGCGGCAAAGCTTTATTGCTTACATCTTCAGGAGCCAGAGTGCAAGAAGCAAGAGAGCAAGAAGCAAGAGAGCAAGAAGCAAGAGAGAGAGAAAACGAAACCCCGTCCCTTTTTAAGGAGAATTCTCCTTCGCCTCGGACGTGTCACTCCCTGATTGGCTGCAGCCCATCGGCCGAGTTGACGTCACGGGGAAGGCAGAGCACAAGTAGTCATAAGATACCCTTGGCACATGCGCAGATTATTTGTTTACCACTTAGAACACAGCTGTCAGCGCCATCTTGTAACGGCGAATGTGGGCGCGGCTCCCAACACGTTTCTTTCATATGTATAAGTTTTCATCTCTGAGGAAATTGTTACACACCACCTGCCAATAACAGCCTGGCTTTCTGCTCCTGTTCCTGTAGACAAAAGAGCTTGTTTTCCTTAGCTGGCTGATATAGACTATAGGTCAGAATCCCCTGTTTACATGTGAACTAATTGTTGCATGTATATTGAGGCTTTTACATCTGTGGGGAAATTTTGTCTTTGGTGAACCATTGAGAAAGAACTGCATTTAAGTCACATTAAGCATATGTTTATATAATTATACATGTAATTTCAATATGTGGAATGAAGAGGAAGAACATAGTGACCAAACTCACACACAGGTCTTTGGAAGAACTGGAAACTTAAACAGACAGTTTGTACTCATGGGCCAGACTAACATTAAAATTGCAAGGGAGTTTCTTTAGTAGAAGATGTTTCATGGTAACCAAATTTACCTTTTCACTTATTGAAAAGACCATCATGAGAAATAGGCCTTCAGTATGGTAGCTGAGACCAGTCAGCAAGAATAACTTAAATAATATCTATGTGTAAGTATAATAATTTAGAACTATAAAATATATAAATATAACCTATATATAAATGAGTAAGTATTTATATTTATATATAAACATCTCTCAAAATGTTCAAACTGGCATCTTGGAGAAAAAGTACCTCTGCTTTATATAAGTTCCAGGAAAGATGCTCATCTATGGAAACTGTGGAGAGGTTCAAGATAAGAACAGAAACTAGCCTCTGACTATGTGATTATAAAAATCTAACTGAAAGGTAATCCCTAAGTATCACAAGAAGTTTGAAAAACACATTGAGAACAGTGTGATAATTACATGATAATGTGGAATGAGTGATCACTAAATTACCACATGATAAATGACAAGAAAATAGATAGAAAAAATATCCCATAAGATACCAGGAGAACCAGGCATTGATGGCACATGCCTTTGATCCCAGGATTTGGGAGGCAAAGGTAGGCAGATTTCTGAATTTGAGGCCAGCCTGGTCTACAGAGTGAGTTCCAGGATAGCCGGGATTTTACAGAGTAATCCTGTCTCGGACAGAGAGAGAGAGAGAGAGAGAGAGAGAGAGAGAGAGAGAGGATTGAGAGAGATTGAGAGAGAAATGAGGAGAGGGAAAGAGGACAGGAAGAAAAAGACAAGGGTTAAAGACAGAGGAAGTAGAGAGAAAGAGTGATGGTGATGACCAACTCACTTGTTGAAAAGAGAAAGGCACTATTAAAATCAGGTATACACAAGCCCATGGCTTGTATATACCTGTGTATACAGCTGATCAGGCTGATCAGATGTCAGTTCTTGGAGCTAAAAGCTTTTGGTTCCCTCTCACACAGGAAAGTATGGATCTAAATATATAGTGACAGATCCTGATTCCTGCCCCCGAGTCTCCCTGTGGGTTGCCATGTATGTGGATTTGGGGGAATGTAGTTAAAAAACTAGAAATTTACAAGCTTCAGAATTAATTTCTGGATTCTATTACTGACAGTCTGCACACCAAATGCCTTCAGAAATTTTGTTTATTCTGGCCCTATGTTCCCTATTTACTCATTATACTCCATGATTAGCTGAAAGAGGAAATGCACATTTTAGGCATTTTATTTCAGGATAAAATATAAACAGGGTTGCACAGTCTGGCTCCAAGCAAATGAAAGGAAGGAGAAGTCTGAATGTTGTGTGTATGGGGCCAGGCACAGTGCCAGACAGATTATAAACATCGTCTCTCTTGGTCCTCTCACACTCTCTGGGAGAGTAGCATGATTCAAGTCACTTCCATGTAGAAAGTGAGATTTATGTGATCTAGTACCTTACAAAGAGTGCACTTATTCACAAGTAAATTATAGCAGAACTTATATATCTGAAGTGCATGCTGTAAACTACCTGAAACAAACCAAAAAAAAAAAAAAAAAAAGAAAGAAAGAAAATGGAAAATGGTTATGTATGTCTTAAATAATGTTCAAACATAAATGAAAATACAATGGGGTAGTGAAGCTCAAAATGTAAAATTTGTTTTGCACATCATTCATAAGGAAATGAGGGTTTTTTAAATCTTTTATTTTTTATGTGGTGTATGCATTTCTGCATATATGTTGTGTGTGCGTGCATGCACACACACTCATGGAGGCCAGAAAAGAGTGTTGCATGTCCATGTCCTGAAGCTGCAGTTATAGCGCATTGTGAGCTACTAGATTTGGGTTCTGAGAACTGATCTTGTGTCTTCTAGAAGAGCAACAAGCACTTGAAATGGTCGAATTAACTCTTCAGCCTAAAGATGATTATCTAATTTAAAAAATGGGCCTATATTCTGACATTTCTCACATTGATACCATTGCATTTCAGCTTGTAGGATTTTATTAAAAGATGCAAAGAGTTTATAGAGAATTTAATGTTGCAGAATATTTTAAGGTGATGTTAGACTTTTTTTCTTTTTATTTCACAGGTTAGTCAGGAACTAACAAGAAGGACCACCATTGCCACACTGGGATCTCTGGGAAGAAGAGGTAGACTGTTTTTGCTGACAAAGAGTAATACTTTGGGTGCTTTGGGATAAAGTGAAAGTTTCTAGGAAAAGTCAACTATTTGTTAAAGTCAGGCTTGGGCCAGGCTGCACCCTTAGCAGGCTTTCAGTGGGCTTGAAGTACAAATCAGAGGTAAATGCTGGGCTTCTTGAACTACTGAGATTTGTGGCTTACTAGATCCCCAGCATATTCTAGCTGTTGCTGTAGATGTTTGGGAGTACTGGATGAGGAGTGCACAGACACACTTCTCAGCTCTCAGTGTGTACATGAGATCACAATGGTGGGCACATCTGTGTCATCTCATCCAACTGAAGTCTAAAGATCCATGTGTGCTGGGGTAGGTACAGGGAAAACATCAAATAAAGGAGAAGGATTACATAATCTGAGCAACAATGCATCTTAGTTTGCCTTCTATTGTTGTGATAAAGGCTTGTTTTATCTTATAATTTATACTCCATCATGAACAACAGTCAGGGCAGGAACTAACTCAAGGTAGAAACCTGGAAGCAGGAAATGAAGCAGAGGCAGTGAAGGAAAGAGGGTTAATGGCTTGTTTCCCATAGCTTAGATTTCTTTCTTATACAACCCAGAACTACTTGCCCAGGGCTGGCTGGCACTGGCCACAGTGAACTAGGCCCTCCCATATCTATCCTTAAGCAATAAAAAGCCCCACAGGCTTCCCTGTATATTGCATGTAATATTAATCAATCCACACCTTTGCCAGCTATGCTCTATAGTAAGGTGGGCTTTCAGGTCCCATAGTCCCCATGGGGCAGTCATCCAACTCAAGGTTCCCTTACTGCTCACATTCCCAGTCATCTGCTCCCTGTCACATGTAGAGGGCATGTAGAGGGCTGTCACATGTAGAGGGCAGATGTAATATAAGACTAGAGTCTGTGATTGGACAATAAAAAAGGGAGGTAGGCCTGAGAGTTTCAGAGACAGAGAGGGAGGGAGGGAGAGAGGGAGGGGGAAGAGGGAGGGGAAAGGGAGAGGGAGAGGGAGAGGGAGGAGGAGAGGGAGAGGGACAGGGAGAGGGACAGGGAGAGGACAGGGGACAGAGAGGAAGAAGGAGAGAAGATGGAAGAAGAAGAGGATGAACCAAATCCACGTGGCTATAAATAGCCACAGGTAGCTATGAATATCATAGAAGGAATGGAATAATATATGCATGTTTCTTAGCTGAGGTTCCCTGTTACCGCATGAACTTAGCTTATTTCAAGTTGAGGAAAGGCTAACAGAAAGAGAGCATTACATCAAACCATCAATATCAGAAAACTAAGACTTTCGTCAAACAAGTTGTGATTGCGAAGTTAATCCTACCATTCACATATGGGAGAACTTATGTCCAGAGACAAGAGAGTAAGCAAAGCACAGCAGTATACATACTGAGACTTTCAATGTGCCTAGGTCTGGGCACTCATGCCTTACTCAGAGCCAGAGTGCAGTTATAGTTAATTGAGTTGACAGGCAGAACCTGTGAGAAAAGGCAGAGCAGAGGCACTCTCAATCATAAAGGACAGGAATGGAGGATGCAGCATTTGCCCCTCCTGGCTGCAGTTAATAGAAGGATTATAAAGACACTGTCTCTCCTAGCAGGAGTATCTGGTATAGGATGAGCTTCAATCATAAGGCACATGTCCTAAAAGTTTTCTTGTTGTTGTTGTTTACTTTGTTTTGTTTTATTTTGTTTTATTTCTTTCTTGTACACAGCCTTTTCAAATGTTGGGAAAAAGTATGTTCTCAGGTTAGGTTATTTAAGTGAGAAAATGAGTATTTTCATGAAAAATATCAGGTGACATCCTGGAGATGATTTTTAATTGGCTTCACCTGGGTCATGTGGCCATTTAAGGATTTAAGAGGCCAGGCAAGTCATGTCAGTATACCAAGAGTTTAGTAAGTAGCCCAAGGTAAACATATTTTCCACACACAATTAGTAGAACAAAGATGTGTCAAATATGAGGCTGTTACCAGAAGCGTGGAGAGTGGACACAAGCCAGGAGAACTCCAACTGTTGGCTGTTACCACGTGATTCACTTCTGGCCCAAGTCAAAGCAATCAGATTTTCTAGTGTGGTTAGTTTTGCTGGGATTAGCGCCACCTTTAGTTGATGCTTACCACAAGCTCAGCTGGGTTCTGTTGGTGCTTATACAGCACCGGTTTGTGAGTCAGTCATTCTCAGACTAGAGTACATTGATGAACAGTGCAGTACACTGGGGTGCATTAAAAGATAGGCCCTGGGGTGAATAACAGACCTGCCATGTTCAAGTTCAAAAGCATTATTAAAAATCATTTATTCACTGTGTTCTCATTTACAAAATGAAGATAATAGGGACATTCACACTGGGTTGTTATAAGCCTTAAGAATACTGCTTGCAAATCCCTAACATAGCAGGACAATAAATAATGCTTTGAAAGCATTTTCCTAAGCACAATCAGTGCTTAATTGCTATATCCACTCCAGGAGTGACAAGCGCGACAGGCCCGGAAAACCTGGGCGCTGCCCCGAGGTGAAAAGTTCATGGAAACTTCGTCTCCTGGAATCGTGGCATCCTGTATAAAGAATGCGCCAATGTCCTTGCTTTAGTTGGTAAACAGATCTCTGTGCTTTCCCTTAATATTGCTTTATTACAAGTGCTCCTAAGGATTGATATTTTGACATATAGCTAAGTTAGATTCTAGGCAGTCCTTGATCCAACCCTGGGCATGGATAGCTAAGTCACTGCCCTACACAGGAATTTGCCATTATCTAGGAAGAAGGAAGTTTGTGACCTAAAGAGGAACCAGAGTAGATACCAGAGTAGATACTTAGAACTATAGGTAGCTGAGTTACACCCATACACAAACAAGTATTTACAGTGGCCTAGGGAGAAGGTGGACTATACAATAGACTAGAATAGGAACTATGGCACGGGCACGAAGCCCTTGACCCTGGCTTCTAAGATTAAGTGGACCTTAGGTGGAGCTGTTTTTTATTCCAGTTGTTAACATTGAATTTTATCCCAGCTGGTTCCTGCCAGTCCTTCCATGTTTGCATTCCTCTGTCTTATGTAAGAATCCAGTAGCCTCTTTGTTCCTTGCCTGTGTGTCATCCAACTTTCCTGTTTTCTTCTGTATAAAAAGTTTGATGCCCAATTTGACAAATTATATTCAGATTCTACACAATCTTGTGTGTTGCTTCTGTTTGTCATTTGCTGACTCCTTGTCCACCTGCAACCAGAGACCCGTTCCAATCAGATAGGAGACCCCAAAAAGGGAATAGTCTGCGGCACTTAATAAATACAGTTAGCATTCTGTTACTGGCAGGTCTCAGTATCCTTACCAGAACTTTGAACCTGGCAAGAACTGGAGGAGAATGCTTTTTTTTTTTTTTTTTTAGAACAGATCAGGAGGTCATTATGTTGTCCCTTGAATCACCTGACCATAAATAGGGTATAGGTCTAAGCACACATAGGTGCCAAATTGTGCCCAATTGGAGCCCAGTAGAGAAGAATTCCTTCTCAGCATCTCTGCTCTCATCTGAGGCAACATCTTTTTTGTTTGTTTGTTTGTTTGTTTGTTGTTTTTTGTTTTTCGAGACAGGGTTTCTCTCTGTAGCCCTGGCTGTCCTGGAACTCACTTTGTAGACCAGGCTGGCCTCGAACTCAGAAATCTGCCTGCCTCTGCCTCCTGAGTGCTGGGATTAAAGGCGTGTACCACCACTCCTGCCTGAGGCAACATCTTCATCATCATGTTTATAACTGTATGTCCCTATGGCTAATCTACTGGACACAGCATCTCTTTCACAAGGTAAGAGGAGCTTACCTTATATGCTGAGCATAAATACTAGCTCTCCAAATTATAACTCTTGAACAAATAAAGAGAGACGATGCTATTGATGCCTTTATAGGTGACCTTATTGTTAACATACTATACATTTTAAATCTGCTAGGCCCAGTTATCAGCACCAAATGCTTTGTGTCATGGGAAGAGGTAGCTGGAAGATGACCGCAGGTTGGGTCCATCCAATTTCCCTTCATGGCAGATAGCTGATCTGCCATGTCTTCTGTGTATAGATTTATTTGTTTTAGAAAGCTCTTTGGAAAAAAAGCATTCCCAGTGTAATTTTCAGTACCACAGGAATTTGACAACAGGCCAAAAATATTAAACACAATTAGATCAGCTCTCATGTGTTTAGTGCTGTGCCAAGAACACTTTTTCCTCAAAGGTATTTTGAGTATAATGCCTTTCCACATAAATAGAATCTGTATCCAACTTGTATCTGTTATACTTAGAGTTATTTAAATTGTTAATTCTTCATTAAAACTGCCTTATAGAATGAATTTAGGATTAATGGCTTTGAATTTAATTTATAAAATATTCATGTACAATGAAAGGAATTTCCAGTGAGCTAAAAAAAAAAATAAGATTGACTATTTTAGTGAGGATAATGATTTACCCTAGAGTCTATAAATCTGTAATGTGTTCTTTTAGATATCCTTAGTTATACCTGAATGTGCTGCTTACAGTAACCATGAAAATCATATCTTTCTGGCTTGATCTTTAGGGATTTTGAAGTTATTATAGACGTTCTTAATTGGCCTGTATTTATTTATGTATGCTTTGTATAGTTATTCCACCTTTTATTTGCACAGTAAACTTCTCAGTTTTGGTAGAAAATGCTATTTTCATAATAACTGAGAAAAGGAGTTTTAGGCCAACACATATTGTCTAGGTCAAATAAAATAGTTCTGTGACAATCAGTTATACCTGCTAAGTACATTTTGTTTAGCTATATGTTATCTCATAAAACATCTTGGAAATGAGCATTAACAATGAACATGGGATTTAGAAGCATTCTGAGGATGCTTCTTCTCTGTCCCAGAAAAAGTTTATTGTGTTAAGATACCAGACTGGAGTTAATAAAACTATATTCATGAGAACACAGATGTCCCCCATTCAGGATAGACAAAAGTTGTGTGACCCACAGATTGCTAGACAATCTCTCATTGCTGTGACTACCTGCATCTTAGCCTCTACCTAAATCTAAGAGCTACCTCTCAGCCTGGAATTACATATTTACTGTCAGTTCTTCCTAACTACCTAACACAGCCAGCCATTGTCTTTGCTATTTCATAGTGAAGTAGCTTTTGTGGCTCCTCCTGGTGTTCTCTCATTTGATTTAACCTCCATGCCTCTTGAAGCAACGGATAGGGTACTTCTCCCTAAATAGACCAGAAGTAGATCTGTAAGTCTAAACGTTCAGAGATGATAAGAGCAGGCAATGACTAAACCAACAATAAACAATGGAACACCTATAGCTTTACAGCTAAGATGAAGGCATACACTAATATATTATACTCAAATGTTAATCTATCTGTGCTACATAGATACAAAACAAACTACAAGTCTATATTTACTTTATAATTGTGAGTCTTGCACTTGGATGAAAAAATTCTGTGAAGGTCTAATGAATGAAATGGATTTTGTGCAGAAACCCTATTATTGGGGCTGGAGAGATGGCTCAGTGGTTAAGAGCACCGACTGCTCTTCATGAGTTCAAATCCCAGCAACCACATGGTGGCTCACAACCATCTGTAATGGGATCCGATGCCCTCTTCTGGTGTGTCTGAAGAGAGCAATAGTGTATTCATATAAATATAATAAATCTTAAAAAAGAAACCTATTATTGTGATTTTGGGGATCAAAGCAGGGCCTTGCACAGTGTAGACATGCATTCTACTGCCCAGCTACATATACAAGCCCCCCCCCCCCCCCCGAAACTAATTGGTACATGTTTTGGCACATCAAAAAATTCACAAAACCTTTACTGCTGAGAGCAGAAATAATAATTGTAGGCATAAATGTCTTCAGTGGAAGAACTCACCACCAGAATAAACACTGTGGTAGAGGAAAGACAGAACTATCCTTTCATTTTGGTTCCCTCTGAATAGTCTCTATTCCCTACTGTGTGAAGTGAATTGCTAGTGATGGGGCGTGAAGTACAAGAGGGAATTGTAGGTTTGTTGTACAGTGGCAAGAAATTTTGATTATATACAATTTTGAAAAAGCTCACTCATGAGCTGAATTTGAGACATTTTATTTTCTTCATGAGTAATGTGAACAACCATTATGGTGTTAAAGCATTCTGGTTAGATTATTGTTTCCAACCATGCCCTCAATTCTGTGTGTATCAGAGAGAGAGAGAGAGAGAGAGAGAGAGAGAGAGAGAGAGAGAGAGACACCTTTATAACAGGCACACCAATATGTTACCAGTTTATCTACTGGTTAAAAGATTCCCAGTGCAATGCTAATTAATCTACTGGATGAGATCATAAAATACCTACCTGGGATCTATTAAAACTCTATTGGAAATTTAGGTTCATTCTTACTTCAGAGAAACCTACTAAGTTCTCTCTCAAAGGTTCCTTGGAACAGATACGGTATGCTGACTTAGGCTAACTATGTTAAAGACCTTCTGCTCACTAGCACGATCCAAAGCAAACGGAATTTTCAGTACAGAAGGCAGTAAGCAAGCTTTTGGGGAAACAACAGATTACAAAAGATATAGGCCATGCCTCCCTCCTTCCTGTTCATTGTCTGATTCAAAAGCTCTGCTCTGAACAAGTGGGCTGCAAGCGAGATGCTCAGATCTCCATCTACCACAGGTACAAAGTTGATCAGTTTGGCTGTGGAAATCACAATCACACTTCTATGACACATTGATATGTTCTTTCGAAATACTTTGTCAGAGAATACCAACTGTTGACCATCCAAAATAAATATTTCTAAGAATAAAACTTATTCTTTTTTTTATTTATTACGTATTTTCCTCAATGACATTTCCAATGCTATCCCAAAAGTCCCCCATACCCTCCCCCCCACTTCCCTACCCACCCATTCTCATTTTTTTGGCCCTGGCATTCCCCTGTACTGGGGCATATAAAGTTTGTGTGTCCGATGGGCCTCTCTTTCCAGTGATGGCCGACTAGGCCATCTTTTGATACATATATAGCTAGAGTCAATAGCTCCAGGGTACTGGTTAGTTCATAATGTTGTTGCACCTACAGGGTTGCAGATCTCTTTAGCTCCTTGGATACTTTCTCTAGCTCCTCTATTGGGGGCCCTGTGATCCATCCAATAGCTGACTGTGAGCATCCACTTATGTGTTTGCTAGGCCCCTGCCTAGTCTCACAAGAGACAGCTATATCTGGGTCCTTTCAGCAAAATCTTGCTAGTGTATGCAGTGGTGTCAGCGTTTGGAAGCTGATTATGGGGTGGATCCCTAGATAAGGCAGTCTCTAGATGGTCCATCCTTTTGTCACAGCTCCAAACTTTTTCTCTGTAACTCCTTCCATGGGTGTTTTGTTCCCAATTCTAAGAAGGGGCACAGTGTCCACACTTTGGTCTTCATTCTAGAGTTTCATGCATTTGGCAAATTGTATCTTATATCTTGGGTAAACTAAGTTTTGGGCTAGTATCCACTTATCAGTGAGTACATATCATGTGAGTTCCTTTGTGATTGGGTTACCTCGCTCAGGATGATGCCCTCCAGGTCCATCCATTTGCCTAGGAATTTCATAAATTCATTCTTTTTAATAGCTGAGTGGTACTCCATTGTGTAAATGTACCACATTTTCTGTATCCATTCCTCTGTTGAGGGGCATCTGGGTTCCTTCCAGCTTCTGGCTATTATAAATAAGGCTGCTATGAACATAGTGGAGCATGTGTCCTTCATACCGGTTGGGACATCTTCTGGATATATGCCCAGAAGAGGTATTGCTGGATCCTCCAGTAGTACTATGTCCAGTTTTCTAAGGAACCGCCAGACTGATTTCCAGAGTGGTTGTACAAGCTTGCAATCCCACCAACAGTGGAGGAGTGTTCCTCTTTCTCCACATCCTCGCCAGCATCTGCTGTCACCTGAATTTTTTATCTTAGCCATTCTGACTGGTGTGAGGTGGAATCTCAGGGTTGTTTTGATTTGCATTTCTCTGATAATTAAGGATGTTGAACATTTTTTCAGGTGCTTCTCTGCCATTCGGTATTCCTCGGGTGAGAATTCTTTGTTCAATTCTGAGCCCCATTTTTTAATGGGGTTATTTGATTTTCTGGAGTCCACCCTCTTCAGTTCTTTATATATATTGGATATTAGTCCCCTATCTGATTTAGGATAGGTAAAGATCCTTTCCCAATCTGTTGGTGGCCTTTTTGTCTTATTGACAGTATCTTTTGCCTTGCAGAAGCTTTGCAGTTTCATGAGGTGCCATTTGTCGATTCTCGATCTTACAGCACAAGCCATTGCTATTCTATTCAGGAATTTTTCCCCTATGCCCATATCTTCGAGGCTTTTCTCCACTTTCTCCTCTATAAGTTTCAGTGTCTCTGGTTTTATGTGAAGTTCCTTGATCCACTTAGATTTGACCTTAGTACAAGAAGATAGGAATGGATCAATTTGCATTCTTCTACATGATAACAACCAGTTGTGCCAGCACCATTTGTTGAAAATGCTGTCTTTCTTCCACTGGATGGTTTTAGCTCCCTTGTCGAAGATCAAGTGGCCATAGGTATGTGGGTTCATTTCTGGGTCTTCAATTCTATTCCGTTGGTCTACTTGTCTGTCTCTATACCAGTACCATGCAGTTTTTATCACAATTGCTCTGTAGTAAAGCTTTAGGTCAGGGATGGTGATTCCACCAGAGGTTCTTTTATCCTTGAGAAGAGTTTTTGTTATCCTAGGTTTTTTGTTATTCCAGATGAATTTGCAGATTGCTCTTTCTAATTCGTTGAAGAATTGAGTTGGAATTTTGATGGGGATTGCATTGAATCTGTAGATTGCTTTTGGCAAGATAGCCATTTTTACAATGTTGATCCTGCCAATCCATGAGCATGGGAGATATTTCCATCTTCTGAGATCTTCTTTAATTTCTTTCTTCAGAGATTTGAAGTTTTTATCATACAGATCTTTCACTTCCTTAGTTAGAGTCACGCCAAGGTATTTTATATTATTTGTGACTATTGAGAAGGGTGTTGTTTCCCTAATTTCTTTCTGAGCCTGTTTATTCTTTGTGTAGAGAGAGGCCATTGACTTGTTTGAGTTAATTTTATATCCAGCTACTTCACAGAAGCTGTTTATCAGTTTTAGGAGTTCTCTGGTGGAATTTTTAGGGTCACTGATATATACTATCTTATCATCTGCAAAAAGTGATATTTTGACTTCCTCTTTTCCAATTTGTATCCCCTTGATCTCCTTTTGTTGTCGAATTGCTCTGGCTAGGACTTCAAGAACAATGTTGAATAGGTATGGAGAGAGTGGACAGCCTTGTCTAGTCCCTGATTTTAGTGGGATTGCTTCAAGCTTCTCACCATTTACTTTGATGTTGGCTAATGGTTTGCTGTAGATTGCTTTTATCATGGTTAGGTATGGGCCTTGAATTCCTGATCTTTCCAAGACTTTTATCATGAATGGGTGTTGGATCTTGTCGAATGCTTTTTCCGCTTCTAACGAGATGATAATGTGGTTTTTGTCTTTGAGTTTGTTTATATAATGGATTACGTTGATGGATATCCGTATATTAAACCATCCCTGCATCCCTGGAATAAAACCTACTTGGTCAGGATGGATGATTGCTTTAATGTGTTCTTGGATTCGGTTAGCAAGAATTTTATTGAGGATTTTTGCATCGATATTCATAAGGGAAATTGGTCTGAAGTTCTCTATCTTTGTTGGATCTTTCTGTGGTTTAGGTATCAGAGTAATTGTGGCTTCATAGAATGAGTTGGGTAGAGTTCCATCTACTTCTATTTTGTGGAATAGTTTATGCAGAACTGGAATTAGATCTTCTTTGAAGGTCTGGTAGAACTCTGCACTAAACCCATCTGGTCCTGGGCTTTTTTTTGGCTGGGAGACTATTAATGACTGCTTCTATTTTTTTAGGGGATATGGGACTGTTTAGATTGTTAACTTGATTCTGATTTAACTTTGGTACCTGGTATCTGTCTAGAAATTTGTCCATTTCATCCAGGTTTTCCAGTTTTGTTGAGTATAGCCTTTTGTAGAAGGATCTGATGGTGTTTTGGATTTCTCCAGGATCTGTTGTTATGTCTCTCTTTTCATTTCTGATTTTGTTAATTAGGATGTTGTCCCTGTGCCCTCTAGTGAGTCCAGCTAAGGGTTTATCTATCTTGTTGTGAGTTTAACCAGAATTAACTACGATATAAAGTTTTCCAAGTTTAGAGTTGCCTTTCATGATAAAATAAAGGAAAGAATTCTCACCTTCCCAACTAAGTGCTGGTACCTTACACATGTGACTACCATGTCTTAAGAGATGTTTCCTCTAGCAGAGGGGTTCTCAACCTTCCTAACACTGTGACCCTTTAATATAGTTCCTCATGCTGTGGTGACCCCAACTGTTATGAATTATAATATAAATATCTGTGTTTTCTTATAGTCTGAGGCAATTAAAGTGAAAGGGTTGATTGGCCACAAAGGATTGAGGTCCATAGGTTAAAAAACACTGCTGTAGAGAAAACAAAAATGTTATTCAAGTTCCACTCATCTACTGGCGTGGTAGGAAGACTTTTATCTGTCCACCCATTCAATGAGCCTAAAAAGTGAACATGCCAAGTTCAAGAGAAATTGAAAGTGGGTACTTTGATTTAGAAAGAAGCTTAGAAAGAGCAGGTGTCAGGTTACCTCCTTCTCTTCTGTCCTTTGACTGCCTATTATATATGTAGGAAAGGAACATGATCTAGGAGATGGGAACTCCTAAGCAAGTACTGCCCTAACCAATATAGTTCTACAGTGTTTACAGCTCAAAATGCTGACTTTTATGACATCCTCTAACTAGGTTCTAGGTTGAGTTTTCTTTCTCTCATCATACAGGCCAGTACCGCTCTTTTCAACCCTTAACTATCAAGGTCCATGATTTCATTTGATCAAGCAGGTCCAACCATCTGTTGTAAATAGGTGGCTCAGGATTTGGAGGGCATTGAATAGAAAATAGCATGGTGAAACCTGTATCTCTCAGCCTTAACACATTCATCTGGTAACATATGGAACTTTTACAGTGCTATGTTAAGTTTATAACTGGTTTTGGAGGAAAGGGGTCCCATTTTCAAACACAACTTGGTGCTTCACCCAGTGTCAGAGGCAATGGCATGCTGGTGCCTTCTCAGTCTTCAGGACATTGCTGGCAGGACATTAAAGACAGTTCAGGCAGGAAGTTGGGCAGGCTGGTGTCTCCAGGAACTGGATAAGATGTTGGTGACAGAAAAAAAAGATCTCACCAGCATTTACTGTGCATGCCTGGTCTGTCTTCTCCGCCCTGTGACAGTTTCTCAGTCTTTATCTTTTCTGTTCTGAAGTGACTCCCTAGTACCAATGGGACAATCTAAGAAGGATTCTTGACCATCTGTTGTCCAATGCTTCCCCCATGGTTATGCTTGACTGGATGAGGATGGCACTAAAATGCAGAACATAGCAATTTGCTCAACTTTCTTCTTTCCCTTTCCTGCCTCCTCAGTGGATTTCTTCAATAGAGACTTTGGAAGCATGGGTGGTGGTAGGGTGTCACCAGCCTCCTGTGGGTTAGAGGGTTCTTGGAATCCCCCTTTTGTTCCTACCTTCTTCATCACCAGCTTTGTCAGAAATACTGTTGTGCCAGAGAGAGAACTAGTCACAGCAAGCACATTAGAATGTTTCCAAAGAGATAGTTCAGTCAGCTCTTGAAGCTGCCCTTCAGTTTCATGGCTCTGTGTACCCTTAGCTGCTTGAGGATTATCAAAGCCACTTGCTTGAATAAGCAGGGTGGTCTCCAAAGGCACACTAAGACAGAAAGCTCCAGGTAACCAAATTGCCATACTGCAAAGATGAGTCAGTTGGAGAGACAGAGAGGGACCCATACTTTAAATCTGAGTAGAGAATATGTAGAAAGAAAGAAAGAAAGAGAGAGAGAGAGAGAGAGAGAGAGAGAGAGAGAGAGAGAGAGAGAGAAAGAAAGAAAGAAAGAAAGAAAGAAAGAAAGAAAGAAAGAAAGAAAGAAAGAGTGTTCAACTTTTAATAATCTTTTTCGTTAGGGAGAACATGTACTTTTTAGGTTTTGTGTTCTTAATAACTTTAATTTGGGAATGTTTTTGGATTTTGAAAGGTACAGAATGTATCACCAGTGACATATGCCACATTGCCTAAAGCTGACAACCGACAAGAAACAGTTCCAGGAACCTCCCCTTATTTTCCCTCCCTTCCTTCTTCCCTCCCTCCCTGCTTCCCTCTCTCACCCTTCCTCCTTCTCCTTCTCCTCCTTCTCCTTCTCCTTCTCCTTCTCCTTCTCCTTCTCCTTCTCCTTCTCCTTCTCCTTCTTCTCCTCCTCCTCCTCCTCCTTCCTTCCCCCTCCTCTCCTCTCCTCTCCCTCCCCCCTCCCCTCTCCTTCCCCTCCCCTTTCCTTCCCCTCCCCTCCCCTCCCCTCCCATCTCCTCTCCCTCCCCTCCCCTCCCCTCCCATCTCCTTCCTTTCCCCTCCCCTCCCCTCTCCTCTCCTCTCCCTTGATGCTTCCTCCATTCCTCAGTCCCTCCCTTCCAACCTTCCCTCTCTCTTTCTTCTTCTCTCCCTTCCTCTATCTTTCTCTCTCCTCTTCCCTAACACAGTGTATACAATTTTGCTCTTTCTCTCACTTTACTAGCAAAGGCAACAGGTTTCTCACAAAGGACCATTAAGATCCTTGCCAGAGTGGGACCAGAACAGGAGTCAGCACTGAAAGCACAAACTAGCTGCTATCCACCACAGCTCTCCTGTGAGCTAGCTTCCCACTGTTTCTACTCTTGAGACTGAAAGCTCCATTCATTTGTCTTTTCTATTCCCTAAAACATGTCATTCTGGGTGGGAGGGTATGGGGGACTTTTGGGATAGCATTGGAAATGTAAATGAGGAAAATACCTAATAAAAAGTATATATAAAAAAGTCATTCTTCCTTCAATATTCTGTATAAACCAGAAGTCAAAACCACCCCTTTGAGATTAACCAATTTCTCTAGGTGCCTGCTCTATGTACTTGAAATGCACATGCTAATGACTTCCTGTCTGCTTTTGTTATAGAGAGCCCAGCTGGAATCTGGAAGCTTAGAGAGAGATAGTGTTTCCTCCCCTGTGATTTTAAGGAATGTTAAACATACTCCACTGTGTGCCTGCATGCCTCTTACCTGGTTTTCTCATTGTTAATATCTGAGACTATCATGGTATACTTGTCAAGCCAAGAAAAATGATGCTATTAAGAAAATGGACCCCTGCCCTTATGTGAATTCCATCAAGTTTTCATTTAGTCTCTTGTTCCACAGCTCAGTTCAAAACACATTTTATTTACTCTTTATGTCCTGTCTCCTTTGATCTGTGACAGTTTCTCAGTATCTCTTTGCCTTTGTGTTCTTAAAGGTCCTCCCCAGATTGTACTAGCAGCTTTACAAGGGCTCCAGAGCACCTGGTTTGGTCGTGATTAGGCTTGCACCACTGGTTTTTGGACTGTAACACTGGGCATGAGAGGTGAAAGTCCTGTGACATCCCTGGTTGAAGAGTGTCTGCCAGGATCTCCACTACACACTACTTCTCTGTGGTTTTCCAGCTCTGATATTAAAAAAAAAAAAAAAAAAAAAAAAAAGAGTCACCAGGCCTCACCCATCTTCAAGGAGTTGGTGCTTGGGGGAGGTGAGTCTCATACCCTGCAGGAGAGGGAATATTATTTACCATAAGGAAGAATTTCCTTTTCTTTGGCACTTACTCAACCATTTTTAATGCAGTTATATTCATTGTTTATTTCATAATTTAGAGCAGAAGTGAACCTGTTTAAATGTCTTAAAACACAGCCCTCCTTCTTTGGGATCAGAGCAAGCAGAGCCCTGGGCCAAGCCTTTAGAGATTTATGGAAAGAAGCCTGACCATGCCAGCCCCCAGAGAGAGGTCCGTGCCCCAGCTCAATCGCTGGATGATGCATCGATTAGTGATGACTTAGTCACAGGCATCACCTCAGACACTTTATGGCCAGCCCACACAGTCATTTCCTCTGTTACTTGGGGCAGTCCACGGGCTGGCTGGCCTCACTTCGCTAATGAACAGGTTCGGATTACTCATAGAAACATATCTCTGTTTCATAAGGAAGCCTGGGCACATGCTTGGTGAAAAATCAAGCTGTCATTTTTCTCCCTTTTTCTGTCAGGGGCAGCAGGAATTTGATGACTGGACTCTTCAAGCCAAAATTACCTCTTTTCTCCATAAGAATCTTTAGCTACTTAAATCCTGACCGAACTGTCTAATTGCTTACCAGAATAGTTTCAAATGAATTGTATTTTTTTTTATAATAAAACTGTGAAGATTTTTCTGTATTCCAGTGTTTATTTAGAAACTGTCTTAGTTTCATAATTTTAGAAGTTTCGAAGCTTGGTTCATACTAAAGTATGATACAAAGTTATGCTCATAGCCTAAGTTTGTTGAGTTCAATGACTGTCTATTCTGAGTCATAACACAGTTTTACAGTTAGAGAACCTGAGACTTAGGCATGAATAATCACATTTAGGTAATAGACTCAGGCTGAACACAGATGTTATTACTTTATTTTATTTGGTCATTGCTGCTCCAGTGGGAATTTAAGAATCTCCAAGGTCTGTCAGTGTCCAAGTTCCTAAAAAGAGGACATGGCTTTAAATGCTCACCAGACGGGGCTTTCCCACAACAGGAGAGAGATAACACGTAGCAGACACACCTGCTTCCCTCCTTTTACTGCATCCTGAGCCATTGCCAAACCCACCCTCCCTATAGCCCCAGGGCAGAGGTAAGGATAATAGAAGTGATCGGAATGAGGGCATGAGGCAGATGTGGTCTGAATCCTGTCAGCTGCAGACAGCAGAGCCTGGTAAAGTTATGTCAGCACAGTGTGACTACATGGCAAGTAGAGAAGATTAGAGAAGACAGCCAGGCATAGCACCACTTTTGATTGGAAACAGAGAAAAAAACAGGAAAAGGGGATGCAATGGAGTTAAATATCACTCCTAAAGTCATCAGTGTTAATTGCCTAAGGGAAATAGCTTTATTACATTCTATAAAGTCTATTCTTATTCTTGGCAAATACATGATGAAACATTTAGAGGATAAATATTCTAAAGCTGGAACTATTGCTCAAATGGTTCAACCCAAAACATGAACAAATATAGACATGCACAATTGATCACACACAGAGGAGGGGCAAAGGCACAAATTGAACACAGTGGATTCTCATCCTGCTCATCCAGGAGACTGAGCTTTTCAAATGTAAAGACAAAGTGGCAAAAAATGAAACCCAAACATGTAAGCTGTATGTGTTGGGGGACACTATCAAAGCTGTATGGAATGTGAGAAAGCACAGCTCAGAAGCTCAGTGGTCAGCTAGTTCGCTCTTCAGTGCTTTGGAGTTGAAATCGTGGAAATTCTTTTTCTCAAACTGCATTTGGCCTGAAGGCAAGAGCTTGGGATACATAGCTTTTTTTAAAATCAAAGTGGATACATAATGGGGCAGGTGGGCTGGGGCAGAGATGTGGTTGATGTCTATGTTGCCTGCCTGCCCTTGTTGCTGGCTGCAAGGCAAAACATGGGATGTGTAACTGCAAAATGAATGAGCCACTTGGCCTTGGGCAAGAAGGAGATGAGCCCACTGGGCCTTGAGAAGGAGATCCCTCCCATGACAAATATTTCATGTAATGCAGAATAAGGAAGAAGTGCTTTCAGAAAAGCAAGTGAGTATGATTCTCGCTGATTTTCTCAAGAATCAGAAATGAAACCATGAAGCATTCTCAAGGAGAACCTGGATTAGCAGACACCAAGGTAGCTAGAATGAAGCTTGTTGCAAGCTGCCAAGGGTGCATTTGAACTTCAGACTCTGAGTGAGGGTGGGGGACCTAAGTGTTCAAAATAAGGGCTCTTCATATTCCTCAGTCTTTAGGACTTTGCTATCTCAGGACAGCATTTTCACTTGGAGGAACCAATGCTGAATAGTTGAATGCGAACAAAGACCCATGTACAACATCTACTTAAGACATCACAGGGTATCAAGGCTAAGAGAAATACATTTGCAATGTGGTCCTGGAGACCTTCACAGCAGTAATACCTTGAGGCAAGCAGAAGCCTGTTCTCAGAAGCAGGACTGTGTCCACCCTTCCTTAACCTCCGTTAAGGAGTACATCCCAAGCTTTTCAATTCTACTTAGCAGACTTCTGTTGGTGTTATGGTAAAAAGAGCTCTAAACATGTTCTGTAGTTTTTGCTAACAGTTCAGGTTATTTGAACAGTAACCATCACATTTGTACCTTAGATGGCACCACACATAAGCTGCCTATCCCGCTGCTAGCATTTCGCGTGGCATTGTTTGCTATGGCTTTTGGAAAGTGTCACACCTTTTCCCATGGCAACTACATTGACTTTGACTCTAACCTTCTTTACATCTGCTTTCCTAATTCACTTCTCCAGCTCTGCTGATGAAACAGACATATTTCTCACTTGGTCTGTACTAAGAACTGTAGTGACGTAAGCCAAGAAGTATTTTCCTGACAACAAGAAGAGCTGGTGTTGCTGTGTGAACAAAGCAGTTTGGCAACAATTTAACTCACATATACCAGCTCCATTTACTTCAGGATACATGTGATGTGCCATGAAGGATGCTGACCTGTACAGATCACAAGGCACTAAATTAGATCAGATTTTTTAATGCTATCCTCCCAGGCTGTGGGATAAATGAAGGACCATTTAGAACCATGAGCACAGTTGAACAAGAAAGGTGTGTGCAAGGCTGTCAACAAAAGCAAAATACATACTAGAAACCTAAGCAGCTCATTTTTCAGTTTCAGTTGAATAACAGAATTTCTTTTTCGTTTTCTTTTTCTTTTCCTCTTTCTTCCTTTCTTTCTTTCTCTCTTTCTCTCTTTCTCTCTTTCTTTCTTTCTTTCTTTCTTTCTTTCTTTCTTACAAAGAGCTAACTTCTATAACCATCAAACAGATCTCTTCAGGAGCAATGACAATGAACTCACCTATCTCTTGTTTATAACTGATAACAGGTATTTTCTAGTCATGCTCATAGCTGTTGCAATGGCTGCTACCTCTGAGACCCCAGCCCTTTATTTCTACAGCTTATACCACTTTCCTTTCTATCTGCCTGGTGCTAGGTCTACAGGATACCGCAATGAAGGGGATTTCCACAACTCTAGTCAAGAACTAACAATTCGGGTTTATGCAGGATAAGGATCCCTTGTCTAATACGCTTGAGACCAGACAGAGGTGTATAGTGGTTGGTGTAATGTCACTTGTACTCTAATGCTAATACTTGATCCACGAGACTGGTTGCCTCAGAGACAAGACAGTCTGCACATAGCCCAAGTGATACTATGTGATCTTGCCCTCAAGTTATTTCTGATTGATGGATAAAGATGTCAACAGCCAATAACTGTGCAGAAGAGACATGGGTGGGATTTAAGGTTTCCAGAGGAGAATCGGGGAGGGGGAAGAAGAGGGAGAATGGAGGAGAAGCCACCATAAGGTGAGTCGTAAAACATGGCCCTGACTGCTGGCCATTTGAGGTTAAGACCAGCCCAGATAAAACATAGTAAGTAATAACATGGGTTATTGATAGGAAAGTAGATTCTAATAACATAGTGGAAATATCTGCCCAGCTCTTGTGCTTATTTTAAATAATAAAGGTTCTGTGTCTTTTATCTGGGAACTGAATGATCAAGGTAGGGTAGAAATCCTGGGTTTGGCTTCAAAGTTTTTACAACAGAAGTGTTTCAGAGTTAATATATAATGAGGTAGCATAGAGATAGGATTTGAGTCTAAACACAAAATTGTCTTGTGTTTCCCTGTACCTTACATTCACAGTGTGAGATAATTTTGAAACTTCCATGTGACTATGACTTTTCATGTGAAGTCAGGTTAGACTTACCCACATGTGCATCCTATTGGTTCTCAGCAAGTTTTGGAGTTTAGAGCACTTCAGATCATAGATATTCAGATTGCAGAGTTCAACTTGTTCTTGAATAACTGTGAGCAGAGATCTACAAATAAACTCACATACATATACATTTTGAACATGAGAGAGGCTCATGGCATCCCCCAAACCATGCAAGCAAGTCTTAGGCCAGAAATTCAAGTATCTCTAAATATTTCTAATTCCTGATTTTGGTTTGTTTGTTTTATTTGTTTGTTTTGTTTTTCTGTAATAAAACTAATCTGTAGTGTGCTGCAACCATCTAGACACCATCTTCCCACAGAGTTTTTAGAATTGAATGTGAAATGTCATAAATAATATGTGCATTTACTAAATAAAAGATTTTAATTTGGGAAGGCATTGAAGTGCTGATGGCTTTGTAGTTTCCCTTCTTTGAATGATGATTTAGTTCTACTTCTTTAGTTAGATTGTTTCTTAGTATTCATCCAAGGAGTACTGCATGCATCCTAGTACAAAGATGAGAAAATTATGGGGACTTGGGAAGGGGAGAGGAGCCTCTTACTCCAGAGTATGATTGAAGCCTCTTGCTAAGTATCAACAATTACAACATAATTCACAGTGCTCACTGTGAAGGTTGCTAATACAGGGACAATACCCTCTCCCCTTTCTGTGTTCTGAAATATCGTCTCACTGTGTGGCATTGGTTGGCTTGGAACTCAATGAGTAAACAATTCTGTCCTTGAATTTATAGCATGTCTCCTGCCACAGCTTCCTGAGTTCTCGGATTACAGAAATGAACTGATGTGCTAGGCTCCAGACAAGACTCCTTTTGTAATGTTAAAGAAGAACTTAAAATGCCTAAGCCTATGCCTATATGACTTTTTTTTTTAAAGATTTATTTATTATATGTAAGTACACTGTAGCTGTCTTCAGACACACCAGAAGAGGGAGTCAGATCTCATTACAGATGGTTGTGAGCCACCATGTGGTTGCTGGGATTTGAACTCTGGACCTTCGGAAGAGCAGTTGGGTGCTCTTACACACTGAGCCATCTCACCAGCCCCTGCCTATATGACTTTAAAGGGTACTTCTGATTTTTTTTTCTCAGATATTTTCTTAGAATACCCAAAGCTAGACTAAGCAATTGTTTGCGGTGAGATCTTTCCTGTGACCTGTGACCTAACATTTCACCTTGTCAGCTGTGATCACTCATCCAATACCCACCTTATGACTTCATTTAAATTTGTTACCCACTTTTCAAGACATAACTTGAAAGTCACCACAGTCAGCATCTATTCCTCTAATTGTCTCCCTCCTGTGAGAACCCCATAGTCCTCAGGGTGTGTTCCCTCCTTCCCAAGTCTTTCTCCTTCTCTTATCCCTCATGTTTATGTTAGATCCTCTCTTAATAAGTCATTCTTCATACAGCCTGAACCGGGAATTCTTTTTGGAGGTGAAACTAAGGCTCTTGCTTTGCCTCAGTGGAGGGTTCTAAAGATGAAAGACTACTAACACTGACAGTCAACTCTGCTCAAGTTGCCACCAACACTGCTATTTTAAAAAGAAGTGAGGAAATTTGTCTTTTCATTTTTTATTTGTTTCTAATTTATATTGTATTGTTTTAAGTTATATCGACTTAGCTCATTAATACTTTTTCTATGTTGTCAAAACAAAACAAACGAACAAACAAAACTCTTTTCTAAGATTCAATTGGCTACTTAGATGTCTTGGAACTGAGAATTAGATTGAGAATTAACATCCTTTCTTTTCAGAGCTATGGTGACTGCTCTTTATATATCAAGGCTCAGACTACATACTCGTCTGTTTGACCTCTCTTTGTGGTTCCCTGCCTTGATTAATAGTTACTGGCTTCTGAAAATTCCATTCCCCATCATCCCCTATTCCTATCATACTCCTAGTTTCTTCGTGAGTAGAACAAGCATTGCAAACGTATTCTCAATCCTACCAGGGCATGCTTGCTGATTTCATGAATTCAATGGTGAGAAGAGAAGTGACATCTTTACTGAATTTTCCTGTCAATGAACACAGAATGTCTTCAAATGGTTTATAAGAAAAAGCATACATTTTTTCTTTGTGAAGGATTTGAATGTCTTTTTCTGGATCCATTCCAACATACCAGAGCTTTTGATGCAAGTTTCAATGGTATTTTCAGTGCTGTGTTTTCTAAGTGCCTTGGGACCTTTTTATTGAGCGTTCCTGTGACTAGTGTTTAGGGAGGGTGATTCTGTGTTCTGCTGCCAGCATTTGGGGATCCTCCTAGACTTGAGCCTTATTAGACTAGACTTCCAGGAAAGGAACTAGCAGGCCACACAGTGGCTGGAATTCTGGCTGAGAGCATGGGCTGGCTTGTCATTGATAACTCTGAGAAAAACTGAATTAAAAGAAGAAAAAGAAGAAGAAGAAGAAGAAGAAGAAGAAGAAGAAGAAGAAGAAGAAGAAGAAGAAGAAGAAGAAGAAGAAGAAGAAAAGAAAATTAAAAGGAATTTTTTTTCAGCTTCCCAAGAGTCAGAAAAATGTATGTGGTAGGATATGACCAGACCTCTCTCTGTGCTTAGGCAATATGCTTTGGGGGTCCAATGCCATCCAAACTCAGGGGATGTCCTTAGACAAGAAGACTTTTCCCTTTCTGGCTATGTGTACTTTTTTTTTCTTTTCTTTTTTTTTTTTTTTTTTTATTTCACTCAGTTGAGCTAAAGTAAGGATAGTTTTCTTTTTAAAAAGAGAATTTAACATTTTCCAGTGTTCGATTTTAGCAAGTATTTTCTTTTTATTTTGCCTATCAAAGTGCAGGAAATAAAATTTCCTTCCTCTCATTTTAACTTAAAAAAATAAGATGGTTTCCTTTCCCCTCCCCACTGTCTTCATCCTTCCTTGCTTGACTTGGGATTTCCTTTTTACCATAACCTACGTCCTTACTTTAACCAATCTGTTTCTTTTTTCCTTTTATTCCTGGATATTTTGGATCCAGGACCCCTCTATGTAGTCAGGGCTAGTCTTGAATTTTCAGCCCCAAGCCTGAGATTATAGGTGGATCAGTATACCCACTTTGTACACCCATGTCTTTTCAAAATTCCCTTTTGCATTTTTGAATAGACAAGATTCTATAGCAAATGTCTCCATAGCCACCTCTTAGACACCACAATTAATTTCATCATGTATCTACCCATCTGCCTACCTTTCTACCCACCTCATTCCACTTCTCTAGATGTACAGTCTTCATCTTATTTTACTATACAAATACCATCATAAGCTCTGAAATTTTCCTGGATTCTTTTAAAACATTATATTTTTAAAACATATATTTGGGCTGGTGAGATGGCTTAGTGGGTAAGAGCACCCGACTGCTCTTCTGAAGGTCCTGAGTTCAAATCCCAGCAACCACATGGTGGCTCACAGCCATCCGTAATGAGATCTGACTCCCTCTTCTGGAGTGTCTGAAGACAGCTACAACTCACATATAATAAATAAATTTTAAAAAAGAATATAAAAAAACATATATTTAAGTTAAAATACAATTACACCATGTTTCCCTTTCTTTTCTGCCTTCCAAGGCCTCCCATGCCTACCCACTTACTCTCAAATTTTCTTACATTTTTCAAAAATATCATTGTTACATACTTATGCACAAGTACACAAATCACACCTGCTGGATCCATTTTCGCTGCTCATGTGTACACGACTATTTCTTAATGAGCTCAAGCATAATACATATCACCTGTAACCACTTACAACATTTTTATTTTAGCCAACATTTTAGAACTGTGTGCTCAAAGAGAACTCTGTATTGTCTTTGTCTGTTATTTGCTTTCCTTTATTATTTTGCTTTTATTTTTGTTTTGGCATCTTTCTTAGGCTTCCTGGTTGTAAGATAACTAGCAATGTTAACTATGATATCATGCCTGCCGACTCTTATAAGTCCCTTGCTATGGTTTGTTTCCATCTGAAGAGCGGCAATGTTTTCAGTGTTCCCTTAGGACCTTCTCTTACGAATTTGGATATTTCTCCATTTTAGATTCATGCAAGCATGAGGAAACAGAGCAGACTAAGTATGAGTGAACTTTCAAATCTAGAACAGGTCTGCATGACCAGACATCCAAGTACTAAACTCTTGATTTTGAGGTTATTCTACTAGCAAAGGGACATACCACTGACATTAAATGAAAGGCAATGAGGGTGCACAGAGCCATACCATGTGGCCGAGGACACCTGGAAACAGAGCTCTATCTGGACCCCAGGCCAGAGTTGAATCATTCAAGGATCCATGTCCTTGATTTGATGTATCACACTTTCCATAGATTTTTTTATGTTTAATTTAATAAGAAACTAAAGATAACTCTGAAAACCACATAATTCAGTTATTGTTATTTGGAAAACGAAATGCATATTATCGGAAAGGATGCTGTGTTGTAAAATTAAACCAACAGACAGGGCAACCCCTATTACATTTGAACCAATGGCTTGCTTGAGTTTCACTTCTAATATTGTAATACAGCAATATAAGCTGGTATCTGGCATGTTTTCCTTCTGTTGGATAGCCTGCTTCCTCTGTTGTTCTGTTTTGTATTTTTCTTCTTGCCGTCACATGTTTGATTCTGGTTAACTAGATTGAAATTCATTATGTTTGTATTTTAACTTTATTAAAGCATTAATTTCATACATAGATCTCCCTTATGTTCTTTTGGAAGATTAACTACTGGGCTTAATCCTTTTGTCCAACTTAATCTCTTAACAACATTATTTTATGTCTTCATCACTGTGACAGTTTCATTGTTACTTTTGTTCTTCCTCATACTGAATACTCAGAAAATGATGGGAATTCTTCAACTCTGTTGTTTAGGGAATCAGATCTTACTTTGTATTTTTGCTTAAAGCTTTCTTTAAATCCATACTGCTTGGTTTAAAAAAAAAAGGAAAAAAAAACCCTTAGTTCTCATTAGAGCAATATCATAGGCCTTAGATGAGCCAAAGAGAAGCTTAAAATTATACAGATGGTTCACGTCTTAAAAAGAAACTTATTAGATTTTCTCCACATCCACTCCCCTGATCTAATTTTTGCTAGGATTATGGCTTCTTCTTTGGATTCCCTTCACATTTTAACTTTCTCTAAGAACTACATCTCAGCTTTGCTTGGCACTAATGCTGTCAAGTAAGACCATTTCTTTCCTATGTGTAGAAAAGGAAACCTGGAATAAACTCACCCAGTCCCATCTTTCCAGCCCCTCACCAGGTATATAACATACATGTATACTATATATTCCTATGACAGTAGAAAATATTTATGGTAGTATTTGACTTGTCAAATTGTATGTATAAAGTCTTATAAAATATAAGAGTTACTATATCACAAGGTATGTTTACATTCTTCATTTCTTTTTGACTTGCCCCTGTGGATAGCTCTGTACAGTGATGCAGGGAATAATGTTTATCACCTTCTTTCCTCTGACAGTTTTGTGTGGGACTGCCACTTGTTCCTCTCAGGAGATTCTGGGATGGATACTTTTTCTAGGATGAAGCAGCCATGCACTTGCTAGACCCTTGGTACACAATAGGATGTATTGTTATCATTTTGTCAACTGTAGCACGCTTCTTACAGGTATGCCTTTGCACAATATATAAGATTCAACTGCACTCAGTTGTGGCAGACAGATCTTCTCTTCATTCCCTCATTGACTTTTTAGTTGTTGCTTGACTTGGGATTTCCTTTTTACCATAACCTACGTCCTTACTTTAACAAATCTGCCTTAAAAGATGTAAGAATGCTCTGTTTCTTTTCTCTCCTTCTATAGTTTGAGTGCCTGCATCACTCACATCATGATGGTTATTTGTCTAAATATCCACCCTAAGTGTGATAAAGCTATAGATTAGAACATCATTATATAACCCATAAGTGTGCAGATCCACCCCACACTGTAATATAAAGTACATTTCAATAAATATAATGTAGTCCTGTTGATATCCATGTAACTGTCAAAAATGAGCAGAAATGGTTTTTAGCTTCTTTTTGTCTGAAAATTGCTTTAAGAAATAAACAATTCAAGAAAAATAAAAAGGCCACTTCAAAACTTTCATATTTATGAAAGAAATTTTCATTAAAGCAATTCCAATAAGAAATGTATGTTTTGGTTGACACATAATAAGGAAGTTCATTTGGGCTGTCTACTAAATTTATTAATGTGTTACAAGATTGCATTGTTAGGCAGTGAGAAATAACTGCTCTATTAAAGGCCCTGCATACATTTCTTTTTTAAAATAAAGTACTCAAGTTCCACAGTTGAGATGACAAAATGAATACCTCACTTTGAATTCAGTGGGAAAGATGCCATTAAAATATATTAAGTCACTATTGTGATTTTCCTCAGGACAGATGCTTCTGTGAGGGCCTGGTAGGAAACAGATTATGGCAACTTCATTCAAAATCCGGTGCCTGGACTGGGATGCCGATTAGCTTTGTGTAAATCCAGTACTTTAAAGAACATTAAAAACTCTAACAGTAAATATAATGCTGATCCTCAGCAAATATGCTAAGTGACAAAAAATAAAGACAGCTTTTCTTGTGTGTTAAGTGTTTGGTTTTATGAAATGATGTAAGAGTTGGAATATGACTCTGCAAAGGTAAAGAGAATTATGAAAGAATCTCCAAGCAGGAGATGCATAACACTGAGAGTCAGTACTGTGGTACAATGTCGGCAGGCCAGGGTAACCTGCTAGGAGCCCTATGGAAACCCCACTAGTTTGGGTGGACCATCCTAAGGCCAAAGTTCCAGGAACAAAAATAAAGCTTTCCAAATGTGGCACGTGGCTTAGATGCTAAGTGATGGGTCACTTAGCATTTTCTTCATCCCATCTTGATGCAATGCAGTACCACTGCCAACTCTATCAACTATATACATGTGTCTGTTTCTAATATGCTTTTTAAAACAGTGATGATGGTTCCCTCATTGTTTTTGATAAGAAGGTAAGATAGAAATTTAGGTTCCTTGAAAGAATCATCACTATCGGCAGTTGAGTCAGAACAAGATGTAAGTACTATTCCTCCTCGTTCCTTTGATCCAGGCAATTCATGATGAGTCAACAGTCACGCAGAAGTATCCAAGTCATTTACCTCCATGTGGGTGAAAGTTCCAGGCTAACTCTGCAGAACTGTGTGGGGAGCAGAGCAGAGAAAGCACACTGAATGGCCCAGCACTTGCTCTGGAGTAGAAGTTCAGATGCTAACCCCCAATATCTGCTCGCCAAGAAAACAGTATTTCCCCCATCAAAGGCCTCATGTGTAACTTGTGCCATGGCCAAGGGAATTTGAAATCTTCTAGGCTAACCAATGTCAATATTACTCAGGAAGGACCATTCTTTCTGGTCTTGTTATTCTCCTTATCATTTTACTCCTATGATTCTGAAATTTAAAAAAAAATGTTTTTGATCAATTACTGACTCGCTCTCTTTGAGCACTAATCAGCTGACTTAACTGGTGATAATCACTGCACTCTGTCTCTGCTTGAATGGAAAAATTGCAGTGCTCTAAGTTATCCTCTTATGGCCAGCAAGTCCAAAGTCATGCTCCCTGGCAACCGGACTTGCACCCTGACAGGGGCAATGTTTTCAGTTCATTATCTTGAACAGCAGGAATGCTGAATTCTGTCTTATAAAGTAGGTCAGTGTTGAGGGCACAGGAGGGCACTACAAATGAAACCATCTGGCCAGTGGTAAAGTAGCCATGTTAGCACGGACTGTACTGTACTATATACCAAAGATGGATTGTTAACCTTTTTCATATTGTGATAGTTATAAATGATGAAATATTTACCCATTTTTTAGGGGTTTAACAATTTGATAATTTGGTCAATGATAAAAGTGACTTTACTGGCATATTCAAAACACTTAAATCACATGGCTACCACCGGAATCAAGATAAGAAAAAAGTCCCTCATCTCTCAAATTCTTTTATGCTCACTGTTTGTGGGTAAGCCTTATTTCAGTCCCAACCTGCTTGCTTGTAAACACTATGTCATTTTCTAATATTCACTTTGGGCCTTTCCTAGAAAGGCACATAAAAGAAATCATACATCATATAGGTTGCAATCTGGCTGTTTTCCTTTACCAAAATTCAGCTGTGATTTTTAAAACTTCTGTGTAATAGCCAATTCCTAAACAGCATCTGGATTATAACTTAGAAACTGAATATCTAGTAAATCTCCATGCATTAAATATTCTTGGACACTAGGATAATAAACTTTTAAGAGGTAGTAGGGAGGGTCTATTTGGAGGACCTTATGTTATTGGGGACATTCCACTAAAGGAGACTGTGGGATCCTACCTTTCTTCCAAACCCTTTTACTCATCATTTCTCATGAGGACATAAAAGCAATGGGCACTTATTCATGGAATGGAACTTCTAAACCCTGAGTCACAGTAAATTCCCCTCATACATTTGTTATACTAACAGTTACATTAACAGTAACTAATATATTCTAAGAATTAAGCTTCCCTTCTCTGGACTTTATAGAACTAAACTACAAAATGGTGTTGAAAAAACTAACCTTAGATGATTGGACCCTTTCCTCCATTGGTTTCCTTCAGGGATGGAGCAGAGCTGCAACTAGGAAGCGACCACAGACATAACAAGCATCCTTGAGTTCAAATATAACTAATTCTCTTTGACTTTTAGCTACACATAAAAACAAAGCTTCTTCTAAAACAAAAACCAAGTACAGGGACTGTTATATTAAATTTTAATATCAAATAAACATAAATTGTTAAAGAGCAAAAAAAGCCAATCTCTGTCTCTGCTATGATTCATCTTTAAGCACTTGGTGTGCTTACTTAGGAAACCAAGACGGCATTTGAGCAGTCCTAGAAAATACAAGAACATTACGCTCATTCAAACAGCCCAGGCTTCCTACCTCCCCTGTCTTTTTCTCTCTCTGCTAAGATCAACACTCACACAGAATAAGAAAGAATAGCTAATGTGCATTGGCTTTGGAATAGGTCTTGATATTTGCTGTTAGTATGACACATACTTACATACAAATTTGAGAGTCATGAAGTTCTGCATAGAATTAATAGAATTCCTTGGCTTCCTTAAGACCTGGAAAATAGAAACCCATGTTTAGCTTAGCTGTCCAGAATTTTTGTCCTTGTTCCTAGGTTGTCAGTCATGACTAATTTTAGGTTACACTAGATGCTCAGTGAGAACTGCTTTTCCAGCCTCTCCTAAAGAGAAAGGCCTGTAAAATGCTATGAAATCTTTACCAGTCACCATAATACTCAAGGCGAATACATTTGACACCATCTGGGGTTAGCTGCCCATGTAGTAGGGAAAGGGAATACAGTATGACCAGGTGTTTGATAATTAGCATGGATAGTCAGGGTTGGAAAGTAAGCCCTGAGCCTTGGAGTTGAAAGTCATGACATTCACAGGTTATACTAGATGCTCAGTGACAAATTGTGATGTGGAACCTGAGGTTGCAATAAAACCAAAACCAGGAAGTGAAGGTAAAGAGCACAGGCTAAGGAGTATACTCCGTTGGGCAGCTGAACCATAGTAAACAGTTGATTAGTGAGTTCGTAGACATTAGCCATCATCCTACTTCCATTTTTGAGACAACTCTGAGTCTCTCTAGTGTTTGGATGAAAGCTTTGGGCTCTATTTCAACAAAAACTAATGCCAGACTACCATAGCAGATAAAAGTGTGTAGTAGGGCTTCCAGGGTAGAAATGAAAACGAGTCTATGGTAGTGAAGACAATCTCATTTTCCGTATAGGATATGTATGGAAAAGAAACATGAATTAATGAAATGTTAATGAATAACAATAAGAATAAGGATGTTTTAAATTAATAACTTTCTTTAAATTTCAGGGCATAAGTAACAAGTAGCATTAACAGTAACAATAGACTGTTTCCAAGTGAAATCCAAGATAAAGCTGATTTACATAAAACACTTATAATGAGCACATTTGTGGGAGTCCTCTAAAATTTAAGATTAGTTTATATTCTTTGCACCTTTTCCTGATAAAATGGTCCCATGTTCCTTTAGGGCTCCAGAACTCAATGTATATCAAACTCTGGACACTCATGATTCTTAAACCATTGGTGAAGTATCTGCATACAAGCTACATTCTTGTATATGAAAGGAATAGTGAGAAGGAATTGATCCACATGTGTCCAAGTTCAGGCATGTTTTTTAAGAGTAATATTTTTATTCTATGGTTGTTTGAATCCAAGGATACAGAGCCCACATATACAGAGCACCAGCCTTATTACTCTCTCAATATTAGTTTATTTTACAGTGTTCCATTTTTTCATTCCTATTTCAGAGTATACATTAAGCGGTACATTTTCTATATGTTTCCTGAATGTGCTTACTTTAGTTATAGATAACTGAACTTTTACAGCACTGATTATAGCCTAGATGTGTTACTTATTGCAGCGGTTGTATATGGACCCTTTTGCCTTCTATCTCTAACTCTTTATAAACCATAAGCACATTACTTATTATCAGGATAAATGATATAATATTTTGACCTATGTGTAGGTAGAACTTTTTCCTGTTAGTTAAGGGAGGTACTGTGTTGTTATCACAGAAAAACAAAAAAGTTAATATCTATATCAAAAGCAGTGTAGTTTACAAATAATAAGTTTTAAAGTGGTCTCTCTTTACTGAAAAGATGCATGTTAAATAGATAATGCCCCATTTTTAAAAAGAGGTATATTGGCTAACTAAAATGATTGCCAAATGAGCAGAGAAACCTGATTCTTTTTTCTTGATTAATTTATTTATTCACTTTACATCCCATTTGCAGCCCCCTCTGTCCTTATCTCTCAGTCTCACCTTCATAACCTTTTCCTCAGTCTCTCCTCTTCTCTGAGAAGGGCAGTGCCTCGGACAGGCCTCAGTTGGCCTCCCTCAATCCATAGGAGAAATCAGGGTTCTGGACAGGTGGGCAGGAAGTTGGGGAGAAAAGGGTGACAGACACAGACACAAGGGAGTGTGCTGTATCTGAATGTAATTTGTCAAAGTGAGCATCAGTCTTATATATTACAGAAAACAAAGAAGTTAAGTGATACATTAAGGCCATCCAATGTACATTGAAGTTATCTGATGCAAAATTACTTTTACAACAAAACAGAAGAATGCATACTAAAAGCTAACAGGAACCAACTGTGATCAAAAGCAGCCCCACCTAAGGTCAGCTTAATCTTAGAAGCCAGGGGCAAGGGCTTCATGCCCTTGCCATAGTTCCAACTCTAGTCTATTGTGTAGTCCACCTTCCCCCTAGGCCATTGTAATTCCTGTGTATGGGTATGACTCAGCTATCTACAGTTCTAAATATTTACTCTAGTTCCTTCTTAGACCACAATCTTTCTTCTTCTTAGGTCATTGTAAATTCCTGTGTATGGCAGTGGCTCAGCTGTCTATGCTCAGGGATGGCTCAAGGACTGCCTAGGACATTGGAACACTGGTGAAGACTAATCTAACTTAGCTATATGTCGAAATCAATCATTAGAAGCTCTTATAAATAAAACAATATTGAGGGAAAGCACACAAATCCGTTCACCAACTAAAGCAAGGACAGATTTGGAGCATTTGTTATACAGGATGCCACGGTTCCAAGAGACTAAGTTTCCATGAACTTTTCACCTCAGGACTGCATCCAGGCTTTTGGGCCTGTCACGAAGGTCACTGCTGGAGTGGATGTAGCAGGGCAGCCTCCTCCCCCCATGAGTACCAATCCATCATGGCATATCAAGTCCCAGCAGGAATAGGCACATTCTCTTCTACTGAAGGTAGACAAAGCACAAGCTAAAAGAAAAAGACCCAAGGCCCACAAAAGAGTCAGAGACAGCCTGTCACTCCCACTGCAATTGTTAGAGGAACTACATGGAGATCATGCTGCTCATTTGTTATATATGTGGAAGGGGCCTAGGTTTAGCCTATGTAGGCTCCTTTGTTGGTGGTTCAGTCTCTGTGAGTACCCATGGTCCAGGTTAGTTGACTCTATAAGTCTTCTTTTGGTGTCCTTGACCACTCCAGCTCCCTCAATCCATTACCCCATTCTTCTACAAGATACTTCCCCACTTTTCTATATGCTCCACATAACGTTTGGCTGTGGGTCTCTGCATCTGTTTCCATCAGCTGTTGGAAGAAGTCTTGCAGAGGACAGTTCTGCTAGGCTCCTGACTCCAAGTATAGCAGAGTTCCATTAATAGTGTCAGAGATCTCTCTCCCATGGAATAGGTCTCAAGTTGGGCCAGTTATTGGCTGGCCATCCTCTCTGTCTCTTCTCCATGCTCATCTCTGAACATCTATCTCATAGGCAAATTTTGAGTCAGAGGTTTTGTGGCTGGGTTGATGCCCACTTCCTTCCACTGGAACTCTCATCTGGCTACAGGAGGAGACCACATCAACCTCTATATCCCCAGCTGCTAGGAGTCTCAGAAAGGATCACCCCGAACTTGCTCAACTATATTCATGGTATCTTTATTCATTATAGCCAGAAATTAGAAATAACCTAGATGTCCTTCAATGGAAGAGTTAATAAAGAAAATGTGGTACATTTACACAATGGGATACTACTCAGCTATTAAAATAAAATCATTCAAATTTCAGGCGAATGCGTGGAACTAGAAAATATCATTCTGAGTGAGGGAACCCAGACCCAAAAGAACATGCATGCTATGTTCTCATTTATAAGGGGAATTATCCATAAACATGCTACAATCCATAGACTCAAAGAAGGTAAGTAAAAGAGAAAGCCCAAGGAGGGTGCTTGAATCTCATTCAAAAGGGGAAATAAAATAGTGGATCAGAGGTGGATGAAGAGAAGGAACTTGGCTGGAGAGGGTATGGGGAAGGTAACTGGGCTGAAATCAGGGATGGGGTGAGGAGCAGGGTGAAAGGGCTGGGAAAGAGAACTCAGTGGTAGGCATCTCTGGGACAAGACAGAGACCTGGAATGCAGGGGGCTCACAGAATCTGCTTATTCTTGAGGAGAGGATGAGGACTCATCAGACTAAAAGGATCAGGAAATGAAGGAAAGAATCTACAACAGTCCTCTTGGCCTGCATAACACTGTAATGGGAATTGGTTTAAGCCAGAGGAATCTGTTTTCTGAGTCCTCAAAGTTAGAAATCCAGGATCAGCATTCTACCCACCTTGGTTTCTGTTCAGGGCTCTCTGTTTAGCTTCTTGCTATGTCCCAGGGTGAGCTTTCCTCAGAGTAAGCACACTGGGTAAAAAGGGAAAGGGGAGTTCACTGTCTCTTCTGGCTAAGCTTCTTTCAGATGAGTGAGAAAGGCCACCTTAATTAAACTCTTTTAAGCAATGTGACCATTACTAGAGAGTTCAGCCACATCCATGGGAGTCTGTTGACATGAAAGGAAGGCTCAGAATTCTCCTGTTCTTGCAGAGTGCCCAAATTAGTTGCTGACCTCCACAGCCACTGGCACCCATATACATATACTATCCCCTCCCCCCACCACACACACACAGAATTTATAAAATATAATGAATCTTTAAAAAGTGAAAAGTGTATATTTCTAGAGAATGAAAGGGGAGATGCTCTCTATTGTCAATTACTATTCTATTGTACACTAATAAAAATAAAATAAAATTTCTAAGTCTGGGGAGACAGTCTTGAAAGAAATTTTTGAAGTACAGAAAAAAATGAAATTTGGAAAGACATATTCCTATTTCTCATGAAAGATTTATTTTAGTTGTAACAAGGCATTGTATGATCTTATTGTTGATATGTTGACTGTGTAATTTTATGGGTGCTAAATTTTGGAAACCAAATAAAAACAATCCTGCATAATCATAGTTGATTGTGTTCATTATTAAAGAAATATAATGTCACTCAATAAAATAATAAGTCAATAATTGCAAATAGGATTTCTTAGACATATATATTAACTATGGCAGAGGGAGGCATTATTTGGCTACATCGGTGGAATAGAAAAATTAGACTGAATTATACTAGATGGTAAATTGCTGTCAAGTCAGTGGTTGTTCTCTATGGGGTCCAATGCCATAACTTTTAATTCTAATCCCTTACCAACAGTCATATTTAAGCAACTGTTTAAAGAGATTAACAATCACAGTGTGAGTTATCTTAGTTTTGCCTACAGTTGAAGTATAACTTACTACTTTCAAATATAATGAAACACGATTAGAAATATTATGTTAAGAGAGAGGTACAGTGATGTGAAGATGGGTACTTTTTGTATGTGGTACATGTAGGTGCTTTGGCAACTCCAAAAGGCATGTTTTAGAACATCATAATATGAAATTAATTATTAATTAATGTATTTATCTTTCTCTTAGGTTTCCTCTTATTCACTTTGTGTCTTCTATCAGAGAAAAAGTCAACCCCCTTCCTGGCATGTGTCTTGTTTATTAGAATTCTCTTGTCATAACAAGACTCATACGCATTATTGAATGAAGAAACTAAGTTCAACAGATATAAATGGAATTATAGGTTAGAGGTTTAGAAAGGAAGATTGTACACATCACAGTTGGTCACCTCTATTGACCGCATGTGAAAGCCAAGATTCTGTGTTTCCATGTGATTAAATGCACAGCCTCTCATAAGGAGACCAGATGAGATCCGAAAATTGATATTGCTCTGTGCTTAGGGTTTGGCTGATTCAAGAGATGTTCTGTCAATAGAGTATACCTACATTTATTAATAAAAAAACTAAGACATGTTTTATAATAAGTTTCAGGGTGTGGCCTAGTCCACTAGACAGAGCTTACTGTTGCCAAATGTAACCATGAACTGAATGTAAACGTATTCCATATTATCTTATTTGAAGTGAAATTTACTGAATGCTTACCCTCTCTTCTTTGGAAATGCTGTATCAGTATACTCTCTTTGTTGTTTTAAATTTTTTTTTTTTATTTATTTATTACATGTAAGTACACTGTAGCTGTCTTCAGACACACCAGAAGAGGGCGTCAGATCTCGTTACAGATGGTTGTGAGCCACCATGTGGTTGCTGGGATTTGAACTCTGGACCTTCGGAAGAGCAGTCGGGTGCTCTTACCCACTGAGCCATCTCACCAGCCCTGTTTTAAATTTTTAAAAATATGTTTTAAAATTTTATGTGTAGGAATATTTTGCCTATATGTTTATCACATGTATACCTGGTAAGTGCTCTTAAACCCTGGGCCATCTTTCCAGCCCTATCTCAGTTTTTTTTTTTTTTGGTTTGTTTGTTTGTTTTTCATTTTGTTTTTAATCTTTTACTGTGATAACATACTCTGACAAAAGGAGCTTAAGGGAGAAAGGACTTCTGTTGGCTCATAGGTCTAGGGTGCAGTTCATCACTGTGGGAGTGGTAAGGCAACAAGAGCTTGGGGCAGCTGGTTTCATAAGACAACATAGCAAGAAAAGACAGAACAGTGAATGCACACAGTGGCTCTGTCTAGGATCATGGTCATGGTATGCCTACAGTAGGTAAGTTTTCTCACCACAATGTAAACAAGACAATAAAGCACAAGAATAACTAGAAGCCCCTTTTTTGGGTGATTCTAGATTCTGTCCAGTTGACAATTAACCACTGCACCCGAAGATTCTTTGTTCACTTATTTTAAAAGTTATCTACCTAGACATAAAAATTTAACGTTCTCCACTGTTGTTTCCTTGATGATATCTATTAAAATATCTCACACAGTATAAGTTCATTGGATGTAGACTCCAGTCCGTTTTAGTAGCCAGCCAGCCAGCCAGAAACACACACACACACATACACACACACACACACACACACACACCTCATCAATCTGATCTTTAAAAAACTTTAAAAAACTGAATGCCAAAACACATAGGTGTAGGTGTAGAAAATTAACTACAAAATCAATCTTGGGATCATTAGTTGTGGCTGTTTCCAAAACTGTACTCATTGTTGGCTTGAAAATAGGAATTATTCAATAATTTATTCCACAAGTATTTTACTAGCCCCTAATTTAAGCTTGGCAGGAACCCAACCTAAAAAACAAAACAAAATAAAAATGACAAACAAGACAAAACAATGTAGACATAGATCCTCATCCCTCACAGGAGTAGAAAAAAGGTTTTCCAAAAAGCTCAGTTCTGTGTAATCCATGTCAAGTTAAGAAGAGAAGTGGAGAATAAGTTGGTTTGGAGTCCTGAAGACTTACATAAGGTCAAGATAAAGGAACTGAGCTACTTAGTCAAGTGGGGCAAATGAGTAATGATGCCCTTTAGGTCTGATGCCCTTCCATCTTCTGATTCTCCCTTTAAAAACTCCTACTCAAACTGGTGGAAGAAAGTCTAATGGGATCAGCTTGGAGCCTGTATCCACACTTAGTGAATACCAGACAGCTTCAACTCATCCAGCACAGCATACCCAGCAGCCTAGCCACACCTCCTAGTGCATCTGGAGCTATCTGAGGTGAGCTAAACTGTTTTAGTTGAGAAGTTCATAGGGAGAAGCATCTGCACAGCAGGAGGATTTTAATTCTCTTCAGTCCAAAGATGTCCTTACATGGAGTAGAGCTAAAGTTCCTCAGAAGGCTGACATCCAGAGAGATTCCCTCTACACACTCCATGTTTGAGCATTTCCCTAGGATTTGGCACAGAGTGGAGCACATGTAAGTTCTGTTACCATGGAAAAACTGGAAGATTTGTGGTGCAAAATCAGAAGACAAAGGTAAATTTCTAGGTCCTCTCCAGTGGAGATTCATATGCTAGGTCAATTCTCTAGGAATCAGAACAGCAAGAACAACATATCTGTGAATTGTTACCAGCCAGAGAGGTTCATGAGAGACTGTGAGCCCATATTTACATTAGGTGTTGCTCTTGAAAACCCTTTGCCTGGAATACATCCAAACTCCCAGCTTTCAGGAGGAAGCAAGTATTCAACATGAGTAATGACCTTATCACTTAGCCAGCCTCTGAGCATCTAGTGGGAACAGTTCCAGTGTTATATTATCAGATACCAGGCAAAGGGAGACATTGCCAATAGGGTTTTCAGAAGAGAACAAAGTCCTGCTGTGGGAACTCTTTAATACCCACAGGGCCACCTCAAATGTCCCGACTCTGTCTCTAATGGGAAACACACCACATTTACAGCCACACTCTTGGGTGTATACTCTGTGTGATATTTAGCTGCAAGTAATACATGTGCCTTTTATTTGTGCAGTTAATTCTATCACTTGAACATAGTTCATTCCCCTTAAATATCAAGTGTCTTTTTAACATAAATCAATTGTACAGCAGCCTCCTTTGCAAATGACCATCGGTGGGGCTCTTTCTTTGATAGCTACAAATTTCCCGTTGGGAAGGATGCCATTTCATCATATATGGGGTTACTTTGTCCTTTGTTACACTTTACCAAGTGGAAATCAGTGGTCAGAGTGCTCCAGTCCAGGGTGTGGTAGTGTGAATTCCTTCCTGGGATAGGATGCCTCTCAGAGGTCAGGTGGCTCTGCCCCTCTTAGCTTCATTTGCTCCATTTTCTCTTTCTTAGGCCACTAAGCCAGAGTCTCAGCTCCAGCCATATCACACTCTAAGAAGCCCTCAAAATCTTGTGGTCTGTGGTGCTGTATCCATGATGGAAGGCAGACATGAAGTTTAGCAGGTGATTAACATTCTGTAATGTGGTAGAATCTAAAACACAAACAAGCCTCTTACAAAACCTTGTCTTTTACACCCAGGGATCCAACCCACAATCTGCAGGGTGAGTCTCAGATTCTTCATTCTATATTAAAGTTACACTTAACTAGTGAAAAGAAGCAAGGAGTCAAGAGAGGGAAGGCTTCCTTCATACCACCTATGCATCTCAGTATGCCCTATGTACCCACAGAGCACACACTGACCTTGATGGTTGTGCAGAGCCACTGCTCAGGTGTGAAGTTCATCCTTTCAATACTATGGAAGTCATGCACGACTTCCATATGTGGTGGCCAGCTTCCAGCCTGGATCATCTCCAGTATTATCAGGGCATTTTTCTCTCCTAACAGGCTTGAGCTTGAGTAACTTTGATTTGGAAGTGCATTTAAAACGGCAATGATTAAGTCTGAACCATAAGAGCCTCTCCAATTCGTGCAGAATTACTTTAACAAGAAACTCAAAGAAAATGATTTTTGTGCATCTTAGAGTAAAATGAAATCTCTAACCTCTTTTGCTGTTTTTCTTGAGCTCACCAGGAGGCTGAAAGTCACTATGCCTGAAAAAATTGCCTGGCTACACTTGAATAATCATTTCAAAGTTATCTTATAAAACTTTTAAGGTTATAAAAAAAAATGATGCCACCTTGCCCTAGATTATACTTAATCATATTCTCTATGATGAATAGTGTTTATGCATAGAGAAAGAAATGGGAGTGTAGAAGTCTCCTTGTACTCTTCATATTAACTGTATTTTAATATGAAATGCTTGACATTTGTGTATTGCTTATATTTATTAACATAAAATACTTAAAGATTATTTTTGAGTAAAGGAAAAGTCCAACATAAAATAAAATATATACATAAAATAAAATAGAAGATAATATAATAAAAAACTTTATCCTTTCAAATTATTTCATTTTTGTAAATTAAACGTTTATATGTATGTACCACCTTCTCGCATTCATGAATATTCAGTGTGATGATATTCCAATACAGGGTCTTTGGGAGGTGATTGGGGTGATGTGTTTGTGATTGGTATCTTTATAGAAAGACAGCTAACCATGAACCATCGCGAGGGCTCTCACTAGATATCAGACCTACTAATGCCTTGATCTTGGACTTATTCATCTCTAAAATTTTAAGTAATGTTTCTGTTTAAACCACACAGGTTATTCTACTTTGTTATGGAAAAATAAATATGGTAAAGTAATATAGCACACCAATTCAAATGTGTATTAAGATCAAGGCACCAAGGCTCTACTGCAGTTGGGATCTATATTGATGTCCGTGGCACGTGTTATCACTAAAGGGCATGTTGAGGTCTGTGCTACAGCCTGAATCCACATCAATGTCTGTGAGCCATGCTGCAACTAGGGACCTTAATGATATGGGTAGCCAGTGCTGTTGCCTGAGGCCATGTTGATGTCTGTAGTCTCTGCAGTAGGGGACCATGTCTGTGGTCTGTGATGTCCCCAGAAACTAGGAAGAAATAATCATAATTCTTGCTCCATCTAACTGTGAAGAGCAAGGAAGCTACTTGGGCCATAATATTGATGACTGAACATGCACTATTCAGCAGGAGAGACATGGAAGGCTTATGGAACAACGCTATTCCCCTATCCCCAAAAGTAATAGCCTAGACAGGAAGCATCAAAGAGAATTCTTAAAATTCTCACGGATAATCAATACAATTGTTACATTGGGGGGGGGGGAGATCAGGTACTTTGCTAAGATTAAGGCACTTTATCCATTTTTAATAAGTGATATCTTGCAAAAAGTGGTCTCATTATGCCTAATATATAGTCCATACAATACCAGTGACTGTAAAGCCTCAGATCCATGGCAATGGCTGAGGTTCAAAGCAATGGCACAGCCTTCTGCTGGTCCATGTTTGGGTATTCATAATATACGCAGAAAAATATCTACCACAACTTTTCCCCATGGATACTTACAGCCCGAAGACTAATCCTTTACCCAGATTGCTTATGTTGAAACTTACTAAGCCTGCCTCCTTATTCAGCTGATAATAACTCTACCTTTTTGGTTATCTGTATATAATAACTCCACCTGCTTGCTCAAACATATGCAACAATCTCCACCTCCTTGTTCAGATGTATACAATAATTCTGTCTATGTGTTCAATTTTATATAGATAATAAACACAGTGACTTAGCTTCTAGGTTTTTCAGCTTGGCTTCTCTATCCAAGAGACCAGACGAGACAGGCTGATTCCAAAACAGGCTTCAAATTGGCTTAGGCCTAAAAACTCAGGCTTCAGACAGCTATTCAGAAACTGCCCCACCTGCCATGAAGCAAGGACAATGAGTCTGCCACAGTTTCCAGCCCTCACCCTAGTAAGAGTTTCAGATTGCCATTAAGAGATAGAGCAAGATAATACCACCTCTGCTGGAATTCCTCAACAACAGAGTCCAGCCCCAACACTCAATAATGGTTTTGCAATGTCTCTAAGAGAATAAGCAAGATAAGGTCACCTACCCCAAACTTCACCTAATGCATTTTAAATTGAGCCTGTGAGCCCACTAGAGTGTCTCTCTATTTTGGTAATGGGAGACCCCAGTGTGCTGGACTTCTGGAGAATAAAACTCTGCATTTGCATACTATTTGAGTTCAAAGTATCGTTCTTTGGTAAATCATGGACCCTTAAAAGATGACCTGATCCCAGCTTGTCTGTGTTTCTGTTTTCTATCTTTTTTGTTTGTTTGTTTGTTTTTGTTTGTTGTTGTTGTTTTTCGAGACAGGGTTTTTCTGTATAGCCCTGGCTGTCCTGGAACTCACTTTGTAGACCAGGCTGGCCTCGAACTCAGAAATCCGCCTGCCTCTGCCTCTCGAGTGCTGGGATTAAAGGTGTGCGCCACCACGCCCAGCTCTTTATTATTATTATTCCTTTGCTTTCTCAGTCAGGTCAAGTCCCTGCAGCCATGCTAGGCATGACAGTTACAGAAGTTTTTAAAAGTTGGAAATCCTCCCTGGCAGTGGTTGGAGGGAGCTGTGTCTAAATAGAAGGAAGTTCAGTGAATTTGACATTGCTGGCTTTGAAGATGACAGAGATAGGTGAAGTCAGGAAGCTATCCAACTACTGGAGTTAGAGAAGCAGCACTTACTAATGTGCCTAGGCTTCTGCAACAAAGTTCCACAAGTTAGCAGACATAAAAACAAGAATGTATTATATCAGCTTTAGGCAGGAAAGCAGGTAGGCTAACTGCATATTTTCACGTCTCCCTTCACATTCCCAATTCCAATCCCCCAGTCTCATTGCCAGATCTACTACAGAAAACTGACTGAAGCCTCCCCTGCCCTCTGCCCCCATATCCAAGGCATCACATAGATCTTGCAATTCAAAAATCCCTTCCCCTACTCATACTTTTTGCTTTATCTGAGCTCCCCAAACCTCTGGGTTTTCTATGGGAACCTGCAGGCTACTGAAGCCAGCTAAAGAGGTAGGCAAACTACAGATCTTCTCCTCTTCCTCTATTTCCTCAAATCCAATTACCCAGTCTTATCACCAGTTCTGTATGGTGATCACCTGCTATGGTGTCCTCTTCTTCTCTACTCCCTTATGTAGTGGATCACATATATCTTCTTCTCCAAGAATCTTTTTACTTCACTCATTGCTTTATCCTAGGCCTCAATACCAATAGACATGCCCTGGGAACCAGCAGGTGACTTTAGCCAGCAAAGCAGGTAGGCAAAATGCAGCTTCCATTCCCAGCAGACTAAGCAGATCCTGGTGAAACTCACCTTTTCCTTTTCTCCTGTGCACACCTCAGCAACATCCTCCAAACTCAACCCTTATCCCCAAGTATCAGGTCCCAATACCTAGAAACACAGTTTACCTGGACGTATCAGTGATCACACTTATGAGGATCCCAGAAAAAAATACTCTTCTAAGAACCAAAGAAGGTACCAGAAACACCTGACAAGGGAAGATAAAATTGTAGTACCTAGAATAATAATTTTCCTGAACCCAGATGCCATCAGACACCATCAGAAAAACAGAATCAATAGCAGATATAACAGTATGTCTCCACTATAGCACAGCAACCCTTCCAAAGACTGTAACATAGTGGAAGCACATGACAGAGATTTTTTTTTTCCATTTTTTATTAGGTATTTAGCTCATTTACATTTCCAATGCTATACCAAAAGTCCCCCTTACCCACCCACCTCACTCCCCTACCCACCCACTCCCCCCCTTTGGCCCTGGCGTTCCCCTGTACCGGGGCACACAAAGTCTGCGTGTCCAATGGGCCTCTCTTTCCAGTGATGGCCGACTAGGCCATCTTTTGATACATATGCAGCTAGAGTCAAGAGCTCAGGGGTACTGGTTAGTTCATAATGTTGTTCCACCTATAGGGTTGAAGATCCCTTTAGCTCCTTGGGTACTTTCTCTAGCTCCTCCATTGGGAGCCCTGTGATCCATCCATTAGCTGACTGTGAGCATCCACTTCTGTGTTTGCTAGGCCCCGGCATAGTCTCACAAGAGACAGCTACATCTGGGTCCTTTCGATAAAATCTTGCTAGTATATGCAATGGTGTCAGCGTTTGGATGCTGATTATGGGGTGGATCCCTGGATATGGCAGTCTCTACATGGTCCATCCTTTCATCTCAGCTCCAAACTTTGTTTCTGTAACTCCTTCCATGGGTGTTTTGTTCCCACTTCTAAGGAGGGGCATAGTGTCCACACTTCAGTCTTCATTTTTCTTGAGTTTCATGTGTTTAGGAAATTGTATCTTATATCGTGGGTATCCTAGGTTTTGGGCTAGTATCCACTTATCAGTGAGTACATATTGTGTGAGTTCCTTTGTGATTGTGTTACCTCACTCAGGATGATGCTCTCCAGGTCCATCCATTTGGCTAGGAATTTCATAAATTCATTCTTTTTAATAGCTGAGTAGTACTCCATTGTGTAGATGTACCACATTTTCTGTATCCATTCCTCTGTTGAGGGGCATCTGGGTTCTTTCCAGTTTCTGGCTATTATAAATAAGGCTGCTATGAACATAGTGGAGCATGTGTCCTTCTTACCAGTTGGGGCTTCTTCTGGATATATGCCCAGGAGAGGTATTGCTGGATCCTCCGGTAGTACTATGTCCAATTTTCTGAGGAACCGCCAGACTGATTTCCAGAGTGGTTGTACAAGCCTGCAATCCCACCAACAATGGAGGAGTGTTCCTCTTTCTCCACATCCTCGCCAGCATCTGCTGTCACCTGAATTTTTGATCTTAGCCATTCTCACTGGTGTGAGGTGGAATCTCAGGGTTGTTTTGATTTGCATTTCCCTGATGATTAAGGATGTTGAACATTTTTTCAGGTGCTTCTCTGCCATTCGGTATTCCTCAGGTGAGAATTCTTTGTTCAGTTCTGAGCCCCATGACAGAGATCTTAAAACAGCCTTAATTTATAGAAGTTCTTAAAGAATAAATGAATAAACCCCTTATAAAAATTTATGAAAACATAAACAGCGGAAGGAAATGAAAAAAGCAGTTTAAGATCTGAAACTTGAAGCAAAATTAATAAAGAAAATCAAAAGTGTGGGAAAACTGGAAACAGAAAATTTGGGAAGTTGAATAGGAACCTGGGGCAAGCCTCACTGCCAGAATGCGTGAGATAGAAGAGAGAATCTTAGGCACTGAGAACATGAGAGAAGAAATGAATAACTTAGTCAAAAACAAAACAAAAAAGCAAACAAACAAAAAAAACCAAACAAACTTAAATCTAAAATATCCTATCCTGGTGCAAAATACCCAGGAAATCTGGGAAACTATACCAAATCGAAGAATAGCAGGAATAGGGGAGGGAGAAGAAACTCAGGGAAGAGGCATAGAACATATTTTCAACAAAACCATAAAAGAAAAAGATTTAATATAAAAGGAGAGAATGCCTATAAAGACTTAAGAAGTTTGCAAAACACCAAATAGATTGGAACAGAAAAAAAAGTCCCCAAAGAACATAATGATAAAAAGACTAAATGTACAGAAAAAAAGAAAGAATATTAAAAACTCTAGGGGAAAGACTAGTCACACATCAAGAAGACCTAGTAGAATAACACCTGACTTCTCAGTGGAGACTCTAAAAGCCAGAAGGGTCTGGACAAATGTTCTTTTGACTCAAAGAGACTACAGATACCAGCTCAGACTACTATCACCACCAAAACTTTCCATCATAATAGACAGAAAAATTAAGACACTATGTAATAAAACCAAATTTAAGCAAAAATTATCTACAAATCCAGCATTCCAAGAGGTGCGAAGAGGAACACTTCGACTAAAGAGGTTAACCACACCAGTGAAAGCACAGTGAATGAATACTCCCAGACTAACAAATTTAAAGAGGAGAAACATACACACTACCACCACTACCACCACCACCACCACCTTCAAGCACCACCAACAACAGCAACATAGCAGGAATCAGCAAACATTGGTCATTGATATCTCTCAACACCAATGGTCCCAAATTTCAAATAAAAACAAAACAAAACAAAACCAAAAACGGGCTAACAGGATGGATGTAAAAAGAGTATCTATCTTTGTGGTGTCTCCAAGAAACACAACACAAAGTCAATTCAATGTAAAGGGAGGGGGAAATATTCTAAGCAAATGGATTGAAGAAGCAAGATCGCATTGCCATTTTAATAGCTAATAATATAGACTTCAAACAAAAACTAGAGATAGGGAAAAATACCACATATTCATTAAAGGAAAAATTCACCAAGTGGTCATTGCAAGTCTTAACATCTATACACCAAGCAAAAGGACACTCACATGCATAAAGGGGGTAGGGGGTGTTATAGAAAGAAAAAGAAATGAAACCAAAGTAAACGAATACAAACAAATAAACTGAAACATTCCGACAGCTTAAATCTCATATTTCCCCCTCATACATAGATAGTGGGAAACTTCAATATCCCACTTACAAAAGAACAGGTCATACCTACAAAAACTAAACAGAGAAATACTGGTCCTTCCAGTCTGAGCCTGTACCCTGTGCAGACCTTGGGCTCTAGCTCTGCACCGAGTCCTACAACACCCAGAGGAAGCTCAACTCCCAGGTGCTCTAACATGCCCAGGATCATAGGATAAGAGGATCCCAGAATTCCAGGAGCTTGGTCACACTGGTATCTCAGGATCCCAAAGGCAGCTTGACTCCCAAGAGCTCTGACACACCCAGGATCTCAGGATCACAGGATCCCATAATCATAGGATCACAGAGACAGCTGAACTCTGAGGGGTTCTGACACAACCAGGAAGGATCACAGTAGGGACAAGCTTTAGTCAGATATAGCAAGGTCAAGTAGCACTAGAGATAACCAGAAGGTGAAGCAACAGAAACTAAGGTTACTTGGCATCATCAGAACCCAATTCTCCCACCATAGCAAGTCCTAGATACACCATCACACCGGAAAAGCAAGATTTGAATCTAAAATCACTTCTTCTGATGAAGATAGAGAACTTTAAGAAGGACATAGAAAGGACACCTGAAGGCTCCAGAAGATAAAGAAGAAATCACACTCAAAAGAAGATAATAAGAAATAAAATCAAGCCTGAAATAAATTAAGTATAAACAAAAAAAAAAAAAAGAAAAGAAAAGAAAAGGAAAGAAAAGAAAAGGAAAGGAAAGAAAAGGAAAGGAAAGAAAAGGAAAGGAGAGAAGCAGAAAGAAAAGAAAAGAAGAGAAAAGAAAAGAAAAGAAAAGAAAAGAAAAGAAAAGAAAAGAAAAAAGACACTGCAAAGAATCAATTAAATAAAGGAACAAACAGGTTGTCCTTTAGAAAAAAAATCAGTAAGATTGGCAAACCCTTATCCAAACTAACCAAGAGGTATGAGAGAGTACCTAAATTAACAAAATAAGAAATAAAATAATGGCAATAACAACAGATACTAAGGAAATCCAGAAAAATCATAGAGGCACACTTTAAAAACCTGCACTCCAACAAATTTAAAAAAATTTAAAAATGGGATATTTTTCTAGACAGACACCACTTACTGAAGTTAGATGAACATCATGTAAACAACTTAAACAAGCTTTTGATGTCTAGTGAAGTAGACAGTAATTTAAAATCTCCAAAGGAACTAAAAATTTAGTTTAGTACAGAATTATACCAGACATTTGAACAAGAATTAATGCCAATACTATTCAAATTATTATACAAAATAGAAACAAAAGAAACATTTCCTGATATGTTTTATGAGACCACAGTTATCTTGATACCCAAACAACATAAAGCCTCAGCAAAGAAGGAACTTAGAGACCAATTTCTCGTGAGTATAATCAGAATTTTTTTCAATAAAATACTTGCAAATTGAATCCAAGAACACATCAAAAATATCATCCAACATGATCAAGTAGGCTGTGTGTTAGAAATTCAGGAATGGCACAACATATGTTAATCCATACTAAATGAACAGATTGAAAGACATAAACCACATGATCATCTTAATAGATGCAGGAAAGGTTTTTAATATAATCCAAAACCCTTTCATAATACAAGCCCTGGAGATATTAACAGATACAGGGATATATCTCAATGTAATAAATGATGTTTACAGAAAGTCCATAGCCAACATAAATATAAACGGACAGAAACCCAAAGTGATCTGAATAAAATCAGGAACAAGGTAAGCCTGTTCACTCTCTCCAGACCTATTCAATATAGTACTTGAAGTTTTAGCTAGAGCAATAAGATAGCTGAAAGAGATCGGGGGATACAAATTGGCAAGGAAGAATCCAAAGTATCTTTATTTGCAGTTGTAGGATAGTATAGTAAGTGACCCTAGTAGGTTTACCAGGAAACTCCTACAGATTATAAATATTCTTAGCAAAGTAGCTGGATACAAAATTAACTTACAAAAATTAGTAGTCTTCTTATATACAAATAACAAATTGTGAGAGAAACAAATCAGGGAAACAACACCCTCCACAATAACTCTTGGCTTACAGACAGTTCAACTAGGTGCCTGCTAGGTTACGTCATCACCTGCCACCAGGTGCAGCAGGCATATAAGAAGACAGAAGACAGAAGACAGCTTATTCTCATATTTTCTCTCTCTCTCTCTCTCTCTCTCTCTCTCTCTCTCTCTCTCTCTCTCTCTCTCTCTCTCTCTCTCCCTCCCTTTCCCCTCACTTTCTCAGCTTCTACCCCTTCCCTGCTCCACTTGTTTCCCAGTAAATTTTCTTTATATTAGTCCTGTGGCATGGTGTGAATCTTCAAGATGACTTCTTGGCAGGGCCCACTGAGGTGTTCCTTCCTCCGCTCCTTCCTTCGCAATTGTACTGCCAGTTTACAAAACATAACCTTGGAATTGAGAACTCAAAAGGCTCTCTGGAACTCAACTCATGTATGCCAGTTTCCTGGGAGGCTATCTCTGCTCTGCCTTCCTATAACAACTATGAACCCCAGCTCACTGATCACTAATTACTCCATCCACCAACATCGTTTAGTTAAGTTTCCTTTAGGGTTTTTTTTAATATTTCCCGGAGTCTGAGGAAGTGATCTTTCAAGACCTGGCATGACATGAGTCCAGCTTCACCTGTCCCTATTCCACCAACCACAGAGCAGCAACCCGGCAGGTTTTGTATGCCTAAATGGGCTACTGCTCTCCTTTCTGCTCTCTTCATATATATATATATATATATATATATATATATATATATATATAAATATTCTTAATAAGGCCTGAATAAATGTCATGTGACTTTATCATCATAAGATGATATGAAGCAAGAATTATAAAGTTTCTTGATCCAAACTGGCTTTGTTTATTATTGAAGTCTCCCCTTATACTAAGAAAGCAACACGGCTCATATTTTAAGTTGGTGTGGATTAATATGTGATAATGATGGAGATATAAGGTTACATATTTATAACTATTTATGTGTGCAAGTCAAGCCTGATTTTAATTGTTTCTTATATGATGACAAAAGTTTCAAGATCATGGAGGTTTATTCAGACTAACAAAAGCTAATATAAAATGTGTGTCTAACTGTTTGTCTCTTTGCTAACACATAGCCACTGTGCCCTTCTGTGAATAAATGCTGTTCCTTTCTCCTGTAGTCAGACAGAGTCTCAATTCACTCCTTGGTTTTCTGGCCACTGGATCTAATATAATAGAAATTCAGATGTTATTTAAATGTGTATAATCTTTAAGTTATTTCATACTGTTTTACTGCTATCTTATGCTGTCTTAACTTATTGCTAGCTCCAAGAATATGTTGTGCTTGCCCTTTTCAGACTCATGCATGTTTTTAAAATCCAGGATCAATGTAGTAATTAAAAGTCTATGTTCCCATGCCTGACCTCAAGCTGTACTACAGAGTGATTGTGATAAAAACTGCATGGTACTGGTACAGCGACAGACAGGTAGACCAATGGAATAGAATTGAAAACCCAGAAATGAACCCACACACCTATGGTCATTGATCTCTGACATCCGGGCTAAAACTATCTATTGGAAAAAAGTCAGGGTTTTCAACAAAAGTGCTGGCACAACTTGCGGTTATCATGTAGAAGAATGCAAATTGATCCATTCTTGTCTCCTTGTACAAAGCTTAAGTCTAAGTGGATCAAGGAACTCCACATAAAACCAGAGACACTGAAACTTATAGAGGAGAAAGTAGGGAAAAGCTTCGAGGATATGGGCACAGGGGAAAATTTACTGAACAGAACACCAATGGCTTGTGCTGTAAGATCAAGAATCGACAAATGGGATCTCATAAAATTGCAAAGCTTCTGTAAGGCAAAGGACACTATCAATAAGACCAAAAGACAACCAACAGATTGGAAAAAGATCTTCACCAATCCTAAATCTAATAGGGGGCTAATATCCATTATATACAAAAAAACTCAAGAGGCTGGACTCCAGAAAATCAAATAACCCTATTAAAAATGGGGTACAGAGCTAAACAAAGAATTCTCAACCGAGAAATACCGAATGGCTGAGAAGCACCTGAAAAAATGTTCAGCATCCTCAATCATCAGGGAAATGCAAATCAAAACAACCCTGAGATGCCACCTCACACCAGTCAGAATGGCTAAGATCAAAATCTCAGGTGACAGCAGATGCTGGAGAGGATATGGAGAAAGAGGAACACTGCTCCATTGCTGGTGGGATTGCAAGCTTGTACAACCACTCTGGAAATCAGTTTGACGGTTCCTCAGAAAATTGGACGTAGTACTACTTGAAGATCCAGCAATACCTCTCCTGGGCATATACCCAGAAGATGTTCCAACTTGTAATAAGGACACATGCTCTACTGTATTCATAGAAGCCTTATTTATAATAGCCAGAAGCTGGAAAGAACCCAGATGTCCCTCAACAGAAGAATGGATACAGAAAATGTGGTACATTGACACAATGGAGTACTACTCAGCTATTTAAAACAATGAATTTATGAAATTCTTAGACAAATGGATGGATCTGGAGGATATCATTCTGAGTGAGATAACTCAATCACAAAAGAACACACATGATATGCACTCACTGATAAGTGGATATTATCCCAGAAATTTAGAATACCCAAGATACAATTTGCAAAACACATGAAACTCAAGAAGGAAGACCAAACTGTGGATACTTCATTGCTTCTTAGAATGGGGAACAAAATACCCATGGATGGAGTTACAGAGACAAAGTTCGGAGCAGAGCCTGAAGGAATGACCCACTTGGTGATCCACCCCATAAACAACCACAAATCCCAGACACTAGACAGATGCCAACAAGAGCCTGCTGACAGGAGCCTGATATAGCTGTCTCCTTCGAGGCTTTGCCAGTGCCTGACAAATACAGAAATGGATGCTCACAGTCATCCATTGGACAGAGCACAAGGTCCCCAATGAAGGAGCCAGAGAAATACCCAGGGAGCTTAAGGGGACTGAAACCCCATAGGAGGAACATCAATATGAACTAACCAGTACCCTCAGAGCTCCTTGAAACTATATCACCAATCAAAGAAAACACATGGTGGAATTTGTGGTTCTAGCTATATTTGTAGCAGAGGATGGCCTAGTAGGTCATCAATGGGAGGAGAGGCCCTTGGTCCTTGGTCCTGTATTCCCAGTATAGGGGAATGGAAGGCCCAGGAATGAGAGTGGGTGGGTTGGGGGCAGGGGGTAGGGGTTAGGGAATACAGGATTTTCAGAGGGGAAACTAGGAAAGGGAATAACATTTGAAATGTAAATAAAGAAAATATCTAATAAAAATAAATTAAAAGAAAATGAAAAATGAAAAGTCTCTGTTCAGTTAATCTTAGATCATGAGACATGCCATTCTGGGACCTAACCAACAGAGGGTTAGCTACCATCTTTGTTATGGACTGGAGAAGGTGGATCCAGAGTGTCAGTGCCATCTTTGTTAAGGGCAGCCACATGACTAGCAGCCATCTCTGTTATAGGAAGTCCTGGTTTCACCATTATCTTGCTTAAGAGCAGCAACATATGACTTGAGCAGACCAGGAAAGCAGGTCTCCAAAGATACTTTTGCATGGAGTTAGGATTTTTTTATGATTTCTATACTGTCTTAACCAACTATTTACAATATTATTCTATGTTATCACTCTTTGAAACATGGTTTATTTTAATATTACTTGAAATATTTGCAACATTAAAAAGGTTGAAGATCACTGACTTAAAGATATGTTTAACCTTGTTCCTACTAATGTTATTAAGCTATAATATAGCTTAAGACTTCTATAAGCCATAGATTTTTATAATGATACACCATATACAAAAGTCAAAATTTTCCAGTCTCTTTATGGACTATGTTAAATCTAGAAAAACTTCAACTCAAAATCATGATTTTTAGGGCTAATATTTAACAGGTTTTAATTTCAGAAGTTACTATAACAATTCTAGTCTCATTAAAAACTACTGTAATTAAGTGCAAGCTGATAGTATCTTTATGAATGAATATATCCTTGAATATGTTCAAAAATATTTTAAGCCATGCTAAGAACTGATGTAGTTAATTACATTAAGGTTTACTGCCTCCCTTTATGTTTGCCAGTTAGAGTCAGAGCAGATAACTAGAAACAGCCTTAGATTGTCTAACTCTGATATGCTTAATAGATACTAACTAGCTCTCATCCTGTTAGAGATCTGCTAAATATGGTTTTAAATGTTGAAACTTACTATGACAGACAGAAATTCTAAAATCCTAACTATGATCTTCCAAGGCCTTTAACAAGATATTTAAGAACTGGATGAGACTGCCTCAGTGCCTTGCCCACTGCTAGGGCTCAGTCTGAACTGTGGACAAACACAGGACAATGGAGCGTTGATTCTTTCATATTGCCTAAGGCAAAGTGAGGTCATCTCTTCCATGTTACTCCTCCATAGAAAAAAGCTTCCCATCTTTTTGGCCTGATGGCCAGAATGCCTCTGCTTAAGTTGCATTGGAGACCACAGAAGTGTAATATAGACTAACTTCTTTCTTTTTAATTAATATATGACATCTAGATTATAATTCATCCTTCTCAGGTCTCTACTCACATTGACAGCTATGCTAACCATAGCATGACAGCTAGAGAACAAGCAATAAGCTTTTTATCTCAAGGTAATCCATCACTGTGCTAGCTCATTAGACAAGTCATTAGCCAGTTCAGGCTACCAGATCTCTTATTAGAAAAACAAACAGCCTTTCTCAGAGGCTTCGTGAGAAAGGAAATATAGGTTTCAGATTTCAAGTTTATGTAAGGTTTTAGGATATAAAAGTGTAAGTAATTGGGATAAAAAAAATATTAGGGTCTAGGAAGGTGTTTTAAAATTGGTAAATATAAGGATTGACTGTTAAATTAGGACTTCAAAACTTCAGAGTTCAAACATTAATCAATGGAGTTCTGACAAATTATTAGCCTAACTCTGGTAAAACATACTTTAAAATCAACTACCATTGTGTAAAGGTACCACATTTTCTGTATCCATTCCTCTGTTGAGGGGTATCTGGGTTCCTTCCAACTTCTGGCTATTATAAATAAGGCTGCTATGAATATAGTGGAGCATGTGTCTTTCTTACCAGTTGGAACATCTTCTGGGTATATGCCCAGGAGGGGTATTGCGGGATCCTCCGGTAGCACTATGTCCAATTTTCTGAGGAACCGCCAGACTGATTTCCAGAGTGGTTGTACAAACTTTCAATCCCACCAGCAATGGAGGAGTGTTCCTCTTTCTCCATATCCTCTCCAGCATCTGCTGTCACCTGAGATTTTGATCTTAGCCATTCTGACTGGTATGAGGTGGCATCTCAGGGTTGTTTTGATTTGCATTTCCGGCATCTCAGGGTTGTTTTGATTTGCATTTCCCTGATGATTGAGGATGCTGAACATTTTTTCAGGTGCTTCTCAGCCATTCGGTATTCCTCAGGTGAGAATTCTTTGTTTAGCTCTGAGCCCCATTTTTAATGGGGTTATCTGATTTTCTGGAGTCCACCTTCTTCAGTTCTTTATATATATTAGATATTAGTCCCGTATCTGATTTAGGATGGGTAAAGATCTTTTCCCAGTCTGTTGGTGGCCTTTTTGTCTTATTGACAGTGGAGTACTACTCAGCTATTAAAAAGAATGAATTTATGAAATTCCTAGGCAAATGGATTGACATGGAAGGCATCATCCTGAGTGAGGTAACCCAATCACAAAAGAACTCACATGATATGTACTCACTGACAAGTGGATATTAGCCCAGAAACGTAGAATACCCAAGATACAAGATACAAAGCACATGAAACTCAAGAAGAACAAAGACCAAAGTGTGGACACTTTGCCCCTTCTTAGAATTGGGAACAAAACACCCATGGAAGGATTTAAAAGACAAAGTTTGGAGCTGAGACAAAATGATGGACCATCTAGAGACTGCCATGTCTGGGGATCCATTACATAATCAGCCTCCAAACACTGACACCATTTCATACACTAGCAAGATTTTCCTGAAAGGACCCTGATATAGCTGTCTTTTGTGAGACTATGCCTAGCAAACACAGAAGTGGATGCTCACAGTCAGCTATTGGATGGATCACAGGGCCCACAATGGAGGAGCTAGAGAAAGTACCCAAGGAGCTAAAGAGATCTGCAGTCCCATAGTTGGAACAACAATATAAACTAACCAGTACCCCCCGGAGCTCGTGTCTCTAGCTGCATATGTATCAGAAGATGGCCTAGCCGGCCATCAGTGGAAAGAGAGGCCCATTGGTTATGCAAACTTTATATGCCTCAGTACAGGGGAACACCAGGGCCAAGAAGTGGGAGTGGGGAGGGGGGGAGGATATGGGGGGACTTTTGGGATAGCATTGGAAATGTAAATGAGGAAACTATCCAATAAAAAATTTTTTAAAAAAATTAACTACCATAGTCACAAATTCAAGTTTCCCTTGGTTGTCTTTTAACTACAGACTTAAAAGTGTTTCTCATGCTAACTTTAAACAATCCACTATTATAGTCACAAGTTCAAGATTTTACTTTTTCTTTGGTTGTCATTTATATATAGACTTAAAGATACTTCTCATTATGCTAAACTTACATAGAGCCAGTATTCTGGAGAAAGTGAAAGGCCTCTTTTGAACCTCTGCTCTAGGAAAGGTTTTTGTCTTCCCTGAACTCACCTTAAACTCATGGTTTTAATGAATTTATCTTTTTTGTAAACTTGAAGGAATCCTTGTAGGCTGCAGGAAATCCACTCATATCTACCTCTCATGGGTCTAATGAACATCAGCAGTATAAGTAACCATATCAATCAATAGCTTAAGTTTCTGCCATGCTCATGGATGAGTAGGATTAACATAGTAAGAATGACCACCCTCCCCAAAGTAGTCTACATATTCAATGCAACCCCCACCAAAATTCTAACACAGTTATTCACAGACCTTCATTTAGAAACAAAAAAGAACCAGGATAGTTAAAACAGTCCTGAATAATGAACTGCTAAAAGTTATCACAATTCCAGATTTCAAGTTGTACTACACAGCTATAGTAAAATCACTATGGTACTGTTATAGAAACAGAATGATTGATCAATGCAATCAAATTGAAGACCCACACATAAATCCACACACCTCTGAACACTTTTTTTTTTTAAATAAAGAAGCCAGAAATACACAATGGGAATAGACAGCATTTTCAACAAATAGTGTTAGTCAAACTTGATGACTCCATACAGGAGAGTCAATATTGACATGTGCTTAACACTCTGCCCAAAACTCAAGCCCAAGTGAATCAGAGATTTTAAAATAAAATCAGATACACTAAATGTGATAGAAGACAAAGTTAGAAATAGCCTTGAACTCAATTGCACAGGAAGAGAGTTTCTAAACTGAATGCCATTAGCACAGGCACTAAGATCAACAATTAATAAATAGGGCCTCATGAAATTGAGTATGGGATAGCATCATTCTAACAAAGTAAGAGACTACAGGATGGAAAAAAGATTTTTTTTTTACAGATTATACATCCAGTAGAGGGATAAAAATATCAAAAAAATCAAAGAACCCAATTTAAAAATAGGATACAAATATAAACAAAGAAATCTTAAAGGAATTCTCCATGGAAAATCAAATGGCGAGAACCATTTAAATGTTCGATATCCCTAGTCTTCAGGGAAATGCAAATTGAAAATCAAAGCTCCTTTGAGAGTTCATCTTACATCTGTCAAAATTGCCAAGATCAATAAAACAAGTGACACTTCATGTTGGTGAAGATGAACACTTATCCATTGGTGGTGGGAGTGAAAACTTCTACAGACACTATGAAAATCACTGTGGCAGTTCCCCAGGAAGATGAGAATGCCTTACCTCAATATCCAGCTATACCACTTGTGGGCATGTACCCAAAGAATGTTTCATTCTATCACAAAGACCACAATGAAATCATGTTCATTGCAGTTTTATTCATAATATCTAGAAATCACAAACAATGTAGATGTCCTTCAACACAAGACTCCTCTACACAATGGAGTATTACTCAGTTGTTTTCAAAAAACTGAAATCATGAAATTCACAGGCAAATGGATGGAACTAGGGAAAGTTCTTGAGTTAGGTGTCCCATATGCAGAAATACAAATATATTTACTTACATGTGGATATTAGTCATTAAATAAATGATAACTAGCCTATAATCTGTAGACTCAGAGAGGCTAGGTAGAGAAGTTAGTAGATTTAATCTTAAATAAGGGTTCTCATCTATTAGAGGTCCCCAAATGAGGAATGCTCCCTGGTGAGCCTTACAGCACATGGAGTTATTTGGAGGCCAGTGTAGAGGCTCTGTGACCACAAACTTACACATGTAGAAGATATGGAAGTACAGGCTTCTAAACTTCCAGGCTGGGGCAGTAAGGACATGAATTTGAAGCCAGCTTTCTCTCAAAAATGAAAACAAACAAACAACCATTGTACACAGGGCTGTTGTAGATTAGTGGTAAAACATCGGCATAGCATGCAGCCAGCACTAGGGAGTAGAAGTTAGATGTACAGGAGAGGCAAGAGTTCTCCCATGAGATGGATGACTAATTAGACTGGGACTGCCTTTGTCAGAAGGAAGAATGGTTTTTATTCACATCTGTATTTATATATTAAACACCATATGCAGTATTCCCCCTCTATTTCTTGAGATAACCCATTTCCCAGCCAATATGCCCCAGTGACTCACCATTCAAACTCAGATAATGGCTCAAAGCAGACAGTCCAGTCCACCCCCCAGGTTATGAACACAGAAATACTTTTATTTAATAAGAGTCAGTCACAGAATGAAAAAGACTCTGACCTTTTCTAACAGAGTGTCCTTTCTCAGATATAATGAAAGATAAAAGGCTGCATTAGTGACAGGCATTGGAGGAACTTGTAACATTTTGCTTAGGTTTTCAAATTGCCTTTGAATTGTCATATGACAAATAGCAGCAAAACAGAAGTGAAAATGGAACTGTGGGTGGGGGTAACCTACACATCTATGGCAGGACAACTGTCTCAGTCCACATTCCATTGCACAGCAGAGTGTCCAAGACTGGTAATTTACACAGGAAAAGGGCTTATTTTGGCTTCTGGCTGCAAAATTGTTGGACAAGCAATAATGTTTACTGTAGCTGTATAACTCTGCAGCAGAAAAAGGAAGAGCAGGTAAAGGAGGAACAATGTGTCTGGACTCTGAATAAAAACCCACCTTATGGTAGATCATCTAGTCTCAACAAGAACTGCATTCATCCCTTTCAGCTACTTAAACATCTTTAAAAGAACCCTAGCACCTCTCAACATGATGACAGTGGGGGACAAATTTCAACACAATTTTGGGAAGCAACTAATTTCATCTAAACCATATCATCAACCTCAACACAAGAGTCTTTGACAGAGGAAGAACTAAAACCAACTCTTGTTTTCAACTCCACAAGTCCCAAATTCTTAGAGTTGCCTACAGCATTTAATTCACTCTATGATTGCCCTAGTCTCTATACTGCAGAAATACTCTTGCACAGCCAAATCCAACTTCAGTGATATCATAACTGTAAATACAGAAACACAACAAACAAACCAGTAGCATCCATCAGTCTACCTGTGACTATGGTATAACATGAACTTGTGAGTTGTTTTTATGTTTGTTTGTTTTTTGGGTTTTGTTTTGTTTGTTTGTTTGTTTGAGTATTTTGAGACAGGGTTTCTCTGTATAGCCCTGGCTGTAGACCAGGCTGGCCTCAAACTCAGAAATCCACCTGCCTCTGCCTCCCACGTGCTGGAATTAAAGGCATGTGCCACTACTGCCTGGCCGAACTTTTGAGTTCTTAAAGGATCTTGGAGAATTTGCTTCTATTCTTTGAGAGGAAAGATTTTAAGGTTTTAACAGACACAATCAGTGTGACTGCTGTAACCTGATCATTTCCCACTCCCTTAAAATATGATTCACTGATCTATACATTTCTAAAAATTTCCAATGTTGAAAGCTTCAATTAAAAGCTCCTCCTGACTTTGCCCTACTGTAAACCAATGCTACTTTCTAGCTAGAAGCTACTTGTTTTATGAAACAAATTTTGACTCATATACAATGGCATTTCACATATGATTTGAATTCAATCAATAGCTAACTCATTGGGCTTGGGAACATGTAGAACTCCCAGCATTCTCATTTAAAACAATAGGAGAGTGTTCTGAGAGGTAACTCAGTAGTTAAAAACATTGGCTGCCCTTCAAAACAACCAAGGTTTGATTCCTAGCACTCTCATTGCAGCTTACAACTGTCTGTAACTTCAGTTCCAGGAAACCTGAGCCTCTTCTGCCATCCATTTGCACTGCATGTACATGGTACACAGACTTATGGTCAGGTAAAACAATAAATAAAACCTCAAAAATATTTTAAATTAGAAGTGAGATGTTTACTTTGAAGTGTAAAAATTCCTATAGGACTGGAGATCTAGTTTACTGGATAAATTTCCTTGGTATTTTGCAAAGAATCAGAGTTTGGTTTCCAGCACTTATATAGGCTATTTACACCCACCTATAATGTCATCTCTAGGAGATCCATTGCCCTCTTTTGGCTACACACACACACACACACATACACACGTATCTAAACAGAAACTTGTAGTTATCAGTCAGAAACTGATACTGTAAGAGCAACAGCAACTACTGTTTAGGGAGCCCCTAGTAAAAGTAATTTAGTCTTGAAGTAACTATTTCATTGAACTTTTACCCAAATAAGATAGGTTCTATCATTATCCCTATTTCATCTGTAAGAAAACTTAATGATACCAGCAATTCATTAAGATTATCTACCCCTGCTTGTTGGCCCTGCCAATGTCCCTTAGCATCACTTTGCTCTGTTTCCAATGGGGTCTATTTGTATTCATAGTTATTTCTGATCAAAATACTTATTTATAAGAATTACTTCAATGTGTAAACATTTAAATAAGTAAATAGATTCCCCAATAAAGGTATGATTTAGTCTAATGCATATTTTTTTCATGTGAGGCAGTTATGGTATCTGTAGTCCAGAGATCTGGAGAAGTTTTGCTTGACCTAGACCTAAGTGACAAAGCACATGGCCTAGGTGGGAGTGGTGTGATCACAAACCCTGGCATGGTAGAACTAGCAAAACTAGGGAAAGAGAAGGACTGCACTGTCTCATGAAATCTCTGAATGACAGAAGGTCCCTGACATCTGGTTTTTGGTTTTGTAAAGGCCTCCTTGTACTTCTGGACTCCAAACATATGGGGAAATAAATGACAATTGTTTTGAGCATTCAAGCTCATGCCAAATTTGTTATAGTAGGCATAAGGAATCAATATAAAACAAATCAGCAGAGTTTCAAAAGGTTAAATGGTAGCATCTTATATTGTCTTCTGTCAGATGTGAGCAGAAAGCACATTTATGCCCTCTATCTACCTACAACGATCCTTTCTAATTAAAAATCACAGAGTGTGTTACGCTAAAAAGTGGCCCTACTTAAGATCTGATGCTTTTCCTCTCCAAATCTCATGTGATCTTTGATCTCCAAAGTCATATGTCAATTGCATTTATAGATGGGGCCTTTGAAGACAGACAGGACTATGTCAGGCCATGAGGTTGACTCCCTTGGTAAGATCCAGAAAAGGGTCTTGAGTTAGCACACTAAAGTTTTCAGGTGAGGGCTCATACTTCCTTAAGACTCTCTTGAGTTCTGTCATAAAAACCCTGGGCATACACGAAAAGGATGTTGGTGCTGGCCTCGCCAGCCTCTAGTTTTTATAGAGTACTTAGTTTGTAGTATTTGGACATAACCGTAAAAAATGATTGAAGCCAATGGGGTCCTAAAAATACAAACTGTGGACCAATGTTTTCCCCTGGTGTATAACTATGTGATGATCTATTAACAGCCCAAGATACAAAGTTGATTTTAATAATCTTATAAAATCCATAGGCACAGGCTCTGTCTTCTATTCTCTAGCCTCTGGTATCATGGTGAAATATATACATGTGTATCTTACACTCTTTTCTTTGTCTTAATGTCTCTTCAGGTTTCCTTACTACACTTTGAGACTCAATTCACACTCATCTTCCAGCTCACTGCCTCTCTTTAAGAGTATCTCACCTACTCTTAAGCCTAGCGGTGCAGCTTATATTTGTTCTCTGTTTCAGAGGAGACTAACCCCTGTCCCTAGAACTGTGCACTGGATAGATGCTGAGATCCCCCACTGACATCTAGCAATCATTCCTCTTGGTTCCTTTTCTAAATGGTTGCATCTGGCTTTGTCACTTGATTTCATTTGAAGCTTGCATTTTGCTTCCTTGTACATAGTGAGCAGGGTTGCCCTGCAGCTTGGGTTCTTTAAGGTTTCTAAGCTCTCTTCTTTGTATATATTCACTGATGGGCTTTAAGCAGAAAATTTCTTCTTGTACACTATTATAAATATTTGAAAGAATATTTCAGAAATGGAATTGTTAGAAATAAGTTTAGGGTTCAGCGAAAGATTTTTTCCTCTGTGGAAAAGATTCCCATGTGTGTTCTGTCTGAAATTTGGATCCACTACAAACCACAGTGAAGGTTTAAAATTCTTAATTCAATATTGGCTGTCATCAGGGGTCCATTCTACTTGTGGCCTATTTTCACAAAGGAAATGACACATTAGATTCCTAGATTATTGCAATAGGATGCACTGGGACATCACTTAAATAACCTTTTGTCCTCCTGTCTATGAGTTATTAAAAATATTTAAAATATATTTTATCTGTGCATTTTTACCAACTAAAGACAGGTTGAACATCCTATTGACTGTTATGTTCACTGATACATTTAGAACTGACCACCATTATGGATTTAAAATTCTTGTTTTCCTTATATATTCTTGTTTGTATAACAATGATGAATATCAGCAGTGTTTATTGTGGTGTTTCACTACTATGTGGACACAGGAAGCAGTGGTGAAATCATGGTAAGCAGTGTTTCTGTTTTGTCATTTCCTTGTATTTCTGGACTTTTGAGACAGTCACAATATATGTTACAAGTTGTCAGCAACGATCCTCCTCTTCCTGACCTGGGAAACTCAAAACTAACTCTGCCTAACTGTTTTCTGATTCCTGCCACCCAGCTTCTAAATTTTCCCACCTTGGTCAACCTCTGATAATCACTATTCTGCATTCAGGTTGACATTCCTTTACTGTCCACATATGGAAGAGAGAATCATTTCTAATTTGATTCACAGGTTAAATGATTATGCTAATATCCAATATTCTGTAAACATTTATAAACATCACAAATTCTATTCTAATTGGAAATTATGCAGAGTATTCACACGTGTCAATAGATGACACCTTGATGATTATAAAGTACCTTTGAAAATGCCACAATGATGTGGGAAAGATGCTTCCTGATTTTTGAAAATAAGTTAATAGACTATAAAGAGAAAATTCAGCTAAAGTTGCCATTACTGAGGGGACACACTGTTTGGTCACTTTGGTTACTTAGGCTTTTGTCATTTATTATACCTGTAATACCTACACTGTGATGTAAACACTTGTAGCCTGGACCCGGGTTTACATGGAGAAGATGGAAGGCAAGTATCTAATTTGTCCCTAGCATCTGAGTTTCTGTTTAGGGGAAGGACGCTGTAAAAGCTAAACATCTTCCCTGTTTGCCCATAGATCATTTTTTGTGGTCATTAACCTCTCAAGAGATCCCAGCTTTCATGAAACCCCCACATACAGTCTGTGTTGCTTGCTTCAGATAGATTGTAATGTTTGGTAAATCCAATGCTGGTATTTGGGTCACATCAGTGTTCTAATAAGGTGAGAGCTAAGAGCCAAATCTGTCAATTCCTGCCTGTCAGTGGTCCAAGAATTTCTTTCCATGCTTGTTAGAGAAGGTCACTTCTGTTTTCTTGAAAATAATGACAAAAGTAGCCATTGTAGATTTCGGTTGGGGTTTAGAATTTATAGAATATCTATCGGCAAGAATGGCATATCATGTGGGTGTCTCAACAGCTGGTCTCCTTCTGGACAGCTGGTATAAGGAAGTAGCCCTGCGCCTGTGCAGTGGTAACTTGCTCTCTTTCAGCCTGCTGCACTGTTGCTGCACCCAAGCCATGATGCTCTTCTCTAGCTCTAGAGACTGTCCCTCGAAGGTAGGCAATGTTTCATTTGTTATTTATCTATTGATTCCCTCATAGTATGTGTTTTCCTATCATTTCATTTATGACTTTCTGTCATCTAGTAACTTACTTCCTTGAAATATATTAGAACCAAGTCATACTATATAAGAAAACAAAGTATTGTGAATGATGGTGAGGTAAAATTGATTTTCAATTCTAAAAGCATCACATTTTAGACATGGTACCCATCTGTTATTCCAGCACTAAATTCATGGAAGCAGGAGGAACAGTCATTTAGAGAAACTATAGACTTCAAAAGAGATCCTAAACCAGCCAAATAAGAAAACAGGGAAGACCACTTGAATTGTATAAACAGGTTTTAGACTAAAAACAATAATTCTAAAAGTTATTTCTTTTGTGAGAAGTTTAAGTAACCAACCATCTATTTTGTTTGAAAAGCAAGTCTGTGCACAGAATTCTTCCAAATAAGAGATTTAATTTTTTCCCCTCTCTTCAATACCATACCAAGATTTACCTTCCAGGGAATCCAGCAGTTCTAATGTTCATTTCCACTTAATACTTATAGAATTAATTTCTACAGTAGATCGCCCTCTGCCTTGTTTGTAAAGAAGCATTTCTACCTGAAATTACACATGTTCTTGTTTAAATAAGGTAAGACAAAACAAAGAACAGAGGTCTTCGAGACACATACCTGTAATCCTAGCATCCAGAGGCTGAGAGGGGAAACTAGAGAATTCCAGGTAAGCCTGTACTACACACCAACATCTTTTCTCTATAGCAAAAAGGTGAGTAGTAAGAAGGGGCTTGGAGAACTCTGATTACCTGAATGTCTGGCTCCTGGAAAGAACTCAAGTTTCATTATAAGCACCTACATGAGGCAGCTCATAACAGTCTAAAATGACAGCTCCAGGGGATCCAACATTGTCTTCTGGCCTCTTCAGGTACTGTACTCACTTGTGCATACACACACACACACAAACACACACACACACACACACACACCCCGCAAAGAAACTCAAGTTACTGTTCTGTGTGGATGTCCTAAGCAGACAGCAGCTTCCTCCTCAAAGTACATGATGCCTCTAATGGGGTCCTGCTGTACATTGCATCTGCCTGAGGGAGCTGGGGTAAGCAAAGGCATGCTGGCAGACTGAACAGCTGATGGATTGTGTGTGTAAGTGGAGAAGAGGGTTATAAGGTTCTTCTTCCCATTTAGTTTGCTAACTTGATCTGATAGCTCATCTCAGGTCAATAGAGTGTGAAGTAAAGACAATGGCTTTTTTTCATAAGTGAGAGACTTCAGATAGCCACATAATGTCCACGACCTCTGCCCCAGACCATCACTTCAGTGCGCCACTTAGAGCCACTCAACGCAGCATTAAAAAAAAAATTGTTCTGCCTTTTGCATTATGAAACTAAATGTGCTGTCTGCAAAGGTACACACCTTTCTTCTCTGCAGTTCACTAAACTTATTGTGACTGTTTGGCTCAGAAGTAGCATCTGACCATACTGAGTGGTGCCAAGGGCCCTGTCTGCCCTCACAGAACATTTTGTTCTCCTGTTTCTTTTATATGAGCTTGAGCCACTGAAGCAGGACATTAGAAGTGGCCATGCTGTAATGACTACTCACTTGGAGCTTCCCACAGCATGCCATGTGAAATGTTGCTGAAAGCTTATGGAATTGGTGGGAAAAAAATCATATAGGAAAGCAAATTTTCATCATAATATAGTACCTTTAGCACTTGTACAACATTCATAATCCATGTTTTTCAAAATAAGGAATCAGATCTGCCAAACCTTTTTCAGGAAAAATAACCTGCCTAAAATATACTAGTGTTGATTTTTTTAAAAGAAATATTTATTTCCAATTATAATAAGATTTATAATATTGGTTTTATATAGATATAGATACAGATACAGATACAGATACAGATACAGATATAGATATATAACCAATTTTATAAGTTGTCTGCAATTTTATTTAGGATAAAGTCATGTAGAATGGATCCATGCATAACAAAATTTCATGTGAGCACTATACATGAGGTGTGTCTCTGGCCAGCCCTCAAAGTGAGTGAGTGTTCTGACAGCCCAGGCCTAGGAGATACCACTGAACTGCTCTCTTTTGGACAGAGTAGGAAACTAAGGATGTGACTGCTCTGTGGCCTGTGTTTGCCCAGAAGCACATGGCAGAGTCTGTAAGGCACAGGTTTCTTACCCAAGTCTGTTATGTTCAACTGAGCCTTTGCCTGACTACGACAGCTGAGCTGTGATAACTTCACCTTCACTGAATAGAAAATTTTTAGTTAGGCCTGGTCCATATCCTCAGTGTGAAAGAAAAATAATTTTAAGGTTGAAGAAGTTTTTAAAAAGCAGTCATTATAAAAACCTAATGTCTTTTTTTTTTTGTGGGTTTTTTTTGTTGTTGTTGTTTTTGTTTTTTTGTTTTTTCAAGACAGGGTTTCTCTGTATAGCCCTGGCTGTCCTGGAACTCACTCTGTAGACCAGGCTGGCCTGGAACTCAGAAATCCACCTGCCTCTGCCTCCCAAGTGCTGGGATTAAAGGCGTGCACCACCACTTGCCTGGCTACCTAATGTCATTCTAAATGTTGTAAGACACCAAAGCTCAAGTTAAGGGTTTCCTGAAGAAAGGTGCCATTTAGAGACTCACTTGACTAGCCCAAAGCAACTAGATAATCCCCTGATTCCCAGACCCAATACAGGTGGGAATAGTTGTATTTATATTTTGTTTTGTTTTAATACAGATGCATGGGCTAGCAATATACTTTGATGGTAGGTGAGTAGGTACCATATGTAATGTCCTGGGTTTAATACCCAACAGTAGCATAACATCTGGTGTTCAGACACCTATCTTGTTTTCCTGTGTGTGTGTGTGTGTGTGTGTGTGTGTGTGTGTGTGTGTGTGTGAACTATCATATGGTTGCTGGGAATTAAATCCAGGTCCTTGGGAAGAGCAGCCAGTGCTCCTAACCACTGAGACATCTGTCCTTTATATGGTCTTTTAAAATTATTATTCTGTTTTATTGGATATTTTCTTTATTTGCATTTCATGTTATCCCCTTTTCCCAGTTTCCCCTTTGGAAACTCCCTATCCCTGCTTCTATGAGGGTGCTCTCACCTACCCACCCACCCACTCCTGCCTCACCACCCTAGCATACCCCTACAATGAAATATCAAGCCTTCACAGGACCAAGGTCCTTTCCTCTTATTGATGCTTGACAAGGCCATCCTCTGCTACATACATGGCCGGAGCCATGTGTACGCTTTGATTGGTGGTTTAGTCCCTGGGGGAGCTCTGGAGGGTCTGGTTGGTTGATATTGTTGTTCTACCTATGGGGTTACAATCCCCTTCAGCTCCTTCAGTTATTTCCCTAACTCCTCCATTGGGTACCCCATGCTCAGTCCAGTGGTTGGATGCCAGCATCCACCTCTGTATTTGTAAGGCTCTGGCAATGCCTCCTAGAAGACAGCTATATCAGGCTCCTTCCAGCAAGCCCTTTCAGCATCCTCAATAGTGTCCGGGTTTGGTGAATGTATATGGGATCAGTCCCCAGGTGGGACAGTCTCTGGGTGGCCTTTCCTTCAGTCTCTGCTCCACACTTTGTCTCCATATTTCCTCCTGTGAATATTTTGTTACCCTTATAAAGAGCACTGAAGCATCCACATTTTGGTCTTCCTTCCTCTTGAGCTTCATATGGTCTGTGAATTGTATCTTGGGTATTGCGATATATGTCAGTGAGTGTATACCATGTGTATTCTTTTGTGATTGGGTTACCTGACTCAGGATAATATTTTCTAATTCCATCCATTTGCCAGAGAATTTCATGAATTTATCTTTTTAATAGTTGAGTAGTGCTTCATTGTGTAAATGTACCACATTTTCTGTATCCATTCCTCTGCTGAAGAACATCTGGATTCTTTCCAACTTCTGGTTATTACAAATAAGGCTGCTATGAACATAGTGGAGCATGTGCCCTTGTTACAAGTTGGAGCATCTTCTGGGTATAGCCCAGGAGTGGTATAGCTGTGTCCTCAGGTACTATGTCCAATTTTCTGAAGAACTGCCATACTCCATATTTCCAGAATAGTTGTACCAACTTAAAATCCCACTATCAATGGAGAAGTATTTCTCTTTCTTCACATCCTTGCCAGCATCTCAGCCATTCTGACTGGTATGAGGTAGAATCTCAGGGTTGTTTTGATTTGCATTTCTCTGATAACTAAGGATGTTGAACATTTCTTTAGGTGCTTCTTGACCATTTGATATTCCTCACTTGAGAATACTTTATTGAGCTCTATACCCCACTTTTGATGGGGTTATTTGATAGTCTTACTTCTTGAGTTCTTTGTATATATTGGATTTTAGCCCTCTCTTTGGGTAAAGATCTTTTCCTAATCTGTTGGTTGCTGTTTTGCCCAATTGACAGTATCCTTTGCCTTACAGAAGCTTTGGTCCTAGCCAGATCAATTAGACAACAAAAGGAGGTCAAACAGGTTACAAATTGGAATGGAAGAAGTCAAAAATATCACTATTTGCGATGATATGATAGTACATTTAAGTGACCCCAAAAATTCCCCCATAGAACTCCTAAACCTGATAAACAACTTCATCGAAGTGGCTGGATATAAAATTAAGTCAAATTAATCATTAGTCTTCCTCTACTCAATGGATAAACAGGCTGAGAAAGAAATTAGGAAAACAACACCCTCACAATAGTCACAAATATTATAAAATACCTTGTTGTGACGCCAACTAAGCAAGTGAAATATCTGTATGACAAGAACTTCAAGTCTCTGAAGAAAGAAATCAAAGAAGATTTCAAAGATGGGAAGATCTTCCTTGCTCATGGATTGGCAGGATTAATATAGTAAAAATGGACTTCTTTTTTAAAGCAATCTACAGATTCAATGCAATCCCCATAAAAATTCCAACTCAATTCTTCATAGAGTTAGAAAGAGCAATTTGCAAATTCATTTGGAATAACAAAAAACCCAGGATAGCAAAAACTATTGTCAACAATAAAAGAACTTCTCGGGGAATCACCATCCCTAACCTCAAGTTGTATTACAGAGCAATAGTGATAAAAAAACTGTATGGTGTTATTACAGTGACAGGCAGGTAGATCAATGGAATAGGATTGAAGACCCAGAAATGAGCCCACATACCTATGGTCACTTGATCTTTGACAAAGAAGCTAAACACATCTAGTGGAAAAAAAGACAGCATAGTCAACAAATAGTGCTAGTTCAACTGGCTCTTCAGCATGTAGAAGAATGCAAATTGGTCCATTTTTATCTCCTTGTATAATGTTCAAGTCCAAGTAGATCAAAGACCTCCACATAAACCCAGATACACTGAAACTAATAGAAGAGAAAGTGGGGAAGAGCCTCTAACACATGGCCACAGGGGAAATTTTCCTGAATAGAACACCAATGGCTTATGCTCTAAGCTCAACAATAGACAAATGGGACTTCAGACACCTATCTTAACTGTCAGACTTTAATTGGCGTAAAATTTGCTAGGATTTATGAGAACTGAAAGCTGTCCAGCTCATTCTAGTGGCTTGCCTTGTGGAGAATCACTTCTCCACATAATTCCAGGGAGTCACTGGTTACTCATGTGTGGGCACACCAACTCCATGATCATACTCACCTGTTTGTTTTCTTGGCCTTTAAGGGTAAACCTTCAATTACTTCAGCAACAAAACGAAGGGCCGGCCATAAAAGAGCAGTGTGCTCTTTAAGAGAGACTGTGTGCTGTTGTCTTTCAGGCAAACGATAGTAACTCATTTGAGCTCTACAGTCGGTATAGACCTGTGTTGGCAGAGTATGCTCTCTCTCTCTCTCTCTCTCTCTCTCTCTCGCTCGCTCGCTCGCTCGCTCTTGCTCTGTGTGTGTGTGTGTGTGTCTGTGTGTGTGTGTAGTGTGTGTGTGTGTTTGTGTGTGTCTGTGTGTGTGTCTGTGTGTGTGTCTCTGTGTGTGTAGTGTGTGTGAGTGTGTGTGTCTATGTGTGTGTGTCTGTGTGTGTGTCTGTGTGTGTCTGTGTGTGTGGGTGTGTCTGTGTGGGTGTGTCTATGTGTGTGTGTCTGTGTGTGTGTCTGTGTGTGTCTGTGTGTGTGGGTGTGTCTGTGTGTGTGTGTCTGTGTGTGTTTCTGTAGTGTGTGTGAGTGTGTGTGTCTGTGTGTGTGTGTCTGTGTGTGTCTGTGTGTGTGTCTGTGTGTGTGTCTGTGTGTGTGTGTCTGTGTGTGTGTTTGTGTGTCTGTGTGTGTGTGTGTCTGTGTGTGTGTATGTCTGTGTGTGCAAGAACCTTTGGACATTATGTATGCCACTAACTATGTGCATATGGATGTCCTCCTATTGGTCTTTGGTATCATCCCAAAAGAAAATACATTACTTTAGTTATAAAAGTACTTCGAAATAAACTTTTTAAAAAGCAGTTTTAGGTTTACACTGAAGCCTGGAGGAAGAACCACAACTATTCTACATACCGCCTGCTCCTATACATGCTTGAACTCCTCTGCCTGCACTCTCCCACCACAGAATGCTCCAGTTATAAAAACTGGCCAACATGTGCAGACATATAGTGATCACCCAGAGATGATTGTTACTGGTAAGGTTCTCTGTTTGTGGTGTAGGATCTATGCATTTGGATAAATGTATAAAAGCCTGTCTCTACCACTACAGCATCCTGTAGAACAGTGTCAAAGTAGACTAATTAGGCCCGAGCCACAATGTAGCCATGCTTGCCCTGAGGGCACTGAAGCTCATGCATTTAAGCCATTGCCTGATGAAACCGTTTTTTTTTTTTTTTTTTCTGTACCAATTACGATTTTCTGGGGTGATGTCATTCTAACATTGTGTAAGAAGTTAGGTTGAGGGAAAAACACAAAAAGGATAGATGAGAATCTGTATTTTGATTTATAGCTATCCATGAATCTACATTTTGAAGTGTTTTGTGAAATTCATAGTGGCACCCATCTCTCTCTTTTTCTCTCCCCTCTCTTTGGTGTTGACTAGATTTACATATGCTAATTTGCTGTGTCTGAAATGTTTGCAGGTGTTCTTACTGTGGTATGTAGACTGTTCACACCTTCCAGCTTACCTTCTCGCTTCAGGAATACTCTACTCTCTTAGTCACTGTTCTGTTGCTGTGAAGAGACACTGTACCCAGGGCAGCTCTTACCCAGGAAAGCACTTACTTGGCACATTACTTACAATGTCTCCCATTATTATTATGGTGAGGAGCATGGCTGCATTAAGGCAGACATTGCTTTGCAGGAATAGCTGAGAGTTCTACATTCAAATCCACAAGCAACAGGAATTAATTCAGAGCACTCCTGAGCCTGGCTTGGGATTTTGAAACCACAAAGTTCACCCTCAGTGGCATACTTCCTCCATCAAGGCCAAACTTCCTATTCCTTTCAAATAGCGCCACTCTCTGGTTACCAAGTCTTCAAACCTATGGGGCTTTGATGGCCATTCTCATTCCAACCATCACATCTATCTGCTCTTCAACCTACTGGAAAAATGTACACATGTTCTTTGTTTCAGATGCAAGTCTCTGGGCAGAGACTGATAATCCCCACCAGCTCTTTGCCAACAGTTCCACTTGATTTATTTTCTCACCCATCACTTCCATAGTGAGCACTTTCTTCTCCCTGCACCGACCTTGACCTCAATTGTATTTTAATTTTTGAGTATTAGCTGCTTCTTAACATGGCTATGTTCAAGAGGTTGAGCACCTAGGACTGGAAGAAGGGGTTCCTGTAGTTTTCTCCTGCCTTCTAGAGGGTCCACAGCTTCCCACGGCAGCACCACCAGAGAGAGATGGAGTGTTTAAACCCTCTCATCTATGAAGGATATTTACATTCTAATCTAGTATCTCTATGTCTTCTTTGGACCAAACTTTACTAGTCTATTGTCCAACTGTGAATTGGGTTATTTGTTCATTTTTGTAATATATAAATAATCTATTCTAAAGTTAATTGCTCATCAGTTGATAATTTGCAAACATTTTCCCCGTTCTGCGTACTAGACATTTTTATTGGTCCACAGGGAAGCCTGGAGAACTGTTAGTTTCTTTCTCTAGTGATTCTCGGAGCCATCAAATGTAGCTTTGTCATTCCATTGTGTGAATTAGCTTGTCAACACTGTAACAAAATACTTGAAATAATCATATTCTATAGGAAAGACATTTATCTTGCTTATGGATAGATATGGGCCATGACTAGAGGACTAGATTTGGTTCTTTCGTGGGTCTGCTGAATGCCAAGGGCAGAGAGTTCATGGCAGTGTAAACTGCTTATTCATAGCAAAGTAATAACAAAGCATGATCAAGGGACTGGGGTACCACAACTACCTTCAAGGGTCTATTTTCCGTGACTTAAGACCATCTCACAGGGCCCCGTCTTCTAAAACCTCTACTTCCTAATGACGCTGCTCTCTAAAGAAACCATTAATACATGGACCCCATGAGATACTCAGCATCTACACTACAACACTGTCTACCGTGTCCAATGGCAGCTATTGTTCTAAATTAATATGTGTATACACATAAGTTATATACATAGAAATAACTTTACTTTTTATTCAAAGATGCTACTTTACTGCTAAGCCAAGATTTTTGTCATATCTTAAGCTCAAAACACAAACGAAAACCAAAATTATTTGCTATTAAGACATGGTAGAAAACTGGAAATGTCATTAGTCCTTCTATGTCACTGCAGACTACTTTTAAAAGGCTCTAGAATGTAACATGCTTGAGTTAATTAACATATTAACTTATTCTTTCAAAAATTATTGGGCTGGTCAGCAACTAAGAGCACAGACTGCTCTTCCAGAGGTCCTGAGTTCAATTCCCAGCAACCGTATGGTTGTTCACAACCATCTGTAACAGGATCCAATGCCCTCTTCTGGTGTGTCTGAAGACAGCTACAATGTACTCACATTTATAAAATAAATAAATCTTTTAAAAATTATTAAACATTAAACTTATAAAGAATATATAAAATCCATTTCTGCTTTTAGTACATTGACTTTACAAAGAAAAGTTTTCTTTTGTAACTGTATACTAGCTACTTTAACAACATGTGGATGCCCAGAATGATCCTGGATTCATATTAGGTACCTGGCAGTGAATACCACAGGACTTCCTAATGGAATTACTTGAGGAGAATGAGTGAGCCCAGGATACTGTGTGAGAAACCAATAATTTAGCTGATGGTGGGTGGCTTCTGGGACTGGAGAACCAAGTAATGGTTTTAGATTTTCATTTAAACTTCCAAAAGAAACAACCCTTCCTAATGACTGCTGCTTTACGTATTAAAGAAAGCTTCAGGTTCAGTATTGAAGACTGCTTCAGAATTCATTATTATTCATTCTTATGCCTCAGAATGTTCAGAATTCAGCAGTAATTCAGAAAGCAAGAAAAAGCATACATTTCAGAAGTGTATGAGGAAAGACATAGATCTGATAATTTCCATACATTTATGCATAGGTATTATTGTTAACAAGAGCTATTGCACAAAACCTCAGAATCCCCAGATGAGACTTTCAGAGGCATTTTATCTTTTTATAACACCTAAAATCTATACTCGTGATTTCTAATATGATATTCAGTTATTAAAATGTTCTATTTTTTCAAAAAGTATTTTTATTTTAATGTGTATTATTATTTGCCAGCGTGTATATATGTGCATCATGTCTATGTCTAATGCCCATGGAGTCCAGAAAAGAGCTTGACATCCTTGGAACTACAGTTAGAGATATTTAACTGCTATGTGGGTTCTGGGAACAGGACCTAAACCCGCTACAAGAGCAGCCAATGTTCTTCAACACTGAGCCATCTCTCCAGCCCCAAGATATCCTATTTTTCATCAGTAATTTATTCCCTGTACACATCTCTCAAACTTATATTTAATAGGGCTTATTCAAAATCATGTATGTGAAATTTGTATATCTGTAAACAAAGTAATTTCATGTAAAATAAACAGTCAGAAAACTCGACTTATTATTCTAAAACTAACATTTGTTATCTAGGTGAGTAATGAGAAAATTCAAATACTCTATGACCTTTTCAAGAAGGGTGGGTTTTATTCTCTAAAAGCACTGTAACAACATTGAGGAAGAAAATGTTTCCTGTAGACACTTTAAATCTGAACCAGGAGACTGGGTTTTTACATGTTTAATTTGCATAAAACCTTTCCTTTGCGAATCTCAGCTCACCAAAGTGTAGACTGCTATTAACATGGGAGACATTAGGTAGCCTCATCTTGCCCAGTCTCTAAAAGCCAGAATTCTAGTTAATGTGAAAAACAGCAGGAATAAAACACTTAAACCTGTTCTTGCTGCAAACGGGAGACTGTGCCTGTGACCACCATCAGCTCAGGTGGGTGTGACCAGCATCAGCTAAGTCCCCTGCTGATATTCCACTGGGACCATGATTCTAAAGGGGACCTGCACTTTACTCCTCTTTACTCCTATCTTTTTGCGTTCTCTTTTCTCTTCCCTCCCTTCCCTTTCTTTTTTCTCTTTCTGCCTTGTATTGTTTCTTCTTGTCTATGAAAAGATGGAGTCCTCTTTCTATCCATCATTATCTAGCTGGATGCTTTAAGGTAAACATGAATCCTAAACCCTGACAAGGTGTGCCTGTGTTTGTTCTAATGTGGTTGTTGTGTTGTTGTTAATCTTATTGCAGATTAACATGCAGATTGCATTTCTTTCAGAGTCTGAAAAAGTAGATGCCAAGCTGGATTACATAGGACATATAGCATATTCCTTCTGGGCATACAGACTCTTCCTATTATTGATAGTGTTGTTCGGGCCAAATCCTAGGCACTGGCAGCCCTAGCAATGTAGGCTTGGTGGAAGTCCTCAATAGGCAAACCAAAGTCGAAGGAAAAGCAAAGGAAGCTCATTCACTGGGAAGAGGAACAAATAAAGAACTTGTCACTCAAGTCCTTCTTCTGGATCCTGATGTGAGGCTTAGAAGTTAAAAATAGAGAGCAAGAGAGCTGCACAGCTCAGCATCTTGTTTAAGGAGTGGTCCCACACACTACTGACACACCATTATTGTTTGGATACAACCTCACCTCCAAAACATTTGGATAAGCTGTCAGAACTGTGTGACATCTAACCCTGGGAGATAAGATTCTCATCTTATTGGAACAAGATCTTTCTGTCTCACAGCAGAGAAGTTCCAATTTTGGGGACCATTGATAGTCTAATTACTCTATCAGGGATATAAAAGAGGTTCTCCTTAGAACAAGTCTGTGCATGATGGATAGTCTGCCTTTTCTTCAATAGACGAAGCAGTTAACAAGGAGCTGCTTATAGCAGTGCTTAACAATTAAAGACGTCTTCTCACTTTTCAGATTCATTAATAAAAATAATAAGATCTACTTCATTGCTATTAATTTGTTTTATTGTATTTTTCTTTGCTTTTCCTCCACACACATGCATATATGCAATGCTCTTGGTTTTTGAAAGGAAGACTGTTGTGAAACTCTCCCGGAGAGAGGTAAACACAGCTGGTTTGCATCCCTGGAGTTCCTTGCAGTTTTCTGGCATGGTGGCTGGGTGAAGAACCTCTCCAGCAGGAGCTACTGTACATCTCTTCTTGGGCAGAGCCTTCATCAGTTTGTAAGTTGAATCTGTGAGACTCCCTCTTTTCTCTCTGAGGGAACGTTTCAGTTCTGAGGACATAGCAACACAGCAAAGGCAAGGGAATATAGTTCTATAGACAGGCAAGAAAAAGAAGCATTTACAGAGGCGTGGAGCACAGAGGGCATGTAACTCTGAAATTTCATGATCTAGAAGTGTTATCAAACTTGGGGCTACAACCTATGTCCAAAGTTAGGTCAAGTAGCAATCATTAAGAATCCAATTCAAAGAAACATATTAAAAGTGGGAAGCAAAGAGTAGAGATTATTCAGTTTGTTTATATGGCATACAGGGACAAAGAGATTCAGTGTCTGCCCCCCTGACTTTGCGATTCTCCCCCTAAGTCTTTGGACTTAAGGGAGAATAAAGTTCAAATAGAGGCCAAGGATATAGAGATATGAGCCATCATGGTGAGCCATCATGGTGTGGCTCCACCCATGAGTGATCCATCATTGGTTGCTCTTCACTCTCATCCTGCTAGATGTTCTGACAAATTTTTAGACCTGTGTGAAATCTTTTTCCAGAGACTCTATCCTCAAGCTGGCACATTTTCCGTCTTTTAGCATGAGATTCCTGGGGAAATTCCCACTTCTTGGGGTCCATCATTTCAATTGCTTGAAAGACATGTGTCTTTTTAGAGATACTTCAGAGTCTAATGGTATGTGATTTGAGGAGTATGTGCTTAATGCATGCAAGGTGATGACTTTTGTCCTCAGTACCATATGGGGTCTACACACACATATATAGGAACATACACAGAAAGAGACACACACTCACACAGTAACAGACACACACACATGCAAACATACACGTACACATATATGAACACACTCACACAGTAACACACACAGACACACAGACACACACATACAAACATACACACATATACATGAACATACACACAAAGAAACACACTCACACACAGATACACATAGACACACACACACATACATGCACATACACACAAATAGACAAACACAGAGGCAAACATACACAGACACAGACACACACACACACAAACATAGAATTTATCCATAAATTGAAGAAGATGCTCTAGGAATCAGGCAAAATAGAATCATTTTTCCACAAAATTTGATCTTGAGTTTTTTTTTTCCCCTTAGGACAAAATGTTCATATATTGAAATATCAAATCAAGTTGATGCCGTGTGTCTCAAAGGCCTGGAGTACTCAGCATGTCCTAACTTACAAAGTGTGGGTGATGCATGATCTCTTTTCTTTATTTCCTACATCGCAGACTCACACAGTGCTACTGCCTAGTGGTATTGAAGTCTTTTACAGTTATGCTTTCCAATTTGACTTTAAGTTTTTATGCAACTAGAACTTACCTTGTAAGAAGAGCAAGCTTCTGATGGCTGCAAAAGGATCACTGTACATTTTATAATAGACTTTCTGTGGGCAAAGAAATAACATGTCTCTTGTTTCCCTGTTAAATGCAGTGATGTGGGAGCTAACACATACTGGCCTGGACTGGTCAGGGGGATCTCTATGGATATAAGAGTTTAAATCAACTCAGTTCTTTATGAAAATACAGTTGTAACAAATATCTATATATCATGTTGAGGCAACATATTCTTCAATAGAACTTATTGCCAGTATTTAGATTTTTGTTCTACTTTTGACAAATACATTCATAATGACACAAGACTCAAGTCTTCTGATGTAAGGTGTTGTCCTTTAAAGCAATTCTACTAAGAAAGGTAGCAGAATTAATAAATAAAGCCACAAGAACACTTTGTTTCCAGTAAGGATTAAGCTTGTTCCATTTTGTCCTCTGTGGTTGTTGACTGATTTCTGTATCTACATCATTGGCTCCAGTGGGAGTCATTTTCTTTGAAAGCTATTGTCCTTGTTTATTTTTCCCTCAGCTAATTCTCATCCAATCTCTTTGTCAGAGAGATCTGCCAAATGCTTCATTTCTTTTGTTAATGAATATAAACAAAAGCAGACAGTCTAGTTTAAAAAAGATGAAAACTAGGTATCTGAGGACTTTGGTGTTAAGTCCTGCTACTAGCATACTGTGTACCCCCCACACATTTGATCGATCTATAAGCAATGTTTCAGTTGTCAAAGCAGAACTAAATCATTCTAAAACTATAGGTTTTGTTACCATTGCACTTTTGAGTAATAGATATCTTTAGTGTGTGTGTGTGTGTGTGTGTGTGTGTGTGCACTCAGATAAAACAAAGATGCAAGTCAAAGGTGATAATAGCATGCTGTAGAAATAAGGAATACTCTGAGACTTGCTAAGCATAACCTTAAGTCCCAGCTTTTAAAGTCGTTTAGTTTTAGAAACTCTTTTCTTTAGAGGTAACATTGAGATGGTACAACTACACAAGTCAGCAGCAGAATAGGTTGGACTTGTGATGGTTAGAGTTAGAATGGCCTCCCATTGACTCATAGATTTGAATGGTTGGTCATCGGAGAGAGGCACTATTTTAAAGATTAGAAGCTGTGGTCTTGTTGGAGGAAGGGTGTCACTGCAGGATGGGCTTTGAAGTTTCAAAAGCCCAAGCCAGGCCCAGGGGCTCTCTGTCTTATTGCTGTCTGTGCTTTGTATATGGAGTTCCTAGCTACTTCTCTGTCGGTCTGCATGCTGCTATACTCTTGCCATGATAACGAACTAAATCTCTGAAACCGTAAGCAAGCCCCAATGGAATGCTCTTTTTATAAGAGTTATATGCCCCAGTACAGGGGAATGCTGGGACCAGGAAGTGGGAATGGATGGGTTGGGGAGCAGGTTGGGGGAGGGTTTAGGGGACTTTCGATAGCATTTGAAATTTAAATGAAGAAAATATCTAATAAAAAAAATTTAAAAAGTGAGCGTAGAAGAATGCGGGAGAAGGTTTTTCATTGGAATATACGTTGCACATTTATGGCGATTCTGAGAGTGAGGGCAGACTTCTGCCAGGCTCAGCACAACCTTTCCGCTGACAAGTGAGCTTGGGGTTATACGTGCCATAATTAACATTGTCTTGACGACTCTGGACACTGAGACTGGCCTCAGAAGTAGTAGGCTTTTTTAAATTGCAAGCATCTTCTTTTAATGACTCCAGTAAAATTAAGCATCAAGTAAACAAAAATGGAGAAGAACCTACACTTTTAACTTGTCTCACTAGTGCCTAAATGTAGTGTAAAGGCTGCTTAAATTTTGTATGTAGTTGGATTTTGTTTTGTTTTGTTTTGTTTTGTTTTGTTTTGTTTTGTTTTGTTTTGAAGCTGAAGGTATCCATCTGCAGACATTGAGGCTCAAATTGAATTTGGATTCTTAATACTTCTGTGTTGAAGAGAGAAGCTTCATAAGGAACAACCAAGTTGAATAGAGAAAATAGTGATCAGTAAAAGGCATTTTAGTGGTCTTTTTAATGTTTTCTGCTGTTGATGCAATTGTTTTGATTTTTAGCTAAATGCAAATACATTCCTGCCTTATCCCAGAAAATGAAAAATAATGCATTTGAAACTGTTTCTAGAATTTTAAATTTGAAAAATGATGATATAATGCAGAAATTCTTACTTCAGAGCATGACAATAGATTTCTTTAACAAAGACTCAAGATCAAATTTCTTACCTAAAAGTTTAGGTTAACTGTTGACTCCTCAAGGGTTTTGATCAATACCACCCAAACCTTTTCTACTTGACATGCTAGAATTTTGGGGTGTGTGTGTGTGTGTGTGTATTTGTTCATGAGCACAATACCTCCCATGGGGGTCTGCACATGCAGGTGTCCACCAGCATCAGCCTGCCTGAGATAGTGTCATTCCTGGTTCTGGGGAGAAGGGTGTGTGAAAGAGAATAAAGCAGCCCTTTGTCTTAAAGAAGACTAGTGTTAATTGTTCTCAGAACTGGACTTTTTTTTTTCCCCTCAAAATTAAAACTCTTTTTCTTTTGGATTTAATGAAGTATTGCTAACTGAAACCAGTTTGACTTGTGAGAGAGGTTAGACTGACAGAAGGTGTGCAGCCTGATTTACAACCAAACCCTGAACCCTTTTGAAGAACAATAACACATATTTTACATGAAAAAAAAAAAGAGTTGTCTTGGTTGTGGTATCTCTTCACAACTATAGAACAGTGCCTAAGATTTCTTCTATTGTTGAGATTCTGGGCAAGATGTGTTTCAGGTCTGAAGTATAATATATTTAGAGTTCATATTAATGTATCTTATTAGAAAGCATATTGTATATTGTACTGAAATCAGAAAAAAAAACAAATTTGATATGCTATTGTATTCTTAACATGTTTTATCTTGAGTAGATTAATGAATTCTAGACATATTTTACTGTAGTAAAGTAAGTGCAATAAAAAGAAGAAGTGATATGTTGGTTATTGTCAAAGTTCTCTTTTGTTGCTATATACATAGAGCAATCTACCTTACTACAGCCATTTCGATAAAAATCAGTAATGCTCCTGACATCAAACTATAGTTGGTGCTGATGAGTTAAAACTTAAAAAGAAAGAAGAGAAAAGAAAGGAAGAAAAGAAGAGAAGAGAAGAGAAGAGAAGAGAAGAGAAGAGAAGAGAAGAGAAGAGAAGAGAAGAGAAGAGAACTTCCTGTTAAGTTAAGATGGAGTCTTAGGGTCTGCATACTACATCCTGCCTGAAATAATTCTTTAAAAAAACAATATTTAAGATATGGTAGTTCTCAATGCAGTGGTTATTGGGTTCTGAGTAACAGCAATGCTTGAAATATGGATTCAAGGTAAGTCCTAGCAGCACCCAAGTTTATAAACCTGAAACAACTTGTAGACTGTACACAGGGAGAAGAAAGGCAGGTGGAGTAACAGATTTCTGGAGTTAAGCTTACGAAATGGAGAACACAGTGGGAAAATGATTAGCTGAAGTTCAGAAGACAGGGTTGGAGATAAACACTGGAGTTTTAATTTCAGAAAATTCTAATGATCTTCAGAGTTTCAAATAGCCAACACAGCTTTGATCACGTAGTACAACTGAAGAAACAAACTTAAGGCTGGAGAAAACCGACAGAGTGGAGTAGAAGTCAGTAACTAACATCACACAGACTTTGATATAATGCCTGTTGCCATGAGTGAGAATGGAAAACTTCCTTGGTCATAGCTCATTGGGGAGAGAACTTAGGAAGGTCTTGACTTTGAAAACAGCATAAACATCCCTTGAATGCATATCATTCTAGTCCTGGTTGATGTATGTATTCAATAACTGGTAAACATAAGAAAGAGTAAGCATCATCAGGACTGTGCTGTCTCCCTGACAAGTGCTGCAAAAACTCAGGTACCACAATTGATGATTTCAACTGCGTAGTAAAGAGGAAAGAATCACACAGACACATAGTAAAGTAAAAACCACCACATCTGAGCGATAGAAAGAAGTAAAGAGGACACTGAACTGGCATAAGCCCAAAGGACTCAGAGCTATAACAAAAACCTATCACTCCTACTGTTGGAATTAAAGAGTGTGATGAGAAAGAATGGGGCTGAAAATTTATTTGAACAAACAAAGGCTTCTAATTTCCTTAATATGGCTACAAACAAAGCCTTACAAACTGAAGAAAATGAATGAACCTAATAAGCAATTAACTAAATGTGATAGATTCTAAGATATACCATAGTGAATTTTCTGAAAAATAAGGAGAAAGGAAAAGACAGCCACACTGTAAAGTCTCATTAAGTGAAAGGCTTCCCGAGTTCTCTAAAGGACAGGTGGTGGTGGAAGCAAACATTGTAACACTTTCCTGTGAACAGGAAGTACTTAGGGGAACTATATTGTAAATGAAAGGGACATAAAGGGAAATATGCTTTTATGTTATGGTTATATAATTCAAGAGCTAGAAAACCCAATAAAATCACTATGCAAAGATACATGCTAATAAATACCATAAATAGACCATAAATAAAGAAGGTTTGTTTTTTGAAAATTTCCACAGAGGTATGAAGAAATAAAAGGGAGGAAAAGCAGAAGCAATAACAAAAAATAAGATGATGACAAAATTAATCTGAAGTAAGATGAGGTTATTTTTAACATTTCCATGATTACATGAAATGTGAATAGCTGAAATATATCACTTCGACTTGATGTTGATAGAACCAGAGACTATGACTCTGCTGTTGTCACAAAATGTCTTGTTAACTACAGTGATGTACAGAGGGTGGGAGTAAAAGGATGGAAGAGCAAAGACAATACAATTGTGAACTCTAAAAGAAAAGGCAGGAATGGATCCATTAATATTAGATAGACTCCAGAATTCAGACAATTACCAGGCAGAGAGAGTGATATTACATAAGGATGAAAGGGTCAATCCACCTAGACACTGCTATCCCAGATAGTGTGTATCCAGGCAACAGAGCTGCATGATAGCTAAGCTAAAATTAAAAAAAAAAAAAAAAAGAAAGAAAGAAAGAAAGAAGAAATCCACAATTATAGCTAGAGTCCTTAATATTCTTTTTCACACAATGAAAAGAGTAACTAGACATCAGCAACCAAATTAATCAATTAATCTAATCTGTGTTTGCAGACAGCTCTATCAAAACCCAGCAGGACAGATGTTCTTTCCAAGTACTCACAGAAGATGTATTAAGACAGAAATTAGAACATGAGATCCGTCCAAGAGTTCTATATACTGTAAAATTATCTTTAAAAATTGAAAAAGTTATCTTTCATATTTACTAAACATACTCTCAGCATTAGGATGAGACTGGACTAATGCAGCATTACTGGGCAGACTTTGGTGAGAGGTTAAACTACAGAGAGATAAACACATGTGCCAATCTTGCCCACACATCCTGTTTATACAGGGCTCAGAAGATAGCAAGATTTTATATTGAAAACCTAAGTATAACAAATTTATTTCCCAGAATACATGAACCATGAAGCCTCAAACTATTAACTCTGCTTTACAGGAATATGGCCAACCCAGGTTACATTTACAACCCAATACAACCACTAAAGCAACCATATGAAATGACACACACACACACACACACACACACACACACATACAAAACACACCAAGGAGAGAATCTATAACCAGAAACACACTCAGGAATCTTAATGGAGATGAAATAGAGAGGAGGAACAAATAAAACTTGGAAAGTTGAAAATGAAGTCACTTTATGGTTTTAAAATTAGTAACAGTGATAAAAGTAACAAGTATCAATACCACAGTTAAAAGACTGTTTTATAACAGACAATACAAGTTCAACTATTTACAACTTACAGAAAGAGAGCTTCCCATGTAAAATATAAGAAGGTTAAAAGGACAAAATAAGATACACTATGCTAACATCAAAGAAATATGAAGCAACTATCCTGATATAAAGTAGCACAGAATTCAAACTGCAATCACCAGGAATAAAGTGGATCCTGCCCACTGGGCTAAAGGTAATTTTATTATGAAGACATAATAATACTAAACATTTGTGAAGCAAAGATGCTTCAATAACCAAAACAGATCCAATTTCAATCTATATAATTGAAAGAACAACCTACAGTCTGAGAACCCAGCATGAGTCACCAAATGGATAAGAACAAAAGATTCAGGAAAGTACAAAAGACCTGTGCAAACTTTTCCACCAAGAGGACCTAGTTTATAGTTCCTGAATATCTTAGCTGGTGTTGGCTGAATACACTTATTTATTAAGTGGATAGAGAACATTTCAAAGCTTGGTAATATTCTGTGCCATCCAATGAGTGTCAATAAAGAGTTAGAGTTATATAAAGTATTCTCTCAGACTACAATGAAATGAAGCTAGAAATCAGTACCAATTCTCTGGAAAATCCCCACGTACTTAGAAAATAAACAGAGCACTTATAACCAGCTCATTGGTCAAAGAAGAACTCAAAAGAAATATTAAAATGTGCTTTTGAGGTGAGTGGAAATTTAAAAATAGCATACAAATTTGTGGAATGTGCTAAAGCATTAAACAGAAGTTTATAAAATCCTGTGTTATGGAAGGTTCTAGGAGCCTATTTAGATAGAGACAACTGCAGAAGCCACAATTAGTCAAAACTCAGAGAGCTAGCTGACTGCAGGGTTCCTAGCCCCAGCTTACATCTGTAATACAAACATTCACCTAATTTTCAGGGGACTTCTGGAAAGAAAAGGGAAAAAATGGTAGGAGGCAGGCAGTTGGGGAGCCTGCTAGGACACTGTATATTTTACATATGGCAGAGAAGCTGCACTCATGAAATCTTAATAACATGTATGTGATGGTTTGAATATGCTTGGCCAGTAAGGATTTGTAACGTTGGGGTGTGGCTTGTTGGAGGAAGTTTGTGTAACCTTTGAAGTTCCACCCAGGTCAGACTGTTACAGACTATGGAACTTTTGAAGTTGGATGAAATGTATTTTGCATTATGCTTTGTTTAGGTGTGGTGCCTATAGACTCATGTGTTTGAACAAACCTATGGGAGTCAGGGAATAAAATGTGGTGGTTTGAATAGTCTTGGTCCATAGAGAGTGGAACTGTTGGGAAGTGTGTGACCTTGTTGGAGAAAGTCACTGTGAGAGTGGACTTTTGAGGTCTCTAGTGCTCAAGCTATGCTAAGTACGCTACAGCATCTCCTTCTGCTGACTCGGATCAAGATGTAGCTTTTTCTCCAGCACCATATCTGCTTGCCTGCTGCCATGGTCCCAACAACGATAAAAATGGATGAGGCCTGACACTGTAAGCCAGCTCTGATTCAACACTGTCCTCCATAAGAGTTGCCTTGGTCATGGTGTATCTTCACAGCAATAAAAGCCAAGCTAAGACAATATATATATGAAAATTTACATATTAGTTTCATAGAATGATACATATAAGTCTTAAGAAATTAAAAATAAATCAAATCAATTGCTAACATTTTGACTTTAAGAAATAGAAAATAAGCAAAAATAAGCAAAAAAAAAAAAAAAAAAAAAAAAAACCAACCCAAAATAGGTTGAAGACTAAAATTTTATAGAGCAGAAGGAAATATAATGACATAAAAATTGAAAAATGCAGCTGGGTGTGATGGCACACGCCTTTAACCCCAGCACTCGGAAGGCACAGGCAGGTGGATTTCTGAGTTTGAGGCTAGCCTGGTCTACAAAATGAGTTCCAGGACAACAAGGGCTATACAGAGAAGCCCTGTCTCAAAAAACCGAAAAAAAAAATTGGAAAAAAAATTGAAAACAAAATTGAAAAATGCAGAAAAGCTTACTGAAACCGAAGCTTTTGAAAATTAATGAAATAAATTTAATAAAATAAAGATAATGAAATAAAAGTTTTTGAAATTAATGAAATCAAAAGTCAATAAACCATTCTTCCAGAGAACTCATAGAGGTCTAAGCATCAAGAAATAATTCACAATATTCTATCTAAGGAGGCAATACTAGGCATGTAAACAATAATGGAGCCTGTTCTGGTGCCTGCCATCAGTCCAATTGGTTCACTAAAGAAAAACAGATTGTCCTTCAGGCCCCACATTTGGGCTGTAAGAATGGTTATCCAAAGAAATAATTCTCACCTCAATGGAATAAATGGTGGTTTATTCTGGAACACAGTATGAGTGATAATAGCCCAGGCACATATATTTAGGACTTCCCAAATATAAATCTCCAACAGGAAGGTAGTTCCATGGAATTTTATAGTAACAAACCAAAGAAATTTATAATTCAAGGCAATTTTAAAAATAAATCATTGGAAACATCAGAGAGGCAGGTAACAGCAAGACAAGAAATCTTTCCTACAGGCTTCAAATGTTATCAGCCCTTCTGTTGGTAGAGAACAGGATTTTTGGTTTTGTTTTGTTTTCAGTTAATACATTCCAAAGGACTTTGTTTATTCAGGGTGTTAGGTGTGATACAGAGGTAGGCAAAGAACAAATCTTTGGGAGGCTAAAAGTAGCCCAAGAATTATAATTAGACTTCCAGTTCAGCAACTTTCCAAACTCTCCATAGTCAGTGAACTTTTGTCAGTTGATCAGCCTATGCAGACAGCTTAACAGAAGCATTAGTGCCTTTGTAAGAGGGAAGATCTGAGCTTGTAGCTTTGTGGAGAGCTTTTGGGGTTGATTCTAGAAATAGGGCAAGAATTTGACATTGGGCTAGGACATGGAAGTTGGCTCAGATAAGAATATTTACATTTGGGCTATTACAAAGCTCAAGGTAAATCCAGTTTTTGGATGTGTGGCGTTCTTTTTATCTTGGACATCCTGATAAGCCCCTAGAAACAGTGATTATGGAACTTTGTTTAATGCCTTGTTTTTTTTCTTTGATTATTTGTGGTTTTTGGCTTGTTTGTTCCCTGATCTAGAACTGACCTTATTATTTGCATGTATTTAAAATGGTATAAAAGTAGACTGGGAAAAAATAAACTAAAGAATACTAACAGATATGAAAACACCATAGCAACACTCCCCTGATTCCTGAATGTGGATGGGTCTTTGAGATCCTGTTTATTCTCTGTCTCCATGCTTTTTCTCCTGGCTTCAGGAGCTACATCCCTATTGACAAATCTCAATTCTGTCCACAAATCTTTAATTCAATTCTGACCATGGATTCTTAAGGAGAATTGCCTCACATATACATTTATGAGAGTAATTCTCTCTCCACATAACTTTCTATGTCAGTCCACACCACTAACATATTCCTCACACAAAACAGAGCTAGACTGAATTCCTCTCCTCTAGTTTAAGTCAACATATGACTCCTATTCCTCTCCTCCTAACCAGTCTAAGTAAATGAACTTGTCCCTAGCCCCCATACATTTCTCGCTCCATAGGCCAGGTACCCAGATTGATCCGAAACTCACTATATAGACTAGGTTAACCTAAAATTCACAGCAACCTTCTTGTCTTCATTCCCAGGGTTCAGGGATTACACACATGAGTCTACATGCTTAGCTTCTACTGTTTCATAAACTACTGCATTTCCTGCAGCAATCACGGCATAATCAACAGACAGCATAGGCAGTTTCCTGGGTTCTTTCTAAGCATCATAGGGTCTAAGCTCCTGTTCTTGCTCGGGCCCCCCTCCTGGCAGGAAAGTCCTCCCTGTTGGCCTGACTGAATCTGAATCACCCAAGACTGGGTAAAGAAACTGTGACTATCTCACTGTGCACATTGCTCTTTTACTTCAACCTCAAAATGTGTAAAGATTTGGAGCTCACTGGAAGTAGCTGGAAAATGCATGGGATGATTGTGACACATGATGATAAGTTCATTCTGTAGGAGGCAGTGATGTTCGTAACAAACAAACTGTGCACATCTCTGTATCACTTCACGTTGATTTTAGACTCCTTGGTATTGACTTTGACCTTCATTTTGCATGTGAACTAAAACTCTCAAACCAGTTTCTAGGATAGGGTGACAGCACACAAACCAGAACTTTAATGTACTGCCCTACCCTAAATACACACTGGCCTCTGAGTGTTCAGGAAATGCCATCTACACGCAGCCAGGATGTTAGAGCTAATGAAACCCTAACTACCTAAAAACAAATACACATCATAATTAAAAATGAAGAATAAAGACAAACTCCTAAAGTGAGTTTTTTAAGACCTACAAGAGAGTAATAGCAGGTGTGATCAAAGGCTAGCACAACCATCTCAGGAATTTGCCGTTTCCTTAGGTTTGCAACTCATGAGTATAGACTGTTGGGCAGCAACACAGGACACATTTCGTTTGCTTTTCCAATTTGTTTCCCAGCCTGGAGGCAGAGGATTTGTTACAGGACTTAGTAATAAACCATTTTGTCAGCATAGAACTTTTCTTGGATTAATTTAGACAGTAAACATTTTTAACAGTTAAGGGATTTCTAATGCAAGGATAAGGAACTGAGCTCCATCTGACTGTCCTATAGCCCTGGCCAAAATGATAACTGAAAACAGAGTCATAGAGAAAATTATATCTGTATGGGGAGCAGTCTCCAAATACTGCCTTTATTTTTCGCTGCTGGAAATAAAATGATTGCCTTGCTCAATAGTGAGATTTTTCTGTTTTAGAATAGATTGATCATGGAGGCTCAGCAGGGCAACTGTATCCCATTGTGCCCCTGGAAATGTAATAAAGGATCAATCCACATCCCACATTTTCAATCTTTTTGACTACTACTCTGAGAGTTCCTAAAGAATTCCATTTCCTTTCCTCATTTTTAATATCACACAAGGGCATTTTCTTCAAGAAGCATTCGACAGTCTGTTTAATTCAGCATTATCTTTGCTTGTTGTGTATAGCTATCTACAATAAAATCACATATTGAACAATTAACTTTCTAACATCAAAAGTAATGATTGACAAAATTAAGAGGCAGTGAAGAAGTTCAATTCCCAAGAGGTCACTCAGTGCGGTATTTGTATTTTACTAAATGAATTGACAGTCACATAGTTACCAAATTACTGAACAGACAAAATTAAGAAGCACCACTCAAGGAAAATCATCAAATTGCTAAAGCAAATAGTATTTATTTGATTCTTGATGGATTATGCATCTATTGTATAAATAATTTTCCTTTTTGTTAATCAGATTAACAAATGTGACACACATAAAATATATTTGAGAACAGAGCAAACACATATTACATTCACTTCTTGTACTATTATTGTTGATTTTTAAAATCTCCTTGACATGAGAATAGAAAACTTACAAAATTTTTGCTGGACTTTGGATGAATACAATATGAATTTCTTTAATATTCTAAATGTTATTGGCCAAATATGCTGGCTATTTGCAAATTTATCACACATCATTTCTACTCACAGTTTATTAAAAATTTTTATTGTCAAAAAATTGGCTTGCTATTTTGCTGAATTATTTTGCTTGCTTAATCCTCAAACAAATGAAATAAGAGAAGTTTATTGGCTTTGCTTTACAGAAAAAGAACCCAAGAGTAAAGTAATATTCCAAATAGGTGAATTACTAAGGCTAAGGCTCTTGCATGACTCCTTTCCTATTCCCATCATGCTTATGACGTAATGAGCTCCATGAGCTCATTCTAAAGATGATTAATAAGTGTGGCTCCAACTGGTTGGTCAACTTACTACAATTTAGTTCAGCAAGAATTGATTATTTATGTTGGAATATCAAAATTGATATCAGACACTCATTACATCCAACCCATGTCCTATAGTAGAATCAACATTGCCAGAGAGAGACATGAAAGACATCTGAAAGTGTGCCATGTAGGGATACTGTGAAATTAATGAAAATTTTTATGACCCTTTGGCTTCTATAATTAATTTCCTTGCATGTTCTACCCAATATGTTTTCATGCCAATTCTTGACACCATTTCATAAACATTTCAGTAAGATTTCTGGGTCTGCAATATTCGAACAACTATGCCTCACTTGGTAAGTTATATCTGGGATATATATATATATATATATATATATATATATATTAATTTCATATATATGAAATTAATTTACAAACATAAAACTTCTGAGAATAACCAACTCTTCTAGAAAACAACTTAGTTATCACTTGAAAAGTAGCTATGTTCTCAAATGAAGATCCCAGCTATGACTCAGGATGTGGTCTCCCATAGGAGCCAGGTGCCCTATGATGGTGCAAATCTCTCAGGATGTGCTCTCTCACACTGAGCCTTTAAAAGAAAGGCATTGACTAGTCAGATGAGCAGCTGCTGTGAATGTGATGCCAAGCTTCGGTGAAGCCCAGTCAATGAAATACTTGTTAAGGAACACATTAGCTCAGAGATGAGCTGGGGACGTGTGCTTTAATTGGGATTGGTCATATTTATTTTATCTCTTGTGCACAGTCTGCATTTCGTTCTCAGAAGGTCATTTTACACCAGACGATGTCTAGCAAGGTGTTTCCAAAGACACATGTGAGTCATATCGCTTAGAACATGACAGAACTCCCTGGGTCTGTTTACCCCAAGGGAAAAAAACAGTGAGACAACATCATCAGGACCTGGATATTTGCAGAATGTGTTGCTCTGAGTGTCTCCAAGAAGCAGTCAAAGCATAAGGAACAGCCAGTAACCATTGTTTGACTGAGTTCGGCAAATACAGTTAGAAATCTGTTGTTCTATGGGGATGGCATAGAGTTCTTGTCATATTCCAATGGGAATATATAGTCAAAGGAATGCCAGTCTCAGAAGGTCTGTGGTGACAACTGTGAGGACACAGAACCTGAGTGAGTTATGTGTCATTATGGGGGAGGCTGTGGGCTGCCCGAGCCGCACCTGAAAGATGGCACCTGCGGGATGCAGAGCTGGTGGTGTAAACAAGTCCATATTTGGTGGAGACGTGCCCCTGCTGCCCTGATTAACTGAAGCCGCGTGCCTTGTGAGGTGACATGGCCTGCCATGAGTGGATGGGGGCTGAGAGTATATAAGAGTGAGAGGCCCAGGGTTTGAGAGAGAGAGAGAGATGAAGGGAGAGAGATGAAGAGAGAGAGAGATGAAGACTGAAGCTTGCTGAATAAACTGCTGTTAGAAGAACTGGTGGTCGTGTCATTCTTGCTGGTCGAAAGCGGATGGGACATCATTAAGCTCTGATAACTGTTGATAGAGGAGACAAGTCTCCTGCTGGTGCCACTGGTGTTCCTGATCAAATCCTTCCCAAAACCTTACCTGGAAGAAAAGGAATGAAGGACAAGAGTAGTTGGGACAATCATCCAATCAGAATGTAGCTCCACCATCTAGTGAAGGAGGGATATGAAAGCTGGCTTGGTAAGTCTCCCAGTGAATATTCAAGTCAGTGTCACATACCAGAGGAGGAGCCATCTGTTTGCCAAGTGTCACTATTGCTGAGAGCATTCCTGTGCAAATGCACTTTCGTGAAGAGGTTTGTGGTGTTAAGTATGCTTTTTCAGTCAGAGAGCCAGATGTACATTCTCTTGCAGGCCATGCCACAAGGCCACACAGTTGATCAAAGTACATTCCTTAAGGCATGGGACTGAAGAAAGAGACCCCTCATAAGGGCATTCAGATGGGAGGCAAGTAGAAAGTCAAATTTACAAGGTTTGAATGCTTTAAAATAGCGTGAGATCTGCATGGGCATCACAGGATTCCACATGACAAGATAGTACAAGAGGCTTGAGGTCACAGATACAATTAGGAATTTCTGGCTTCTAAGAAAGAGCCAGAACCTATCAGGCATTACCCTCCAGGTCTCACAATATGCTCTCATCTGATTGGGAGCTTTCTACAAAGTGTTCAACTTATTATTATCTAATCTATAAAGTTAGGTGCATGCTATTTATTAACTGACACACATTACTGATAAATTGAACAAGCATAAGTCAGGAGATGATAGTGCATTGATTCGGATAGCATATCTTCTTTCTCCACCTGCTGTAATTTCAGTAGAATAGCGATAGGTTAATCACAAAAAGAACTTTGTCCTCCTCTGGGTAGGACAGTTATTTTTTGAAACACCAGAAATAGTCAGTTAATATGAATCAAATTATCCATCTGGCGGTTTGATGCCCCTTGGTGTCTAATTCATTTCTGCAAATGTATTGCTCCTGCATCCTGAGGGGAGGATCATTAGGTTCAATGCCATGGTCCATGCAGATTGTAATTGATATCTGACTAGCTTTAGGATGATCACTTTTAAAATAATACTTTGTATTTTCAAAATCATGCTTCACAATTTCAAAATTTATAGACAGAAAAAGTGAACTAAACAAATGAAATCCAGAGAACGTTTTTTGTTTAGGTCTTGTGTGTGGCTTAGGTATACACAATACAACTTTGTAACTTGACTGGTAGATTTTACAGTGGAAGTAAGTTTAACTGAAGTGATCGTCATGTATGGATAATGATAGCCATCTTGACACCTTTAACTTTTGGGACAATGAATGAATTATAGTTCCTAAGGAGAAAAGTACTTATGCTTTGAAGCTTTGAAGTAATGCCCCTTGCATTTGAATGTAGTGATTAAATATTAAACATCTGGTTGAGCTGTGTGTGTAAGGAACTGGTCATATTTGCATATGAAAGATCTCTGACCCTAACTGTCAAATTCTACAAGGATCATCACTCCACTGATCACGTGTCTCACTACCTCCGGCTTGATTGGTGTTAGGCTCATTCTAGATGAGAGCACTAAAACTCATATTACTTCTGTGCTTAACAAACCCACCACCAGCCTTGCACAGCTTCCCCAGCCTTTCAGTCCTGTTGGCTTTTATCCTCCCAGTACCCTTCTCTCCAGAGTGCATGGCGAATGTACTGACCACCCACACACCTGGCTCCACGTATAAAACAAGCTCCGTTCTCTACGCAGAACCCTGTTCCTACCTTGCTGTTCTTACCTAGCAAACTTATACCATGCTGCAGAGTGAGGTGTGGCTGTCTTCCTTCAGAATATGTCTTCTTTACTTGAACTCCATTGCTTAGTCTTGGCTCAATGCCAGGTCTTCTGTTCCATACTCAGACTTTCTAATTCTTTTAAGATAAAATTCAAATACTAAAACAATTTGTCTACTTAAACTTGAAATTCACTAAATTCTCATTTCCAACATTTCCATCAGCCAAAGCTCCATGTCTGCATGTTGTTCTTTTCCTCTTAGTTGCTCCAGGCCTGATGCACGATATATATGGCAAACATGGCAAATGTGCATATGTATATAATATATGTAGAGATATATAATATATAGAGATATTTATATAAGAATATATATAATATATATCTAATATCTATAGAACAATATAGATAAAGTACATTAAGTCATATATTGCATTGTCTTTGGTAGTCACCAAATGGCTGTAGACCCATGCTGTGGTTTTAATTTGTATTTCTTAGTGACTAATAGTTTAGAAGATCTTTATTTGTTAAATTATTGACTATTTGGAAAATGTCTAATCAGAATTTTGTGCATATTTTAAAACCAGATTAATTTGTAGAGCTATTAAGTATCTACTAATATTTAGGTATAAATCTTATCAATATATAATTTCAATTTTCACTTGTTATTCAAATGTTTTAAATTTTAATGAAATTCTGTTTATCTAGTTTTTTGGGTTTTTTGTTTTTTTGTTTTTTGGTTTTTTTTTTTTTCTTAGTTATACACTTTTATGCCCTAATGGTGAAGAATGAACTCTACCTCATGGGCCTCAGGTCCTAACCCTGCTTTGCTTTAAGTTCTTATATCTAGGTTTTTGATCAATTTGGCTTATTATTTATTTGTGTTATAAGAAAGAAGACCATCTTAATTTTGGGTGGCAGGGAATATATTCAATCTCAATACCATTAACTGAAAAATTATTCAATCTCCTCAATACTGTTAACTGAACAATTATCTGTTCCCTCATTGATAACACACTCAAAGTTAACATTTTTTATTATTTTTTATTAGATAATTTCTTCATTTACATTTCAAATGCTATCCCAAAAGTCCCCTATACCCTCCCCCTGCCCTACTCCCCTACCCACCCACTCCCACTTCTTGGTTCTAGTGTTCCCCTGTACTGGGGCATATAAAATTTGCAAGACCTAGGGGTCTCTCTTCCCAATGATGGCCGACTGGGCCATCTTCTGCTACATATGTTGCTAGAGACACAAGCTCTGGGGGTACTGATTAGTTCATATTGTTGTTTCACCTATAGGGTTGCAGACCCCTTCAGCTCCTTGGGTACTTCCTCTAGCTCCTCCCTGTGTTGCATCCAATAGATGACTATGAGCATCCACTTCTGTATTTGCCAAGCACTGGCATAGCCTTACAAGAGAGAGCTATATCGGGGTCCTTTCGGCAAAATCTTGCTGGCATATGCAATAGTGTCTGCATTTGGTGGCTGGTTATGGGATGGATCCCCGGGTGGGGTAGTCTCTGGATGGTCCATCCTTTCGTCTTAGCTCCAAACTTTGTCTCTGTAATTTCTTCCATGGGTATTTCGTTCCCTATTCTAAGGAGGAATGAAGATTGGGCAAATGGATGTATCTGGAGGATATCATCCTGAATGAGATAACCCAATCACAAAAGAAGTCACTTGATATGCACTCACTGATAAGTGGATATTAGCCCAGAAACTTAGAATACCCAATTAGAATACAATTTGTAAAACACAAGAAAATCAAGAAGAAGGAAGACCAACATGTGGATACTTCAAAGTTAATATTTTTAAGTGCAAGGTATTATTATTGATGTTTCATTGGCCTGTATATAAAAACGCACGCGAGAGCACATGCACACACACCATTTTTGATTACTGCAAGTTTATGAAGAACTTGGCTGTGAATATTAGATCTCCAATTTTGCTTTTTCCAAAACTGGTTTACTCATGTTTGGGTCTTTACTCTTTCAAAGCACTACCTAACCTTTTGGTAGAGACCATGATGCATGAGACAGGATTGCTGGAAAGTAACGTGAAAATAAGAGAAAGGTGGGCATCTCTAGAAGAAGAATTGTTCTTTAATGAGAACAATGGAAAGGCTGCATTTCCATTCTCTGAAGAAACCATGTGCATGTGGTACGGGGGTCTTGGAGGTTTTTTTGGATGGAACAGATGGAACTTTGGGGGTCAAAGAATCTGTCTCCAGGTCAGTTCCCCCATAGTGTGTAGCTAGCTCTGAAGGATGGTCGGTACCAGTGGGTTTGGTGTGTGCATCTTTTGAACAGAAGCTTCCACAGCTCCTATCAGTCAAGCCAACTATTCTATCTGGAGCTTCTTAGCCCAATTGGATGTTTTTAGGGTTGTAACTCCTCATTCCCAACTCCCAGAACAGATAAAAAGAAGAGCGGGTAATGTATTCTTAATTGAATACTTCCTGCAGAAGGGGATAATGATGATGTATGTGGAGACGTGCAGGGTGCGATAGTCTACATTCCAAGGATCTAAAGGTTATAGGCCAGTTTGATTTCATATAGAAGGAGGAGAGCTTCAATTTGATCAGCTGTGTGGGGATTATTCAATTGTGTCATGGACTCAGAGAGAAAATTCTTAAGAATAATCATTACAAAGCTAAAAATGGATGATTTTGTTACCTAGTGAAACTGAGAGATTGTTCAGGATGATGGAAATGGAGGGAGATTATAAGTGAGAGAGACAGAGAGGAGGCAGTGAAAGGAGGTGAGTGTCCATATATAGGGACTTCCATATGGGGTTGGGAAAGAAGTTTTAATATATCCAGAAGGGCTGTAAGTATGTGGTAGGGCTGATTCAAGTCCAAAGGGGAAGGATGGCTTGATAAGTTAGAAAAGAGCAACAGCTTGCCATTAGCCAGAGCTCCTCCACAGCATCTGAAAGGTCTTCTGATAGATGTCAGAAACACATGGAGCTGTTGTAGAGGGAAAGCCACTCAGACAGCTTAATGTAGAACTCTTGTTTGGGTAAAGGGTCGTCTGGTTATTTTAATGGAGGTAGGTCCTGTAAACAAAACATCCAAAAAGACAGGGTAAAACCACAAGTATGATCCTAAGAAAGTAGAAATGACCAAGGAGAGGAGCCAGAGTAGGCAGGAATCAAATGGCCATCCATAGGAGGAAGCATGCCATTGGATTTTTGTCTGTTCGCTGTGTCTTTGAACACCATCTCAATCCAGCATCATTTCTGAAGGAGGGCACAAATCCTATCCTATCTAGTAGTAGTCAGATCTAGTCATCTTTAGTTTTGGAGTACTACAACAGCCAAAGAATTAAGTTGGCTCCAAGAGATGTTCAGCTGACCTATTTTTTTTTAAGGCTTCTGATTACTGCTTATACAAAGAAGCCTTCAGTTCAGCTGTTTAGCTCTGCATCCTGGAGAGTCAAGAAGAGGGATGAATAGCTCATCACCCTTTAGTCCTCCTTTCAGGGGTCATCTGAACTGCTTTAAAAAGTTTTGGGGTGTAGATCTTTCTAAAGTGCTTCAAGATGTCAAGAAGCATAGTGTAGAAAGGGCATTACTTAAAATGCCACAGAAAAGCATCCCTCTAAGAGGCCACAATCAAACTTAAAAGATGCAAAGCATCTATATCATGTAAAAGGTTAGAATTCATTGAGTGGGGTCACCATAGCTTCTTTGAACAAGAAAACAGGTGACTTTATACAGTGGCTGAACATTTCTAGAGATAACCCACAGTCCTTTGGGACCTCATGACCTTGGAGGGCCAAGGAACAATATTCTCCCCTTCAGTGCCTCTGAACATTAGCCTCCAAGTATGGTTATTAAACATTTAGAAGGTTAGTTATACCAGTATTTTTAACAATGGTGTAATATTTTAATACCTTGATATTTCCAAATAAACCTTGATTTGACCTGCATTTTAGTTGCCTTGTAATTGTTGATCTTAGACCTTAGAAACATTTATATTATATATGTTATCTCTAAGTATCTTCTTTGTACCTTAAATAACTTACTCAGACTTCACACCTTGCAAGAACTTTGTAGTTGTTTGTGTTTCATTCTGGAAACACTCACCAATCTTAATCTTCCTCCAAAAGTCTTTCTTTACTAAAATGATTTGCATATTTAAATATGTAGACCTTTTTGTCTTCCTACACTAGACTCAGTAGCATTAACAAATAAATTTATGTCATCTCTGGGAAATAGTGACTAAGCACTTTCTATACCCTTTGTCTAAGGTCCCAGTAAGAACTAAAGAAGTATTTCATTACAGTTCTCCCTCTGGAACCAATGATTTCCTTGCTTACTTACAGAGAATTAGTAAGGAGTTACCCATGTCCCAGAAACAGTCACAATGAAAAGTCTTTACTCAGTATATATGAGGACATTTTATAGTCACATATACTTTTTTTTTTTTTAAAGTTAGCATGATGGCTGTTCATCTACTCTCCTTTGAAGGAGTAGTAACATTTACCAAGACTAATGGCAGTCATTTTAGGCTGACACACCTGAAGCTGTAAAGATGGCAGTCCTTTAACATAGAATATAGACAGAATCACTGTATTGTATCTTGAAACACCAAGTTGTGTATTTATTTGTTTTTAAAGAGGCTTGAGTGGTAATATATACATATTATATTTATATATTTGTTATATAAAATTGACATATTAAATTAATATATTAAACTTTACATAAATTAATATATATTATTAATAAATGGGACTTCATGAATCTGAAAAGGTTCTGTATGGCAAAGGACACCATCACTCAGACAAAAAAGGCAATTGGGAGAAGAACTTTACCAAGTACACATGCAATAGAGGGTTAGTATAAAAAAACCCACTAATATAAAAAATAATTTTAAAATAAGGTATGAATCTAAACAATGAATTTTCAAAAGATGAAACACAAATTGTTGAAAAGAACTCTAAAAATGTTCAACATCCTTAGTTGGCAGGAAAATGTAAATTAAAATTACTTTGAGATTTCACTAGCCAGAGTGCTCAAGGTCAATGAAACAAGTAGCAGTTCAGGCTAGAGAAGATATGGAGTAAGAGGAACACTTTTCTATTGCTGGTGGGAGTGCAAACTTGTATAGTCATTATGCAAACAAGTGTAATGATTTCTCAGGAATCTAGAAACCAATCTACCACAAGAGCCAGCTACGCCACTCTTGGGCTGTCTTAGTTAGGGTTTTACTGCTGTGAACAGACACCATGACCAATGCAAGTCTTATAAAAACAACATTTAATTGGGGCTGGCTTACAGGTTCAGAGGTTCAGTCCATTATCATCAAGGTGGGAGCATGGCAGAATCCAGACAGGCATGGCACAGGCAGAGCTGAGAGTTCTATGTCTTCATCCAAAGGCTGCTAGTGGAAGACTGACTTCCAGGCAACTAGGGTGAGGATCTTATGCCCACACCCACAGTAACACACCTCGTCCAACCAGGTCACACCTATTCCAACAAGGCCATACCTCCAAATGGTGCCACTCCCTGGCCCAAGAATATACAAACCATCACATGGGCATATACTGAAAGGAATCTACAGCCAATTACACTTGCTCAAACATGTTCATTATATACCACAACAGACCAAAATTATTAATTTCACAGATAGACAGGTGAAGCTAGAAAAACAATATCTTGAGTGATGTAACCCAGACCCCCAAAAGAAAAATATTTAATATTTTCCCTTCTATTTGGATATTAGCTTTTAAAATTTCAATATGTGTATTGTGGTCAGAATAACCACAGAGTTTAGTTACCTAGTAAGGAACTGGGGGAGGGGGGAGGTGGGGGATGGAGGAAGGAAGGAGAAACAGAATGAAATGTTATGGAAAGATAATATGGAAATTAGGATGAAATCTAGCAGTTGAGCTAGTAAGGCATATTAAAAGAAACACTATATATGTATGTCTTTCATTCATGAATTCAGAACATTATAGGCAGGTACAGAACACACATGACCTACAATGAACTCAGAGCCAATTAACAAGTTTACAGCTACAGTCAAAAGTGCTCAAGGGAAATGTCCAAACAATTCAGGATACCCAACTATACCACTCCTGAGCATATACCCAAAAGATTCTCCAACATATAACAAGGACACATGTTCCACTATGTACATAGCAGCCTTATTTATAATAGCAGAAGCTGGAAAGAGCCCAGATTTCCGTCAACAGAGGAATGGATACAGAAATGTGTTACATTTTACACAATGAAGTAATACTCACCTATTAAAAATGATGAATTCATGGAATTCTTAGGCAAATGAATGGAACTAGAAAATATCCTGAATGAGGTAATCTGTAACACGTCTTGGTTTCCATTATCTCTTGACCCGCCTAGGTTCCCTCTTCTCTTTCAGCTCCAGATGCCTCTCAGGCTCGAACCCGGACATGAGAGCCACAGGCCAGCTCCAACAATTTGGCGTACCAAAGAGGGGCCTGGGAATGGCAGAAGACGCTGGAAGAAACACTGCTGGTATGGAGCTCCACAGACAGGAAATTCGTACCGGGGCACGAAGCAAGGGGTAAAAGGTTGCTAGGGGTGCAGTACAGTCTAAGCTGGAACAGCGCTGACCTGTGCTGGATTAACTTAGGTTCAGCAGTGATATCAGGATCTAGGAACGCAGCAGGCAGTCGGCTGCAGCTTTCAGAAGCTGCTTTTTAGGCGAGAGAAATAAAAGGGTGTAAATCAATGGAACAGGCAGATGGCCGCAGTTGGGAACTGCATCAGGTGGGAGGAAAGTGGATTTTGAAACTCCCTGAGACAGAGAGAAAATCGGGGAATCCCCTCTTGTGTGTGTGTCGGCCGGTGTCTTTGTTCTGAGTGTCTGTCCTATGTTTTCTGAAACGAACATGTGCTTGTTGTGTTGGTTTGTTGTCCGTGTTTCATCCCTTGGTTTTGAAGCATGGAGCAGTTTGAGTTTGGATCCGACTGAGCTTGGTTTCTCTGGTGTTTGCAGATGATGGGGTTTTCTGAAACTTGGTATTTGCAGCTGTCCTTTCAGGCTGTAAAGACCGGAGGACTGTGGTCAGCAGATGTGCTAGGAAGACCGCTGCTGCCCGGGGGACACCCTGGGAAGTGGGGAGAGCCAGGCATGCCTGGTAGTCTCTGGAGTCGGTCAGAGAGACAGAGTTCTGAAGTGGAAGCTTACCTTTCCAAAATCATCTAGTTCTTTTGCCTGCTTGTGGAGGATGAGAAAGGGTCGCATGTGTCTGGATCTGTTGGTCTCTGTTTTGTGTATTTTTGTGTATGTGTTTAAAGCTATGTGAAAATCTAGAGAAACGATGGTAACTCTCATAGGAGCCTTATACCCTGACTAGAGATGGTTTACACATGAGAGAACAGACTTAAGAAAAGCAGTACCTAGGGATAATTTGGTGAAAGAGAAAAAGAAAAAAATAAATAAACAGTATCACTTGGCCTTTGGAGCCCTGCACCTGTAGTTAGAAGTCTAGTGTGGCTGGAGAAGCCCCTGCTAGGAACTGATGGCTATTTTTCCTACAAAAATCTCTGTGCTTGTGATTATTGTGTTTAGCTGTTCACATGGTGCTTTTTATTTTATAATTATAGCTAGAAAAAATAAAATTCTCTGATTGGTCTACGTGTAGCGGCTTCATTTTTTTTCTTTCTTTCTTTCTTTTTTTTTTTTTTTTTTTTACTGGTAATGTGCTTTGCGTGTCTTCATCACAGGAGTATCAGCTCATAAGTTATTGGTTAGGATTAAATAATTGTAACATTGGTAACAGAAGGTTAGCCTTAAATTGGCAACTCAGGTTTGGAGTCTTTCAAACACGTGGCATATTAGAAACATTTTCTTATGTTCGAGTTAATTAATGCAAGTTCAGAGCAGCCTCGGGGAAGTTGGCAAGAAATCTCCCTTGTTTCACAAACTGTGAATAGGGAAGTTCTGAGAACCTCCCCCCTCCCTGCCTTCAGGAAAAATTCCTTTTAGCTAAAAGAGCACCTTTGCAGATCTACCCAGATGTTGTTCTAAATAAAGTTTAAATTCTAAGTTTATAAAAAGGGTCAATCAGGCTGTAGAATTTATCAGGACATTGTGATTTGACTTGCCTATGATAGAACCTAGTGGGGAAACCCCCACTCAATTCCCGATTCGGCGTGCACCCCAAAAAATCAGGAAGGACCATCTTATTGTAATTACATGAGGTCGCTTAATTATGGAGCTCCAGACCAACATGCATCCCACACAGAAGATAACGGATGTCAGCCACAAGGCTCAAAAGCTAGGGGATTTTATAGTGTAAGGGCCTTAGGGGTATGAAATTCAGCATAGCGACACACTATTGGCTTATTCAAACATCAGCAGAAAAATTACATGTACGTGCAGGGTGTCAGAGTTCTGTGAGTTGTTGACTCAGTTCAGATAGCCCTGTTATGTTTTCATATTCCCCTTTATCTTATGGTCAAGATGTTCCCAGGACTGTTTTAACTACAGGGCATACCCAGGTTTGTTTTGCTCTTTTCTCAGCCCCAGGCAGCCTCTAGGCTCACAAACAACCAGCAATTTCTTAGTACTTTACATGGCTTACAGGTCTTGAAATTTCATCTTTCTTTCAACTATTTTATATAAAGTTATTATAGATTTAAAAGTTTGTTTTTTCTTTTGCATCTGGATAAATGTAATGGGTTTGCTACTAGTGAGCTTGTAATCAAGAAGCTAAGAGTTTGAATCTTTCAGTGTTTATTGTTTACTAAGTGAAAAGTATTTTATTAGCTAATGATTTTTAAGGGAAGTTTACTTTAAATCCTTGCTCTCACACAATAAGCTTTTTAATTCTGGAAAGTAGCTGTTGCTCCAGTAAAGATTCAGAGGCAATATCTTTTTAATACTTAGGGAATCGCGGTACAGAAAATCCAAGAAGGAGAAATTGATTTGCTTCAAAATTTTATTTTCAAAAGCTTCCAGGAGATGTTAATTGGCTGAGACCTCACCTTGAGGCCTTAAAGCGACTTAAACCTCTGTTAGGTGCTATCTAGTGAGATTCAAGATTACTGATGAGAAACAAAGAGGCTTTACAGAAGGCAAAAGAAACTTCTGTGAGCAATTGTTATCAATTAATCATTTGTAATTAAGTATTACCTGCTTATTTTATTTATGTGCCCACAGCAATTCTTTGGCAAGAGAAAACATTGTTGTAAAATCATTCTTTTTCACCTCAAAGTAAAGTTTTAACATCCTCTTAAGGCCGCTGTGGTGCTAACAAAGAATTCTAAGATAATTCCTATAGTGACCCGTCCAGCAGGTCTAGTTATTCGAGGGGACCTCCTCCTAATAACCAAATGGGGGATAGAGAGAGACGAGGGTCTTGTACGAATAACGACCCGGAAACCGTTCTGAAGTTGTATCAAGACCCCCAAAATGTATTTGCCAGGCCCGAGGTTTAAATGTTCAAGCAAAAGGGGAAGTGCCTTTCAGCAGGAAGGATGGGGCAGTAGAATTGCACAAGGAAACGGGGAAGTACAGATACTTATCAGTGGGAGGGATGGGGCAATACAAGCAAAAGGAGAAGTATTTATGGGAGGGGGGGGCAATAGAAATTCTTTCTTTTGGCAGCTACACCGGGAAGCAGGAACTTGGTGGTATCAGGGTGTGGTCAGGACATCGGTGATGACCTAGGGCTGGAACCTCCCGTGGTTCTCGGAATCCATGTGTCGGTGGCCCGCTTTTGACCCCCTTTTCTTCTCAGGGGGAGAGGCCCAATTCAGAGATCAAGAGTTGTCTTAATAGCTCCCAACACTATAGTTTGGGATAACTATAACAAAAATTGTGTCTTAAGAACCTGACTAAGTGTCTGTTCCTTGTTTCAAACAGCAATTAATATGGTTATTACAGAATATTAGTAATTGACCCATTGCATACCATCATTTTAAATAATAATAGATGTGTTAAAATTTGTTTTTATACATGCTTCTGTGTCTTCTATAAATTCATGCATACGTGCATCCCAGTTACTGTGTTTAAAAACAACCCCTCTATGGAAAATAAGTAGATGTGAATTAGATCACATGTTTATTCTTTTGGGTTTCCTCCTGTTTCAGCACAGATAATTAAGTTGTGTGCTGTGGACGGTGTTTTAAAATGCTGAACAATTAAACCTTAATTTGTATATTAATAGTCAATATTATATCTCAGAGCTCACAATTGCTTAAGATTGTTCTTCCCTTGGATGCTATTAATTCTCAAATTCGCAATTGCTTATGCATATACAACTCATAAGAAAGAATGCTGTCCTTTTAAGAAGGCTGTTTTTGGACATTTAATAAATTGTTCTGTATTGCCTGGGCAAGACATCTTAAGGCAATGCCATGCTGGATTTATATCTCAGGCACTCTATAGGTCCTACATATAAGATGGATTGGATATATAATCTTATTCTTTATATATTCAAAACAGTTATGGTTTAAGATACTGTTTTGGTATTCTTGGAAAATGTGCATGTCAAATTGTAAAAAAAACTATTTTTTAAATTTTTATTTATTTATTTGCTCTTAGTGTCCTCAGTTCCTACTTATTTCTATATGATAGTGTTAATTCTTGAGGACATATACTTAATAAATTGCTGCTAATAAATGCTCTTATTTCTGATTTAACTATTAATAACTTTTCAAGCTTTCTTCTTACAACCTCTCTTCAAGAGAAACAATTGAAAGTGTACTTCATCACTGCCCATGTTACATTAATACTGACTATAACCGTCAAGTATTTGAGATGTTTTGTCAACAAATTATTAATTCTCAAGGACAAGGTATTGTGGAACTTTAAAACTCTAGCTTCTTAAAAGACAAAGAAGAGGGAAATTATATCCCCGTGCATATTATTTAATGTATTCCCATGCACATTATTTAAATCATCCTTTTATTTTAGAATTTTGAAATTTGGATGTCAAAGAACTTAATAAATGCCTTATAGTATCTTAAAAGGATCTACCTATTGGCATATGGCTTGATCCTGAACAGCTACCTTATTAGGAAAGGGAGAAGCATAGGTTCTCTCCACAGAATGCTGCAGAAGCATGACAGCTAATTGGTGTGACAAGACAGGTGAGTTCGCTCAGTGCCCTGACTGTAGTGACTAGGAAGTTGAATTGGGTACATGTTTTCGACCCATCCTTGTTTGCCATTTTTCCAGTTTGGACAAGCGAAGCTGCCTTGCTTCAAGCTTTTAAACCTTATGGTAAAAAGAACATCAGAGACTGTGTAATCTGACTTAAAAATATTAGTCACAAGAAAGAATTATAATGATTCTTCTCTTTCCCTCATTGTGACCAGTTATTCTAACTCAATCTTGGACTGGTCTAGTAATAATTCCAGTATTAGAGAATCCCAGGGAAGATAGCTAAATATTCTTAATTACCTAACAAAGTTAATTTGGAGCACAGCCTCCACCCCCAGAAAAGCTGCAGACTTTCTGCAATTCTCAAAGTCACCTCCCCCATACCTGGAGCTCTAAGTCTTACCTTGATCGTTGCTAATTTACAATTAAGGGAGTACCTGGACTTTCCCAAAGAAGCTTTTGTACTGTTGCTTTTCACTGTCTTGACTTTGTTTTTCAAGCAGGTCAGTCAACGCCCTTCAGCCTGACTACAGCAGGTGTGCATCCTCGCCTCCAACAGCGCAGGTGGCAGTTATTAAATCTTCATTGAGGAAGCATTCTAAGTACATATTGTGGCTTTGGTCTGACTTTGGGAATAAGGTTTGCTATGAGGGCCAGACAGCCTAAGACGGGCACCTAGATCTCAGAATCATATCAATCTAGATAGAGGTACAAATCACACACCACAGAGCCATGTAAAATATTGGAGGCAAAGGTTAATGTCTTAGAAGTAGTAGTCTTAACAATAGGGAAGGACATAACATATATTAAGGATAGAAAGGCAGAAATTTCAGATATTAGCAATAGTCACTTGGACACTTGGAATATTGATGAATTGGCCAGAGAGTTAAAAAATAACCTAAGTGCATTAAATCCCCTGTATTGGGTTCAATATATATTCCTACTTGCTATTATTAATGGCACTATTTTATTAGTAAATCATTGTGTTTCCACTCATCTTTAGAGCACTTCTGAGATCTGTAGCTATGATGAGGCAGGACATTCCTGAACTTCGGCAGAAATATAAGAAAGGGGGAAGAATGCTATGCACACTCCAGTGAATTTTTCTTGTCAGGCTGAGAGGCCTGGGAGCATTCACAAGGTAAAGAGTTTCACGGAAACTCACCTCCTGGAACTTTGGCGTTCTCGTACTCATACCCTATCCCCATGTTAGTCTGGTGTATGGATCCATGTGCTTTCTTTTAGAATTATCTTATTATAAGTGCCTTTTAAGATTGAATTCTGACATAGCTAAGCCTTCGCCAGTGTTCCAACTTTCTAGAAAGACCTTGAAGCCGGAAAACCTTGGAATTCAGTAGGAATTCAGTAAGGAAGTTACCTATTCAGTAACTAGTTAAGCATTACAAAGGACCAAGCCGGAATAGCTCTGGGCTAGTCTGCAGTGTGTTTACTAGAGGCAGTACCCAGTCTTACCCAAACACAATGGCCTGCGAATAGGTGGGTTTACCGTGAGAAAAGTTAGGGAATCCCACTGAGACAGGTTTCTTCACTGGGCCCAAAGAAATCAGGCAGAACTGTAGAGTATAAATAAATTTTGTACCTCAGTCCAGCTTTTTTTAAAAAATATTAATAACAGGGAGGAAATTATAACCTCCCTCCAACCTGAATCTGGCTGAGCCAGACCTCGACTTTGCTGCCACTAAGGAGATTACCTAGGGTGGAGCCTGCCTCCCTAGATCACTCTATTGTTCAGACACTGTCACTGTTCCTCTTCAAGATACTGCTACCTGCTGGGAGGCCTCTGAGCTATTCCTGAGACCACACCCTATCCTGCATGTGGTCTCCTACAGCTGGGCTCCAAGGATGAATTCCAGGAATGGGCCTCTCTCTCCTTCATAAGCGCATCCTCCATTAAACATTTGAGCCTTGAACAGATTAGTATGTCTTGGTTTCCATTATCTCTTGACCTGCCTACCTTCCCTCTTCTCTTTCACCTCCGGTTGCCTCCCAGGCTCGAACCTGGACATGAAAGCCACAGGCTGGCCCCAACAGTAATCCAATCACAAAAGAAGACACAAGGTATACACTCATTGATAAGTGAATATTATCTCAGAAGCTCAGAATACCCAAGATACAGTTCATGGATCACATGAAGCTCAAGGAGGAAGAACAAAGTGTGGGTCCTTCAGTCCTTCTTAGAAGGGGAACAAAATACTCACTGGAGCAAATGTGGAGACAAAGTGTGGAGCAGAGATTGAAGGAAATGTCATCCAGAGACTGTCCCACCTGGGGATCCATCCCATATACAGTCACCAAACACAAACTCTATTGTGGATGCCAAGAAAAGCTTGCTGAAAGGAGCCTGATATAGCTGTCTTCTGAGGGGCCCTGCCAGAGCCTTACATATACAGAGGAGGATGCTCACAGCGAACCATTGGACTGAGCAAGAGGTCCTCAATGGAGGAGTTAGAAAAAGGACTGAAAGAGCTAAGGGTGTTTGCAAGCCCATAGGAAGAACCACAATATAAACCATCCAGACCCCCACAGCTCCCAGGGACTAAGCCACCAACCAAGGAGTACACATGGCTCCAGCCGCATATGTAGCAGAGGATGGCCTTGTCAGGCATCAATGGGAAGAGAGGTCCTTGGTCCTATGAAGGCTCAATAGATGCCTGAGTGCAGGGAGGGTGGAGTGGTTGGGTGAGTGAAGGAACACCCTTATAGAAGCAGGGGGAGAACTGGAAAAGGGGATATCATTTGAAATGTAAATAAAGAAATATCCAATAAAAAATTATAGAAAGAAGGAAAGGAAGAAAGAAAAGAAAAGAAAGAAAAAAAGAAAAAGAAAGAAAGCTGACACAACTGGCGGTTAACATGTAGAAGAATGAGAATTGATCCATTCTTATCTCCTTGTACTAAGGTCAAATCTAAGTGGATCAAGGAACTCCACATAAAACCAGAGACACTGAAACTTATAGAAGAGAAAGTGGGGAAAAGCCTCGATGATGTGGGCACAGGGGGAAAATTCATGAATAGAACAGCAATGGCTTGTGCTGTAAGATCGAGAATTGACAAATGGGACCTCATAATATTGCGAAGCTTCTGTAAGGCAAAACACACTGTCAATAAGACAAAAAAGCCACCAACAGATTGGGAAAGGATCTTTACCTATCCTAAATCAAATAGGGGACTAATATACAATATATATAAAGAACTCAAGAAGGTGGACTCCAGAAAATCAAATAACCCCATTAAAAAAATGGGGCTCATAGCTAAACAAAGAATTCTCACCTGAGGAATACTGAATGGCTGAGAAGCACCTGAAAAAAATGTTCAGCATCCTTAATCATCAGGGAAATGCAAATCAAAACAACCCTGAGATGCCACCTCACACCAGTCAGAATGGCTAAGATCAAAATCTCAGGTGACAGCAGAAGATGGAGAGGATGTGGAGAAAGAGGAACACTTCTCCATTGCTGGTGGGATTGCAAGCTTGTACAACCACTCTGGAAATCAGTCTGGCAGTTCCTCAGAAAATTGGACATAGTACTACCAGAGGATCCTGCAATACCTCTCCTGGGCATATATCCAGAAGATGTTCCAACTGGTAAGAAGGATACATGCTCCACTATGTTCATAGCAGCCTTATTTATAATAGCCAGAAGCTGGAAAAAACCCAGATGCCCCTCAACAGAGGAATGGATACAGAAAATGTGGTACATTTACACAATGGAGTACTACTCAGCTATTAAAAAGAATGAATTTATAAAATTCCTAGGCAAATGGATTGACCTGGAGGGCATCATCCTGAGTGAGGTAACCCAATCACAAAAGAACTCACATGATATGTACACACTGATAAGTGGATATTAGCCCAGAAACTTAGAATACAAGATACAAAGCACATGAAACTCAAGAAGAATGAAGACCAAAGTGTGGACACTTTGCCCCTTCTTAGAATTGGAGACAAAACACCCATGGAAGGATTTAAAGAGACAAAGTTTGGAGCTGAGACAAAATGATGGACCATCTAGAGACTGCCATATCTGGGGATCCATTACATAATCAGCCTCCAAACACTGACACCATTTCATACACTAGCAAGATTTTCCTGAAAGGACCCTGATATAGTTGTCTTTTGTGAGACTATGCCTAGCAAACACAGAAGTGGATGCTCACAGTCAGCTATTGGATGGATCACAGGGCCCCCAATGGAGGAGCTAGAGAAAGTACCCAAGGAGCTAAAGGGATCTGCAACCCTATAGGTAGAACAACAATATGAACTAACCAGTATCCCCTGGAGCTTGTGTCTCTAGCTGCATATATATCAGAAGATGGCCTAGCCGGCCATCAGTGGAAAGAGAGGCCCATTTGTTGTGCCTCAGTACAGGTGAACGCCAGGGCCAAGAACTGGGTGTGAGTGGGTAGGGGAGTGGTGGGGAGGGCACGAGGCACTTTTGGGATAGCACTGGAAATGTAAATGGATAAAATACCTAATTTATAAAAGATAAAAATATAAAAAAAAAAAGAGAGAAGGGAAGAAAGAAAGAAAGAAAGAAAGAAAGAAAGAAAGAAAGAAAGAAAGAAAGAAAGAAAAAGAAAGAAGGGAGGGAGGGAGGGAGGGAGGAAGGGAGGAAGGGAGGAAGGGAGGAAGGGAGGAAGGGAGGAAGGGAGGAAGGGAGGAAGAGAGAAGGAAGAGTTCTATCCAGGAACAGAATTGTTCTTTCATAAGAGTAACTGGTGGGCTGGAATAGAATGAGCCCAGAGACATGAGTGTTTTAGGGGTTTATTGAAGTGAAGATGGGGAACTTTGGTGATGGGAGAGTCCATATGCATGCCAGTTCCTTGAAGTCTGGAAGTGGTGGGTACCAGCAGGTTTGCTCTGTGGATCTCCTGATCGGAAGCTTTCATAGGTGCTATCAGTCAAGCCTACTTTCCTGTCTGGAATTTCTCAATCCATCTACGATTTTTATGTCATCACCACTCAGTCGATCAATATTTACCCAATCTTGTTTACCAAATGTGGAATATCCTACCAATAATCTTGTACTTTAATTTTTAAAAAATATTTTCTCCTTCAGATAGTATAAATTTCAAAATGCATAAGTTTATTCATGACATTTTCTTGTCATGCTGTTGTAAATGGTGCTATCATTTGAGTGTTTTACATCAGCATCCTATGGTCTGGGCAAACAATGAGTTAAAGTTTCTTTTTAATTCTTTGAAAATGTCATGCCTACAAATAACGTGTTTTGATCAAATTCTTCCTCTGTTTTCTCTCTTCAGATTCCTCCCCTCCATGCACTGCCGTTCTCTCCCCCAACTTTATATTCTCCTGTGTGTAAACCCACTGAGTCCAGTTAATTTTGGATGTCATGCCCAAACACCTGTAATCCTAGTGCTTGAGAGTAGAATCAGAATCGAGAGTCAAAGGTCATTCCCCACTGGATGGTAACCTCCAGGTCAGCAGGTAGGAGTACACTTTCTCTTCTTGTTGACTGCTTTCGGTATTAATGCAATACTGGTTTCATAAAATTTTTGTTTTTAGAAATTAGTGAAAACTTCACTTAAATATATTTTTATGATGCATAAAATGTTCTAGACTCGGGGAATTTAATGAGAGATGTTTTTATTTAACTTTTACTCTTTACTTCCATCTTGGGTACTGAACTCAGGGATATGCCCATATTAGGCAAATATTGGATCCTGGAGCTATAGCCCCACTGACTGTGAGAAATAATTTGAATTATTATTTTAATGTTTCAGTGGTTACAGGTATCTTTTGATTTTTTTTAATGTTTAATCAATTCAGTTTTATCACATTTGTCCAGGAACTGGCTAATAAAGCTTTTATGATTTTGACATGGAGCTGTTCAGAGTATAACTTATAACTCCTTTGCTCTTTTGAATTCTGTTGAAATGTTCCCTCTCTAAATTTTGATTTTATAATTTGCATTTACTAATTATCATAAGGCAGAGTTTCTAGAAAGGACTTTAGTCTTGTTAAAGACTTCCAATTTTCTTGATTTTAGAAAAGAATATATGTGATTATTCACTTGTTTATTTACTACTTTTCTTCCCCATTTCACTTTGGCTGTTTATGATCTTTTTCCCCCGTTTGTCCTGAATTTGTTTGATCTTTCCTGTTTCTTAAGATGAATGTTAAAATTACTTACTATGGAATTTTCCTTTGTGAACACAGGCATTCACAGCTATATACTTCCTTGTGAGAAATGCTTTAGTTACAGCCCATTAGTTTTGGCCTGTAATTACATTTTCAATCATTTTGAAACACTTTCTTGCTTCCTATTGTGTGTTTGTTGGCTCACTGGCTAGTTGGTAAAGTTCTGTTTTCATAGATCTATGAATTTTCCAACTGACTTGTACCTTCAGGATAATTTACTGCTGCTGTGGAGCTGAAGTGGCCATTCCTCCCAGAGGAGCTGGTGTAAGTTGCAAGGTGGGGCTGGTAGGTACCAGTTTTCCTTGAATTCTTTGTCTACATGAAACCTTTACTTACAAGAGAGCTGAGCCTGAGATGACAGGCAGAGGTACTTACCAATCTACTTTAAGAGCGGAATTTCCATCTAGTGGCAATGTTGAATAGTTAAAGTCAGACTTCCAGGCTGTGCCATTCCCATGCTCTGTAGCTGGAGGGGAAGCTCTGAGATAGCTGTGTTCTCCTGGAAGCTGTAGTCCTAGAGTACAGCCATCAGGGAGAGAGCATGGCTACCACTCTGGGCTGAAACACAAGTTCTATCACAAGTGAGAAAGCATGGTAACAGGGAAATGTTAGAATTCCCATGTATGGAACCTTGCACTTTTTCCTGCAAGCAGGAAGCTCTTCTAAAATAAAAATCTCCCCATTGTTTTTATGTTCTCACTCCTTTAGTTTTACTTAGTTCTTGTTTGGGAAACCTCTCTGAGGAAATTCTTGTATCATCATTTGAAGGTCTCTCCCTTTAACATGTATTTGTCTGCATGTCAGTAGCCATCTGTGTACTGCCATGTTCTGCCAATTCATGAGGTCTCTGTGGTAGAACTAGGTCTTTGTTGCATTGACAGCATTCAGCTTGATGGCAGATGCAGCAGTAGATGTTGGAGACATCATTGGAATGAATCCATTTCTGCTCACTCTCAGAGTTTTTCAGTAGCATATCCATGTAATGGGAGAGGGTCTTATCTTAATTGAGATATGAGTTTCTCTTTCTCCAGGATGTGATAGAAAATATTCGCTGAGCCTGAAAGTCCTATTTAATTTACTAAGTGAGCTGTATAGTTTGGATGGCCAAGTCTCTAATTACACTTAAACTTCCTAAACAGCAGTAAATTTATAAATCTGGAAAACTTAGAGCCACAGGAATGGCACCCAAGGTCTTCGATTCACAAATCAAGAAAGGTAAGCATACCTTCTTAAGAACTAGTTTCACTACTTTTGGATTTTTGTTTGTTGCTACCAGAAATCTGTCAGAACCTGTTTATTGTTCAGTGTTGCACAATTATGAATAACCCTTACCAAAAGATTAAAGATGATTGAGAAAAAACTGTTAGTATGTGGCAGTACCAAACAATTCTCCCACTCAGAGAAACCCTTCCACTTGGGGACTATAATACAGAGGGACATTTCTGAAAGCCATGCTGTCTCATTCACAGTCATGTAAGCTTTTGCAAAAATCTAAACTCCATGCAGAGAGATGAGAAGCTTGGTGTCACCAATAAGGGGTCCTGCCAGTGCTGTCTTCTGCAGAGGCATACCCTGTGCCAAAGGTTCCAGTGAGGCTGAGATGATTTTCCAGAAAATCACCATTTGGTACATGGAAACTAGTTGTAGTCTTTCACTTCTTAAGCAAGTTTATCTAGGTTTTATTGACGTGTAAAATACTGTGTACATTTAACATAATTATATGAGTATGAACATACATAACCTTCTCAATACCATCAATAAAATCAAGTCAGTAGACATAGCCTCATACCCCTGTGTTTTTAGATGGTTTTGTAGTTTGTGCATGGTAAGAAACTTCACGCAAGATCTAGCCTCTTAAGCTCTGAGGGACACAATATTATATTGCTATGTAGAGGCACCACAGTGTTGTTCAACTGCATTCATTTGTATCAACTATCTGCTTCTGCCATGCTCACAATTAGAGTCCACTGGGTCTTAAATTATCTCAAGGAAACAAACAATGTTGACATCTGTCAGGTTGCTAAGTAATGTAGCTTCAGGACATTTAGACTCCTAGTGGGAACAGAATAATAAAAACTCAATAACAGGTATGTATTTTGTGAGTATGTGCTGAAAGCCATGGAGCAAAGCAAACCCATAGCTTGTCACAGTAGATTACCTCTGCCTGTCTTCTTGCTTCTTATGGATTCCCAGGGTACTCTGTTTACTTCCTAGTCACTCATATTTTACCATCCCCATTTCTAATGATTTTAGAAGTTTCTACTGGGAAGTAGAGGCTAAGGAAAAGGCTTAAGTGGTAGACTTGAGAAAAAGCCCTGTTTCTACTATTTTCTAGTAGAAATCTATTTTCTATTGAAATCCTGGGGGAGCTATCTGGCTGTTTCTTTGCTTGTTTGGTTGATTTTTGAGACAGGGATAAATTCTCTTCTCATCTCAAAAGGATATTGATTCATAGACTAGCTGAAATGACTGTACGAGTTCTTTCCAATGCAATAATTATGAAAAGTTTATGTATATATTAAACTATAATTTTAAAATGATAAATGGTTAGTATCTAGAGTCATGGATTATTTTAAGAGCTTAATGCAAAACTCAAACTTGATCTTTGTTAAAATAAATAATAGTTTGTCATCCAATGTAAGACAAAGGTTATTGTGAGTACTTGTTAAAAGTAATAAGGCCTTCCAGCTTTGTGTTTTGCACTGATTAGTGCAATAGCAGTTGAGTTTGAATCTCATACTTTGATAGTACGATTGAACAGCTTAATTAATGATTAGAACACTAGTTCTATCTTGAAAACCTAGAAGCACACAGCATTATGGAGTTTGTTAAAGAAGTGGGGGTAACTAGATGGAGAGTTCTCTAGGCATGACCCATAGCTTTAATTATTTCTCCTTACATTATTTTTGAAGGAATATCTGCCAAGTATATGTTTAGTGAAAGAAAAGGAGAGAAAAGAGAAGGAAAGGAGAGAATACGTAAGTAGAAAATGAAACTCTCTTGGAGACACCTATTTAATAAACTTCTTCTGGCCACAATTGAAATTTGTACCAAGATTTCTTAACTCTGGGTCAAATTTATCTCAATGTCCAGATATTTTATATGTTCATAACTATAATATTGATAACTGAGGCCAATTGAAATAACTCACCTTTTGTATCAAACTTCCTTAAGAGTAAAATTTGTTTAATTTAGAGAAAATTGTAACAGTTGAATTCAAAGAGGACATCTAATATGCTGGTGGAATGCAGTGAACCTGTTTCCTGTTGGGAGTCTCTGTCCGCCATCATGCCTCTCCTTCAGCTTAGCAGTAGTGAGCCATCTGCAGCCAGTTAGAGCCCTATTAACACACAGGACCACCATCCCAGGGAGACACTAATTGAAAACACAAAGCTTGGAAAAGATGTTAAGTTTTTCATAACAAATTACTTATTCCCACTTAATTGAATCTTAGCCTTTCTAATTTTCTGCCCTCTTTCTAAGCACATAATTTTCTGCCCTACAGTTGCTACTAGATTGATTTGAATCTTCCCTAGAGTTTTACAAATTAGTTACATCCTGGATGTAAAAAGGTCTTTTGAGAAAACATGTACAATAAATAGTTCCTGTAAATCAGCCTATCCCTGAGTGCAGAATTTTACCTAATTCTGAAACTCTCCCAGACACATTTGCCAAAGGGAGGACCAGACTCTGAAAAGAGATGAGTACCTCTTGAGGACCCTACTGCATTAAGTTTTCCCCTAGACACACAAACACCACAAATACACACACCACAACACACACACACACACACACACACTCACACACACACCCCTATATACCACAAGCACACAAACACACACACAATGGCAACTTGAAAATGAAATGTAATGAGATCTGTCTGTTATAAACAATATTAAGAAAACCCTTTTTAGATTAGGAAAGTTAATGGCAGTTCTTTAACTGTCAATGTCCAGTACATTTGTTAAAAAGTTTTTGGAGATTCTTCTTTAAATATTGGTTTTTATTTTTAAAGATCCTAACTATGGATTTTATGATATTGTCTACCTCTGTTTTGTTCAAACAGGGTATTTTTATACCTTGTTGTACATAAATAACTATGTATCATTAAAGTTTTGTTATAGCACTTCAGAGTAAGATGCTACTTAGTTGACATGAAGAACAAATAGAGTACTTCATGCAACATTGTCCCTTGAGAGAAACTGTTGATATCACTGCATCTTATGTTACAGCATCAAGAAGATTGGGTGCTATGTGAACACAATGTGTTATTTCCTAGGAAAATATTTATTATAGTATTATGAAACAAAATTGACTCTGAAAATGATAGAACACATAAAGAGATTAAGAAACAGAGAGGAATCAAAAGGAAGTTCAAAGGAAAGTTCTTTGACATTAAATAGTCTACTCAGTGCACACAAACATAGGACATATATGGTAGTCTAAGTATACCTCTCTTTAAATAGAAAAAAAGTGAGCCTCAAACTCAGTACGTATGTGTGTATGTGTGTAGTGTAACAAAACATTCAGCCACTATATGTTAATAGAATAGTACATGTTAACAAGTCAGACATAACAGAAAAAAAATACAAGAATGGATCAACCAATGTAATCAATTCATGTTATATTCGTCATACTATGAAATAAAGGGAGAAAACGTGGTTACCTCAATAAATTCAAAAGATCTCCTTCTAGAAGATCTAACCTTTCTGCTAATAAACATGGGGAAATAGTTTATAAACCGATAAAGTTACATTTGTGTAAAACATATAAGAAGAGTAATCAACCAATGCTATATAAAAAAAAAAAAAAAGCATCATTGTCATGCCTGAGGACAGAGCAAGACAAACCACCTGCATACCTAATTTTTAATCTGGCTATCAATACCAGATATCATTATTTAAGAAATGATGATATCTTAAGAAAATAACACATGACATAAAAATATCAGAAAATCTCACCAGCATTTTCAATGACCTAGAAACCTGTGTGACACTAATATAAGATAAGGATGTTTATGTAAAATGTTAAGAAAAAATCTAAGATCTTCTATATAGGGGGAGGAGCTGATAACTAACATCTAGTTCCCGAATTGCTTCTTGAATGGGTCAATAATGATGGCAGAAGCTAATCGCTGAGCAAAGGATTTGGCGGAATGTCAGGCCAGACAGGAAGAGAGGGGCACAGAGAGGACTGCGCATCAGGCCAGGCGGTGGAGCACATAGGAAGCTGAAGACATTTAATGTCTCTGGGCACCAATAGTTTGCAGCCTCTGCAGGCAGCTGGGGAGGCTAAAGAGGATGGGGCAGGATATTCTTCGCCCAGCCTTTGAGTTTTAAAACATAAAAGTTTCTAGTGTTTTCTTTCCACTGGACTAAAGGGAACTAGGTGTGACAGCTGTTGCCGACATCTGGCTCGGAGGAGTGGGCATCGTTCTAGGGAATACAGGTGGCTGTTCTTGGAGCATTACTGGGATCTTAGGAAGGCGTTAGCTAGCCAAGGGGACTGCTTAGATGGCAAGCAAGCAATGATGTTCCACAGAACCTAACTGGAGCAAGCATGATTTATAAAATTATATGCTACACTTCTAAAAAACTTAAAACTTCATTTTAATATTAATATAGAAGCACAATACACATATTTATTAATCCATAATTTAAAGGTATTAGAGACTCCCGGATTACCTTCCTATACAGAATCACGGCTAATCCGATGGTTTAGTGATGTCTTACAAATGTAATATGCTTGATTGCGCCTTAGGAAAAGAAAAAAAAATCTATGAATGTTACAAAGAATATTTTAGAAAGTATCACACTCAAGATTATAGTAGTTAAAAGTAAGTAGGTATTATTTTAATAGATTAAAATTAGTGACAAGTAAAAGAAAATGAAGAATCATATACATGTATCTGTATAGTCTGGGTATTTGATAATTTTTCATTTTAAATCTGTGAGTAAAATATTAATGATTCATAAAATGTCATAACCATCTATACTTGAATAGAAATAAGTTTTATATTTCTGTCATTCCACATACAAGAAATAAAACCATGAATATTAATAAGTAAGAATAAAATATAAAAAATTCAAAATAACAATTTAGAAGGTACAAGATATATTAAGACACAAATCTTATCTACTTTGGAAACAACTGACTGTAAGTCACATTTCACAAGATAAAATGAACAAACTTAAAAAGTAATGAACTGAAGGAGTAATCGTCATAAATACCTTCCATTCATATGCATCACCGTCATACCTCACAACAGACATAAATTCTGAGAAATTCAATAAGAGATGTCATCTGTCAGCATCAATTTAAACAAACTCCAATGGCGTGAATCAGTGTGCTCAATGTGGTCATGAAGCAGTCAGGAATCACAGCGTGTCCTTTCACCACAAAATGTATACCTGCCAGTCCAACACACCCTAATGTGAATCTTTTATGAATAGGAGCACCTCTTTTAATAAATAGGCAAAGTATTGTCTAAAATAAGTTTATTTAATATAAGTTCAGCAATAGCCACTACCTAACATTATGTGCTGTATACAGATCAATTTGCGGTAGTTTTACAGAGCTGGCAGCCCAATAAAGTGTTGTCAGCAGTATCATGATGATTTTGAGAATAATAAATTGCACTATGATGTTATGATCGGTACCACGTCACTAGCAATAGAAAACTGTCAATTCAATTATAATCTGGTAGAATCTCTATCTGTATGTGTCTATCATTGGCTAGAACATTGTTATGAGATTTATGACTGTATGATGCAACATTGAAAATTGAATACTGGTTATGAGTAGGTAATTAATAAAAAAGGAGATGAAATGTTTTATGAACATGTAAAATATTGCTGTCACTGCGAAGGCCAGATGCAATTTTCAATGCAGCAAGATAACACTCTTTCATTACTAGACTGACAAGGTTTTTAAAGACGAATAATATCTGTGGTTGGTAAGAAAACGAGAAAGCAAACATCTGCACTGCATTGCTGATGAGTGTGTAAGGGATGTCCTTTTGCAGTACAGTTCAGATGAGCTTATCAAAGACTAGAACTTTTTTCAGCCAAAATAATGTGCACGTACACCCTAGAACAACCTTTACCTTGTAAGTCTTTAAATTTTTTTATTTTAAATTTTGTAATTATTTAAATTTTAAATATTTAAATATTTAAATATTAATGTAAATTTTAGAAATGAAACAAATGCATGCAAATCTTTAAAAAAGAAATTTTTACACTAAGTAAATATTTTAAGCAGCAGGTACTGGAAAGCATAGGAAAATGACTATAGTTTGCATGACCCATCCACACATTCATTCTAGAACACATGAGAGAATAGAGGCAAGTGAGTCTACATTTATGTGTAATCATTGAGATGAAAAATATTAGCTGCAGAAGTAAAGCAAACCATATAGCTGGAAAGGGGAAACAAAAATCAAAGCTAGAGGTGTAAATCTGATTAATTAAAAACTGTTAAAAGTTTGTACATCAAAGAGTGGGTTAGGAAAGGCTCCAGATAGAGTGAGATGTGAGGAGAGAAGTAGGCTTACTTATTTGTTTATTATTTAGTTCTTGACATTTCTGTTATTTTTTATGCCATTATAAGATCTATTCAATTATAGTACTGAAGAAAAAAGAAAAATGAACCATTATCTAAACTTCTCAAGACCAAATATACTCTACTTTTGTAATATTCTGAAGGAAAATGGCTAAATCTGAGTTTCAAGAACTGTTCAAGAAAAAGTTTTGGCAACAGCAGTAGCTTTTTTAAAGCAAAAGCCTGTACTGTTCACCGAGCTTCAAAACCCACTTAATTAAGTGTGCACAGGTTCAAACTAACGCTTCAAACATTCTAAACTTCATTTCGTTTATACAGAATCTTCCCTACATTGTGGAGCTACTCTTTGTGAACTGAGAAACAGAGCTCTGCCCACTAATGGCATTAATGTCCCCACATGGAAGCAGCTCTGCCCATTAATGGCAGGTCCCCACATGGAAGCAGAAACTGAGAAACTGAGAAACTGAGCTCTGCCCATTAATGGCAGGTCCCCACATGGAAGCAGAAACTGAGAAACTGAGAAACTGAGCTCTGCCCATTAATGGCAGGTCCCCACATGGAAGCAGAAGTTCTTTTGTTAGCTCTAAAGGATCAGCGCACTCAAGGCAGAATAGAATGTCAAGGAAAACAGATGTTTTGTTTACCCCAACAAATCCTTTTCCAAATAAGTTGAATTTCCTCTGGGTGGTCATAACTCTTAGGGCAGAGATTAATTTGACATATAAAAAGGAAGAAATACTGCAGCTTGAAAAGAAGAAAGGGAACTCATTTCAGCCAGAGAAGAAAGAGCAGGCTGAGGTGGCTTCATAACTCAACCCACTGTAAGCCAAGACTCTCTTCTCAAGTACTTCCTTATAAATCAGACAGGAACACACTGTCTTTCGCTATGTGCCCCAGGAGGAAAATTGCTTTAAGTCAGTGGAAGTTCATGAAATAGGGAATGGAGTTCAGAGGCAAGAAATAGAGTTATTAAAACTATTTTAAATATAACATAAATCCAAACTGGAGTAAAAGAGTGTCACTGATCCTTCTTCGGGGTCTGAGACAATCATTCAAGACTTTTCTGGCAGTAGCATCAACCAGTTATTCCATCAATTAAAAAAACTAGTGATTTGATTGGTGAAACAATTTGGCCATGACCACATGGCTGGCCTCTGAGAGATAACCATAGGAGGTGCCATATATTTGGAACATCTCTATTTTTTTACATTATATGGATCTCCAGGAATCCATGCTAGTCTTTGTCCCTTGTCAGAAGCCAGAAGAAGCTGGATGCTGATGGCGGAAAGGGAAAGTTGTAGCATCAACATCCAACATCAGGAGCAGCACCAGCAAGGAGGCAAAGAGCAAAATCCTTTCTACCTGGATGATGCAGGCCACATTTAGGGTGGGCCTTCCCATTTTAAATAAATACTCAGGAAATGGCCCTCATTACTGTGCCTTGCAGGTTTACTCATAGTTGACTCTAGAGCCAGTCAAACTATCAACCAAGATTGACCATTGTAATTTTCATCCACTAGCCAAGCTTTACCTGTTGTTCTGCTGTTCCCCAGATTATGAAACAATAGGTTGCAGCGGGTGGATTTCCACACCAGTCACTAATGAAGAGCTGTAGGAATGTCATCAGTTTCAGTGTGTGCTGCTGTATCAGATGAGGACATATTTTCTAGTTCCCCTTTCCTCTATCCTCTACAGTAGAGTAGCATGACAGAGGTACCTGGTGTTCCATTTGCCCAAGCATGTAAAATCTGGCTGATTCTATTGGTACAGAACTGAAGATACACTGAGTATATGCAGCTTTATGTAGGTAGATGAGTGACAATTTCGTCCTTTATGTCAACTCTTTATCATATTGGTACAAAGTGTTTTGAAAACCAGATATATGAATTAAAATATAAGAAATTATCTGGACTATGTTTGTCTTAAATTCCATTGAGAAACCCAATTTGCTGTTCATCAGAAGTCAAAACCAGAACTTAACAGATATGGCTGGTCTGGGGCATGCATTTAAAACATGCAAGAACATGTCTGTCCAGGTTGTTGTGAATCTTTTACAATTATTCTATCATTTGAATGGTATTGACAGTGTCTTGCTTTAGTTCCTGATTAGACCGTGTGTGCCTGAGAGACTTGTGATCTACCCAGCAACGATAGAGAGGCTTATATTAAGTGTCATTTAGATTTTATTTCTCAGACTCTATCTAGGTTAATTGCTAGATTTTTATTAAAAATATAAATGGCCAAATACATATACATACAAATTTATTTTATATAATTTATTATTTATTTATTTATTTTGGTTTTTCTAGACAGAGTTTCTCTGTGTAGCCCTGGCCGTCCTGGGACTCACTTTGTAGACCAGTCTGGCCTCAAACTCAGAAATCTGCCTGCCTCTGCCTCCCAGGTGCTGGGATTAAAGGCATGCGCCACCACGCCTGGCTTATATAATTTATTTTTAAAAACATATAAAAGTGAAAGGAACTCTTGGGGAAAACTGTCAGACAATTGAGGGAAATACCTGTTCATTTCTCTCTTTCAAAACTTCCCTTGCCTTTGTGCTACCTTCTCACCTTGTAATCTTTGTTGCCTCCTGAGGAGGGGAAGAGCCACAGCAACCCTGTGAACAGTTAATAATTTTAGCAATTGTTTACAATCATATGTCAACCAGGATACTTAATTACTATGTAAGTGCATTTATGCTAGGCAATTACTTAGATTAACTGCAATGTTATTTTCTAAATGCCTAGAAATAAATCAAACAATTTAAGGATGAGGGAAAAAATGAAAATGTTTGATGTCAAGTAAAAGTTCATAATATTAGCAAAGAAAAAGTCCTTTGCTTCAAGAGCTTTATTTATTCTCTACAGCACGTGGCAGTGAAAAGGTAGCTGAGTTTATGGTGAAGTGCACATCTGATTTACAGAAACAGCACAGAATGTGCTTTCTCTGCCCGTGTGTTACTGAGAGTCCTCACTGCTGTTATCAAAATGTCTGACAGACAAAACATAAGAGCTCCTAAATGGAGAGATTTCAACCCACTGTCCTTGTCTTTATTAACTGTGGAACTGGGAAGACACAGAGTGTAGTAGAACAAGTCAAGAAAGATGTTCCTCTCATGACAGGCAAGAAGGAGATAGTAATCAGAAAGATGTCACAGCCACCCACGACACACCCTGTAGGGTCCCATAATGAAATCATATTATGAGTCCATCAAAGAAGCAATCCACTGGCTATGTCAGAACCCTTATGACCTTACTGTCATGATAGTAATGACAAGTAGAGGGATAAGGTATTTACCAGGCAGGAATCAAAGATTAAAGTTTTAATGAAGAATATATATGTTACAAAAAAGACAGGGGCTGAATCCACAGAGAGACCATCACAATCCTAAAAAGGAAATGGTATATATTATATATATATAAAGCAGTTAAGAGAAATTACTTAGTCTTATCATGTGTAACATTTTGCAGGAGGTCATATTTGGATAAGTAAGAAAGAAGTGGGCATCTCAATATCTTGTTGAATAATAAGTTTTATAGTTTGTTCCTTTATCTTTGTTAAGACTGCATTTTGGGTGATGCATCATGGGTTGATGGGTTGTAAGGATTAGATATCACAGGTCACTGAGCAGGCTGGCTCCAAGCACTGGGGATCTAATTGTTAAAGGGTAGGAAATATTTAATCTTGCATTTATTTTTGTTTGTTTTATTTTTGTTTCTGTTGTTGTTTTGTCTGTACATTTATCCTCTGACAGATCGGTGATGTCAAATTATTGATAAGGCATGAAAACATTATTTTCTTCAGCAACTGCTTTAAAACAGAGAATGGGCATTGGTCTAAGGGAAAAGGGCTGCTTGGTATTCCTGATCTGTCATTGGGTTGTAAAACCATAGGCATAAAAGGTTTGAACTTGGGCTGGAGAGATGGCTCAGCGGTTAAGAACACTGACTGCTCTATCAGAGGTCATGAGTTAAATTCCCAGAAACCACATGATGGCTCAAAACCATTTGTAGTGGGATCCAATGCCCTCTTCTGGTTTGTCTGAAGACAGCTACAGTGATTAGCTAGCTAGCTAGCTAACTCTTTTTTAAAAAAAAGGTTTGAACTGCATTTTGGAGAGGAAAGAGAATGCTTATTAAAGATTTCAACTTTACTTGGAGGTCAAGAGGTACTTGGTGGGAGTGAATGGACAAGCTTTGGACTTGATTTTGAAAGCTAATAGAAGAACAAGGTGCTACAGATTGGCATGGGTCTTTGTCCTGAAATAATCTCAGAAGTTTCCCTAATGACTACACCAGAGTTTTGATAGAAGGTATTCAGGGTTAGGAACTGACAGTAAAATAATGCAGTTAAAGTTTAACAAGATTTTATAGTAAGTTTTACAGTTTGTAAGAGTCACGTCTGGTACTTGGTCATTCTTTTACCAAGGCTGAGTTCAAGGGCTTCATGTTGAGTATTCTTAAGATGTTATGAGACTTAATGTTATTTATGGTTACTAAGTTATATCCTTGAACATAAATAAAAAATGTATTTGACATTGTACAGATTGACTATAGAGTATTGAATGTAGAAAAACGTGAGAAAATGTTGGAGTTAGAGACAAAAGTGTGGACACAGAGAACAATTGCAAGGCAACACCCTGAGACTGAGGGAGTGAGAAGAGAGGAGATTCTTCCAATTACATATCTTATCAGGGATAATTAGAACCTATCTTTACTAATACAGATGGATGATGGATGTAATGGCGTCTTTCTTTACATAAGTTAAAGCAGATAATTTCTTTTATTTTGCCTTGGTGTTCATGTTTTGCCACATGCCCATTTAGCAGTTTGGTAAGCAATGGCCTTTTGTGAGTTTCTTCTTCATAAGTAATTGTGGTTGGCACCATTTAATATTCCAGGTTAAACACTATTGTAATTGAACTAATATATCATAGAGGCCATCTTCCCCAATACTCTTAGAAGAAATTAAAGTACATTTGTTTTCTAATTCTTTTGAGTAGATCCTTCAAAATAAGATGTAAGATGTTATAGAGGGATCTCATGTGAGTGAAACTCTGGTGAAAATATGAGTGTATATGCATAATCATTTATGTCAGGTTGGAAGAACTAAGCAACTTACAAAGTGCTATCGGCATACAAGAAAATGAATTTCACATAAAATGCATAAAATTATTTAAATGAAATCATAAAAATTTCACAAACTTAGGGAAACGGAAACCCATAAAGATACCAGAAGCACACAGAACACAAAACAGATAGGACCAGAAAAGAAATTTCCCATGATATAGCAAACAAAACAAACATGTACAAAACAAAGACAATATATTGCAAGCTGTAAGACTGAGGGATCTACTCATATTTAAAGGCAGATTCATCAGAATAACTGATAACCTTTCAAAGGATGAAAACAAGAAGAGCTTCAGAATGGATAGTTCACATTCTGAAAAGAGCACCACCCCCAATTCTGTCTAATATATTCTGTAAAACTCTCAGTCCTAATCTATAGTGAAAGAAAAACTTCCCATGATAAAGCAGGCTAAAAAATAAATCACAAGTTCTAAGCCATCCCTTCAAAGGATGCTAGAAGGATTACTTCAGCGTGAAGAGAGAGATAAACAGAACTCAAGAGACCTTATGAAATATTTTCCTTTGTTCAGAAGACAAGGGTAATTCAGAAATTCACAACTAGCCAACATGCACAAAATAAGTATCTGTGGAGTTCCCAGCCAAAACTGGGACACCCAAATCACTCCTTCCCTCAGAGGCTCAGAGATCATTCTGGAATAGAATCAGGAAGGACTGAAGCAAAGCAAAGCACTGTCCTATGAACACAGCTGGACACGTACATGCTCTCACGAACTAACAGCAGCTGTAGCTGTTGTACAGGCCAAGCTAATGAACATTCCCACATGGAGAGGACAGGAACTTAGAGTTTCAGCCCTTCACTCAAGAGCTATTTACAAACGATGGGTTCTGAGGAAAGGTGACTCCCTTTGCTTTAAGTACATGGACCCTGGTATGTTGATCATGCTTCTTGGGTGGTCCCATACACATTATTCATAGGGGAAACATAATTTTGACTTGGTGAGTGATGAAAACCAAATGCACATGAAGTTGGAGGCAATAGGGAAGTTGGGGTTAGATCTAGGAGTTAAGGATTCAGGGGTTCAATAAAATCAACATACATTGCCTACATGTGTGAATTTTAAAAATTATATTAAAAACTATTTTCATTCTTGAAGTGCAAACATAAAGTTACACATATGTAAATCAGCAGGTGTGATATAGGATATAGTAGTCTGAATGATAAACATCACATGATCATCTCAATGGATATAATAAAGCTTTTGATAAAGTATAATACCCTTTCTTGATAAAAATCCTGAAGTATTGGGATTAAAATGACATACTATAACTTAATTAAAGGCTACATGTGACAAATGTATAATAAAAATAAGTGGAGGAGAACATGTTCAGTATTTCTTCCCATATTCAATATAGTGCTTGAAGTCTTAGCTAGAGCAATAATCAAGGTAATTTTCTTTAAATAAGTAAGGAAGAAGTTAAATTATCTCTATTTGCCTCTGGTATGGTCTTATATTTAAAAGACTCTAAAGATTCCACCAGAAAACTCTTAGACCTGACACTGACAAACACATACATGCACACACGCACACAGCAGACCACAAAATCAATATCCTAAGTCGGTCCTTTACCTTTTTTGTACACCTACAATTGTGAACTAAACCTAGTCATGAACAATTCTTGAAAAGACAGCAGTAATTGATGCCATGTTGTGCTTGCAACCAGGAGCCTAGCATGGCTGTCTTCTAAGAGGATCTATCAGGAGCTGACTGACACAGATGCAAGTACTCACAGCCAACCATAGGAAAGAGATCAGGGACCCCCTGCAGAAAAGTTAGGGTAAGGATTAAAAGAAACTGAAATAGATGGCAGTCCCATAGGAAAACCAACAGGATCAAGTAGACCAGTGGGAGCTCCCAGAGACTGAGCCACCAAACAAAAAGCATGAATGGCCTGCTCTGAGGCCCTGGCACATATGAGGCCTTGTTGGCCTCAGTAGTAAAGGATACACCTAGTCCCATAGAGACTCAATGCCCCCCCCCCGGGGGGGGGGTCCTGGGAGGCACCCTCTCAGAAGCAAAGGGGCTGGGGAAATGGGGAAGAATTCTGTAATGGTAATGGGGAGCAACATTTGGGAAGTAAATTAGCTAATTTATTAGTTAAAAAACACCAGTAATAAATCTCCCAAAAGAGACAAAAGTATTCTACAGAGAAAACTTTCAAGAGACTGAAGAAAGTAATTGAATAAGATATCAAAATATGGGAAGACTCCCATGTTCATGGATTGGCAAAGTTAATAAAAATATAAAAATGGTTGCATTAATGAAATATATAGATTCAATGCAGTCTTCATCAAAATTCCAATTATTATTCACAGGCATAGAAAATTTTATATAAAAATGCAAAAGAACTTGAATACTTCAGTCATTATTAGCTGAACGAGCAATGCTGGAAGTATATAAGAAGCCCTCTCAAATTATGCAACAGTGTCATAGTAACAGAATGGCAAGGAACTGGTCCCCCAAAAGACCTGTGAAATAGACTAGAAGACACAGAAATCAACCCTCAGAGCTCCAACCTCTGAAATGAGCACCTCTTCACAGCATTGCTCTGGGAAAAGAGAACCATGTGAAGAATGATGAGCCTTCTTATTTCTCACAATTCAAAGACTTTAATGTAAGACCTGAAACTTTGAAGCTGCTTCAGAAAAACAGGAGAAAAGTTAGAAGCTTAGGGGCATAGGTGGAAGATTTCAGAAAAGGAATCCAATTGCTCTGGGAATAATTGAGAAGTTTTGACAAATGAGATCACATGAAATTTAAATGATTGTACATCCATCTCCATCTGAAATGGAGATAGAGGAATGGGGAAAACATTTGCTGACAGGGACTGATGTCTAGAAGAAATCTGAAAGCTAAATACCCAAACTCCCAAATCATTCATTCATAAACTAAGGAGCTGGAGATACGTTTGCCAGGAAGAAATGCCAATAATGGCCAATAAGTAAATGAAAATGAAAAAGTTTGACATTATTCTTATGGGCAGCGCAAATAAGCTTTTTGGTCCCATGTCCAAGTTAGAAGACTAGCTGAAAGAAGAAAAAAGACATTCTGGTCAGGATGTCAAAAAAGGCACCCTTATCCATCTCTGGTAGAGCCACGATGAAGACATCCTGGGTGCTCACAAGAGAGAACCTAGGTCCACACACTTCTGACATACTTACATGTCTGTTTACTGCCCTTCACTCAGCATAGCCACCATATGGAACCAGTTTAAATGTCTATCACCAGGGTGATGGATAGAGAAACATGGTATATACACCCAAAGGAAGGAATTTATTTGTAAAGATGAAAACTAATCCTTGTAGGAATGTTGTTGGAGCTAGAGTAAAATAAGCCAAATATAGATTTAAATATATGTATTTCAGGTCACAACTGTAGGAAATTAAAACAGAAGCAGGAGTATTTGAGAGAAAGGAAAGGATGAGGTAGAGGGTAGGAGGAGAACAGAAGAGAGTGGACAGTAGCTATGAGCAAATACGTGGTATGTATATGAAGACGTCATAATGAAACTCATTGTTTTGCAAGCAAACCATAATAAATAAATATGAGTGAGGGTGGTGGTGGCTGGATTGGCTGGGGTGCAGCGTCCATGGATAGCCGATGGGGTAGGAGCTTTGTCAAGCTCAGAGCAAGGCGAGGCCCTCTCTCTGCGTCTGCGTGGTGGTGGCAAAAACGTGGTGGTAGCCAGGGAGGCAGGATGGTCTCAAGGTCATGTGCCGCCAGCAGGACTGGCAGGGTGTCTAAGGCATAGGCTAGCAGAGAAACTGCAGTTCTCCAGTCACCGCAGGACTTTGGTGGGAAACACATTGTGGATTTATGGCTATTCCAAATTTGAAGACCAACTTCTGCCAGGCTCAGCACAACTTCCCTGACAAATGACCTTGGGGGCGAGCTCTATGTGAGGTATTCAACTGTGCCTCGAAGACTCTGGACACCGAGACTATCCTCAAAAATAACTGCAAGTATACTTTCTTTAATGACTCTGCTAAAATCAAGCATCAAGTAAACAAAAGTAGAAGGCAGCCACCACCATTGTCTCACTCGTGTCTGAAAGTAGGCTCGGTGGGTAAATTCGGTATGTAGCTGGATGGTTTGGAAATTTGAAGGTACCCATCTGCAGACACTGAGTGAGGCCCAGGCTGAATTCGAGCAAATTCTAAATACTTTTCTACCTATCTTGGAGAAGCTTCATACTGAATAAAAAAGCCCAGTAACAAAAATAAAAAACAATAATAGACTTTTTGTTGAGCCTAATGTTCTCATTTTTCCATCAGGCAGGCACGCACGTACACTCTGATTTGCCATAATGCATCATGTAGCCCCAGTGGAGATTTGCTATAACAACATGCGTTTTCTGATAACTCACAACCCCACTAATAGTACGATGCACAAGTTCACAGAGGAACTCAAGAACTACGGAGTGTCAACTTTAGTCAGAGTTTGTGATGCCACATATGATAAAACTCTAGTTGAAAACTGTGGCATCCATGTTCTAGATCTGCCATACAACGACGGAGCCCCGCCCCCTGATGAGATCGTGGATAATTGGCTAGACCTGCTAAAAAACAAATTCCGTGAGGAGCCTGGTTCCTGTGTGGCAGTGCACTGTGTGGCTGGGCTAGGAAGGGCACCCGTGCTGGTGGCACTTGCTTTGATTGAATGTGGAATGAAAAATGAAGACGCAGTTCAGTTTATCCGGCAGAAACGAAGGGGAGCTTTCAACTCCAAACAGCTGCTTTTTTTGGAGCACTACCGGCCTAAATTGAGGACCCGGTCACTGTCGCGCTTCAGGGATTCTACCGTGCACTGCTGCATCCAGTAGGATCCTAGCTAAAGGCTTTCTCTACTATGATGTTGTAAGGACACTCGTATCTGGAAAGTGCATCTGGAATCTTTCCTGTTCATCAATGAGTGGTCAATTCTACTAATTGGTCCTGAAGCAAACAATGGAAAAATGCTTCTATAAAATGAGTTCAGATAAAAATTAGAAGGAAAAACTAACATACCTTTCAGAGCAAGGACAAAGAAAATCTGGACCCTGCCTCTCGCTCCTGCATGCTAAAAGCACTCTTGAACACACACTCATCATCTGCTGTGTTGTGACAGAAACAAAAGGCTTCACAAGAGGCTGTGTGTTCATGTAATCTTGGGCTTTCATTCTCACAACTATCATCAAAATAAATCTCTTGATAAATCACCTAGCCTTGGACATTTTATTATAACAGGAAGAAATAAAGCTGCTGTTTGTCAACTCACATTTACTAAACTTGTATTTTGTATTTTAGATAATTGGAGTTATCCTTGTGGTGAAGTGCAATACCTACAGCATATTAAGTGATGACGTGTATTTGTGTGCGTGTGTGTGTGTGTGTATGTGCGCGCGCGTGTGTGTGTTTTGAACAAATAAGTCATAATACTATTTTGCGTAAGAATGTTGTTTAGTTGTCCTGAGAAGCATACTTGCATGTGTTGACTTAAGAAAGCCACTATTTAATCTTTAAAGATATTAAAATACTGATCATTGGCCGGAAAATGTTTATGGAAACTGAGAGAAAATCCATACATGTTGTTAGAGGACAATGTGTGTTCTAAAGAGTGATGCAGAGTACATCCTAAAAGAAAAAAGAAAGAAAAAACCCGAGAGCCACTATATACCAAAGTCTGCACCATTAGTAAAATAAATTTTCGTTCTCTTGGTTTCTTAGGGAATTATGGTTCAAGAATTATTTTAATACTTCATGGAAATTAAGTTGCTTTGCCTCTACCTAAAACAATTTCTCAATTATACCTACTTCTAATGTCATGGTCTCATGCAGATAGAAATAAATATGTCTTTACCTCTCAAAACCATACCTGAGCACTCTCAGTTGACAGCCGCTATTAGCCCTCTTCATTCTGCTGCTTCCCCGTTGGCTGGAGGGCAGAGAGCTCCCACGGTTTCTGGGAGAGAGAATCAGTGCAGGCTATTACAAACTCAGTTCTCTCCTAACTGGTAGCCACATGATCAAGAGCTTCCCCTGCAAGACTGTTGAGTTTCACTCCTAGGTAGCAAGTGACAAATCATGACCTGGTAGCATGGAATTGCTCCTAAAAATAGTTACATCAAGGTTCAACAGTTTCCAAATTTCTAATTTGGTCTAGTTTTACTATTCCTCAACCATGCTCCCTCTTTGGATCATAAAGAGGGGGGCAGTTCAGCAGACTCCCTAATGTTGAGATAGTACCCATATGCCATCACTACTATGCAATGCGATCTCCATTACTAGCAGCTGTCTTTTGTGTCAGCTCCATTCTAAAAGCAAGCTTAACATTTACAGTGTTCCTTTTGTTTTTGTTTGTTTGTTTGTTTGTTTGTTTGTTTTTTTACTGTGCTCTCTCATCAGCATGAATCTTCCAAGTGCTCCTCTGAGTTCAGCCTTTAAACCGTAGCAGAATATTGAACAGGAATGGAGAAAATGTGTGTTCTTTTCTTATTCCTGGTTTCAGTGAAAATGGTTTGAGTTTTTTTCTAATCAGCATGATGGTGAGTGTGGGCATGCTGTATATTGCTGTTAATGTGTTGAGATATGTCCTCCACATTTCTAGATTCTCAGGACTTTTATCATGAAAGGATATTGGATTTTGTACATCCAATAAAATAAATATGTGGATTTTATCATTAAGTCTGTTTACGTGGCCAATTACTGATATATGTTTGTTGAATTACCCCTGTATTTATGGAATGAAGCTAAGTTGATAATGGTGAATATCCTTCTAATGTGCTCTTGTGTTTGGTTTGCAAACATTTTACTGAGAAGTATAAGTTCATCAGAGATTTATTTTATTTTGGAAGGTCATATGTAACTAGAAAATCTACCATTTATTTTAATAGAACAGAGATTGTTAATATATCCTTGTGAACCTCTAAGTTTCCTCAGTATCTGTTATAAGCATCCATTTTGACCTTTGGTTTTATTAATTTGGGTCTTCTCTTTTTGAGGTTACTTTGTCTAAATATTCGTCAATCTTGTTAGTCTTTCCAAAGAACCGACTCTATGTTATGTTTGCATTGTTTTTTCTTTTTCACTTCTATTTCATCGATTTCAGCTCTGATTTTGTTTATTTCTTCTCATCTAATCCCTTGGGGTTTTGCTTGTTTTTGTTTTTCCAAGTTGTTCAGGTGCATCATAAAATCACTAATGTATGATCCAACTTCTTTTTTTATGAAGACACACAGTTCTATAAACTGGTCTCTTAGGAATGTCTTTATTGTGCTCCATTGAATTTAGGATACTGGATTTTTATTTTCACTCACTTCTAAAAAATTAAAATTTCCAGTTTTAATTTCTTTCTGACACAATTTTAATTCAGTGTCCTGATTAGTTTCCATGAGTTTTTTTTTTAATGCCATTTCTATTGTTAGTATCCAGCTTTATTCTTTTATGATAAGATAGAGTGTAGAATGTTATTTTAAATTTTCTAAAACTAAGACTGGATTCATACTCTAATACATGGTTGATTTGGAAGAAAATTCCATCAACTCCTGAGAAAGAATGTATTATTTAGGATTTTAGTGAAGTGTTATATAAATGTCTGTTAGATTAATTTAATTTGTGATGAAATTTAACTCAAAAGATTTTTCTGTCTATCATCTATCTATCTATCTATCTATCTGTCTGTCTGTCTGTCTGTCTGTCTGTCTGTCTAATCTAATCTAATCTAATCTAATTCTGGAAGTCTTTCATCAGTGAGACAGATGAGAGGAGGGTCTTGAAGTTATTAGTTATCTCAGTGTTGATTTCAGTAGCTGTTTTAGATCAAATAATGTTTATACTAGGAAATTATGTGCCCTTGTGTTAGATTAATAAATATTTAGAACTGTAACATCCTTGTTGTGGATTTTTCCTTTGTTGAGTATCACATACACTTCTCTATCTAGTCTGATGTGTTTTAGGTTAAGAATCTATCTTGTCATATATTAGGTCATACCTGCTTGTTTCTTTTTTCCATTTAATCAGAATACTTTTTGAAAATCCTTTTGCCAAAAGTGATACCTGATTTTAATGGTGAGGTATGTTTTCTTGGGCACTCCAAGATGATGTCCTGTTTTTGTTTTTGCTTTTTAAAATTCAATCTCCTACTCTTATCTTTTTATAGAGGAATTGAGGCCATTAATATTATTGCTGAACAATATTTATTAATTCCTATTACTTCGTTATGGTGGAATTGACAGACCTGTTTGATAATTGACCTTGAATTGTTCAGGTTTTTTTTTTTTTTTTTGTCCTTTTGAGTTCATTTAATCTTCTCTTCAGACAAATATTCTTTCTAATACCCTTTGTGTAGCTGGATTAGCAGACATAAATTCCTCAAATCCATTTCTATCAGAGTAAATTTTCCTATCTTTTAATCATGGCTAACAGTTTGCTTGTTATCTTTGTTCTTTCAAAGTCTGTAGAGAGTCCAGACCCTCTGGCTTTCAAAGCCTTCACTGAGAAGTAAGGTGTTTTTCCGATGTGCCTGTCTTTGGATGTAACTTGCTCATCCTCTCTTCTCACTATTAATGTCAGTTTGCTGTTGTTCTGTATACTAAGCAGGGTTTTGTTGATGGTGTTTGTTCTATTCTTTAAATTTTATTTTGTGTGTATGAATGTGTTGCCTGCATGTATGAATGTATACCTGGTACCTATGGAGGACAAAGGAAAGCTAAAGATCCCCTGGAACTTTAATCAGAGATAGTTGTAAGACAACATGTAAGTGCTGGGACTTGAACTCACATCCTCCACAAAAGCAACAAGTACACATGCTCTTAATCACTGAAGCTCACATTTAGTGTTTTAATTATCATGCAATAGAAGTGGCTCTGCAATAAAATCTTAACAAAGCTACCATAGCATGTGGCAGAGGGTGTGTGTGTGGGTCTGTGTGTGTATTTACATGTGTGTTCATGTGCCATCGTGCGTCTGGGTATCATTCTGCATGTGTGTCTCTGTGTATGTCTTTATGTGTTTCTCTCTCCCCCCACTTCCCTCCCTCTGTGTTCTGTTTCCCCACCTGTACTTTCTCTGTGACTGTGTGTAGCAGGTTTAGTTCTCACAAGTAACCTAAAGACCAAGTGATGATTTTACTGGCCTAGGGGAGATGCTATCATTGCCAGAAATGACACTGAAGTGCATAGTATTTAAAGGCCCAAAGCTGAAGAAAACATAGTTCATGGTAGAAGCATCATGTCTGGATTCTACTCACCCAGAAAGGTCTTAGTAGGCAAAGCAGAGCTCATGATACTGCTACACAGGAATGGTCCACTCCCATCTGAGAGCACTCCAACATGTTTGTCAGATGAAATGTTTTCAAGAAAAGTTTGGACACAGTTCTTTCTAAGGCAGGATGTAGCTTCCAAAGAATGAAAACCATTTATTTTCTGTTTTCTTCACTCTGAAAATATGTGATGCAAAAGCCCAGGAACTGGAAACAATCCTGTACGTCTGATTCACAGATACTCTGTTGCTCCTTGCTTCCGAGACAGTGCTCTGGAAAGAAAGCAGTTCTTTAAACACACATACACACTGAGCTGGTGTAATTGTTGAACATGGAATCCCACTTTAAGGAAAAATGTCAACTCAACTGGACTTACTATTGTGCCATGGAAGATTAAGTTTTAGAAATAAGTGGCTACACCTGCTTAGTCCATTTGCTTGGGATACTTATTTTTTATTCTTTTATCCCACGGTGGTATCAGCCCTTAATGAGGAAGGAGGTGTGCTTCTTGGATGCAGTAGAGAGGTGCTTTTCTATTTTTTCTAAATTCTATTTTCTAATACAATTGGTTAGTCTGTGTCTGTTATATTAAGAGTTATTATTGAGTAAAGTTTATTAATTCCTTTACTTTGTTGTTGTAGTGCTTAATGGTTTCTGATCATGTCATTTAAGAGACATAACAAATGCGGAAGCAGCACAAGCAGCTGAGGCACACAATGATGTACTGTGTCTTTACAGGTTTTCCTCGGTACACAAAGACATAATGGTGGCCTGAGTCCATAAGAACCAGCAATGTGGAAACAGAAAGGAAACCCCAAGAGTAACAGGTATATCTAATGCGAAGCATACTATTTCCTTAAATGTCGGGAACACAAATAAAAGATTTGGTTTATCTGCTCCCTTTAATCAAGTAAGAGGAAGTCTTTCTGTCATGATTAACTAATCTGAAAATGTTTCTTATTTATTTTTTACTTTATGATAGGCAGTAGCAAGAAAGGGTGGTTCTATCTAGTTTATATTGTAGCCACATGGGAAAGCTGTTGCCAATTAAAAGTATGATATCCTCCCACCATGCATATCCTCATCTACCTTCACCCCATTGAATCTCTTAGAAATACAGTGAGTTGTAAGGCATATGAAAGATGGATACATTAAATATGAGTGCTTTCACATCAAGAGATAAAGGAATGACTGCGGCAATCTCCTGTGTCCATTAACTAGAATTGTCTTAGGGAATTCAGGTTTCATAGCTATCATTTGCAGTAGTCAACATGACACCTCTGTGAAAGAGTTTATGGCTATAGTCAGTAGATACCTTCCTGGGAACAATAAAAGGGAACTTAGTAAGTTTTCCCTGCACATTTGGGTTCTGACACAAATTCTATGTGCAATGGGTGTGAGTCAATCTTGCCAACAAAGACATCATACAGTTATTTCCAGCAGTGAAGTAATCCTCATAAACCTAACGGATGAGCACAGGCAATGTGACCAAGTTGCTATAGTTTGAAAAGAACACATTTGTGTTATTCATCCTTCTGTCTCCATGACAAAGTACTAGTGGTAAATCAGCTTAAAAAGAAAAATGGTGTACTTGCCTCATGGTTAGAAAGGTTTCTGCCCATGGCCATTGGCTCTGATGTTTTGGGCCTGTGACAGCACAGCACAGCATGGCAAGAATACATAATGTAATAGGTCTGCCCATCTCCTAAGAACAAGGAAACAGAAGACAAGGAGGAGCTGATATCCCAACATCCGCTTCAAGGACATGCTCCCAGTGACCCAAATTCTTTCTGCAAGGCCTTATCCCCTATAAATTCTATTAACTCTCAGTAGTGTCACAGGCTAAGGAAACACAGCTGCAGCATGGGGCCCATTTGAGATCTACCCGAATGAGTCTACTCATTTGACCTGTGTCTCTCAGTTCTGAGGCCAAATGCCTCTTCACAGTCACTCAACAGAACATCAGAAAGAATGCCAGGTCACTTAGTGTACACCTTTTAGAAATCATCTGCTAAAGAAGATAGTTGTCAGCTGGCAGAGTATGCACATTCAAGCTCTTCTGTAAAATCATCCCTATTATTTTAAAAGTATTTTTTAAATACTTTTCTTTTAAAGATGTCACTTTATCTCCAATGGAGGCCTGTGTTTAATTTATGTTTTTAATTATTTGAGAATTTGTATATGCAGGGCACATTGGCTACTCACACAGACTTGGTCAGCAAGGGCAGCTTTTCCTGCTGAGACTCTCCTTCTAGACCTTGCCCTTCAGGACTTCCAACCACCAGGTTCTAGACCCAGACCCAGTCCTACAGAGTAAAAACCCAAGCTCGGGACTTGAAAAGCCACGAATCCCCACCCTGGGAAGTTCCACCCTGGAAAGCTCTGTGCCCCCAGGAAACACTATATAAACCATGTCCTCTGCTCAGTTCTCAGCTGCTTCTCAACCAGGCAGAGGCAGCCACCCTCATGGTTTCTTTCCCAATAAATCTCTTGTGTGAGGTGTGTTGTGCAGTGTGACTTTGTTGTATTCCTAGACTCCAGAACGCTAGGATATCTTTCCCTTCAGAGCTATAAGTTTGGGGAAGCCTCCCCCACTGGGGCAGAGCGGTATCACTTCCACTAGGGAAGCCTTTCCTCTGAGAGCTGTAACATAGTACAGGCTGGCCTAATACTCTGTTTCTGCATCACAAGATAAAACCTAAGATCTCTAGATGTTTAGATCACCAGCATGAATGGTAGCTATGGGTACTGGTGCCAATCATGGTGAGTAGCACAAAATGTCATAAAGACTTTACACTGGGGGAGTATCAGAGTAAACCAGTGTTAATGACAAGCAATGGGCTAGTGTCTAAAGACTGAAGAAGAATCCTGAATGAGCTGTCTCTGTATCATCACCAGATACGACCTAAGATCTCCAGCATGAGTGGTAACTATGAAATATTGTTGCTGATTGTGATGAGTGGGACAAAAAAGATACAGATGTGTATTTAAAGCCCCAACTTTAGGTGTAGGTTCTCTATGTACCTGTGCAACCGCTGGGCATCTGGAGACTCATCAGTGTCTTCACAGAGTATTTACTTATGAAGTACCACTGTATGCAGGGATTTAGGCAGAAATTTATGCCAAGAGAATACAAAGAATGTGAACACACAGAAAAAAAAATGAAGAAAACAAAGCACAGACACTTGTAAGAAGGCAAAGGGAATTTGTTACTGAGGACTCAGGTTCATCTATTGCTACATAAAACACCATCCTAATGTTACATTGGTCAATGCTGTCCAGAGAACTAAATCCAGTTATGCTGTGTATGCTTATATGTATGAATCTGCATACAAATGTAGAGTGAGACTGGAGAGAGAAGGAACAGAGAAAGAGACAATATCTATTGGAAGGAATGGACTAGTGTAATGTTGAAGGCTTGCAAATCCATAACCCAAAAACAGCAGACCAAAAGCCTACTTAACTTCATTTCTGTTGCTGTAAAAGAAATACACTGACACACACAGTGAAGGGGAACATTTTAGGTCTTCCAAGTTAGAGCCTACCAGTCTATTTTGCAAGAAAGTCAAAGAAGCAAGGACTTAAAATGGCTAGTCACAAAACATCCACACTCAAGAACAGAGAGCAATGCACGCACGCATACTCACTTGCTTGACTGCTTGTGCTCAGTTCTAATTCACCAATTCTGGAATCCAGGCCTGGAGAATTGTAGCATTCCCAAATCAGTTAACTTACAACAACTTCCATAGACTTGCATACAATGTAAACAATTTCCAATTTCCCTTTTTTCTGACGTGATTGTAGGTTGTTGACAATTAACTGTGGTGATAACTTTACTGGCTTTGAAAAATGTATGCTGATTATTTGCATAAAACTGAGACAACGAGATAGATAGACAACAGGCCATATTTACTGTACATCTCCATAGTTTCCAACATAATTGTTATCCCTATCAAATCCACTTAAAAACAAAAAGGGGGGTGTAGTGATATATATAGTAAAGCTTTTATGTCTTTAAGTGAAATGTATAGTAAAGCCTTTGTGTTTGGCTTTGACTAAAATGTTTCAGGAAAGCCGTTGCTATGTTTGGGCAAATCGGTAAAAGCTGAGAGATTGTGAGACTTTGTGAACTTTGAAGAAATGTTGTCTCTAGAGAATCTGCACTTACATTCCAACATGGGCTTACTCTACACACAGACACTTTACTTTTAAATTATATACCTTGACCCCTCGTTTACTTCTTTATTTGGGGGGATGTAAAATACACACCCACACATTTCTTTATAACTAAAACAAGACATACTTTATGGAGGAAAGAAGGATGCAAACAATATAAAAAGAAAAAAATGTCTGTCCTTAAATAATTTTGTTCTTTCTCTGCTGGTCAATTTGATGTGTAATGTTATCTGCACATTTTCTAAGGGGCCTGATCTGTCTATGAAAAGCTATGGAGCAGCTTCCTCAAGTAATCCTATAGGACAACACTCATCAGGATAAGAGCATCAGTGTTTGATTTGCCCTACATTTTTCCTTTCTACCTGCATGCAATGAATCTTGCAACTAGCACTAAAACACTCCAGAATCCCACTTGTGCCATCTCAGCACTGGTCCAGATCCCTCGTTATTTTATGTACAGCCAAAAGGGTCTTTTTTTATTTTTCCAAAAAGCACAGGGAATTCCCTGTCTATGAGGACTCTCTGGGTCCTTCATTAAGAAGTCTCTGCCCCATCCCCAAATCTGTGTAATGTAAGCATCATGGTTTCCATGGTATGCCTCGGTTAAGACAGCATTTTTGAAAGATCTGTTGATACCTTGGCTTCAAGGTGCAGCAGTCATCGAGCCAACTGGGCACAAAGCAGTGAGAGGATCACCAACCAGTCCAGAATCTCCTATAAAATCATAGGCAACTTATATTCTTCCAACCCTGATGGTACTGAGTATTATAATTATTTCAGGAGGGAAGAATCAGGACATCAAAACCAAACCAAAATCTAACATAGCAAACATAAAATCCTACATATCAATGCCTCACATCTGGAGCTCATGATGGGGGCTCCAAAGAGCTTTGGCAGCCACTCATCTCCATCCAGCCCTTGCCATGTAGCACACAATCTCTCTTAAACTCAAGCTGGCTCCACTCAACACTGATAGTTCACCATGGTGAACATCCACAGTTACAGCATCTCCAATATCCTCAAGACTTCATTACAACCCAGGCTTTACTTCCACAGTTCTATGTCGGGGCCTGTAGATAGGGACTCCAATCCTGCCATACAGTTCTAGGCCTCAGCTGCTCTCCAGGGCCCCTTGAGCATTACAGCTTTGATGCCTTCAAAACCCTATTAAAGGATGCTGTTTACGTTTCCAAGTTCTGCTGCCAGCTTCAGACATAGTCTAGCCCCCAGTTGTATCTGCTTCTATGTGCTGTCAGGAAATACTTCCCTTCTGTTCCACTGAAGCACAGCAGTTCTTGGTAGTGAAGAACTTTTACAATTACAGCTGTTTCTTCAGCCACAGCCTGATCAACATACAGATTCTTATCCAAAAATATCACACAAATAGCCCCTACTGCTGTAGGCATAATGCCTTTGTGTACTGTGTAAAAATATCCTTATATTTTCAAATCTTAGTTTCTCTACCCCCAAATATAGTTGCAATCTGGAAATGGCATTGTAATGCTTATTCTAAGAATCCCTGGTCTCAAGTTTGTATAAACATTGTTCCCCATTTATTATCTTATTTGTCAATTAAAACTGAGCAAAAGAGAGAACAGGGCGGGACTTCCATCAGAGAGACTAGAAGAAGGGGAGAGAGAGAGAGAGAGAGAGAGAGAGAGAGAGAGAGAGAGAGAGAGAGAGAGAGAGGAAAAGTCTGTGGAGACATCATGAGAAAACATTGAAGCATAAAGGGTCAAACCAGTACTAAAATACAATGGGGATTTTGACTGGGAGGTAGCCAGATAATTTTAGAGGATTAGAATAAATCAATGACTGCCCAGTTATTGTGCTAGAAAGCTTACCAAATAAAAATCTTGTAGTCTCTGTCTCATTTATTTGGGAGCTAGTTGTAATAGAGAAAATATCGTCTTCTTTTAGAATGCATTTACATACTCTTGCTCTGCATACAATCTTGTAAACCAGGCCACAATTATATGCTTTATTCTCACCATTCTTATCTTCGAAATTCTCAATAAAATGCTCTATGAAACACTGTTTTCCAGCATTCAGAGGCTTTTCCAGCACAACTTACCAAATATTTCCACATTCCTCCTGAAGTGATGCTGGCTATCCTGAGCACAGCAAACATGGCTATGGTGGGCCTTGACCTTCTTCCCCAATCCCCTGCCTTCCTAAAAATCATTAGATTACATTCCTAAAGCTATATCCAAGGCCAGTTTGCATATTTGGTCACTTCCTCCTCCTAAATCTGACTACCAAGATTCAGCTATTGAAGTATTGAAGTCCAATAATTAAAAACCCCTTTGGCTCACCTAATTAACATGGCCAATCAAAACTAAATGCCTCATGGGGAATTTCTTCCTTTATCTTTATAAACTGTCATTTTATAAGCTACTGTTTGTCTATGGGCCATATCTTTCCTCTCTCTATCCAGAGGCAGTCCTTTGTCCCTCCAGGACAAATACTCCGTGTTCCCCTCTCCCTTGTTCCCTTCTCCCTCTCCTTGGTCCTCTAGTTCCTGTCTTTGTCCCTTATTCCTTGTTATTTGTGCCTCTGGGGTAAATAAATCTCCTTTGTGCTTAGAACCTGGCTTTCGGGTGTCCTAGGCTAATACAGCTTCTCATACTTCCTACAACAAAACATAAAATCTACACGATCAACTCACAGCAATGATCCCCAATTCCTTGGTACTGCCTTTGATCCTGGTTCCATTTTGGTTGCTGAGATAAAATACTCTGACAGATGAAGCAACTTAAGGAGACCGGGGTTTAATTTAACTCACATTTTCAGGTTACAATCTAACAAAGCAGGGAAGCTGTCTTGGTTAGGGTTCCTACTGCTTTGATAAAACACCATTACCACAAGTAAGTTAGAGAGGAGAGAGTTTAATTGGCTTAAAATTTCTATCATAGACCATCACTGAAGGAAGTCAGGACAGGAACCCATGTAGGAACCTGGAGGCCATAGACCAAGAAAGAATGCTGCTCTCCATGGCCTGAACAGCTTGATTTTTATATGCCCCAGGATAACCTGCCCAGGGGTACGACTGACCATAGTGAGCTAGGTCCGTCTCATCAATCATTAACTAAGAAAATACCCTATAGGCCAATCAGGAGGCATTTTCACAGTTGAAGTTCCCACTCCCCTTGTGTCAAATTGAAGCATACAGAACAAACCAGCACAGGTATGTGACTGGTAGAAGAAATGAAGAGAGGCTACAGGTAGGTTTTATGTATCAGTTCTTCTTGGGTACAGAACATCAACATGTCAGGGAGGAGAGGGGTTGTTGTGCAAGTTTCCTCTGAGATTGAATTACTCCATCACATAGGGAAGCCCCATAAGCAGGAAGATTAACTATTTGAAATAGCTTCAGGAAGTCCCTGAGCCTTACCAGATTCACTAGGTCTCTCCTTGCCAGAGTGAGCAATAAAAGCGACAATCCCTCTCAAAGGAAGCAAAGCTGAGCAGTAAAGAAGACTCTCTGGGAAGCCAAGCCACAAAGAAGACCTGAAACCAGACCATCCTCCTGGAAGAAGAGACCAGCTGAGCCGCCTGGAAGAGATTGAGACTAGAGTCAGCCTCCCAGATCTGTGGGCTGTCATCCATGCTGAGGGGGCTTTGGGGATGCAGCTGTCTTTGAGTCATTTCTGCTCCTGTAAGTAACTCCCCACCGATATTCCATAAGTTACCTCAGTAAGACTCATAGTTCATGAAGTTAGACTTTGGGTGGAATCCATACTTTGGTGTGTTGTGAGTTTCCTACCTGTAGTAAGACCCATGTGTTGTGTCTCCCGAGAAAAGATTTGTCATACATCGAGGCTGTAATTAGAAAGAAACCTTCAGTAAAATCAAGATGTAGTTACTACATTATGCTCTGAAATAGATTGTCCATATAGATGCATGTGCTTCAGATATCATTTCTGTTTGCTACAGTCAGCTTAAGGTCTGAACACTCACTTGAGTCTTAGAGAAGAAAGAGGGCCTTGCCATGATCAGCTGCAGTGAAGTATCACTAAACTCTTCTCACACAGCAAATTTAAGTTGCTGTCAGAGGTGAGTGCACCACAAAATCAGTACGTGCAAAACACTCATTTATTCTTTTCTTCTTCTTTCTTTCTTTCTTTCTTTCTTCCTTCCTTTCTTTCTTTCTTTCTTTCTTTCTTTCTTTCTTTCTTTCTTTCTTTCTTCCTTCCTTCCTTTTTTTCTTTCTTTCTTTCTTTTTCCATTTTTTATTAGGTATTTAGCTCATTTACATTTCCAATGCTATACCAAAAGTCCCCCATACCCACCTCTCCACTCCCCTACCCACTCACTCCCCCTTTTTGGCCCTGGCGTTCCCCTGTTCTGGGGCATATAAAGTTTGCAAGTCCAATGGGCCTCTCTTTGCAGTGATGGCCGACTAGGCCATCTTTTGATGCATATGCAGCTAGAGACAAAAGCTCCAGGGTACTGCTTAGTTCATATTGTTGTTCCACCTATAGGGTTGCAGTTCCCTTTAGTTTCTTGGGTGCTTTCTCTAGTTCCTCCATTGGGGGCCCTGTGGTCCATTCAATAGCTGACTGTGAGCATCCACTTCTGTGTTTGCTAGGCCCTGGCATAGTCTCACAAGAGACAGCTATATCTGGGTCCTTTCAGCAAAATCTTGCTAGTGTACGCAATGGTGTCAGCGTTTGGAAGCTGATCATGGGATGGATCTCTGGATATGGCAATCACTAGATGGTCCATCCTTTCATCACATTTCCAAATTTTGTCTCTGTAACTCCTTCCATGGGTGTTTTGTTTCCTATTCTAAGAAGGGGCAAAGTGTCCACACTTTGGTCTTTGTTGTCTTGAGTTTAATGTGTTTAGCAAATGATGCTGGCAAAGATGTGGAGAAAGAGGAACGCTCCTCCATTGTTGGTGGGATTGCAAGCTTGTACAACCACTCTGGAAATAAGTCTGGTGGTTCCTCAGAAAATTGGACATAGTACTACCAGAAGATCCAGCAATACCTCTTCTGGGCATATATCCAGAAGATGTCCCAACCGGTAAGAAGGACACATGCTCCACTATGTTCATAGCAGCCTTATTTATAATAGCCAGAAGCTGGAAAGAACCCAGATGCCCCTCAACAGAGGAATGGATACAGAAAATGTGGTACAATGGAGTACTACTCAGCTATTAAAAAGAATGAATTTATGAAATTCCTAGGCAAATGGATGGACCTGGAGGGCATCATCCTGAGTGAAGTAACCCAATCACAAAGGAACTCTCACAATATGTACTCACTGATAAGTGGATATTAGCCCAGAAACTTAGCACACTCATTTATTCTTAAGTTAATAACCTCCCTGATGTTACCCCTGCCCTGCCCTCCTCACATAAACAGTTGTACTTCACACATAGGCTGGCAGGCTCATTTTATACAAAACTGTGAATTCCTTTACATGTTTTCAAATCAATTATGTAATACTGTAATAAATGTCTAGAAATGTCTAGCAAGGTACATAGGAATAATCACTGATAAATGGAAATTATGTGAGCTATATAACTACTTTATTTACATATAATGATAAATACTTAATGGAATGGAAGAAACAAAAGTCAGGTGAATAGCCCAGGTGTAATCGCATCTACCTCTGAGCTTTAAACTGCAGATAGGACAGGTGGTCCTTGTCTGGTTTTTCTCAGACATTATCATCATGGCGTGAATTTTGATGTCCAAAACTCTAAGAGAAGAAATTACTAAAAGCCTCTATGATGTGTAGTGCAGTGTCTGGTGTTTCCTCTCAGTCAGTTCGTCACTCCTAGTTCTTGTCTGCTTATAATCAGTGTGGTTCTTCAAGGTTACCGGGATGGTACATTTGCAAAAGTCCACAAGGTTAAAACCTGTACATATCTTACAGACTGGGAAAGCAGGAAGTCACATTTACCTAAGCCTTGGACTACCACTTAAAGCTTGACTACTATAAAAAAATCCTCTGCATTTAGGTCATTTCCTCTTCATCCTGGGTAAGGGAAGTGCAGTTGGTGCTGCTGGCAAGGCTCACACTCTTCCCTGAAATTCAAGCCATATGTGGGGCACCTAAGCTTGACTTTCCAAGCCATCCACTTACTACTCCCCTTTCACTGTAATGCTGAAGGATGAGGAATGGAGAGAGATTGAGACCTATGGTTAAAGCCATAAAAGTTTCAGTTGTAAATGTTCCAAAATACAGATGGATTTCTCTTTATTCAGACCTGAAATAGCTGTGAATCAGTCTGCAGCTGCCTGGGGCACAGATCTATAAGGGACAATTAAAGTCTCACTGAAATCAATGGCATGTGTCATTATGAGTCAGATTCCTATATTGGCTCCTTAGATAATTGAACTATGCAGTTTTTATATTAAAGTAGAAAAAATACTGCAGTGAATATTTTGTCATAGGACCTGAAAAACTCAATTTGGTCAATAGAACAAAGGGCCTACATGCCTCTCTGAGAATATCTGTCACCTAAGATTAGCATAGACACCAAATACTTAATAACAAATCACTTTATAAATAAACTAACTTTATAAATGGAGCTAACATGTTCTATACATTTTCAAGAACACTTTTTATCCAAAAAATAACAACTGAGAATTGGAAAGAAAATGAAAATGTTTTACAGATACAAAAATCCACATAAAAAGTCATATTTTAAATAATGGTTTATAATAACATATGTGTAAACTATCCTTCACTTTGGCAAGTGGATATAATACTGTCCATTTATAGTGATGGAGAACAGATAGAAATCAGAACTTCACACAGAATTGTAGCATAGAGTTACAGAAGTGATTTCCCATTTTAAATATAAATATGGAACATAATCCTTAAAAATTCAACCTCTCCCTACCCTACTAGGTAAGTTTAGAGCAAACATATTAAAATTGATTGCCCAGATGGAATCGACTTCCTAGCTCCTTTATCTTTATGGGAAAGATGAGGAGTGGCCCTTGTATCTGGTTTCATCTGATTGCTACACCAACAGCTCAGGAATACAGTGCCTCTTTTTTTTTTATTTTTATTTTTGATATATTTTTTATTAGATATTTTCTTCATTTACATTTCAAGTGTTATCCCAAAAATCCCCTATAGCCCCCCGCAGCCCTGCTCCCCTACCCACTCACTCTCACTTCTTGGCCCTGGCATTTCCCTGTACTGGGGCATATAAAGTTTGCTAGACCAAGGGGCCTCTCTTCCCAATGATGGCCAACTAGGCCATCTTCTGCTACATATGCAGCTAGAAACACAAGCTCTGGGGGTACTGATTAGTTCATATTGTTGTTCCACCTATAGGGTTGCAGACCACTTTAGCTCTTGGGTACTTTCTCTAGCTCCTACATTGGGGGCCCAGTGTTCCATCCTATAGATGACTGTGAGCATCCACTTCTGTATTTGCCAGGCACTGACAAAGCCTCACAGGAGAGAGCTATATCAGGGTCTTTTCAGCAAAATCTTGCTGGCTTATGCAATACTGTCTGTGTTTGGTGGCTGATTATGGGGCAGTCTCTGGATGGTCCAACCTTTCATCTTAGCTCCAAACTTTGTCTCTGCAACTCCTTCCATGGATATTTTATTCTCTATTCTAGGGAGGAATGAAGTATCCATGAGTTGGTCTTCCTTCTTGATTTTCTTGTGCTTTGGAAGTTGTATCTTGAGTATCCTAGGTTTCTGGGCTAATATCCACTTATCAGTGAGTGCATATCAAGTGACTTCTTTTGTGATTGGGTTACCTCACAGAATAGAAGAGATACAGTGCCTCTTTTAACTCCAGCATGTCATGTCTACTATTCAATGTTGTGAAATTCAAAAGAATTGACACATTTTGATCTTAGTAAAGGTCAAATGTCTTCCCCAGAAGTAGTAACAAGCTACAGATCTCTGTATGATGGAGGAGTGGTAGTGCCATGGGTTCTAAAACTGATCATTTGATTTAATCTTAGCTCAGAACTGTAGTGGCCATCTAAGATATTAACCATTGTGTGATTTGAAAATGTGAAAATTAGAAAAAGCAGGAACTTTGATCACTCAAAACGTAGATTTGCCTGCTGCTGCCCTCTGTGTTCTATTCCACAGACCTTTGGTTAAGTTTCTCATCTTCTCAGAGTTTACTCACCAGGGTGAGTAAGTGAATCAGAGATAATAAATATAAAAGGGTCCATCCTGCACACTGCAAAGTAGGTGTTTGGTAAATAAAAGAGATATTATTTTCGCTGTCATTCTTGCTGGTGTTACTCAGCATGTCTTCTCCGTCTACATTTAATTACAAGATTAAAATGCTTCCCAAGAATGGAGCTTCCTGGCATTTCACAAATACTGACTTTTGAGACTCAACACTTTAAAGCTAAAAGACTTCAGCTTGATCTTTCACAGCATAGTTATCGCTTTCTTATTAAGCACGACTACCCCAAAAGCACGACTCTGGGTCTGCCTGTAAACATGTTCCACTCACCTACAAGAATTTCACAGGGAGCTTGAGAGACTTGTACAAGACGTGGTCAGGGGCAGTACAAGTCTTGAACATGCCAAGTTACTTTTACACTATTGGTATGGCTACCAAGAGTTAACGTTCAAGAAGGATCTGGAAGTTGCTTCTGAACTCAGAAGGCAGGTTGCCATGAGTGGTGATGGATGTCTCCTGAATTTGGGTCTGCACTTGTAAAGTTCTGCTATGGCACTTGGGTTTGGATGTCTACCTTAATTGCCTCCCTGAGACCACAATGCATTTTGAGCCCATAGCAACAGGCCCACAGACTGGCAAAGACACTGTATGATAAAAACACTGCCATGGAACATGGAATACTTGCTGTGGACCACACTCTGGATAGCCCTGGAATCTGGATCTCTGAGCCAATGACTCACTTTTACTACTTGGCAACTAGAAGAACTTTTCAAGCAGGGCAGCCTTCAGCTCTCATTGGCTTGCTTCTTCTAATTATGACTCATGGTAACATGGATGTGTGCCAAAACATCAGGTTCATGTTTATGATACCTGGTGCCCATCAAGGAAAAGTGGAAAATGCAGTCCATCTCTGGAATCAATTCAAGGGGCCCTTATGACATGTCCTGTTTAAGCCATTGCCCTGATCCTTAGTGCTAAAATCCATACCACATAATTAATATCTGGTGCATGTGTATTCTCCCCTTTTCCAATGTGTCACACACAAAATGGAGCTCTCTAAATTGCAGTCCCCCTTCCTCTGCAGGCTTGATTCTTCCACTGCCAAGCCTTCAGGAACATTTCCAGCCTCCAGGCGTCTCACATGGGTTGAATGATTATAATGGAGATCTATATTTGTTTCAGTTTATCTGAAAATATCCAAGCACATGAATACTGGTTTTGTTAAATGGATTGTGCTTTCTGAATAGCAAGCTTACAAAAATTATTCAGTAAACAGGAAGAAAAAGAATCGATTGTGGTGACATATAATGTAATTTAAGGTTTCCCCACTGTGAACAGTCCTCTCCCAAAGCAAATTTTGAAATTGATTATGTTCTTATTTTGAAAGAGAAATATTGACCTTGAGTATAATACAGTACTTGCTGGGTTATATTCTTATCATTTTATAATGTGAGACTATAGATGTGATACCAATTCCTCACTAATGGGTGAATTTATTTCTAAAATAGCTAAAGTCTTTCATTTTGCTTTGACTTATGTTGAATACCAAAAAAAGATAAATGACATCTAAAATGTTTCCTATCAATATGTCCAGGGGCTCAGGGACATATTTTGTGACAGTACCTTAAAGGCTCAGGCTAACATCCATCTCAAAATAAATAAATAAATAAATAAATAAATAAATAAATAAAATAATTTTAAAAAGGACATACTCTACTGTTTGGGGGTATTTAAAAAATTCCACCAATAAAAGATCAGCTTACAAAAGTATATGTACAACCATTCACTACACTGCCAGTGACTACTGCTAGCTTAGGAAAGAGCTGAAGAGAACCACTGTTCTAGAATGTTATTGCATGAAGAAAGAAAATACACAGTCGGGCCATCCACAGGAATTTTGCTCAGGAAGCCTAAATCCAAGTGAGCCACTACAAGCCAGCCTTGTCAGGGTCCTTACTCCTTGCCTCTCACAACTCAGGGAGCCAACATTCCCTGGCTCTTGTGTTGTGGAAATTGGCACTTGGATGTAAAAGAATTGGGTTACAGAGGCAGCAGAGACTGCCTGGAAATCACAGGCAGTTTCCATTCTAGCAGCAAGCAGGAGACCTAGTAGCAAGCTGCGGCAGTTGGAGCTGGACTGTCAGCAAAGGCCTTGTCCCTGGTGTCTCTGCCGTCTCTGGTGTCTCTGGTGTCTCTGGCGTCTCTGGCCCTCAGCTCCCTGGCACGAAGGCTGCCTCTGTGACAAAGGCACTTTAATAGGACATGGAAAATGTCAGCATTAAGTGCTTCTCTCTACCTCGATGTGTGACCTTTTAGAATGAAAATAATGACCACATTAGCTCTGCTGGCTGGCAGCAAACATTACTCTCCACATGTCTACCCTCTTTCCATACTCAGAAGCTGTCCTGATATTAAACACACTGCACAAATTCAGAGGCAGGACATCCTCAAAGTCTTTCACCTTGATGATGCACATCTGACTTTGCTCTCAACAACAGACTTGATTCACTGCCAATTTAATAATCATAATGGCCATAGAGTAACTAGTGGATTCTACTGTATACACAGAAAATACTCTACAGAGGGAATATTCACATCCTAGGTAAAGGGGAGTATCATAGTAGTTTATCATGCTATTCAGATATAACATAAACTCATGAGTTAGTTTAGATTTTTCTGTTTAATGTCTTTCAAATCTCGGTTGCCTATAGGAAACTGGGGCCTCATAAAGTGATACTTGGGAGAAGGAAAGGTGACTTTCATGACATATTCTTCCTGATTATGTGAATGAACGATACTATAGTCCCTGCTGCTACTTTGTTGCTAAACTTCCCTCCCAGGGGGATTCCTATACAGTGAACCCCTCCTCTTATGGTCCCAATAACAAACAGAGACCAGAGCTCATTCCATCCAGAGTTTACTCTGAGGAGCGAATGAGTATATTAGGCAAGGTTCCCTGGATGCACCCCAAAAGTCTTCACCCATTTTCTTGAGGAATTTCCTATAGCTGCATGTATAGTCTCCATGTGGTCCCTCATCTTCCCTGGCATATATAATACTCTATCCCTTACCTGAGGCCATATACAATTAAGGCAGGGTTACATATAACATGTGGTAGAGGGTAGCTGACTCTCCCTGTCTGTCTATGAAGGAATTTCATCTGTCAACACACCTAGCTAGGATGATCCTCCTGAAGATGATGGTTGCTTGGCTCATTGGACAGTCACAACACACACCTCTCACCTATTCACGGTACAAGGCCTACTCTCCATAAAGATCCAGAATAATTGTTTCAAAATATAAATCAGAATGCTTGCATTTCTCACAAATGTACACACACACTATACCCTTAAATGTTGCACCTCCTAATGAGACCTCATAACTTACTCAGCTCCTCATACCCTTATCACGCCTTCCACATCCTGCCTGCCTGCTATGCTGCTTCATTTCTCACAGCTCCTGTCCTTGAAGAGACAGGTTCAGTCCCACTAATCAAGCGAAACATCATGAAAAGTAATTCACCAGGACAGCTTTTGGTCTAACCCTGATTGTATGTTTTTAAAAACAATGAACCTCTTTGGACTTTAGTGACTGCTGTAAACTGATTTGTATTCACGGAAGAGTTCACTCAGCGATGCACTAGTTCCCAATACTTCAAAATGTAACCGTATCTGGATCTCTGGTTTTCAAAGAGGTGACTGAATTTAAAATAAACAAGGTCATAGATCATTATAATAGAAACGTGGGCCTGACGCAGGCACAGGGAGATGCAAGAGACAGACTTGGAACAGTTTCTTCTTGCATATCCCTCAGAAAGGACAATTACAAAGGCACCCTGGACTGTTCTTTAAGCTACCTCATGTGCAGCACTTCAATAGTGGCACTAGACATGTAATAAAAAGTGTCCTCATTTGTTATTTAGGAAGGACAATGGTGTATCTTTTATAACTTATTGTGCAGACTTAATAAAGTCCCTAAAGATCTGAGGTTTGCACCTATCTCTTAATACTTATTTGTCATTTTAACTATTATTAATCAACCCTGCTTTATCGACTAATAAAACTAAATATAAATTTCAGATCTTAATGTGCCCTACTTCATAATGAGAGTGAAGATAAACTCCTTCAATTGCTTATCTGTGGGATAAATCACCCAAAGAAAGGAGACACTCTCTTGTTCCCTGAGGAGCTCAAGATCAACAGGGATGATCAACCGTTTGGTAACATGAGCCCACAAAACCCAATGAAATACTATGTGAAACAATAGTAAATGCTATTAGAAACAACGTAAATGCTAAGTCAAAGGATATGGGCTGTGAAGGCAACACAGAGTCATCCAATGGGAAGATGAGAAGAATGGAGCACATCCTTCCCTGGAAAACATTCACCCCTGGGGTGGGGGTGGGGAAAGTCTTCTCCGTTTAATACTGAACTATTCAGAGAAGCTGTTTTAGAAGATATTCAATGAAGTAGATTGTGCATACACACTTTATTTCAGATTATTCAAGGATATATATATATACATATATATATATTCATACATACATACATACATACATACATACATACATACATATGAATGTTGGAGAATGGGAAGGTGTTCTTCTTAGGATGAAATTTCTTTGGCTGAAGCATAAGATTCTGGAGATATCTCATTTGCATGGAAAGGCATCCCAGGAAGTTGATCATGTAATTTCCCCAGGATTATGTGACATTCCTCAGGTAGAAGATGAAGGGCTGGGCTCCCCAGAGTAAGCAGAGAACAGGAAGTCCTGCAAGAAAAGGGAGCTTTTTTATTTTGTGCTAGGCTCAGCAAAACTGTCCAGATTTGGTAGGTTACAGCCTTAGTAATGAGGTCAACATGAGCATCCCACACAATTTTACAAATACTGATTAAACAACAACCTTCAGCATCCTTGAGCCACCTAAAGGAGGTCCACAGATCATGGCTGGACCTTTATGGTTACATAGAAAAGCACTGAGAAGCAGGCATGCTTCCATTCATTGTTAACAAAGCAAGCAGAGTTACCTGTGTCACTCCAATGGTGAAGCAACCAAAAGGAAGGACATAAAAAAAATGAATAAAAGTACCTTAGGAAAACTGCCTTGAAATTATCTCACATATAAACATTCTGAACCTGTGGAATGATCATACCATTATCAAAAGACCCATCTATGCTCCAGGTATGCACCCACATTCCATTCTATCTGGAGCCTAAAACTCCTTCAGTCAGAATCTACACCTCACATTGATTTGTAAGACATACATACAGTACATAGTATTACAATAAACATCTCTATTCATATATATCTATATACATAAATATAGATATATATGCATATGTATGTTTGACTTAGAGTGAATTGTTCATATATTGTGAACTTTGCTCTGTACTATTTATGTTTTCGCTTTGATTTCATAGACTTGTACCACAGTTCTTCCATACAATTTAAACATCAGCCGAGTGAAGTAGTCCAAAGTTGTGTGAACAAGATTTGTAAGACTTCACAACTCAGTTAAAAACTTTGCCAGGTTTTCTGAGTAGAGGTTTTCTGTGCCCTAGCTTAGGTGGGAAGTTGCCTTGCCAGTTTGGAGATGGCTTCTAGTTCAATATCCCCTTAGCTTCACTTTCTCTAAGCAGAGCAAATTACCTCTGCTTGCATCATGTCTGATGTATCCCTGGTAGTGACTCATAGGATGATAATTATAAAGAGCTAAGAGTACTTTTGAAAAGAGTACAGGTAGTTCAAATGGAAGGAATCAGAAGGAGGAAACAGACACAGGAAAGAATAAAGACGTAGTCAATCAGATGTCAGAAAGAGAACGCCAAAATGGAATGTTTTAGCTGAGTTGCTAAATATACACAGAGAATAAATACCAACTATGGCAAGTAATGCTGCCCAACACAAATCATACCAAGAAAATCTATAAGGAGAATTTAACCATTGGCTACTTGACATCCTTTGAAGAAGTTTGAATTATCTATTACATTGATATTCTGGCCTTTACTTAATGACTTCAATAAATGTTCCTAAAAACAAATCACGATTACATTTTATGGTTCAAATGAAAGGTAAATTCCTAGCCAGAGCAATTTATGAAGTTAATTCCTAAGTTTCTCATTCTTTGGTTTATTGAAAGTCTATGTAGCCTAATAGACTAATACATAAATGCCGATGCTTAGGTAAAAACCATGGCCTTATGAATAGACTTGCCTTCACAAGTTTCTGAAAATTCATATAAATAAAGAATGTGCTAAAAATACTCTAATAGTTATCATGCTACATTTTTCCTGGATAGTTGTTGTCTTTATTTTTGGAGAATTACATACATGTATGCATATTCACATTATGTCCACCCCTCTCCAGATCCAATTGCTTGTTTTCTAATGAGAGACAGAATGGAAGTGGCTCAGGCTGGGAGGGAAGCAGGGAGGAACTGGGAGGAATAGAGGGAGGGAAAACAGTAATCTAGATATACTGTATGAAAAAATGTTTTCAATAACAGATGACCTTCTTATCCTATCTTAGAAGAAACCTTTTGAATAGCTGCACAACATAGTAAGTACCTTGCCTTTGAAAACCTGTCTCAAGCGATTAGGAACATATATGACTAAAAGCTTTGAATAAACATATAAACTAGATATACTTAGGGGTAGGATTTAATCCACATATAAGATTAAGTACTTGTTTACCTTACACACAAAAGTGAATACAATTTTATGCAAAATATTTGTTTAGCTACATTGTGACAATAATATAGAGCAGGAATGTTAATGTAAGTTTTTCTATTTTGACTAGACTTACAAGTTTCAAATCTCAGTACACAGATTTCAGATTTTCAAGCTATCCATGTTGCATGTATATAAAGTTTAAATTTTGTTATAAAATTCCAAGTTTCAAAAGATATTGCTGTAATCCACATTGCTTTGAGAGTTACATGGGTTAAAACTTACTGCTTCAAATTTCATATGTAAACAAGCTTTTCTATAGCTTTCACAACATGATGTGTATATAACAACTTTTCATATTTTTACTACATTTTAAATTAAATCGTATTTTTCTTCTTTTAATGTGTTCTTACATATACATATGAGAGATAGGAACAGTGTTAATAATTATCAAACTCTTAAACCTCTGGATTTGACTGTTAACTGTAGAGGTATTATCTTTTCACCCAACTGATTCCTACCCACTTGACCTATTTGTCACTCAAACAATGTCACATAATTAGATGACTTATAGTGTACTAATTTCTTCAGTCTTTTGTGAGCAATTGGCATTATGTACTATTAAAGGTAGAAATGACGTAGAACTATGCAAGAAAAATTTCATTTACAGACATATAATGGGAAGGAATTTACAATAAAGCTTTCATATGCTTCTTTTAAAAAAATATTGGCTAGAAACAAAGGATCAAAAAATCATCATGCCTCCCCCAAAGTCAAAGAACACTGGAATCAAGGCCATATATCTGTTTTCATTCTAAAACTTAACACCTTTTCATGTTCAAAGGTCATTACAAATAGCTTCAAGAAAACAATAAAAGGATCTTGCTACAAAGTTTAACAATCTGATGGTTAGTTTTAATTGTCAACTTGACACAATCTAGAATGTCCTACAAAGTCTCAATGAGGGATTATCTAGATTAAGTTGGCCTATAAGCATGCTTATGGGGATTATTTTGATTATGTTAACTGAGGTAGAAGATTTAGTCATGGTTGGTAGCAACATTCCGTAGGCAGGCTACTTTTGCTTATTTAAGTCTTAGTAGTATATACAGAAGAGACAGAAACACTGTGTCTTAGTCAGGGTTTCTATTCCTGCATAAACATCATGACCAAGAAACAAGATGGGGAGGAAAAGGTTTATTTGGCTTACACTTCCATACTGCTGTTCATCACCAAGGAAGTCAGGACTGGAACTCAAGCAGGTCAGGAAGCAGGAGCTGATGCAGAGGCCATAGAGGGATGTTCTTTACTGGCTTGCTTCCCCTGGCTTGCTCAGCTTGCTCTCTTATAGAACCAAGACTATGAGCCCAGAGATGGTCCCATCCACAAGGGGCCTTTCCCCCTTGATCACTAATTGAGAAAATGCCTTACAGTTGGATCTCATGGAGGCATTTCCTCAACTGAAGCTCTTTTCTCTGTGATAACTCTAGCTGTGTCAAGTTGACACAAAACTAGCCAGTAGACACTGTAAGAGCTACAGGTGATGGATGACTACAAGGAAATGGTGTCTTCCAGATATGACAGAAGTGTTGTGCAAATGAATTCATGGAGACTCGTATAGCAAATACAAATCCTGCACAGGTTCAAGCCAGACAAAATCTCAGCACTGAAAGAGGGAAGCAGACAAAAATCTTCATTCATTAACCCCCCCCCCCCCAAAATCATTTGTAACTAGTACCTAATGGCAAAGGGAAAAACAATTTTCTATAATGGAGTCTCATTGGTTATATCAACTATTCTCCAGGCAAGTTCCATACCAAAGAATACTTGGCTAACATAAAACTCATTCAATGTTTTGTTGTTTTAGGGAAAGCTTTTAGTTTTGTTTGTCATGTTTTGTCTTACTGGGGTTGGTTGTTTTCTTTTTATTTTTCTTTCTTTTCTTTTTTTTTTTTTTGGAATAAAAGAACATGAAGTGGGTAGGAAGGTTGGGAGGATCTGAGAAAAGTTGGGAGAGAGGGATTATAATCAAAATATAGCCTATAAGATTTTATCACAATGTCTTTCTTATTAATTTTATTTTTATTGTCAAGACATAAAACAGGATAGCATATGTATTCAACATGGAAGTGAGCTAATGAACTAATGAACATTTATCATATTATTTGCTGTGCTGTTTGATTATAAGGCATATGAAATTTACCTTTCCTAACACTCTTAACCTTCTGTGATATCTACCTCAAACCTTTTTTATCTGTACATCTGAAACTTTGAACATTTGCATATGTTCCCTCTCTCCTACTTTTTCATTCCCAGTATCTCACAACCACAATTGTACCACCACAAGTTTATGTTTTTAGACTCTATATATACATGATATCACATAGTTGTTATCTTTCCATGCCTGGTATATTTCTGTTTAGCATATTTTTCATGGCCTTCTATGCTATCACAGATGACAGGTTTGAATATAGAGATATGTCTTATTATTAGTCACTCATCCATTGAGGATCACTTGAATTGGTCACTGTATATTAACACTATTTTGAACAGTACTACAGTGGAAATGAGATGCTGGTATTGCATACATTGACTTTTATTTCCTTCGGTTGCATACAGAGAAGTAGAATAATTTGGTCATATGTTATTTCTAACTTTAGATTTTTTTTTTGAGAAACTTACATTGTATCTCTCTCTCTGCCTCCTTTTCCCTGTCTGTCTGTCTTTATCTGTGTGTGTGTGTGTGTGTGTGTGTGTGTGTGTGTGTGTGATCCCACAGAGTTTTTAAGTGCTCTATTTCTCTCAATATGGTCAATAGTCATCATTAATGATTTTGAAAATGTCATCTCTTAGTGAAGAAGGGAGTTATCTTATAGTGGTTTTAATTTGTAGTTTCCTAAAGGTTAATGATATTGAGCCAGTTGTTAGCCTTGTGAAATTTCCAAGAAATATTTATTCAAGTCCATTGCTCATTTAGAACAGTATCATTTGTTTTCTTGCCACCAAACTGTGTTCCTTATATTTGGGGTATTAAAAACTTCTTACTATGTATATTGTTTCCAAATATTTTTTCCATCCCAGGAGATTCTGTTGACTGTTTTGTTTAGCTATACAGAAGATTTGTATTTTGACACAACTCAATCTATCATGCTTTGGTTTTGGCATGACCATGCCCTCAAGATCTCATCTAAAAAGTCATTTTCTAGACCAATGCCATAATTCTTCTCCATATGTAATTGTCATCTTATGGTTTCAGTATATGTAAGTCCTTAATCAATTTTCATTGGCTTATGCCTTCCTGGAACCATCCATTCAGGATTAATATTGCCCAGGGCCCTGTCTTCTACTTTAGTTAGTTTTCAGTGAAAGTTTGTCTGCCCCTATTTGATATTTAGGTTCTGAAAACTTGGTTTTGTTCCACTAGAGGACTCCTGAAACAGCTTAAATGTATATTACATTGAGTTGTCCTGAACTTCAATGAAGACCTTAGATGATCTCCATTTAGAGCAAGACAGAATGAAACTTAGCTGTTATTCATGATCTTTCTATACCACAGACAGCTTCAGTGTTCACAGAAATATATTCTAGTATGAGGAGAAATTCTATTTAGATCCCATATCTTGTGCTTTTGCATTTATTTCTCATAAAGAGTGACTTTCTATTCTCCTTTTACCTTGGCATCTGTTAGAAGTGATTCTCTCTTACCCAGAGAATTGTCTAAAGTTACCTCTGCAGTGCAGGGTAATTTTATCAAGTGTATCAGAGAGGACTTAAGAGAGAACTAAGAAAATTCTCATCAACTAAAGATGACAGAAAAGAGCTATGACTCATCGTCATCTTTGGGAGACAATGCAGCATTAACAATCCCTGTTTAAAAAAATATTACTCAAAATTTCTAGGTGGTCAAGTGGTTCTGATTAAGAAGTTTTAAGCACAGGATAAAAAAGCAAAACTTAGCCGGGCGTGGTAGCACACACCTATAATTCCAGCATTTGGGAGGCAGAGGCAGGCAAAGTTCTGAGTTCGAGGACAGCCTGGTCTACATCCTGAGTTCCAGGACAGCCAGGGCTACAAAAAAAAAAAAAAAAAAAAAAAAAAAATCCTGTCTTGAAAAACCAACCACCAAACACACACACACACACACACACACACACACACACACACACACACACAAAGCAAAACTAACATTTCCTTTTTCCTTTTAATAGCTGCAAGAAACGTCTGAATTTCCTTCAACTGCAATGACAATGAGGCAACGGCTAGCATTGCTATTGAGGTGCTTGTTGCTGAGTCTGACCCCTGAGTTTAATCCCCAGGACACTCATGTTAGAAATACAAAACTGATTGTTACAAGTTGTCCTCTGATCTCCGTGCCCCAGACACATAAGATAGATTAAATTAAATGCCATAAAAATAAAAGAATAAATAAGAATATAGGCAGGAGAAATAGCTTAGAGGTTAAGAGTACTAGCTTCTCTTCCATGGATCCTGAGTTCAATTCCCAGCAATCACATGGCAACTCACAGCTATTCATAATAGGATTGATTTTGTGTCCTCTTCGGGCATGCAGAGAGAGCACTCATACACATAAAATACATACATAAATAAATATTTTAAAAAACCTAAAAGACTAGTTAGATGAAATTGTTGTTGCAACCATCTTAGAAATTCTTCAGGCTACATAACATCGTTAAAAACACTCAATGGCAAATCCTATTTCAAAAAAATTAGATGAGCTGTCAGAATATACCCTAAGATTTCTAGGGCACATATCGTTGTCTTTAGATGTGCTGAATACTACATGTCTAAATGTTTTTATGTAAGTAATAAGAAAGCCCCTCGTGTATGATTCGGGACCATTTTCCTTTAATTCTAAAGAGCAAGGGATACCCATCATAATCTTGCTTAATATCTTCTTAGAAATTTGTTCCAAGCCTCATCATTGGCCTGTCCAAGTAGTATGAGACAAGAATGTTGCTCAAAGGTTGTAAACCTGCTTTTAGGTTTGAAAAATCCAATGCATAATTCCAAAGCAAACCTACTAAAAGTGCAATTAAAACGTCAGGCTGCAGCCACTTCTGATGGTTAATTTGTAATTACATAGTATAATACACTGTGTTAAAGGAGTTGGTAAAAGAGGTAACATGATTTTGCTTCCAGTTCAGCTCATAATGAACAAATAAAATATTATTATGAAAATAATTATTCAGGAGCATGGTTCACCAAAGAGGCTTCGGGTTGACTTTCTTTTTTTCAGCTAAGGTGACATGAAAGTAAATAGATCATGATTCTAGCCTTTGAAGAGGGAAACATGCTTCATTGCTACAGCTGCAGGAATTGAAGAGTTATAGGAAAGAAGAGATGTCATGGGGGGTCATGACTCCTGTAGTGTGACCATCTCACTGGCCAAATCTAATGCCAGGCAGAGCATTTTGTCTATTCTGTATCATTTACGGACTGTGTTTTTACGCTATTTTTGTTACTTATGTTGAGTTATTGACTAAATGACATAAGAATAACTTCATGAGTTAATTGTGGAGGAACAACAATTTTAAATGAGAAATAATGTCAAAGAGTAAGATACAAAGAAGAGAACAATGGTGTCTTACTGTTGCTTTTCTGTCTTCTAGGGTAGCTGCATGCCCATCTTGAACACTGGCCTTTCCGCCATTGTTTTCATTCCTCCTTCTGGGTTGCTTTCATAGGCAAATATTCTAACAGAGGAGATTTCAGCTAGAGAATTTTTTGCTATTAGGAAACTAAGAATTAAAGATGACAAACATGGCTTAGAGTTTTCCAAGAGAAAAAAAAACAATTAATTTTTTTAAAGAATTGATGAAACAGTTGAGAGAATGTAAAAGAATGGGAGATGCTAAGGTGTTTCAAGGACCACCATGGGTGAAGATCCTAGACATGTCACAGAGGATGGTATGAGAGATATGACCCTTTTCCTGGCCATTAAAGAAAGTCACAGCTAACATCTAATATTGATAACAAACCACAGGTTAACAAGGAATAAACATGAGAATTATATTTGATAATAATTTCTATGTCTGTGTGTAAGGCATATGTCTGTGTGTGTGTTCAAGTGGGTGTTTATACATGTACGTATACAGGTATATATGCCTGTGTATGCATGCCAGAGATCGACATTGGGTGTTTACCTCAGTCATCTTATTTCCCTAAAGCAGGGTATTATGCTGAATATGGAGCTCACATAGATCTTCCTGCTTTATTCCACCTCCTGAAGCTACAAATACGCTTCCCTGACCTCTTATCTAAGTACTGGGGATTTGGAATTCGGTCTTTATGCTTGTGCCATATGAACTTACCTCATAGAGCCATCTTCCTAGCCCCTAACCATAGTTTTATAAATCATAGAAGTTTCAGGTTAAAGATCAAAGATCCAGGTTGTTTCTCTATTCTTAAGCTTGGATTTAGTGAAACACTGAGCACCACCTAGAAATGTGATGCGATAAAAGCATTCAGTCAAGGGACAGAGTGAAAGCAGAATTCCTGCCGTGTCTACCTGCTCAGACTCTTCCTGGCTGTGGTGTGGAACATCCCTTTTCTCTTGAGCATTGTCCCTTTAGAAGAAAAGGTTTTCAATGATGTACATCAGACAAGGTATGTTGGGAAATTTCCTTAAAGTTAGTACTAACACAGAAAGATGAGAGAAAATGGAAAAATACTTTTAGGTTTAATAGCTTGGTTTGCAGAAGCGATGTTTGGAATTTCCTTAAAGTCAGTACTAACACAGAAACATGGGAGAAAATGGAAAAATATTTTTAGGTTTAAGAGCTTGGTTTGCAGAAATGATGTTTGGAATTTTACAACCTCCATGCCAAGTCATTTTCTAGGAAAAAATATTCTAGTTTCTATTCTTGCTTTAAGGGGAAAATGAGCATCAGGAAAAGGAAAACAAGAAATAAGACAAATTTCATATTTTGAGGATTATTTCTGAGGTCTTCCGATGTCCAACTTTAGAATCACTAAAATATGAAAGTGAGTTTGAAAATAAGGCTAGGGAGGGAGCATGTGGTTTATATTTTTGATCTGAGGCTCATTCGATTTCTACATCCATAGAAGGTAGGAAGACATCTATTTCATAAGATTGTTGGGAAATATGAATCAGACATTTTTAAGACTCTGTTAATCACAATTGCTAGCAAAAAGTTCAAAAAAGACCTTATCTCTGTAGACAAATGCCCTATGTATTATTATGGTTACTGTCTCAGGGCTCAGCACATACCAAACAGACAAGAAAATCTTTGGAATCGGTTTCATGAAAAGAAAAACATATAAAAATATATAAGACATAAGCCAAATGTGTTCTGTATTGCCACTTGATGTAGGAGTGTCAAATCTCCCTTTCTTTGATGTGCTATCCAAGTATGGTCCAGCTAGAGTTGGTGTCATGACTGCTTCTTTCTCTGATGTTACACTAGAACCATGTAAGCTGTTTCTATATAAATGAATCACAGCTGACTGAACAGCAGAAGAATCAGCTCAGAAATCAGTCTCATCAAGGCCTTGCACTCAGATTTAACAGCTCTCATAAAACTCCATTCCACTGATGAGATACAAAGTGACTTTTCAAAATATGCAGCCAGTTCTTTCCCTCAGTCTCAAGTGTTCATTTAAGTGAGCAGAGAATGTTCCCACTCCCCAGTGTTATAGCATTATCCTCACAGATTCTTTCTTGCTGTTACTGTGAGTTGATATTGCTATGCTGCATTATTTTGACTTTAAATTCAAACTTTCTGTAAATATTTTTCCTTTCTTTAGAAAGAATAATTTGGCATTGCTCATAAAATAGACCCAAGAAAAAGCCAAAACTTTCCTCCATTCATTCTGGGTGATGAATGAGTCTTAGAGAAAGCCATCATGTCTTTAGAATCTGAAATAGGAATGAGGCTGATGCCCTCTACTTGAGCACATCTTTGGCAGAGCCCACCCCAGATTAGGTTTGAGATTGCAGAGTAGTGGGCCTCATTTCCCACAGAACATTGAGTTCCTTATCTGTAGCTCTGAATCTTACCACTGATCAGCATTTGAGACGTTCCAACTGATGTTGCTTTGTCAATTCTAAGTCCACCCTTGACGAATAGTTGTTGTAAGGGAAGAGGAAAGCGCCGGACCACATTCTGGCTCTTCCCTTACAAAAGTGAGTTTAATGGCCCACGTTTCTTCTCTAGCTGGGAGCTCAGCTGGAATAGAAACACAGCTTGCAAGGAACAAGTAGTCCTCCATGGAATCTCGGTCCCTATAACAGCAAATCCTGGCCTTTGACCTCATTGTTTGAGAACGTCTGAAAGGTCAAAATAGACTCTTACCAAAAAGTCAGCAGAGCATGGCGGACTCTGGTAGGGGAAGGCATTGCTTTCTAATCAACTTGCTCCATGCTGACAACAACAAAAGAAGCAGAACTGAACGCAAAGGGGTGGCTTTGGAAGACTGCAGCACTGCTGGAGCCCTACAGGAAAAGATGAATGCCTGAAGCAAAATCCTATTATAGGTCAGGACCAGAACCCCAATCTCAACACTGAAAGTCAGTCTGAAATTCCTTGAGCCCACAGAAGAAATATCAGTGTTCTGCATCCTTTGCAAAAGGTAGCAGGATCTCTGGAGTAAAGAAAGCACATTTTTTTCTTTTTTTCTTTTTTTCTTTTTTCTTTATTCACTTTACATCCCACTCACTGCCCCCTCCTGGCTACAGCCTCCCACAATCCTCCCATTCCTCCTTGCCTTTTCCTCTGAGTGAGTGAAGAAAGCACATTTTAAAGTGACTCCTATTTGCATTGAACAAACATAATGCTTTAGTCCTTACTTTCATACATTATGCAAGTTGTGTGTCATTTTTCAACTTTAAATCAAGCATAGTGGGTTCAATACAGAGTCATTCCCAAGCTTCTACCAGTATTACATGTATAAGGCACTGCCTCCGCCCCTTGCTGCTCAGCTATCCTGGTACAACCGAGAGTATCACCTAAGAACCTTCTAGAAGTCAGCTGGCCAGGGCTCTCTCCTTTCTCCCTGTGCACATAATAGTGAGGTATTAACCACTGCCTTTCTTGGATTCCTTTAGCTATAATCATGTGTCTGGGTCATAAATATTGAATGTCGGCCTTGCCTATTATCCCAGGTGCAAAAGCTACTTTGGAATCATCATTCTGTTCTCAGAAATGTTATTAAATTTTATGTTATTAGCACCAACCAGTGCTTTTAGAAAGCCCAGAGAGAACTATCCTCAAAAGCAAGAATGAGAACATGACTCTTGTTCAGTAGTAATAACAGCAGTAACCAGAGCCAGTGCTCCCTAGGCCCCGATTATACACCTGGATCTTGGGCCCTCTGCTGTTCTAAAAGCCTTTTAGTGGAACATTGATTCCCTCCAACTGTCAACAGTATCTGCTCAGAATTACATAGGATGGCACTTAGAAGAAGGTACAGCTATAAATTTTGCCACCTGCTTCTAACTTCAGTAATGTTACTGAGTACAGAGTACAAAACATTGTCAGAAGTACACTAGGCTGCAGTACTGCATCTTGTATATGCTGCTCCACTTGTGGAGAAAGAGATCATTCTATATTCACCCAGGCAACAGAAGTTATGTGAAAATGGGTGTGCACATGGTAAAGAGCATGGGTTCCAGGGAAAACAAGAGCCTGTACTTTCCAATCTCTATATTTTACATAAATGGTGTAAATAATTATCAATGAGTGTATTGAAATGAGGTAAGAAGTCTCAAAAATGTAACATATCACGTGAGTGGTGTGCGTGTGTGTGTGTGTGTGTGTGTGTGTGTGTGTGTTCATTCCATCATTTTCTCTTTTTGTTGTGTCTCAGTACAGTTAATGTATGAAATATGAGTACATGAGTGACTAGCCCATGGGTACAAGTAGGAAAAAGACCCAATGTCAGTGATTCTCACTCTGACTAATAATGTGACATCAAAATAATTCAAAGTCCCCCTGAATTTTTCTGATAAGTCACAAGTATTTTTCACAAAGACTCTGCATTGATTCCTCTGGCAGCATTGTTAGGTTCCTTCAGCACTTATGTGTGTCACAGAAATTTTCAATGTCAGGATTGAAGATGCCTGGAAGGCAAGGGTCACGATGTCTTTAATGACAGAAAAAGAACTGTTTGTAGACATTTAGAAAACTGTTCTTCCAGTATTGCTGAAAGTAATCTACTTCATATAATCCACTCCCCCATGGTACTGGACACAAATCCAGCATGTGAAGACCACTCACCTACAAGTCTCTTTTCCCTTTGGTTATGACAATCTTTTAGTAGGCTGGGACTCATTGATCCTGACTCTTCTCTTAACTGCAAGCATCCATTCCCATGGTTCTTGGTCTCATGAGGACATAAGCATCTAAACAATAGTCTCTGACAAATGAGAAAAGCTTCAAACCCATTGGTTTGAAATAAAATGACAACTAAACAAGCATTGGCCAAAGGTTTTCAATTCCCTTTTGGAAAAAGCTAGGAATGTCCAGATCAAATTTACTTAACAATGTGAATCATGTTAAATAGAAAGTCATGAATTAAAAAATACAGTACAGCTCCTTCATCTCTCTATCCTGCTGACAACTCCAGCAGAAGTTCACTAGTCTATCAAAGACCATAACAGTACCCAGAATCTCAGCTAAAATCCTGCACTTTTAAATTCAGTGTTTCCTCAGACCCTGCCAAGCTCTCACAAATGCATTCCCTACCCTCTTCTTCATATTCTAGTCCCAACTTCTGCAGAAACCCACTGCTAAGCCTCAGTAATACCCAGAACCTCAGAAGCTATGCCACCTCTCAGAATCTCAGAAACTGAGAGGCAATGCTGGTCATTCAAGTCCACCAAGCCCCATCAGGGATACCCTAGTGGACCTGGGAACTCTCTGGTCACTAGAAATATAGACCACTCAGTCCAGAAAACTAGAATGGAAAGGGAAACCAGAGGAGTAAAATCCACCCAAAAAAAGATCAACTCAGAAATTGGCACCTAATCCAAACCCAGATGGCTAGAGGTCAGCATAAGAACACAATTAGTAATACCTAGGGCTATGACACCAACAGAGCACAGCTATTCTATACAGCAAGCCCTGTCTATTCCAAAACAGCGTAAGCACAGGAAAATTATCTTAAAATTGATTTTATAAAGACGATAGAGACCCTGGAAGAGGAAATTAATAAATCCCTTAAATAAATCCAAGAAAACACAAAGAAACAATCAGAGGAAATATATAAATCCATTAAAGAAAGCCAGGACAGCCCAGAAAAAGCAAGCAGGTGAAAAAAAAAACAACTGTTCAAGGATAGAAAATGAAAATAGAAGCAATAAAGAAAATATAAACTAAGAGAATTCTGGACAGAGAAAATCTAGGTAAGTGAACAGGAATACAAGATAAAAGCATCACCAACAAGAATACAAGAGATGGAAGAGAGACTCTCAGGATACTTACTATAGAAGAAATTGATGTATCAGTCAAAGAAAATGTTAAATCTAAATTTTCTTCTTTTTTCCAATATTTTATTAGATATTTTCTTCATCTACAATTCAAATGTTATCCCAAAAGTCCCTCATACTCTCTCCCAACCCTGCTCTCAAACTCACCCACTCCTGCTTCCTGGTCCTGGTATTCCCCTGTATTGGGGCATATAATCTTTGCAAGACCAAGGTCCTCTCCTCCCAATGTTGGCCAATTAGGCCATCTTCTGCTACATATGCAGCTAGAGACACAAGATCGGGGGTACTGGTTAGTTCATATTGCTGTTCCTCCTATTGGGTTGCAGACCCTTTCAGCTCCTTGGGTACTTTCTCTAGCTCCTCCATTGGGGGCCATGCGTTCTATCCAATAGATGACTCTGAGCATCCACTTCTATATTTTCCAGGCACTAGCATAGCCTCACAAGAGTCAGCTATATCAGGGTCCTGTTAGCAAAATCTTGCTGGCATATGCAATTGTGTCTGCATTTGGTGGTTGATTATGGGATGGATCCCCAGATGGGGCAGTCTCTGCATGGTCATTCCTTCCATCTCATCTCAAACTTTGTCTCTGTAACTCCTTACATGGGTATTTTGTTCCCAATTCTAAGGAGGGACAAAATATCCACACTTTGGTATTCCTTCATCTTGGGTTTCATGTGTTTTGAAAATTGTATCTTGGGTATTCTAAGTTTCTGAGCTAATATCCACTTAACAGTAAGTGTATATCATGTGAGTTCTTTTGTGATTGGGTTACCTCACTCAGGATGATACCATCCAGATCCATTCAATTGCCTAAGAATTTCATAAATTCATTGTTTCTAATAGCTGAGTAGTACTCCATTATGTAAATGGATTACATTTTCTGTATCCATTCCTCTGTTGAGGGACATCTGGGTTCTTTCCAGCTTCTGGCTATTATAAATAAGGTTGCTATAAACAGAGTGGAGCATGTGTCCTTATTACAAGTTGGAACATCTTCTGGGTATATGCCCAGGAGAGTAATTGTTGGATCTTCCATTAGTACTATGTCCAATTTTCTGAGGAACCACCAGACTGATTTCCAGAGTGGGTGTACCAGCTTGCAATCCAACCAACAATGGAGTAGTATTCTTCTTTCTCCAAATCCTTGCCAGCATCTGCCGTCACCTGAATTTTTGATCTTAGCCATTTTCTAATACAAAACATCCAGGAAGTCTCGGACATCATAAAAAGACTTCCTAACATAAACTCTAAAAGCCAGAAGGGCATGGACAGATGTCCTACACAATCTAAGAGACCACAGATGCCAGCTGAGACTACTATACCCAGCAAAACTTTAAATCTCCATTGAATGGAGAAAACAAGGCATTCTATGACAAAGTCAAATTTTAAAAATATCCATCCACAAGTCAAGCCCTACAGAAAGTATTAGAGAAAACCTCCATCCTAAGGAGGCTAACTACACCTGTGAAAACACAGAGAATAATTTCACATCAGCAAAACCAAAAGGAGAGAAGTACACACACACACAAACTACCATCAATAACAAAATAACAGAAATTGACCATCAGTCACTGATCATCGATATCTTTCAGTATCAGTGTAATAAATTTCCCCAAAAAGAGACACAGGCTAACAGAATTGATGCGAAACTAGGACCCATCCTTCTGCATATAGAAAACACACCTCAACATCAAAGTAGACATTATATGAGAGTAAAGGGCTGGGGAAATATTTTCCAAGCAAACAGACCCAAGAAGCCAGGTGGTGCAGCCATTCTAATATCTAACAAAATAGACTTCCAACCAAAATTAATTAAAACAGATGGAGAAGAACTCTTCATACTCATCAAAGGAAAAACCAACCAAGGTGAAGTCTCAATTTTGAATATCTATGCCTCAAATGCAAGGACACCTTCATTTGTAAAAAGAAGCATTACTAAAGCTTAAGTCACACACTAAAGAAGTTTTAGCACAGAATTATACCACACTTTCAAGGGAGAGCTAATGCCAACATTCCTCAAATTATTCCACAAAATAGAAATAAAGAAACACTGCCAAGCTGATTTTATGAGGCAACAGTCATCCTAATACCACAAATACACTAAGATTTAACAGGGAAAAAGAATTACAGAACAATTTCCCTTATGAACATTTATGCAAAAATACTCTATAAAATATTCACAAACCAAATCCTAGAATGTAGTTGTAAGCCACCCGTGGCCTACATGAACCGACTACTTCTGAAAGGCAGGCTGGGGCTGAAAGAGACTAGATGGGGAGAGAAATAAAAAACGCCAAGACAAATGTACTCTGTTCAAGTGCCTGGACCCAGCTGAAGACTCAGTGCAATGTGGATTGTCTCGAAGGTGTCACAGCAGGCAGCAGGATCCCGGGGTAGCACAGTGGCAGTTGACACAACAAAAGAAGCCAGCCAAGTAGGAAAGCTACACCACAGGTGGCCTTACCTCCGTGGCAACAAGGTCTGCACCAGCCTGCTTCAGGCTGGGAGAGGCTACACTAGAACACTTCAAAACATACATCCACCATAATCATTTCATCCCAGAAATTCAGACATGGTTCACCATGAAAAATCTGTCAATGTAGTCTACCATATAAGCATACAAAAAGGGGGAAAAATTCCACAAGATCACCTCATTGGATGCTGAAAAAGGTCTTTAGCAAAATTCAACAGCCCTTTAAGGTAAAAGTCTTGAAGAGATCAAATATGCAAGCAACATATCTAAACATAATAAAGTTAATTTATTGCAAGTCTATAGCCAACATCAAGTTAAATGGAGAGAAACTCAAACCAATTTCAGTAAAATCAAGAACAAGAAAGAGCTTACTTATTCCATATCTGTTCAATATAGTTCTTAAATTTTAAAGCAATAAAACTACTACAGGAGAGCACAGGTATACAAATTGGAAAGAAAGAAGTATAGCTATTTGCAGATGATATAATACCATACACAAATGACCCCAAAAATTCTACCAGGGATTCTTACAGTTGATAAATACATTCACCAAAGTGCCTGGATACAAGATTAACTCAAAACACTAAGTAGCCCTCCTATATACAAACAACAAATGGGTTATATACAAATTGTCTGAGAAAGAAATCAGGAAATAACACCCTTCACAATAGGCACAATAATATAAAATGTCTTGGGGATAGCTCTAACCTAGTAAGTAAAAGACATTCTTGTATGATAAAAAATTCAAGTCTTAGAAGAAAGAAATAGAAGAAGATATCCAAAGGTAGAAAGATCTACCATGCTCATGGATTGGTAAAACCAGCATAGTAAAAATGTACATCCTAACAAAAGCAATCAACAGATTTAATGCAATCTCCATCAAAATTCCTGACAATTCTTTACAGACCTTGAAAGAACAATACTCAACTTCATAAGAAAAAACAAACAATCCAGAATAGCTAAAACAATGCTGTTCAAAATGACTTCTAGAGGTATCACCATTCCTAGTTTCAATCTGTACCATGGAGCTATAGTAATAAAACAACATGGTATTGGAATAAAGACAGACATGTTCATCAATGGAATCTAATTGAATACAAAGACATAAATAGACACACCTATGGATGCCTGGTTTTTTTATGTAGAAGCCAGAAATATACAATGGAAAAAAGAAAGTATCTTCAACAAATGGTGCTGTTTTTTCTAAATGTCAATATGTAGAAGAATGCAAATTGTTCCACATCTATCACCCTGCACAAAATTTAAGTTCAAGTGGATCAAAGACTTCAACATAGAAACAGACACAATGAACCTGATAGAAGAGAAAGTGGGGAATTAAATTTATTGGTACAGGAGACAAGTTCCTAAATAGAACACTAATAGCACAGGATCTAAAATCGATAATTAATAAATGGGACATCATGAAACTGGAAAGCTTCTGTAAGACAAATGACATTGTCAAAAGGACAAAACAGCAGCTTACAAAATAAGCAAATATATTTAGCAACTCCACATGTGACATAGGGCTGATATGTCAAAATATATAAAGAAATCATGAAATTAGATATTATCAAACCAAATAACATATTTAAAAATAGGATACAGATTTAAACAGAGAATTCTCAACAGAGGAATCTCAAATGGTCAAGAAATCCTTAAAGTCACATTCAACATCCTTAGTTACCAGGGAAATATAAATCTAAAACATTTCCGAGATTTCATTTACATCTCTCAGAATGTCTATGATCAAACACAAGTGACAACTCATGCTGGCAAGGATGTGGAGCAAGGAGAACATTCCTCCATTGCTAATAGGATTTCAAATTTGCACAGCCACTTTGGAAGTCAATATGGTGGTTCCTCAGAAAATTTAGAACATGTTTACCTCAAGACCTAGCTATACAGTTCTTGAACATATACCCAAAGAATGCACCGTCCTACCACAAGGACACTTGGCTTTTTTTTGTAATAGTAAAAAACTGGAAATAACCTAGATGTCCCTCAGCTGAAGAATGGATAAAGAAAATGTAGTACATTTACATGATGGAGTATTACTCAAAAAAAAAAAAATCATGAAATTTGCAGGCAAATGGATGGAACTAGAAAAAGCATCTTGAGTTAGGTAAGCTTTACCCAGTAGGACAGATATGGTTTGTACTCACTTATAAGTGAATATTAGCTCTAAAGTAAAGGATAATCATGCTACAATCCATAGACCAAGAGAGGCTAAATAATAAAGGAGTGCTAAAGGGGAAAGAAATGAATAAACTTGGAAAGAGAAAATAGAATAGATTTCATGAGGCACGTGGAGTTGAGAACAGGAGGGATCAGCTTGGGGAAGGGAAGATAGAGCGAGAGAGTATTGGGAGAGAAAACTGAAATTGCGCAGCATTTCAGGGAAAAGTTAGAAACCTAGTGCAGTGCAAACTTTCAGGGATATATGAGGATTACCCTAGCAAAGACTACTAGTAAAATGGGGAATAAGGAGCCAGAAATAGCCATCTTCTGTAACTAGGCAAGGTTTCAAGTATAGGGACTGGGGCACCACTCTGCCACAAAAACCTTCAACCAACAATTTGTCCTGCCTTCAAGATTTTCTAGAGTAAAGTTGGTACAGAACTTGTGGGAGTGGCCAACTAATGACTAGTCCAACAAGACCAATGCCAAGAAAGAGACCCACACCTGACACTGCCTGATGGCCAGGAATCAGAGGCTGGATAGCCTATATACCTAGGATAGAACCAAGCAGGACTAGCCAGTAGATAGATAGATAGATGATAGATAGATAGATAGATAGATAGATAGATAGATAGATAGATAGATAGATAGATAGATAGATAGATAGATAGATGAATAAATGAAAAAATGAAAAAATGAAAAAAATGGTAGTGATATGATTCCTGATGATACTGAGAAGACAGGAGGGAATAAAACTGTGGTCTTTTTGTAATATATGAGAGAGAATACATTTTTAAAAGAAAAGAAAATGCGTGATTATAAAATTTCGGTGCTATATTTTTCATTCCAATACAATTTATAGGTAAAATAGGACATGATTCGAAACTTTGTTTACTTTTAAAAAAAGTGTTGGTTCAATACATCAATCATACAAAGATAGTAAGAAATAAAACATAAACTGAATTTTTCCCAAATGTAAAATAGTTGATAGCTCTACCAAAGTTTACCCTGTGACTTTTTGTCTATAAAGGTTTTCCTCGTTACACCATGGGCTTAACTCTGGTGAGTCTACCAACAGAGGCATATGAGAGAAGAATCATGGAGACACTCATTTGTTTTCTGAAAGGACTGACTTTAAAATAGATATAGTTTTGATAAGATAGAGGAAAACTGATCAAAGAGGACGAACTGAAAGTAATTGTTGGGAAATGTATCAATTAAATGCATCAAGTGTTGAAAAAAAGAAATAGAAAATATAAAAATGAAGGCAGACAAGTGAAAAGAGTTATGTATGATGGTAGTGAGGATGGATAAGGGGTGCTAGAAGGCATCCTAAGACAATTATGAGTCAAATGCATGTTTAATATTCAGTTTGAGTGGCCTTATGCCCAGCTTCCTTGGAACTAAACATGCAATTACAGAAAAGATGGCAGAAGAGCTGATATTTAAAAAAAAAATCTACATGAGACATGAAGGTTAGATGTGAGCTCTTGTCTATATTGGTATAAAATTTTCTTTCATTAAACCCCTGATATCCTCTCTGTATGGATGGTGCAGTAGACTGGAGCGTCCTTGACACTGAAATATCTGGAAATTAATGTTAATGTAAAACTCTCCTTCATTTAAGCCATTCACTTAGCAGGTGGTCGTAGAGTATGTGCCTCACTGAAGAGCTTGTAGGGAATCCAAACAGCTGTCTCTGCTTGTGGGGTGTCAACAAATGAAATAAGACAAAAACTTGCATAAACTTGATTCAGAAAAACATATTAATATGTAGCAATAGGAAAAGAATAGGCAGGAGATGGGCATTAGCAAATGAAAGAAAGTAACTCTGCCAGCATTGGGGCCAGTCAAGTTCAGGAATGAAGCTTGTATGTCTGAAGCAGTTTCCTGGTCCATAAAGCAAGTATTTCGGTAGACAGTATACATGAGATCACGAACTCTCCGTGACCAGACCAGCATCAAGGTAGACAGAAGCAGGCAACAATATGTGGCCTTGGAACTTGTAGGGGGCAAAAATTGTGATTGTGGGAGCTAAAGAAGCTTACTTTAGTAAAATGTTCTCTTCTTTTTTTTTAATTAGATATTTTCTTTATTTACATTGCAAATGTTATCCCATTTCCTACTTTTCCCTTTGAAAACCCCCTATCCCTTCCCCCCTCCCCCTGCTCACCCATCCACCCACTCCCTCTTCCTGGCCCTGGAAGTTCCCTATACTGGGGCATATATCATAACCTTCACAGGATTAAGGGCCTCTCCTCCCATTGATGACCGACTAGGCCATCTCTGCTACTTACGCAGCTAGAGCCATGAGTCCCACCATGTGTTTTCTTTGGTTGGTGGTTTAGTCCCAGGGAGCTCTGGGGGTACTGGCTAATTAATATTGTTGTTCCTCTTATGGGGCTACAAACCCCTTCAGCTCCTTGGATACTTTCTCTAGCTCCTTCATTGGGGACCCTGTGCTCTGTGATAGCTGTGAGCATCTACTTCTGTATTTGTCAGGCCCTGACAGATCCTCTCAGGAGACAGCTATATCAGGCTCCTGTCTGCAAGCTCTTGTTGGCATCCACAATAGTTTTTGGTTTTGGTGGTTGTTTATGAGATGGATCCCCAGGTGGGGCAATCTCTCGGTGGTCATTCCTTCAGTCTCTGCTCCAAACTTTGTAATTCCGCCCATGGGTATTTTGTTCCCCCTTCTAAAAAGGATTGAAGTATCCACACTTTGGTCTTCCTTCTTAAGAGTCATAGAATAAAGAGCCTGAGTAAGAGCCTTAGATCTAAGGCCAAAAGCTGTTGGTTTCTGGTAATTAGCAGCAGGGGATTAAGAAAAGCTAACTACTCAGGTTCTTTATTCTATGACTCTTGGGCCCCTAACAGATCAGATTAGAGGCTCAGCTTCCCTAACTCTGTGAGCCAGACAAAAAGGAAAAAGAAGAACATCAGGCACACAGAAGACACTCACTTATTCTGGATGAAGCAGAGAAAAGAAGCTCGAGCAACCTTTGCACTTCTCAGTGTTTATATTATCTATAAAAAATTACCTCTCACAACTATCAGGTAGAACCATTACAGCAGGTTAACTAATTACATGATTTTGAAAATATTTTTACATCCCAGTAAGATCATAAGTTTAAAGCAATAGTCCATGTCAAAGATCAATAAGACTTAAAGAATTACAGCAGAATTGTTTACATGTATTTCCATTAAGATTAGTATCTGACTAAACATTCATCATTTGTTTCTAGCTCCATAAATTCATTATAAGTTTAAAGCAATAATTTTTACATTGTAAGTTGTCATAAGTTGACAGTTTTGTCAAAAGACAAACCTTCTACCTCACATGTCTCATTATTTTGAAGTTTTGTATAGATAAACTAGTCAATATTTTACTTTCTGTTCTTGCACCTACAGTAAATTGTCCATTCCTCCTTTATGATCTATAGTTACCAGATGATGGTCTCACACCTAACCTAGAAGTAATGTTTTCCTTGATCATAATGTGCTCCAAGGTTGTTTTCTTTATCTAGTGCAATTAGCCCTTGTCACATGAAGGTTTGCAGAGCTCTATTTGCAACTTTCATTTCATAGGGATCTTGAGATTACTTTTATCAATTTAGGAATTTTATGGAATCATTCCAGGAATTATGAAATCATTAATTCATCTACACAGTACATATTCATATTGATTTTGCAGAAAATCACAGGGTGGGCTAATGCCCAGGAATCATTAGACTACATAATAGTGACAGTAAAGGAATATCAGCAGCAAAAAGCAATCCTGGGATGAAGTCTCTAAGGACCCTGCATCTCAGAGCTCCTCTATTACAGGCCTTGGAAAATGTGAGCCATCTCCACAAAACACACTAGCATGTCTCAGCCTTTCCTAGATGGATTCTGACAATGAACATTAATTCTGAACTCTATTGGTGTGAATTCAAAATAATGGAAGGCTTATAGGGAGATCAGTGCTTTCCTTGTGTTTTGGCTGAACCTTCAGGAAGACCTATATACAGTGAATGGAAGTGGTGCTCCCAACTGAACCACCTGGAGAACCAGGAAAACACTCAGCCTTTCATTCCAGTCCTGTGGTATCAGTGCAAAATTTTTCATTGTGTGACTTTTCTTCCCCCTAAAAATTAGATGTTTTCTCAGTTCTTTCAAATTCAGTAGTTATAAGGAAACAGCCACTACAAAACATGTTAGTCAAGCATTTCTATTGATATGACAAGTAATGGAATGAAAAGGTTTGCTTAGAAAGAAGCAAGTTGTTTTTATTTGTTCACTAGCATGTATTAGTTATATACAATGGATCCATTACAACATTTTCTACATAGAAACAATAAATTTTATTCAAATCATTCCTGTTAGTCTCTTAACCTCCCTCACAATTACTTCCCCCTTCCTAATTAGCCAATTTATAAATGCACTTTTTTCTTTTCCTCTTCATTTTTCCTTTGTGTCTGTCTGTCTCTGTCTCTGACTCTCCTCTCTCTGTCTCTCTCTGTCTCTCTCTGTCTCTCTGTCTCTCTGTCTCTCTGTCTCTCTGTCTCTGTCTCTCTCATGTGTGTGTGTGTGTGTGTGATATGTCTGACACAATGCATTTATAATCAGGATATTTTTGTTTTGTTTTGTTTTTGTTTGCTGTTTTTATTTACTGGAGCAGGGTTGAGAGCTTGTTTACAGAAATGTAGACACATTATCAGTGACTATACTACTGAAGAGACTGTCTCTATAGTAGAGCTGGTGCCCAACTAAAAGCTTAATTCCTACAGCTTAATGTTCATAGTGTGGGAAGGTACAATACATGTACAGGATGAGAAAAGTAAACATCAATTTTGTCTAGCTATGAACTCTGGGAGATAGAATAATGATCTGCCTGCAAAATATACTGGTACAATATAAGATAATGGCAGAAATGCTATGAGAGTAACCATCCAGATTTAAAGACTGGTTCTAAGGCTCCCTCCATGAAATTTAATTCATATCTGACACTGTTAATGAGGCCAAGAACATGAGATTAGGAAGTCTATAGGCCCTGGGGGTGGAATTTACTATTCTGCTAAATGAACATAGAAATAAAATGACTTCTAATGGCATATTGTTATATCTATTGCTCAACCCCCATCAGAGAAGTTTCTTGCAGTAGATTGTAATTAACAAAGAAACTAGACAGTGTGAAGTGTTAGAAATATTAGAATATGAAACCCTACATGGGTTGTTTGTTTATCATACCCCTCCACTAAATGCTAAGGAATCTATTCAGAAAAGAGGGTGGAAAGGTTCAAGAGCCATAGGTGTTGGTTGATTTAAAGCAAACAGTGTTTTAGAGACACAACAGGGTTGATGCAACTATGAACTCAAAGAGACTTTGACTAAGAACAACAAACAAACAAAATCCCAACACTGGGAAAGGGAGAAGTGAACACAAAGTTCCACCCCCAAACCAGAAGCTATCTGTGATTGATAATCTGCTGGGAGAGGGAAAAACAATTTTCTATAGTGAAATGAAACTGGCTATATCAACACATTCCAGGGCAGGTTAATACAAATCAGATCCCATGTGTTTGTTGTTGCTGCTGCTGTTGTTGTGAAGTTTTGTTGCATTTTGTATGTGCTGTTTTGTTTTGTTTTAGTTTAATGTTTTTGTTGTAGTGGTGATTATATTTTTCTTAAGGGAAAGGATGTACAGTTAGTTGAGTGAGTAGGGAACTGAAAGTATCTAGAAGTTAGAAGAAGGAAAAGCATTTCATCAAAATAAATCATAAAAGAATTTTGTATATAAAAATTAACATTATTTTATTTTACTTTTGTCTAAAAATTTTTTAACTATTTAAAAATAAAATATTTCTATTCTATCAACCATATTTATGTATAAATCCTCAGGGAAGGGTGGAGACCCTGAGCTCCTCCCCCTTCTCCATGACAGTGTATTGACAGGCACTGTTGAGTACTCCTCTTGTGCAAGTGATGACAACTGCTGTTAGTTCAAGGGAAAGGGTGGAAATGCACAGTGAAGCAGAGTGAATAGCATCATAGCTTCAAGAAAGTCTGGAGAGGAAACCCTGTACTGTTTCTCTTTTATTTCCCCTCTTCTCTCTTGGTTCCCAAACCCAGGGATAGTGCTAAAAATCTTTACCCTTCATTACTCCTTTCTAGGAAAAAAAAAAAAAAAAAGAAAAAGAAAAAGAAAAAAACCTACAAGCACCTGCAGCTATCCTCTACTAATCTTCTATAATATTCTACGCATTTTTCAACCCAAGCAAATTGACACTGGAGATTGATGTTCATAGAAATAATCTCTTGATGATCTTCAGCCATGACTCAAAGCTTTACCTTCACAGAATAGATTCCTTATGCTTTTAATGTCCTTTGAAGTAAGAACCCCTTGTTTTGGTTTATTCTAGCTGATCTTTGTGTTGTCTCTGCAGTCACCAAATTACTCCTCAGGGTAAATCGGGTCTACCAGACAGCTGCCTATGTACTTGAAAGAACTCATAGACCCATTTTACTTGACGTCCTTTTTTATATTGAAAAAGCTGCTTTCAACACTTCTTAGCATATCACCTGCCTTTCATACACAGGGTGGGCAACAGCACCATTACAGAGGGATTCCCACTGGGCAGGACACAAATCCCTAAAGAGTTCTTTAAGAAAAGAGAGAGAGAGAGAGAGAGAGAGAGAGAGAGAGAGAGAGAGACTTGAGTCTATATTATTTCATAATAATCTTGGATTTTTTGTATTAATTCTATTTTTTATATTTTTGTAAGGTGCACTTTACCTTTTATAAGAAAAATTAGAAGAGGAAAGAATGAAATGGGAGTCAGAGTAGAAGGATGGGGTAGGAGAAGAAGGAGAGTACATTCAATTTAAAAACCTGTTCACATCAGATTTATTATTGCTTTTTTTTCTGAAAGTCTGATTTTTAAAATCATATTTATTTTCATGTTATACACTTATCTACATAAAATTGTTCCAAGAGGATTCTGATACAACCCAACACAATCATAATAGAACTGATTCTCATCAATACAATCAGCTAGACTGCAAATCCAGATTTTTGAGGGCTACAGACAGATCTATTATTGTTATCTCCTCAGGAGTGATGGAGACATATCCTCCTCCAGTTCAGATTTGTCTTATGTACTGATGTTGACTCACTGCATACAAAGGAAAAGGAAAACAAAATGAAGAGAGAAATGGGTTCTATACTTCAGACCAAGCACCAAATAAATGCATGCAATTTTCTGTTTCAACTGTAAACACCTATTTCATCATATTTTATGTTGAGGGAAGATGATTACTGCTTATCTCCTGGTCTTCATGAATTATTAACAACTAACCTTAATGAAGTAAATGTTTTATGTTTAAAACCAAAGTGAAAGCAACAAAGGTACAGACAGTAATTTTCCTGTAGCACTAACAAATTTCCCTTTAGCTAATAACTGATCCTCTTTCCTTCTGTTGTCTGGAATTGTAAAGGTCTGGCATTTGTAATTCTAGTCTTGGAATGGAGGCAGGAGGTCAGAATAAGACTTATCTAAGTCGAGGCCCATTGGACTTGCAAACTTTATATGCCCCAGTACAGGGGAACACCAGGGCCAAAAAGGGGGAGTGGGTGGGCAGGGGAGTGGGGGTGGGTCGATATGGGGGACTTTTGGTATAGCATTGGAAATGTAAATGAGCTAAATACCTAATAAAAAATGAAAAAAAAAAAAAGACTTATCTAAGTGGACAGGCCAGCTGTACTAGATGAGAGCCTGAGATACTTGGAATTAGGCCTTGGAAAAAAGTCTAGTAGGCATTTCTTTCCTTCCCTCCCTTTCAGAAAATTTTCAGGCATGTCAAACTGATTTTGTTGTGGTAGAAACTCAGCCAATAACTTGGATATGCTAAGCAAGTACTCTAACCTTCAGTCCCAGATTCTTAATTCTTTACTATAAGTTTTTTTTAATGATCTATACATTTTTTTAGAATCATAATTGATATACTGATATACATATATTGATAACTCCAAATAGACTGGACCAGAAAAGAAATTCCTCCCGACACATGATAATCAGAACAACAAATGCACTAAATAAAGAGAGAATATTAAAAGCAGTAAGGGAGAAAGGTCAAGTAACATATAAAGGCAAGCCTATCAGAATTACACCAGATTTTTCACCAGAGACTATGAAAGCCAGAAAATCCTGGACAAATGTTATACAGACACTAAGAGAACACAAATGCCAGCCCAGGCTACTATACCCAGCCAAACTCTCAATTACCATAGATGGAGAAACCAAAGTATTCCATGACAAAACCAAACTCACACAATATCTTTCCATGAATCCAGCCCTTCAAAGGATAATAACAGGAAAAAACGAATACAAGGATGGAAACTATGCCCCAGAAAAAGCAAGAAAGTAATCCTTCAACAAATATAAAAGAAGACAGCTACAAGAACAGAATGCCAACTCTAACAACAAAAGGAATAGGAAGCAACAATTACTTTTCCTTAATATCTCTTAATAACAATGGACTCAATTCCCCAATAAAGAGACATAGACTAACAGCCTGGCTACACAAACAGGACCCAACATTTTGCTGCTTACAGAAAACCCATCTCAGGGAAAAAGACAGACACTTCCTCAGAGTGAAAGGGTGGAAAACAATTTTCCAAGCAAATGTTCTGAAGAAACAAGCTGGAGTAGCCATTCTAATATCGAATAAAATTGACTTCCAACCCAAAGTTATCAAAAAAGACAAGGAGGGGCACTTCATACTCATCAAAGGTAAAATCTTCCAAAAGGAACTCTCAATTCTGAATATCTATGCTCCAAATGCAAGGGCAGTCATATTCATTAAAGAAACTTTAGTAAAGCTCAAAGCATACATTGCACCTCACACAATAATAGTGGGAGACTTCAACACACCACTTTCATCAATGGACAGATCGTGGAAACAAACTAAACAGAGACACAATGAAACTAACAGAAGTTATGAAACAAATGGGTTTAACAGATATCTACAAAACATTTTATCCTAAAACAAAAGGATATACCTTCTTAGCACCTCATGGTACCTTCTCCAAAACTGAGCATATAATTGGCCACAAAACAGGCCTCAACAGATACAAAAATATTGAAATTGTCTCATGCATACTATCAGATCACCATGGACTAAGGCTGATCTTCAATAACAACATAAATGATAGAAAGCCAACATTCACGTGGAAACTGAACAACACTCTCCTCAATGATACTTTGGTCAAGGAAGGAATAAAGAAAGAAAGTAAAGACTTTTTAGAGTTCAATGAAAATGAAGCCACAACATTACAAACTTATGGGAATGGGACACAATGAAAGCATTTCTAAGAGGAAATCTCATAACTCTGAATGCCTCCAAAAAGAAACTCGAGAGAGCACACACTAGCAGCTTGACAACACACCTAAAAGCTCTAGAACAAAAGGAAGCAAAACCACCCAAGAGGAGTAGACAGCAGGAAATAATCAAACTGTGGGGCAAAATCAACCAAATGGAAACAAGAAGAACTATTCAACAAATCAACCGAACTAGGAGCTGGTTCTTTAAGAAAATCAATACGATAGATAAACCCTTACCCAGACTCACTAGAGGGCACAGGGACAGTATCCTAATTAAGAAAGTCAGACATGAAAAGGGAGACATAACAACAGAACCTGAAGAAATTCAAAACACCATCAGATTCTTCTACAAAAGGCTATTCTCAACAAAACTGGAGAACCTGGATGAAATGGACAAATTTCTAGACAGATACCAGGTACCAAAGTTAACCAGATTAATAGGACCTAAACAGTCCTATATCCCCTAAAGAAATAGAAGCAGTCATTAATAGTCTCCCAACCAAAAAAAAAGGCCAAAACCAGATGGATTTAGTGCAGACTTCTATCAGACCTTCAAAGAATATCTAATTCCAGTTCTTCTCAAACTATTCCACAAAATAGAAACAGAAGGTACTCTACCCAATTCATTCTATGAAGTCACAATTACTCTGATACCTAAACCACAGAAACATCCAAGAAAGATAGAGAACTTCAAACCAATTTAGCTTATGAATATTGATGCAAAAATCCTCAATAAATTCTCGCTAACTGAATCCAAGAACAGATCAAAACAAACATCCATCCTGACCAAGTAGGTTTCGTTCTAGGAATGCAGGGATGGTTTAATGTATGGAAATCCATCAACATAATCCACTATGTAAACAAAATCAAAAACAAAAACCACATCATCATCTAGTTAGATGCAAAAAAGCATTTGACAAAATCCAACATCCATTCATGATAAAAGTCTGTTAAAGATCAGGAATTCGAGGCACATACCTAAACATGATAAAAGCAATCTACAGCAAAGCAGTAGCCAACATCAAAGTAAATGATGAGAAGCTGGAAGCAATTCCACTAAAATCAGGGACTCGATAAGGATGCCAACTTTCTCCATATCTATTCAACATAGTATTGCTAGCCAGAGCAATTCAACAACAAAAGGAGATTAAGGAGATACAAATTGGAAAGGAAGAAATCAAAATATCACTTTTTGCAGATGATATGATAATATATATCTGACCCTAAAAATTCCACCAGAGAACTCCTAAACCTGATAAACAGCTTCAATCAAGTAGCTGGATATAAAATAAACTCAAACAAGTCAATGGCCTTTCTCTACACAAAGGACAAACAGGCTGAGGAAGAAATTAGGGAAACAACACCCTTCTCAATAGCCACAAATAATATAAAATACCTAGGCGTGACTCTAACTGAGGAAGTGAAAGATCTGTATGATAAGAACTTCAAGTCTTTGAAGAAAGAAATTAAAGAAGATCTCATAAGATGGAAAGATCTCCCATGCTCATGGATTGGCAGGATTAACATAGTAAAAATGGCTATCTTGCCAAAACCAATCTACAGATTCGATGCAATCCCCATCAAAATTCCAACTCAATTCTTCAACGAATTAGAAAGGGCAACTTGCTAATTCATCTGGAATAACAAAAAACCTAGGATAGCAAAAATTCTTCTCAATGATAAAAGAACCTCTGGTGGAATCACCATGCCTGACCTAAAGCTGTGCTACAGAGCAATTGTGATAAAAACTGCATGGTACTGGTATAGCGACAGACAAGTAGTCCAATGGAATAGAATTGAAGACACAGAAGTGAACCCACACACCTATGGTCACTTGATCTTCGACAAGGGAGCTAAAACCATCCAGTGGAAAAAAAGACAGCATTTCCAACAAATGGTGCTGGTAAAACTGTTGATTATCATGCAGAAGAATGTGAATTGATCCATTCCTATCTCCTTGTATTAAGGTCAAATCTAAGTGGATGAAGAACTCCCTATAAAACCAGAGACAGTGAAACTTATAAAGGAGAAAGTGGGGAAAAGCCTTGAAGATATGGGCACAGGGGAAAAATTCCTGAATAGAACAGCAATGGCTTGTGCTATAAGATTGAGAATTGACAAATGGGACCTCATAAAATTGCAAAGCTTCTGTAAGGCAAAAGACACTGTCAATAAGACAAAAAGGCCACCAACAGATTGGGAAAGGATCTTTACCTATCCTAAATCACATAGGGGTCTAATATCCAATATATATAAAGAACTCAAGAAGGTGGACTCCAGAAAATCAAATAACCCCATTAAAAAATGGAGCTCAGAACTAAACAAAGAATTCTCACCTGAGGAATACTGAATGGCTGAGAAGCACCTGAAAAAAAATGTTCAGCATCCTTAATTATCAGGGAAATGCAAATCAAAACAACCCTGAGATTCTACCTCACACCAATCAGAATTGCTAAGATCAAAAATGCAGGTGAGAGCAGTTGCTGACAAGGATGTGGAGAAAGAGGAACACTCCTCCATTGTTGGTGGGATTGCAAGCTGGTACAACCACTCTGGAAATCAGTCTGGCATTTCCTCAGAAAATTGGACATATTACTACCAGAGGATCCTGAATACCTCTCCTGGGCATATATCCAGAAGATGTTCCAACTAGTAAGAGAAACATGCTCCACTATGTTCATAGCAGCCTTATTTATAATAGCCAGAAGCTGTAAAGAACCCAGGAATGGATACAGAAAACATGGTACATTTACACAATGGAGTACTACTCAGCTATTAAAAAGAATGAATTTATGAAATTCCTAGGGAAATGGATGGACCTGGAGGGTATCATCCTGAATGAGGTAACCCAATCACAAAAGAACTCACATGATACATACTCACTGATAAGTGGATATTAGGCCAGAAACTTAGAAAACCCAAGATACAAGTTGCAAAATACATGAAAGTCAAGAAGAACGAAGACCAAAGTGTGGACACTTTGTCTTAGAATTGGGAACAAAACACCCAATGGAAGTAGTTTCAGATCAAAGTTTGGAGCTGAGACAAAAGGGTGGACCATCTGGAGATTGCCGCACCTGGGGATCCATCCCATAATCAGCCTCCAAACGCAGACACCATTGAATACACTAGCAAGATTTTGCTGAAAGGACCCTGATATGGCTGTCTCTTGTGAGGCTATGCTGGTGCCTGGCAAACACAGAAGTGGATGCTCACAGTCAGCTGTTGGATTAAACACAGGGCCCCCAATGGAGGAGCTAGAGAAAATACCCAAGGATTCAAAAGAGTCTGCAACCCTATTGGTGGAACAACAATATGAACTAACCAGTGTCCCCAGAGCTCCCGTCTCTAGCTGCATATGTAGCAGAAGATGGCCTAGTCAGCCATCATTGGGAAGAGAGACCCCTTAGTCTTGCAAACTTTATATGCCTCAGTACAGGGAACACTAGGGTCAAGAAGTGGGAGTGGGTGGGTAGGGGAGTGGGGGTCGGTGGGTATGGGGTACTTTTGTGATAGCATTTGAAATGTAAAATAAGAAAATACCTAATTTAAAAAAATATTGGCAAGTTTCACAATAAACAAAAAACCTGAAATAATTTAATGGCAAAAAAATAAATAAACAGCATCACAGGAGTTTATTAATCAGAATTCTTAGTCTATTACTTTTCACAGTGTCAATAGAGAAAATCATTTCAATATTCTGATAAATATGAGATAGATTAGTAGTTCATATTTTTATTTCTTTGATAAAAGTCTATAACCATAACTACTTTTATCTACCTCAAATATGAAATTCTTACTTCACTCTAACATTGTAAGCCTATCTTGACATCTCTGAATCTCTATAAATTATATTTCTCAATAAGACAATCATTTGAAACTTCTGGGGTTTTTTTCTGTAGATGGTTTTAGTTCACTATATTCAACCTGAATTACAGAGATTTCATATGTAAAATTCACAAAATAATTATTTCATAACTTTTCCATTATGCATGGCTCTAAGTAGCATGAATAAATCTCAGGTAGTCCATTCTATCTCATCTGGAATGTAAGTCATCTTTTGGGTAGTATGCTACATAGTATGCCCTATCCATACAGTATTGCTAGTCTCTGGATTAGAAGAACTGGTTTAATAGTACTGCAGTTATTGGGTTCATCTAATGCTTGTTTTACATTATGTGGTCTCAGTACTAAAACTTTCATTAAAGCATTATATTTTTATATTTTAGTTACTGTTTTTAATTACTTGCTGTGACTAATTTATAAACATTATGACATATACGTTATATACATAATTTGGTGTATCAGTGGGTGCAGACATCTGCTACAGAACCCTTGTGTCTTAATTAGGGTTTTACTGGTGTGAACAGACACCATGACCAAGGACAACTTTTAATTGGGATTGGCTTACAGGGTCAGAGGTTCAGTCCATTATCATCAAGGTGGAAGCATGGCAGCATCCAGGCAGGCATGGGGATGGAGGAGCTGAGAGTTCTACATCTTCATCTGAAGGCTACTAGAAGAAGATTTACTTCCAGACATCTAGGGTGAGGGTCTTAAAGGTCACAACCACAGTGACACACCTTTTATAACAAGGCCACACCTCCTAATAGTGCCAATCCCTGGGTCAAGCATATTGAAACAATCACACCTTGGAATGTACTACTCATAGATAAAGAGGAGCTAGTATATTCTTACCCACATATTACACAGAATCAAATTCACACAATGGGAGCAGAAAGTTTTCCTATTAAAATGTGGATAACACAGAATTTTATTTTTTTTGTTTTGTGCTTATTTGCTCATTCATTTTATGAGTAGTTAACTTGCAAAAGAAAATAAAAGTAGCAAGCTATGACTTCCTAGTGAGTCAATTTGAAGTATTTTAAATCTGCCTAAGATCTAGAAAGAGATAAACACATGCTAGTCACTTTCCTGGACACTGGGAACACAATGTAAACAAATAGGTACTATTTCCTCTCTTGCCCTAGTATTTTGAGTTTTAATAAAAACTGGCACATTTCTTCTTCCTTTAGTAGATGGTTTGAAAAGTGAAAATGGACTTACAATATAAAAAGCACTATGCAAATATTGGGCATGATCCTTTCACTAGATATCAATAGACCCACTATGATTCCTGGACAAAGTTCATCTAACTCCAATGGCAAATCTCTCTCCTTTTTCAGGTTTCCACAGTCACCAAATGTCAAGTAATGTATTCTTTTTACCTGAACAGCATTTTAAAAATGAAATATTCAAGTTCTCAGGAAAAGTTTACCACTCTTTAACGTGGCTCCTGAGTTGTGACATATCGATGCTATTCTGAGGCTCCCTTTTGTACCTCTTAAGAGATTGACAGAGAGAAGCTGATTATGTGAGTAATATAATGGACTATGGCTGTAAAGTACTCTCCCCTAAACATCAGAGACACACTTTAAGAATTATCTACTGTGGTAGAGAATAATAAGGAAATCACTACTGTAGTAGACAAATAGCCAGACAAAAAATGTACAAAGTTTGCAAAGTAAAAAATTCACAACAGGACAGCAGCTCTAGGGAGGGAGCATAGCAGCAAAAAAGCACATTTCTGGCACAACTTGTCAAATAAATGTTCAGTGAATAATGAAGGACCAGAAAGCAACTTTCCTACAGCAGTGCAGGCAAGAACACTGATACTGTGTTCCTGAAAAGAGAAAGTACTGGGTTGCAAGGCCTGGAAACCACTTACCCATTCAGCTAAAAGCCTGTTAGGAAGGATCTTATGCAGTCTAGGATTTAGTATTAATTGAATGTATTTGAGGGTAAACTATACTCTGTCCTCTGCATTCTATTTTCTGGCACACAACTCTGTCTGCTTTACTGGATGACAGCAAGAACATCAACTAAGACTCTGCCCCAAGCTCTTGGATGCCAAGTCCCTGTAAAGCACACCCACAGCCTTAAATTACACCTTATCTCTTGGACTCCATTTTCCATCCCATAACTCCACCTGCTTTCCTGGAGGTCACCCAAGTACCAGGGTACCCAGGCCATGCTGGTACTAGAGACTCCACAGGCAAATTTAGCACTCAAATCACAAGAGGCCACACAGGCCACAAAAACCCTAAGGGAGGTACTCTACCAGATCTGAAGACTCACTAGTCACCTGAAATCCAGTCCACTTAGACCAGAAGAGAGAGTAAACAGAAACCAAGTGGGAAAAATCTTAAAACACTTATTTAACAAAGGCAAACTCAGAAATTAGACTCTAAGCCTATAGTAACTGTAAAACCCAGATAGCTAAAAGCCAGTATAAGAACACAGTCAACAACAGAGAGGGCAATATGGCCCCACCAGAGCCCTGCTCTCTTAGAGCAAGCCCTTGATAGTCTAATATAGCTGAAGCACAAAAAATTGTCTTTAATTCCAATCTTATGAAGACGATAGAGATATGTAGAAGGAATGAATATATCCCTTTAAAAATACAGGAACTTACAATCAAACAGTTGAAGGAAAACTATTCAACACCAGAAAATGAAATTATAAACAATAAAGAAAATACAAACTAAGGGAATTCTGGACTCAGGTTAGGTAAAAACCAGAAATCTTGGGCAAGAGAACAGGAAGTACAGACAAAAGCATCATCAACAGAATACACAAAATTGAAGAGAGAGTCTCGGCATAGAAGATACTATAGAAGAAATTGATATATCAGTCAAAGACAATGTTGAATCTAAAACATTTCAGAAATAAAACATCTGGCAAATATGGGATACTATGAAAAGATCAAATGTAAGAATAATAGGAATAGAAGAAGAAGATTCTCAGCTCCATGGTGTAGAAAATATTTTCAATAAAATTATAGAAGAAAAATTCTCCAACCTAAAGAAAGAGATGCCTATAAACATATAAGATGATTACAGAACACCAGATATATTGGACCAGAAAAGAAAATCCTCCTGCCACATAATCAAAACACTAAATGTAGAGAACAAAAAATATTTGAAAAATAAAAGAGAAAAAAGCCAATTAACATACAAAGGCAGACCTCTTAGAATTACACCTGACTTCTCAACAGAGACTCTAAAAGCCAAAGGGCTCTAAGCAGATGTCTTGGAGTCTCTAAGAGACCCAGATGCCAGTCCAGAGTACTATGTTTTCGATCATCTTAGATGGAGAAAAGAAGATATTCCATGAGAAAATGGAATTTAAACAATATCTATTCACAAATCCAGCCCTACAGAAGATACTAGAAGGACAACTCCAACCCAAAGAGGTTAACTACACCCAAGTAAACACAGGAGATGAATAGTTAAACACCAGCAAAAACAAAAAAAGGGAAGTATACATACAGAGAGAGAGAGAGAGAGAGAGAGAGAGAGAGAGAGAACACCCAACAACTACATCAAAATAACAGGAATTAACAATCATTGGTCTTTAATATCTCTCAACATCAATGGTCTCAATTCTCAAGTAAAAACACACAGACAATCAGAGTGGATGCATAATCAAGATCCATCATTCTACTGCACACAACAATCACACCTCAAAATCAAAGACAGACATTACCTGAGAGTAAAGGGTGGAGAATTTTTTTCTAAACAAATGAACCAAAGAAGTAATCTGGAGTAGCCATGTTCATATTTAGTAAAATAGACTTTCAACCAAAATTATTCAAAGAGATTGAGAACACCTCATACTCCTCAAAGGAAAAATCCACCAAAATGATACCTCAGTTCTGAATATCTATGCCCCAAATGCAAAGGTACCACATGTGCAAAAGAAACATTGCTAAAGCTTAAGTCACATTTCAAAAGCCATACATTAATAGTGGGAGTCTTCAACACCCTATACTCACCAATTAACCTGTCATCCAGACAGAAACTAAGCAGAGGAATAATGAAACTAACATAGGTTATTACACAATTAGATCTAAAGAATATCTACATAATATTTTACCCAAATACAAAAGAATATACTCTTCTTGGGAGTTCAGGATGATCCATCACAAAGCAAACCTCAATAGACACAAGAAAATTGAAATACCACCCTTGGGTTTATCAGACCAACATGGACTAAATCTGGGTTTCAACAACAACAGAAAATCAGAAAGCCCAAAACTCATGGAAATTGAAAAAAAAAAATCTCTACTCAGTGGCCACTGAGTCAAGGAAGAAATAAGAAAAGAAATTAAAGACTTTCTAAAATTCAATGAAACTGAAGACACAATATACACAAACTTTATGGGACACAATGAAAACAATACTAAGAGAAAAGTATATAGCATTGAGTGCTTTCATAAAGAAACTGGGGAGATCTTATACTAATACCTCAAAGCACACCTGAAATTGCTAGAACAAAAAGAAGCAAATGCACCCAAAAAGAGTAGATGGTTGGAAATGGTCAAACTCAGGGCCGAAATCAATAATTTAGAAATAAGGAGAAAAATACAAAGAATCAATGGGAAAATGTTGGTTCTTTGACAAAATCAACAAGTTACAAACCCTTAAACAAACTACTTAAAAGGCAAAGACAGGATATCCAAATTAACACAATCATAAGTGAAAAGGGTGACACAAGAACAGAGATGGAGGAAACCCAGAGAATCATTGGGTCATACTTCCAAAACCTGTACTCCACAAGATTTCAAAATCTAAACTAAGTGTATGATTTCTTTGATAGACATCACATACCAAAGCTGTATCAAGATTAGATAAACAATCTAAAGAGACCCATAATCCTTAAGGAAATAGAGTCAGTCATTAAAAGTCTTCCAAAAACAAACAAACAAACAAACAAAAAACCCACAGGGTCAGACGGTTTAGTGCAGAATTCCACGAGACCTTCAAAGAAGAACTAATACCTGTTCTCTTCAAATTGTTATACAAACTATAAACAGAAGCAACACTGCCGAATTCATTTTCTGAGGCTACAGTCACCCTGATACCTAAACCACACAAAGAATCAACAAAGAAACTTTCAAACTGATCTCCCTCATGAGTATTGACCCCCAAAATACTCAATAAAATCTGAATCCAAAAGCACATTAAAAAAAAAAAAAACACCATCCACGTTGGTCAAGTAGGCTTCTTCCCAGGGATGCAGGGAATCTACCACATTAAAGAAGAAGAAGAAGAAGAAGAAGAAGAAGAAGAAGAAGAAGAAGAAGAAGAAGGAGGAGGAGGAGGAGGAGGAGGAGGAGGAGGAGGAGGAGGAGGAGGAGGAGGAGGAGAAGGAGAAGGAGAAGGAGAAGGAGAAGGAGAAGGAGAAGGAGAAGGAGAAGGAGAAGGAGAAGGAGAAGGAGAAGGAGAAGGAGAAGGAGAAGGAGAAGGAGAAGGAGAAGGAGAAGGAGAAGGAGAAGAAGAAGAAGAAGAAGAAGAAGAAGAAGAAGAAGAAGAAGAAGAAGAAGAAGAAGAAGAAGAAAAAGAGAGAGAGAGAGAGCCAATCATCTCATTAGATGATGAAATAACCTTCCATAAAATCCAAAACGCCATCACAATAAAAGTCTTGGAGAGATCAAGGATACAAGGCACATACCTAAACACAATAAAGGCAATATACAGCAAGCCAATAGCTAGCATCAAGTGTAATAAACAGAAACTTAAAGCACTAATTATTAGTTATTATTAGTTATTCTACTAATAACCAGCAAAGCAAAGCTGTCCACACTCTCCGTATCTATTCCATATAGTATTTAGTGTTCTAGCAAGATCAATAAGACAACTAAAGGAGATCAAGGGGATACAAATTGGAAAAGAAGTCAAAGTTTCGCTATTCTCAAATAATAAGATAGTATACATAAATGGCCCCAAAATTCAATCTGAGAAGTCCTACAGCTGAAAAAAGTGCCTGCATATAAATTAACTAAAAAAAAAAAAAAAAAAAAAAAAAAAAAAAAAAGTAGCCCTCCTACATGCAAAAGTACCCTATTACCTAACCATTACTAGAATAATGGCAACAATAAAATATATGTATGCTCTGGGGCTGAGGAGATAACTCAGCTGTTAAATTTCTTGCCATATTGTATCTGTGCCCTCTGGTTAGTTGGGCTAAGGGTTATCTATCTTGTTATTTTCTCAAAGAACCAGCTCCTGGTTTTGTTGACTCTGTGTAGTTTTCTTTCTTTCTACTTGGTTGATTTTAGCCCTGAGTTTGATTATTTCCTGCCATCTACTCCTCTTGGGTGTGTTTGCTTCTTTTTGTTCTAGAGCTTTCAGATGTACTGATAAGCTACTAGTGAATGCTTTCTCCAGACTCAGAACTATAAGTTGTCCTCTCAGCACTGCTTTCATTGTGTCTGATAAGTATGGGTATTTTTTGTGTCTTCATTTTCATTAAATTCTAAAAAGTCTTTAATTTATTTCTTTATTTCTTCCCTGATCAACATATCATTGAGAGTTGCTCGGCTTCCATGTGTTTGTGGGCTTTCTGTTGTTTTTGTTGTTATTAAAGACCAGCCTTTGTCCATGGTGATCTGATGGGTACATAGGATTATTCAATCTTCTTTAATTGGTTGATGCTTGTTTTGTGGCCAATTATATGGTCATATATATGGAGAGGTACCATGAGGTGCTGAGAAGAAGGTATAATCTTTTGTTTTAGGAGGAAATAATCTATAAATAATTGTTAAATTCATTTGGTTCAAAGCTTCTGTTTGTATCACTGTGTCTCTGTTTAGTTTCTGTTTCCATGATCTGTGCATTGGTGAGAGTGGGCTGTTAAAAGCTCAAAGCACATATTGAACCTCACACACTCAACATGTGCTTTGAGCTTAAAAACATTTTGTTTTGTTTTGTTTCGTTTTTTAAAAATTGGGTTCCCTTTGCATTTGGGACATTTATGTCCAGAATTGAGAGTTCATCTTTGTAGATTTTTCCTTTGATTAGTATGAAGTGTCCTTCCTCACCTTTCTGGCAAGGATGTGGGGAAAGACAAATACTTCTCCATTGCTCATGGGATAGCAAGCTGGTACAACCACTTTGGAAGTCAATCTGGTGGTTCCTCAAAAAATTGGGCATATTACTACCAGAGGACCATCTATACCACTCCTGGGCATATACCTAGCAAATGCTCCAACGTATAACAAGGACACATGCTCCACTATGTTCATAGCAGCCTTATTTATAATAGCCAGAAGCTGGAAAGAACCTAGATGTCCTTCAACAGAGGAATGGATACAGAAAATGTGGTACATTTACACAATGGAGTACAACACAGTTATTAAAAAAATGACCTCATGAAATTCATAGGCAAATGGATAGAACTAGAAAATATAATCCTGAGTGAGGTAACCCAGGCACAAAAGAACACACATGGTGTATATTCATTGATTAGTGGATATTAGGCAAAAAGCTCAGAATACCCACTCAGAATACTCACAGACCATAAAACACTCAAGAAGAAGGAAGACTAAAGTGTGGATGCTTCAGTACTACTTAGAAGGGGCAACAAAATAGTCATGGGAGATAGAGGGAGGGAGGGACTTTGGAGGGAGACAGGAGGAGGAAGGAAAACTGGGGGCAGGACCTGATGTGGGAGGAGATGGGGAACAGTACGGAGAGTTAGGAAATTGAAGAGGTGTATGGCAATGGAGATGGGGAGCTGGGGGTAGCCACCAGGAAGTCCCAGAAGCCAGGAAAGAAGGAGGCTCTCATGATCCAAGAGGGATCTAGTGTCAATTAGCTGAAGTACTCAACAAAGGGGAGTGAGAACCTGTAGAGACCATACCCAGAGGTTAGGCATCCATCCCCTGGTTGAGGGATGGGGCCACCTACCAATCTCCAAAATTTTAACCTAGAATTTCTCCTGTCTAAAGGAAATATGGGGACAAAGTGCAGAGCAGAGACTGAAGGAAAGGTTATCCAGAGACTGTCCCACCTGGAAATCCATCCCATATGTAGCCACCAAACCCAGTCACTGTTGCTGATGCCAAGAAGTGCTTGCTGACAGGAGCCTAATATAGTTGTCTCACTAGGAATTTTACTTAAAGTTGTCCTCTACCTTCCATCTGCATGCACACAGACACACACACGTGTACATACAAACATACATGCATACCTATATAGCTGTGTACATAGACACACACACAGACACTTATACACAGACATGCATACTGATACACACAGAGATGTACATACACAAATGTACCTCCCTGAAATATATTATATGTATGTGTACACACACTTTCTATGTATGTATGGCACAGACTACAAATATAATACAATCATCTATCCTATACCTTAAGAGAGTTCTTAGACAATTAGAATAAAATCTGAATGTTTCCAAGGATAATTTAAGTAATTTATAAAAATGTGCAATTTTCCCTGATGTTAACAACATGTTTAAGATGAAGGAGGAAAAAAAAAACATATTGAAGGCTTTTCCTACAATGAAACAAAAGCGTATATAGAGCAATTTTGGCAATATGCAAAACTAACAGTGAAAACTATTTGTGTTGAACACCAGAGATATGTTCTGTGGTTGGAGAAAGAATTAATGTTTCATGAACATGCCATACACTATTATGGGTGCTGTGGCTTTATATCTGACACTTAACATTGTTCTTTTATTCCATCTATTCATATCTGTGAAAGAGATTTTCTTTGTTTTTATTATTGTCTGGGGGTTTGGGAGGTTATTTATTTGTTTATTTTTGTGACAGGGGCTCAGTACGAGGTAGACCAGGCTAGCCTGAGCTGCAGATTGTCTTTCCTGTTCTCTGTGTGTTAGGATGACACATGCGCACCAGGCCAGGCTCTTTGTCTTTATTAATGGCTTCTGCATACTATCTTCTAAGTCTTTTTGAGGATGGTCTGCTTATGTGGAGTCCCCAGAACCTAAGTGGGAGGGGCATGTCTCGAGTTTTTATCTTAAGTGAAACATACTTAGACATGTATTAAATATTGACTGAAAGCTATATTTCTTTCAACTTAATTAGAATATTATTTATTTCATTAAACTGAGCTATAAATTTTACAAAATCCAAGCTTACTTTTTCTATGCTGTAGATGTATTAATAATACTCACCAAAGACCCACTTTAAATTTTTAAAATAATGTTATTAAAAATTACCAGTTGAGCTCTTAACCTATAATTTTAATGTGAAACATATCAAAGAAAAGAAAGAGATTGGTTTTGAACTAATGGTCCCAGAAAAAAATGCCACACCTGTGTCAAAAATTTACAGGACTAACTGAATAATCAGAATTTTATAACTATGGGGAGTAGAAGCAGTACAGTACTTGCTAACCAATTTTGAGCTCTTTGCCTAACTCTCTCTCTGGCCTAACATTCCTCTGACTACCAGGTCACCCATTTGGACTGTATTTTAGCAAACCATTAGCTTTCCCCAAACCCAAACTATGAATGTTGCCAAGAGCATCTGAAGCAGACCCCTTCCTTCTCCAGCTTTGCTGTAAAACACCTACCTGTCCGTGATTCCAGCCAAGGTCCTTGGTAGTGCCTTAATTTTGTTATGAAACTATAAAATGCCCACAAAGCCACATCCACATTGAAATATGTAGTCTGAGGCAGCTGAGTCCATGCCCTTCGCCGTCACTCATGTTAGGTTGAGAATAAAGTAATCCTTCCATCTTGTGGGTGAAAGGCTTGTTTTGCATGGACAGAAGACACCCAAGGAAAAGAGAAAAGATTCAGCGGTACTAAAACCACAGATAAAATAATAATCTCAGGGAAATTGTGTATATTTGTGTATCTCTTCCTGAAAAATCACTATGTAGCCTTCCCTAGTCTTGAGCAGGCTGATCCAGACCTTGCTGCTACTGTGAATGAGACCACCTGGGGCGGAGTCTTCCCACTTAGATGATTCTATTGTTCTGTCATCAGCACTGTTCTTCTCCAAGATGCTGCTACCTGCTGAGAGGCTGAACCTGCCTTCCTGAGAGATTCTGGAGACAGCAGGCAACCCAGTGATTGCCACCTTACTGCCAACTTACTGCTGTCAGACAAATTACTTACAGGCTGGCAACAGGCATCAAGAATGGATCAGTGGGAGATGGGCTTTCTCCCTTTATAAGCACAGACTTTTAGTAAACATTGGGCTTTGATCAGAAAATTTGTCTTGGCCTCTCTCCATTTCCTCCCTTACAGATCCAGCCTCCCATTCAGGAACCCAGTTCATGTGGCCGCGGGTGGCTACATCACTAGACTGTTTTGTTTTTAAATTGTGCAGGCTTACCACATGGAACATGATGCTTTGATTCAAAAATTTATAGTGAAGTTGTTACTACTGTTGACTGAATCAATGAGCCCGTTACTTCAGACACCTGTGTGGGCTAATATCTAAAATACATTTGTTTAACAAACCTCACTGAACAATGTATTATCTGTAGTCATTGAACTCTGTCACTGGATCTCTAAGCTTATCCATCTGGTAGAACCATGTTTCTGTAAGTGTTTGGTCTATGCTGCCTGGTTTTCTCTGCCAGTGCCCCATCTTCAAGAATGAAATGTTTTGTCTCTTATTGCTATTGTAAGACTCTGTTGAGCCTTAACTTACCAGAAAGTAACTTAACTCAGGGAGGAGACTCCTTGAGTGAACAACTCGGATTTGGGGATTGATGCAAAAGCAAGAGGAATTTTATTTTTCCAGCATGGTGGGTCACTCTGTGCACAAAGGAGAGAGAACCACCCCTCACAGCCCGTTTGGCAAGCTTTTATACAATTTTCAGAGCTGCAGCCATTAGGCACAATGTGATTGGCAGAAGAGTGTGACTTTTAAACTGGTCTTTAGGGAATGAGGTGACAAGGACTTGCCTTGTCTGGAAGTGGCCTATGGTCTGAGGAATGTAAATAAGCCTTTCCCTTCTGGAGAGGAGGGGTGCCTGAGTGCTCCACTGTTGGAGACCGACATTGAGCCATAAGCCAAAATTCCCCTCCCTTCTTGAGAAACTTCTGATCTTTTGAGAGATGTTGGAAACTGACACTGAGTCATGAGCCAAAGTTCCCCTCTCTTCTGGAGAGACTTCCGACCTTTTGAAATGACAGCTGACAGAACCTCAAGATTAGATTATAGTAACTGCAAACTTCCAGAAAGAACCACAGGATGTTCCCTGAGCTAAGAATAGATAGCGTACTTCAGGGCAGTTATGCAGAACCACCCCTGCCCCCCAGGCTGAGGCAGGGGCAAGTTTCTCCCTCTTTACCTCCTTCCTCCTTCTTACTGCTTATATTCTGTAACCTTGCTCACAATAAACAGACCTTGATAGGATCATCTACTTTGTCTCCTCCTTCTTTCCCACCCGTTTCTCTTTCAGGCATGGTCCCCTTGGACCCCCTTATAACTGGGTCCCGTGGGTCGAGACAAGTGGCGCCCAAATGTGGGACCCGAGGTACGGACCCTCGCTGGACAGAGCCCATTTTCCTTAGAAGGTCACCACAATGAAGTCGTTTTGAGGAGTGTTCTCACCGCTCGTGAGAGAAAGTCATCCTCGGTAAGTTAACATTTCTCCGTCTTATAGAAATGGGCCAAAAACTTTCTAAAGAGGCACGCTTCATTAAGGATATCAAAGCCTCTCTCAGGGAAAGAGGAGTTAGAGTTAAAAGGAAAGATTTGACAAAAGTTTTTATCTTTGTCTCCCAAGTCTGTTTATGGTTCATAATAAATGGACCAGAGATTCATCACCTTAAATGGGAAAAGGTAGGACGTGATCTTAATGATCTTGTAAATAAAGAAGGACCAGATGCAGTGCTGACTCAGACTTTTTAGTTATTGGGGTCTTATTAGAGATGTCATTAAGTCATGCTCAGCTGAGGCAGGCTTGTCGTAACTGTGCTGCAGATGGGCTGATGGGTAGATAGATCAGTTAAGGACGAGTAAGTTTTATCATGGGGCAATCAGAATCGAAAGATGCCTCACTAGCAGTAATTCAGGGGATAGTTTACTCTGCAGCAATGAAAGGGGAGAAATTCGGCACCTATGTCAGAAATACTTATGGAATTACATGTTTCAGTTGTAAAAAACCGGGTTACCTGAGAAAAGATTGTAAAAATTTCTCGGGAGACAAGAAGAGAATTCCTTTGAGTCCCTGACTGAGTTGTGGCAAAGGAAAGCACCGGAGAAGTGAATGTAAATCAAAGTCCCATAAAGATGGGACTCCTCTCACTAAAGAAGCGGGTAAGACAAAAAACGATGGAATTGCATGTTTCAGTTGTAAAAAACGGGGGCACCTGAGTAAGGATTGTAAGAATCCCTCGGGAAACAAGAAGGGCCTTTCTCTAGGTCTCCGTCCAGGCTGTGGTGGAGAGAACCTTGGAGGAATGAATGATTGCAAATCAAAGTCCCATAAAGATGAGACTCCGCTCACTAAATAAGCAGGTAAGACAAAAAAAAACTAAAGGGGCAGTCTCTTAGCCCCGTTCAGGAACTGTGGACCTCATTATAGGACACAGCCGCAGTTATAAGAAAAACTTCAAGTTGTGGATTCTGATACTTTAGGTAAAATTAAAAGTTATAGTTAAATTATGGTTAAAGTATAAAAAGAGACTTCATAAAGGTCAAAATATAGGTCAATTCTTATTGTTACCTTACTTACAACTTCTCAATCCTACATTGTGCCAAAAATTCATAGATAAGGTTTTATAGGAAGTTAGTATAGAGATTGTGTGTTTTCTCAGAAAATTACCCTCAGATTAAATAAATTGGAAGTTTTGGATGCTTGCCAGAAGCTGTTAGAAAATTTTGGGTTTTAATCTTGGCTTGAAAAGCTGCCTCTCACAAGCAGGAAAGGAAAAAAGGATAGAGGAAAATAGATTTTAGAACTCTCCCAGGGATAAAGAGAAATCAGGGGACGCCCTGTTTTATTCTCTCTGGCCCCTACAGGAGAAGTTCTCTACCCTCTTTGTATTGTCTATGTTTGGTGCACCAATCTGTCCACATGTCAATCCATGTATGTTTTTGTTTCGTTGTCTGAATAATTGAATGTTTTGTGTTTCATGTTGGAAAATAAAAATGGCTAAAACTTTATCTGCTGATTCAGTGGAGTGCGAGAGTGGCCCACACTTTAGCCAAGAATCAAGCACAGCAGGAGATCCCCTGCTGAAAAGCTGTTTTCAAAGAAAAGGAATCTGCAACCTCTTAGTTCTAAGGCAAATAAGCTGATAGTTGTTTGTTTTTTTTCCTAGAAAATTCTCTGCAATCGTGATTATTGTGTTTAGCAAATGGCAAAGTGCTTTTTTATCTTAGAATTATAGCTAGAAAAAATAAAATTCTTTGATTGGTCTAAATTTATAAGATTTGTGTAGCCGCTTCATTTTGTTTTTCGACTGGTCTTAAAGATATAAATATGCTCTACATGTCTTCATCATAGAGTATTAGCTTATAAGTTATTGGGTATCATTAAAAAGGTGTAACATTGGTAGCAAGACAGTTAGCTTTAAATTGGTAACTCAGGGTTGGGGTCTTTTAAACACACGGCAAAAAGCAGGCCAAAAAGCTAGGCCTCTAGGGATACTTCTAATTGAGATAATATTTTATGTAATTCTTATCCTAGAAACTACTTATAAGAGATATGATTAAGAACAATGTCTCTTTAATAAGGCATTAAATTTTGCACTGCCATGCATTCATATACAAATTGGCAGCCAAACTTTGTAATGTGAAAGTGATGTTTCTAGTATTGATTTTAAAGAGAATAAATCATTTAAAATTCGATTTTGCTTTCCCAAAATTGTAGATAATATTCTAACATTACAAAAGAAACTTTAAAATTATGGTTAAAATTGCCAGTGTTCCATTGACTGCAGCTTGCAGTTTGATCACAAGCTTAAATTTTTAACTCAACCATATATTTTTAATTAAGATTATTATAAGAGTAATTATCTTATGAGAGTGCTCAATGCAGCTCATTTCAGCCATCCAGCCACACAAAGCAAGGCAGACTTATCTAGATATGTTTGTCTTTGTACATGAATTAGATCCTCAGACAATCAGTTTGGCTATGGTTGCTGCCTGGCAGGAGACTACAGTACAAGCAATTTTTCACAGCCCAAAAGTTATAAAGAACATTTTAACTATAAGTTGTCTTAAGAAAGACTGCCCAAAATTAGAGGTATAGACAGACAGTCACATTGTTACCCTAGAATCTGTCCTTATTGCAGGAGGGCCAAGATGCTCAGATTAAAAAATATATACATTTGAGTTAATACAAAGCCCAGAGCAGCCTCAGGGAAGCTTGTACAATGTTTCTTGTCTTTTGCAAACCGTGCCTAAGGAAGTTCTTGAAACTTCACCCCTCCCTGCCTTCAGGGGGATTTCTTTTTAGCTAAACAACATTTTTTTTTTTCAGATCTACCCAGGTGTTGTTCATAATTCTTACACGCGTTCTCGACCGGCCAGGAAGAACGCAGCAAACCGGAATCTTCTGCGCAAAGCTTTATTGCTTACATCTTCAGGAGCCAGAGAGCAAGAGAGCAAGAGCTCTATTGCTTACATCTTTAGGAGCCAGAGCGCAAGAGCGCAAGAGAGCTAGAGTGCAAGAGAGCAAGAGAGCAAGAGCAAGAGCAAGAGAGAGCAAGAAAGCAAGAAAAAGAACAAGAACAAGAAAGCAAGAGAGAGAATGGCGAAACCCCGTCCCTTTTAAGGAGAATTATCCTCCGCCTAGGACGTGTCACTCCCTGATTGGCTGCAGCCCATCAGCCCAGTTGTCATCACGAGAAAGGCAGAACACATGGCGGGAAAACTGCCCCTGCACGTGTGCAGATTATGTTTACCACTTAGAACACAGCTGTCAGCGCCATCTTGTAATGGCAAATGTGAGGGCGGCTCCTCACACATAATAACGTTTAAATTCAACGGCTGTAGAACTTATTTAAGGCTTACAAGATGGCTTGCCTATTTCATATAAAATTATTATAGATCTGAAAGTTTGTTTTTCCATTGCATCCTGATAATTTTAAAGGGTTTGCTTCTAGTGAACTGGTCATCACTGGAAAATTTTGACTGTAGGTATGGCTAACATAGCTTTACATTATGTAAGAAATTTTTATTGTCTCTGCTTTAATACAAGAAGCTGAGAGTTTGAATATTTCAGTGCATATTGTTTTCTAAGTGGAAAGTATTTTATTAGCTAATGTCTCTAAAGGGAAGTTTACTTCAAATCTTTGCTTTCACACAATGAGCTTTAAAATGAAATTAAGATTAATTTTAAATTCTGGGGAGTAGTTGTTGCTCCATAAGATTCAGAGGCAATATCTTTTTTTAATATTTAGGGCTTTAGTTATACTAGAAAATTGTGGTACAGAAAAAAATCTAAGAAAGAAAAATTAATTTGCTTCAAAATTTTATTTTCAAATGCTTCCTGGAGATGTTAATCGTCTAAGTCCCTCTGAGGAGAGTGATTTGGAGGAAGAGGCTGCCCGATATCGCAACCCTGACTGGCCACCCATTGTTAACACAGTGGCAGTTCTAGGCCCCCTCTGCTCCTGAACCTTGTGCACCCGTGGTCATTCCACTGCCTCCACAAGGTGATTACCTTTTACAGGCCAAAATTCAGCTATCTAAACAATTTTCCGACCTTAAAGAGGTCCTAAATTTACAGAAACAGTTTGCCGATCTCTCCACAGAGCTCTCCTCTCTTCAGGAGACTGTGAGACAGACTCTTTTCCCTGGTCCATTGATGGCTCTGGTTCCCTGTAATCTCTGGGGGCTCTCAGGCTTGCGGGATGGCCAGCTCACTGCATTCTCACCCTAACAAAGCCTCCCCAAAATCTCATTCTAAAACCTCCCAGAGAGTTAGTTCAAAAAAATCCTTGGTGTTCCCTGTGTTAACCTGCCAGAGCACCAAAGAGCCTTCGGAATCCTCAGAGGAGGGCCCGCCGTTGATACAGAATGGCAACAAGGATGAAAAAGCAAGCAATAGTGAAACTGAAAATGCAACCGCAGTCGCAGCTCCCGAGTTCGCAGCTCCCGAGGCCCTGCCGCAAGAGATGACTGAGTATAAAAGATTAAAGTTTAAGCTTCTTAAGGATCTTTATACTGCAGTCAAAATCTATGGTCCTAATGCCCCTTTCACTGTTTCTATGCTTGAGGCCCTTTCCAGAGGAGGTTACCTCACCCAGCTGAATGGTTTAGAGTTACCCAGGAAAGTTTTTGTCCTGGAAAGCTGATTTTCTAGATAGGTGCCAATCTCTCGCATGGCAGAACCAGAGAGATCCCAAATCACCTGCGGCTGAGTGGACTCTTGATAAACTCAGTGGACGGGGGAAATATGTGTCTGAGAAGCAAAGCGCCAACTTAAATTCCCCACCGGACTCCTGTCACAGGTTAATGAGGCTGCCCTTGGGGCCTGGTGGGCCGTACCTTCAAAGGGCTCTAGGACAACCCCATTGACCAAAATTATTCAGGGAGCTCAGGAGCCTTACAATGAGTTTGTGGGGAGACTCTTAGAAACTGCTGAAAAGGTCCTGGACCCTGAGGAAAATAATAGCAAGTTTATAAAACAGTTGGCCTATGAGAATGCCAATTCTGCCTGTAAGGCTGTTCTTCGAGGCCAGACTAAAAACAAGACTTTTGATAATTTCGTGAGACTTTGCGGTGACGTAGATACCTTCACCCATAGGATCTCGCAGAGCCTTTCTCAGAGTGTGAATTTGGCTGTGAGGGCTGCCTTGCAAGCTGTTGGCCCTTCCAAAAGTTGTTTTAAATGTGGACAGCCTGGACATTTTGCCAAGCAGTGCCCCCTGACACTGGGCGTGCTGAGCCCTCTGCCTCGGCCTCTGGGGCCAATGCCTTCTGTACCTGCCACGGTGATGTAAGAGAGGCAAACATTGGGCTAATCAGTGCCACTCCAAGACTGATGCCATGGGTAATCCTTTGCTACCCCTTCAGGGAAACGGCCTGGGGGGCCAGCCCCAGGCTGGAGACCCATCCATTTCCTGCCAGCCTCGTGGACCAGCCAGCAGACAATAATGCCTCAGCCTGTGGGCAACCCCAGGAAACGCAGGACTGGACCTGTATACCTCCACCAGTACAATTTTAAAACCTGAAGATAGTATTTAAGCCTTACCTACTGGTGCTTTTGGTCTGCCTCCTCCTAATATGTTTTTTCTCATTCTGGGACGTGCGTCATCCACCATCAAGGGCCTCATTGTTCACTCTTCCCTGGTTGCTAATGACTTTATAGGAGAAATTATCATTTTAGCTAGTTCCAGCTCAGGGTCAATCTTACTCCCTCAAGGACAGCGCGTTGCACAGGCTTTGCCCCTCTCATTGAGCATCCAGAACCCGGTTATTGGGAGGCATGAGGGGCCTCTCAGCCAGGGTCTTCAGATCTTTTCTACAACCAGATGGTGTCTAGAGAACGTCCTACACTACGCCTTAAGTTAGAGGGACAATGGTTTGAGGGCATTGTGGATACAGGGGCTGATGCCACCGTCCTTGCAAAAAATTCCTGGCCCTCGGCTTGGCCACTTCAACCTTCCCCTTACACATTTACAGGGCATTGGCCAGTCTAAAAATACCTTACAGAGTTCTAAAATTTTGACATGGGAAGATTCAGAAGGGAATTCTAGCACAGTGCAGTTTTTTGTTGTTGAAGCCCTACCAGTTAATTTGTGGGGAAGAGATATTCTCTCCCAGATGAAAGTAATTATGTGTAGTCCAAATGAGATTGTAACCCAACAGATGTTGTCTCAAGGCTTTTTGCCAGGGCAAGGCCTAGGAAAGGAGAGCCAAGGCATGCCTAGACCCATAAGCATTTCACATGAGAGTGATTGCACTGAGCTCGGGTATCAAAGTTTTTCTTGATGGCCACTGCTCCCCCTGCTGCTGCTGTTGGCGCTTCCCTGCATCAAATTTTTAATTACACCTGGGTGATAGTGAATGGTGCGGGAGATGTTGCCAACTCTACCTCCCGTAACGCCACCTAGGCCTTTTGGCCCACCCTGGAGGTAGCTCTTTGCCGATTGGTGTTCAGGGCCAGTCCTGACTGGGGGACACCTGATCATTTCCTTCCCCAGCCCACGGAGCTTGAATTAAAGGATTCCAAAACTGACCCTGGTTGCAGTAATTCCGTCAGGAGAGCAGCCCTTGCCCTATTAAAGTGGGGACTTTATGTCTGCCCTAATGGACATAGAGAATGGTCCCTGGCCCGAGGGTGTGGGTATGAAAAGGATTTTTATTGCGCATCCTGGGGGTGTGAGACTTCCGGAGATGCATATTGGAGTCCTACCTCTGCCTGTGATTATATTCATGTTAAAAAGGGATGGAAGATTTCTCACAGAAACAACACCCTGATGGCTGAATGCCCAAATTCCCTCGAGGTATCATTTACTGAAGCTGGAAAAAAAGATTTCTCTGGAAGATTGGTCAGAAAGGTTTGAATGGGGACTCTGCATGTATGTTAGTAATAAAGACCCTGGATTAACCTTTAAAATAAAATCGCTCAAAACCATCCTCAACCAAAAGCTGGTTGCCATAGGAACCAACCCTATGCTTTACCCCACGGTTCCTAAAGAACCTGTGGCCCCTAAAGTGACCATTTCATCTTATACAGATGTCCCTATTACCTTCTTTCAACCCACATTCCCTGCAGGCCCGCCCTCCTTAGCAGAACTTATTGTTACCATGATTAATGCCTTACTACAAGCCATTCATGAGGCCAATTCTACCCTTGCTAGGGCTTGTTGGATTTGTCATTCGTTCCAGCCTCCTTTTTATGATGGAATAGCCCTTTATGGAGAGGTGATTGCCACCAATGATACTTCCTTTCTGAGATGGCATCCAGAGTCTAAAGAAGGGCTGACTCTTGGCCAAATATCTGGTATTGGTCTCTGTCGTTTGGGACCCCAGATGCTTCCCCCCTCTCCCGTTTGAAGTGTGTAATCAAACCCTGGTTGTTAATAATACCTTTCAATATGTTATGGCCCCTAATAATACTTACTTTGCCTTCTCTTCAGGTTTAACTACCTTTATAGTTACTTCCACCTTTTTAAAAAGCAGAGAATATTGTGTTTTGACTAAATTGCTTCCTCGATTGACAGTACACCCACCTGATGATTTTCTAAGATTCTGGGAGAGAGGGTCCACACTTCCATCGAGGCACAGGAGAGAGCCTATCACAGCTGTCACCCTTACGGTTCTCCTTGGATTAGGAGCTGCGGGGGCAGGAATAGGGATTGCCTCCTTAGTGACCTCCAATCAACAGTATACCCAACTTAGTATGGCTATAGATAAAGATCTTCAGGAGATGCAGACTGGGTTAAAGAACCTTAAAGATTCTGTTACTTCACTTTCTGAGGTAGTGTTACAAAATAGAAGAGGGTTAGATTTGCTTTTCCTCCAACAAGAAGGACTGTGTGCTGCTTTAAAAGAGGAATGCTGTTTTTATACAGATAAGACAGGGTTAGTAGAAGATAGCCTGAAAAAGGTAAAAGAGAGTTTAGAAAACAGAAAAAGAGAACAAGAAAAAAGTGAATCCTGGTACCAGAATTGGTTTTCCACTTCTCCATGACTCTCTACCTTGTTGCCCAGTATTTTGGGTCCTGTGGTAGGATTACTTTTGCTCATAGCCTTTGGACCCTGGGCATTTAGAAAGTTAACAGAGTTTGCCAAATCACAGGTCAATACTGCCTTTGAGAGACCAGTGTCGGTCTATTATCATTGTCTGAAGGTCAGTGGTATTGATCAAGAGGTATATGCTGAGCCCCAGACAGTCCTTCAGTGGGCTTAGATATCATAGCTTTAGATCCAGAAAACAATCCTGGATGCTTTGGTAAGATATGGAGACATCAATGATGGGAATAGCATGGTGCCACATACCAGAGGCACACCCATGATAGGCTGTAGAGCACCTCAATGACGGGATTATTGTGAGTCCATAATCTAGGGGCCCACTCTGAGATGAGAGTGCTGAATGTGGGGGCAACTCACATAGCCTAAGACAGAGACTCTACCCTCAAAAATCAACCACTTTGGGTGCTGGTTGTGGATGCACATCATGTAGCCTAAGACAGATGCTCCATCTACCATATGGCCAAAGTCTGAAAGCTCTGTCTGTAATATAAAAGAGGGGAAGATGTTGGGGACCAACATTGATGCAAAGTTCCCCTCCCTTCTTGAGAAACTTCTGACCTTTTGAGAGATGTTGGAAACTGACACTGAGTCATAAGCCAAAGTTCCCCTCCCTTCTGGAGAGACTTCTGACCTTTTGAAATGACAGCTGACAGAACATCAAGATCAGATAATAGTAACTGCAAACTTCTGAAAAAGAATATGGGGCATGTCTACACATGTGGTCAAAAGGATGACATGATGCCACTGGTAGAACAATTTCACAAGTATGAGTAGTTCACAATTACCTCTGTCTGTAGATTCAGAAGTGGGAGAGCATAAAAGTAAGAGATGTCACAGGGAAAGAAAGAGATAGGAGAGGGCAATAAAGGGTGTGGATGTGGCCAAAGCCTATGGTATGTATGCATGGAATGTTAGAATGAATTTGTACACAACTTAATTGTATTACATACAATTAAAAAACATCAATAAACTTAACTTGTCAAGGGGGCTAGAGAGATTGATTTCTCAGTGGTTATGAGTGTGTACTGCTCTTGCAGAGGACCCAAATTAAGTTCCTAGCATCCATATCAGGCAGTTGATATCCACCTGTAACTCCATTTCTAGTCCATTTGTGTTCTAGCCAGCACAAATCCCTTAGACCTCATACATATACCCATACAGGGACACACACAAACATATCCCATATGCACATAATTAGAAATGAAAACGTAATTAAAAAGTAATCTACAGATGTGCTTCAAAAGTTTGAAGGCTTTTACCCAGTATAAGATTACCCATTAGTTTAAGTGCATGTTGCTATTGCAGAAGACTGACATTCATTTCCCAGGGTCAGTGTCATCTGGCTCTTAAACACTTGTAACTCAACTCCAGGGGTTTTGGTGCCCTCTTTGGCCTGCGGGACACCTGCGCTCAAGCAAACATAGCTCTGCACAAATATACATTCATAAACATAATTAAAAATAATCTTTTTGAAGAAAATTATAAATGCCATGGGAAGCAAAAATTCCTTTCTGCGACTTGTACAAAATATTTGATTTCAAAAGTTATTGGAAGTACAATTATGATGGTGTATGCATGAACTAGATGTATGAAATGAAAAACATCACCCCACCTTTGTTTATGTGTTTGATGCTTTCTTTGTTCAAGTATGACAAGTAAAATGGTCTTAGTTTCCTTTATTTCTCTATAAGAAGCTTTTGACATATAAATTTGTTTATTTTACATTTTATGTTTTCTTATAATCTACAACTTTTAATGCAATGACATGTGTAAAATATAAATTACACTAAATATACAACCCTTTAAAGCTTCCATTGTATTTGCTTTGACAATTTCAAATGTGTATAATGTACATTATTGTAATAACCCCTTCTCTAACTCCTTCTAACCTGTCACACACAAACAGGTAGGTGATCTTCCCAAATTCATGTCTCTTTTGCTTTACTAGGTCAATTTATGTTGGTCAGCTAAGGGTGAGAAATTGTCTGTGATTAAGAAGAGACCAACACTGGCTGAGGCAAGATCTTCTAGGAAGTGTTTCGTCAGGGTTAGGACATAGAAGCTGTGGTCCAGAGATGGTAAGGATGAATTTTATACTGGCTGCTGAACTTAGTAGCCTGTTAAGAGTCCTTTAGAGTACTAGTATTGAAGAGATGAAGAAATCCTCAAGAACAGCTGAGGCTTGGTACCATTGGAGGCCATTGATGAAGGTACAGTCTCAGTTGCAGTGGAAAGCCCGGGATTAAAGGGATGATAAAGAGATGCTGAGGCTGGCATCATGTTGCAGAATGAGCATTCTTCAAGAGAAGCTAGAAGGCCATTGGTGAAGGTGTAGCTCATTGAGATCTCAGAATAATTGAGATGATCATGAGTGGACTTCCTAGAACAGCAGCAGCTATGAATTCAGTCTGAGCCTATGCAATGAGCTTTGTCACTATAGGAGATTTTATTTAGTAGTAAAGTCTACTTGGGGCATGATCTTCTCCATTATATGCTAGGGTAGCTCCATTTTAAAAGCCTTTAATTTATGTGTACATTTTAGGAAGCTCCTACAGTAGTATGTTTCCACATAGCTTTTCAAAAGGTTATTAGTGACTGTCGAGACATCACCATGACTGATACTAAGTTATAACACAGATCCATAGTAACAGAATCAACTTGTTCCTGAAAGAACAGCCATGTAGACTAGTAAAACAAAATGGAGAAACCACATACAAACTCTTAGTACAGATACCTGAGCTTTGACAAAGTGCCAAAATACTTGGAAGACAGGGTAGGTTCTTCAACAAACAGTGCTGGGAAAATTAGATGTTCACAGATAGATGGATGAGTTCTGCAGAAACATCAACTCCATACAGGTTGGGGATCTTAATATATGAGCACATACTCTTAAAGGAAAAAGTAGGGAAGCACTTCACAGTGTAGGCATAGATAAGGAGTTACTCAACAGGACCGCAGTTGCTGAAGAAACAATGCCAAGGCTGACATTTCTTTCTATCTGTCAAATGGAATATCATGAAATCAAGAATCTTCACAGAAAAGGAAGAAGTTAACTGAGTGAAAAGGCAGGCTGCAAAATAGGAGAAAAGTATTTTTTAGATAGACAGAATATTAATAGTTATATTTCATAAAGAACTAAAAAAATTAAAGAAGAAATAAAACAGCAAACCAATAAATGGACTCATACAAATGAACAGACAGCTCTCAAAATATAAAATACAAATGGTAAGCAAACATGAAAATAAAACCTTAATGTCATTAGCCTTCAGAGAAATGTGAATTAGAGGTACATTGAGATTCTATCTCATCCCTGTTAAAACTGCAGTCACTAAGCAAAATAATAACAAAAACTGGAAAGAGTATGAGAGATCTGGAACCCTTACATACTACTGGTGGGGATGTGAGCTAGTCTAGCCACAGTGGAAAACAATTATATCTAGCAACATGCTAGTTAATTTTCTATTGCTCTTATAAAACATAACAACCAAGGCAACTTGTAGAAGGAAGGGTTTATTGGACTTACAATCCCAGAGGGATGAGTCTGTCACCAGCATGGTGGGGAAGCAAAGCAAATGCAGCAGCAGCAGCCTTGTAGCTCACATCTTGATCTAAAACTATATTCCAGTCACATACTTCGTCCAGCAAAGCCAAAACTTCTAACTTACCCAAATAGGGTCACCAACTGAGGACCACCAATATTCAGGTACCTAAGCATTTGGGGACATCTTTTTCAATCTCAGGAAGACAAATACCAGGTGTCTTCTCTCATTTGTATCACCTAGATTTTGCAAGATGCATAAAATCATATGTGTATACATGACATGAAAGAGAAGCAAATCTGTTTGAGGAGCAAAGAGGACTAATGTTCAGATTTTAAATTTAAGATCATGAGACACTATGCTTCTTTCCTTGTGGAATTAATCAATAGAAGGTCCAACAGCACTGTCTGGCAAACAATTACCAGTATCTCTCATGTCTGACTTGAACACATAATTCAAAGTCTTAATTGGAAAAATGCTAGAGGGAATCCCTGCCTATAAATTGTGGAAATATTAGCTTTGTTTGAAAAAGTCATTATAGAGTAAGAGTACAAGGTATTTTCTATGAAATGCATCATGAGTATCAGAGAAAACCCTTTCTACATAATAAATGTACAGAGATATGGAAAACTCAAGTCATTATCAACTACAGGACTGGTTAGTGTGAATAGTGTTTTAGAAATTCACTCTAGTGCTCAAACACCAAGGATGTTTCGAAAAATCCCTTTGCATCCTAAGATGCTGAGAGAACGTGAGGCTTAGTGTCAATTCCAGAATGGCAGTTTCATCATTATCATGCAAGCAGATCACATAGTTGATAGCTTCCCTGCCTTCAGAGACTCTTCTCAGAAATGCAGAACATGATAAATGATGAACACTCTCTTCTTCCTTGGTTGAGCTGTCAGTTTGATTGAGATGTGTTTTCCTAGAAGTCGTCCTTGGAGACCTTTTGCTTTTCATACTGCAAATAAGTACTAACTCTTGTTTCAAGAAGTCCTACCTGCCAGAAGAGGAAATATAAAACTTCTTTATTATATAAAATGCCTGTCTTTCACAAATGTGAAAGCAGAATTTTTACAAAAATAAAGCCTAACATCTAGTACTAGAAGTGAGATAGGATGTTATGACAGAACAAGTGAGCAAAAACACGACAGCCCTCTGTCTTATCAGCTAGTGTCACTGAAAAGGAATCATGTCTATGCTTACGATTCTACATGGCTGATTTACTGATAAGACCTTCCTAATCATGAAGAGTTGGAATGCTGCTGGCCCAGAGCCAAATTATCTTAGACTATTGTTAGTCCTCTTAATAGCTACTCATAGTCTATCTCTATGAATGACTTAACGTCTGTGACTTTTAGAGAAAACCTGTAGGACACATTAATTTATCAGATCAAACACTAAGAATGCCATCAAATAGCATCTGAAAATTATAGCTGAGATTTCCCCATTTTTTTTTATCCCCTCCTTGATAATCTCACCTATTCATTAGAGAAAGTTCTTGAATCATGATTTCCTCTTATTCTGTAACTATGAAAAGTTGACCAAACACTATTAAATATTATTTAAAGGCAACTAAAGCTATGGTCACTCATAGTTAGCTCATTCCTTCCTCCCTCAGAAGTGAAAATTATTTTTCCTGATGAATCTGGGATGAACGGAATTGTGTTTAGTGACCAAGCTTCAGCTGACCTACAATATTTAAGGTCTCATATAAATATCTGTAATATACATAAATGGCCTTATCTATAAAAAGAGTTTTAAAGAAAACAACATGTACCTTTTTTTTAATTTTTGAGTTAGTTTTGGCAAGGAATGCAAAGTCTTCTCTCTATTCTTTGGGAATTTTTTTCCAACTCTAACTTTGCTTTAAGGATCCAGTACAAGTTCAGTTCAGTTCTCTTTCACCTACACAGCTAAATGTGTCAAGTTAGGCCCTATTTTTGAATATGTTTACTGCTTCTAGATTACAAGAGGAGGATGTTTGAAATGTTATATTTTCCATTTAAATGTTCCCTTCTCCTTCATGCTTTCCAAAGGTGCGGGGGAAGCCTATTTTAAACCTGCCTTTTTCTAAGTGGAGTCAAAGTCCTAAGATATTACTACACTCTCAACTCTCAAAACACAAATAAAAATTAAAAAAAAAAACACTATAAAACAGACATGTGTCAGTGATAAATCTTAAGTCAGTTTATCATGCTAAAAATAAGTTATATCAAATGCTGATATAGAAGGTGAGAGCGGCTCTCAACAGCCAAAATCTAAGCATCCCTTGCTTTCTTATTATCTTCAGTCAGATGAAAGCTACTCACAACCATGGAAAGTTCAATATAGAAATTAGGACATTAAAGAGGTGCATAAAGCTAAAAAAAAAAAGAAAAAAAAATCAGTACCACAGTAAGTCAGCAGAAGTGCTGACTCATTCCTTTCCTTACCAAGCCCCCCATTTATGTTAACCTGGTCAAGATGGAAGCTAGGAAGGTATGTTAGAAGGTGATCATCTTAGTTCTCCATATTTCCCACAGTCAGTGAATAAAGCAAGAGCCTCTGAAAATCAAATGCTGAGAAACTGAGAGCAGGACCTCTGCCGTGAGAGTCTAACATCAGTGTGGAAAAGCCAGCAACAGCACAGCAGGCCTAAGACATGGGAGACAGAGACTAGGTTATCTCTGAAGCTAAGAGAACAGAAGTTTCAGACAACATGTGTGGAACCAAGGGGGCTGTTACCTGAGTGTTCCTTTCTCCTATAAATACTCCCTGACAAAACTAAAGTGCAAAAGTCTAGGACTCAGATATGTTAGAGATTTATGTATAAAGCTTCTTTCTGTTTTGTAAATTTTGTCCATTATGACAATATTCTCTCCAGGGTTTCTGAAGCACTCTTAATCACCTTTGGAAAAAAAAAAAAACCTTCAAGGGCTTAGTAATAAAGCCTGATATTTATTTAAGATGAGAGGATAGTTTCTGGCATTACATAGATCAAACCAGATACCTGTCTGTCCTGGCTATGTGTTAGCTTTTCTCCTAGACTGGACTCAGTGCTTATACAGGATTAAAGTATTGCAGACCAAAGCCAAATTATCCTGAGCTATTTTAAATAAACTTGAAAGTCATTGCCCACCTCAGTGTATGAACTAAGATCTTTGTGACCATCAATATCTATAAGATATGTCCCTAGCAAAGCATTGGCTTCCACCAATCCAAAAGCAAAGAATGTTATTAGAGATAATCTTAAGCCTATAGCAAATTTGTCTGGTTTGCTGTACACCTGAGATCCCCATGAATACCCTGATTAATGCCTTGATCTGTGACTTCTTGGTTCTGTGAATAATATTAAAATTTCATGGTGTAATTGGCTCCTAGACCTTAGCACAACTGATACAGTACTAGAAACACCAAAACCTATAAAATATTGTGTTGGAATTTTGATGGGGATTGCATTGAACCTGTATATTGCTTTTGGTAAAATGAACAGTTTTATTATGTTAATGTACCTATCCATGAGCATGGAAGATCTTTCCATCTTCTGATATCTTCTTCAACTTCTTCAGGGACAAGAAGTTCTTATCACACAGATCTTTCATTTGCTTGATTAGAATTACACCAAGATATTTTATATTATTCATGGCTATTTTGAAAGGTGTGGTTTCCCTAATTTCTTTCTTGGCCTGTTTATCATTTGAATAAAGAAGGGCTACTGGATTCTTTGAGTTAATTCAGACACTTTGCTGAAGGCATTTATCAGCTGTAAGAGTTCTTTGCTCAAATTTTGGGGGTCACTTATGTATCATACCATCCACAAATATCGATAGTTTGACTTCTTCCTTCCCGATTTGTATCCCTTTGAGCTCCTTTAGTGGTCTGATTGCTCTGGCTAGAACTTCAAGTACTATATTGGAGATATATATATATATATATATATATATATATATATATATATATATATACATAGAGAGAGAGAGAGAGATTTTAATAGAAATGCTTTATGTTTCTCTCCATTTAGTTTGATGTTGGCTATTGGCTTGCTATATATTGTTTTATGTTTAGGAATGTGCCGTGTATCCCTGATTCCCGTAATAATTCTTAACAAGAAGGGATGTTGGATTTTATCAAAGGCTTTTTCAGCATTTAATGAGCTAATCATGTGATTTGCAGACAGGAGCATGTTGTCCTCTGAGAGGCTCCACTCAGCAGCTGACTCAGATACAGATACCCACAGCCAAACAGTGGATGGAGCTTGGGGATTCTTACAGAAGAATAGGAGAGAGGATTGTGGGCTTCAAATTGACAGTTCAAGAGACTGGGCCTAAAACTCTGTTTCTAAGAATTGGGCAAGTCCAGGCAAGTTCAGACCTCAGAAACTGCCCTGCCACCCAGCATGAAGCAAGGACAACAGGTCAGCAGCAGTTTTCAGACTTCCTCAGCATCAGTTTTCAAACCTCCCCAGCAATTCAGCCCTCATATCCCGGTAATGGTTCTAGAATGTCTCTAGAGATGGAGCAAGATAAAGGTTACCTACTTTGGAATCCCCTAATGTACTTTAAATCAGGCCTTCAAGCTTACGTCGGGGTCTCCATCTTGGAATGATAAAACCCCAGCATGTTGGACTTATGCAGAATAAAATACTCCTTGTGTTTATGTATTATTTGTGTCTGGGGTATCATTCTTTTAGTGAATTATGGACCCCTGCACCTAAACCCTTGGAGATGTCAGAATTTGAACCTCCAACCAAAGAACATGCACAGAATGAACCTAGGCCTCCCTGCACATATGTAGCAGATGTTCAGCTTGACCTTCATGTGGGTCCTGAACAATTGGAGTGGGGGCTATCCCAAAAGCTGGCACCTGTGGGATATATTCTACTAGCTGGGCTGCCTTGTCTGGCCTAAGTGGGAGAGGAAGCACCTAGCCTTGCAAAGACTTGATGTGGCAGTGAGGTTACCTGGGAGATGGGAGGTGGGGATCCCACCAGCCTAGAGAAGAAGAGGGGGGAGGGAGGAAGGATTGTGAGACACCCTGACCAGAGGGTGTCAGGGGGTCAATGATTGGGATGTAAAGTGAATAAGTAAAACCAAATTAAATGAAGAAGAAGAAGGAGGAGGAGGAGGAGGAGGAGGAGAAGAAGGATAAGGAGAAGGAGAAGGAGAAGGAGAAGGAGAAGGAGAAGGAGAAGGAGAAGGAGAAGGAGAAGGAGAAGAAGAAGAAGAAGAAGAAGAAGAAGAAGAAGAAGAAGAAGAAGAGAGAAGAGAGAAGGAGGAGGAGAATGAGAACGAGAAGAAGGAGAAGAAGGAGAAGGAGGAGGAGGACGAGGAGAAGGAGAAGAAGCACTGAGGTATCATTCTGACCTAAGAGCTCAGCACTTATACCCCAACACCTGTCAACATGAGAACAAAAACCCAATCCATTATAGTCCATAGTTCTAGGAATGTCCTTTGTTAAGTTTTAAACCTGGGACATATGGCTCAGGTGCCTGTTTAACAAACCAAAGTAAATGCTGGCCACTAGGTTCAATCTGCAATCCCTCAGTCCCTAACTGTTACAGAGCCCTTCTGGATGGCTTACCCCACCCCTACCTAAACTTTCTAAGACAGGGGCTGAGCTGCCCTTCCCTATATAATCCAGCCAGTTTGATTACCTGGCTTTTCATCTACTCTGTTTTGGGCCTCCTGGCTGCTGCCCCTAGTTCCCCTCTCTCTTCTCCCATGCGCTCCCTCCTTCCCTCATATGCCTTAGGATCATGTCCAAGCTGGACTCTCCCAGATGTTGCTGTCTCTAACTATGGTATTCCTTTTATTGATAATAAAGTTTCTCCTCCACTGTACCTAGGAGTAATCATGTCCTTTTCTCTTTCTTTCTTTCTTTCTTTCTTTCTTTCTTTCTTTCTTTCTTTCTTTCTTTCTTTCTTTCTTTCTTTTTTTTTCATTCATCCCTAAATATTCTAACCTTGATTTTTGGCTTCCATGGCCCCACTTACTGCTAACTTTTTTTGCTAATTGAAGTGTGTCAACCAGGACACTTTTTTGTGCATAAAAAGCGAAGATTGGTAAGGCTTTGTGGTTGTAGAACTTGGGCAAATTCCCTATGTGGCCCAACAGCAAGTAAATGAGGACTTTCTATTGACTTTAAGAGTCCTTGTGTTCCCTGAAGGAGTTCCTGCATAACAATTGAACCGCCTCCACAATGGGACAGTATTTGGGAAACCTGAATCTCAATCCCCAGACCATCATCACTTGTATTTGGCCCCTAATAAAATAAACTCTCTTTTTCTCTTTGAGGGGAGAGATGTGTTGTAGAATTGACAACTGCTTAATACCCTGAGGTGTGGGTCTGGCAAAGGCAGCTGAAGTGAATCACTGAGATTTGCTTCTCCACTAAACATAATTCACTTTTCTCTCTGGCTCCCACCCCATCCACCCTCATCCCCATCTCTCCAAAAGATTGCTTTGGTAACAAAATTTAAAAAGTTGTCACAAAACTATGTAGCAGAATTTCCTATTTCCCAATTAATGAGCTATCTTTAGGGATTATACACTCATAATTATATGTAGGGATGAGCTATAAAAACCACTTAGATAATTAAATTGCTCATTTGTGACCAGACATTGTGGTGCACACCTTTAATCTGAGCACTTGGAAGGCAGAGGCAGGAGGATTTTTGTGATTCACAGGCTAACCCGCTCTGTACAGTGAGTTCCAGGACAACCAATGCTATATAATATCATATTATATAATAAAAGAAAAAATGTAAATGTTTACTTGCATTACCCCTCGGAAAAGATAGGAAACTGCTGAAAGAAAAAGTATTGGTCCAGTCCCCAACCCAACCCCCAGATCAAGTTCTCAGCACAAAGAACATTTATTTGCCCCAGAGGGTCAGAGAAGACAGCAGAGATAAGGGACAAAGACAGTAGATAGAGGATTGGGGAGGATGAGAAAGGAACAGAGAGAAAGAGGAGAGATATTTATCCCAGAACAGAACAAAGGACTGCCTCTGGACAGAAAGGAGACAGATGTGGTACATAGAAAAATGGCAGTTTTATAAAGGTAAAGGGTGAACCTTGTGTCAGTATGAGGTCTTTCTTTCTTTCTTTCTTTCTTTCTTTCTTTCTTTCTTTCTTTCTTTCTTTCTTTCTTTCTTTCTTTTTTTTTATAAGATTTATTTACTTGTTATATGTAAGTACACTGTAGCTGTCTTTAGAAACCCCAGAAGAGGGCATCCAATCTCATTACAGATGGTTGTTAGCCACCATCTGGAATGGTTCCTGGAATTTGAACTCAGGACCTCCAGAAGAGCAGTCAGTGCTCTTAACTGCTGAACCATCTCTTCAGCCCGAGGTGTTTAATTCTAACTGGACATGCTAAGTAGGTGAGACAGAGGAGGCTTTAAATTCCTGGACTTCAATATTTTGGTAGCTAGACTTTGGTAGTCAGCCTCCATAGGAGGAAGTAGCTAAACAAGGAGCTAGACCCTGGTGATTAGCTTTTAGGATTGTAATCTAATGGTTTTTAGCAAGGGAGAGGGAATGGAGGAGAAGGGCAAGGTCTGCCAGAGCCATACTCACCACACTGGAGCTGGCCAGAGTCCCTTTAATAACTGTGTTATCATTTTGCAGCACATAAGAACTAGTTAAACTAGAAATTTTCTCTTCTATAAATCTGATAGTGAAGGGTACATGTCTTGACTGTAGGATAGGATGACGTAGAGTCACACAGTAACAAGAGCCTTAATCTTCCCATGCAGATCTTTGTTAGGACTTTAATCCATTCATCCTAACACTGTTTGCTCACATGTTAACTAATAATAATGGTGTGTAATAGTAACTTCTAGGGAGCATGTTAAATATGTTCCCCAGTCTTTATACTTAACCATAAAGCATTTCTATACTTAAATTATTAGCAGGAAATTCCATAAGAATACAAATATCATAGTCATGCAGATGCTCAAAAATGTAGAATATTACCTTTAGTAATTAATGTTCAATAACTGTCTTAGTTATATCTTCTCAGAGCAGACACCTAAGTAAAGAACATGAGGACAGGTAGTGAAATGAGCAAGAGAAGAGGTAGGGGGAGTGTTCAGCCCCATCAGTAGAGTGTGCAAGCTGAATACTGTCTTAGCCATTGAGCTTAATCTTTCTGGAGACTTTCCAGCCTACAGAGTAGTCTTCAGAATCCATTCCAAGAGATTGGAGTGGGTTTCTTGGGGATGTGGTTTCTGCCCCTGACTCAACATCCTCCAAATATTTGCTTATGGCTATGTTAGAAGAAGCCCGCTGAGCAGGCAGACTCTGAGCTTAGCAGGAAAAGCAGTTGAAATGCTAAAGTCCTTCACTCTGCAGGGAACTCAGGCACCTGCCTGTGTACCTGAATGAAGGCAGCATGACTCCTGTTAGAAGCAGTTAATAGTGAATCAAGACAGTCCTTCAAAGAAACCTCTGGGAAAAAGAGAATATCCATGTCCTCGCCCAGCTTTCAGATTACAGAGTGAAAGAGAGAAGAGAGGCAAGGAAGATACTGTCTTCCTAGTCCCTGTACTCATGCCTCATGCCCTTGGGGCTTCAAAAGGAACAGGAATCTGTTTCTATCTCAGTAACCTTCAGTTAAAAACAAATTTTAGATGAGTGTGGAAGACACACATAGGACCAAAGAAAATGCAAGAAGGAAGAGGAAGAAGGAATGAATTTTAACTTGAGAACACTGTGTATATTTGTCAAGTAGATGGAAACCAGGGGTCCTCAACTTCCAGGGCCTCCATGTGTGTTTGTTGTCTGCTGCTTTTCTATGCTGTGCAGATTCTCATTGATGTGCCAGAATATGAAACCCTTTCCTTACTGGGGAGACATTGTTTCTTGGACAGAAGAAACCAATATTTGAACCTATAACAACATTTTGGCAACCACTGACTCATCAGATGATGAAGAGTTGGAAAAACCATTTTATCCAAATCAAAGCAAGTGCTCACTGGACAATGGCATCCTCCTCCTCTGTAGTCTCTGACTTATACAATACCAGCCAAGTGCATACACATGGTGAAAACCAAACTAAGGAAATGGAAGTTTTGACATTGATGAACCACAATATAACCTTTTTGCTTTATGAGTTAATTAGCTCAACTATTTTATTATAGTGGTGGAAAGCTGATTAATGCACAGTTTTAATAAATTTTAACCCCAGAACAAAAATGGAAAGCTCACATGTGTAAATATGCTACAAAAGTTATAGACCACCATAATCAAGGCAGTCACTGTCATTTTCCCCGTACATTTCAGTGTAACATCTGGTCTCTCGCCTACAGAAGAACCCATTTGTTTAAATAAAAGATCAAAAACCTCAAAATACTTATAATTTTCAACCATAGTAGTGATTGTATCTCACTCCACCCACAGCAGTGCAAGGAACATATTGTGTTGTTTCAGTGGGTGATGCAGCTGCCCCTCTGGAAAGGGGTGGTTCTGATATCCAAAGCCTGACACACAGTGCTGTCATTTGCATCTGCTCCTGCCAAGGCAGTATCTCCATTTACTCCATTAGAAAGCATTTACTGTGCATTCACATGATGCATACAGTTCTCCACAATCCTGACTAGAGGATGCACAGGGCATTTGCTGCAGATTACATGTGCAGTAAATGATTATGTATGTCTCAGAGAAGCACAAGTGTTTGCCTGGTGACATCTATGAGTAGAAAGCAGTGCAAGTCCAGTGTGAGGTTGTGTTGGTGATGGTCATTTTGAAGTTTTGGTGTTTCATAACAGAACTAGTCATTGTGGTCTCTCTCTCTCTCTCTCTCTCTCTCTCTCTCTCTCTCTCTCTCTCTGTGTGTGTGTGTGTGTGTGTGTGTGTGTGTGTGTGTGTGTGTGTGTATTGTGTGTATTGTGTGTCATTATATATGTTTGTGGGGGAAGGTTTTGTATAATTAAGTTCAAAAGCACAAAGGATATATAAAGAATTAAACATAAGCAGAGTTCTTGTGCTATGCTATGAGCCCACAAGTTTACATTCCCAGGGCTTTACAAACATCCAAACAGGGTTATTTTGATATTATAATACCTTGCATTTGCACAATGCTTTATAGTTGCAAACTTCCTTGATGCTTTGATGAGCAGAAAGTCATATTTCCCCCAAAGTAGCCTAGAGTCTTTGTCAGTGGAAAAGCACAAACACTTAAATTACTAGACATCTTGTAGGCACAGCTCTGCTGCCTTCTCAACCTGAGAAGGGCTGAGACTGATCAAATCTAAGTCATCAATAACAAATATTGCAACAGAGTAGAACACAGCCTGCCAACAGACAAGTCATTTTAGAATTCTCTGCTTGCTTCATTTTCTATAGATGATGGTGGTGCCATGGGACAATGATCAGAATATGCTGTCCCACTTGGGTCCCTCATGTTTTAGTCATGTTTGGTGTCTAAACTTGAATTTTCATTAAATGATGATAATAAAAAAGTAGCATTGATTGACCTGTATTTGACTCTATAGACCAGGCTAGCCTCTAACTCCTGAGGATGTGACGGCCTGTGGACTGCTGGTTTAAAGGGGTACATCGTCATGCACCACAGTTTTTTAAAGTAGTATTTTTTATTTATCTTTTCAAAATGTCATGCATACAAACAATGTAGTTTGATCATATCTACTACTACTTCTTCTTTTCAACCCCCTCACCTCCAGAGCCTCGTAACTTCAGTAAATAACCAATCATCCATCCAATTAGTGCTGACCACACATACCCATGAGAGTGGGGCTATGCTTTCCAGCACTTCTTTAAATCCAACTCAGGAAGCATTGAGCATCCTGACAAAGTTACCATCTATGTATACTCTCTACCTGTAGATACAGAAGCCTGAGGGTTTGAAACATTTTAAGTTTTTTTAACTTAAATGTTTTAACTTTTGTAACTTTTTGTTTAAACTGTTTGCAACTTAAATATAAGTTATATATCATAGTCATCAGTTATAATATAAAATTATATTATATAACTTAAATATTAATCATATAATATGTTGTATTTCATATATCAATATTAATATTATTAATTTATTTTGAATTCTTTTATATAGTATTATATATTTATGTAGCTTGTATGTTATATAATATACATAATTTATAATTATTAATAATGATGTATTATAATTAAATATAATATATAGTTATATAATATAGTTATAGCAAACAGTTATAAGTAACTATTTGTAACTTAAAAGTTGTAATTTATATGATGGATACATAAAATAAAACCTATATATAATGTGGGGTACTGTGTGATGCTTCAACACAAGTGTACATCATGTTTAAATCTGGTTAAACAGATCCATTTCCTCATACATTATTGCTTCTTGAAGGTGAGAGCTCTTCCACTTTCTGAAATGTACATCATGTGTGTTCTCTACCACCAGCATGCTGGGTAGAATATCTTACTCCTTTCTTACTATAATTTACTACTGTGAACCGCTTCCTACTCACCCCATGCTCCCCATGGCCTTTTGGAAGACATACCTTTTAAAAACCTGCTGAGAAAATGGTAATCTCTCAGGAGTGTTGATGTCACCCAAGATCCTTACACTAAGGCAAGAGAAAAAGTAATGTAAAGTGACTAGGGAACAAACTAACAGCTGACAAGAGACCCAAAGGGTAGAGAGAATGAAGGCTCAGCACCTGCCCTTCCTCAAGTCTTGACCTATAATAGCTTTTTAAAGCCTGGCTTCTGGCAGCAGGCACTGTCCAGCCTCCATTGGCTCCTGTAAAGTTCCTTCTCCTTAAGTAATAACAGGGCAGATTCTGGGAACTGCCATTGAAGAGGTTACTAATATTCCCAATGGGTTGCTGGGAGGAACCTGTTTACCTTAGCCTTGATGGAAACAGCCATCTTCAAGGAACAGCCTCCACAGTTTCTGTTTCCCTAAGTACCAAACATCTGTCAGATATGATTAGAAAGAAAATGTGCCAGCATTCCTCCATTCTGCAGGCTTCAGCCCCTAAGACCAGAGGACACTTTGCAGTAATTTGGTCATTGAGATCCAGTGATCCAAATCCTTGGATGGAAGCACATCTGGGAAGGGTAAGCCCTGGCTGGGCAGCCTCCACAGTTCTCTGCTGCAGTGAAATCATACATTTCTAGTGGACAAAAGCTCCACAAGAACCACAGGCTCTCCTACCCTAGCACAGAGTGTCTTAGTCAGGGTTTTCTATTGAGCAAAAGCAAGTTGAAGAGGAAAACATTTATGATTTCACACCACAGTTCATCATCAAAGGCAGGAACTCAATCAGGGCAGAAACCTGAGGCAGGTTTCAGTGCAGAGGTCATGGAAGAGTACTGCTTATTGGCTTGCTCTTAATGGCTTGCTCAGCCTGCCTTCTTATAGAACCCAATACCTGCTGCCTATTCATTATTCCTAACATGCCCTACACAGTTGCCTATATAGACTCTAGACTGGTCTTATGGAGACATTTTCTCAGTTGAAAATTGCTCTTTCCAAATGACTCTTGCCTGTGTCAAAGTGATACTCTCTGATAACATCTCACTTAACCCTTTCTAGTCTATAAGGAAGTTGAGGCCCAGAAACTATGTAATTTAAAATTGCATGTTTTAAGAAAACCTACCAAATCAACTAACCTGGGCACATAGAGCTCACAGAGACCAAACCACCAACCAGAAAACATACATGGGATGAACCCAGGCCCCTTACACATATGTAACAGATGCGAAGCTTGGTCTTCATATGGGACTCCTAACAGCAGGAACAAGGGTTGCCGCTGACTCTGCTGCCTGTCTTTAGATCCCTTTTTCCAAACTGGGCCACCTGTCTCTTCTCAATAGGAGAACATGCACCTTGATAGGCAACGACTGTAACTTGATAGGCCATGAAAGGTTGCTACCCACGGGAAACTTCCCGTGATGAGGAAGGGACAGGGATGGAGGGAGGAGAGGTGTGAGGGATGGTCTTGGAGGAGAGAAGGGAGGGGGGTCTTTGATCTGGGTGCGAAATTAATTAATTAATTAACTAATTAATGAATGAATGAAAAAAATGTCTTGTTTTACTAAAGCTCAGTGCTGGGTGAGAAGCAGCACTAAGAGCGTGGTGGCCTTGAATCTGAAACACAGGTGGGAGCTGCAAACAGCAACAGTGCTCATTCTTGTGCCTCTGTTTTAGAGTGCGGTGAGGTCAAGCTCACTGTCTTTTATATGAATGTGAGTGATGGTTCTGGAAGGAGCCTGCTAATATTTGTTTTCTTGGAGTTTTAAGCTGTTAAATAAGTCCTGCTGCCTTATGCACACAGCTAGCTGCTCCTGTTGGTTCTCCTTGCTCAGTGGTTACTGTTAAACCTCAACCCCTGGGTTTAAGATGGTTGAGATGTCAATTTAACATGTCAAAGCAAACCAGGAGCCCTGAATTCTCCCTGTATCCTTCAATCCCTACCTGTTATGACTGTCAAACTTGATGTCTACAGCCTGAACTCTCCAGCCCAGGGATTAGGTTGCCTTTCCCCCAGAGACTCTTCCATATATAATTTAGCATATTGGTTACCATCCCCCTTACTTTACCTTTTGTCCTTTTGGCAGCTGTGTCTGGCTCTCTTCCCCTGCTCCTCACCTGGCTCAGAATCATGTCCACTTAGGACTCTCCCAGATTTCTCAGCCTCTCTATGGCTATGTCTCCCTTTTATGAGAACAAGAAACTTTCTCCTCCACCATGCCTAGGAGTGATCATGTCCCTGTGTTTTATTTCTTTTTTTTTAAATTCAGTTGCCTTTTCTTGCCCTCTTTTACTTCTGATAACCACTTCCAGAGAACACCTCTGATTCAATAAATTACTATACGTGTGAAGTGAGCCAGTAACAGACAGCTTTTAATTTATCTTCTCACACAGGCCCAATGGTGGGAATCCATTCCATGTCCTGTCCTCTCCTTTGTGTGGATCCAGCAAGAAAGGGCTTTCTTTGGGAGGAGAGAGATGGAGATTTTGGTATGATCAAGAATAGTAAAGAGAGGGAGGCAGGTCAGTTCCGACACCCTAGCAAGACTAAAAGTTCCTGGAGAAGGAGGAGAGGACACACTGTAGTACTCTGACTTCTAGAATCCTACAAGAGCAGCCAGGATAATATTGCCATCTCCAGTTTTCCAGGATTTTATGTATCTAGTTTCAAAAATTCCCTCCATCCTTCACAGAACATCTGGTTCAACTACTGAGAATATTTGGAATTTGTAATCATATACTACAAACAAATTTTGAGGGGAAAAAAAACAAATTTTGAGAAAAAAATGGAGTGTTTTGTTTTGTTTAAATTCAGTACCCTAATTCCTTCCGCTGGACAAAAGAGGAACTTTCAAGAACCTTGGTTAGCATCTCAGCTGAAGTAGTAACTAGGTGATGCAGGAACACATCCACGCTTCCTGCAAATGCTCTGAAATAAACAGTAAAGGTAGGAATGACACTGGCTTTCAACCAAGACACTTCTGCCTTTTGCTTGCAGTGTTGCTAATTAACATGATGTTGTTATTCAAATAATGTGCTTTTGTTATGTTAATGGAATTTGTCTGGAATTAGTGAATCCAATTCCCAAGTGCAGATAACTGGAACTAAGGTAATCTCACTAGGGGAAAGGTAATCTCCCTGTTGTGGTCCAGTGTTCCATCTGAAATCTTCCCAAGTGATTTTCTGAAGGGACTGCAGAGGGGACAAACTTGTCACCAGTAAGCAAGCATTTCAGCACACTATGTAAGAGCCAAACAGAGTGAATTGACAAAGGTGGGTGAGTCATGTGAGCTAGTCACATTTCAGAGTTTTAAAAAATTTGTCCTTGTACCAACAAAACCCACATTAACTGGAGCTTCAGGGTGTATTTTTGCTAGCTGGCACCAGAGATACTTTAATCACTTATTGCTGACTATAACAACCAGATGTTCAGATTTTAAGGACATCCCACCCACTTTCCGAGCTCCCAGTATTATCCTAATTACCCGCTTGCAGCTACTTGTTCCTTTGCTTGTGGCTGCAAACATTGTAAACCTGGCACCAAGTGCCGCGTGCATAGAATATGTGAGGATCAGCTTGTATTTAATAAGAAGCTAAGGACCAAACTGGAAATTCCAAGCCAATGTTGGGGAATCATTCTTTCTGATAAAGATGTCTTCTTAGAAATGAGTTGTGATTTAATGGAAAGTCATTTTGGAATTAGAACACTGATGCTAAATCCCCAGTTTAACCACTTGTTCAGTTTTCGACCTTGTGTACCTATTTATTTTTCTACAAAATAAGGATGATAAAATCTCCCTCACGTCCCTTGCAGGCTCAAGAGACAGCAGGGAATGGTTGTATGCAGCTGTGTTCAGTAAGCACCCACAGTAAAGTGGAAAACAAATAGGATCGTGTACTTTTCCATACTAAAGAAAAAAGAATATATTCAAAGACGTTTGAGACATTTTTTAAAAAGTGGAAGGTTTATCTCTAATCAAACATTATCAGCTAAGTCCCACCAAGCTTCGAGACATAACTGACAGCCAAGGGCAAACTGAAAACATGAGGCCTCTTATTCAAGAAGTGGGAAAGTGGTGGTTTGATGCAGGAGTATAGTTGCATTGACAGTGCTTGTCTAGCATTGGCAAAGCCCTGAGTTTGATTCTCGGCACATAATCCCAACACTCAGGAGGTAGGGACAGAAAGATCAAAATGTCAAGGCCCTCTTCTAGTGCTTAGTGAGTCTGGGACCAGCCTAGGCAGCAGTATCTATCTTTTGTGGTCTTTCTTTCTTTTTTTTTTTTTCCCTGACTATAAGATGTCTTGTCAGGAGATACTCATGAGGTCATTATAGATGCTCCTACATCCCACCAGGAACTTAATGAACGCTCCTGTGCCAATCACCAGCTAACAGAAGGCAGCAATGCTCAGGAGATGGGGTCAGGGGAGTTGCATGCCAAGTGTCATTCCTGGAAGACAAGTGGGGCTCTCAGAACACACTGTAGTACCTCATTGGCTTTCAGTTGCACCGCACAACACAAAGATTATATTATTAAGAGTTTTGGGATGGGAACCACACTGCGTTAAGCCTTAAACACAGATCCTCCTCATAAACACGGAGCTAGTGAGGCCGCATGCATGACAGAGAGTGAAGCCCTCTGTCATCCCTGTGAGCTGGGCCTTAACTTTTTTTAACATGTTGGTGTGTTAGAGAAAGAACCCACTCTAGAGCTGGTTCCCGAGTCCCTTTCCCACCCCCGCACCCCCCCCCACCCCCGATCACCAGCTGTGAAATCTTAGATATGTGATGATTTTGTCTTTGTTTTTTCTCTCCAGCCATGGGTTTCTCCAAGTGAAATGGGGTGATAGAATAGCAAGCATTGATGTCAGAAGGGCACTATGCAGACAAAATGAAAACAATATGTGGGCCTGTCACATAAAGCACTATAAAAGTATTAATTATTCTTTTCATATGAATCTACATTACAGATTCATAATCATTCCAAATACGAACAAGTTTATAGTCCTTACAAAAAAGCCAAACAAAAGTGATGAAAAAAAGAGAGAATATATACCTAGCAATGAAATCATATGTAGCTATATTAATATCAGACAAAATAAAACACAAGGAAAGAAACATTTAACAAAGCAGAAACAAAAACAGAAAATTGGTAGATATAAAATGTTAGCAAAGAATTTCTGAAAATGTCATTGGCTGGCGAAATGGCTCACCCAGTAACAGGTTAGCCAACAGAACTCTGCAATAGATCTGCTCCTCTGGTACACAGAAACACACCTAGGCTTGTTTACCTGATAACAATTGTTCTGTTTACCCCACCAAAACCAAAGTCTTTCTTTTAGGAAAATGTCTCTAGCATTGTCACTTGGGACCTAACACCTGGAATCTCATGGACCTGCTTCTTCAGCTCCTCCACAATGCAGCAGTAGGAAGACGGTGCCTCCAAGAACATAAGATGGGGACTGGTCTTCACACACAATGTTAGCATCAGGCCCATCTGTAGACAGCTGGAAGCAACTTCACCTTCACAATCAGCTTTACAATCAAGCACCTTTACAATCAGCTCCCGAACCCAGCAGCTAGACAGATCATCTCTAGGTGACAGCTTTGCTCCTGCATCTGTCCCTTGGCACATGTGCCATGTCTCCTCCACATGTCCCTTTAGGCATCACAACCTGGATAAGACTCCTCCTTTCTGCCCCCTCTCTCTTTCTTCCCACCCTCTCCCAGAGGCTGCCTCTGACCCCCTCCCAATAAACTTCCCCTGTGAGACCTGCTGCATGGTATGATTAGTTTGGACCGGTTTCTAACACACACACACACACACACACACACACACTCTATATGAATACATTAAATGTGGTGTGTGTGTGTGTGTTTATAATAAATAAATAATAAATAAATAAATAAATAAATAAAGCAAGTATAGGCAGGCTTTTTATTTCAGTCATTTCCCTCTAAATTTGTATGCAACCCAGTAACATTGTTTTAAAATGAGTAAAATTACAATGACTTCCTTTACTTAATGGAAAGTCTGAAATTAAATTAAGTTCAATGGACCCAGTTCTGAATGAACTAAGAGATTCTAAGAAAATCACAATGAGAACATTTATTTCTCTCCACAATATAAAGAGAAAAGTATGAATAAAAGTCCATTGTTGATAACAGACTCTCTTGATTGACAGTGCGCACTTAACAACTGATTAATGCAGAACACCAAGCCAAATGTTTGCAGAATACACATTATTTTCAAGTTCAGAATTGTTGGCTACCATTTGTTGGTCCATAATGGGAAAATTAGCAAAACTGACTTGACTAAAGTTATGCAAAATATTTCTAACCGTAATATGCTGTGGCAAAAAGTCAACAACAAAACAAGACCCAGGAAATCAGAATGAGTCTGAAGCCTAGCAACACAAGTCAGGTTATGGTAATAATCAAAGGAAAATACACAAGAGTCATGATGAGAAAGAATGGTCTGAACAAATGAAATGTGGAAATTGTCATACTGATAGAAATGGACATTAGTTCTTAAGAACAAAAATGTCTGAAGACCAGCATTCTCAGTTAAAAGGGTACAAAATTAACAAAAAAAGGCAAAAAGACAAGAACAAACAGTAAGAAAAATGCTGAAGCTAAACAACATGAAACAAGTGGATAGAAATAGATAAATGTGCATTGGAATAAAATATACCTAATAAATCTCTGATAAGTATAATGAAAAAATATGCCATAGATAATTTAACATTGTAATTAAAATGATGTGTTAACATAAGAATTATGAAAGACAAGATACTATATAGTAGAAATAACTTTAGTTTTTTACATTAGTTACTTTAATATTTTTGAAACTCCATACAAATGAATTCTTTGTTCAAAGGGTATTTTACCAAAAATAATACAGGATATTTGAATTTCCTTCAAGAAATAATTTGTAACTTTAAAATTTTGCACAATTTTAAGTCCAAGATGATATAACTTCATTGTAAATATTACACTAAATATTTAAAAAGATATAATTAATCTTCTATTCAGAAAACCATAAAAAATAATCTATAAGCCCATTGTGTACATATACTCATTCTGTCAAAAGCACCACAGCAAAGAAAAATTATAGAACAATCTCACTCATGAAGAAACTACTAAATAAACTGCATCAAACTCAAGCTAACAATTAATTTAAAAGTTGGTGATGCACATATGATCCATTTTCATATTATGAAGATAAAGGATGTTTTAAAGATACATTATTAATATGTCCTTGTAAGTGTTTGTGTGTGTGTGTGTCTGTGTGTGTGTGTGTGTGTGTGTGTGTGTGTGTGTGTCACTGGAAAGGTATGGTTACTAGAGAACAGCTTCCTGGAGTTGACAATCTCACAGGGGCTTTGTTGTTTCTGATGTGCTGTATACTCCAGGTTAGCCTCCATCTTTGCCTCCTGGTTTGCCATATGAGTGCTCAGATTACAGATGCTAGCCCTGCATCCTGATTTTCAAATGTTCTAGGGATACAACTTAAGGTTTATGCAACAAGGACTTTAACACACTGAGACATCTTACCAATTCAAGTAGGTAAAGTTATTTTAAAATATGAAAATCAAATGATTCATTAATCACACATAAGACCAAGGAAGAAAACAATTTCAAGGGACAGTTTAATGATGAACACTTTTCTGGATAAAATGCCACAAAAACTTAGAAAGCAAGGACTTATTTTCATTTTTATGTTCCAAGGGATAGAGTTCATCAGGATGGGGAAGTCATGGCAACAGGCAGGGAAAGGTAGAGGGACAGTATCAGGAAGCTGGCTGGTTACATTTTCATCTGCACAAAGGAAATGAGGTTGTAAGGTGCAGGTGTGGCCCCGGCCCCAAGATGGCGCCCGGGACTGCTGCCAAGTCTTATAACTGGCACCTGACTTCCTCATATCCCTCATGATAGCCACGTACCTTGAGCTGCATTGCGCAGATGCACCACGACATAAGATCGGATGATGTGGGGGACCTTTGGGATAGCATTGAAAATGTAAATGAGGAAAATACCTAATTAAAAAAAAAAAAAAAAAAGATCGGATGATGTGACGAATGTAGTCCTGAGCCAATGAACTGTGCCTACATGGACTGGGGTGATGGGGAGTGGACAAGAGGGGATAAAGGGGGATGGCTGAGAGAGGTTGGGGCGTTCTTTTTTCCTTCACATTGTAAAGTTCCTGAATAAACTGCCTCGGGAAGGACATCAGTTTCGTCGCTTCTTTTCTGCTGGTCGGAGACGGTAGCGACATGAGGTGAAGTTATAAACCCTCAAAACATGCCCCTAGTGATGTACGGCCTCCAGCAATGATGTAAGCCTCTCAAAGGCTTGATAACTTCTTCAAGTAGGATCACTAACTAGGAACCAAGTATCTGAACAAATAAGCCTATCAGAGCATTTCTCATTCAGACTAGCAGTGCTGTTCAAATGCTTAAGCATCCCTGTAAGTAATAAATAAGTTTCAAAAAAAACAACAACATTTCTACTTGGAACTGACTAGAAAAGTGTTTTAAGTGAAGATTATATATGGGTCATCCCTGCTCACCCCTACAGTTACTGTCCACCATACAACTTTAGCAAATTCACACAGCAGAAACTGTAGATTGGAAAGAAGGAAGAAATGTGATTATCTATGGGTGATAAGATTTTACATAGAGAAAGTTTAATAAAGTAGCTCAATAATTACAGCATTAATGAATAACTTAGCAAGTTTACAAGAAACTGGTTAATATACAAAATTGATGTGTTCCTCTACATTTACAACAACTAGAAAATAAATTGTTTTAGCAAATGCCATTTTAAATGTAAAACAATAAATTACAAAGAATAAATCCGTTAAAACATGTACACTAATTTTACGAAAAAAAATCAATAAATGTTGGTTGATGATAAAGTTTAGGGGAGAAGTCCTTGCTTAAACTTGCAAAGACCTAAATTCCATCCTCAGCAAGGCAGATAAAGGTTTGGATGGAAAGGTGGTGTGTTTTTCAGAAAGTATAAAATATATAGCTAAATGATGGCTATTCTATGCTCACTATTTGAAAAATTTGGTGTTTTAAGGAGTTTCAACTCTTTACAAATTGACACATAGGTAATAAGCCTTCTTGATTGAAAACCCTGTACATATAAGAAAATAGAAACAATAATAAAACAAACACTAGAAGTTGATTTTGAAGTATCTGCTGAAAAGATATCAGAGAAGAATAAAGTAAATGCCAACAGTCTGAAGAAGGTAGTGGGATACCCTGTGTAGCACTCAAAAGGATTCGCGAGGGACTCTGACAGTGGTGGTGGAAAGGCAGAAAAGATGCTTTGCACAGGATAAAGCTCAGTGGCAGAGCTCTTCATGTGGACATAATGGGCTCGGTTGGTTTAGACACATAAAAATAAAAAAGAGTGGTGTTGTTACTCAATTAAAATATTAATCTCATATAGATCATAAGTGTGATTCAATGTGTGTATAATTTAAGAAATATCATCATTAATGACACTAGAAAACAATTTCTTTACAAAACATGTGAAGCACTAAGCATGAAAGAAAATGGCTGACCCATTGGACTATATTAAAATTTCAAACACTGGTTATCAAACATTAATAAAATGGAAGGAAAACTATGAAATCAGAGAAGTTATTTGCAACCTGTTCAACAACAATAACAAAAGACTAATAACACCCAAAATGATGAGTAAATAAGAAAAACTACAGAAACCAATTAGAAAAACTATGCAATCGGGAACTTCAGAAGGCACTTCAAAAATTATGAAAGACTATATAAATTGTCTTCTAGTTTTAATTCTTTTGTGGATTTCTTGGTTTTGGTGGTGGGTAAGTGCATAGAATAGATTCCACACTGAAAAAACAAAATTTAATGTGAGGCTTTACATCTTCTGTTTAAATGTCAATTCTAACTATTTTTAAGTTCATTAAGTTGTATAGACTTTGTGTTTTGTTAATTTTGTTATGTGGTGTTTTTATTTATTTACTATTCTTATAATACATTTTATTAAAATTATTTAAAAATAAGCAACAAACAGAAAGCATTTCATAAAGGTTGGTGTCCAAATTGCCAATATATACAGGAAGTGACTCTGAGCCTTATTAGTCACCAGGAAGACTAATGAGGACTTTCAGGATAGACTTCTGCTACACGCAGTACAATGGCTGCTTAGAAATATGTGCATACTAAGCAATAATAAAGACATAGGGCAGAAAGAACTCTGCCTTCCACCTATACAGTCTATTTAGAACTGTGTGGTACCATCTTCAAGATTGAAATATGAAAACAATCTACACTCCAGCTGTATGTTTCTCATACATAAACACCAACACAAACATGTTCACAGATACATTAAGAACAACGTACAAGATTTATTGGCATGGTACTTCGTAATAATTACTAAAATGTCTATCATCAGGATGTGTGTAAAAATTGATGGGATCATACCATAGAATACTGCCCTGTAACAAAAATCAATGAACTCCTGGTACATGAATGAACAGCTCTCATGAATATAGGAAGTGACAGAAGAAACTACAGCTGAATATCACATAGAGTATGATACTCGTTAGGTAAAATTCAAAAGCAAGTGAAACTATAATGCATGAAACCTATGGTTGTAGTGGGCTGACTTAAGTCACATGACTGTATATGAAGGGAGGCCTTGTTTCCCTCCAGAATGTCTCCCTGTGAACCTGTGCACACAGGAAGTCTACTCTGGTGGCACACACTTGTAATCTCAGAACTCAGGAGGCTGAGTCAAGACATGAGTCTGAGGCCAGATACAAAAAGTAAATATCTAGTCAAAACATTGTAGTTTTATTAGTTTTATTACAGTTAAATAGCTCATAATCAAACTTTTTCTAGTCAGACAACAATCACAGCCTTATTAGTTGGAGTGGGTTAGGCAAGCCAAGCCAGAAGGCCTGTGAAGAGTCTAATGCAGATGAGACTGAGAGGAGCATTCTGTCTCTTTTCTCTTCATCTTACTTGATTGTACTATTTGCATCTTACTTGACTTCCCAGGTTGGCAGAGAGCATTTCAGCTAATGGGACCTCCATATGTTTATTCAAGTGTTGCCATTTCATTGTGTAGGGAAAAGAACTTGGGGGTAGAGGTACCAGAGCCTAAGACCAGGAAAAACCATTATTTGCCCTTATTGAAAAAAAAAAAAAGGAATTATTTCATGGTTCTTTGGAGCTATAGTTACAGACATGGGGAGCTACCTGGTCTAGGTACTGGGAACTGAACTCAGGTCCTCTGCAGGAGACTCTTAACCACTGGGCTATCTCTCTAGCCCCTTGATTTCTCTTTTTAAAACAACAACAATATCAATATAATTAGCAGCATTATCAAAACACAAGAACACTACTCATAATAAAATGCTTATAGGAACCATAAGCATAGTAATAGAAAATTGTATTTACCTACAAATGGTAAAAATGAGTATCTGAACTAAAAAGTTGAGACTTGCAAACATTCCATCTGTGTCACGAAGAACTCAAGCATAACAAAGAAAAAGAAAACAGAAAAAACAAAAAACAAAAAAAATAACCAAGTGCCTATTGCCCTTGTCTCTGTTTTCACAGATTATCTGGGACCTATCTGATTTAATCATTCTCTGAGTTTCCAAGAAGCAGTGATTGTTGGGGTTTAGAAAACAAGATTTTTTTTTTTTTTGGAACAAAAGAATTTAAAAAGATAAGCAAATGACTAGGAAGTTTAATCTTTTTAAAGTTAAAAGTAATTTGAAATGCAAAAGATACCAGATGACAAAAAACAAATGCTAGCCTTCCCACACTGATTTCTCTGTGGTAGGATGGAGCTGCACTCCAGTCAGATGGATTACCCCTTTCCTTTCCTGGCAGCAGCATTAATCTTTGGAAACACAAAACAAAAACAGGAAGTGCTCTGACTTTCTCCCCATCTTTTTCTTTTTTTACCTGCCCAAACTTAAATTCTATAGAGTATATATTGTGTCAGCTTCATGCAGAGGATGAAACGGTAGGGCTCTGAATTGGCTTTGAAAAAGCAACTGTTTGTTGGCTACCAGGTTAGGAAAAGTGATAGGGCTGCTTTTAGTGGCAATTTATAAAAGGCAAAATCTCCATCTAGGGGCACATATCATGTGCACGTCACCAAACAGCACACACTGTCCTCGAGTTGACTGTTTCTATTCGACCATAACCAGATTTAGTTTACTATTTTTGGTGGGTTTGTCATGGAATAGCTAAAGTTCCCTAAATGTTTATGCTAAACTCCTAATGTCTAATGCAATGTTATTAGGAGATATAAAGTGGTAAAAGATGGACGGAAGGTTGGAAGACCTCATAAAGGGATTGGTACCCTTATAAAAAGGGACATCTGTCTCTCTGATTTGTAAAGAAACAATGAATAGCCTGCTGTCAGCAACCTGATTTCAGAGACTTAGCCACCTAAACAGTAGGAAATCAGTCTTTAAGCTCCCTGGTTTCCAGCATTTGCTATAGCAGGCCAGACAAAGACCAATGCCACTGTTACTCGTGCACAATGATGTTTTGTATTTTATAAGTATTTATCGTGAATAGAAAGCTGTTGACTTTCCATGCTAAGTTTATGTATTAATTTAATCCATCGCCTCTATATCTCATTATATTGTTTATGTGCATATTCACAGCTTGTGATAAAGCAATTGCAGTTATTTCTTCCTATCTAATCTGAGAAACTTAACTTTTGCTTTATTGCATTGACTAAAATTCTATTTATATCTCGAAGGAAATCTTTAAAATCTAAAATCATTAAGTAAGATTAAAGTCTATATTAATTTTTTGTAAACACCATGTTACATACTAAGGAGACTCTTTCTTCCTACTGGAGTGTTCCTAATAAGCAGATTTTAGACTGATTAGGCTGGCTTGGATTTTTTTCCCCTTTGTTTCAAATATTTAATTACATTAAAATTATATACTAAAATGTACCATACCTATTTTTTAAAATAGTAAATAAATCTTTCATAACTGGAAAATCTTCTTTGTGCATAATTAACTTATCTAATTTTTTTAAAGATTATTATTCTTTTGCTAGTGTAAAAACTAATCTATGGTTAACCACTTCTTTACCAGTTCAGGGACAGACACAACCCTTCCCTAGACTCCTACTTTACCCACCTATTTCTTCTTCTTTTGCTGTGATAAAAATACTGTGATCAAAGAAATGTAAGTAGAAAAATGGTTTAACACATAGTTCCAGGTTAGTGTCCTCCTTCCAAGGAAGATATGAGACAGAACTCAAAGGAGCTGGTCACATGATATCCAGTCAGTAAGAGCAGTGAATGCTTGCATAGTTTTAGCTTCCTTTGTCCATTTTAACACTCCAGGATTCCAGTGGAGATGGAGCTACCCACAGGAGGCAGGTCTTTCTTCCTCAGTTAACATAACTAAGATCCTTCAAACTTCTAATCCTTGCCTAGAGACCCATCTCCCAGGTGATTAGATTTTTGTCAGCCTGACAGTTAACACTAACCATTACAACTTCATCCCTCAAGTTGACACTCAAAACACATCACTTTTAATCCATAACCTTTTACTTCTTGGCTCTCACAGAGTCATGTTTGTCTCAAAATGTAAAGTGTCGTGTCCGCTCTCGACCAGCAAGAAGGACACGACCACCAGTTCTTCTAACAGCAGTTTATTCAGCAAACTTCCGTCTTCATCTCTCTCGCTTCATCTTTTTCTTCATCTTTCTCCCCTGAACCCTGGGCCTCTCACTCTTATACTCTCAGTCCCCATCCACTCACAGCAGGCCACGCCACCTCACCAGGCATGCAGCTTCAGCCAATCAGGGCGGCAGGGGCATGTCTCCACCAAATATGGACTTGTTTACACCGCCAGCATCATGGTGAACCTGCGCAGCTCTCACGATGGTCGTGGCTTATTTTCAGGTGTATGAGGAAGTCAGGTGCAAGTCATAAGACTTAGCTGCAGTCCCGGGCGCCAACTTGGGACTGCTGACACACCCGCTCCTCACAGTAAAGTACAGTCCAACTTTAACAGCCCTCATGTTCTTAACAATGCTTTTAAACAATACTTTTAAAGTTCAAAGCTTTTAACTGTGTACAATACAGTGACATCCTACCAACATGCAATGGCACAGAGTAACAGTAATAGTAAACATTGCTATTCCAAAATAGAGGAACCACAGCATAACACGGAAGAATCACCTGAAAGGAACAACAAAATCCATCAGGTTCAAGAGCAGATCCTTCAGCTCTGTGTCAGGCATAAGAGGCTTACAATTCTGAGTTCCAAATGACTCAGGTAACCTCATCCCTTCAGCTCTGTCACAAGCAGCACACAGCCTCCATCCTAAGCAGTGCTCTTTCCATATCTACAGCTAGCCTGGGCAGATGCCCAGGCACCTTTAATATCTGAAATCTCCACTGCAGCTCATGCTTCCCCTTTACTGCAGACCCCGCACTGCCTGGCATTAGCTGTTTCCCATGACTTTCTCAATCTAGCATCTTTAGTCTTTCCTGCTTGCAAAGCCAGTACTATAAGGACCATGTTGCCAAGTTCTACTGCCAGTCTGATAAGTAGCCTGACCTCCTGAAGTGACAGTTATACTGACCTCCGTGCAGTGACTTCAGGCAAACACTTCTGTAGGCAACTGTTTTGAGAAGCATTGGAGCAGTGCAGCAACATCTCAGTCCTTAAATTAATCAGATTCCTCACTACACGGAGCCTCTGAGGAGTTTCCCCAGACGGACACTTTCCCTGTTGTCTCAGCGGGGTACAGGCAGCTTCTCTCCCACTCATTCACTCTAATATTCGCAACTGTTGTGGTTTTTAGTTTTGGTTTGGTTAGTTAGCTTGGGAGTTTGGTTTGGTTTGGTTTGGTTTGGTTTGGTTTGGTTTGGTTTGGTTTGGTTTTTTGAGACAGGGTTCTTCTGTGTAGCCTTTGCTGTTCTGGCACTCACTCTGCAGATAAAGCTGGTCGTGAACTCAGAGATTCTCCTGTCTTTGTCTCCCGAGTGCTGTGATTAATCTACCATTATGAAAAATTCTACTTCTAGCTCTCTCTTGTGAGGCTGTGCTGGGGCCTAGCAAACACAGAAGTGGATGATCACAGTCAGCTATTGGATGGGTCACACGGCCCCCAATGGAGAAGCTAGAGAAATTACCCAAGGAGCTAAAGGGAACTGCAACCCTATAGGTGGAACAACAATATGAACTAACCAGTACCCAGGAGCTCTTGTCTTTAGCTGCATATGTATCAAAAGATGGCCTAGTCGGCCATCACTGCAAAGAGAGGCCCATTGGACTTGCAAACTTTATATGCCCCAGTACAGGGGAACGCCAGGGCCAAAAAAGGGGGAGTGGGTGGATAGGGGATTGGGGGGGGTGGGTATGGGGGAACTTTGGGATAGCACTGAAAATGTAAACGAGGAAAATACCTAATTAAAAAAAAACCACACATTTCCATAAAAAAAAAGAAACAAATTCTAAACTTCAACATTTCTGTTGAAACAATTTCTTTTCTTTTTTCTTTCTTTTCTTCTCTTTTCTTTTCTTTTTTCTTTTTTTTCTTTTTTTTTTTTTTGACCTCTGCTTGGATAGCTGTCCCTAGGCAGATTCTGTTGTTATGTACATGTGGTTTGCAGCCAATCCAAATTATGTATTCACATATATGTACATAAATAGATGATCTGTGTTGTTGGTGACAGAAAAAGTAATAGTTGTATGTGAATAAATGTTTTTTCTCTCAGTTATATTGCAAAACAACCTAGGATACTGTTACTGATAAATACTTATTAGATTGCTGATCTAATTGTACCACTGGAGGGTGTAATGCCTGTCAATACACCAAAGTAAAATAAAGTTTATCGGTATTTCAGGACATAAAAATCAAAGGAGATTTGCATTAGTATAGTTTTACAATCAATATTTATGTCCCGTGTTGTTACCTCCTTCCAGCCTAGCAAGGTTGGCTGTGACCATCCACAGCTGCTTGAGCGGAGCCACCTGCTGTGCTGCTCTTTTGATGTGCCACTACCTGCCTGAGGCTCAATCTGCCAGAGGCCAAACCAGTTCTCTTCTGAGAATCTTCCGGAGTTAACACTGAACTGCGATCTTCTTCCCGAGTTCCCACTAAAAGGCTGACCTATCTACTTCAAAGGAACTTGTTTGGCCAGGGACAAACCTCCCCTTTTCTTTATAAAGCGTGTTTGCTGCCATTAAAATTGAACCTTGAGCAGGGAAAAAAAAATTCTACTTCACTAATTTTCTCAGGAAATAGAAAGAATTAAGTCATATTCTTGGTCAACTAATCACACAAATGATACCATCCCCCTCTTGGTAGAGTCCTTGTTCCCCTCTGAAACTTCATGAGCTAGGATCCCATTAACTACATTTCTTTGAGGATTCTTGTTTTTAAACTCCTGTCTGAATGGTCACTATATTCTATTTATAGCATTTTAGAGCTTCTCTAACCCCAATTTCAGACTTTCTCACACTTCTAAATGTTAATACTTTCTAAATGGTTAATAGCCATTTCCAAAGACCCAACAACCACTCAGTCTGATTTGCTATAGTAATGAGCCTATTTGAGAGGTAAACTTCTGTCCCAATTTCTTTTCCTGTAGTAGTAGTAGTAATAGTAGTAGTAGAAATAATAATTAATAATAATAATTAATAATAATTTCTGACCAAAGTATTTTAAGGAAAAAAGGTTTATTTCCCCTCACAGTTCATGGCCCAGTCTGTCACTAAAGAAAGTCAGTGCTAAAGGAGCTTGAAGCCATTGGTCATATTATGCTAGCATGCAGAAGATGAGAACAATAAATATATACATGCTTTTTGATGAGTTTCTCCATTTTAAATGTCCAGGATCTCAGTTGGGAAATGGTGCCAGTCACAGGAAGCAGGTCTTCCCATCTCTATGAATATAATCAAAATAAAATCCTACAGAAAGCCTCAGAAACCCTACTCCCAGTTGATTCTAGGCATCATCACAGTTATGGTTGGTATTTATTTTACCTCTAAGGTCGTCAATATACTACTGTTTGTGTGCAATTACTTAGGTTTATACACTTATATTTTAGCTTATGTTTATTTTTCTACTTTAATATTTTTCTTCTACCTACAGAAGTAAAGATTCATTATTTTTCTCTTCAATAGTTAACAACTTATCATAACATGACTGGTAGTATGTAAATTTCTTTATCTTATTTAGGCCTCATAGATCTACTGAGTGGGTAGTTTGATTCTTTCACATTTTGGGAATTGTGTCTCATATTTCCTCACATATTAACTCCCATCTTTCCCTTCTGATAAGCCCATGTTAGATCTTACCCATCCCTTGTGTGCACCTTGTGTGTGCACTTTGTCTCTTGTGTGCACTTGGTCCCCGTGTGCACTTGGTCCCTGTGTGCACTTGGTCCCTGTGTGCATTTGGTCCCTGTCTGCACTTGTCCTTTGCTCTTCAGATTTTTAAAATTTTGTTATTTTATCCAACTCTACCATCTGCTTTCAAACATATCTTCTTGAAGTCAAAAGAGTTCATAACCTTATCTGTTGAGATGCTCATTTTTGATAATACCAATTTTCAATAAAGAATAATCATTTAAATTTTTAAAGTAGATTCCTTTTGTCCATGGTTTTTATCACAGGATTTACCCTTTGTGTGTGTTGTAGCTACAGTCAAGTCTGAATTCTAATCTTCAATACCTAGATCACCTGTATGTCTAATTATAATAGAATTTCCTTTCTTTTAGAGTTTTCTCTGTTGTGAACATCCTGGCACACATGATCTCATCTAAATCTTACATGTGAGAGAATTCTAGACTTTGATAACACTATTTTTCTACAGAGATGGCTTGTCAAGCATGTAGCAGAAAGGACACGGATTGATAGATATAATGAGAAGATTCCAAATTTTATATCTATATCTGCATCTGCACCTGTATCTATATCTACACACACACACACACACACCACACACACACACGTCTATTTTGGTTTCCTCTCAGTAAGTTAATTTGTTAAATTTCAAAGGTATCTAATAATAGTATAATATCTAGTATCTAGTAATAGAGTAGTTAGTAGGAAATCTCCCTCTTGGTCAGCCACAGTTCACACTTTCATGATGTTTGACCTGTAAATTACTGAAAACTCTGACTCGTGTTTCACATCTGTCCTCATGTGTAAATCAGCATAGAGAATGGAGAAGAGGAGTAGAATAAAACACTAGATTCAGACTATTGAATTGGCCCAGCATATTAACACACTTTTAGTGCAGCCTGATGACCTGAGTCCATCTCTAGAACCCACATAAATATGAAAGGAAAGAATTATCCCCACACATTTGTCATCTGACCTCCACATGTGTGTACCATGAACCTCTAAACACATACAAACATACATACACTCAATAATAACACATATTTTTAAGTTTTAACGAAAATAACACATTGGGCACATGTTCTGTGCTTCAATTTTCATCAAGATCTTACTTTGCAAAGTCCTGGATGATAAAAGTGTCCTGGCTGTAGAAACCCAGAAGTCCCTTGGGACTGCTTTGCTGCCACTGTTCAACTGCTGTCAGCCACATCCTTATCTCAGAAAAGACTTTGTTGAGACAGGCAGTTTCTCAAGTTAACCCAATTTGCTGAGTCAAGCAGGTCCAGGCTAGGAGGCTGCTTTCTCAAGGTGTCCCAAGATCCTCTGCAGGGGCTCCTACTTCTCATACCCACGTCCAACCCTTATAAGAGCCTTCCTGGCTTCCTCCTCCACCCTGTTCAGGGAGCCTGATGGCCCCCAGTGTGTGTACAGTCTCATCTGTAGATATCAGACATTTTAGCCCCTTTCTGTCTTTTCGTCATTTATTTTGTACTCCAAAATCTAACACTGGCTACTTTTAAACTTACAAATTCCATGATTCTCACAGTCTCTCTAAAAATGTTCAAGACAAAGCCAGGCCTTCTTGGCCACTTTGGCCTGGGTTGTTAAGAAATCAGTGAATGGCTTAGAGGAAAACTAGAATGAAAGAGATCTTGGCAAATGTCCTAGACCAGCAGTTCTCAACCTTTGGATCCTGACTCCCGACAGGGTTTACAAATCAGATGTTCACTACATTATGATCTATTACAGTAGCAGAAGTACAGTTATGAGGTAGGAACAAAATAATTTTATAGTTGAGGGTCACCACAATAGGGGGAACTCTATTAAAGGGTCACAGCATTAGGAAAGTTTAGAACCACTGTAGACCAAAGCAAGGGCTATCATTCAAAGGCATCAGAAGCCTTTCCCAGTCTTACAAAGTGAAATACAAAAAGAAACCTTAGAAGGGCAATGTATTGAAGGGACAGATGGAAACCAAATACTTTTTGTTCTGTAAAATCTCAGGTAGTGTTTAGGAATATGTATATACACATACACATTTACATACATATACATAATCACACACGTATGTGTATACCTATATAGGTGTATATGTGTGTGTGTGTGTGTGTGTGTGTCTGTGCATGTTTATGTGTAAAACAGCAATTAATGACAAGAGGCCATGAATTTGAAACAAAACATGGAGAGGTTTGTAGGGAGGAAATCGGAAGGGGAAATTGAGATAATTTTATTATAAATCTTGAAAAATAAATAATAATAATGAGGAGGAGGAAATGTTCTCAGTTATAGCGCATATTAAGAAAAACCATGTAATTGGGAACAAAACACCCATGGAAGGAGTTACAGAGACAAAGTTTGGAGCTGTGACAAAAGGATGGACCATCTAGAGACTGCCATATCCAGGGATCCACCCCATAATCAGCTTCCAAACGCTGACACCATTGCATACACTAGCAAGATTTTGCTGAAAGGACCCAGATATAGCTGTCTCTTGTGAGACTATGCCAGGGCCTAGCAAACACAGAAGTGGATGCTCACAGTCAGCTATTGGATGGATCACAGGGCTCCCAATGGAGGAGCTAGAGAAAGTACCCAAGGAGCTAAAGGGAACTGCAACCCTATAGGTGGAACAACATTATGAACTAACCAGTACCCCGGAGCTCTTGACTCTAGCTACATATGTATCAAAAGATGGCCTAGTAGGCCATCACTGGAAAGAGAGGCCCATTGGACACACAAACTTTATATGCCCCAGTACAGGGGAACACCAGGGCCAAAAAAAATGGGAATGGGTGGGTAGGGAAGTAGGGGAGGGCATGTGGGACTTTTGGGATAGCATTGGAAATATAATTGAGGAAAATAGGTAATAAAAAATATTAAAAATTAAAAAAAAGAAAAACCATGTAGATGGAGAAAGAAGAAAACTCCATATGATATTTCTGTCTATGTGTTCCCAGAGAAGAATGTAGTATGTAGTATATAAATCTGTGCATTTTAATTGACTCTCTGATGTCCCATTGCATGAATAGAATAGGAGGGCCACTGAATCACAGACATTCAATTGACATCAAGAAGTCTGCAGCTCAATGCTTCTGTAGTCATTTGATATTCTTGTTTTCATCTTTCAAAGGTACATTCAGCTATTCTTTGCATTTATGCTACATAGATACAGGAAATAAGTTTTCAAATAACTTGAAATGACTCTTGGAACTAGAGTGTTATTTTGTGTTTAGGATGAGGAAAATCGAAGTGGGATAAACGTTATTCTGTTTTATACTGTTTATAAATGGGGATTCCAGTGTGCTGATTACTTGATAGAGAATAATAAACTGAATGTGACAGTTTCCCTGTGTGCTGACTCTCTCATTTAAAGTAAATATAACTTTTCAAGAATTGTATTTTAGTGCATGACGCTCAGCTGCCTTATGGATGCTTAGTGTCCAAGGCTTTCCTCTGATTCAGACTATCAATTCCCATTACTGAATGGATGGTTCTTTGGCCAGAGTGACTATCAGTCTTCTACAAGAAAGTTTACTACATTCTCTCAATGATTTGACTCTCCCTGTGACAACCTAAAACAAAGACTAATGCAAATGTGAATTTCTTAAGGAAATTGTGCAAATATTAGAAAATATAAAGTCTTCTTGTAAGTCAAAGCAAATGTGTCGAGATTTGAGTAAATACCTGCCCAGGGTGAACAATGAGGTGGCCTGAAGTAGCTACTGTGCTGAAATTATTCATTGGCTGCTCTGCACAGGATATGTAATCTGACAGATGGTATAGACAATGATGTGCTAAGTGGATATAGACATGATTTCTTTGTGAGCCTGTAATATAACATTACAACCTTCTTATTATATCTTTATATGTAAACCTAAAAACAACGGGACTTAAACGACAGTTATTGATCTGACCAAATAGTTGAATATAAAATTTTGAGGATATCTGAAATTATTCAGACATCTACATTACTAATAGACATAATTACCAATTCAACCATGCAATTAGACACTTAATATTAAACAAATGCAGTGGCACACATTTGCAGTGTTAGAGCTAGGTAGACTGAGGCTGGAGGATTACAAGCAAAAGGTCAGCCCAAGCTGCATAGAAAACACTGTCATAAACTCCTGTGCCCCCTCCAAAGAAACCCAGAGTGAAAATTACTTCTACTTCAAGAGACACAATAGGATAAAGTTGACCCTGGCTTCAAAGTATCCAGTGCTCGTAGAAGCTATACCTTGATCAGGGAGTGCTATTGACAAATGTCACTCTAAACTCTTCTATGCCCTACATATTAAATCACTCTCTTAGAGAAAGAACTCAACACCCCAGCAGTCCATAAATGGATCCTTTCTTTACTGTCTTCTGAGGGACAGCAGCTTAGAGTTTCTCAAAGCTCAAGCCCAGCTGCTGGATAGAGCTCACTGACCATAAAAATGCTAATGAAGAAGCAGTTTTAAAACATCTACAGTGAATGACCATCGGTTACGCACTGGACTTTATTTTGACAATGTGGAGCCATCAGGGGTATGCACATAGTTGCAGAGTGGATTTGGGGCAACAAAAAGAACCAGTGCAAGAAAAAAAAAAAAAAGAAAGAAAGAAAGAAAGAAAAGAAAGAAACAGACAGTTTGCATCAAAGTTTCTAAGGAAGTAGCTAGTAACTGCTACTTCCTGTTCACAGTTTGGTAGGTATTATTGTTGAAGAAAACAAAAGCAGCCACAAACTATAACACATTTTTATTTTTTTGTTTTGTTTTATTTATCTCACTTACTTTATTTTATTCATTTGGTGTTTTTGTTTTTTGTTTGTTTTGTTTTTTGTTGTTTTGTTGTTGTTTTTGTTTACTGCTTCAGTGGAATCAGATTATTAACTCTGCCTCAGCCTACCCACTACAAGAGTTACTGGTGGTAAAAACTGTGGCCCATTACAGGTCTTATCCAGCTTTTTTTTTTTCATTTCTTTTTAGCTTAGTGGATTTATCTTTTTGTGTATTTCTAAGACAAGTTCTGATAGGCAAGTGTGCATGTTTAGATTCTATCCCAAGCACACTATAGGCAAATTTTAAAGGGAAAGGAATATTTCAGTCATTCATTTTACTCTCCATGCATTGCATGAGTGCTGAGTTAAATCGAAGCCCTACTCTACAGAAAATGTACATTTAGGAGAAATAACAAAGTTATAACTGTATTGTTTTCAGAGGCTATGAGAGGAGAACTAGGTCGTGCAGGGACTCTGGCAAATAAACTAAGCATAAACACTAAAAATTAATTAGTAAGAAAATGTAGAAAGACCAAGAAAAGCCATGCTGATTGTAGTAGTCATTCCTTTATTCAGTTATAAGATGGCTTTATTATTACATGCATTTGTTCCTTTACTGCCTCACCATGATAAAGAACCAAGCTTGTCCTTAAGGACACATCTATGAAAACACTAGGCCTGTTGGATATCCACACACACCAGGAGAAACAGAATGGAAATGTGCTCTGATACAGCTATAAGATAAAAATTCACATGCTAGAAAAATTGTTTTACACAAACTGAAGCCACCAGGCATTGAAGGACCATTGGGTACACTTACTTTATAAAGCAATGGAGAATATGAGTTCTAAATTTTTCAATCATTTTAAGAGAATACACACACACACACACACACACACACAAACATAGCTAGTGGCTACTCCAATATATAGAGCACAAGGGTGCAAGAGCCTTGTCTGGATGCCTGTGGGGTGGTAAATAGAAAGAAACAGCATCTTAGTGGAAGGAGGTGGCAAAAGAAATGGATGTGGATGAAAAGGCAGTGCTGGTTCAGGGCTGACTAGGTTCTAACCAGGGTGGGTGTTAAACATTGATAGAGCCACGTCACTCTTGCTAGCATCTGGGAGTATGACTGAAGTAGATCATAGTCTTCCCAGGGGAGTGGATGCTTTCCTTCCTAGCAGGATTAAACTCATGTTTTCATTTGCTGGGCAGCCCAGGTATTTTTAAGAAGGTTGTCACTCAGCTGATGATGCTTGCTTTCATACCTGTAACACAAAGGGAAAGGTTGTAGGGTTGGTTTATTTAGATTTAATAGCACAGTGGATCAGACTACTCTGAAGGGGGAAAGTGGGTTCTTCTTATACAAGAAGACCCTCTTTGGAATGATAAGAAATAATTTCCTTTTTAAAATTTATTTATTTTTCATTTATGTGTGTGGTTGTGTGCTTGGTGTGGGTGTGGGCATGTGTACATGAGTGCAGGTGTCCATGGAGATTAGTGGGTGTTGGTTCCCCTAGAACTGGAAATAAAAGCGGTGTGAACCACCCAGTATGGGTGCTAAGAACTGATCTTGGGTCCTCTATAAGACTGCATGCGCTCTTAACTGCTAAGTCCCAAGGAGGAATTTCTATCACATGTCCATTGGGTTCTGCAACATTTCCCAAACTTCTCATCTCTTGTCTTTGGACAGATTTTCCTTCAAAATCACAACTCATTAGGTTTTCCTTCTATGTCCAAAACTGACTCTACTATTTTTCTCTTGAAAGTTGACACACAGGGTTTCTCAGCAGGCAATATGAGTTTTTAAGACTATCAAAGTCTTGGGAGTGATATTTCAAATTATTCTCCAAGTCAATCAATTATAGGCACATTCATTAAGGTTGTGTATCAAAAGATGGCCTAGTCGGCCATCACTGGAAAGAGAGGCCCATTGGACACGCAAACTGTATATGCCCCAGTACAGGGGAATGCCAGGGCCAAAAAGGGGGAGTGGGTGGGTAGGGAAGTGGGGGGGGGGAGGGTATGGGGAACTTTTGGGATAGCATTGGAAATGTAATTGAGGAAAATATATAATAAAAAATATTTAAAAAGAAATGTTTAATATGTTATGAATAGCTGTTCAAAGCCTTTTCTTTGCTTCTTCTGATTTGAAGTAAGAACAGTAATAGCTCCACTCACTCGGGGCACGCACGCTCTACTTGTTAGGAAGAGTGCCAGCATTCCTCTTTCAAAGGTGAAAACTAATGCCTCACTCAAGGATTGTTGTTACACAAGTAAGTTGGCCATCAGCTATCCAGACAGAGTGCTCGAACCAAAACCATATTGATCAGGATTTTGGTCTAGAACATCTTGGTCTCAAGAAGTAAAGAAAAATAATTATTTTCTGTTTAACCTACCCAATCTAATTGTACTTTATTCCAAATACAAAGATGATTTCTGAACGAACATGAATTATTAAGTAACTTATTTTCTCTGCTGATTTTGTAATATAATTTTTTTCATTTTGTTTACTTTATATTTTTTCCATTTTTATTAGGTATTTAGCTCATTTACATTTCCAATGCTATACCAAAAGTCCCCCATACACACCCACCCCCACTCCCCTATCCACCCACTCCCCCTTTTTGGCCCTGGCGTTCCTCTATACTGGGGCATATAAAGTTTGCTAGTCCAATGGGCCTCTCTTTGCAGTGATGGCCAACTAGGCCATCTTTTGATACATATGCAGCTAGAGACAAGAGCTCCGGGGTACTGCTTAGTTCATATTGTTGTTCCACCTATAGGGTTGCAGTTCCCTTTAGTTCCTTGGGTGCTTTCTCTAGCTCCTCCATTGGGGGCCCTGTGATCCATCCAATAGCTGACTGTGAGCATCCACTTCTGTGTTTGCTAGGCCCTGGCATAGTCTCACAAGAGACAGCTATATCAGGGTCCTTTCAGCAAAATCTTGCTAGTGTATGTAATGGTATCAGCGTTTGGAAGCTGATCATGGGATGGATCTCTGGATATGGCAATCACTAGATGGTCCATCCTTTTGTCACACTTCCAAATTTTGTCTCTGTAACTCCTTCCATGGGTGTTTTGTTTCCTATTCTAAGAAGGGGCAAAGTGTCCACACTTTGGTCTTCATTCTCTTGAGTTTAATGTGTTTAGCAAATTATATCTTATATCTTGGGTATCCTAAGTTTCTGGGCTAATATCCACTTATCAATGAGTACATATTGTTAGAGTTCTTTTGTGATTGGGTTACCTCACTCAGGATGATGCCCTCCAGGTCCATCCATTTGGCTAGGAATTTCATAAATTCATTCTTTTTCATAGCTGAGTAGTACTCCATTGTGTAAATGTACCACATTTTCTGTATCCATTCCTCTGTTGAGGGGCATCTGGGTTATTTCCAGCTTCTGGCTATTATAACTAAGGCTGCTATGAACATAGTGGAGCATGTGTCCTTCTTACCGGTTGGGGCATCTTCTGGATATATGCCCAGAAGAGGTATTGCTGGATCTTTTGGTAGTACTATGTCCAATTTTCTGAGGAACCGCCAGACTGATTTCCAGAGTGGTTGTACAAGCTTGCAATCCCACCCACAATGGAGGAGCGTTCCTCTTTCTCCACATCCTCGCCAGCATCATTTGCTAAACACATTACTCTCTTGTATTTTTTTTTTTTTACCTGTTTTGGAGTGATGGCACCATATTTTTTTTCCAGAAATTCTAAAGCATTTGTTGCCCATTTTAAAAATTTACTTATATTGTACATACCAAACACTCAACCTTTCTGGAATATATAATTTATGTTTTAGTGAATTTACAAACTAGTGCAAAATATCTCTAACTAGAATTAACTCAGAGGTTAAGAGCACTGACTATTTTCATCCAGATGACCTGGGTTTGATTCCCATGTAGGATTTAATTGTGGGAAGTCACAGTTGTCTGTAATTCCATTCCAAGGAATCTGATACCTCCTTCTGGCATCCATGAGTTCCAGGTGCATAGTGGTGCACAGATATACATGTGGACAAGACATTCACTTACATGAAATAAAATAAAAATTTTAAACATGTATCTAATTATCAATATCAGAACTTGTCGCCCCCCAAAAGTACAAGGAACCCAGTCATGTGCCTTTTGTCTGTGACAAATCATTGGACAAATAGCAACTTAGAAAATGTTCATGGTTCCATAGTAGAAGACATAATTGAAGGATGGGTGGCCCCAGGAGCTTGAGGTGGCTGGTCACATGGCATCTGCAGTCATGAAGCAGAGAGTACTGGTTGCCGGTGCTTGGCCTGTTTCTCCTTTTTATTAAGTTCAGGATCCCAGGTCATTTAATAGTGCTGTCCATATTTAGAATAGGGCTTATCAGTTTAAGATAATTCTTCATAGCTATGCCCAAGGGCTTATTTTGATAGTGTCTCTAAATGCTATCAAGTTGACAGTCAGGATTGGCCATGGCAGCTGTTCTATGTCCCCTTATAGGCACTCCCTCTCACCTTGTCTAAGGCAACCAATAATCAACTTAAAACTCTATGGATTTTTCATATGGAGATTGCACATAAACAGAATCATACAATATTAGTCATAATGTGTGGGGTTTCTGTCATTTCCCAAATGTTTTCAAAGTCTACTCATATGGTTTCAGGTGTCAGTATGTCCTTGATTCTATGTCTAGATAAGAGTCTAGACATTATACCACCACAATACCCATTCACAACTTTAAAGACACATAAGTAATTTCTACTATTCCTTCTGAAAAAATATTTAAAAGAACATTTATATACTAGTGTTTCTGTGAGTACATTTCTAGGTCTTTTGGTCAAAGGTTAGAATTGCAAAGTCAGGTAAACAGCCTGCCTTTAAAATTTTTAAAGCTATAAAAATGTTTTTCTAAGCCAGGCAGTGGTGGCGCATGCTTTTAATCCCAGCACTTGGGAGGCAGAGGCAGACAGATTTCCAAGTTCAAGGCCAGCCTGGTCTACAGAATGAGTTCCAGGACAGCCAGGGCTACACAGAGAAATCCTGTCTTGAAATCAACAACAAAAACATCAAAACAAACAAACAAACAAAATTTCTAAAATAACTACCAACTTTTATATTCCCACAAGCAACAATATATACAGAATCCAATTTCTTCTTCTCCTCACCAAAACTAGCTACTTTTCTTTATATTCATCCTAATATGTGAAAACAAATACTGTATAGTAGTTTTGCAATTTTCTCCTAACAACATTGAACATCTTTATTGTCTGTGCTGTATATCATTTGTAGAAATACAAACTAAGCTCAAACTAAGCCACCACTGCCCAGCCCCTCCCACCTCTTAACATCTCAAAATAAGGTTCAATTTTACCTTGAGTTTGGTGGAGACATTTATTTTTATTTTTTCCTTTCATTAAAAATAGATTTCTTTCTCACATAATATATATCCTGATTATGGTTTCCCTTCCCTCTACTTCTACCAGTTTTCCCCCAACTTCCTTCCAATCTGGATCTGCTCACTTTTTCTCTCATTAGAAAACAAACAGAGGAATAATAATAATAAGGCATAATTGTATAAAGAATCTCCTGTGAACAGTTTAGAAACACCACCTGTCAATAAAAATCAACCTATAAGCTGAGGCAAGAAATGAGAGGTGAGAGTTCTAAAAGGGAGAGAAGTTGAGCTGGAGCCCATGTAGAATCTTCACCCCTACATTCTAGCATCCTTGTCACTGGAAAAGTGTTCTGCGGGCTTCTAAACGAGAAATATAAACATCAACTCAGCCACAGGGTTGGTACAGGATAGGGTCAGGCACAGGAGAGGATTCACCCTGATCCCTGAAGAGACAGACACAATTCACTTGAAGCTGAGAAAAGATAACTAACCACATGGCAGGATTTACAATCCAATAACTTAACTTTAATCAATAGCATAACTGAGTTATGAGCCAGTGGGAATGATCCAAAGCATAAGGCCTAAGCATTTATTTACAATTAGTTAAGTCTCAGAGTCATTATTTCATGAACTTGGGCACAGGTGGAAAACCATATTGTTATAAATAGTATAATAAGATAATATGAAAACTAACACTTTGGAATTGGGTAAATCAAACAAACAGAAGGAAAAGAGCCCAAGAGACAACACAAGAATCAAAAACCCACTCAGTCAAAGATTTAGGAATCCCAGAAAAACACTAAACTGGAAGCCATTGTATCTAAGAAAGAACCTGGTACCTGTGTGGGCCCTGTACATGTCCCTATAGACTAATATAGATTTTGATCATATGGATTTAGAGGCCTTGTTCTCCTGATGCATTCTACTCTCTTTGACGCTTACATTCTTTTACCTCTTCTTCCACAGGGTTCTCTGAACCTTGAGGGGAGGTGATGGAGAAATCCCATTTAGAGTTCCAGGGTCTCTAATTCTCTGTATAGTTTCTGGCTGTGAGTCTCTATATTTGTTACTATCTACTGCAAGAAAAAATATAAGCAGGGCACTGATCTATGAGTATAGCAGAATGTCATTGGGAATCATTTTATTGCTACTTTGTCTCTGTCTCTCTCTGCGTGTCTCTCTGTGTCTCTGTCTCTCTTAGATGGTAGTATTTGATTTTACCTAAGGTATCTAGTCTCAGGTTCTTGGTCACCCAGTGTCAGTCTCAGTGTAGGCTACGTGTTCCATTTCATGGAATAGGCCAAATAAGTCAAATAAGACAGTGGTTGGTTACCCCCACAAACTTTGTGCCACCATTACACTAGATTATTTTATAGACAGGACACAATTGTCAAGCTAAGGATTTGTGGCTGACTTGATGTTTATATTTCTCTTTTAGAAGCCTGCAGAATATTTTCCATTCTAAAAATGCTAGAATGTAGGGGAGAAGGTTCTACAAAGGCTCCAGCTCAACTTCTCCATGTTCAGTGAGTTGTGTAGGTGCTGTCTTTAGAAATGGGGCCCTGCTGTTAGTTTGTGAAGAGCAACCTATAGCCTTGGCAACAGCACCCTGGGTTGATTGATGGAGGATTCCCATGAAACACCTTTGGCCATTACTTCAATTAGATGTAACCCAATCACAGTACTGAAAGCTTCACTTGGTGAAAAGTGATTACCAGCTTGGGCTCTGTCTCTCCCATTATTTGAAGATTTCACTTAGATCACTTTGTTTATGTATAAATTTTAGGAAGCTTCTACAGTATTATGTTCATATACTACTCTCCAAATGCCTCCCAATTATAGCTATCTGTCCATGTATTCCCTCCCTCATTTCTTTCTTCCTTCCTCCTCCCAACTCAAGTCCCCCATTTCAGTCCTCCCATTTATCTATAACTATCTATTCTATTTCCCCTTCCTAACAAGACCCATCTGTTCTCTCTAGTACTTTACCGTATTCCTAATACTTGTGGTTCTAGAAATTGCAGCTTGGTGATCATTGACTTAATAACTGCTACTGACATGTAAGTGAATACACACCATATTTGTTTTTCTTGGTCTAGGATACCTCATGCAGAATGATATTTTATAGTTCCACCTAGTGAATTTCACTATTTTATTTTTTAGTCATTGCATAATATTTCATTATGTAAATATACCACATTTTCTTTATTCATTCTTCTATTGAAGGATATCGAGGTTGTTTCCAATTCCTGGCTATTATAAATAGGGTAACAATGAACACTGTTGAGTAAGAGTGACTATGGTTAGATGGATGGTTCTTTGGGTACATACCTAACAGTGGTATAGATGGACCTTGATGTAGATCGAGTCCCATCTTCCTGAGAAACCACCACTTAGACTTTCATAGTGACTATACGGATTTGCACTACCTTAGTGGGACAATTAAATCAAAGAAAATTTATAATGTTTATTTCATTTTCTGCTATTATTCACTTAGGACTTTAAGCTACTTTTTTTGTTGTCTTTATAAGTAGTTTAAAGAACAGGACTTCTTGTTGAAAAGACTTCTTTTTCTTAACAAATTGTATTGAAATCCTTGTTGAAAGTCAATTCTTCACAAATGAACTAATTTTGGAAGCCTCAGTTCTAACTTCGCATCACATTGTCTTAGTTATACAGCCTCATATTGTTTTTAAATTAGTATGTGTGAGTCCTTCAAACTTGTTTTGGAGTCCTCAAATTTTCTTAGCACTGCTCAGTCACTCTGTCTTAACATTCATTTAGGTGTTAGCACAAGCTCAACATACTGCAAAAAAAGAATCTGTTTACCTAGTATTGTCAGCTTGATCTAAGATAAACTGACAAATACTATATCATTATATTTATAATATCCTCTAATTCATAGATGTGTTTTTGTGTTTATTTATTTGGGTCTTTTTGGTTTCTAACAATTGTATTTTACAGTTTTAGTGGTGGAATTCTCATATTTTCTTGTTACATTTATTAAGTATTGTATTCCTTTTGGTGCCACTGTAAATGGAATTAATTTTAAATTTGATATCTGGACAACCTTTAGTGTGTGGGTATGCAGGTGGCTGTTTACCCACTGGTCTGCTCTTACTGGGGTGTAGATTGTAGGTTGTTGCATCCAGTGGTTTAGCGTTCTAAAACTATGTTGGGTTCATTTGTTAGCTCTAGAAATGTGTAGGATTTTCTATATACACAATCACATAATCTATAAAAGGAAGGAAATTTTTCTACTGATTTTCTACTAGTCTGGATACTTTTGATATTTTCTTCTAGCTTAATATCTCTAACTAGACCCTGGAGTACAAAGCTTATAAAAGTGGTAGGATTGAAACATATCCTCAACTCTTAAAAAGAAAAACAACAACAACAAAAAAGATGTGAGCAAATCAAGATACAAGAGGAAAGCAGTCAATTGTGGTGATGTGTACTTATAATATTAGCACATGGGAAGCAGAAGCAGGGTGATTTCCAATTCTAGTCCAGCCTAATCAGACTGCAGAGCAGAGGGGAGCAGAAGTGAAAGGGTTTGTTGGTTCATTCATGGATTCAGGGATTTTAATCCATGTGTGTGGGTTCCATTGTTCCTGGGCCTGTGATGAGGCAGAACATTGTGGTAGAATGGTGTGGTACAGCAAATCTTCTATCCACATGGTTGTCACAAAGAAGACTGAGAAAGAAGATAAACAAATATATCCTTCCAGAGCAGGCATTCAGGAACCCACTCTTCCAATGAGGCTCTTCCTACTAAAATTTTCAGTATCTCCCAATAATATCACCAAGTTTTACAGCTCTCATTGAATTCATAATTGATGATATCAGAGTCCTCAAGAATCAATCTTCCTCTTTATTTACCCCCTCTGGTCATCTGTGAATGTGAGAGCTAAGTCTTCAATGCATCATGCCCTAAAGAGCTTTCCAGATAGCACTATGTATCCTTGGTTTTGATGCTAATCTTTAATTATGAAAGATTTCAGTCTTTCATAATGAAATGTAATGTTGGCAGTGTGTATCAATTTTGAATTTGGACATTTAATTTTTTTTCCATTTTTTATTAGGTATTTAGCTCATTTACATTTCCAATGCTATACCAAAAGTCCCCCATACCCCCCCCCACTCCCCTACCCACCCACTCCCCCTTTTTGGCCCTGGCATTCCCCTGTACTGGGGCATATAAAGTTTGCATGGACATTTAATTTTCAGCAAAACAAAGTTCAGCTAAACTTTAAGAATTTAAAATTATGTATCTATATTTATAAAAACAAAGTTTAAAGTTTTTTGTTTTTTGTTTTTTTTTAATGTGTGTACCTGCTGAGAATATGTGAGTACCTACAGAAGCCTGAAGAGGACACAGAAGCTCCTGGAGTCAGAGTTGGGGCACTCTTGATCACTGAGTCATCTCTTGTTCCTTGATGTAAAGTTTAAAACATCCTATAATCTGCACAAATAAAGAAGATTATGGTTAAATACATATTGCAGTGTAATAGATCATACACCTTGCAGCATTTAGGCAAATCCTGCAAGGGCATAGAACATGTTTTGGCTTTCTCTTACAGTCTTAATTACCAGTTTTACTTTTTTCATTACCTAGGACTTATGCTTGATTGAAGAAGTTATTTATATACAATTATGCTTTGCTGTACTCAGAATATAATATTTTAAAAAATTAAACCCACAGATTACTAAATTGCCTATTTGTCATCCTCTACTTTGTGTTAACTAAACCTCCAAGGTTTCCTCCTTTCTAAGCCTTTCAGTTTCCTTATTCCTCAAGCCTGAGCAAACCGGAACAATGCAAAGTGCCATCTCTTAACCCTGCAGGGAGCCACGTGCTACAGCAAACCTCTTCTAGTAAGAGCAGAGGGGCCCATTTCCACTCTGTTTTTATGATTTATATTTGAAATGCCTCTCAGATTCCCATGTTTGGGTTGCTTATTCTGCAGCTAGTGGTGTGTTTTGCAAGGCCGAGGAGCCATTAGGAGTTGAGCCTGGCTAGCTGGTTTTGGACAGTAGGAGCAGCCTTGGGCTTGTGTTTTATACTTTCCTATTCTCTGCCATGTGCACAGCACCTCCCATTTTCTCCTGCCTCCAAGCCTCCTTTACCATGATGGAGTTCAAGCTCTCTGAAACATGAGCTAAAATAAGCCTTTTTGCAATTAAGTTGCCTCTGCTAGTAAGTTTGACTCCATCAATACAAAAGTCACTGAAACATAATTCATTGTTTACTCTAGACCTTCTGATGATCTGTAGTGGCTCATCCCTTACCTGTTAGCAATGTAATCTTTTGATTTTTTGTGTATTGCTTTCAGAGTTCCTGTCTGCAGCATCCTTCCAATCTTAATGTTCTTTCTGAGTAAAGCATCTCCAACATATATATAACTTGCAGCTCCCGGCCTCACCAAATAACCACATGCACTAGTAACTTTTAACTTGTGTACTATGGCTTTCAATTTACAGTCAGTCTCTTCACATGATTGAAATTTGTCTCTTTTTGTCACCTTTAATAGTATTCCATATTAAATATCTATCATACCAGTGTGAAATGCCAAATTTCATGACTTAATAGTGCTAATCATAGGCATTTATTTCATTCTCCTCATAAGAAAATATTGGTCAACTTAAAATAAAGTTTGGGCTTAAATTATGAGTTTGTTTAAGAACACTTATTTCAATTTTCTATTTCACTTAGAGTTTATCTAAATCAGAAATAACTACAATTATCAAAGGATATTTGATAAAATATTTTAATAATTTCTAGTAACTTGTTAATATAAAGGCTTTTATTGATAGAATTGAAATGGTAAAACTTCCAAGCATTTCTGAAACAAATTGGTGGTAGCATTTTAAAAACATTTGAATTTTGTTTGTAAATATTTTATAAGTAATTGCCTTATATTTATACTTGGCCTATAATTTTTTATTTTTAAATATCCTGCTTTTATCAGATGTTGCACTAGACAAGAATGTAACCTGAGAGCTAAATAAAATATACTGTAAACTACATCTAGAATACTTTCTAACATCCTTTACATATGATAGTCTTCTCTGTGAAGTTCCTAGGAACACATAGTGGCAATCACAGGCAAGGGGACCAATCCTGAGAGTGTATCTCCTTCATCTTCTTACATAACCTCCTACTACTTTAGGGTCTGGTTTCTTGACTACACCTCCCACATTTAAACTCAACGCCCCATTGTTCTGTTGGTAGATTGTACTACAGTGCTTTTAGCATATGTTTGTCATCTCCTCAAAGAGGTTACTGTCACTACAATTTTATTTGCAAAGCAACATTGCCTTTGAAGTATTCTCAATGTATCTTCTAAATGCTTACTAACTTTGGTAAAAATGTAACTACAAAAAATTGTTTCCATTCCTATCTCCATGTACTAAGGTCAAATCTAAGTGGATCAAGGAACTCCACATAAAACCAGAGACACTGAAACTTATAGAGGAGAAAGTGGGGAAAAGCAGCGAAGATATGGGCACAGGGGAAAAATTCCTGAATAGAACAGCAATGGCTTGTGCTTTAAGATCGAGAATTGACAAATGGGACCACATGAAACTGCAAAGCTTCTGCAAGGCAAAAGACACCGTCAATAAGACAAAAAGGCCACCAACAGATTGGGAAAGGATCTTTACCTATCCTAAATCAGATAGGGGACTAATATCCAATATATATAAAGAACTCAAGAAGGTGGACTCCAGAAAATCAAATAACCCCATTAAAAATGGGGCTCAGAGCTAAACAAAGAATTCTCACCTGAGGAATACTGAATGGCTGAGAAGCACCCGAAGAAATGCTCAGCATCCTTAATCATCAGAGAAATGCAAATCAAAACAACCCTAAGATGCCACCTCACACCAGTCAGAATGGCTAAGATCAAAAATTCAGGTGACAGCAGATGCTGGCAAGGATGTGGAGAAAGAGGATCATTGTTGGTGGGATCGCAAGCTTATACAACCACTCTGGAAATCAGTCTGGTGGTTCCTCAGAAAATTGCACATAGTACTACCGGAGGATTCCACAATACCTCTGCTGGGTATATATCCAGAAGATGTCCCAACCGGTAAGAAGGACACATGCTCCACTTTGTTCATAGCAGCCTTATTTATAATAGCCAGAAGCTGGAAAGAACCCAGATGCCCCTCAACAGAGAAATGGGTACAAAAAATGTGGTACATTTACACAATGGAGTACTACTCAGCTATTAAAAAGAATGAATTTATGAAATTCCTAGGCAAATGGTTGGACCTGGAGGGCATCATCCTGAGTGAGGTAACACAATCACAAAAGAACTCAAATGATATGTACTCACTGATAAGTGGATATTAGCCCAGAAACTTAGTATACCTGAGATATAAGAGACAATTTGTAAAACACATGAAACTGAAGAAGAACAAAGACCAAAGTGTAGACACTTTGCCCCTTCTAAGAATTGGAAACAATCACCCATGGAAGGAGTTAGAGAGACAAAGTTTGGAGCTGAGACAAAAGGATGGACCATCTAGAGCCTGCCATATCCAGGGATCCATCACATAATTAGTCTCCAAACGATGACACCATTGCACACACTAGCAATATTTTGCTGAAAGGACCCTGATATAGCTGTCTCTTGTGAGACTATGCCAGGGCCTAGCAAACACAGAAGTGGATGCTCACAGTCAGCTATTGGATGGATCACTGGGCCCCCAATGGAGGAGCTAGAGAAAGTATCCAAGGAGCTAAAGAGATCTGCAACCCTGTAGGTGCAACAACATTATGAACTAACCAGTACCCGGGAGCTCTTGACTCTAGCTGCATATGTATCAAAAGATGGCCTAGTAGGCCATCACTGGAAAGAGAGGCCCATTGGACACGCAAACTTTATATGCCCCAGTACAGGGGAATGCCAGGGCCAAAAAGTGGGAATGGGTGGGTAGGGGAGTGGGGGGGAGGGTATGGGGGACCTTTGGGATAGCATTGGAAATATAATTGAGGAAAATACATAATAAAAAATTTTGTAAAATAAACAAATATATATATATATATACATATATATATATATATATATATATATATATATATATATATATATATAAATTGTTACACATTAATATCCAACTACTTTTCCAGGAAGTAGTCCATGGTCCTTTTCATTCTTCTACTATCATGTTTCAAAGAATGCAAAGGTACTTACTATACTGGCTCCCAATTTAAAAATTGTGTCAGTGTCTCAGATTTGTTTATCATGTGTAGTGCAGCACCTGACTCATAATTATAATGCAGGAACAACTAATGCTGTTACATGAGTTGGTAAGTTGTATCTACATAGCTCTGTGGTCAATTAACTTATCATCACTCAATAAGAAAGATTACCATTACACTGCAAAGAGCCCAAAGGGGCCCTGTGTTTTAATGTATTGAATGTCATTTACTTGAAATAATATACAGCAACTGACCTGTGAGTCCTACATCAGAGGCTCTTTTAGAACACTGTACAACTTTAGCAGAACTGCACCCTCTCAGAAAGAAAATATAAGTTAAAAAGTAAAATCATCCAGGCCAACACTCCAGTAAAATATAGGACATATTGACATCTCACAATTATAATCATCCTAGACAGTGTATCGTTCTGGCTACTGCTTGGAATGTGCTTAAATGACTAAATAAACCAATTGTAAAAACATGTAGCTATTGGGATATACAAACATTGCCAACTGCTGTGTAATCAGTTTAATGTAGTATCAAAGCCTTCTATTCTAGAGGGAGACTTCCTAAAACAGGATGTTTGCATGGAGATGAAAACACTGGATTTTGTAATGGGAGAAAACACTATAGGGAAATACCCTAAAACAGAGTACACAACATAAAAAAGCTTTAGGAAGTCCCTGAAACTGACCTGATTCACTAGAACCTAGAACTGTCCCTTCCTCTCTAAGAGTAATATAAAGTCAAGTTTGCTAACAGTCACTTTCATATGAGTCAAGCTGCAAAGAAGATTCATAGACCAGACCAACTTCTTGGAAGAAGCAGAGATCAGCTGAGCTGCATAGAAGAGGTTCATACCAATTGGACCATGTGGAAAGGAAAGTCTCCAACTCGTGAGCTGCCTGAAGTCTGTGCAGTGTGCTTCAGATTTCCACCTTCTGTGAGCTGTCATTCATGCTGAGGTTGGCTTTGGTAGTGCAACTGTCTTTGAGTCATTTCTACTCCTGTAACTCCTCACCCATATTCCTGTAAGTAACCCCAATAAAATCCCCAAGCTAGATTTGGGTGGTTTCTATAATTTGGTCTGTAGTCAGCTCCCTATTTGGAATGAGCATATGTTTGTTCACATCTCTCCAGGAATAGCGTCACACATCACCAATTTGGACAACTTAGTCACACTGCTTTCATCTAATTGCCACATGCTAGGTAATAGCTAGAATACATATAGTTTTGTCATAAGAAAGATTAATTCTAAAAGCAAATCCTAGGTCCCCTTGGTTTAAAAGTGAATATTATTCCTTAAAATGAAAAGTCAGACTAATTTTAAGAAACAATTAAGTATACAGTTTCTTATATAACCATTGAATGATATAGCTAGAACATTTACTATTCCCTAATAGGAATAAAGCAAATACAATATAAGGAAATCAGAGTATTCTTGCTTTCAAATGAGAGAGAGTGGAACCTATGTGGATGAAGATTGCTGTTTCATTGCAAAAAGTCAACATCTTTAGTCAACAGCCACAAGGGTTCCTTCCTTTAATCCCCCCTCAGAGGAGCAGATTCCTGATTCTTGCTGACTTATTAGGGGTTTATCCCAAGACTGATAGGAAAACCTAATGAAACCTGAGGACTCTATCTGCTTTCTACATTAGAACTATAAGTGTTAAAACAAAGGGCTCCCAGTAATGCTTGACCCTTACTTCCTTTTTTCCCTTTCTTTCTGTCACTACTGAGAAGTGAACCTCACCCATGCTTTTAGCTCTTGTCTTGAGATGGAAGAGGGAACAGCCAACAGTACAAAACACATTGTTTCTAAGCTATGGTACTGTGTGGAGAGCCGTGCAGCGATCAATTGCGTGCGTGCTGTGAGCAACCACCATTATAAGATGGCGCTGGCTTCCACTGCGCCTAACTAGTAAATAAGCCTTATGCGCAAGTGCAAGAGTGAACTCACACCTAGTCAATGCCCATCTTGCGGTGTAGTAATGGGGTGATGGGCAAGCAACGAATCAGGAGCTGTCACGCCACATCAGGTGCTGAAACGTCACACTGCGGGCTATATAAGCAGCGCCATTTTCCCGGTTCGGGGTCTTCCCTCCTGATAAGTAAGCAATAAAAGCTTTGCCACAGAAGATTCCGGTTGTCCTGAGTGTGTTCTTGCCAGCGGGGACAAAAGCTCGGGATAGTACTGCATGGACAAAGTGTACGAGGCATTTCAAATTTATGCTGCATGATAGATCTATGAGATGACCACATCATTAACTGAGGTGTATCTGTATAAAGCCTAAGCTCTTTGAGTGCACAGAGACATAAGAATCCAAGCTTATCCACAGCCAAGCAGTGAAACCATTGCCTTGCAACCACCTTCATTTCCTTTGTGTCTCTTGTCCCTTAGTCATGTCTAAATTAAGCCACCCCTATAAGCCCACCATTAGCTAAATTAATTGAAAAATGGGCAGGATTTCTTTTTAGCCCAGGACCACTTACTACTATGGATTCTTTATGACTGCCTGATGAATGCACAAACTTATTTCCATACATTGTCTCTCTCAGGGAAGCCTCCTTTTGAGCTAATGGATTCTATTACCCATCTCACTCAGAGGAATTTTTATAACATTGCCCTCTTGTTCCATGCTCATACCTGCCTTATCCCTGCTAGATGGTGTGCCTCCCTGCCTGTCCTTGCTCCCTGATCATGCTCATAATAATTCTCAACTTCTCCGCTACACCAGCAATTCTCTCTATTCATTTTCTTCATAAATATAAATATATTGTTACTTGTTATTTCAACAATTAATCCCCTTGATTCAATTTTGCTTCATTGTTCACATTAGGCTTCCTCCTGAACTACCAAATTCAAGAGTTACCCATGGCATTTGTTATTTTCCTTGTGGCTGGATATCAGACAAAATGTAGCTGAATATAGTTATCCAGGATCAAGTGGATGGCTTACATCAGGCTTAAACCACATCAGGCAGGAAATGTGGTGAGAGATGTTGCTACAGTGGTAGGAGTTGAGACCACTCACCTCCTCAACTCTTAGAGGAACAGGAAGTGGAGATTGGCAGGGAAGTAGGCCAGGCAATAAACCTTCAATGTCCATCCCTAGTGAACAAGAGACCATCTACCTTTGCAAGATCTACAACATTCTAAAACAGCACCAAATGTCCAAATGCCTGATATGATATGCATATTTCACATTCAAACCACATTTGCTGACTCTGACTTTTATTCTTCCATATTATTTGGTCCTGTTCTCCCAGGCTTTCACTCCACCATCCTAGCTAAACAACTTTGGTTGAGATCAATAATAGATATATTTCAGTCCTGTCTTATTACCTAAGAGACCCAACACACCAAAATCCCAAGATTTTCCCACAACCTTAACTTTACTGACTTATCACAGTCTTTTCCTCTGAATGACTAGGTGCCCAATGTCTCTCTTTTTCGACTCCGTTTGTTTTCTGCTTCTGGTTATGGTGCCTTATTGTAGCACCTTAACTTTAAGGACTACCGTATGGTGAAGCGTATCAGTCTCTGACAGTGCTCTTTCTGAACTCCAGAGTTAGTAATACACACACACACACACACACACACACACACACATACACACACACACACACACACACACACACACACACACACACACACACACTCATGCACACTTAGGTACTTCATGAACATCCTGGTTTTAACAAGTCTAATATAACCCTCTTAAATGCTGTGCCCGCAAGGTCCACTTTCCTAATATTTTTTCCTTTGTGGTTTAAAATGATGCCGATGTCCAGCCCAGAGCTCAGGCTGCTGGGGGAGGCAGGAAGTTTGACTGCGTGCACCCCAAGCTGCCTGTGAGAAGCCGCTGGACCTTGCTTCGGGAATGGAAAAGCACAGTCTGAGGTCCCCATGAACCTGCTGGAATTGGCTTGGGGTCTCCAGGCCTGCACGGAGACTGAGGACACTGCAGATGCGGCTGGATGCCCTGGAAGAGCTGAGAACAGAGTGGGGGTCCGCGGGCTGACTCTGCCCCAGGACCAAAGGGAAAGGGGCAAGAGGAGAGCACCAGCTGGTTCTTGCATGGTTTAAGGATTTTACCCCATGATGGCAGGGAAGGCATAAAGCAAGAATGACTTTAGTTGTGGCATCCTGGGATGTGGTGGAGTTGCTCATGGTACACCTGCACAATCTGGAACTCTGAACAATAGAATGGTAGGTTTTCTTCCTTGGTTTCTCCTCTTGAGAAATAGCCTCACAGATGTGCCCAGATTGTAATCAGGTCTAGTTGACAGTGAAAATTAACTCACGGGGCCTATACACAATTGTGTTAAAATTAAATGGTAACTCAAAGGATTATGTTATGTTATGTGATGTGATTTCAGTGTATAAAGCTGTGCACAGGCATTCATGCATGTGTGAGTGTGGGTGTGCATGTGTTCAACCTTAATCTTAGCACTTTGATGCATAGCTTTATTTATTTTCAGCAACTTAAGTATCCATGGATAAACAGAGTTAACTATTAAATAATATTTTCTTAGGTTAAGTCGTTTTTAAATTCATTCTGCCAGTTTCATTTTAGTTGTTTAGTGTAAGAAACACAGGTGAGAAGTAAATCTCAGGGCTTACACACATTATTTATATCATTGTTTCATGGCCCTTGCAAAAATTATTGATCTTTTATTTCCAACTTATTGAAACATAGTTTCCATTTGATACTAACATATATTTCCACTTCATCTAACATATATTACCTTTGGTGGTGGTTTGAAAGGAAACGGCCTTATAGGCACATAGGAAATGGCACTATTAAGAAGGACGTCCTTGTTGGACAAAGTGTGTTACTGTGGGTGGGCTTTGAAATTTCATAGCCCAAAGCCAGGACCAGAATGACAGACTCTTTCTGCTGCATGCTGATCAGGATATAGAACTCTCCAGCCCCATGTCAGACTGTACGTCACCATCCTCTCTGCTGTGACAAGAATGTACTTAACCTCTGAAACTGTAAGTCAACATCGATTAAGTGTTTTCCTTTATAAGAGGTGCCATGGTCATGGTGTCTCTTCACAGCAATAGAAACCCAACTAAGGCACCTTCTTAGTTTTTCTCTGCCACTTTCTGACAGTGGTATCGCTCTCAGGTAATATATGGTTTGCATCTGTACAGCCTTTCAGAGTTTATTTTACAAGGGGCTTGATTTGTAGTGATTTGACTGTCACACCAAAGGCTTATCTTATAATATGAATGTTAGGTTGTATTTATAACTTCTTTCCTCCACCACAGCTGCAACCTCTCTCTCTCTCTCTCTCTCTCTCCCTCTCTCTCTCTCTCTCTCTCTCTCCTCTACCCCCCCCCTCTCTCCTCTACCCCTCTTCTAGTTTTTATTTTGTCTTGTATACTTCTAGGTATGTTTTTCATCATGGTGATCTGAAATGTTTCATAGTTCTATCTAGGACTTGTGGGAAGTTAATTTTAATAACGATTCTTTATAAATTCTTTTCCACTTTTGAAATCAATCTATAACCTTAGGTATGTTGTGAACATTCTCTGTGATGATTGTTAGACAAAGCAGCACTGAATTAATCCCAACTGTAAAAAGTATAATATGGGAACAGTTATCTTTCTGCTTCTAAAAATGAACTCCCATGCTTCTAGCAATTGTGTGTGTGTGTGTGTGTGTGTGTGTGTGTGTTTACATTGCTCTTTACATGACACGATGCACTTACCTTCTTCTGCTTCTAAGTTGTCCCAGGAATATTGCCATCCCCCACTCCTTTCCAGCTTTCCATTATGCATTTCACCCCATTTCTTGTTTAGCTATCATTTGTCTTATTTTCAGTGATTTTCTTTTTACAATCTCTATATTGACCAAAGCAGATTAGAACCTTTGAAGTTATCTAACATTGATAGTTCAATAATTATGTTATATCATCCATGGCTCAAACTCCTGTCTCCTGACTGTGAGAGCTACTGTGGTCTGTTGGGCTGAATACCATCAAGGCTACTTCTCCTATGTGTCTTCAGAAATGTTTATTTCCAGGTTCACTAACCTTACAAGGATGTTGAGATTGCTTCATTCTTATTCAAAACATCTGAGACAAGAAATGGCTAGAATTATTTCACATTTTGAAATATTTGCTTATGTTTTATAGAATATTTTATGGATGAGACTCAAGCTTAAATATAATTGACTATATATACACACTTTATATACAATAGCCTGAAGGTGATTTTACACATCTTTTAAGTATTTCTATGCTTGATATATAATCCTGTATGTACCTCTTTGCAGAAAGGCTTTATGCAGGAGCTAGAAGCACCCTAAATATTGAAGGGACTGGGATTTGGAGTGAGTAGTGCTCAGTCTATTCCATTCTTGGTTTTTCTAAGAAAAGTGTGAGTGTTCACATCCTTATTTCTAAGATATTTTTCTCACTGGCATCTGTGTTAAAATCAGTTTGAGAAATATAATTCTTTTTATTGGTATTTCCTGTGTTGTTCTATTAAAATATTCTCAAGTTTATTCTCTGTGTTCCTGCCTGTGCCCCAAAGTGGTGAGCTAATTCTTTCTTTGCCTTTTATTTATACGGTAATATCATCGCCAAATTTGACTACATGATTATTTAAGAGGACAGCCCCCAAGTAACATAAAAATTTATTTTAAAGAAGTAAATTAAAGTAATTTAAATAGGTAAATGGAAAGAATTATTTTTGACAATTGTTTCTTAAAGATCTTTTGGTTGCATTTCCCATGTTTTAGATTTTATTTTTCTGTTTCTGGAAGAGTCCTTCTAGTATATGAACTTTTTGCTTGCTGTGCTTACCCTTTTCCCCTCCATCATTCCCCCAGAGCATTTTTCATTAAAAATAAGCTAGCTTTCAGATAGTTAATAAAATGTGTCACTCTGCTGTATGAGCCTTTTGGTGGGGGTAGTTGTAAGACATTGTGCCTCTTCTGTGTTACAGGAATGCTCCTGGTTTCCTTGGCCTGTCTGCTTATTGAAATAAAAGGCACTATAACCCAGTTAAAACCCTGAGCTATGCACAAGCTCTCAGTGTTTTCTCTCCATTTTCCCCAAAGGTCAGCATATTTGGCTATAGTCCTTAAAGGCTGTACTGTGGAGGCTTTGCTAGGTCCTTCTCTATTGAAGATGTTTTGGGGTTTCATTGGCCATTGTTGGTTTTAGAGAAGGAAACATCAGACCAAATATGCTATTTCTTATCAGAAGCAGCCTACAAGCTCTGTTGTTTTGCAGGGTTTTTTATTGTAATTCATTGTCACAATGCATATTATTCTCGTAATTGCTGGTCACCTGTCTTGTGAGACAGTATCTGTGAGCTCTGAACATGTTCATGAGTTGCATAGCAACCCCAAGTTTTATTCTTCCAGGAGTCTGCCCTAACTCTACCCTCTGTGCCCGAGCCTACCCTGACTTAAAATAGAATGTGTGGTACTGTGAGTCATTTGAAAATGGTTCTCTAAGAGACAGCATGTTACTTAACGTGTAGTGCTAATCAAGAACGCATTCAGGGAGGCTGTGATGACTAAGAGGAGACAGAGATACCAATATCAGCACTACACATAAAGAGGCTTATTGATACATTAAGGAAACATCAACAGGTCAACAAGACCTTGGAAGAAAGTGGCAAATAAGAACCTGAAAATGGAAGAATATTAGAATGCTTTATTGGAACAAGCCAAGCATATACTTGGAGTGTGTCAGATAATGCAAAGTTCAAAGAAGTATTACTACATATGTCTGGACACTTTTAGTTATGTTACTAATTTTCCATATGCTACAAAATATTTTCAATAAAAAGAGATGCATGTAAACAAATCAAATCTAAAATTGGAGATAAGCATGATAGAGCTTGCCTGAACTCTTCAGGGTAAGGTCTACAGAGAGTCCGGGCTTCATAGATGACCCAAGTCTCAACAGATGATGGTGAGACTGTGAACACTAGGACCTGGAGCCCTGCAGAGGGCACCGACTGCCTGAGGCCAGAGTGGAGACAGATTCCTCTGCCTCTGTGACCTGTCTGACTGTATCTACCTACAATGTAAGGACAATGAGAATTTAAGACTCAATACCAATTATTTCCCTAAAATGCCAACTTCAAAGCTCAAATAGAGATAAGTTCATGTGGGGGAAAGATTTGGACTTTAAAGCTACTGTGTGTATTATTCAACAAACTAAGTGACATGTTTTCCAAATCAACGTACAGAGGGTAGAGTTAAGGCAGGTTGCTGGAAGAATAGAACTTCAGTATGAGATATAAGAAAAAAGGAAGTTTTATTAACACTGTAATAGAAAGGAAAATATTTAAGTACCTAGTCAAAAGTAAATGGAATGATAACACCATTAACTCAATAGCTCTGTTGACATTTGTACAGAAAGATTCACATGTGTTTACATGTGTGTGTGTGTGTGTGTGTGTGTGTGTGTGTGTGTGTGTGTGTGTAGTGAAGTGCTTGCAGATACTTGTCTCGTGTCCATATGATGCAGCCAAATGGATGGACCTGGAGGGCATCATCCTGAGTGAGGTAACACAATCACAAAAGAACTCTTTTCTACTCACCACTTTTAGTAAGACATTGCAGCTTCTGTCTTGGGAGTAAGTAGAAAATATCTGGTGGCTCACTTTGCTCTGATTGAGAGATGAATTCCATTCTTTTTCCTTTATGAAATTCTTCTTCTTTGTCACATATATAATTAATTTTATCTCTTTTGAAATGTGACAATTGCAATATTCCTATGCACTGATTTATTCTGTATAACACATTTGTAATTTCTTTTAAAGTGGAAAGAAAGAAACCTTTTATTTCTTAAAAAAGGCTCAAATACTAATTTCTTTTATCTGTACATTGACAAGAAATATTCATGGAAAAAATAAAATAAGATTGCCTTTTCCCATCTTTATTATATCCTCCAAAATATTCAGCCAATAGATGTAATTAATATTCTAGGACCTTAGAATTAATATAGGGAAATAAAATTTTAGAGGCCACATGAATCTCTTCCCCCAAAAATATGAAGTGATGATTACCTATCTGTATAAAATCACTTCTCCCAAATGAAGAAAGTTCAGAATAATAGACATGTAAAACTTGAATGAACCAAATCAGAAAGACTCGTTCTTTGTTTTTTGACATATGTTGATGTTATTTTAACTGAGACGGGATAACAATAGACACAAAATAAGTTTATGAAAAGGCATGTCTATGCTGTAAATAGGGAAGCAGACTACCCGGGCCTGACCTGGGGCACAAGCCCCTTCCGCTCCACTCGAGCCCCGGGGTACCTTGCCAGCAGAGTCTCCCGACACCCGCAAGGGCCCACACAGGATTCCACACGGGATCCTACGACCTCTAGTGAGTGGAACACAACTTCTGCCAGGAGTCCGGTTCGAACACCAGATATCTGGGTACCTTCCCTGCAAGAAGAGAGCTTGCCTGCAGAGAATACTCTGCCCACTGAAACTAAGGAGAGAGCTACCCTCCCAGGTCTGCTTATAGAGGCTAACAGAGTCACCTGAAGAACAAGCTCTTAACAGAGACAACTATAACAGCTAGCTTCAGAGATTACCAGATGGCGAAAGGCAAACGTAAGAATCCTACTAACAGAAATCAAGACCACTCACCATCATCAGAACGCAGCACTCCCACCCCACCTAGTCCTGGGCACCCCAACACAACCGAAAATCTAGACCCAGATTTAAAAACATTTCTCATGATGATCATAGAGGACATCAAGAAGGACTTTCATAAGTCACTTAAAGAATTACAGGAGAGCACTGCTAAAGAGTTACAGGCCCTTAAAGAAAAGCAGGAAAACACAATCAAACAGGTAGAAGTCCTTAAAGAAAAACAGGAAAACACATCCAAACAGGTGATGGAAATGAACAAAACCATACTAGAACTAAAAAGGGAAGTAGACACAATAAAGAAAACCCAAAGCGAGGCAACACTGGAGATAGAAACCCTAGGAAAGAGATCTGGAACCATAGATGCGAGCATCAGCAACAGAATACAAGAAATGGAAGAGAGAATCTCAGGTGCAGAAGATTCCATAGAGAACATCGACACAACAGTCAAAGAAAATACAAAATGCAAAAGGATCCTAACTCAAAACATCCAGGAAATCCAGGACACAATGAGAAGACCCAACCTACAGATAATAGGAATTGATGAGAATGAAGATTTTCAACTTAAAGGGCCAGCTAATATCTTCAACAAAATAATAGAAGAAAACTTCCCAAACATAAAGAAAGAGATGCCCATGATCATACAAGAAGCCTACAGAACTCGAAATAGACTGGACCAGAAAAGAAATTCCTCCCAACACATGATAATCAGAACAACAAATGCACTAAATAAAGATAGAATATTAAAAGCAGTAAGAGAGAAATGTCAAGTAACATATAAAGGAAGGCCTATCAGAATTACACCAGACTTTTCAACAGAGACTATGAAAGCCAGAAGAGACTGGACAGATGTTATACAGACACTAAGAGAACACAAATGCCAGCCCAGGCTACTATACCCGGCCAAACTCTCAATTACCATAGATGGAGAAACCAAAGTATTCCACGACAAAGCCAAATTCACACAATATCTTTCCACGAATCCAGCCCTTCAAAGGATAATAACAGAAAAGAAGCAATACAAGGACGGAAATCACGCACTATAACAAGCAAGAAAGTAATCCCTCAACAAACCAAAAAGAAGACAGCCACAAGAACAGAATGCCAACTCTAACAACAAAAATAAAAAGAAGCAACAATTACTTTTCCTTAATATCTCTTAATATCAATGGACTCAATTCCCCAATAAAAAGACATAGACTAACAGACTGGCTACACAAACAGGACCCAACATTCTGCTGCTTACAGGAAACCCATCTCAGGGAAAAAGACAGACACTACCTCAGAGTAAAAGGCTGGAAAACAATTTTACAAGCAAATGGTCTGAAGAAACAAGCTGGAGTAGCCATTCTAATATCTAATAAAATCGACTTCCAACCCAAAGTTATCAAAAAAGACAAGGAGGGACACTTCATACTCATCAAAGGTAAAATCCCCCAAGAAGAACTCTCAATTCTGAATATCTACGCTCCAAATGCAAGGGCAGCCACATTCATTAAAGACACTTTAGTAAAGCTCAAAGCACACATTGCACCTCACACAATAATAGTGGAAGACTTCAACACACCACTTTCATCAATGGACAGATCGTGGAAACAGAAACTAAACAGGGACACAGTGAAACTAACATAAGTTATGAAACAAATGGACCTGACAGATATCTACAGAACATTTTATCCTAAAACAAAAGGATATACCTTCTTCTCAGCACCTCACGGGACCTTCTCCAAAATTGACCACATAATAGGTCACAAAACAGGCCTCAACAGATACAAAATTTTTGAAATTGTCCCATGTATCCTATCAGACTACCATGGCCTAAGACTGATCTTCAATAACAACATAAATAATGGAAAGCCAACATTCACGTGGAAACTGAACAACACTCTTCTCAATGATACCTTGGTCAAGGAAAAAATAAAGAAAGAAATTAAAGACTTTTTAGAGTTTAATGAAAATGAAGCCACAACGTACCCAAACCTATGGGACACAATGAAAGCATTTCTAAGAGGGAAACTCATAGCTCTGAGTACCTCCAAGAAGAAACGGGAGAGAGCACATACTAGCAGCTTGACAACACATCTAAAAGCTCTAGAAAAAAAGGAAGCAAATTCACCCAAGAGGAGTAGACAGCAGGAAATAATCTAACTCAGGGGTGAAATCAACCAAGTGGAAACAAGAAGAACTATTCAAAGAATTAACCAAACCAGGAGTTGTTTCTTTGAGAAAATCAACAAGATAGATAAACCCTTAGCTAGACTCACTAGAGGGCACAGGGACAAAATCCTAATTAAGAAAATCAGAACTGAAAAGGGAGACATAACAACAGATCCTGAAGAAATCCAAAACACCATCAGATCCTTCTACAAAAGGCTATACTCAACAAAACAGGAAAACCTGGACGAAATGGACAAATTTCTGGACAGATACCAGGTACCAAAGTTGAATCAGGATCAAGTTGACCATCTAAACAGTCCCATATCCCCTAAAGAAATAGAAGCAGTTATTAATAGTCTCCCAGCCAAAAAAAGCCCAGGACCAGACGGGTTTAGTTCAGAGTTCTATCAGACCTTCAAAGAAGATCTAATTCCAGTTCTGTACAAACTATTTCACAAAATAGAAGTAGAAGGTACTCTACCCAACTCATTTTATGAAGCCACTATTACTCTGATACCTAAACCACAGAAAGATCCAACAAAGATAGAGAACTTCAGACCAATTTCTCTTATGAATATCGATGGAAAAATCCTCAATAAAATTCTCGCTAACCGAATCCAAGAACACGTTAAAGCAATCATCCATCCTGACCAAGCAGGTTTTATTCCAGGGATGCAGGGATGGTTTAATATACGAAAATCCATCAATATAATCCATTATATAAACAAACTCAAAGACAAAAACCACATGATCATCTCGTTAGATGCAGAAAAAGCATTTGACAAGATCCAACACCCATTCATGATAAAAGTTTTGGAAAGATCAGGAATTTAAGGCCCATACCTAAACATGATAAAAGCAATCTACAGCAAACCAGTAGCCAACATCAAAGTAAATGGAGAGAAGCTGGAAGCAATCCCACTAAAATCAGGGACTAGACAAGGCTGCCCACTTTCTCCCTACCTTTTCAACATAGTACTTGAAGTATTAGCCAGAGCAATTCGACAACAAAAGGAGATCAAGGGGATACAAATTGGAAAAGAGGAAGTCAAAACATCAGTTTTTGCAGATGATATGATAGTATATATAAGTGACCCTAAAAATTCCACCAGAGAACTCCTAAACCTGATAAACAGCTTCGGGGAAGTAGCTGGATATAAAATAAACTCAAAACAAGTCAATGGCCTTTCTCTACACAAAGAATAAACAGGCTGAGAAAAAAATTAGGGAAACAACACCCTTCTCAATAGTCACAAATAATATGAAATATCTTGGCATGACTCTAACTAAGGAAGTGAAAGATCTGTATGACAAAAACTTCAAGACTCTGAAGAAAGAAATTAAAGAAGATCTCAGAAGATGGAAAGATCTCCCATGCTCATGGATTGGCAGGATCAACATTGTAAAAATGGCTATCTTGCCAAAAGCAATCTACATATTCAATGCAATCCCCATCAAAATCCCAACTCAATTCTTCAACGAATTAGAAAGGGCAATTTACAAAATCATCTGGAATAACAAAACACCTAGGATAGCAAAAACACTTCTCAAGGATAAAAGAACCTCTGGTGGAATCGCCATGCCTGACCTAAAGCTTTACTACAGAGCAATTGTGATAAAAACTGCATGGTACTGGTATAGAGACAGACAAGTAGACCAATGGAATAGAATTGAAGACCCAGAAATGAACCCACACACCTATGGTCACTTGATCTTCGACAAGGGAGCTAAAACCATCCAGTGGAAGAAAGACAGCATTTTCCACAATTGGTGCTGGCACAACTGGTTGTTATCATGTAGAAGAATGCGAATCGATCCATACTTATCTCCTTGTACTAAGGTCAAATCTAAGTGGATCAAGGAACTCCACATAAAACCAGAGACACTGAAACTTATAGAGGAGAAAGTGGGGAAAAGCCTTGAATATAAGGGCACAGGGGAAAAATTCCTGAACAGAACAGCAATGGCTTGTGCTGTAAGATCGAGAATTGACAAATGGGACCTAATGAAACTCCAAAGTTTCTGCAAGGCAAAAGACACCGTCAGTAAGACAAAAAGACCACCAACAGATTGGGAAAGGATCTTTACCTATCCTAAATCAGATAGGGGACTAATATCCAACATATATAAAGAATTCAAGAAGGTGGACTTCAGAAAATCAAATAACCCCATTAAAAATGGGGCTCAGAACTGAACAAAGAATTCTCACCTGAGGAATACCGAATGGCAGAGAAGCACCTGAAAAAATGTGCTCAACATCCTTAATCATCAGGGAAATGCAAATCAAAACAACCCTGAGATTCCACCTCACACCAGTCAGAATGGCTAAGATCAAAAATTCAGGTGACAGCAGATGCTGGCGTGGATGTGGAGAAAGAGGAACACTCCTCCATTGTTGTTGGGATTGCAGGCTTGTACAACCACTCTGGAAATCAGTCTGGCGGTTCCTCAGAAAATTGGACATAGTACTACCGGAGGATCCAGCAATACCTCTCCTGGGCATATATCCAGATGTTCCAACTGGTAAGAAGGACACATGCTTCACTATGTTCATAGCAGCCTTATTTATAATAGCCAGAAGCTGGAAAGAACCCAGATGCCCCTCAACAGAGGAATGGATACAGAAAATGTGGTACATCTACACAATGGAGTACTACTCAGCTATTAAAAAGAATGAATTTATGAAATTCCTAGCCAAATGGATGGACCTGGAGGGCATCATCCTGAGTGACGTAACACATTCACAATATGTACTCACTGATAAGTGGATATTAGCCCAAAACCTAGGATACCCAAGATATAAGATACAATTTCCTAAACACATGAAACTCAAGAAAAATGAAGACTGAAGTGTGGACACTATGCCCCCCCTTGGAAGTGGGAACAAAACACCCATGGAAGGAGTTACAGAGACAAAGTTTGGAGCTGAGATGAAAGGATGGACCATATAGAGACTGCCATATCCAGGGATCCACCCCATAATCAGCATCCAAACGCTGACATCATTGCATACACTAGCAAGATTTTATCAAAAGGACCCAGATGTAACTGTCTCTTGTGAGACTATGCCGGGGCCTAGCAAACACAGAAGTGGATGCTCACAGTCAGATATTGAATGGACCACAGGGCCCCCAATGGAGGAGCTAGAGAAAGTACCCAAGGAACTAAAGGGAACTGCAACCCTATAGGTAGAACAACAATATTAACTAAGCAGTACCCCAGAGCTCTTGTCTCTAGCTGCATATGTATCAAAGGATGGCCTAGTTGGCCATCACTGCAAAGAGAGGCTCTTTGGACTTGCAAACTTTATATGCCCCAGTACAGGGGAACGCCAGGTCCAAAAAGGGGGAGTGGGTGGATAGGGGACTGGGGGGAGGGTGGGTATGGGGGACTTTTGGTATAGCATTGGAAATGTAAATTAGCTAAATACCTAATAAAAAATGGAAAAAAAACAGAAAAGGCATGTCTAAAATCCTAGGTAAGGCAGGATTACTTTAAAATTATTAAGAACATTAAAATTTGTGGAACAGAATTTGAAGAAAAGTAGCATCATAAGCCCCCAGAGCAACCTCACAGAGACTTAGTACTCAGAAAAATATTATTTGAGAAAAAACTTTTCAAATGATACTAAAGAGATTCATATTTATATACTAAGAGCATGCTGATCTTATTCCATATACGTGCATTGTATTATCATAAAATACAAAAGCTGGGTATATTGATATCTATTAGTAATCATTATCTTCCAGTTTCATGACCAGCTCATTAGCTTTTAGATGACATCTCTGAGTGCATCTTTATTGTGACCTATTAGTAACAACTAATTTCTGTTTTTTCCTATTAAACCCGCTGTGGTTATTTTGCCAGAGTAAAAACAATTTCAAGCCATTGATACATTAGCTGATTCTTTTTTTTTTTCTGCTTTAAATGGTTTTATTAAAAACTGTACCACTTGATGGATGAGAGGATATTTACACATGTATACATGTAAAGAACAAAAAAACGGTCAAATATTATATACAGGTTAAAAAATAATGGTCCCCATTCCTTTCCTTAAGGCAGGATGCCCAGACCCCAGGCCAACCAGACTGGGGATGAAGGAAATGCTACATCTCACTGGGTCTCCCCGTGTCAGTTTCTGTGAACCCAGAGATGGGGTAGACATCAGACAACTGTAGAGAAAGGGGCAGTGCAAGCCTGGGGTCACAGACCTCATAGCACCTTGGCCAAAGCTGGCATATATGGAAGAGCTCATTAGCTGATTCTTATTGCTACTCTATTCCTTGGAGGAATGGCTGGATCCTAATATATGTTAGCCCTTTGTACTTTTACATAGGTGACAATGGACATTGCCCACTATATTTTTCTCCCTTGAGCATTCTTTCTTATTTAAAAGCCAAGAAGACAAGCAGTCTGCTTTTAAGTAACAAGATTAATTTTCTTTCACTAAAATAAATTGAGTTTCATGAAGTCCAGTGTGTAAGTCAGGGCCATGTGACTAATAGACAAGATACACAGGTCTCAAGTTGGATTGGATATGAAATCTATAAATAGAAGAGCAAAAAATATCATTGAAAAGATTTTTTTCCTTTTTATTGAAAACAGATTATTTTCTATTATATCTTGATTATAGTTTCCCCTTCCTCTAACTCCCCCCAACCCCTCCTCACTTCCATTCCCATCTGGATCTACTCCATTTCAGTCTCTCATTAGAAAAGAGCAGAATTCTAAGAGACAACACCTAAATGTAAGAAACTAAAATATAATAAGATAAAGCAAAACAAAAACAAAAACATTAAATTGAATCTGGACAAAGCCAACCAACATAAGGAAATGTGGCCCAAGAGAATGTACAGGAATCAGAGATTCACTAGTCACACACCCAGGAGTCCCATAAAAACACTAAGCGGAAAGCTATGATATATATGCAGAGGACCTGGTGCAGGCCTTTGTAGGCTCTGTGCTTGCTGCTTCAGTTTCTGAGTTCATATGAGCCTTCTTTAGTTGTTTGAGAGGGCATTATCCTCCTGATGTCCTCTATCCCTCTGGGTTTTACAGTATTTCAGCTTCCTCTTCTGTGGGGATCCCTGAATCTGAAGGGAAAGATTTGATGGAGACATCCCGTTTACTGTTGTGTGCTCCAAGGATTCTTTCTTCATCTAATGTTTGGCTGTGAGTGTCTGCAGTCTTTCACAGGAGGAGATTTTCTATTGATCACTATATGCATAGCAGCATATCTTTAGAAGTCATTTTATTAATACACTTTTTTAAAAAGACTAGTTGTGTTTGGTTTTACACTAGGTATCTGGGCTATCTATTCTCTGGTTCTTGGTCACCCAACCAGTGTCTGGTATGGGTTCTACTTCTAGAGTAGGCCTTATGGAAAATCAGACTTTGGTTGGCTACTCCCAGGATTTCTGAGTCAACGTTGCTGGCATATCTTTCAGGGTGGACACATTGTAGGTCAAAGGTTTTATGACTAGATGAATGTTGCTGTTTTTCTTTTTGATAACCTGCAAAGTACCTTCTTGTACCAAAGACACTAGAATGTAGGGGTAAAGGCTCCAGGTAGGCACCAGATTGACCTTTCCGAGTTTAATGAATTGTGTGGGAGCTGTTCCCAGAAATGTGAACTTGTGGTCAGTTTTCAGAGAGCAACCCACTGTCTTATTTTATTTTATTTATTTTGAGACAGGGTTTCTCTGTATAGCCCTGGCTGTCCTGGAACTCACTCTGTAGACCAGGCTGGCCTCGAACTCAGAAATCTTCCTGCCTCTGCCTCCTGAGTGCTGGGATTAAAGGTGTATGCCACCATGCCCAGCGCGCAACCCACTGTCTTAGCAACACCCTGGGTTGTTTGGAGATTTCCATGGGACATCATTGGCCAATAACTCAATTAAATGGAATCTAGTCCCAGTGCTGGAAGACTATTTCAGAGACAAGGCATGGTCAGAGAAGAACATTGCAATTTTAAGTCTTGACCCTTAACAATGAATTTAATATTTGGTTTATCCTGACTCTCCAGTGTTGTACTGTAATTCATGCCAAATGCATCATGAGATTAGCACTATTTAGGAAATTGCTAATGTAAGTTTTATATATAAACATAGTATTATTATAATACAACTTTTATTTGTCTATTTTTAGTAAATATTTCCAAAGCAATAAAACTGTTAGTATTTTCTTTCCTCACATATATATGATCAATTTTTAAAGGCATAACTTTTAAGGTTCTACAGAAAATACAAAGTCACAAATTCTATGCAACATTTTAAAACAGTTTTATAAAACAATGTACATCATTTAATCCTCATCAGATAAGAAATTCACAAAAGTAACTTAAGTTAATGTGAGCTTTTAAGATTCAGGTTTATAAAAACAAAGAATGAATTTCATTGGATTTAACCAACTGAACAGGTGACTATTTTAATTGCATTGTTTGCCTGTCATTTTGTCATTATCCTTCGTTCCTGGAATCTTGAAATAACTCAGGGAAGAGATGAAGCAGTGCTCCCTGCCATGGTTATAAATAATAGGTGTTTTGCTAGAACATTTATTTTTGATGGCTGCTAATTTTTTTTCTGGTAGGTCCTTTTGACTTCAGAAAAATAAGAAAGCCACAAAGTGTTCATTCTTCCTTTAGGGAGAACTAAATACAACAACTAACATTAAAATTTCCTCATGACTGGACTTTAAATCTGACTAGTTAAATGAACTATTCAGTTAGAAATGTTAGTTTGCAATTCAGGAAAGACAGAATTCAATGTAGTTACTTCATACATTGTTGACTGAAACTGTCAATGTCCTTTGATTTCACGACAACTTAATTTCATGCTAACTTTAAATTATCAAAAGTACAAATGATGAAAAACTGAACTCTCCTAGACATGAGGGAGGAGATAATCCACAGAATGTATTAAACTTGTTCAAAAAAAATTGGCAGTAGCATGCTGGAAAGAGGAGATCCATTTTCCATTGAAAGGTTTTCCTGTAAGCACTTTTGTTAGAATGCAAGAAAAATTCATCTTTTAAGTAAAAGCATCTGCAGAAACAGAATGCAAAATTAGTATGTATAAAATGTTATCTAATATGTATGTGAATATATATGTATATATAATAAATAGCACAATTCAAAGGATTTTTGAGAGTTTGTCAGAAAATAGCTAGAAAATATAGAGAGCACCAGGGGCATGCCTGCCCTGTGCTGAGGAGATTAAAATTTTATGTTTGAAGATACACATCAAACAACTCTCCTGCAAGGTGACCAGGGGAGGAAGAATAAAGTAGTAGATGGCAAGAGAGTCTAACAAGAGCTCCTTCCTTCAGTTTGAAGACTGATATGAAAACAGCTCTAAGACAGACAATCCAGAGCAAGTCACGTGGAACTCATTGTAGACTCTCAGGTTAGTGAACCCAGCTCTGTCTCCACCCACTGATCATTCAGCCGTCCCCACTGGCTTCTGAGGTCTTGATGCCATTACGGATTCACTCTTAATACCTCCTTTTTTCTCTATCCTACTATACAAGAATGATTTCTGAAGACTCTTTTCAATAATTCTTAGGCCGGAGCCCAGCTTCTCTGCAAATTTTGAGTTATGACTTACAAACACACATACACACGTGTATACACACACACACACACTGTGTGTGGTGTCTATCCCTACATGTGACTACATTACAACTCTTACTCTCTGCAGAGATCTGGCTGATGTTACAGCATAAAGAGGCTGCTTCTGTTCAATCACACTTTCCATATAAAACATAGCCTGCCATAGTCACGTGGAAACTGATCAGAAACCACCCTGCCTGTCTCAGCACACATGCATACATATATACAAACACGTGTGTGTATTAAATAGTTTCTTCAGACTTAATCCACTAAAGTTAAACACAAGAAATGAGGATAAACAACAAATTCTGTGTGATGAATAGTCTAAAGGCTCAGGCATGGTCACGGTGACACAGAGACAGTAGTAAGTGTTTGTTGACTTGCTTTTTCTCTTGTGGACAGGATAGCTGAAGCTCACAAGGCTATTTGCTGTGTCATTAAAGTTTAGGTACAAAGTAAATTCTAAGACACAATAAATAGGATCACTTTTTGTTTCTTTGTACAGTAAAGATTTAATTCAAGAAGAAATTTGATAAACAGATGGTTTATAAAATTAATTGACTATCATGATGTCTGGTTCGTGATAAGTGCTTAATAAACATGTACAAATATATTCCTCTGTTCAAACTATTGAAAGTTTTAAAAGGTGATAAATGGCTTATGACTACTGAATGAAAAATTAACAAAGACTTCTTGAGTTGACAATTAACCACATTTTCAAAATTGTATCATCATTGCCATTCCTTTTTTATGAATGGTACAAGTGGCATGGCTTATCTGACCAAAGTCAAAAGCAACACAGATCTATGGGTGTAAGCATTAACAGTCAGAAGGGAGTTTGATAGTATGGCATCTAACATAGCACCAACAATTGGTTACCTACCTAGGGCTTACAGTCGTATTTTTAACCAGTTCACAGTAAAGGAAATAACATCTTTGTCATGGAGCAGGTTCTCAAAACCAAGCAGAAAGTGGTTGTTATTTCGATAACATCACTATTGCACCAGTGGGTATATCTTATCAAGCAGGCAGGTCAAAACTATATACAGCATGTAAGAGCCAGCAACTATACAGATGAGAAATACCATGGACAGAAAGATGGGAAAGAGATGGGAGATGGAGAAACCACAGGGTGGAGGATGGCTTATCAAAATGAAGAATGCATGAAAAAGCCACATGGAACCTATGATTTTGAAGTAAAAATATAATAAGAGAGGAGAGGAGAGCACAAGTGATATAAAAGAATATGAGGAGTATTCCAGATTAAATGTCCAAGTGTGAGTGAGGTCAGGCTGGTAGAGCAGAGAACAGAATATGGAGAGCATTATCCAATACTGAGGATGCATGAAGAAATCTCTCCTGGTTTGCTGCTCTGTTGCTGTAATAAAACACTAACCAAAACCAACTTGGAGACAAAAGGTTTATTTGGTTTATAGGTTACATGCCATAAATGAAGAAAGTGAAGTAGGAATTCAAAGAAGAGACCTGGAGCTGGAACTAAAGGAAGAATGGCACTGCCTTCTTTTCTACAGCTTGTTTACCTTGCCGGCTGTAGTAGGTTGGTACCTCGAACAACAATCACTAAACAAGAAGATGCCCCACAGACATGCTTATAGGTCGATCTAATGTAGGAATTTTCCCAATTGAATTTTGCTCTTCCCATTTGACCTTGTGTGTATAGTGTGTGTTTGTGTGTCTGTGTGTGTGTCTCTGTGTGTGTCTAAGTAGTATGAAGATCATGAGTACACATGCTGCTCCCAAAAGATAGACAGAACTAAATGAAAATATGAAAATCTCATTGTGGATGCAGGGTACTTCCTTACATGTTGTTGGTCGGGAAAATCCCAGAGGCACCTGAAACAACACAGGCTATCGAAGGTGCTTTTGGTTGTCTACCATAACTAGATGGTAAACCTCTATTGCTGAAGAGACTCACTATTCCAAAATATATTCTCTATTAAAACACTTTCCAAATCGAAACACTTAAGAGTTAATTAACCTAGTCCTCATGGGTCCTCTCAGTCCCTGGGGGAAAAAATAAAACCTGACGATTTACTTGTTTAAGATCACTATAAGTGTCAATTTTTGAGTTGAATATAAATAGAATTAATTCATACTACTTTGTATTTGTTTCTTTTATGCCACATGATTTGGGGATTTTTTTCCTTTTTTTTTTTTTTTTTTTATTAGTATTCTGACATACTAGTTTTGTTTACCCACTCATTGTTGATGGACATTTGGGTCATTTCTACTTTGAGGTGATCACAAATCAAGCTAATATAAATTTCTGTAAGTAAGCCTTTACATACCTAAATTTTAATTTTCTTGAATAAATACAAAAGACTGGTTCATATTATAGATGTATGGTTAGTGTTCAAAACAGCTACATTTTTTTCCTAAATGGCAGTTCATTCCTAGTGCTGTCTAAAAGATCTCATTGTACCATGGCATCCCTAACATTTGGTAAGCATCAGTCTTTTTAATTGTATCAATTTTCATGTATGTGTAGTGTTATCTCATTTTATATTTCTCAAACATATTATTAAAGCATTCATTATATTTTCATGAACTTGTTTTCTATGGGTTTCTCTTTTGTAGGTTTGCTCAAATGTTTTGTAATTCTTAGAGGGTTGTTTGGCTACTTGTTTTTGAAGCTCATCAGCCCTTTTATAATCTGTGCACGTGTCTTTTGTTATGTATGAAATGGGTTTTATGTAATGGTTACATTACATGCATCCTCTCATCATGAGCCCTTTGTTTCTTTTCTTTAAAGTATCTTTGATTTTTATCGAATGTAATGTGGTATCCTGAAAGATATTTTCCCACAACCATATTTCAGATATTATTTCACTTTCCTATGAAGTATTACAGGATTTTCTCTTGCATTTGTCTCTGCAGGACATTTTATGATATTTTTGTTATGACATGTGGTAAGGGCTGATAGTTCTCTTTTTTCTATACCAATGACTAGTTAGTCCAGGTCTATTCTTTTTCTTATTGACTTAAATTGGCAAACTGTCCAAAAGTAATCCAATCAAGAATGTGATCTGTGTCGATCCTTTTACCATTAACTTGCTGACTTGAATACATGTAATTCTACACACTCTAATCAAAGCTGCAGATGACAACCTGACTGTCAAATTTATGCATCTGTAAATTTTCTGACATAGGGACTTTCTCTTTTGCTAAAATTCCCCCTTAAATTCTAGGTGACACAATCTTCCTTGCTTAATCTTGAGTATGCAGCGTCCATCTACAAGCTGAGCAATGAAGAAACAGAAAGAGAAGGATCCCTTGGGTTTACTGGTTAGTCACTCAAAGGACATCAATGAACTCCAGAATTGATGAGAGATCCTACTATAGAACATGAGGATGGAAAATTTAAAAAACATTAAGTGTTGACCTCTGGCATCTACACCTCACCATACATGTACACACAAATAATGGATATTTATTGGCACCAAGGTTGAAAAATATGGAGTGTGGTGGCTATATCGCCTAGTTATGTGTGTTAATGTGACACAAGTTAGAGTCATCAAAGAGGAAGGAGCCTCAGTTGAGAAAACGCCACCATAAAATTCAGCTGTAAGGCCTTGTCTCAATCAGTATCAATAGGGGAGGGGCCAGCTCATGGTGGGTGGAGCCATCACTGTTTTTGGTGGTTCTGAGTTCTATAAGAAATCAGGCTGAGCAAGCCATGGGAAACAAACCAGTAAACAGAACCCTCCATGACCTTTGCATCAGCTCCTGTCTCCAAGCTTCAGCCTTGCTTGAGTTCTTGTTCCGAATTCCTTTAATGATGGTCTATGATCCTGACCAAATAAACCCTTCCTCCCTAACTTGGTTTTTGTTCATGGTGTTTCATCACAGCAATAAAACCCCAACTAACAGTGCCCTTGCAATGTTTTCACTTGTCTAGATAAGGCATGATGTCTAGAACCCTTCCTAAAGTCTTTCTCATGAGTTAGATTGGAAGACCATTCATTACGTTTTAAAGGCAGAAGTGAAGCAGCATCCACATGTTCTTTTCTAAGACCTGTCATGGTTTAGTTGTTCTAAAATAAAAAGGACCATGTTTTGTCCTGCAGGTCATTCACATGCTAAAGTTAGAGGCCATAGAAGCCTGATCCAGGCTCCAGGCCATTCTGGAGGATTGCAGTTGATGTGCATGGCTCACATTTGCATCCTCCATCACTGTTCTCATCTGGTCCTCTCAATCACTGTCCCTGCAAAGCCAAGACCTAGAGTTCAGACAACCTTATCCATAATACTTAATTAGGTCTCACACATTCTCTTACAAAACCCTTGTATGTCATACCATATAGGGTGTAGCCCATACACAATTCACGTATCACATATAATCTACAATGATTTTTAACAGAACATATATCACATGTCATTAATACCTTAATGATACTGCCTCTCTAACTGAATCCTGCCATACTACATTATATTTTTAAAAAGCCTACATCTCCATAAAATATAATTTACAGCCTAAGTTGGCGATTCGTTTGCCAAAGGAGGTTGTTTCCTGATTCTCATGTACATACATGACAATATAATAACTTTTCTACTTGTTTTTAAAATTGGTTGTAAGGCATTATTTCCATTTCAGCTTGCATTCCCATGTGTGGAGAAGTTCTGAAGCCATTTTCTAAACTGGGGGTTGTTGATATCATATCATCATTAATACAGCCAACTGGTTTTATATTTGATCATTTGCCATCAGGTTCTGTGGGAAACCAAGGACAATTGCAATAGTCTGCACTCTTTGGGAAGGAGGTTCTACAGAGCATCTCTTATCAACAGCCCAAGGAGAGGAATTTCACACCTGGCTCTGGGTTTTTTATTTGAGAAGTTCAGTTATGTATTTTCCTCTGAATGTTCTATTTATGTGAAAAAACACAATGAGAGGGTGGCATTTGTGACTTACCGATCCATTTTAACAGATAAAGGTCACAGTGTTTAGATGTGGAAGGGAGCTCTTTGGCATGAAACCCTGATGTGCTCTATCTTCTTACCTTCATGCTTCAACAAATGCTGTGTCTGTGCTCTTTGTAGAGGGCACACCACACTCAGATTCAAACCCCCTCACATGGTACTTTTGAGAAAGAACATACTGGCATCCAGCTGCTCACCACCTGCCATCCTCCACTTGAATTCAGACCACTGTGCTGAAAGCCATATACATTTAAAGAGTTCTGCGTGATGGCTACAAAAGCCATTTGAAAACAAATTGCCACATTATTGATGGTGAGCTTGGCAGTGCCTGCTGCTATTGGGACCCTGTCCTAAACTGCTTGTGCCTTGCCTCATTAATTTTGTTTCCTCACTGTGAGATTTAAAATACCAGTTAGAGTGAAGGAGACAAGTTTATTACACAGATGCTGAGACCCAGAATGCAGAGAGCCATCAGTCAACAGGGGCTCCTCCACTACTTCATCTACAAATATGCTTCTTCTGTATGGGAGAGGGTTCAATGGACTGTGTACAGTGATTTTCTGAACTGAATCAACTGGCACTGCTTTTAATGCGTGTTTAAATGAGCTATATTAAGATGACAGCCACAAGTGCTTCCGATGAACATTCAATTATCAAAATGAACCTACATTTTGCCATCCAATTGTATAATTATATTGTTGTGAAATGGGTTCTTAAAGGCTGTCAAGAATGTTCCCTAAATCAAAAGGAGCAATGGAGAGTATCATTAGTAAATATGAAAGGGATATGAGCATATGCATTACTTTAACCATGCTAGGTTACTTGATATACCTTTATGCATATTAGCTAATCTTTGCTGATTCCTATAAGCCTGTTCCATAGGAGTTTCATATAGCTTATGCTACTGTTAATTTCAACTGTTGACTTAAGCATATTAATATACAGCTTTAGGTGCATATGTGACAGTATTTCCAGAGAGAAGTTAAGTAAGAAAGAAAGGCCTACTCTGAATGTGAATGACACCATTCCATCTGAAAGGCTTGAATCATAAACTCCTAAAGAGAAGAGAAGGAGAAGGGCAGCCAAACACCAGCATTCTGTTTCCTGGTTGGCACCACAGCCTGAACCATTCCTGTGCCCAAGCATCCTCCACAATGATGCTCTGACCCCCTCCCCCTTTCCCATAAGCTACTTTGGTCAAATATCTATCTCAGCAATGAGAAGCATACTAAGATGAGGAATTTAAATTTTTTCTGAATCTTCCATTCTGAAGTTTTGTCATTGTTTCTCAAAATCTTAAGCTAAGCCGCTAAGAAGCAATAGTTCTCTACTCTAACTCTCTGTTTGTCCTCTTGTGTGTGAAGTCTCCACCTGCCTCCCCGCTTTTCACACACAAGGCCCAAGATAGAGTTCAAGGCCTCCATGAAGGACAGATGCCATTCATCTCCACACAACAGACAGTGTTGGTGTTTCTATTTTGTCTCTCTGCCCATATTTACAGACAGCTCAGTTTATCTGGAGACATATCAGTGGCAGAGAGCATGCTTAGCATGCTGCTACCTATAACTTGATCATCAACGTTAAAAGTTACTGAAGATTTCTGATGTTGAAAGAAATATATATAGCTCCTATCCATTGGTTTTTTAGAAAAGTTATAAACAGATTCAAGCAGTCTTTTCATTTTAAGTCATTATACCCTATCAATAGAGTTTCATATATGTTAATAAAATGGCTTCCAAAAACTCACACCTGTGGGTTTAAAACTACATCGCTGTAAACTACTTTGATGCTGCTTTATAGAGGTTTCCTTTTTCACCACGTCCCTCCATTTCTCCTACTTTGTCAAAGCCAAACCAACTCACAATTCCCTAATAAATTGTGGTTTACAGAAGATTTTTGAGCCCAAATGTCTTGAATATTAATTTTGCACTGTTATTTTGACTGTACTTGTCCTTTCAAAAGATTTCTAACCTCAAAATAACTCTATGGATTAGGAAAGAACTATATGGGATGGGATATAAGGGGTGATGCCCTTAAGAAGAGTTCAACGACTAAAACATTGAGTTCAGTCCTTGGCACTGATACTGGTTCTGTGTTCTGACTATGAAAATCAGTTCATATGTTTGAACCTAAGTAATTTACATTTGCACAGATTTAAAGTGAAGCTTTAAAAACGAAAGTCAAGCTACTTAAAGCCATCCTTAAATTGTCATTTACTCATTTTTTTAGCTTATCTAATATCTTTCTATTCTTCTTATAAATGTAACAAGTAGAAAATACAGTGAATGCATTATGAAAGGCTTGAAGCAATTCTTGCTTTCATCATTGATTTGTTGATCTCTCTAGTCACAGTTGCACTTGCAGGCAGGTGGACAATATGGATATTCTTTGAGCAGCACCGACTTACCCTGGAGCTTTTACCATTGATCAGCTTCCTGACAGGCTGCTGTGTCATGTGGTATAATTAGATGGTTCTAGGAGAGGAATGAGGCTGCATTTGAATTTGTGTTCTCAACAGCGAAGTTTCAAGCACTGTGCTGGAGCCTGGTTAATGCCTCTGTAATTAATATAATTCAAAGGACTCACATAGGTGCTATCATGTCCTTCCTATCAAACATGGTCAATAGTCCTCAATTACCAACACTGCCTTATCCTTGTGCTTCTTTATATCAGAAAGAAACAAAAATTTAGAGTGGAATCTTGCTGAGGTCATTTGCCAATCTCTGTCTATTGTCTATACATGCATGAGTTTATGGTGTGTGTTTGCACACAAATTCATGAGTGTGTGCATTTACATGTAGACCATGTGCACACAGACACATATGCTCATGTTTGGAAATAACCATAAGACAGTGAAAGAATGTTTGTAAAGACTGAGAGCAGTGGACCTAGCAATGAGAATGAGTAAAGCAGTTAGTCTTAGAGAATTAATTTTGGTGTGTCTTGTTCTACTACTAAGTTGTATTCATAGCAAGAAGCAACATCCAAAGTAGGGATAGCAATTCCCTTAGAATCAGAGAAAACTGAACAAAAGGCCAGCAGGGAAGGAGCCCATCGTATATCTGCCATAGGACAGGAGGATTTAACAGCGATAAATATTTTTACAGATCTCTGCTGTGCCTGACCTGATGTTGACACATCTAAGAACACAACAGCAAGACACAGATTGCATTCTTAATGACTAGACAGACTTACAAACACAAAGCTATTCCAGACAAAGAACATGTGGTATCTATTTGACTGTTACTTTTACCCTAATTTTAGAATAGTGAGCTTTAGTGAAGACAGCAAGTTGTATCATTTATTGTGATATTATAGAGCAGACCTAAGTGATAATTTTTCTTACCTTCTATCTAATGAAGTAACAGAACTCATTCCTTAGTATCCCCATAGGATTACATCCTGGCTCCCATTCAATTCATCAGTCTCTTGTGGATACAAAAACCACAGATGGCCGATGACCCTATAAAATGACATTATACTTGTATTTCATTAAGTATGTTTTGGTCATCTGCCTTATTCACAATACCTGATAAACATAAATATGTAATAGTTATAGCATTTAAGAGATAATAACACATATGTATTATTTGTTGATTTGGCAAAATCAACATATAGTGTATTCATTAATTCACTCGTTCAATCACTCATCCAGTTCTTTATTGGTATTTTCTGTCTGAATTTGGTTGAATCTAAAGAAGCAGACCCCACAGGTAAAGAAGCACGACTTTGCCAAGAGAATTCTCAAAGGAAATTTATGGGAATCATAGATGATTGCCTACATGAAAGACAATTCCCATGTTTAAGTTATATCCCTCAAGCTCACTGGGTGTGCTGAGAAGTGAGGCTCTGGATGTGAGTGACAAACCAAAGTGTCATTGCTGGCAGTGCCATGATCCTGCTGAAACCAGAGGGGAGAATATGCCTTTGCTTCCAGTGCTGTTTGCAATACCTGATTCATGTCTGCACTGCTGTTGTGTCTATCCCTATAGTAATAAAGCTGTCTTCTATAATTTCTTCAGTGTTATATTGGGTTTGAACTTTCTCCATTGTCCTTATCCTGACTACATTAAATCTGCAAGGTGTCTATCCACATATGTGGTGGCTTGAATAGGAATTGCCTCCTCAGACTCATATATTTGGATGCTTGTATATCAAGGAGTGTCAGTACTTGAGAGTGATTAGAAGGCATGACCTTTTTGGAGTAGGTGTAGCATTGTTGGAGGAAGTGTGTTACTAGGGTTGTACTCTGAAGTTACTGAAGTCCAAGACCGGCCCAGTGGTTTTCTCTTTCTGCTGCTTTCAGATCCAGATATAGAACTATCAGCCACTTCTCCATCACAGCTGTCTGAGTGTTACCCTGGTTCTTGCTGTGATGACCACAGACTAAATCTCTGAAACCATAAAGAAGACCACAATTAAATGTTTCCTTTATAAAAGTTGCTGTGGTCATGGTGTCTCCTCACAACAATAGAAAACTGGCTAAGATAACAATATGGTCATAGTCATAGGATTAGGGAATTCCAACTTGAAGATACTTTATATGCACATCCTTTTGGTGAGAAATGATTCATGTACCCCACTGCCACACTTCTGAATCCTCTTTCCAACAAGCCCCTTCAGCAGACAGTGCAATAAGAATGCAGGAGAATGTTCTCTATAGTCCTTGAAATCCCAAATCTCTTTGATCCCTTCACCAGAACTCAAATTAGTACTCTTAGTACAAACGTAACACATACTTGTCTCCATCAGAAGGCTCTGCTCTGTTGAGACTGGACTGTGGTCTCAGTACAAAGTCCTATTCACCATTTGTGAAAGACTGTACCAGTCTTGTCTTCCATTTCTGAATCACTGGAATAGATACATTTTGTAAAACATTGATACAGTTGAAACACAGGGTCAAGATACCATCCAAGTAAGAATACTCAAGAAAAGCCGTAGTGACACTCTTCCCTGTTTACAAAATTTTTCAGTGTGTGAATCTCTCTAGAAGAATTGAGTCTGTCCTAGGGTTTCTATCACTCTAATGAAACACCATAACAAAAGCAAGCTGTGGAGGAAAGGACTTATTTGGCTCACACATCATCATTGTAGTCAATCACTGAAGGAAGTCAGGACAGGAATTCAAATGGGGAGGAACTTGGAAGCAGGGGTTGATGCAAAGGATATGGAGGGATGCTTCTTACTGGCTTTTTCCCTAAGACTTGTTCAGCCTGCTTGCTTGTACAGCAAAGGACCACAAACCCACATACAGCACCAGCCACAATGGGCTTGGCCCTCCCCCATCAATCATTAATTAAGAAAATGTCCTGCAGCTGGATGTTTTCTCTTTTTTTTTTTTTTTTTTTGGATGTTTTCTCAATTGATGTTTCCTCCTTTCAGATGACTCTATCTTGTGTCAAATTGAAATAAAACTAGCCAGGACAGAGTCTAAATTGTTTTCCTATAATTCTATTCTCCTAGCTTGTGACACAGAAGTATTGCTCAGTGGGTGTGAAGATTCCATGTACCTAATTTGGAAATTTTTAATTTTCTATAGGGCTGATAACATTCAAGCTTTTCATTTAAGTGAATGGTGGGTACAGTAGGTCTGAGCAGCTACATACAAGCCTTTTCTGTTATCCGGGCAACACCGTATGATGCAGTCTGAAAATGAAAGAACAGAATGGAGATAATAACCAAGCTATTTGGAGGGATTCTCTAGGCATGGAGAGATCCTAGGAAGGAAACAAAAGCAGTGGATGAGAACAAGCAAAGGACTAAATTGGAAAGAAGACTTGGTGAGGAATGAATGGCAGGTGTCTCAGACTGAATCCAAAATAATAGAATTTGGAAATGGCATCTTTAAAGGTAATTAGACCACGAGACTGGGCCCCTTACAGAGGAATACTCTAGCATTTGCATTCTTTCTCATTTTGTACACTTAATGAGAACACCACAATAATGTCCTCAGTAGTAATAATGTTTTCTGTGCTAATCCACAGTTCAAGAGGTAGGCCATCACCTGAAACTAGATTCCTAGCACTGTAAACTTGGACTTCCCACCTTCTATAAATAAGAGGAGAAAAAAATATTGTTAAGCTAATAAGGCTGTTTTAACATTGCATGGTGATGTGAAAGCATATCTTAAAGCCTGGCTGTTTGTCTGCATATGTTAGACAGAGATACTAACCAAAATATAGTTTAAAAGCAAATATGCTTGTAAGAAAGATGACTGCTTTACATTCTGTGATGATGGAACTCTGAAGCACATAGGGAATGAAAAAATCATTCATGATAAATTATTAAGGATTTCTAAGAATATGGACACAAGACCATTCCCTGAAGTCTATACCAGTCAAACCCTGACAAATAAGTAGGATCAACATAGAAGGAAAGAAGGAAGTCAGTGGAATTCCAGTGGTTTAAGAATGTTGGCTCAGGAAGAAGTGAGCTGCTATTAGCAGTTGGCAATGTTCAGAAAAGTTTCAATCCTCATTCTGCTTCCAACCATCTTGAACCTGGTTTGTGCAATGGGAAACAGAGAGGACTGATTAATCTCTGATATTTCACTAAAATCCAAAAACATAAGATGATACACTTGACATCCCCGACACGGAAAATAGGATCTTTGAGTACTGTTTTGGCACCAGACTCAGCAACAGAATTTTCTAGATAACTGGAAACTAAATCAGCACCAGAGCATGGAATATAGAAAAGGTAGCCATTGGAGCTGTACTGACAAAAGAGGGGATCTGGAAATTCTTGGGTTCCAATATAAATCACTTGAAAAAGAGGATGCTGAAGTTGGAAGACTAAATTAATCAGGAAATGGGGATTCTCCATTCTCACTTTTATCTTCTAAAATATGATCGTTGATTACTGATGTAAGTTCATCAAGGAGTGACACAGACTCTTGAGAATTGCATTACTCAGTGTTCTCCAAAGGAATATAATCAGCACAACTTCTTTGGAGAATTAGTTGAGAGTTATAGAATTGACCGCATGATTATAGAGGCTGAAAAGCCCCATGGTTTGCAAGCTATAGAGCCAGAAAATCAAGAAAAACAACTCAACCTGAGTATGAAGGCTGAGAATAAGGAAGGCAGACATCTGAGGGCAGGAAGAGATGAATACTTTAAGACAGGAAGGGAAAGAGAGAACAAAAGAGTGGATCTGAAGGGAAGGAGAAGTGAGGAGGACCTGGAAGAAGTGGAGGGAGGGAAATTTTAGTCCGTATATATTAAATAAGAAAATAATCTCTTTTTAACAACTGAGGAATAAAGCAAATGTTTACCCTTAATCCAGTGGTTCTCAAACTTCCTAATGTTGTAACCCTTTACTGTGGTGACCCCAACTATAAAGCTATTTTTGATGCTACTTCAAAACTGTAATTTTGCTACTCTTACGAATCAGAATATAAATATCTGTTTTTCAATGGTCTCAGGCAATCCCCGTGAAAGAGTCCTATGACAACAAAAGAGCTATGACCTACAGGTTGAGAAACACTACTTTCAAGGGTTAGTTCAAAGGTTGCTTCTTCCAGGAAGTCACCCTGAAACATACCATGTTGCATTCACGCCTTACATTGTTGTGGTACTGAATGGTACCAGTCTTGTTCCTTGTTTTATGTGTATCCATAAATAAACTCTTCCTAAGTGGATTGTAACCTAAGGTTTTTTTGTTTTTTTGTTTTTGTTTTGTTTTTCATAGAATTCACTAGAATCCTGTTTGGCGAGTATTTTCCTAATCCATACCCAGAATAGTAATTTTTTAGTTTGGATTGCTAGGAACAGGAAAAAGGTGGAAAAGTTGATTATAGAATCTAGAATCATAATTGGGCAGAATCCTAGCACTAAAGCTGATATATGCTCTGAAGAGCACCTCACACAACCACATGTTTGACTTCTGCAGTTGCCACTACTTAACACCAGAAAAGGAAAGAGGTGTGCCCAAGAAGAAAGAAAAAACAATAAGCACAGACTCGTGGGCATAGTAACAGCAACAGCAACAACAACTGGTGGTGGCATGCCCATGTGGCTACTGCCCAAAGTCACAGTGAAAATTACATACTCAGAAGCTTCAAACTGAACTTCTACAACTGTAGCTACTCAAGTCTCTCTAAACAGACTCTCTAAAGCCATCTCAACCTGAAGCCCTCTGCCCTCCTGGCATAAGGTGCGAGGATGTCCCATTCACCAGGGTAGCCATCTCACACTATAGTCCATTTGGCTGTCAGACAAATAGAATAAAAAGTTTCTTTCTGGGGACCAAGAATCTACACTTGTGACAATCTTCTAAAGAATCACCATGAAACCCAATAGATAAGTATCAAAAATCACTTCTTCAGAGCAAGGACAGATGGCAGCCTGCATTTTACAGTCCTCAAGCTCAGCATGGCTCTATAGATGAGCACTCAATTTTATGAGCAGGATCACTAACTTTGAAACCCAACTAAGTGTAATTTTACAGCACGAAGATCTATATTTTAAAGTGTTCTACTCATGCATGTACATATTCTAAAGTTCTTCCATAAAATAACTGTAGACCTTGTCTTGCTTTTGTGGACATGTACACTATGATACCTCTATCTTGCCTCTTCTGCAAAGCCTAGCACATTTACTAGTTAGTCATTTAGATCAAGTTTCACAGCTCCTTCTTCAGTGCACAATGGAACACTCAAAATTAGAAAATAAAACAGGTTTTCATATGTGCACCAAACTTTAAAAGGCTGTGATGTTGCTGCTATGAGAGACTTACTTTACTCACCTTCAGGGAAACAAAACCCAGTTAAAATTAAAGCAAAGCCACTGTCATTGTCCTTCCCCTGAGTATAGGCTCGATGGTTGGGTACTCTGGCTTAACACACAAGACAATTCAAACTATGTTCACCTCACATATACATAACACCTAGGATGAAAATAGCTAATGAATCTAATAATTTGGGGACAAAAATTTAGTATCTATACAAACATTTTGAAGAGAAATTTAAAAGATATGTTTATTATTTATTTTGTTATGAATTAAGTAATTTACTTGACAATTTCACAAACATAATGACAATTTCACTCTACCCTCCTAATTTCTTCTATCTACTTCCTAACCTGTATCTCCCATCCTCCCGATCTGCGTTCCCTATAAACCTTTTCTTCACATTCATATCGATGTGCTACAACATAAATGTCAAGCAGTACCATTTCCACCTTTAAAGCTAGTTTGTAAGCCCCATCTTCTAATCATGGTTTTCCTAGCCAATCAAAACAACCCTGGTATCTACTGCTGAGGGATTTTTTTTTTTTTCTAAATGAGGGCAGTTGTTTTAATTGGATATTTTCTTTATTTACATTTCAAATGATATCCCCTTTCCCGGTCCCCACCCTCCAGAATCCCCCCCCTCCTGCTTCTGTGAGGTTTTTTTTCCCAACCCCCCTCCCCCACATTATCCTACACTGGAGCATCAAGCCTTCACAGGGCCAAGGGCCTTTCATCCCATTGATACCAGACAAGGTCCTCCTCTGCTACATATGCAGCTAGAGCCATGGGGCCCTCCATGTGTACTCTTTGGTTGGTGGTTTAGTCCCTGGGAGCTCCGAGGGGTCTGATTAGTTGATATTGTTCTTCGTCCTATGGAGTTCAAAACCCCTTCAGCTACTTCAGTCCTTTCTCTAACTCTACCATTGAGGACTCCATGATCAGTCCAATGGTTGGCTGAAAGCATCTGCCTGTATTTGTCTGTCTCTGGCAGAGCCTCTTAGGAGACAGTTATATCAGGCTCCTGTCGGCAAGCACTTCTTGGCATCCACAACAGTATCTGAGTTTGGTGACTATATATGGGATGGATCCCCATGTGGGGCAGTGTCTGGATGGCCTTTCCTTCAGTCTCTGTTCCACACGTTGTCTTGGTATTTACTTCTGTGAATATTTTGTTCCCTCTTCTAAAAAAGACAGAAGCACCCACACTTTGGTCTTCCTTCTTCTTGAGCTTCATATGGTCTGTGAATTGTATCTTAGGTATTCTGAGCTTTTGGGCGAATATCCACTTATCAGTGAGTGCACACCATGTGTGTTTATTTGTGATTGGGTTACCTCACTCAGGATGATATTTTCTGCTTCTGTCCATTTGCCTAAGAATTTCATGAAATCGTTGTTTTTAATAGCTGAGTAGTGCTCGATTGTATAAATGTACCACATTTTCTGTATCCATTCCTCTGTTGAAGTAAATTTGCGTTCTTTCCAGTTTCTGGCTATTATAAATAAGACTGCTTTGAACATAGTGTATCATGTGTCCTTATTATATGTTGGAGCATCTTTTGGGTATATGCCCAGGAATGGTATACTTGGGTCCTCAGATAGTACTATGTCTAATTTTCTGAGGAACTGCCAGAATGATTTCCAGAGTGGTTGTATCATCTTGCAATCCCACCATCAATGGAGGAGTGTTCCTCTTTCTTCACATCATCATCAGCATCTGCTGTCACCTGAGCTTTTGATCTTAGCCATTCTGACTGATGTGAGGTGGAATCTCAGGGTTATTTTGATTTGTATTTCCCTGATGAATAAGGGTGTTGAACATTTCTTTAGGTGCTTCTCAGTCATTCGGTATTCCAGTTGAGAAGTCTTTGTTTAACTTTTTAACCCATTTTTAATAGGGCTATTTGATTCTCTGAAGTCTAACTTCTTGAGTTCTTTATATATATTGGATATTAGCCCTCTATTGGATGTAGGATTAGTAAAGATCGTTTCCCAATCTGTTGGTTTCTATTTGGCCCTATTGACAGAAGTCCTTTGCCTTACAGAAGCTTTGCAATTTTATGAAGTCCCATTTCTCAATTCTTGATCTTAGAGCATAAGCCATTGATGTTCTATTCATGAAAATTTTCCGTGTGCCCATGTGTTTGAGATTATTCCCCCCCCTTTCTCTTCTATTAATTTTAGTGTATCTGGTTTTATGTGAAGGTCCTTGATCCATTTGGACTTGAGCTTTGTACAAGGAGATAAGAGTGGATCATTTCACATTCTTCTACATGCTGACCTTCAGTTGAACCAGCACCATTTGTTGAAAATGCTGGTTCTCCCCCCACCCCCCACTGGATGATCTTAGCTCCTATGATCAAGAGACCATAGGTGTGTGGGTTCATTTCTGGATCTTCAGTTCTATTCCATTGGTCTTCCAGCCCATCTCTGTACCAATACTGTATAGTTTTTACTCACCATTGCTCTGTGATACAGCTTGAGGTCAGGGATGGTGATTTCCTCAGAAGTTCTTTTATTGTTGAGAATAGTTTTGCTATCCTGCTGAAGGATATAAGCATCCAAAATATGGACTGCTTTACAGCTGATGAAGGTCTAGAAGGCTACGATGATTTTTACTATTCAAGAAACATATTTTTAGTGGTATTTGAAATGATTTTTGTCATTCCACTACTCCCACTTTCCTGTTAGAACTTTATCTTCATAGGCTTATTTTCATTAATCAATGTAAATTTTCATTTATTTTTATTTCATAGCAGATATCTATATATAAGTAACATCCATTCCTAATATGCATATTTTTTGCCTTTTTTATTAGATATTTTCTTTATTTAAATTTCAAATGCTATCCCAAAAGTTCCCTATACCCACCCCCTGCCCTGCTCCCCTACCCACCCACTCCCACTTCTTGATCCTGGTGGTCCCCTGTACTGGAGCATATAAAGTTTGCAATACCAAGGGATCTCTCTTCCCAGTGATGGCTGACTAGGACATCTTCTGCTGCACATGCTAGAAACACCAGCTCTGGGGGTACTGGTTATTTCATATAGTTGTTCCAACTATAGGGTTGCAGACCCCTTCAGCTCCTTGGGTTCTTTCTCTAGCTTCTCCACTGGGGGCCCTGTGTTCCATCCTATAGTGACTGTGAGCATCCACTTTTGTATTTGCCAGGAACTGGCATAGCCTCATACTAGATAGCTGTATCAGGGTCCCTTTAGCAAAATCTTGCTGGCATATGCAATAGTGTCTGGGTTTGGTTGCAATTTTATGAGGTCCCATTTGTCAATTCTTGATCTTACAGCACAAGCCATTGCTGTTCTGCTTAGGAATTTTCCCCCTGTGCCCATATCTTCAAGGCTTTTCCCCACTTTCTCCTCTATTAATTTCAGTGTCTCTGGTTTATGTGGAGGTCTTTGATTCACTTAGACTTGAGCTTTGGACAAGGTGATGAGAATGGATCAATTCGCATTCTTCTACATGATAAGTGCCAGTCGTGCCAGCACCATTTGTTAAAAATGTTGTCTTTTTTCCACGGGATGGTTTTAGCTCCCTTGTCAAAGATCAAGTGAGCATAGGTGTGTGGATTCATTTCTGGGTCTTCAATTCTATTCCATTGATCTACCTGTCTGTCATTGTACCAGTACCATGCAGTTTTTATCACAATTGCTCTGTAGTACAGCTTAATGTCAGGCATGGTGATTCCACCAGAGGTTCTTTTATTGTTGAGAATAGTTTTATGCATAAACATTTTAAGTTGAGTCTCTTATGCAATAAAGTATGCATGTTATCACATACAGAGTTCAGTTCAGAGTTTTGTAACAATAGTTACTATTAAAATGTTTTCCTTCAAATTGATCTTCTAAAAATTTTTAATCACTCTATAGCCATTGTATATAATGGTGGGTTTCATGAGAACATTTTTACTAAACTATATAATGTATTTTATCCTCTTATTTTCTCCCAATCATGTTAACCCCACTTACTACTTCCATACAGTATTACTTCTATCTTCATACCATGTCTTCTAAATGTGGCAAAGAATCTAAAGCCATGAAATTTCAATAATATGGTTGCCTAAATAAGAGCTAAAAATGAGAGCACACCAGTTGATATAAGCATGGATGAGATAAATCTTACAAGGTTCCATCTTTAGATCAAGAGTTATAAGAAGTTAATGGCTGCTGAGAGAGGCGAGAACAGTCTTCTTTAGCGATTAGCCCTGATAGGTTATCCAGTCCTAATAGAGCAGTCCTAAACACACACCTATGAGGCACACTAAATAAACCCAGATAGATAGATAGATGGATAGATACATAGATAGATAGATAGATAGATAGATAGATAGATAGATAGATAGAGATAGAGAGAGATATAGAGAGATATATAGAGATATACACACCTATATATGTATATATATAATTTGTGTATAACAGTAATAATTAAAGAATAAGAGATTATGAATTCAGAATGAGGATGAGAAGGACATGGGAGGGCTTGGAGGAATGGGAGGGAGGGAAATGATGTAAAATTGTACTCATATAGGAAATTCTCAAAAGAATACATTTAAATAAATAAAAATGACATTAAGATTCCATCTCCTGCTAAAATACTAGTATTAGTGAGATTTTATTGGTGCAGCTTCTTGGTAATTTATAGAAGACACTGTCTCACATAAGATGTCCTGGTCGTCTGGCTCTTATAATCTTTCCAGGACCTCTTCCACAATATTCCTTGGACCTTCAGTGTATGGATTATTTTGAAAATGTAATGATTATGGATAGGCAACACATTGTCAATTATTCTCTGCATTTTGCAGTCATGACTTTCTGTGATGTGCCCCATCTGTGAGTGTGGTAGTGGTAGAAATTATACTGGTTTAGGAGCCAGAAGGTTCTCTTCTCCTCAGTCAGACATGTAGCAACCAAAGACTTTCTCCAATTCTGTGAAATGTATCTTCACTCAATTCTTTCCTTTGCTGAAGAAACTTAAGATTTTGTGCAGATTTTGTGTATCATTTGTCAATTCCTTGATATTACTTCTTGAGGTATAGTATTACTATTCCCAAAGTCCTGAAATGACTTTTGCTGTGTTTTTCTCTAGAGTTTCAAGTATTACATAAATGTTTCTGATTCATTTTGAATTGTCTTTTATATAGGGTGAGAAATTCATTCTTCTATCTATGCATATCTAATTTTTACCGTATGCTTGTTGAAAAGTTGTCTTTTAACAAATATGTGTTTTTAGCACCTTTGTTAAAAACATCAGCTAGCTATAGCTGAATGATTTTATTCTTGGTTCTCCAGTCTATTCTGTTGATAAACACTTCTGCTTTCCTCCTAGGACCATTCTGGTTTTGTTTCTATTGCTGTGAAATATAACTTAACATTAGATATCATTATACCTCCTGTATTTTACCATTTGTTTGTTTCCTCACATCAGTGTCAAAAGTGACTTTCTTTAATTTAATGCCATTCCTTTCTTATTTTTCTTTGCTAATATTACTTGCAGCAACACCAAATTTTTTTGCCACAGGCTGCTCTGGTAATGGCAGAAAAGATCCACTGCTGAAAAAAATAAGGAGTTTGTGTTGCTAGGCAATAGCACCCCAAGAACATGTCATAAAGAGGAGAAGTCATTCAGCAGAATGAAGCCCTGAGATTAATTTAAGGAGAAACCAAATAACCTTGCCTCAAAAGCCCCAGGGATATTTTTGCATAAAACTCGATAGCCAGACAGCATCCAGAAGTTTGGCCGGATATTAAAGCATTCATTTCAAAGAACAGACCCATCATGAGCTTCACAACCTGGAAAAATTGTGACAAAAATTTACAAAGATGATTTTGATATTCCAAGGTGGGCTTTGGTTCTCTGTGATGTGAACAGTTTGCCCACTGTAGCCAGAAGTTCTCTAGATCCATGAGTAGGTAGAAACAAAAGGAATTCCCTCTTCACTATGTTCCTGACAGTCCATCCAGGGATAAAAAAAATGTAAGACCTCCATTAAGGAGTATGTTTTATCAGTCTTCTTTATTCTGTGTTTCCACATTTTATAATTTAGAAAATCATATATCTAAATAAAAAACATAGCAATGTACTAAACTAAAGTGCAAATTAAAAACAACCAATTATGGAACATAGAAAAGCATGTAAACCTCTGCCATACATACATAGCTCTGTGGAGATAGTTAATAAGTATATCTGCCATGCCATCTAAAGTCACGTTGCAACTGAGGTCACAGGTACTAAGAAGAATTTTCCTTCACTCCTGAACAGTGGCATGCTATCACCAAAAGTAAAGAAATGCAATAATGAGCAAAGGAAACATGAAAATATTTAATTAGGTTATTCAATATTTTTTATTAAATCACCATAAGCAATAACTATTAATATCAAACCCTTACATTGTGTGTGTGTCATAGAGAAATAATAAATAATTTTGTGTATTGATAATTAATGATGTAACCTCAAAATTATCATGCTTGTACTCTCGTTTTATAAATTTGTGCCTATACTTAACACCTATGGTGTCCATTTGTTTGGTTTAATGCAAGGTACAAAACTACTGTAGTAGTATTTACTTTAGATTTGATGTTTAAGTCAATAAAGGAGCTGCTGAGATGGCTCAGCAAGTAAGGACACTGGCCTCTCTACATCTTATGACCTTAATTCCATTCCTGGGACCCGCAGGATAAAAGGAAAAAACTGACTCCAGAAAATCATCCTCTGACATCCTCACATTTGTACACACACACACACACACACACACACACAGACACACACACACCACCCCCCCCCACACACACACAGTCACACAAATGCAATATAATTTTTAAAAGTCACTTTACAGGTAATAAATAGACATTTCAAAAGTGAACTACATTCAGGTCAATACAACATGTGAAAGCTTATCTATGTAGAGAGTAAGACAACTGGGATATGTTTTCATTTCCTTTAGTTTATAGAAAAGGAAGTGTTAAACAAAAATGGATTATCACTGAGTCTTTTTATCAATAGAGTTTACATAACAAGGCTCTCATCCTAGAATTTTGTTACAGTCTTACAATATGGTCTTATGACTTCTTTGAACATCTTTGAATATGAAATGCTTCTTCTTAGCATAGTGTATTTCCACATATTGAGTGCCATCTTCTTGACATGATCACTTTCAAGGTTGCCTGGTGGGATTTCTGGTACTGTTCTGTTTCAACTCTACCACCTTTGTAAGTACCGTGGAGTAAGCACATCGCCTCCCTGTTGTGGGGGTGATGCACAGCAAAGGTAGAATTTGTGCTTAGTAATGGTATTTGCTGTACTGCTACTCAACAACATCTCTCAACAAACACTCTTTTCTCAGTTTACCCAAATGTGGATGAAAAAATTCTGTTTTGAATTTCCTCAAAGATGTGACTTCTGGATTTATATATGGGAATAGCAGAGGTGTATAAACACATTGACACTTAACAACTCTAAGACCCGTGACAACCTACATCTTCCATATTCACATTTCTCATAATTAAAATGCAAATTAAGATGCTTCTTTGATTTCCTCTAAATGATTAAGGCGAAATGTGATGACAGTGTATTTAAGAACTTTAACTATAAAAAGCTGTGCCAACATGCTCTTAGCCTTACTGCTTTTTCCCTCTCTCTCTTACTAGGTATCCTGAGATCCTACTATTGTAACAAATGCTGTATGTTTGCCACCAGTATTTTGCACATTGTCTTATAGATAATTGGCGCCCAATTTAATAGTGTACCTAAACCCCATTGTTTTCACTTAAAAATCATGAAAAATATGTACTCACTATTTAAAATATAGTCTTTATTTATTAAATTCATTTTTAAAGAAATTTTAAATTATTCCTAAAATTAAAGATGTATTAATTTAGTACAATTTTTATGAAATAGATTAATTTTGAGATAAATATAAGTCTAGTGTGCACATTGTTAAGTATTAGATGTAACCTGTGTTTTGTAAGCGCTTTCATATAAATGTGTTCAGGGGAGGAGGGTTCATTATGAGTAACAAATGAATCTTTAGTAATTTACTCTTCAGAGCACTTAAGTTAAAAAAAAAAACAAAACAAAACTGGTCTTAGTTTTCTAAACTGTGAGATACTATTCCTAGAGAAATGTGAAAAATATTACCACTAAAGCCCAAAGCAATAAAGCAATAAGTTTATTTGTGCTATTTACAAAAGGAGAGCTGAAGGGTTCTTACAGGAAAATGGAGGACCCAAAGGTTAAGTGTTTCACTGAAAGCCTCAGTATAGTTACAACTTATAAAGGCTAGAACCATGAATCTCTTTGCATGACTTGCAGACAATTCAATAGGCTAGAAAGGATTGTCCTCAGCATTCCTGACTATTAATCTAACCTTAGGAAGAGAAGAATCCAGTGACTCTGGTAACTTTTAGGGACTTCCTTTAGAATTTCCTGAGTGGTAAATGAGTTTCTTGAGTCTTAACATGTTTCCCTATAGGATGGAATGTTTCAAGTCAACTCAAGAAAATTCCATGTGTTGCATTGTGTTTAAAGGAGTCTACACCTATTGGAGTCCCAGGACCTAAGCAGCAATTCTTTATGAACATAACTTTCTGTCAGAGGTTGACCAAATTGCCTCTTAATGCTGAAGAACTCAGCGTAGAAACCAAGGGACTTAAGGCAATTGAGCACATGAATTCAAACAGCATTCCAGGGCTCATTTTTATTGTTTCAGTTCCTTCGCTAGTTGACTTACAAGTTTACATTTCAGCAAGGAAGGTTGACTCACAGGCCAGCATGTTCTTGGTTACATAAAGTACAACAGTGGAAAAAACACAGAATTTTCAACAAATGGTGCTGGCTCAAGTGGCAGGTGGAATGTAGAAGAATGCAAATTGATCTACTCTTATCTCCTTGTACAAAGCTCAAGTCCAAGTGAATTAAGGACTGCCACATAAAATGAGATAGACTCAATCTATTAGAAAGTGGGAAAGAACCTTGAGCACAGGGGAAAATTTCCTGAACAGAATACTTATAGCTCAGGATCAAAGATTAACTATAGACAAATGGGACCTCATAAAATTGTAAAGCTTCTCTAAGGCAAAGAACACAGTCAACAGGACAAACGGCAACCTACAGATTGGAAAAAAATCTTTAACAACCCTACATCTGATGGAGGGCTAGTATCCAATATATACAAAGAACTCAAGAAGTTAGACCCCAAAGAACCAAATAACCTTTTTAAAAAATGGAGTACAGAGATAAACAAAGAATTCTCAACTGAGGAATACTGAATGGCTGAGAAGCACCTAAAAAAGAATGTTCAACATCCTTAATCATCAGAGAAATGCAAATCAAAACAACCTTGAGATTCCACCTCACACCAGTCAGAATGGCTAAGATCAAAAACTCAGGTGACAGCAGATGCTGGCGAGAATGTAGAGAAAGAGGAATACTTTTCCATTGCTGGTGAGATTGCAAGCTGGTACAACCACTTTAGAAATCATTCTGGCAGTTCCTCAGAAAATTAGACATAGTACTGGGCATATACGCAAAAGATGCTCCAACATATAATAAGGACACATGCTCCACTATGTTCATAGAAGACTTATCTATAATAGCCAGAAGCTGGAAAAAAAAGGTAGATGTCCCTCAGCAGAAGAATGGATATAGAAAATGTGGTACATTTACACAGTGGAGCACTACTCACCAATTAAAAAACAATGATTTCATGAAATTCTTAGGCAAACGGATGAAAGTAGAAAATATCCTGAGTGAGGTGAACCAGTAACAAAAGAGCAGACATGGTATGTATTCACTGAAAGTGGATATTAGGAAAAATTTAGGAATACACACGATACAACTCACAGAACATATGCATCTCAAGAAGGAAGACCAAAGTGTGGGTGTTTCATTCCTACTTAGAATTGGGAACAAAATAATCAGGGAAGGTAGAGAGCGTGATGGAGTTGGGTAGGAGAGAGGAGGGGGGAAGGAAAGGAAGGACAGGATCACATGTGAGAGGAGGGGAGAAATACAGAGGGTCAGGAAATTGAGTGGAGGTGTGTAGCAATGAGGGATGAGAAACTGGGGATAGCCATTAGAAAGTTCCAGATGACAAGAAAGCAAGAGGCTCTCCTGACCCAACAGGGAGAACACTAGCTGAATTACATAACAAAGGGGAAAGAGAACTTTTAGAGACCATATCCAGAGGTTAGGCCCTACCCTGGTTGAGGGATGGGGCCATCCACCCCCTCAAAAATATTAACCCAGAATTGCTCCTGTCTAAAGGAAATACAGGGATAAAGAGTGGAGCAGAGACTGATAAAAGGGCATCCAGAGACTGTCCCACCTGGGAATCCATCCCATCTGCAGACACTAAACCCAGACACTATTGCTGATGCTAAGAAGCACTTGCTGACAGGATCCTGGTATGACTGTTGCCTAAGTGGCTCTGTCAGAGCCTGACCAATACAGATGCAGATGTTTGAAGCCAACTGTTGGGCTGAGCATGGGGGCTCCAATGGAGGGGTTAGGAGGACTGAAGAAGCTGAGTGTTTGCAACCCCATAGGAAGAACAATAATATCAACCAACCAGATGACCGTCCCCCTCCAGAGCTCCCAGGGACTAAATCACCAACCAAAGAGTACACATGGAGGGACCCATGGCTTCAGATGCATATGTAGCAGAGGATTGTCTTATCTGGCATCAGTGGGAGGGGAGGCCTATGGTTCTGTGGAGGCCTAATGCTCTAGCACAGCAGAATGTTAGGGCAGTGAGGTAGAAGTGGGTAAGTGGATGGGGAGCTCCCTTAAAGAGCAAATGGTCAGGGGATAGGATAGGGGTTTTGCAGAGGGAAAACCGAGAAGGGGGAGGGTAACATTTGTAATGTAAATAAATAAAATAAGCAATAAAAATAAATAAGGTTTCCTTACAAGTAAATAATTTACTTGAAAATAACTTATTGTAGAAAACCTGAGTCTTGATCCCGGCACCTTCCCCTCCAGAGGAGAGGTGTCCACACATGAGGGCTCTGCTGGAGCAGGTTGGGGAGCCATCTTGGGTTCCAGATCCCTCAGAGACTAGTCTGAGTAGGTGAGAGTGCAGCCTACAGAAACAACACAGCTTCTGGGACAGACCTTCCTTCGGGCTCCAGACATCTGGGCAACTTTCCCACCAGAGGAGAGGTGTCCACACATGAGGGCTCTGCTGGAGCAGGTGGGGGAGCCATCTTGGGTCCTGGATCCCTCAGAGACTAGACTGTGCAAGTGAGAGTGCAGAATACAACTGTTCCACAGCTTCTGGGACAGGCCCTGTTTTGGGCCTTCATCTTCAGACAGGAGGCAGAACCAAACGCCAGATATCTGTTCACCTTCCATGCAAGAGGAGAGCTTGCCTGCAGAGAATACTCTGACCACTGAGACTCGGGACAGAGCTAGACTCCCAGGTCTGCTGAAAAAGGCGAACAGAATCACAGGAGGAACAAACTCCAACCAGAGACAACTATAAAAACTAACTCCACCTCCTTGAGTTCTTTATATATATTGGATATTAGTCCCCTATCCGATTTGGGATAGGTAAATATCCTTTCCCAATCTGTTGGTGGCCTTTTTGTCTTATTAACGGTGTCTTTTGCTTTGCAGAAGCTTTGCAATTTTATGAGGTCCCATTTATCGATTCTTGATTTTACAGCACAAGCCATTGCTGTTCTATTCAGGAATTTTTCCCCTGTACCCATATATTCAAGGCTTTTCCCCACTTTCTCCTCTATAAGTTTCAGTGTCTCTGGTTTTATGTGGAGTTCCTTAATCCACTTAGATTTGACCTTAGTACAAGGAGATAGAAATGGATCAATTCGCATTCTTCTACATGATAACCGCCAGTTGTGCCAGCACCATTTTTGAAAATGCTGTCTTTTTTCCACTGGATGGTTTTAGCTCCCTTGTCAAAGATCAAGTGACCATAGGTGTGTGGATTCATCTCTGGGTCTTCAATTCTGTTCCATTGGTCTACTTGTCTGTCACTATACCAGTACCATGGAGTTTTGATCACAATTGCTCTGTAGTACAGTTTTAGGTCCGGCATGGTGATTCCACCAGAGGTTCTTTTATCCTTGAGAAGAGTTTTTGCTATCCTCGGTTTTTTGTTATTCCAGATGAATCTGCCGATTGCCCTTTCTAATTCGTTGAAGAATTGAGTTGGAATTTTGATGGGGATTGCATTGAATCTGTAGATTGCTTTTGGCAAGATAGCCATTTTTACTATATTAATCCTGTCACCCCATAAGCATGGGAGATCTTTCCATCTTCTGAGATCTTCTTTAATTTCTTTCTTTAGAGACTTGAAGTTCTTATCATACAGATCTTTCACTTCCTTAGTTAGACTCACGCCAAGGTATTTTATATTATTTGTGACTATTGAGAAGGGTGTTGTTTCCCTAATTTCTTTCTCAGCCTGTTTATCCTTTGTGTACAGAAAGGCCATTGACTTGTTTGAGTTAATTTTATATCCAGCTACTTCATTGAAGCTGTTTATCAGGCTTAGGAGTTCTCTGGTGGAATTTTTAGGGTCACTTATATATACTATCATATCATCTGCAAAAAGTGATATTTTGACTTCTTCCTTTCCAATTTGTATCCCCTTGATCTCCTTTTGTTGTTTAATTGCTCTGGCTAGGACTTCAAGTACAATGTTGAATAGGTAGGGCGAAAGTGGACAGCCTTGTCTAATCCCTGATTTTAGTGGGATTGCTTCCAGCTTCTCACCATTTACTTTGATGTTGGCTATTGGTTTGCTGTAGATTTCTTTTATCATGTTTAGGTATGGGCCTTGAATTCCTGATCTTTCCAAGACTTTTATCATGAATGGGTGTTGGATTTTGTCAAATGCTTTCTCAGCATCTAACGAGATGATCATGTGGTTTTTGTCTTTGAGTTTGTTTATATACTGGATTACATTGATGGATTTCCGTATATTGAACCATCCCTGCATCCCTGGGATGAAACCTACTTGGTCAGGATGGATGATTGTTTTGATGTGTTCTTGGATTCGGTTAGCAAGAACTTTATTGAGGATTTTTGCATCGATATCCATAAGGGAAATTGGTCTGAAGTTCTCTATCTTTGTTGGGTCTCTTTGTGGTTTAGGTATCAGAGTAATTGTGGCTTCATAGAATGAGTTGGGTAGAGTAAATGGGGCTCAGAGCTGAACAAAGAATTCTCATCTGAGGAATACCGAATGGCAGAGAAGCACATGAAAAAATGTTCAACATCCTTAATCATCAGGGAAATGCAAATCAAAACAACACTGAGATTCCACTTCACTCCAGTCAGAATGGCTAAGATCAAAAACTCAGGTGACAGCAGATGCTGGCGAGGATGTGGAGAAAGGAGAACACTCCTCCATTTTTGGTGGGATTGCAAGCTTGTACAACCACTCTGGAAATCAGTCTGGTGGTTCCTCAGAAAATTGGACATAGTACTACCGGAGGATCCTGCAATACCTCTCCTGGGCATATATCCAGAAGATGTCCCAACCGGTAAGAAGAACACATGCTCCACTATGTTCATAGCAGCCTTGTTTATAATAGCCAGAAGCTGGAAAGAACCCAGATGTCCCTCAACAGAGGAATGGATACAGAAAATGTGGTACATTTACACAATGGAATCCTACTCAGCTATTAAAAAATGAATTTATGAAATTCCTAGGCAAATGGATGGACCTGGAGGGTATCATTCTGAGTGAAGTAACCCAATCACAAAGGAACTCGCACAATATGTACTCACTGATAAGTGGATATTAGCCCAGAAACTTAGGATACCCACGATATAAGATACAACTTGCCAAATGCATGAAATTCAAGAAGAACGAAGACCAAAGTGTGGATACTTTACCCTTTCTTAGAAATGGGAACAAAACACCCATGGAAGGAGTTACAGAGACAAAATTTGGAGCTGTGACAAAAGGATGGACCATCTAGTGATTGCCATATGCAGGGATCCATCCCATAATCAGCTTCCAAATGCTGACACCATTGCATACACTAGCAAGATTTTGCTGAAAGGACCCAGATATAGCTCTCTCTTGGGAGACTATGCCGGGGCCTAGCAAACACAGAAGTGGATGATCACAGTCAGCTATTGGATGGATCACAGGGCCCCCAATGGAGGAGCTAGAGAAAGTAGCCAAGGAGCTAAAGGGATCTGCAACCCTATAGGTGGAACAACATTATGAACTAACCAGTACCCTGGAGCTCTTAACTCTAGCTGCATATGTATCAAAAGATGGCCTAGTTGGCCATCACTGCAAAGAGAGGCCCATTGGACTTGCAAACTTTATATGCCCCAGTACAGGGGAACACCAGGGCCAAAAAGGGGGAGTGGGTGGGTAGGGAATTCGGGTGGGTGGGTATGGGGGACCTTTGGGATAGCATTGAAAATGTAAATGAGGAAAATACCTAATTAAAAAAAAAACTAACTCCAGAGATTACCAGATGATGAAAGGCAAACTTAAGAATCTTACTAACAGAAACCAAGAGGACTCACCATCATCAGAACTTAGCACTTACACCCCAACCTGTCCTGGGTACCCCAACACACCGGAAAAGCAAGACTCAGATTTAAAATCATATCTTATGATGCTGGTAGAGGACATCAAGAAGGGCCTTAATAACTCACTTAAAGAAATACAGAACACTGCTAAAGAGGTAGAAGTCCTTAAAGAAATATAGGAAAACACAACCGAACAGGTGATGGAATTGAACAAAACCATCTAAGGCCTAAAAAGGGAAGTAGAAACAATAAAAAAAACCTAGAATGAGACAATGCTGGACATAGAAACCCTAGGAAAAAAATCTGGAAACATAGATGGGAGCATCAAAAACAGAATAGAAGAGATGGAAGAGAGAATCTCAGGGGAAGAAGATTCCATAGAGAACATGGGCACAACAATCAAAGAAAATGCATAACATATAAAGGCAGGCCTATTTGAATTACACTAGACTTCTCAACAGGGACTATGCAAGCCAGAAGATCCTGGACAGATGTTATGCAGACCCTAAGAGAACACAAATGCCAACACAGACTACTATACCCAGCAAACCTCTCAATTACCATAGATGGAGAAATCAGAGTATTCCATGATAAAACCAAATTCACACAATATCTTTCCATGAATCCAGCCCTTCAAAGTCTAAAAAAGGGAAAATACCAACACAAGGACAGAAATTATACCCTAGAAAAGGCAAGAAATTAATCCTTGAACAAACCTAAAAGAAGACAGCTGCAAGAACAGAATCCCAACTTTAACAACAAAAATGACAGGAAGCAACAATTACTTTTCTTTAATTTCTCTAAACATCAATGGACTCAATTCCCCCAATAAAAAGACATAGACTAATAGACTGGCTACACAAACAGGACCAAACATTTTGCTGCTTATAGGAAACCCACCTCAGGGAAAAGGACAGACACTACCTCAGAGTAAAAGGCTGGAAAACAATTTTCCAAGCAAATGATCCAAATAAACAAGCTAGAGTAGCCATTTTAATATCGAATAAAATTGACTTCCAACCCAAGGTTATCAAAAAAGACAAGAAGGGGCACTTCATACACATCAAAGGTAAAATCTACCAAAATGAGCTCTCAATTCTGAATGTCTAGCTCCAAATACAAGGGCAGCCAAATTCATTAAAGAAACTTTAGTAAAGCTCAAAGAACACATTACACTTCACACAATAATAGTGGGAGACTTCAACACCCCATTTTCATCAATGGACAGATCCTGGAAATAGAAACTAAACAGAGACACATGGACACTAACAGAAGTTATGAAACAAATGGATTTAACAGATATCTACAGAACATTTTATCCTAAAACAAAAGGATATACCTTCTTCTAAGCATCACATGGTACCTCCTCCCGAGTTGAGCATATAATTGGTCCCAAAACAGGCCTCAAAAGATACAAAAATATTGAAATTATCCCATGCATCTTATCTGATCACCATGGACGAAGGCTGACCTTCAATAACAACATAAATAATGAAAAGCCAACATTCACGTAGAAACTGAACAACACTCTACTCAATGATTCCTTGGTCAAGGATGAAATAATGAAAGAAATCAAAGACTTTTTAGACTATAATGAAAATGAAGCCAAAATATACCCAAACTTTTGGGACACAATGAAGGCGGTCCTAAGAGGAAACCCATAGCTCTGAGTGCCTCCAAAAAGAAACTAGAGAGAGCATAAACTAGCAGACTGACAGCACACCTAGAAGCTCTAGAACTAAAGGAAGCAAATTCACCCAAGAGGAGTAGATGGCAGGAAATAATCAAACTCAGGGCTGAAATCAACCAAGTGGAAACAAAGAACTATTCAAAGAATCAACCAAACCAGGAGCTGGTTCTTTGAGAAAATAAAAAAGATAGACACACCCTTAGCCAGACTCACTACAGGGCACAGGGACAGCATCCTAATTAACAAAATCAGAAATGAAAAAGAGACATAACAATGGAACCTGAGGAAATCCAGAACATCATCAGATCCTACTACAAAAGGCTATACTCAACGAAACTAGAAAACCTGGATGAAATGGACAACTTCCTAGACAGATACCAGGTACCAAAGTTAAATCAGGATCAGATTAATGATCTAAACAGTCCCATTTCCCCTAAAGAAATAGAAGCAGTCAATAGTCTCACAACAACAACAACAACAAAAAGCCCAGGACTGGATGGGTTTAGTGCAAAGCTCTATCAGACCTCCAAATAAGACCTAATTCCAACTCTTCTAAACTATTCCACAAAATAGAAACAGATAATACTCTACCCAATTCATTCTATAAAACCACAATTACTCTGATACCTAAACCACACAAAGATCCAACAAAGAAAGAGAACTTTAGACCAATTTCCCTTAAGAATATCAATGCAAAAATACTCAATAAAAATCCTTGCAAACTGAATCCAAGAACACATCAAAATGGTTGAACAAGTAGGCTTCATTCCAGAGATGCAAGGATGGTTTAATATACGGAAATCCATCAACGTAATCCACTATATAAACAAACTCAATGGCAAAAACCACATGATCATTTTGTTAGATGCTGAGAAACATTTGACAAAATCCAACACACTTCATGATAAAAGTCTTCGAAAGATCAGGAATTCAAGGCCCATACCTAAACATAATAAAAGCAATATATAGCAAACCAGTATTCAACATCAAACTAAATGGAGAGAAGCTGGAAGCAATCTCACTAAAATCAAGCACTAGACAAGGCTGCTCACTTTCTACCTACCTATTCAATATAGTAATTGAAGTTATAGCCAGAGCAATTTGACAACAAATGAAGATCAAGGGGATACAAATTGAAAAGGAAGAAATCAAAATATCACAATTTGCAGATGATATCATAGTATATATAAGTGACCCTAAAAATTCCACCAGAGAACTTCTAAACCTGATAAATAGCTTCAGTGCTGTAGCTGGATATAAAATTAACCAAATAAATCAATTGACTTTCTCTACACAAATGATAAAAGGACTGAGAAAAAAATTAGAGAAACAACACCCTTCACAATAGTCACAAATAATATAAAATACCTTGGTGTGACTCTAACTAAGGAAGTGAAAGATCTGTATGATAAGAACTTCAATCTCTGAAGAAAGAAATTGAAGAAGAACTCAGAAGATGGAAAGATCTCCCATGCTTATGGGGTGACAGGATTAATATAGTAAAAATGACTATCATGACGAAAGCAATCTACAGATTCAATGCAATCCCCATCAAAATTCCAACTCAATTCTTCAACGAATGAGAAAGGGTAATTTTGTAAATTCATCTGGAAAAATAAAAATCATAGGATAGCAAAAACTCTTCTCAACAATAAAAGAACCTCTGGTGGAATCACCATGCCTGACATTAAGCTGTACTACAGAGCAATTGTCATAAGAACTGCATGGTACTGGTACAGTGACAGACAGGTAGATCAATGGAATAGAACTGAAGACCCAGAAGTGAATCCACACACCTATGGTCACTTGGTTTTTGACAATGGAGCTAAAACCATCCCGTGAAAAAAAATGACAGCATTTTCAACAAATGGTGCTGGCACAACTGGTGGTTATCATGGAGAAGAATGTGAACTGATTCATTCTTATCTCCTTGTAAAAAGCTCAAGTCTAAGTAAATGAACATCCTCCACATAAGACCAGAGACACTGAAATTAATAGAGGAGAAAGTAGGAAAAGCCTTGAAGATATGGGCACAAGGGAAAATTTCTTAAACAGAACAGCAATGGCTTGTGCTGTAAGATCAAGAATTAACAAATGGGATCTCATAGAATTGCAAAGCTTCTGTAAGGCAAAAGACACTGTCAATAAGACAAAAAGGCCACCAACAGATTGGGAAGGATTTATACCAATACTAAATCTGATAGGGGACTAATATCCATTATATACAAAGAGCTCAAGAAGCTGGACTCCAGAAATTCAAATAACCCCATTATAAATGGGGTTCAGAGCTAAACAAAGAATTCTCAACTGAGGAATACCAAATGGCTGAGAAGCACCTGAATGTTGAATCAAAACTACCTTGAGATTCCACCTCACACCAATCAGAATGACTAAGATAAAAAATTCAGGTGACAGCAGATGCTGGCGAGGATGGGGAGAAAGAGGACCACTCCTCCACTGCTCGTGGGATTGCAAGCTGGTACAACCTCTCTGGAAGTCAGTCTGGAGGTTCCTCAGAAAATTGGACATAGTACTACTGGAAGATCCAGCAATACCTCTCCTGGACATATACCCAGAAGAAGTCCCAACTGGTAATAAGAACAGATACTTCACTATGTTCATAGCAGCCTTATTTATAATAGCCAGAAGCTGGAAAGAGCCCAGATGTCCCTCAACAGAAGAATGGATACAGAAAATGTGGTACATTTACACAATGGAGTACTACTCAGCTATTAAAAACAATGAATTTATGAAATTCTTGGGCAAATGGATGAATCTGGAGGATATCATCCTTAGTGAGGTAACCCAATCTCAAAAGAAGTCATTAGCTATGCACTCACTGATAAGTGGATATTAGCCCAGAAACATAGAACACCCAAGATACAATTTTCAAAACACAAGAAAATCAAGAAGAGGGAAGACCAATGGGTGGATACTTCATTCCTCCTTAGAATAGGGAACAAAAGGAAAGGAGTTACAGAGACAAAGTTTGGTGCTGAGACGAAAGGATGGAGTATCCAGAGACTACCCCACCCAGGGGTCCATCCCATAATCAGCCACCAAACCCAGACACTATTGCATATGCCAGAAAGGTTTTGCTGAAGGGACCCTGTTATAGCTGTCTCGTATGAGGATATGTATTTGTCAATGCCTGGCAAATACAGAAGTGGATGATCACAGTCATTTATAAGATGGAACACAGGGCCCCCAATGGAGAACCTAGAGAAAGTACCCAAGGAGCTGAAGGGGTCTGCAACCCTATAGGTGGAACATCAATATGAACTAACCAGTACCCCCAGAGCTCATATCTCTAGCTGCATATGTAACAGAAGATGGCCTAGTCGTCCATCACTGGGAAGAGAGGCCCCTTGGTATTGCAAACTTTATATGCCCCAGTACAGGGGAACACCAGGGCCAAGAAGCAGGAGTGGGTGGGTAGGGGATCAGGGCAAGGGGAGGGTATAGGGAACTTTCAGGATAGCATTTGAAATGTATATAAAGAAAATATCTAATAAAAAAAAAAGAACAAAGAAGATAAAAAAAAAGAAAAGAAAACCCGAGTCTTGGTATTAAACTATCTCTGTATATACTTGAAAAGGTAAGACCTGCAAAACATGCTTAGTAGCAAAGAACTTTAAGCTACATTCATAAAGTTTTAATAAAATATTTTCCTAAATGTGAGTTGAATAAAGACACCAATAGAGTGTGGTGCACTAAGGAAAGCCTACCCTAAGCCTCAAACCTCCACAAATAACTACAGTCAACTAAGAATTTCTGAAAGTGATGGAAACAGTCTTCCCAGGAAAGAATAACGTACTTGTTACCCAGTGCCACATGGTGATCTCTGAAATCACACAAATGAGAAACATTGTACAGACTGAGCAGCTTAAATGAATGTTATATATTTGTATCTATACTTATATCTACATCTCCATCAACAATTAATGAGAAAAGTTAATTATATGATAATCTCAAAAGATAATAAACTTTAAAAAATATTGGTAGAAAACTAGATGCTATCTTTTTCTAAAAAATGACAATTTTTGCTGAAATATCAGTCTTTGTTAAAAGGATTTTCTTATACTGGAATTATCTTCTTTGAAACAAATTCATTGTCATCTTCTTAAATCAGCTTCCTGTGATTCATACTGTCTTCTATGTTATAAGGTCTTTGATTGCTTAACTTAGTCCTTTTTATTGCCAGCCCTAAGTATTTTGCTATAATGATGTCACTTTTCTATTTGCCTTTAAAGTAGTTTAATTATAATTCTTGTTAAGGGAATATTGTTTCACAGTGACCTATGATTCTATTTGATTAAATTATTTAAATACATTTTTGACAAAAATATCCAAATCAATTTTTAAATTAAGTCATTTTGACCTTTGACTATGTGTTCAAGAGCATTTCTCCCCTAGAACAATAAATCGGGACAAGAAACCATGGCTTAGAAACCCATTGGCTCCAGGAGTGAAGTAATTACAAGTAATTTGAGATATATATAATCAAACTGCCCACTATATTTCTATTTCTGTAGCCACAGATTAGTGCAGCTTTCAAACCTCAGCAAAGAAGTTCCTTTGTGAATGGACAACAGCTAATGTAGAAACATACAATTGGTCAAAGTACAAAGAATAAGTGTATGTGGGCCCTCACTCACAAATGAGATATCTGCATCAAACGCCTTCTACTAAGCTTCTGGGACCACTGGGGGAGTGGGTTCAGAAAGCCTGTAAGAGCCAGTTGGTAGATAACTAAAACAAATGTTTTCTAAACACAATAAAGGACATCTTTACTCATGAACTTATTACAGCTGTGATTGCTTGTCCAAGATCTATACCAGATCAAGCCACTCAACATTCAAGCATGGAGGGGGGGGTAACTCATTAGCCCCCACCCCTAGTTGAGAAGCTATTGACTTTTGCTAACTTAGGGGGAATGAGCATCAGTTTTCTTTAAGGATATGGTCTCTAGTAGGTAAAATATGCTTCAGTGGAGGGTCCTAGGCCTAAAACTTGAACTCAATGAGTTGAAAAAAAAAATTCCAGCTCTATCAAGGCAGAAAAAGGGGAAAGTGAATCTCTTTGAATTCAAGTTCAGCCTATTCTATGTGCTGAGACTCTGCCTGAAAGGACAACCAATTCAAAAGCAAAACAAAACATAAAGAAATAAACTAAAAGAAAACATGAAATAAAGACATGAAGTTGAGATGGTATGGAGAATGAAAGTACGTCTAGGAAGTGTAAGATATGAATATGATCAATATATACTTAATATATTTATGAAATTATCAGAGAATTAATTAAAAGACTATTTTAGATTCCAATATATTTATTTCTGTCAGAGGCCTATACTTAGGAATATTTGGTACCTTGCTGTAGCACTATTTTTGTAGAGTCTAGAAACTAAGAAATAGGTCCCAAGGAGCAAGTCCTTGTGGTCATACTATCCCTGGCTACTTTCTAAGGAAATATTGAACAGAGTTTCAAATAATTCTCAAATAGTACTTACTCTTCCATCTACATTCTTGTTCAGGTTATTTAAAAATCCTTTAAAAACAACAAAAGCTACTGGCAAACTTATTTTCCAGTTAGGCAAAAATGTTTATTTGATAGTACATAAAATTCAGAAAAGATGGTATTTGGTCCCTTTTAGCTCAAAATGGATGCTTCAGATTCATTTTAAATTGAAAGAATGATTGTTTCAGTACAGGAAATGTTTCAATGACAAAGGAAAATTGCAGTGACACACTTTCACCAGAAAGAAAACATAATTTTCATTTTCTCCCTTTGTAAAATTTTAAGACAATGAATTGAAAAATGGTTTAAAAGCCATTTGTAATTTACTCAAAATTAGACTTTGATGTCACTTTTCTGGGCTATTATAGCATTCAACCTGAGGAAAACATGGCACTTTCAATTGGTTAAAGTTAGATATTACAGCGCCTTAAAAATAGAGTCTGCATTCATTTATCCCAGCTTAGTTTAGCTATTAATTTTGTATTAGCTCCCTGAGAATATGAATATGAAACTCATGAAATTATATTGGTTGAATGCCATTTACATAATTTTCATTACTGATAATTACTTGAACAAGAAAAAATTAATTTGAAAATGAATGCTTGAACAATGTGTATATTTTAAAATTTATATGGGTAAATACACATTAAAACATTTTGTAAAATTATAATTTTAATCATAAGAAGCTACATTCAATTTTTATAGACTAAAAGACCTGCCATTTCTGATGAGTATTCAGATGTTTAAAGAATAAACAAAAATGTATTTTAATTGTTTTATAAACAAAGATAGAGCACATTTCCTCATGATTGTTTGGTTTATTGCCTCTTGAAAGAGAAAATTAAAAATAAACTTTTATATTTTGCAATTATTTGAATTGTGAACTTTCAAACATTCCAATTAATATTGCATTAAAATGTAGATAAATTATTATAAGAATGGGAACAGCCAATAGAGCTAATATATTTTGTTAATACTTATAGTCATTATACATTAATTCATCCTGTAAAATTAGTTAATGTATATAAATGAGTAGTTCATGGGTTCCATGTTAAGCAAAGTAAATTTGTTCAATACCAAATGACAATTTCAATCACAATATTATTTTAAAATTCAATGAAAAGATAACTCTGCTAAAATACTTCAGTTCATAACTAGACTAAGAAACAAACAAGTAGTCACAAGAGCTAAATCAAAATAATGCCATAGAGAAGTAGGAGGATTGATAGATCCGTCTCTAGGCCAGGTTCACAGTCATTTAAAGACTATTAGACAAGATTCCCAAGGCTTTTAGGCAGCACTAACCCTCAATGCACATCTAATCATAACTGGTAGGAATAGTAGAACAAGGGGAGATAAAAAGGGTTTAGGCTCTTCTGTGATAAACTCCAATCACAGCATCTAGAAAATAGACCATGAAAGTCAATTGTATTGAAATTGATTTCATCTTGGAATTAAAATACACCCATGTGGCAGTTTATTCTTCACTTCATTTGTCTCAGGGATTATCAATATTTGTATCCAAACATTTGGATTCTTCATGGAACTGAGGATGGTAGAATCAGAAGGAGAGTAGGATAAAGATAGAGAGGTCAGGATGATTTTTGAGTGGACCATCTCTAGTTTACTGAATTGTGAACAATTTTTAAATTGCTTATTTAACATAAGTGACAGCCTATGTTAGACTCTAACATGTAATATCTAAGGATGTGACTACATTTGGAAATGGGGCCCTAATAGTCAAGCAGGGCTGTTAAGGTAGACCCTGCTCAAATATGACAGAATCCTTATAAGTAAAGGAAACTTTGGGTACATAGGGAGACATCAATAATGCATGCAGAGAAAAGGCCCTATAAGGACACAGCAAAGCACTAACATTGGAGAAAAGTGAAGCTTCCAGACGTCTTCATCTTAGATGTCCTGACTCCAGCACTGTTAGCTTATAAGCGGCTATTATGAACTGTAGACAGACTAATACATCACCAGATTGCTTTCAGATTTTTTTATATCTGCAGTAGTTTATTTGCTTAATGTCCCTTATTCAGATCATGGCCCAAAAAGGCAGCAAAGTCTCTTCTTTTATCAATGTGGACTTAATGTCTAATCTTCCAGAAATCAGAGACTTAGGCTTCTTTTTTTTCATTATTAAATATTTTAAATGTACTATGTATTCTTACAGAGTAATATCTGACTGTAGGTAGAATGAAGGACATTTTCACAGGATATTAATTATCCTAGTAAAAATATGATACAGCAGATACTTAGTGAGGAATTTCAACATGTCATAGATAACAATGAAAATTCTCTCCAGAATCCAGACCAACTATAGGCTTATAAAGGAGCACACATCCACAGCCAAGGTCTGATATTTTGTCATCTTTTCAGCAAGCAGCACATTTTTGGCCTCTTAGGCTATACATACCTTAAGGATGACATAAAGTGAGCCTTTATCTCCTGATCTAGGAAAGAATGGAGCTAAAGATAAACAATTACATGAGAAGAATAAAATATCCTTTCTCCCATTATACCCAAAATAATTTGAGTGTACTCATAGTACCAGCAGTTACATATAAATATTAATATAAAGATACTTATTTCACAATGTAAATGATGAGCACTCAAGTAGCCTTTATCCCACCTGTACAACATCATGTAGGAAGTTCTATATGAGGTCAAAAGTGTCAAGAAAACTAATTACCAACAGAAGAGATATCAACATGAGCTAATTAAAAGTTTAAATGCAGTCTTATGTGAGTGTATTTAAATATAATACACTAAATCTCTACAAATGTAGATAAAACTTCAAGGTCATGGCTCTGTTTCAACTTTATTTTTTACTTTGCTTTGCTTTCATTTCCACAGTTATTTCCCAGACAATGAATTCTGACATTTGTACAAAATAAAGAGTTCAGGCACTGAAGAAATAAAATGATGTTCCAAAAGAGTTTCCAAGCAATGTACATTCTGTAACATTTGAGGTTTTATGGTGAATATACTAGAGGAGACACTGATGTCATTATTCCACAACCATTTACTAAAATGTAAATAAAAGAAATAGACTCTAATTGCTGTCATTTTTTAGCTTCATACTGATCTATCCTTCCCTCTATGAACAGTTACCTGGAAACCATGTCTGCCCCATGCTTTGATGATGCTATGTGGAGTTCTAGAGCTGACTCCACAGCTCTATGCTTATGATACTCTGGGGCCTGGGATTCTGTTAGTGGAACAGTGGACCTGACACAGCAGATGCACGTTTGGAAATCACAGCTGGAAATCCTGTGGAGAACAAATTTAAGCTGAAAAGTGGCAGCAAACCATTTCATGCCCTTCCAAAAACAAAATTATATTCTTTTACTATCTCAACAACTTTGAACGTATATTGAAATACATAGCAAAAGTAGTTTGCTTTAGAGTCAATGATACTCAATGATAGTTTAGCTATATTTTTAGAAAAAAATTAAAATAAATTTGCTATTTTGATAACAAACCAATACCAAGTTTTATTATGTTGTTGGCATCAAGCCCAAGCCACAGGATGTGAAGGACTGAATATAATTGCATCCAGCCTTGGAGGATAGGCTCTGAAAGGAGGGCAGGACTGGAAGGAAATGGAAGACCCCTTTTAAGCATTTGTGGAGGACACATGGGGAAGTAGTAGTGAGGTTTTGAACATGAAATGTTTCCACAGGCCTGATCTGTGGCTGCAAAAGCTATTTTTGGAAGCTCTGGAAACTTTCATGGATAGGACACTGCTGTATTGGAGAGCACAGACATTGAAGAGATCTTGCTCCTCCCCTTTGCTGACTTTCTTTTCACTTCTTGGCTGCTTGAAGGTGACACGTATTGTATCTTCTGCCTAAAGGTCAGATTTCCCACACACCCCAGGCATAATCAAGAGATATTACCATGGACTGAGTGCTGCTAGACCTTGCATTGGAACAGATCTTCCCTCCTAGAAATTATTTCTATTAGGTATCTGCCACATTGAGTTTTTAAAGATATTGCCTATATTTCCACTAGGATGGGAATTCACAAATTTGATTCCTACTTCTTGAAATAAGACTAAGTCCAAGATTTCTACTGGCTCTGAAGACAGGGAATCTTAGACTGTATCTTATTTAAGAGCATCCCCTCTTGAATGAAATGTGCAGTCTATCATATTAACACCAGAGGGAAAAAAGAGGCATTTCATCAATATTTAAGAACATTTTCTAAGTGTCCTTTGTTCTTGCTTGTGACAAGAGACTAGTATGAGATAGTGGCATAGCAAATATGGTTTATGAAAAAACTTCCTCATATTCTGCAGCAATCATTGGTAATTTTCTAACATAATTTAAAATCTTAATGAGAAATGATTTAAAGCAGAAATTTCTTTTGATTCTGATCATTACCTATGCAACCTGTTAAGGATCATATGCATGATATTAGTTCTTAATGGTTTGTTTCTAGATGGGCCTCGTACTGAAGTTTCATTCTTTTATTAAATCTAGGAAGCTGGTCCATGTGAAAGGGGCTATTGTTCCCTGATAATTACCCAGCTGCTCTCTTCATGGCTTGCCTCTCTGCCATGTTCAGCAATTTAAAGTTTTTTTTTTCTTTAAATAGGAACAGTAAATAAATGCAGGTGGGAAATTTCTAAATATAAAATTGTTTTGTTTGTAACTTAGAAACATAATTTGTATACAACCTTAGTACTTCTATCCAGCATTGATGAAAATGTGGCCAGGCATTTCAATCTTTGCTTTTGCAAGAACCGAAGAGACTGTTCTTCTCTTTTTATAGTAACAACAGATAATTTAAGAGTTAATATGCTTTTCTATCCTAGGACTAAAACCTGAAAAGAGAGGTGTATATTAGAGGAAAAGGCAAAACTACTATATGAAGCCATGGGGAATGCACTAAAAATACCCCTCACCAATAATTCACAAAGAGAATTAGTTGCCAGATGGTTTCAGTGCCATTCCAAAATGTATATACTGAACTCCAAGCTTCAGTATGATCACCTTAGGAGGGGGAGTGTTTGGGATATTAGGTTGTGAGTGTGAGATTGGTGCCTTTATAAAAAGAAGCCAGGGCATGTGGTCACTTTCTTTGTGCCCTGTAATAATAAAACAAGAGTAAGCTGTCTCCAAGCCAGAAGAGGGGCCAACATCAGAGCACAACCATGCTGTGCCCAGATCCCAACTTCTCCCATCAAGAACCATGAGGTATACAGTTCTCAGATTCACAGTCACCTAGTTTCTGGTACTTTGTTACAGTAGCTTAAACTGTCAAACCATGCCCCATAAAACATTTTTGTTTTTCTTTATAAAGTTCTTGATGAGAAATAGAGCTAGATAGTAGTTAAAACAGAATAAAGAAGAATACAAGAAAGGTGATAGCATAACATTTGGCTCAATTTTGAACACAGCAAGGTTCATAAAAAATTGGTATTCAAGGGAGTTAGCAGGGTAATTGTGAAGCAGAGACATTCAAAATTTGGGGGATTCTGGCAACATTTTCTAACAAGTTTCTTCCTGAAGTCAGGTTAGAGTGATCATGTCATGTGGGTGATGACAGGGAGGAGAGACCTGCTCTGATATCAAGTGATCAAACATTGAAGGGAAAAATGACTTGAGCAGAGCTCCTTGATAAACTTTATCTCACAAGGAATAACACAGAGACGAAGGTGCAAGAACCTTACAAAGTTTGGTTCAGGCTTCTTTCTTAGCCTAGCAAAGGGGAAATACTCCACTTCTTTTTTTCAACAATGAAGTTCATGTACCACTTTCATTAGTGTCTGATTGAAAGGAAATAAAACTTGAGACATGTGATTCATGTAATTTATGTCAAATAGCCCAAAGAGTTGTTTGTGAGCTTTGAAACCTGGGGCTGAGAACATAGCAGAACAGGCCAGGTCATGCCCGGGCAGGCCCGTCGTTACATGTCCTGACTGGCCTAGTGCCTCCCTATCTCCCGCCCTTCTGACAGTCTGTTGATGTTTAAATGGACCAATCATGTAAAACCGCGCCAATTCCTCCCCCAGCCCCACCCCTTTTCTATAAAAGTCCCTAGCTTCCAAGCCTCGGGGTCGAAACCACTGTCTCCTGTGTGAGATACGTTTCGAACCGGAGCTCCGCCATTATGACTCCACCATGTGGTCGACACCTCTGTCTCCTGCGGGAGATATGTGTCGGCCTGGAGCTCCGTCATTAAACTACCTCATGCTTTTACATCAAGATGGTCGTCTGTTCGTGATTCTTGGGTGCACGCCGAACAGAAATTGAGTGGGGGTTTCCCCACTAGGTTCTTTCATTTGGAGGTCCCACCAAGATCTGCGTGACACCCAGGAACCCCGAAAGACCCCTGGGAGGTACGTTTGTTTGTGTGCGTCTTACATGTTGTCTGTTGTCTAAGTGTGGCACCGCTGAATTTGTGTCTTAAAATTTGTGTCTTGGTTTGTGAATTTGTGTCTTGGTTTAGTGTCTTAGTTTGTAAATTTGCGTTTTGGTTTATAAATTTGTGTCTTGGTTTTAGGGTTCCGAGATCGTGGGTTCGAGTCCCACCTCGTGCCTTGGTTTTAGGGTTATGAGATCGTGGGTTCGAGTCCCACCTCGTGCCTTGGTTTTAGGGTTATGAGATCGTGGGTTCGAGTCCCACCTCGTGCCTTGGTTTTAGGGTTGCGAGATCATGGGTTCGAGTCCCACCTTGTGCCTTGGTTTTAGGGTTTTTTTAGGGTTTCGAGATCGTGGGTTTGAGTCCCACCTCGTGCCTTGGTTTTCTGGTTACGAGATCGTGGGTTCGAGTCCCACCTCATGCCTTGGTTTTCTGGTTACGAGATCGTGGGTTCGAGTCCCACCTCGTGCCTTGGTTTTAGGGTTCCGAGATCGTGGGTTCGAGTCCCACCTTCATGCCTTGGTTTTCCGGTTACAAGATCGTGGGTTTGAGTCCCACCTTGTGCCTTAGTTTTACATCTGGCAGAGTGAGAAACGAGTGTGCTTAGATACTGGTGTCTTTTATTCTCTGTTGCTGTCTTGTTTTTGTGTTGCTTTCTTGTTTTTGTTTATGGTTTTCGTCATGAGACAGACTGTGTGTGTGGTGCCAACTGTGGACTTGGACTGACATTAGGACAGAATTTGTCAGTGATAGTTAAGAAAAACAACTCGGCGCACATCCCTGGCTGCACGCAGCCGCAGGACCAGGACCGGACTGAGAACTTCTGGCTTTGGTGACGGCGGCGGCAGCAGCAGCAGCAGCAGCAGCAGCAGCAGCAGCAGCACCGTGCACTGGCCGAGGCGAGGTGTCACGTGAAAAACTGTGGCCCGGGGGGAACACTGATGTGGAGGTTTCCCCGGGATGCCCACTCCACCACCAACATACATTTCACCACCTGAGGGATGGGTAAAAAAAGAAAAGAAAGAGGGGCAAGGCCCACAGGGCCCTCGTCAGCCCCTCCTGGCTTCCTAGGGCCGCCTTCCCCTGCTCCCTGAGTTGGCCCGGCACAGCCAGCTGTGGAAGCTGCCTTCCCTTCCCTGCCCCACGTGTTTTCTCTTCTAGGGCGGCCCTGCCCTAAGCTGCTAACCTGCGAGAGAGACATCTGTCCACTTAAAAACTTCTTTCCCAGGTAAGGAGCACCTAGGAGTCTAATCACTAGGCTCTGACAAATGGGTATAGAGGTCTAGAAAAAGGTGAGCTTAGACTGTAAGGAAGAGCACAGCTTCAGCAGACTCAGGAGAGATAGATGACAGTGAAAATAGAGATAAAAGAGATTAGAGAGGTCCGAGATGAGAGAGATACCCCAAATAAAAAATATTTAGAGTAGAACCAGTAAGTAAGAGGCAGAGAAGGTGTATTACAAGGAGAGAGAGAGAGAGAAAGAAAGAGAGAGAGGCAAGAGGCAAAAAAAAAAAAAAAAAAAAAGAAGAAGAAGACAAGAGGGATCATAGACAAAAGAGAAATTTGACTAGAATCTTGGCCACAGTGATAGGAGAGAAAGAAAAAGACAAGATCTAGACAAGAAATCTGGGCAACAGAAGACCGAGCCTCAGCTAAAAAGGCTCAGCTGTGTCAGATTGAAGTTACTTATTTGGGATACATCCTTCAAGACAGGAAGTAGTGGCTAAAGAAAGCCAGAAAAAAGACTGTAACTCAGATCCCCACCCCAACTACACCAAGACAAGTAAGAAAATTCTTGGGCACCGCTGGTTTCTGCAGGCTCTAAATACCTGGGTTAACGACCTTAGCTGCCCATTGTACCCCCTAACCAAGGAAGGAGAAGTGTTTGTGTGGACCCCAGATAACCAGAAAGCCTTTAGAAAAATGAAAAAGGCCCTACTGATAGCCAGCCTTTGCCTGACCTAACCAAGCCTTTCGCTCTTTATGTGGAAGAGAGATCACGGGTCGCCAGAGGAATCCTTACTCAGACTTTGAGACTTTAAAAAGGCCAGTGGCTTACCTATCCAAGAAGTTACACCCTGTTGCCAGCGGGTGGTTTTCTTGCCTGCCAGTGGGTGGTTTTCTTGCCTGATGGATGATGCCCAACGCTCCTGTGACACATCAGAACTTTTTGTTGACTGAACGAGTGACGCGTTTGCTCCACCTGCTGTCCTCAACCTCACTACCCTACTGCCTGAGACTTCACCTACTCATCACTGCGCTGACATTCTGGCAGAAGAAACTGGTACTCAAAATGATCTGAAGGATCAGATCAGCCTTGGCCTGAGAGTTCAAGCTGGTACACCGATGGCAGTAGCCTCGTGGTTGAAGGACTGAGACGACCAATGTGATAGCTAAGAAGATCCTAAAAGAAATCTTTCCAAGGTAATGGACCTGCCTTTGTTGCCCAGGTAAATCAGGGACTGGCCAAGATATTAGAGATTGGTTAAAAGTTACATTGTGCATACAGGCTCCAAAGCTCAGGACGGGTAAAAAAGATAAATAAAATTCTGAAAGAGACTGGTGCAGACTTGGTGCTCCTTCCCATGCCCAATTTAGAACTAGAAATACTCCCTTTTGATTCAGCCTTACTCTTTTTAAGATCCTTTATGGGGCTCCCATGTCCATCACTGTCTTAAATGATGTGTTTAAACCTACATGTTGTTGTAATAATAATCTGTATGCTAAGTTAAAAGGCTTACAGGTGGTGCAGAAAGAAGGCTGGTCACAATTGGCTACAGTGAACGAGCCGGGTACCACAAAAGACATCTCACCAGTTGCAGCCAGAGATCTGATCCACATACACCTACATCATGCCCAGACCCTCAAGCCTCACTAAAAGGGTCCCTGCCTAGTTCTGTTTACCATCCCTTCTTATTCTGTTGACTTCTGTTCTCCATATAGAGATATAGATTTCTAAAATTCTAAGATTAGAATTACTTAGTAGAAGAAGAGGGGAATGAAAGGAAATAAAACTTGAGACATGTGATTCATGTAATTTATGTCAAATAGCCCAAAGAGTTGTTTGTGAGCTTTGAAACCTGGGGCTGAGAACATAGCAGAACAGGCCAGGTCATGCCCGGGCAGGCCCATCGTTACGTGTCCTGACTGGCCTAGTGCCTCCCTATCTCCCGCCCTTCTGACAGTCTGTTGATGTTTAAATGGACCAATCATGTAAAACCGCGCCAATTCCTCCCCCAGCCCCACCCCTTTTCTATAAAAGTCCCTAGCTTCCAAGCCTCGGGGTCGAAACCACTGTCTCCTGTGTGAGATACGCTTCGAACCGGAGCTCCGCCATTATGACTCCACCATGTGGTCGACACCTCTGTCTCCTGCGGGAGATATGTGTCGGCCTGGAGCTCCGTCATTAAACTACCTCATGCTTTTACATCAAGATGGTCATCTGTTTGTGATTCTTGGGTGCGCGCCGAACAGAAATTGAGTGGGGGTTTTCCCACTAGGTTCTTTCATGATCACTTTAAGAATCTGATTGGGTCCCCAGTTCTCCGTAGTGACCTGGATGCTATCTGCTCACCCTGCCTGTTTCCATTAAGAATCCCTGATATTCCTAACATTTTTGACTACTAATTTCTACTCCCAATTTCTAGACTATAAATTTCCAGTTGCTTGTGCTAAATTTGAACTTGAAGTAAATTCTACTCTGTCACTGAAAAACCCCACTGCCATGGTCCTGTATTCATCACAGTGATCGAAATGATGTCATTCTTTTTCTCATTTCTTAAAAATTCAGTTTTATTTATGTGGATTTCTGTGTACACTGTGTATGCACAAGTGCTGACAGAGGGCAGAAGAGCATTGAATCCCCTGGAGCTGGAGTTACAGGTAATTACAACTCACCCAACATGAGTGCTAGGAACAAAACTTTCATCCTTTCGAAGAACAGCAAATTTCTTAACCACTGACTTAGCTCTCTGGCCTTTGAATAAAGTCATCCTTATTAACAATTATTATAGAATACTTTTTTTTCTTTAACAATATCTCTGTTAGACTTTTGATAATTTTCAAAGACTGTGAAAAGTAGCTTGAAAGAGGAAGGATTTATTTGGCTCATAGTTTTGAAGACCTCACTCTAGGGTCACTTAGTTCTATTGCTTCTCGGGTCATGCTTAATGAAGTGGCTGAGGATTATAGCAAGGAGCATAGGGTGGAACATAGTGGCTCACTTCATGGCAGATGAATGATAGAGTGTTTAAAAACAAAGAACTGAGACCAAGACATACCAGTCAAAGACACAACCCAAGTGACATTCTCTCTCACACAACCCTATTCCTCTACAGTCCATATGGCTATCAACTTTCTAATGTACTAATCTATTAACAAACTCTACTGATGATGAAGTTTCCCAATTCCATGATTCAATTACAACTCAAAAGCCTACCAGCTGGCAACCAAATCTTTAACACATGAGCCTTTCATGGATATTTTTTATATTCAAACTATAATGATGATACATAAAGTAATTTTCCCAGGGACTTTATTTCAGGTGAGAAGATTCAACTCACTTCTAAATTCATGAAATAAATAAAACAGGACAACTCTTCATATAGAGACTAGCAAATGGGTGGAGGTTTCAATTTTGGTTCCAATTAAAAGTTTAAAAAATGTGAATATGATTTATAATGAAACAATTATAGCCTGTGTATGAGAGTAACCAAGTAAGAAATGAATGTTCACATGCTAATTTAAAACTTTCAGTATTGTTTCCCTTCACGGAGCAGAGTCCACCTAATACTAAATAGAGTTTATCCATACTAAAACAAACTTGACTCCTTTGGAATTAACCTCTGCTGAGTAGATTGCACCTGGATGCCCGCTAAGCAGAGTACTAAGAGAATGAATAAAGGCAATCATCTTGGACCAGCTATTGCATACTTACTCCAAGGTATGTAGAAATAGAGAGGTCTTTCTAAGATTCTACCTCATGTAGGAAAAATATCCAGTAAAATTCCCAAGGAGTTTCACACAAATTTCACATGAAGGGTCAGCAGGCTCTTGCCTTTACTTTCATTTCTGCTGGTACACAATTATTCAATCTTATAATATATAAGTCTTATATCAGGCTTAATATATTTACCTTTAATCAATGAGGCAAGTTCAGCTCACCTACTCTATATCCACTCACGCTGTGTATTCAGATCAGAAAATCAAAATACACATTAAAACCATGGAATTGATCTGGTCAGCTTCCCCACAACTTCCCTTTCTGATCTGTGATATTTCCTTCATTTCATATTTTATTTGAGAAATAACTTGTCCTTTTGTGCAAAATGGACCAAAATTAAAATCCCAGGTCCAGTGTCTACAAGCCATGTAATCAGAGACAAATTACTTTGGGAGCTTTGCTTGCCTCATCTATGGTACTGGGATCATCTAGGTCGACCCTGGGCAGCATGTATGAAGCACCTAGCAACATGTGCATTCCACAGAGTCAAGAGCTCCAGGGCTCAGCTTCATCCTTGTAGCTCTATGACTCCTGCTTAAAAAAAAACCTCACTAATTAAACTAGTCCCAAAGAACTGTATGTTAGGTGGTGACTTCTGAGGTATTCCCAGGAACCAGATACTTGCATTAACTTAGTCACAAAATGTATCTGATAAAAATAATAAAAACTTGAGAGTATTTCCTAAAATATTAGAAAAGCAAAATGTATCCAAGGTCTTCGGCTTCTGCTGAAATTTCAAATGTTTGAATATGGTTAATAGGGTTTCTCTCAACTTCCAGCAAACTAGAGGAGCCACCAACAAAAACAAGCTAACGCCAGCTTTGATGATTCCACTCTGGCTCTGTTGTGGTCATTCTCTCTCCCTGTGCTTTTATTTTCACTTCATGGGATTAACTTTCCTCTTCACAGCATTCATGGGCTTGTTTCCTGTTGAATGCCTCACCGAAGGCTCAGGTACTTGGCTAGTAGAGGAAAAGTCATGAGTCTCTGTGGAGTTACATGAGATTCAAGTAAAAATTAAAATATATTTGCATCTATTAAAATAACTAAAGCTAGGGAGATGGCTCATTTGATAAAGAGCACCAAGCCCAGTAACCTGTGACCCATCCCTGGACCCCACCTGGTGTAAGGAAGGTGGATTCCTACAAGTTGTTTTTGACTTCTAAATGTGCACTATGGTATGTGCACAATACACACACATAAATGAATGAATAGATAGATAGATAGATAGATAGATAGATAGATAGATAGATAGATAGATAGATAGATAAATGTAAAATAAGTGCACCATACCAAAAACATACTCTTGAACATAATTTTGATATTATGAAGTGGTGCCCTTATCATTCATACTTAATTATTTTGAGTTTTCATTTCTATACTACATAATTACTATAATTTTAAATATATAATTCTTCCTTAGGAGAATGGGAAAAGAAAAGCACATATAAATAAAAATAAAGATATTTTCTATGGTAAAGCTAAACAACATCTTCTAGTATTCCAACCTAGGAGGGAAGAACCAAGTTCAGTACGGAAGCCCTCTAGTAATTTTCTTTTATTCCTGGGAGGGCTCTTCTAGATGTGAGTCTTTTGGCTTGCTCCTCTGCTCTGTGCATTGTACCCACAGCATTGTACATGGACCACCTTTATCCAATCTGTAATTTGGGAAAAAAATAAAACCAAACCCGAGCTGTGCCTGGTACTCAGGTCTCATGAGGAAGCCTCCTGTGCTCCAATTCCAGATGAACACAGATTACTAATATGCATATTCTGAGCTCTTGATATTGAGCTTTCAAAGACTCCAAGGATGGCTGTCATGGTGAATGTTCCCAGAAACCCAGAACTAACCAGTAAAATAAAAAATTGATCCACTCATAGCTGCAAGGGTAAATGAGCCCAGCAGGGTAAAAAAGGAATAGGCTTTGTCTTTTTTTATCTTTACTAAGTTCAGTTGGGAGCCAAACAGAGGAAATTCAGACATAACTATGGTCTTAGTTAGAGTTGCATTCCTGTGAAGAGAGACCATGAGCAATGCAGCTCTTTTAAAGGAAAACATGTAATTGGGGCTAGCTTACAGTTCAGTTCATTTTCATTATGGCAGGAAGCATGACAGTGTGCAGGTAAACATGGTGTTGGAGGAGCTGAGAGTTCTACACTTTGATATGCAACCAAAGGAGACTGCATGCCTCACTGACCAAAGCCTAAGCATATGTAACCTCAAAAACACAACTCATCATCCCCACAGTGACACACTTCCTCCAACAAGGATACACTTACTTTAAAAAGGCCATAACTCCTAACATTGCCACTTTCTATGGCTAAGCTTTCAAACACAAGAGTCTCGTGCCCATTCAAACCACCACAATTACTAAAGTACTAAAACAACCATATCTATGATAAATTCTAACAAGATTCTTCAGGTTAGTGTAAATTGGACATCTACTATCATAAAAGTTCAAGTCTCATGGCTGCTCAGAGACCTCTAACAGATTCAAGGGGCAGTGCCAGAGTTTGTGGGATACAGACCACCTCTTGTTCATGCTTGAGTAGGAGTCTTCAGAAGGGAGGTCTCAGTGCCTCCCCAGTACCTTCTATAAGCAGCATATGAGCTAAGTTTCTGTCACTTTGCTTCCCCCCTCTGGTGATGTTACTCTGGCAGTCCCTCCTCAAATGACTTCCCTGAGCCTTCCATCCTGCAAAAGTCACTTCTGCCCATACCAGGTCTGTTTTCTATACTCCAACTAGAGGGGAAGGCATGGACTTGGTAAAGGATGGGCATATTCTTCACTCACTTCGCAAGTTTGGGGCTACAATGAGACTAGGTTTCAAAAACAAAAACAAAAACAAAAGAAATGGAAAGGAGAGGAGGGGTAGGGGACAAAGGGGAAAGGACAGGGAAAGAAACACTAGAGGGAAGGAGAAGGAACAAAATGGGGAAGAGGGAAACAAAGAGGGATGGAAAGGTAGAAAGTTAAACTCTGTTCGATGCAGGAGTACACCATCTCTAATCTCTTGACCTTCTTTCTTCACCATTTTCATTTCTCTTGTAAAATGCCATGCATCTGCTTTCATCAAGAAAGGAAAATATCAACCAACAGCACAGCATGCAAGTCACTAGATTATTCTGTGTAAGTACCTGAAGCCACAGTGGCTGCAGGTCAAAGGAATAGAGATGTAAGCAGAGAGCTCCGCATGAAGGATTTTAGTGTTTCCATCTTCCAGGAGGGTCAGGATGTTGCTGAAATGTTCACCCATGCTCTGCTTGGCATCAATCTAGACAAGTTCTTGATCATTAGCACTTCTGGTTAAGAGGAAGGTTTTCACCTAGCAGGAAGGAAGTCCTCCATCAACATGCCTGAAGCATTTGATTATCTCAGTAAGACTAGTTCCCTTCACAGGCCTGCTGAGCGTCAGCCAGCTGCTACAGAAGGCTGTAAATTGATATTTTGATTACAAGCCCCTGTACTTTTCCAGCCCAGTGCAATTTGGGCTGAAGCTTTGCTTTATAATGCTGTCATTCTTTCCACAAACTCAGCATTCACTCTATTCTGCCCTATAAAATACAAGCTACCTTCTGCACTTAGAACTCAAGAAATATTAATTATTGCTACAAGGGCCCATAACCGGACAGGCTGTCTGTGTTTCCTTTTATAAACTGAATTTCACTCATCTATTTAACTATAAGAGAAAGGCGGGTAAAATGTTGTTAAATGTTCAGAAAGAAACATCACCCTATTTTTTTTAAGTCTCAGAAAGCATCCTCAGTTTCTAGCAACAGAGCACATATCTTTTTGTTTAACTGTAAAAGCAGAAAGTGAAGCAAAAAGGGATGGGAGTACAGGAAGACTGTAAGATAAAAAAGATAGCAAATGTGTGAATAAGGCAGGATTCTAAAGACTTTTACACAATTAAATTAAAATAATTTAGGGCCTAGCAAACACAGAAGTGGATGATCACAGTCAGCTATTGGATGGGTCACACGGCCCCTAATGGAGGAGCTAGAGAAATTACCCAAGGAGCTAAAGGGAACTGCAACCCTATAGGTGGAACAACAATATGAACTAACCAGTACCTGGGAGCTCTTGTCTTTAGCTGCATATGTATCAAAAGATGGCCTAGTCGGCCATCACTGCAAAGAGAGGCCCATTGGACTTGCAAACTTTATATGCCCCAGTACAGGGGAACGCCAGGGCCAAAAAGGGGGAGTGGGTGGGTAGGGGATTGGGGGAGTGGGTATGGGGGACCTTTGGGGATAGCATTGAAAATGTAAACGAGGAAAATACCTAATAAAAAAAAATTAAAATAATTTAGCTATTGTACATATGTAATTGAAGGTAATTCACTGAGAGGAGAAAAATAACAGTAAAATGAAGTAAAATAATTGCAATTGAAACTTCTAGTCTTTCAAGTAGTCTCCATATATCCTGACTAACTCTGAAGCCAACGATATCTGCCTGTAGGGGTATCTCCAAATATGTATGGCCCAAGCCCAGGACCCCCAAGTCCTGCAGGACACTGTAGCTAAAAGGTTCCTGCATATAGGTTATAGGATACACCATGAGTCAGGTGGTAGAATACTTTAAAGAAAAACTTCATTTAAAAGTTTCTACTTTTAAGGATTAAAGATGATCCCACTGAAATGCTCTAATACAGTGCTGGATACAAAATAAGTTCATTTAGACCTTAGTTGTTATTCAGGTCACTAATATTAATTTGTCTGTTGTTCCCGTAGTCTGCTTTAACTGTGGTTCTTTTTTCCCCCCAAGGCACATTTAATTTAATATCAGAAATTCGATATAAAAGGCCCAATACAATAAAGGAACACATTCCCCCATTTCACACCAAGGACAATGCTGTTTAACATGTGCCTGCTGAATGAGATAAGGTTTACTGAATAATGGGAGTCTTATCACAGCCAAATACCATATATAACTAGTTGTGAAATGAATGCTTATAATGCTTCAAACAGTTTAAACCTGAAGTGTGAGACCACACCTTCACATTTGTACAATCCTCGGTTAAGGTTATCTACAGTTTCCACAACCACTCAAAAAACAAACCATTGATAAAAACTAGATAGATTTAAGGCTCCATTATATAATATAGTGCTCAGAGCTAAGTGGATAAATATATGCTCTACTTGTACTGGTAGCTATCACGTGATTGTCTTAATTCTGTCCTGTTACTACACAGTCTGTATTCTGGAACACTTGATGCATTACACAGTCTGTATAACCCATGAACCACACTGGCTGTATAGCACCTGATCCTCTAACAATACAAAGTTTGAAGCTATACAGTGAATACCATCCCTTGCTTCCAAGTAAAACTAAAACCCAGGCTTAAATTTTTAATCAATATACAACATTGGAAGAAAAATATAAGAGGATCAATAACCTGGTGACTTTCCTGAGTTTCCCTTGGCTGTCTCGTAGACCTTCAGATGATACCCTAGGTAGTCCACAGCTCAGAGGAAGGAAATGGAAGGAAATGGAAGCAGGGACCAGGAAATACTGTCTGGCTAAACCCAGCCAAAAAAGCCTCATGCAAAGGCCTAACCTTCACTTCCCAACCAGGCACTTCAGTTGTTCCATTCAATAGCACTGAGCCAGCAATACCTGGGGCTATCAGGGTCACTCAGAACAACTGTAATGTGGCTCCTGGGCTTACCCACTCACATCAGTAGGAAGGACACCGAGGTCCCTGTCTCTGTACAGTAGCATAAGAACCAGACACAGAAGCTTCTGCTCCAACCACAAGAGCCATTTAGTAACACAGCAACCAAGGCAATGTCTGCCGCTCCTATAGATGACACATCAGGATAGAGCACAGTTGATGCAGGGAAATGGAGAAGACCAGAAGACATGGCAAAGATTACCCTTAGAATACAAATGTAGGCCAAGTTCAGTGGCTAAATCCACCAAAGGTAATCTACTATGAAAAGGAAGAAATACTTAGAATACTCTTTAAATTGAATAATCAAAATACTCAGGATGCCACTGCCCAAAAGCCCTTCCATTTGGAGAACCAGGAATATCATCTTGAATGAGAAAGGACAAGCATCAAAAGCAATACCAGCATAAACCAATACCATACCAACCAAATTGGCATTATCTGAGAAGGATTTTAAGGTAACTATTATAAACATTTTGATAGTTAATTACAAATTCTCTTAGCCAATGAAGACTAATAGACATTAACAACAGAAAAGGTGTTAAGGATGTTAGGTCCAAAGCAGACCCCCAAAATGTCAGTGCTGCTAACAATGTTCTAAATGACAGCCTGGGCTCAGCTTAGACTGGACTCTGCCTGGGTTAATAAAAGGAGTGCTATAGGATAAAGAAAAACCTAAACTCAACATTCCTAAGAAATCCTGTGAGGTATGTTCTGTGTGTAAGGAAAAACCATTATTTCTTTTTCCACCCCAATGGCCAAATACTTCAGACAAAGGGCATCTAGTTCCTGATTAAACCAAATAGCCTACAATAGATCAAAGGCCTCATGCTAAACACCTCAGCTGCTCTGGCTTCCACCAGTCCTCCTGCCTCTCTGTCTCCTCATAAAACTAACAAGGTTTTCCTTCTGGCTGTTGTTCTGTGCCCCACTCACCCACCAAGAGTCAGTTGGCAGTCTAGATTCCCTCAGTGAACTGTCTTCACTAGACTGGTCTAGCTCAGTGGTTTCAACGTGCTCTTGCTCACAAGCAAAAGGAGCCAAATGGAAATTACAGAGCTAAATAATGTGACTAAAATAAATAAACATACTGGAAATAATCAGCTGCTGAGTGAAGTTGATAAGGGGTTAACTGAGAGACAAGTTAGGAGAATTCATTGAATCAATCTACAAAGGGGATAGACAATGTACTGAAATAAAAAGTCAGTGGAAATGGCCAGTACTCTTTACAGTCCGTTGTCCTAGGCAGTATGTTCAATGAGCAAGTTTTCTTGAAAAATCAACGGAGTATTAGTGTTCTGTGGTCAAAGACACAGTGGCTGAAAATTGCCCTTTTTGGTGAGAGATACAAACCTCCTGATCCAAGAAGAGAACCAAATCCCACATGAGAAATCTAAAGAGACACAACTTTACGTACGTAACTAAAGTTTTCCAATCTACACAAAAGAGCCTATATTAAAGCATTATAAATAGAGTTCAGGTATAGCTCAGTGGCAGAGCATTTGCCTAGCTCAAGACCCTGGATTTATAGGCATGAATATAGAGCTGGATGTATTTCTAATCCTACAGTGATTAGTGAAAAAACAAAGAAACAAACATACAACACTAAATAACTCAGTGATGGACATGGAAACTTAAAGGCACCAAGCATAAACAAATGTTAACCGTAACAACAAATCTTTCTATGATTATTAAAATGACATGTATGTATAGTCTTTATAAATTTGGGAGGTTATTTACATTCTGATTATAAATTTAATTTCAGACTTGAATTAGGACATAAGAACAGTAGAGAGCTGGCCTTCTATGGGAGTAGCTGTCTGCTACATTCAGATAGGGACTTGTGGTTCTGATGTGAGGAAACTGTCCACATGATGGCTGGCTAAAGAATGATATCACTACCAGAATGAGTTAAAGATAGGATAACTATACAAGCTTCCAGTTGCCCATGAAACAAATAAACCATCTTCAAGAGATCTGCTACTGTGAAGAAAACTACTTCAAAACATTCCAGAGCCTATTTGCCAGCTACAAATAAGAAACGGCCATGATTTAAGCTGCCTTCTTCAGCCTCTGAATGTATACTGAAGTGTGATGGTCAAACTCTGGGATCTTGTCTCTCCAAAAGTTGCAGGTGCAGTGCAGGACAACACATAGGGAGGAAGATGTTGTACACCAAAAGCAAATCCTAGAATTCTCTGCACTGTCCAGTACATCTGCGGAGAAACAAGGCAGTAGTGACGGTTTCCACATTGCTCCTCATAAGCGTTGGTAAGCAGAGACAGTACAACGGAATGAGATTCTTCCCAGTGTTATTCCCAACACTGGCAGACACGAATTTAATTTTATGGGTCCCAGAATTGCTTGGAAAACTTTTGTAATCCATTATGTCTTTATGTCTGCTTCAAAGATTTAGGACTAGGCTTGCTTTCCTCATCCTAACTAACTCATAAATGCTTATTGGTCTATTTGTAGTCCAGCTAGACCGAAAGATGAATGGACATTCCTCTCAGGGCAGGAAATGGCAGCCTTCTGAGCCAATGTGATGATTTCCTCTGTGTGCTTGCTTTTGAATGTATACACCCAGAATTAACATTTTGAGGCATTTCCCTTGAGGCCGATTATGGACGGGAGCACTTGAGCCAGAGCTCCCCAGGATAAGAAGCTCAATTGTCCTTTTGTCAAAAAGCCCAGTGCTGAAGGACTGAGTCAATCATGCCAGACACACACAACTCCTTCTTGCTCATGAAGTTCTTCTGGAAAAGCAATTTCATAACCTCTGTTGATGGTATCTTCTCTTCTTAACCTCCTACTGCCAGAAATTAGCTTGAATTCTGGGTGCCTAATGGATTCATTGTATGAAATGAAAACTTGTCTGTTAATCCTAAATACAACAAACTCACTGACTTTGAAAATCTAGATCATGAAAAGAAAGTCTAGCAAAATATTTTTCTGTCTAGGAAAACTGTTAGTCAATGAGGTAATTTATATTTAAAGGAAAATGCTTGACTTGAAATAGAATTTTGCTTCATAAATGAGCCAATGATGCACACACACACAGAGAGAGAGAGAGAGAGAGAGAGAGAGAGAGAGAGAGAGAGGAAGAGAGAGAGAAAGCCTTTATTTTATGAGATAAAGAATAGACTCCTTAAATTTATCCTTCTTTGATGCTCTTTAACAAGGATTGTAAAATTTGATGCAAGACTGAATAAAGTGTATCTAAAAGCACTTTGGCAAGAAAATGTGAATGTATTTAATTGCACTCATCTGCACAGTTTAAAATGCTTACATTATAACAGCATCTATGACTTGATGGTAGAGCATGAGGTTCATTTCAGATAAAAGCAGAAAAGAAAGCCAGGCTTGCTCACAGCAATTCTTTCATGAGAACTTGAATGAACACATCTGAATTTACTGTGAGTCCTTACTGTCATGATTGTTGCCAGTCAATTTTTCTTGTATGGGTGTAATAACAATAAACACAACAGTAAAAGAATAAGTGGGATGCTACAACCAGATACAACCAGTGCCTGGTACTAAGAATGTGTTTAATTGACATAATATATGTATGACATATACATATATAATACATATGTGTATTTCATATATATACATATATATATATATGTGTGTGTGTGTGTGATTCTCTTATACAATACATATATACACACACAGTAGTATATATTATTATGTTATACAATAGATTCTAACCAAACCGTCCCTTTTCACTACTCTTTCCAACCTCCCTCCTCTCCTCTAGATTCATTGTTTCTCTGTTTCCCCTCAGAAAAGAGCAGGCCTCCCAGAGATATCAACCAAACATGATTCAACAAGACCAGGAACAAACTCTCATATCAATGCTGAATGAGGCAACCCAATAGGAGGAAAAGGATCCCAAGAGCAGGCAAAGAAGTGAGAGACAGACCTTCTCCCTCTGTTAGTAGTTTCACAAATACCCTGAGCTAAACAACCACAGCATGTATGCAGAGAACCTAGTACAGACTCGTGCAGGCCCCATGATTGCTACTTCATTGACTGATATTTTAAAGATCAAGGTAAGCCAACTACATTCAGCTTGGGTTATGTCATTTTTGTCCTAACCAATACATATACACCTCGTTATGACCCATACCTCAGGACTCATTGCTTTTGCTGCTATCAGGTGTCATCAAGTTGGCCCTAATAAGTTGCACTCTGTGTGGTCCTGGTTAAATATGCCTACTTTTCTTGGTCGCATGGCACATTGATGCTGATCCTCATACACAGGGACCCAATTGCTCCTGAGCAGAACCAACATACTTGCATGATTCTTGACTCCAGAACTAAAGGAAGCCATAGGTAATATGAGTTAGAGTAATTCGGTGAATAATAATAATTCACATTAATAGCTGAATGATCTGTAATCACTGAAGGCTTTTTGATTTTTTCTTTGCTTGCAAAGTGGTATATCTTTCTTCAGGTTGTTCCATAAAGCCATTTGAAATCTAGGCAGTGAATCTTCCTAGGGATAAAAGAGGGTATAGTGACTAGCCTTAAAGTTCTGCACACAGTGTAGACTAGGTTCCTTTCACTGACTGCAGTATTGTGTTTTGGAACTATTTTTCTTTTCTTTTCATAAATCTACAAACACAACTAAGTACTATTGCTCTAAACTAAAAGTTTAAAATAGGTAACTGCGACCCCATACCTAAAATACATAGATGAGAGAGAATAAGCAATAAAACTTAGAAACAATTAATGTAGATACTTTGTCCTCAAAGAAGTGAAACAAAGTTGCTTGTCTATACTTAAGGTATTGCTTGGGCCTGGAAAGATGGCTCAGGGGTAAAGGCATTTGTTATCAAGCCTGACAACCTGCTTGGATCCCCCAGACCTACGTGTTGAAAGGAGAGAACCAACTCCCAAAAGCTGCCCTCTATATGCTCTAAGAGGGACAGAGCAGAACCAGATTGATCGAACAAGACAAGCTGTTTGAGCTGTGGCTGGCAGAGCAAGAGAGATGGTTAGTCAAGTCCTTTTGAACATAGATGACCATGAGTTGAATGGCAGATGCTGGACACTGAGCTGTAGACTTTGCACTAACTACTAAATTTTGATTTTGCTCTGGTCTAAGTGTATTTGTGCTCTACTTCTTCCTTTTGGGAATATGTATGTGACTTTTTGTAAACAGGTTCTCACAGTTAAAAGACTTTCAATTTTTTAAAAAATATCTTATACTTTTAAAGCACTAAAAAATTTAAAGGCTGTGAAACTTTTATAATTGCATTATGTTTTGTCATATTAAGATGATATCCCAGGGACAAGAAAATTAGATTATGGCTTAAAATGATGTATTTGTGGGTCAAATTGACAAAGAGGAGTGAGTGACTTAACATAACCTGTCAACTTGATACAGCCTAGAATCACATGAAAAAGGAATCTTTATTGAATAGTTGGATTTATCCGGTTGGCCTGTGAACATATCTGTGAGAGGTTGTCTTCATTGTTTTAATTAGTGTATGAGGGCCCAGATCACTGTGACCACTGCCATTTCTTGGGCAGGTGGTCCTGTGCAGTACAATGTAGATGATGAAGGATGCAAGCCATCAAGCAGCATCCCTCCATAGTTTCTCCTTTAAGATTCTACTCTGCTTTCCCCAAATGATGGACTGTGACCTGGAAGTATAAGCCTCCTCCTCTCCTCAATTGCTTTTGGACAAAGTGTTTTATCACAACGGTATAAAGGCAACTGAAACAATCACTAAGTCTTTCAAAGGCATACCCACATCCTTGTTCTTTAGAGAAGTCCTACTCAGCAGTGGGATGACTCTGGGTATTTGTTGGATGGAAAACCCTCCAGTTTTTGGAATGAGAGATTTGCTCTGAAGTGAAAGAATGACAAGCATCTAATTGTAATAAGGGTGGAAGCTGCTTGGGATTAGATTTTCTTGAGTCTGAGAATTGAATTGAATTGCTATTATTGTAGACATTATAGAGTAAATTGAGTTGTTATAATACAGTAAATATTTTATATTATTGACTCCAGTTTTAAGATTTTATTCTAGAAAGCCTCAAATATATGCAAAAGTAAACAGAATAGTGTTATAAATCTCAAGTCAGCAAGCTTCAGTAATGATCAACACCAATTTGTTTCCTCCATAGTCTGACCCACTTTGTCCTCACCATGTTGAACCAAATTCCATGAACACTACAGTTTTATCTATAATTTATGTTATGGGTTTTGTCTAAGTTTTCAGCTCTGTTACGAAAGATAACTCACATCTTAATGTAACCACAATATCATTAACATATCAAAAATGAAATAGTTATTGTGACAAAATAATTTGTGCTGACTAGTCTTACGTCAGCTTGTTACAGAAGCTAGAGTTATCTGAAAAAGAGGAACCTCCATGAGAAAATGTCTTCATAACATCCAGCTGTAGGGCATTTATTTTTAGTTATATAACTATGCTGTAGCTTGTTTAAATTAAAATTCAAATACCAGCTGCACATTTAATTGGTTATACTTAAGTCCATTTCCCCTAAAAATCTCTCTACCCCTCTTCTTACCTTTCTTATTTTTTATTATGGCTGAAAGTCAGGTTTTGAATCTTAGATTTTCCAACACTCCACATTTTGTGGGTTTCATATCTAAGGTGTAGCTTGCCATGTTTCCTGATCTCATTTCAAAAGATAGAACATTAGAGTTGGAGGCTTCATCACATTCAGTAGCATTTGTTTTTCACATTCCGCCCCCACCTCCCGCAGCCCCTCACCCCTCTCCAAACGTATCCTACACAAGGTGAAGATATTCTCTCAAGATGATCAGAATGGGAATGTCTGGTTGCCTCTGTTCATGGTGTTACCGATGTAAATGCCACAACCCACAGATCTACTAACACAATAGTCACTGTAAAATCTTTATTCTACTTCTACCACTTCTATATTCTCCGCTGTGAGAAGGTCTTTGGCTCTTTATTATAAAATCAGCTTTGAGATTTCTAAAGTAAATGCTCTCATTTACCCAAATGCACACTACCTTGAATAGCATGCTGAAATTTTTAAGGTCTGATTTGAAATTCAAGAGATATTGAAATGCAAAAATGATCATCAACCCTCCCATCCCTGTAGTAATAAAGGTTAACCTCTGAGTCTGGGCTTACCAGTACAGAAAAGCTACAGGGAGAAAGGAAATTACCAAGAATGAAGTACGGAAGGCACTGCATAAAATTCTAAGACACTTTCCTTCTCATCCATATAAACAAAATTCCTGGGAACTTGAAGCAATCCCAGAAAAACAAAGTACAACAGAACTGCTCCTCAGAGGCCACCATCACCACAGTTGGCCTTCTTCATGTGCTAGGACAAATCTGCTCCTGGACTTACAGGCACACACTGAGAATAAATAAACCAGCAGCCAGCTGCCCACAGCGAGATAGTCTGGATCTCCCAACTTCAGTAATTCCTCTTGGCACACAGGCTCCTGAGTGACAGGCTCTTTGGTTCTCCAGTCCTGAGAGAAATGCACAGGCTTGGTGTCGTTCACTATTTAGCTCAAGACATTTCCTAAAAATTATTCTCCTTAGCAAAGTATTAGATTTGGAGAATGCAGTTCTGTCATGGGTATTGCTGTTATTTTAATTGAAGAAAAGTGTTTCATCCTGTCAGCCCAGTCCTATTCATAGGGGAGAAATCTGAAACTTGGCAATAACAACCCTCTTTTCCTTCAACGTGGTCAGTGAAGCTGTAGAGTCTCGAGATTGGACACTCTAAATCATTATTTCTATACAGGAAGATGTTCCATTTTGCCACTAGACATCATGGCTCTCCTCTTATATTTGCAATCTGAACAAGGTTATGGGGTACATTTTTTTTTTACATGTGAGCTCTGCAGTTAGATTCTCCAGATTTTGATGCCAGTCTTGTTATTTGATAATGTCAAAATATTTGACATTTTAAAGCCTCTTTGGCCTTGTCTGGTTATTGGGAATAATAGCAGTTCTTATCTCAAAAGTTTTAGGGTGAGACGAATACAACATAATGTTCTACTTACCCATAAGAAGACTTAGCTTACAAGAAAGCAGTATTATGATGATATTATATAGCTCCATAAACACTGTGAAAATTCTGTGCACCCTGAACAGAAGCAAGAAAAGCACCCAACAATACAAGGGTTATTTTCACTACGCTAGTACCTTTCCTGTGTGGAACAACTCCTGGAGATTTATGGATGATATTTCTATGCAGATTTGGGAGAGGGGCTTGAGGCAGGGTTTCTCTGTGTAGTCCTGGTTGTCCTGGAACTCACTCTGTAGACCAGGCTGGCCTTGACCTCAGAAATTCACTTGCCTTTGCCTTCCAAGTGCTTGGATTAAAGACATGCACCACCATGCTCTATGCTGATTATTTGTCCTCAAAAAGGTTTGCCACTATCTTAACCCATTCTAATCTCACAAGCATTTTGGAATGCTGCCAGGGTGCCCATTTGCAGAGTATCTCCTGGATGCTAGAATTTTCTGTTTGTTTTGTGTACTTTCTGGCAGCCCTTCAGCCATGGCAAGAATTGGTAGATCAGCCCAAAGGGCTCTGAACAAGATTGGAAAAGACCTAAATACACCAAGCTGGGATTCTTGAAAATTAGACTATCCTTGCAAGGAGGAGCAGTGCCAGGGCTGCCTTGGAAAGGCAAACTGGTTGTACGGGTATATCTTCCTCATCATAAACCCAATGAAATCTCTACTTCCTTCTGATGGCTCAGAAGCACAGGCAATCTGTACTTTCTAAAAGACTTCTTCATAGCAACCCACAGAGAGAACCCCAAGCCACTTCCTTCCACTCAGTATTTACTTTTGTAACAAGAACGTCATATGCTCACTTATATTGAGGAAAGGAAAACAAGAAAGAAATGAACACACACACACACACACACACACACACACACACACACACACACACACACGAGGACCATTTACTCCAGACACTCTGTTGACATGATGTCACTGTATATAACACAGAACTCAGAGAAACTGATTCTGTCACACGCTCTGCTTTATTACCACTTCTTCCCTAAGCCTGGACAGTATTGAAGGAAATATTATCTTCTCTAACTCTTTGCTTCAGGATGTGAGATACATGCACTGATACATTGGGTTGGATCCCTCCTCTTTCACATAAAGTTTAGTAAAACATAATAACTAATAAGTGATGACATCAGAGTGACAGGTACTTTAGTCACTCAGAAAGCTCCGACTCAGAAAGCTTCCAGACGTTACTAATACAAATCCCCCTGCCTCCAGTCTATTTCTCACCAAAAAGTTGCTAACTGAACTAACTTTTTTTTATTTGACATTAATCTATTATGTAAACCTGCTGCCCTAAGGGTCATTGTTTTTCCTGCTATGCCTTGAAGAAAAAGTAGAAAAAGCCCAGCTTCTTTTACTTTCAAATTTCATTGTTTTCTAATTATTTCATCACATTAAGAAAGATGGAAAAAGAATCTGCGCAGGTCAGCTCGCAGACTGTGAAGGGCAAGTGAGTGGACTGCAGAAGCGACACAACTTCTGGGACAGACCCCTTTTTGGGCTCCAGACATCCGGGCACATTCCACTCCAGAGGAGAGGTGTCCACCCTGAAGGGCACTGCTGGAGCAGGTGAAGGAGCCATCTTGGTTCCTGAGTCCATTAGAGACTAGTCTGTGTGGGTGAAGATGCAGACTGCAGAGGCAACACATCTTCTGGGACAGGCAGAAGCGACACAGCTACTGGGACAGACCCCATTTCAAGTTCCAGACATCAGAGCACTTTTCCCGCCAGAGGAGAGGTGTCTGCCCAGGAGGTCTCTGACCACCAGAGGAGGTGAGAGAGCCATCTTCTGTCCCACGTCCCACAGAGATCAGTCTGTACAGGTAAGTGTGCATACTGCAGAGGTCACACATCCTCTGGGACAGGCCCAGTTTCAGGCATTCATCTTCAGCCAGGAGGCAGGTCTGAAAACCAGATATCTGTGCACCTTCCCTGCAAGAGGAGAGCTTGCCTGCAGAGAGTACTCTGACCACTGAGACTCAGAAGAGAGCTAGGCTTGCAGGTCTGCTGAAAAAGGCTAACAGAATCACAGGAGGAACAAGCTCCAACCAGAGAAAACTATAACAACTATTTCCGGAGATTACCATTTGGTGAAAGGCAAAAATAAGAATCTTATTAACAGAAACCAAGAACACTCATCATCATCAGAACCCAGCACTCCCACTCAGCCTGTCCTGGATACCCCAAAACCCGAAAAGCAAGACTCAGATTTAAAATCATATCTAATGATGCTGGTAGAGGACATCAAGAAGGGAATTAATAACTCACTTAAAGAAATATAGGAGAACACTGCTAAAGAGTAGAAGTCCTTCAAGAATTACAGGAAAACACAAGCAAACAGGTGATGGCATTGAACAAAACCATCCAAGACCTAAAAAGGGAATTAGACACAATAAAGTAAACCCAAAGTGAGGCAACACTGGACATAGAAACCCTAGGAAAGAAATCTGGAAACATAGATGGGAACATCAAAAACAGAATACAAGAGATGGAAGAGAGAATATCAGGTGCAAAAGATTCCATAAAAAACATGGGCACAACAATCAAAGAAAATGCAAAATGCAAAAAGATCCTAAGTCAAAACATCCAGGAAATCCAGGACACAATGAGAAGACCAAACCTACGGATAATAGGAGTGGATGAGAATGAAGATTTTCAACTTAAAGGGCCAGCAAATATCTTCAACAAAATTATAGAAGAAAACTTCCCAAACATAAAGAAAGAGATGCCCATGAACATACAAGAAGTCTACAGAACTCCAAATAGACTGGACCAGAAAGGAAATTCATCCTGACACATAATAATCAGAATAAAAAATGCACTAAGTAAAGATAGAATATTAAAAGCAGTAAGGGGAAAAGGTCAAGTAACATATAAAGGCAGGCCTACTAGAATTACATCAGACTTCTCACCAGAGACTTTGCAAGCCAGAAGATCCTGAACAGATGTTATACAGACACTAATAGAACACAAATGCCAGTCCCGGCTACGATACCCAGCCAAACAATCAATTACCATAGATGGAGAAAACAATGTATTCCATGATAAAACCAAATTCACACAATATCTTTCCAGGAATCCAGCCCTTCAAAGGATAATAACAGAAAAATACCAATACAAGGACAGAAACTGTGCCCTAGAAAAAGCAAGAAAATAATCCATCAACAAACCTAAAAAAAGACAGCCACAAGAACAGAATGCCGACTCTAACAACAAAAAAATAGGAAGCAACAATTACTTTTCCTTAATATCTCTTAATATCAAAGGACTCAATTCCCCAATAAAAAGACATAGACTAACAAACTGGCTACACAAACAGGAGCCAACATTTTGCTTCTTACAGGAAACCCATCTCAGGGAAAAAGACAGATACTACCTCAGAGTGAAAGGCTGGAAAACAGTTTTCCAAGAAAACAATCTGAAGAAACAAGCTGGAGTAGCCATTCTAATATTGAATAAAACCAACTTCCAACCCAAAGTTATCAAAAAAGACAAGGAGGGGCACTTCATACTCATCAAAGGTAAAATCTTCCAAGAGGAACTCTCAATTCTGAATATCTATGCTCCAAATGCAAGGGCAGCCACATTCATTAATGAAACTTTAGTAAAGCGCAAAGCACACATTGAACCTCACACAATAATAGTGGGAGACTTCAACACACCACTTTCATCAATGGACAAATCATGGAAACAGAAACTAAACAGGGACACACTGAAACTAACAGAAGTTATGAAACACATGGATTTAACAGATATCTATAGAACATTTTATCCTAAAACAAAAGGATATACCTTCTTCTCAGCACCTCATGGTACCTTCTCCAAAATTGACCATATAATTGGTCACAAAACAGGCCTCAACAGATACAAAAATATTGACATTATCCCATGCATCCTATCAGATCATCATGGACTAAGGCTGATCTTCAATAACAACATAAATGATAGAAAGCCAACATTAATGTGGAAACTGAACAACACTCTCCTCAATGATACCTTGGTCAAGGAGGAATAAAGAAATTAAAGACTTTTTAGAGTTTAATGGAAATAAAACCACAACATACCTGTCTTAGTCAGGGTTTCAATTCCTGCTCAAATATCATGACCAAGAAGCAGTTGGGGAGGAAAGGGTTTATTCAGCTTACATTTCCACACTGCTGTTATCACCAAAGAAAGTCAGGTCTAGAACTCAAGCAGGTGAGAAAGCAGGAGCTGATGTAGAAGCCATGGAGGGATGATCTTTACTGGCTGGCTTGCTTGCTTCCCCTGGCTTGCTCAGCCTGCTCTCTTATAGAGCCAAGACTACCAGCCCAGAGATGGTCCCACCCACAAGGGGCATTTCCCCCTTGATCACTAATTGAGAAAATACCTTACAGTTGGATCTCATGGAGGCATTTCCTCAACTGAAGTTCCTTTCTCTGTGATAACTCCAGCTGTGTCAAGTTGACACAAAACTAGCCAGTACAATACCCAAACGTATGGGACACATTGAAAGCATTTCTAAAAGGAAAATTCATAGCTCTGAGTGCCTCCAAAAAAAAAAAAAAAAAAAAAAACTAGAGAGAGCACACACTAGCAGCTTGACAACACATCTAAAAGCTCTAGAACAAAAGGAAGCAAATTCACCCAATGGAGTAAATGGCAGGAAATAATCAAACTCATGGGCGAAATCAACCAAGTGGAAACAAAAAGAACTATTCAAAGAATCAACCAAACAAGGAGCTGGTACTTTGAGAAAACCAACAAGATAGTTAAACCCTTAGCCAGACTCACTAGGGGGCACAGGGACAGCATCCTAATTAACAAAATCAGAGATGGAACGGGAGTAAAAAACACCATCAGATCCTTCTACAAAAGGCTATACTCAACAAAACTGGAAAACCTGGATAAAATGAACAAATTTCTAGACAGATACCAGGTACCAAAGTTAAATCAGGATCAGATTAATGATCTAAGCATTCCTATATCCCCTAAAGAAATAGAAGCAGTCATTAATAGTCTCCCAACCAAAAAATCCCAGAAACAGATGTGTTTAGTGCAGAGTTCTATCAGACCTTCAAAGGAGATCTAATTCCAGTTCTTCTCAAACTATTCTACAAAATAGAAGCAGAAGGTAATCTATCCAATTCATTCTATGAATTAACAATTATTCTGATACATAAACCACAGAAAGACCCAACAAGGATAGAGAATTTCAGGCCAATTTCCCTTATGAATATCGATGCAATAATACTCAATAAAATTCTCACTAACCGATTCCAAGAAAACATCGAAACAATCATCTATCCTGACCAAGTGGGTTTCATTCCAGGGATGCAGGGATGGTTTAATATATGGAAATCCATTAACATAATCCACTACATAAACAAACTCAAAGACAAAAACCACATGATCATTGCCTTAGATGCTGAAAAAGCATTTGAGAAAATACAACACCCATTAATGATAAAAGTCTTGGAAAGATCAGGAATTCAAGGCCCATACTTAAACATGATAAAAAGCAATCTACAGCAAACCAGTAGCCAACATCAAAGTAAATGGTGAGAAGTTGGAAGCAATCCCACTAAAATCAGGGACTAGACAAGGCTGCCCAATTTCTCCCTCCCTATTCAACATAGTACTTGAAGCCAGAGCAATTTGACAACAAAAGGAGATCAAGGGGATACAAATTGGAAAGGAAGAAATCAAAATATCACTATTTGCAGATGATATGGTAGTATATATGTTACCCCAAAAATTCCACCAGAGAACTTCTAAACCTGATAAACAGCTTCAGTGAAGTAGCTGGATATAAAATTAATTCAAACAAGTAAATGGCCTTTATCTACACAAAGGATAAACAGGCTGAGAAAGAAATTAGGGAAACAACACCCTTCTCAATAGTCACAAATAATATAAAATACCTTGCCATGACTCTAACTAAAGAAGTGAAAGATCTGTATGATAAGAACTTCAAGTCTCTGAAGAAAGAAATTATAGAAGATATCAGAAGATGGAAAGATCTCCCATGCTCATGGATTAGCAGGATCAATATAGTAAAATGACTATCTTGCCAAAAGCAATCTACAGATTCAATGCAATCCCCATCAAAATTCCAATTCAATTCTTCAACGAATTAGAAAGGGCAATTGGCAAATTCATCTGGAATAACAAAAAAACCTAGGATAGCAAAAACCCTTCTCAAGGATAAAAGAACCTCTGGTGGAATCACCATGCCTAACCTAAAGCTGCACTACAGAGCAATTGTGATTTAAAAAAAAAAAAAAAAAAAAAAAAAACAGCATGGTACTGGTATAGTGACAGACAAGTAGACCAATGGAATAGAATTGAAGACCCAGAAATGAACCCACACACCTATGGTCACTTGATCTTTGACAAGGGAGCAAAATCCATCCAGTGGAAAAAAGACAGCATCTTCAACAAATGGTGCTGACACAACTGGCAGTTATCATGTAGAAGAATGCGAATTGATCCATTCCTATCTCCTTGTACTAAGTCAAATCTAAGTGGATTAAGGAACTCCACATAAAATCAGAGACACTAAAAGTTATTGAGGAAAAAGTTGGGAAAACCCTCGAAGATATGGGCACAGGGGAAAAATTCCTGAATAGAACAGCAATGGCTTGTGCTGTAAAATTGAGAATCGACAAATGGGACCTCATGAAACTGCAAAGCAGTTTTTTTTTTCTGCAAAGCAAAAGACACCGTCAATAAGACAAAAAGGTCACCAAAAAATTGGGAAAGGATCTTTACCTATCCTAAATCAGATAGGGGACTAATATCCAATATATATAAAGAACTCAAGAAGGTGGACTCCAGAAAATCAAATAACCCCATTAAAAATGGGGCTCAGAGCTAAACAAAGAATTCTCACCTGAGGAATACGGAATGGCTGAGAAACACCTGAAAAAATGCTCAGCATCCTTTATCATTACAGAAATGCAAATCAAAACAACCCTGAGATTCTACCTCACACCAGTCAGAATGGCTAAGATCAAAAATTCAGGTGACAGCACATGCTGGCGAGGATGTGGAGAAAGAGGAACACTCCTCCATTGTTGGTGGGATTGCAAGCTTGTACAACCACTCTGGTGGTTCCTCAGAAAACTGGATATAGTACTACCGGAGGATCCTGCAATACCTCTCCTGGGCATATATCCAGAAGATGTTCCAACCGGTAAGAAGGACACATGCTCCACTATGTTCATAGCAGCCTTATTTATAATAGCCAGAAGCTGGAAAGAACCCAGATGTCCCTCAACAGAGGAATGGATACAGAAAATGTGGTACATTTACACAATGGAGTACTACTCAGCTATTAAAAAGAATGAATTTATGAAATTCCTAGGCAAATGGATGGACCTGGAGGGTATCATCCTGAGTGAGGTAACCCAATCACAAAGGAACTCACACAATATGTCCTCACTGATAAGTGGATATTAGCCCAGAAACTTAGGATACCCAAGATATAAGATACAATTTGCTAAACGCATGAAACTCAAGAAGAACGAAAACCAAAGTGTGGACACTTTGCCCCTTCTTAAAATTGGGAACAAAACACCTATGGAAGGAGTTACAGAGTCAAAGTTTGGAGCTGTGACGAAAGGATGGACCATCTAGAGACTGCCATATCCGGGCATCCATCCCATAATCAGCCTAAAAATGCTGATACCATTGCATACACTAGCAAGATTTTGCTGACATGACCCTGATATAGCTGTCTCTTGGGAGGCTATGCCAGGGCCTAGCAAACACAGAAGTGGATGCTCACAGTCAGCTATTGGATGGATCACAGGGCCCCCAATGGAGGAGCTAGAGAAAGTATCCAAGGAGCTAAAGGGATCTGCAACCCTATAGGTAGAACAACATTATGAACTAACCAGTACCCCGGAGATCTTGACTCTAGCTGCATATGTATCAAAAGATGGCCTAGTCAGCCATCACTGGAAAGAGAGGCCCATTGGACACGCAAACTTCATATGCCCCAGTACAGGGGAACACCAGGGCCAAAAAGTGGGAGTGGGTGGGTAGAGGAGTGGGTGGGAGGGTATGGGGGAATTTTGGGATAGCATTGGAAATGTAAATGAGGAAAATACCTAATAAAAAGTATAAAAAAACAGCAACAACAACAACAAAAAACAGGTGTGTTGGTTGGAGATGTGTGGGCTGATTTTAGAAATTCAGTAAACAGTAGCCTCTATTTCCTGGGATGTTAGTGATAACAAAGAGCAGGTGAAGAGGCTTGCAGACTTTCCTCCTGATCAAGTAGTGAGGACAGGACAGATGTACTGTGTCCCTCTCTAGGGAAGATGGGAAGGAAACAGGTCTGGAGGATAGTCCTTGAATGCAGTTTTTCAGATACAGATTTTGAGTCATCCAAAGGGCCAAGGATATGGAAGCTCAGCATAGATCCCTGTTAGTGTAAGGGAACAAGCCAACCATTGAGGGAAACATTAGCTTCCTACTTTTACCTTGGTATTTGAAGTGTTTTAGAGGGTCTACTCAACCTCGTGCATTGAGTTAAATCTTCCAGAAAGAGCCTCATGGTAGCTAGTGGCTGTTGTATATGCCACCTTGACTGGTAACATAGTCCCTAACCTTACTTTGTTGATAGTTCAGGTGCTATAAACCTCTTTATGAACCTCATGAAAATCATAACTCTTGCACCTTGGTAAATAAATAAAGATAAACTATCTTACAGGGACAATGGGGCTTGCAGATTTTTGATACATTCATTGGCTTGGTTGATGTACAGACTAAGTATAAGGTGGCAACATGGTTAGTTTGCTCTGGTCTCTCATGCTTCATATATAGCACAGTAGAGCTACATCTGGTTGGTGTGTCTTGGGTCCCCACAGCTGTTTCTATTTAAAGAGCAGATTTTGCTATATCATTATCCAGGAATTCATATAAATTGTGACCCCACACAGGCTGTATAACGTTCATGGGCACATTTCCAGACTTCTGTGTCTTACCCCACTCACTCCTTGTCACAGTGGATTTGCATAATGTTTTTGCCCAGTAATAGTGCTACCTCTAAACACTTCCTCCCCAATGCAAAGCCTTCTGAACACCATTTGCTTTGGTTGCTATCCCTGACTAGGTTGCTTTTCTGTAATCTTCTGTAGGCCTTCTTTATATTCATTTGTTTATTCAACCCAGTATTTCTTTACATGTTTTATCAATTGTTTCATGGGTAAGATGGATGTCTTTATCTAGAGAATGGTCATATGATGAAGGGAAGTGATGGGCAGTTTCCAGGCTGGCATGAGTCATATATATTCAGTTTCCCTGCTTGTGAATACAATGGAACACAGGCTGATTATTAATCATCCAAAATTCCAAAGGGAAGAAGTTTTCACTTTCTTCCCCAGATTTTGCAATATTAATATTTACACTGAGATATCTGGCGATGTAAACCATGGATAAACACAAGATTCATCGATGTTCTATATGCCCCCTGAACACACACACACACAGAAAGAAATGTTGTACAATATTTTAGTGAGGCAACCTTTGACAAAAACTTAAAAATAAGTACAGATTTTCTCACTGTAAATTCATGTCCTTGCTGGGAAGATTTCAGTTTTGAGCATTTTGTGTTTTAGAATTTTGATTTAAGAGGCTGAACCCAAGTAGTTAGTTAACCCAAGCAGGGTCAGTATTGGACAGTGTCTGATAACTGATTTATATTACAGACAGTCACCTTCACTGATGTCACCTTTCCTCACGCCCCTGGAGTTCTGTCTCAGTGCTGAGCGCTGGCCAGTGAACAGAGTCCAGTTTTGAAAGGAGGGTAGACATATTTCCTGTAGATACTACTGAAGAAGATGTACATTGGACACAGGGCTTAGAAAAACATGTTTCCAGTGATTTTTATTGTGGTTATTAATTAGTATCTTTTTCTTCTATTTGAAATCTTGCCTACAAGTGGTTGTTATTCAAAACATACAGTACAAGAAGAAAGGTTCATGTCTCTATGTACTTATTCAGCCACAGAAAATTCAATGATATTTTGAATAGTTTCTTCACTTAACTCTACTGAAATGTTCGATGCTCTGAACAAATCCATGTGTTTCACTTATTCAGGGATGAGAATTGTTTTTAACCATGGTAATACTCCGTAACCCTTCACAAAGTTTAATTCCTCACCTGTTCTTTTTGGGAAGAGCTAAGACTTAGTTCCCTCTCTCCCTCCCTTCAGTTCTTAGGAGGGATAGAGGGCTTTGAATTCACTCCTCTGTGGTTTAATTACATCTTAGATAATTCAGCCTCAGACTTTTGCCAATTGTTTATCTATCTTTAATCATTTTGGAAATTTGTCTTTTCAGCAACATTCTCAGTGATAGGCCTTTCATTCACACAGTCGCCAAATATCCTTTTCAGAAATATAAGTCAACTACATATAGTCACCAAAGTATTCCTGAGTATAATCTGCTGAAGAAGAGGAAGATGGAGAAAGAGCATGTAGAGCAGGGAAGAAAAGGAAGTAGGACACATTGATCAAGCAGAAGACTAGCATTCCCACAGTTCATAAAAAGGGGGTGAGGTAGAATGGAAAAATGAAGGCAGGTGTGTGCATGGGCTCCATACCATTGGTGATTTTTGTAGAGGCTTCTTCTAAGTATTACCTTGCATGTCGTCAAGGTGGCCTCTGGAGCAACAGGGCTTAATCATGTGTTCTGTGAAGTCATGAGAGGCAAGTGCCCAAATCCTGATGAAATAGGCTCTGGATTTTGTGTAATCTCAACATGATATGGTATGATTTCTTTCATGAGTTGAGTTCTTTCTAATTTTGTTAGATTCTTCGGTTAAAGAAATAATTATGAAGCATGTGTTCATTGGGTTCCAGCATCGAGGTAGAAAGATGAGGAGAAAGAGAAGGAGAGTGAGAGGGAGAGAGAAAGAGAACTGAGTTGCCTGAGTCTCAGGGTTTTCAGTGCTGCATGCTGGGGCCCTTTGCTCCTCTGGCACTGATAACTTTCTCCAGAGGAGGAGTCTGGGGCATGGAAAGATTTTGTAGGTTACCAGCAAGGACTCAGGCTTCCAGAAAAGAAGCTAGAGTATAACTCAGATTCCTGTGATTTCATACCCTGGCCCCTATGCTATCAGTGCTAAGAAGTATTAGGCTCTCTTTCATTCATAGCCAGCTAAATTCTTGATAAATATGTGTTAGCAATGGATGGATAGATAAATAGAAGATAGATTACTGACAGCTAATAAATGATGCATTAATAGAATGGTTATGGGTGGAGATAGATAGATAGATAATAGATAGATAATAGATAGATAGATAGATAGATAGATAGATAGATAGATAGATAGATGATAGATAATAGATGATAGATAATACATGTAAAGATACCCATGCCAACAACCTTGGTATTGAGAAACAACTGAATGGAATTGAGGTTCAATTAAACACATGACCAAGCATTCATGGTCATCCATACATGGAGAAGGATGGACAGAAGATGAGTGAGATTGGTCTAGATATTCAGCGTACTGTCCAGGAGTCACAGGCTACCTTAACTTTGCCTAATACATCACTCTCCAAACTTTATATTTGAAGAGACTGGGAACATACTTTAAAATGGAGAATAATAATAAATGTCAAAATAAAATCACTGTGATGGTTTTTATATGTTTGGCCCAGGGAGTGGCACTATTTGGACATGTGGGCTTGTTGAAGTGGAGGTGGCCTTGTTGAAGTAGGTGTGTCACTGTAGGTGTGGGCTTTAATACCTTAGTCCTAGCTGCCTGGAAGTCAGTTTTCTGCTAGCAGCCCTCAGATGAAGATGTAGAACTCTCAGTTCCTTCTGAACCATGCCTGCCTGGATGTTGCCATGTTCCTGCCTTGATGATAATGGACTGAACCTTTGAACCTGTAAGCAAACCCAATTAAATATTGTCCTTATAAGAGTTGCCTTGGTCATGGTGTCTCTTCAGAGCAATAAAACCCTAAGACAATCACCAAACTTTTTTTTAATTAGGTATTTTCCTCATTTACATTTCCAATGCTATCCCAAAAGTCCCCCATACCCTCCCCCCTTCTCCCCTACCCACCCACTCCCACTTTTTGGCCCTGGCATTCCCCTGTACTGGGGCATATAAAAGTGTCCAATGGGCCTCTCTTTGCAGTGATGGCCGACTAGGCCATCTTTTGATACATATGCAGCTAGAGTCAAGAGCTCCGGGATACTGGTTAGTTCATAATGTTGTTCCACCTATAGGGTTGCAGATCCATTTAGCTCCTTGGGTACTTTCTCTAGATCCTCCATTGGGGGCCCTGTGATCCATCCAATAGCTGACTGTGAGCATCCACTTCTGTGTTTGCTAGGCCCCGGCATAGTCTCACAAGAGATAGCTCTATCTGGGTCCTTTCAGCAAAATCTTGCTAGTGTATGCAATGGTGTCAGTGTTTGGAAGCTGATTATGGGATAGATCCCCAGATATGGCAGTCTCTAGATGGTCCATCCTCTGGTCTCAGCTCCAAACTTTGTCTCTGTAACTCCTTCCATGGACAATCACCAAACTCTTAAGTGTGTGGCCCCACATTCAAGCACACATAGGAAACACTAGTTGGATTCAGTGTGTTATAAGATAAATGGAAAGGAAATATGAAGTTGGAAAGCAGACATGTTTGGTGAAAGTCCTGAGGGAGGTGGAGAGATGCAGTGAAGGTAAATATGGTCAAAGTACATTGTATACATGTGTAAAATTTTTCAAAGAATAAATAAAAATGCATAAAGAAAAAATAGGATCACATTTGAGTGGTGTTTGAATGATAGCCTGAAACTTTTGTAAAAGTTGAGGGAAAATTTAATCTTTTTACACATTTCCTAAATATTACCAACAATATGCTATCAGCCATTTTTATATTAAGGATTGTGATAGAAGTCATGGTTAGTCACAATTTCAAGGACACTTGAAAACTAAAATTTAACACCAGGAAGCAGAAAAGGTCACTGAAAAATAGAGCAGCCTCTTACGTGGCCTGATTTTCAAGAGTACTATCAAGAACTTTAAATTCTTCTGAGAAGTTTTTTCTAATTCTGAGAAACTTTGCCTCTTTTTATTCCTTCCTCTTGGAAAAATCTGAGAACAAGTTATGAGAAAAATAAGTAGATATGTTCTGTTTTCCTGAGCAATAGTTATGTGTATCATTTTGGTAAGTTTCTGAACGTACGAGAGATGGCAGAGGTTGGTGGGGGGAAGGCTTGTGACTTGTTGGATTTTCCTTTTATACTGTTGAATCAACTTTGAATAAGGCTCTGATTTTGTTTAGATTGCTGTATTGGACCCAGTGTAGCTACCCTCTATGGGGTCATCATGCTAAGGGAAAGTGAGACAAGTTGTGTTTCAGTTGACAAGCAGCAAGGGTTTGGTCATGTGTGCTCAGCCAGCTGTTTGAAATGGGGTAAACCAGTTAGCTCTGTCTTTCACTTCTGGTTTCTGTCTGACCACATTGCAGCCCTTTGAATCTCTCTATTTTAGAGGGCTTACTGATACCAGAATTTTGAACAAATACCAAACTTGAAATTTATTATAGTTTTGTGTTATTGCAATACAGCTATCAGATTATTTCCATCTGTATTTTAAGTTCTGTCTCTAGTCAACTAATATCTGTGGACATTAGATATAAAATTCTAAAAATAAACAAATGGTTTTAAGTAAATTTTATTTGTATTCTCATAATCATTATATTTTAAGCAGTTATTGTTAATCTCTAAATGCACCCTATTTGAATTTATAAATTGAATTTTATCAATAAATACATAAATGAAAAAACACATTATAGATATATGTAGACTTTAGTTCTGGTTTTACAGTAACCACCAAGGGGCTGAGAATTTGTCCCTTTTACCTGGGTGGGACTATTGCATCTAGGTGTCATTCTATTGAGTTGAAATAATTCTTCAACTTGGCTTTAGTTTCATATGCAGAAGAAAACATGTTTTAACTCCTGAGCTTTCCTTTGAGGTGAGCATGTGGCTCCAGTGTTCAGCTTCTGAAGCATGTTTGTCTACAGAAAGCAGCTCTTTCTGTCTGCTTTGCACTGTGATTTGAAATGTCGTCAACGCTTTGATGCAGCTGCCTCTGTTCAGACCTCTAAGAAACAAAGCAAATGTTTATTCATTCTCAATTGGTATTGTTTGAATCTGAAATGTTCCCAAAGTCCTGCGTATTGAAGACTCACTTACCAGTCTGTATGCTGTTGAAAAATGTTGGATCCTTTAAGAGGCAGGGCTCGCTAGGATGGGGTTAGGGACTTGGGTGTATCTCCCCAAAACAGTGCATAGTGCCCCCTTCTCTCCTTGTTTCCTCTACAATATGAAGTGAACATTAACAAGCCCCTTCTGCTATTTGCTTCCAGGACCAAGAAATCATGGCTTGAAAGCTTTAAGCAATCCTTTCCTCTTTTGAAGTTGACTCAGCAACAGAAAAGCCACTAGCACTCAGCCTTGCTACTTGCTCTGAAAACTGCCTCCTGGATGGATGGTCAGGAGTTTCACTCTGTCGGCTCAGCCCTGTGAAGCAGAGACTAAGGATTTTTCAGTGTTAGTATCTGGGCATGGAAAAGGAATACAGTTTGAATAAAAAGCACAGTGTACTGGTTAGATTTTCATCAAATTGACACAAACTAAAATACTCTGGGGAAAGGGAGGATCAACAGAGAAAATGTCTCCATCAGACTGGCATGTATGCAAATCTGTGGAGCATTTTCTTGACTAATGATTGATATGGGAGGGCCCAGCATAATGTGGTCAGTGACAGCCATAGCTGGTGTGTATAAGAAAGCATACTGAGTGAATTGCAAAGTTGAATAGGTAGGGAGAGAGTGGGGAACCTTGTCTAGTCCCTGATTTTAATGGGATTGCTTCCAGCTTCTCTCCATTTACTTTGATCCAACACACCTGTTAACACCATGGCTTCCTGAAATCTGTAATGACTACTTTCACCACGCTACCACAAGTCCCTCCTGCCTGTAGTGCACCCAAAATGTTTTTTTAAAAATTCACATGTGATGTCATCCTTAAGCTTAAAATACATCTATTAGTCACCTTAAGCACTAGGAGGTAGATACCAAAACTAATAGTGTCTTTAGAAGGTCCTAGGTAATCTGGTGACTGCTTTGGGAACAGCATCTTTGTCCTCCCTGAGTGTTTATGCATAGTCATCACACCCTTTATCTTAACGCAGTTAACCACATCCTAACTGATGAGATTACCTTCACCTCTCAGATATCTTAGGAAGCCATTAGATCTCGTGCTCTGACCAATGTCTGTCCTATGAATGAAGACAGAATTGAGATTACCAAAAAATTATGTAAACGCTAGCTGAGCTTGGCAGCCTTCCTGTAATTCCAGCCTCACAAGGTAGGGAAATAGGATCTCCACAAGTGGATAGGGAAACTAATGTTTTGTGGCAAGACAGTTCCTATTTACCTACCCCAGATAGGGAGGCAATGCCAGTCCAAAGTATAGATGCAATCTAGTTTAACTTGGTGAAGCAGTACATTTTATTGAGGCTACATACAGAAACATAAGTGTGTTGACTACTTTTGGTTGTCAGCTATATCTGGAATTAAATAAAATCCAACTGGATGGGTACATCTGTGGGGAAATTTTCTTGATTGGATAATTTAAAATGGGAAGTTTCACTATAACCCAGGATCTTTTGAGGTGGAAAAGTCCACCTTAAATTTGGACTTCACCTGTATGAAAGACATGGAAGAAATGCTTGTTCTTTGCCTTCTTGCCTTCACCCCCATTGACCAGTTAACTCCTTTACTGACATTAGAATCAGAATTTTCAGGATTCTAAAGACATACTAAAGAACATCTGAGATATTAATCATTGTGGACTGAACAACTACTGAATTCTTAGACTTTCCATTGGAAGACAGCCATTGTTTTAAGTTTGTACATTTAATATTTATTCATGTTATAAATATATAAACATAAATAAGAGAGAGAAGGGGAAACAGAGAGCCCTAATTAATACAGAAGGGTTATTTACAGGAACAGAAATAACTCAGCAGTATCACCAAAGCAACTCCCTGCCCCAGCATAGGTAACAGCTCACAAAAGCTAGGAATCTAGAGCACACTGCACAACCTACAGGCAGCTCAACAGGTTGGAGCATGTCTTTTCCAAGTGATCAATTGATCTAAACCTCCTCCAGGAAGCTTGGCTGGTTTCTGTTTCTTCTAGGAAACTGATCTGGTCTCAAAGGGTTTTTTTTTTTGTTTGTTTTTGTTTTTGTTTTTGTAGCTTGACTTGTCTCAGAGTGACTCTCAGTGGTTTTTCTTGTTTACACTTGGGAGAGAGGAGCCTAGTGAATCTGGTCAGCTTCAGGGACTTCCTGGAGCTACATTGAGTTATTGACCTTCTGTCTTACTGTTATTGAAGGATGGAACGTTTCAGTTGCAGAAGAAACTTCTATATAACAGCTATATATCAATAAGCTCTGAATCACCTTAAGAGACATTGCCTCATTGAATATGTAGACAATGATCAAGGGTGAGTGTATGCTTAGATTTTTTAAAAACCTACTTTATTTGGGGTTCTTGAACACTACAACCTCACTTCTAACCCACTGAAAAGAGGTAAAGGAAAACGAAGGTTAATATGAAAAGAGTGTTATGGACCTGTTTGGAAATCATGGACCTGTTCCTTGGGATGATTCCACTTTGTTGTGAGGATACCAGTAGTCCAGTTTAATAGCAAACACCAAACATGTATCAATAGAGCCAGCATGATCCAGCAGACACAGCTAGCATCCACCAAATCAACATGAGTCAGTGAAAGTGGCCAAAATCAGCCAGAATACCATAAGAAGGTTTTTGGCGTATTTCTGTCTATGAAATGAAGACCAGGAAAGACCAGCAAAGACCAGTGCAGTAGTGTGCAGCATAACAATACAAAAGTGTTCTTTCACTGTTTGCAGGGTTCTGTTTATATTCTTTCTAAACATTGTGTGCCTTCTCAAGTTTTTGTTTTCAACAAAATATCATATAATACAACTGAGTCGTTAAGGAACCCAGCAATGTCCACTTCAGGTGAGTCCTGACACTGTCCTCAGGCTTCCACAAGCACAAACACATAAAGACGCAGACACACATACACATGTGTTCACACACATGCAAAACATGCTTGTACCACACACACACAACACACACACACACACACACACACACACACACACTTAGAAAAAGCAAAAAAGACAAGTAAAATAAGTCAGAAACAGAAAGATATAGTATATTCTTACATTCACATTGAAACTAGAACTATGGGATTCATAGGAAGGGGGTAGAAAGAAAGTCACTAGCAGCTGAGGAGGGAAGATGGTGATAAAGCCCAGAGCCTCATGGATTTGGGGTGGTTTTCTTGGTTCATTTTGTTTCTTGCAGATCAGTTGCACAGCAAAGTAAGCATAGCTATATCAAGGGCTGTGTGTTTAAATTTTGTTAAGAGTAATTTCAAATATCATAATCATCAAAAAGGTTAACTATTTGAAGTGATATGGTAGGTATTTATAATCTAGTCACTCAAATTTTTATCAAAATCATAACAGTATTTTGTACATAATAAATACATGCAAGTATATCTGTCAATATTTTAAGAGCATGTTTGAGGCTTGGTGGGAAAAAGAACTGATGAGATCCTAAAGAGAAGTATAACAACTAAAATGTTCATTCCTTGTGCCCTTGGCTACAGTACAGACATCTTCTCTGTGCCTTATACATCTAGGATCCTAACCTAAGAAACATTTGTATCAAATGCAAGGATTTATACATGCTCTACCTATAAACATAAACATTGCTAGAATGGAATACCATGGCATTCAATAGAAATTTGTAGAATGAGTAAACCCAATAGCCAGTGGCTCTTTTCACAGCTATGAACTTCGAGTGGCACCTTCAACTTTCACCATGATTTTTACAACCTGAATGCCTGTAATGTGGCCCATAAAGCCGCTCCCAATGCAATGTGCCTCTTATGGTTATCTCTGTGAATATCACCATGCTGAAGGTAATAGATGGTGACAAATATGCAGTGTGTTACTAGCCTATGAACTATTCCATCTGAGTGAGAGAGTAAGCATTCAAATATTAAGAAAAATGAGAACTGTGAATTAGAAAGGCTAGTCAATCACTCAGTCGAATACAGAGTTGGTTCTGATTTTTCACTACACACCAGACAGGCACCTGCTTTCTCTGCCTATATGTGAAACTAGTTCTGTAATCCAAATTGCCTAATTTACTGGTGCTATTTCCTTCTAGATCAAAGCCTAACTAATTAATCAGGAGTTACATTCAAGGTCCTTTCCTTACCCTGAACCCTTTCATATCATTCTCTTGTATGCTACAAAGAAAAAAAAAGGAGTAAAATTAAGGAAACCATCTCTTTAATGGGTAACATCCAGAAAACACTTTATAAATTGTTACTGTTCAGTTGGCTATCTGTAATACAGAGAAAGTCATGGTTTCTTATTTAGTCTAAGTACATTTTACACTTTAAACCATTCAGAAGTAAACCATTTCTGCTATTCCTAAACTAAAAATTCAGTTTGGCAGTTTTAATGCCTCCTGGATTAGCTCCAAATTAAAATTGAATTGTGTCTCGAAGTGGTCCAAATAATGTCATAGTAGTCTTTCTTTTCTTTGGCTGCACCATATCCATGTCTGTGTAACAAACTAAATGGTCTCACTGTTTGTAGCAGACCTCTTGGTTAAGAAGGAAGGAAAAAACAACAAAGTAGCAGAGATGTGGAGGGAGAGAAAATGGAGGAGGGAAGGAAGGGAGGGAAAGGGGAGGGAAAGAAGGGAAAGGGGATGAAAAATGAATAAAGAAAAATGAGATTAAAAGAGGGGAAGAAAGAAATCTGAGTTTCATTACTGGTTTCTCTTTAATGGAGTTAGTGTTTAGTGTTCTCATCCATCTTTATTCTTGGCATCCTGAGGAAATGCTTTGATTTGAGTTATAGAATGGAGCTAAATTGAGGAACAGTGGAAAAAACAGGCTGAGGATTCCAGCACACACCAACACAAGAAGGAAATTAATGGATTTTGGAAGACACTCAAGAGGCAATTTTGAGTATCCAAGACAGAGTTTGCTGTGTTGGAAATATAGCCAAGAACACATAAAGTGCAGACCTGCCTTTGCTGATCTGCTCCACTAGTGGTCTAGCTTGCAAAGAGTACAGAATAGAGCAAAATACAGAAGTCTGAGGTGTGGAAACAACTGACATTTCAATAGAGCAGAGATTCTCAATCAGTGGTCACAGACTCTTTGGAAGCCCAACAACCCTTTCTCAGGGGTTGCCTAAGACCATCAGGAAACACAGATATTTGCATTACAATTCATAACCATAGCAAAACTACAGCTATGAGGTAGCAACAAAAAGAATTCTACAGTTAGGGGTCAGCACAACATGAATAACTGTATTAAAGGGTTGTAGCATTAGGAAGGTTGAGAACCACTATCATAGCGTATGATGGAGGTATGAACATGCACAGTAACTGAGCAGAGATGAATTTGAGGCACTGAGTTGGAAAAACCAAATGATGTTGTTAGTACTAAGAAAAGTAGAATTAGAAGAACACTGGAAAGGAAGTTGATAGCTTCAATTTAGGGCTACATAAATTGTGAGGAAACATAAAATCTAACTGGAGGTGTTCAAATGACAATGAAAATCTAAGGCCTCAAGTTTTGGGGAAGGTGGTAATTCAGGGAATAAGGATAGAGCAGATGTAGAAATAGCCACAATTAACCACAAAGAATGGTGAAAGATATTTGTGACACTAAATCAGTTGTTTACAGCTTAAGGTTAAACAAAACAAAATCCTGAGTTTCTTGCATTCCATCATTCATGTTAACACTGTAACTGTGGTGTTCATGAAATAGTGTGATAAGGGCAGAAAAGAAATCTATAATGTGGTTCATTTTGTCCTTCTAAATGAATGTAAATAAGACAAGCGTGTGACCTACAGGGGAAGAAGTGAGCCAATCTCTCTGCAGAGGTCAGCTATTTGACAGAGACCTTAAAGGTCTGGAATCTCTCAGAACAGATCCAAAGCTCCATGTGCCTTTAATTATTAAGGAAGATCACAGTGTTCCAAGCTGATGCTGTTTGGGAGAAAGATGTTAGACAGTTAATGAATGTATTCCAAAGAAGAAATCCATGAGGAAAGAGTCCTGGCCCAGACATCGGGTTACTCCTGTAAATCCCATGGGAAGGGAGCTTTGCAAGGGTGGAGAAACCATTCATCAGGAGCTTTCTGGCATTCCAGTTTGCTTTCTGGTTTTGTAACCAAAAGCAACTTGGGGTGGGGGAGTGTTTATTTGGCTTACACTTCCAGATCATGGCCCATCATTGAGGGTATGAGGTCAAATCAAAAATCTTGAGCAGAAATCATGGAGGAATTCAAAACTAGCTTGCTTCTTCTTGCATACACACACACACACACACACACACACACACAAGCTAGGACCATCTGCTTAGTAGTACCCTGCCCACAGTAAACTGGGACCTCCCACCTCAATCACCAATCAAGATAATTCCCCACAGATATGGCTACAGGCCAATTTGACCTGGGCATTCTCTCTCCCAAGGTGACTCTTGCTTGTATAAAGTTGACAACATAAAACCAAGATATAGAGAGTATATGTCTCCCTCAAAACAGATACTACACATTGATAGGTATGGAGAAACTAAAATGTATTCAAAATAAATCCTAAAAAGTGATTCTGTACAGTGATCAATTCTTACCCAATGAAATTCTTGTGTCATTGTTAGGATAAGGTGTGGAAAAGTTAAATCATTTGGGAAGAAGCCTACTCACCCACACACATAGTGAAACTCTCAGATTTTAAAGTGTTTGATGGGAAATGAAATCCTATTTCTGTTCAATTATGTCTAGAATCACAGCCATTAGCTATCAATATGAATGAATATAAGCAAGGCATTTTTAAAAGCAGTAGAATGTAGCATGGGTAGAAAATGATAGAAATGCACAGGGTTTGGATTAAATATCTTGACTCCATTAATGGGCAATGGAAAAAGTATTCACTCAGAAAAACACAAGTAGGAAAATGGCAGTTTCTATCTCTGAAAGGACATCATGGTACAAAGTCAGGGTACATGTGTCCTCCTGCTCAATTATGAGTAGAAATCTGTTCCAAGGAAACCAAGCACAATAACAAATAAAAGCCAGGCAATAAGAGTTTTGAAGAGCTTTAGATCTTACGTTAAGAAAATGAGATCAAGGAACACATAATCCTACAACATGTATGCTAAAGCATAGCGCTTACTCTTTATGACTACAAAGAGACAAAGAGCCAACTCATTTATTTAGCAAGTACTTTTTGAGAACTTGCCACATGTTACATCTTTGATATAAAAGAAAATGAAAAACAGATATGGTTCCTATCCTTCTTATTCTTACAGTTCAGCACAGAAAAGAATAACAAATCAAACACGCATGTAAACATAAAGAATATCTACAAAAACAGGTGGGAAGAAAAACTTCCTAGAGGGAACCCACCAAGCCAGGAGCCTGAAAATGACTTTCTCACAGAAGTCATACTTAAAGGCATACATGTGAACTTTATATAATAAGAATCATTTCAAATGTCACAAAATGAACTATGTTTGGGAACACTGAACATTACATTGAAAAGAGTCCAATGGCTAGATGCTAATTACTTTATAGAGAAAAACACCCACCAGGATGAAACTAACATAAACAGAAAGCTCAACCATGACATTCCCATATGTTACAAACAGCAGCTCTACATAATCCCTGAGAAACCTTTGAGTAGGATGTTAAATAAACAGCTACACAGAAACTTGTAGTTGTCAGTCTGCCAAGGAACCCATGACATTTACACACACATATACACACATGTAGACATATAAATAGACATGTATACATGTAATATGAATATACATGTATATGCAATATAGCACATGTGTACAATCAAACATATGTGCAATAGAACAAGGGGCTAAGTATCATGTCCCACAGCACCATAAACATCTAATTCAAAGACACATAGACTTCAGAGACTCCTCCAGAATGCACAATCTATTATCTCAATAAAAGCAATGACATGCAGAGATAAAAATGGAACCTATAAAATGCTGAAATTCAGATATTTATCTCATATTTACCACAGTGTGTGTACCTTCCTTCCTTCCTACTCAGTCATACTATGCAAATATGTAAAGTCTATTTGTATGTATACCAAGTCAATTCTTGATGATTATTAAATGGCTGTTAGTTGTATAACAGTAGTGTTATGATTCTCTGAGAGGCTTCACCTGTGGGGAATATGTAGTAAAACACATGGAGAAAACATCATATACACATGGGTTTACTCCAATATAATTCTTAACATGAGCAGTGGTTGGAGGTGAGGATGGAAAAAAGAATGAACCCATAGGAAATCGTGGAAACAACAAACTGCCACACCATTGTTTTCTATCTTCTTCTTGAATACCTTTGTATTTGTTACTGTGGTTGTTTTCCATTGAACAACATCCATCAGAACATTCAAATTATATAAAACTATAGTGTAGACATACCTTGGCTTTGTACCACAATGGGGCACCATGTCTTTGTAAAGACTGAAATTACCATTAGCTTTGCTTCAAGCCAGGCACCATTCACATGATACATTAAGATAGTTTGTCTTACCTGTGTGTTTCTGAGTATTGCATTTGGAATTGTCTATAGCTTTCCACCAGTTCAATTATTGGTTTGATGTTTGGCTAAGTGATACATATGTAGCATCCCATAGTGCCACCAGCTCGAGAGAGACTGCGGAGAAACTGTTATGTTTCGGCACACATCCTCACAAAGACAGACACTGAAGCTGCCATGATGTCACACAAGGAAGTGCTTGTGTTTTCCCATCAAGGTATCCCCAGAACAAAATAAGATGTTTGAGAGTAACGGATGTTTGAGAAGCCTTTGTGCTTCCTACATAATAAACACTGTATTGGTGTGTTAAGAAAATTAGCAGTAAGTTCAGCTTGCCAACTATGCCTTCTGTGGGCACAGAATAGACAAACAAATGCATCTTGTGCCATCAAAGCCGCCGCACAACACAGGGCACTTCCCTGCTGCTTTACTGGAGTTGGATGCAACCTGAAGTTTACATCATTTTTTGTCTGCTATTGACTGTGTGTTCTTTAAGCACCCTTAGATGCTGAATCTGGGACACATACAATAAAGGGAGAGAAAACAAACTTATCTAGACCCAGTCAAAATGGTGTCTACTTCCTATAATAAAGCAAAACTCCCACTCTATGTATTTTGAAATGACAACCCACTCATAAGTAAAGAGTATGTTTGTGCTTAGTAATAAGGGAGTTCCAATATCAAATGCCCTTTGATTTGTTTTTGTATTTCTGAAGTTAAGCTTTTTAAAGCATCTCTGTCATCTATTTTATTTTAAGTGAGAAACAATTTTATCCAAATAACTTATTTAGGATGGTGTTGAGGTAGTATAGAAAAACAGGGAAAAATAAGGTGTAGGAAGAGGAAGAAGCCATTGCTGAAGCTGAGGCCTCCTACCAGCTGAGAGTCAAAAATCCTAAGAGTCTTTGAAATTTGCCTACTTAGAGACAGCATTGATTTTATAGAGGCATATTTCCAACATGAATATTAAAATAGCATTTTCTAGGAATCTCATGTGCAAGCTAATTATAAGTAAATATTAATTTCATTTGTAGAAGAACTATCTTAAAACCCATGCAAACTTTGTGACCAATGACTTTTTCATGACACATCAGACTCTGCTGTAGGACATGATTACACACACACACACACACACACACACACACACACACACACACACACGAGAGAGAGAGAGAGAGAGAGAGAGAGAGAGAGAGAGAGAGAGAGAGAGAGAGAGAGAGAAGGGGGGGAGCGCACCTTCAGGGCAGCATCAGAAGTGTTATGTATGAGTTCTACTAAGATACTTAACCTTCTAAACCTTGATACTCCCTTGAAAAGCCTACAAACATCTTATGCCGATGCTCAAAATTATGTTGAAATCTCTTTTTAATAAATGTCAATCCTGCTTCTTACTGGTTTGTCCTTTTTTTTTTTTTTTTTTTTTTTTTGGTGAAGTCAAGAATCGCAGCTATGCCTAATAGAATTTCTTAGAACTCCTGCTGTTGCAGAGGCATACTATAGCACCTGCCCCACTGCTGCTGCTGCTGTCTCAGTTCTACTCCTAGAACAATTGAGTAAGGAATAAATGGGCTCCAGAGCACAAAGGGACAGCAAACACCAGATAATCTCAGCATCCAGAGCAAACTCAGAGCAAAGCTTTCTTGTGCACGAAGCCGGTTCCTGGGATATCACTGCTTCCTTCTACACTGAAATCCCAGGCGTGTTTGGACTTGGGACTCACTCTCCAACTTAGTATGTGCAATTTCAAAGACATCTGATTTCCATACTTCCGATCATAAAGTTGAGACCTTAATGAAATGCACCTGACAAGACTGATATGAAATTTCAAAACCCTTTGGAGTCATGAGGAAATTGGTTTGCTTTTGTTCAATTTCAAATCCATTAAAGACCAAAACACAGCTTGAGTGCAGAGTCCCTCACAACCTAATCTCACCAAAGTTCCGTATTTCCTCCCGAAGGGAGCTTAGGAAAGCTAGTGAGGGAATTCAACCACAGTTAAATTGTTGCAATAAATGTGCTTAACTGAGCAAATGCCTTGAGGTGTGCGCTTCGGTGGACAGCTTGAGCCCTTGCCTATCAGCCCTAGCTGAACACTCGTAGCTTTCAAACCTCTGCCGGCATTTATACCCTCAGCTGATTTGACCAATGTGTCTGGGAAAAGCTAAATAATGGCAAGATGTTCTCAAAGTCCATGAAGTAAAAACACAGAGATCCCAGTGCAGGAAGACACCCCAGAGCGTTCAACATGTTGGGAAAACCCTCTCTCAGAATTCATTTACCATTTAACTTTATTTACTGATCAAAATAAGAGTTGCTTGCGTCATAATTAAAAGAGCGCAAGTGGCTGTGTGGCTCTGGTCTTTCTGGGCTCAGGAGAGACTGTCTTTTATAAATATGTAAACTTATCACAGGAAATAAGTGAACTTAATGTGCAGCCGATGTGAATTATCTCACTGGGGACAGGAATTTAATGAGCAAGAACCAGAAAGGGAAATAAACAAACTGGGTCTCTGTGGTATTGGGTGTCTTGGTTGCTATCAGGCCTCCACCAGGGGGCTGTCTGCACCAAACAAGGGGAGGTGGAAGCTCTCCTGGCTGAGGGAATTTCCTCACCATGTAGTACTTTGCCCACCAGTAAGATGAGCAGCAGAGAGAACTGCCTGCCTGTCTCTACAGATCCCATCACATCTGAGATAACAAGAATCTACCTTTGTAACTGTGGGTGTAGCTCATCTGAAGAAAATGTGAATTATATCTTGGGTGTTCTATGTTTCTGGGCTAATATCCACTTATCAGTAAGTGCATATCTAATGACTTCTTTTGTAATTGGGTTACCTCACTAAGGATGATATCCTCCAGATACATCCATTTGTCCAAGAATTTCATAAATCCATTGTTTTTAATAGCTGAGTAGTACTCCATTGTGTAAATGTACCACATTTTCTGTATCCATTCCTCTGCTGAGGAATACCTGGGCTCTTTCCAGCTTCTGGCTTTTGTAAATAAGGCTGCTATGAACATAGGGGAGCATGTGTTCTTATTACCAGTTGGAACTTCTTCTGGGTATATGCCCAGGAGAGGTATTGCTGGATCTTCCAGTAGTACTGTGTCCGATTTTCTGAGGAACCTCCAGACTGACTTCCAGAGTGGTTGTACAAGTTTGCAATCCCACCAGCAGTGGAAAGAAGACCAATGGGTGGATACTTCATTCCTCCTTAGAATAGGGGAAAAAATATCCATGAAAGGAGTTACAGAGACTAAGTTTGGAGCTAAGATGAAAAAATGGATTATCCAGAGACTACCCGACCTGGGGATCCATCCCATAATCAGCCACCAAACCCAGACACTATTGCATATGCCAGAAAGGTTTTGCTGAAGGGACCCTGTTATAGCTGTCATATATGAGGCTATGCCAGTGCCTGGCAAATACAGAAGTGGATGTTCACAGGAGATGGAACACAGGGCCCTCAATGGAGAACTTAGTGAAAGCACCCAAGGAGCTGAAGTGGTCTGCAACCCTATAGGTGGAACAACAATATGAACTAGCCAGTACCCCCAGAGCTCATAGCTCTAGCTGCATAAGTAGCAGAAGATGACCTAGTCAGCCACCACTGGGGAGAGAGGCCCCTTGGTATTACAAACTTTATATGCCACAGTACAGGGAAATGCCAGGCCCAAGAAGCAGGAGTGGGTGGGTAGGGAAGCAGGGTGGGGGAGGGCATTTGAAATATATATATATATATATATATATAAATATATAAACTCTCCTGCCGACACATAATAATCAGAACAACAAATACACTAAATAAAGACAGAATATTAAAAGCAGCAAGGGAAAAAGGTCAAGTAACATATAAAGGCAGGACTATTAGAATTACTCCAGACTTCTCACCAGAGACTATGAAAGCCAGAAGAGCCTGGACAGATGTTATACAGACACTAAGAGAACACAAATTCCAGCCCAGGCTACTATACCCAGCCAAACTCTCAATTACCATAGAAGGAGAAACCAAAGTATTCCATGACAAAACCAAATTCACACAATATCTTTCCACAAATCCAGCCCTTCAAAAGATAATAACAGAAAAAAGGAAACAATCAAAAGGACAGAAACTATGACCTAGAAAAAGCAAGAAAGTAACCCTTCAACAAATCTGAAAGAAGATAGACACAAGAACAGAATGCCAACTCTAACAACAAAAATAATAGGAAGCAACAATTACTTTTTCTTAATATCTCTTAATATCAATGGACTCAATTCCCCAATAAAAAGACATAGACTAACAGACTGGCTACACAAACAGGACCCAACATTTTGCACCTTACATGAAACCCATCTCAGGGAAAAAGACACTACCTCAGAGTCAAAGGCTAGAAAACAATTTTCGAAGCAAACGGTCTGAAGAAACAAGCTAGAATAGCCATTGCAATACTGAATAAAATCAACTTCCAACCCAAAGTTATCAAAAAAGATACGGAGGGGCACTTCATACTCATCAAAGGTAAAATTCTCCAAGAGGAACTCTCAATTGTGAATATCTAGGCTTCAAATACAAGGGCAGCCACATTCATTAAAGACACTTTAATAAAACTTAAAGCACACATTGCACCTCATACAATAATAGTGGGAGACTTCAACACCCCACTTTCATCAATGGACAGATCCTGGAAACAGAAACTAAACAGGGACACAGTGAAACTAACAGAAGTTATGAAACAAATGGACCTGACAGATATCTACAGAACATTTTATCCTAAAACAAAAGGATATACCTTCTTCTCAGCACCTCATGGAACCTTCTCCAAAACTGACCATATAATTGGTCACAAAATAGGCCTCAAGAGATACAAAAATATTGAAATTGTCCCATCCTATCAGATCACCATGGACTAAGGCTGATCTTCAATAACAACATACATAATAGAAAGCCAACAATCATTTGGAAACTGAACAAACTCTCCTTAATAATACCTTGGTCAAGGAAGAAATAAAGAAAGAAATTAAAGAATTTTTAGAGTTTAATGAAAATGAAGCCATAACATACGCATACATATGGGACACAACGAAAGCATTTCTAAGAGGAAAACTCATAGCTCTGAGTGCCTCCAAAAAGAAACTAGAGAGAGCACACACTAGCAGCTTGACAACACATCTAAAAGCTCTAGAACAAAAGGAAGCAAATTCACCCAAGAGGAGTAAATGGCAGGAAATAATCAAACGCATGGGCGAAATCAACCAAGTGGAAACAAAAAGAACTACTCAAAGAATCAACCAAACCAGGGGCTGGTTCTTTGAGAAAACCAACAAGACAGTTAAAGCCTTAGCCAGACTCACTAGAGGGCACAGGGACAGCATCCTAATTAACAAAATCAGAGCTGAAAAGGGAGATATAACAACAGGTCCTGAAGAAATCCAAAACACCTTCATGTCCTTCTACAAAAGGCTGTACTCAACAAAACTGGAAAACCTGGATGAAATGGACAAATTTCTAGATAGATATCAGGTACCAAAGTTAAATCAGGATCAGGTTAATGATCTAAATAGTCCTATATCCCCTTAAGAAATGGAAGCAGTCACTAATAGTCTCCCAACGAAAAAAAGCCCAGGAACAGATGGGTTTAGTGCAGAGTTCTATCAGACCTTCAAAGAAGATCTAATTCCAGTTCTTCTCAAACTATTCCACAAAATAGAAGCAGAAGGTAATCTACCCAATTCATTCTATGAAATAACAATTACTCTGATAAATAAACCACAGAAAGACCCAACAAAGCTAGAAAACTTCAGACCAATTTCCCTTATGAATATAGATGCAAAAATACTCAATAAAACTCTCACTAACCGATTCCAAGAACACATCGAAACAATCATCCATCCTGACCAAGTAGGTTTCATTCCAGGGATTCAGGGATGGTTTAATATATGGAAATCCATCAACATAATCCACTATATAAACAAACTCAAAGACAAAAACCATACGATCATCTCCTTAGATGCTGAAAAAGCATTTGAGAAAATGCAACACCCAATAATGATAAAAGTCTTGGAAAGATCAGGAAATCAAGGCCCATACCTAAACATGATAAAAGCAATCTATAACAAACCAGTAGCCAACATCAAAGTAAATGGTGAGAAGCTGGAAGCAATCCCACTAAAGTCATGGATTAGACAAAGCTGCCCACTTTCTCCCTCCCTATTCAATAACGTACTTGAAGTCCTAGCCAGAGCAATTGGACAACAACAGGAGATTAAGGAAATACAAATTGGAAAGGAAGAAGTCAAAATATCACTATTTGCAGACGATAAGATAGTATATATAAGTGACCCTAAAAATTCCACCAGAGAACTCCTAAACCTGATAAACAGCTTCGGTGAAGTAGCTGAATATAAAATTAACTCAAACAAGTCAATGGCCTTTGTCTACACAAAGGGTAAACAGGCTGAGAAAGAAATCAGGGAAAAAACACCCTTCACAATAATCACAAATAATATAAAGTACCTTGGTGTGACTCTAACTAAGGAAGTGAAAGATCTGTATGATAAGAACTTCAAGCCTCTAAAGAAAGAAATCAAAGAAGATCTCAGATGATGGAAAGATCTCCCATGCTCATGGATTGGCAGGATCAACATTGTAAAAATGGCTATCTTGCCAAAAGCAATCTACAGATTCATTGCAATCCCCATCAAAATTCCAACTCAATTCTTCAACAAATTAGAGAGGGCAATCTGCAAATTCATCTGGAATAACAAAAAAACCTAGGATAGCAAAAACTCTTCTCAAGGATAAAAGAATCTCTGGTGGAATCACCATGCCTGACTTAAAGCTTTACTACAGAGCAATTGTGATAAAAACTGCATGGTACTGGTATAGCGACAGACAAGTAGACCAATGGAATAGTATTGAAGACCCAGAAATGAACCCACACACCTATGGTCATTTGATCTTTGACAAGGGAGCTAAAACCATTGAGTGGAAAATAGACAGCATTTTCAACAAATGGTGCTGGCACAGCTGGCGGTTATCATGTCGAAGAATGTGAATTGATCCATTCTTATCTCCTTGTACTAAGGTCAAATCTAAGTGGATCAAGGAACTTCACATAAAATCAGACACACTGAAACTTATAGAGGAGAAAGTGAGGGAAAGCCTCAAAGATAGGGCACAGGGGAAAAATTCCTGAATAGAACAGCAATGGCTTGTCCTGTAAAATTGAGAATTGACAAATGGGACCTCATAAAATTGCAAAGCATCTGTAAGGCAAAAGACACTGTCAATAAGACAAAAAGGCCACCAACAGGTTGGGAAAGTATCTTTACCTATCCTAAATCAGAGAGGGAACTAATATCCAATATATATAAAGAACTCAAGAAGGTGGACTCCAGAAAATCAAATAACCCCATTAAAAAATGGGGCTCAGAGCTAAACAAAGAATTCTCACCTGAGGAATACCGAATGGCTGAGAAGCATCTGAAAAAATGTTCAACATCCTTAATCATCAGGGAAATGCAAATCAAAACAACTCTGAGATTCTACCTCACACCAGTCAGAATGGCTAAGATCAAAAATTCAGGTGACAGCAGATGCTGGCAAGGATGTGGAAAAAAGAGGCACACTCCTCCATTGTTGGTGGGATTGCAAGCTTGTACAACCACTTTGGAAGTCAGTCTGGCAGTTCCTCAAAAAAAATGGACATAGTACTACTGGAGGATCCCGCAATACCTCTCATGGACGTATGTTCCAACTGGTAATAAGGACACATGCTCCACTATGTTCATAACAGCCTTATTTATAATAGCCAGAAGCTGGAAAGAACCCAGATGTACCTCAACAGAGGAATGGATACAGAAAATGTGGTAAATTTACACAATGGAGTACTACTCTGCTATTAAGAAGAATGAATTTATGAAATTCTTAATCAAATGGAGGGACCTGGAGGGTATCATCCTGAGTGTGGTTACCCAATCACAAAAGAACTCACATGATATGTACTCACTGATAAATGGATATTAACCCAGAAACTTAGAAAACCCAAGTTACAAGTTGCAAAACACATGAAACTCAAGAAGAATGAAGACCAAAGTGTGGTCACTTTGCCCCTTCTTATAATTGGGAACAAAACACCCATGGAAGGAGTTACAGAGACAAAGTTTGGAGCTGAGACCAAAGGATGGACCATCTAGAGACTGCTGTACCCGGGGATCCATCCCATAATCAGCCTCCAAATGCAGACACCATTGCATACACCAGCAAGATTTGCTGAAAGGACCCTGATATAGCTGTCTCTTATGAGGCAATGCCAGTGCCTGGCAAACACAGAAGTGGATGCTCACAGTCAGCTATTGGATGGAACACAGGGCCCCAAATGGAGGAGATAGAGAAAGTACTCAAGGAGCTGAAGGGGTCTGCAACCCTATAGGTGGAACAACAATATGAACTAACCAGTACCCCCAGAGCTCATGTCTCTAGCTGCATATGTAGCAGAAGATGGCCTAGTAGGCCATCATTAGGAAGAGAGGCCCCTTGGTATTACAAATTTTATATGCCCCAGTACAGGAGAATGCCAGGGCCAAGAAGTGGGAGTGGGTGGGTAAGGGATTTGGGGGGGATGGTATGGGGGACTTTTGGGATAGCATTTGAAATGTAAATGAAGAAAATACCTAATAAATAATATTTAAAAAGAAAATATCAAATAAATAAATAAGAAAATGTGAACATAAGGCAGGAAAAACCAGGCTCGAGCTGTTACAAGCTGTTCAAAGCCCCTCTCTGGCTGTTTGAGAGCATCACTTTGCTCTGGTTCTCACCAGCTCTGCCCTCATTTTCTATCTGCCTTCACGGCCTTTCTTTGCACCCCATGGCTTCGTGCAAACAAATATCAGTCCCTTACATGCTGTGGAAAATGCCTTCCATCTCCTGGAACTGTGAGATGGCTCTGACATCTCTCATGACTGTACCTTGCTGATGTTGTTAGACAGTCTTATCATAAGCCAACAGTGAGACACTTAGCTTAGTGGAGTACATGCAGCCCTAGAGCAAACTCTCACTAATGGAAACAAAGCTAAGAGTGAGGTCCTGGCTTGACATGTCATTTCAAGCCTAGGACAAAGCGCTGCTGATCCAGAGTCTTGAGTTCCTCAGCTGTTATATGAAGAGCATGCAGTATGAGACCTCTACATTTGTTTTCAATTCAAATAAAATCCTAATTCCATTCTAAGGATTCAGGGGCTCCTTAGTGGCTGGCCATGCCCCTGTTCTCAACCCCAGAAAGTTCTTAACAACAGCTTTATATTTTGCTATCTTTCCCTACAGTTACATAACTTATCCATAAGAACATAAAGGAATAGAAAGGAGGCATACAGAACACTATAAAGTCACTCTTCAGTAGTATTCTTCTTGTAAGCACATTATCTCCCTGTGTACTCCAAGGATGTGGCTGGAATCTTTATGTTGACTATTGAATCCATTCTGAAATTCCTGTTTCTTAAAAAATATTTTACATTTATTCAGTGTGTGTGTGTGTGTGTGTGTGTGTGTGTGTATGTGTGCCATGGCATACACATAGAAATCATAGTCAACTTCTGGGATTGTGTTTTCCTGTTCTACCTCTACATTCTGAGTTCCCGGAATTAAACTCAGAGCATCAAACTTGGCAGCAAAGTATTTTTACCTGCTGAGACATGTGTCCAGCCCCTAAAGTCTGTATTTTAATGAATGGCAACTAATTGTATGCTTTATTTCAATGAAAAGCATTCATTCTTTTTTCTTTTAAATTTCATTTATTTGTTTATTTCTTTAAATCTTGAAATAGAGTCTCCTGCAGGCCATACTAGCCTGGACTCACTTTGTATCCAGAGCTGACTTTGAAATCTGATCCCTATACATCTTTTTTTTTTCCTCTAAGTTGCTTCTTGACAAGTGTTTAGTCACAGAAAAGAGGAAAGTAATTAGCCCAATTCAATGTATTCCTATACTAACTCATGAATTTATCCCACTTGCATTTTGGATATATTATGAGGAGCAGAATATGAGTTTTATTTCACTACCCCCTCCATGACAGAAGAAGCAAAAAGAACACAATGGACAATTCTTCCCAGGGAAAAGTTTAGGAACTGTATCAGATAACTTGGCTTTATGGCTCAGCTTCAGGGATACTGACAAGGTGTCTAATTAAAGGTCACAGAAGTCACAGTGAAGAGCTAAGGGCATACATGTACCAAGAGCCCTTCCTCTGTCTCCAAATGTCATATAGACAATTATACAAAGGTCTTCAGATATATAAGGTCTTTCCAGTCCTGATATAACAAGGAAAAATCCCCCAAGTAGTGTATGTTTCCATGGGGAGCTCTGAGGCTCCTCTTACCCTTCCTCAAACAGATAGAGAGGGACTAATGCACAGGGATGGTTTTTAGGCTCTCCTCAATATAGACCCAGTGGTTCTTAGACTAACTAAGGAGAATTAAGCCTTAAATTCAACACTGCATACTGAAGTGGAAATTGCTGGTTGTATCATGTGATGCAGACTCAGGTGATGCATTTGCTGAGGCAAAATCTGTAAAAGGATATGTGTTGTATGAAGAGAGTATAAATAGGACTCAACAGACAGTTACTAGGCATTTGCATAGCTAGCATTGCAATGCTTCCTTTGTCTTCCGTCATGCAGATTTGGCAGAAGCCTGGTGGTTTCTTCTGGATCATGCCACCATTCCTGATTTGTGTTTGGTGACACTTTTGAACTGAACTGTTGGCATCCTGACACTACTGGACTGGACTGCTGGTACTCTGACAGAGATTGGAATTGTCCCAAAGAACTACTTCTAAACAGGTTCACATTCTCTTGTTCTATTTATCATCTTTTCTACCCTACTTTTAGACAGTGGGCTATTCTCGCGCGTGCCCTGACTCGCCAGCAAGAACGACGCAGCAACAGGATCCTTCTGCACACGTTTATTGGGAGAGCTTGATTGCAGAGGTGAAGAGACCCCAAGTCCAGAACTAGTGCTGCTTATATAGGCCTAGGAGAGGCGTGTCTCACACCCGGATTGGTTATGCAATATACCTCATTTGCATGTCTCACATCTGATTGGTTATACTCTCAGAACCTCATTATCATGCCCGGGCCAGGCAGTGTCTTGGCAAAAAACTTTACTGCATATGAACACATTGGTTGTTTGTCCAAACTTATGCGTGGTGGCCAGCAGTAGCCAGCGCCACCTTGCAACACCACATGTGGCTTCCCACAGGCTATAAGGGGCAAGGAATGTTGACATGTTTGAGAATTCTTATTAAAGTAGGTTTTGAAAAATCCAAGCCTGAAGGAACGACCATCCAGAGACTGCCCCATCTGGGGATCCATCCCATAAACAACCATGAAAACAAGACACTACTGTGGAACTTGCTTACAGGAGCCTGATAAAGCTGTCTCTTGAGAGGCTATGCCAGTACCTGACAAATACAGATATAGATGCTCACAGTCATCCATGGGATGAAGCACAGGGTCCCCAGTAAAGGAGCTAGAGAATGTACTCAAGGAGCTGAAGGGATTTGCAGCCCCATAGGAAGAAGGACAATATTAACTAACCAGTATCTCCAGAGCTCCCTGGGACTAAACCACCAATCAAAGAAAACACATGGTGGGACTCATGGCTCTAGCTGTATATGTAGCAGTGGATGGCCTAGTCGGTCATCAATGGGAGGAGAGGCCCTTGGTCCTTTGGAGGTTCTATGCCCCAGTATAGGGAAATGCCAGGGCCAGGAAGCAAGCGGGAGTGGACAGGTTGGTGCAGAGGGAGTGGAGAGGGGATAGGGGATTTTTGGAGAGGAAACTAGGAAAGGGGATAACATTTGAAATGTAAATAAAGAAAATATCTATAAAAAAGAAAAATCCAAGCCTATAGTATACTCATCCGTTCCTCCCAGAATGTTCTATGGAGTCCCATATCTATGGCTTACATAGAACCCACATACAGACACATACCTGGGGTATATGTCAAGGGCACATTAGCACGGGAAAGTCTCAATCCTCTACCTTCAACTGCATGTTAGATTAAATTCATCCATCAAACAGCTGCTCTGGTTTTCTCTTCTACTTCCTGATTCTAATGAAACCCTGCAACCCTCACCCTGGCAGAAGATGACACAACTTCTTTTGTCCAGTACAAATGAGCATTCTTGGGACAGCTTTCTGCTCTTCAAATATATTAAGATTACTCTCTCTGTCTCCATGTATGCTCTAGACCCTAGCCACATGGCTTTAGACCACTACTGTAGACCAGGGTGGGAATGTCTTAGTAGGACCACAACCACCTGACTACTTTTTTTTTCTCTAGCAGCTGTGAAGACAGTACTATACTTTGCCTCTCAAAGGCCTCCTGGGGTTCTTAGTTCGGTGCAGATCAACTGCTTTCTCTGAATGTAGAGGAGAAAATCCAACCTCTCATTCTATGCTATCCATGGTGTCTGAATAGAACCAGAAGGGGCAGCTGTGGTATCCCATTGTGTAACTGACATGCTTTTATATCCTTACAGTGGCTAGCATTTGAAAACCTGCTTATAGTAGTTCTTCAAACTCATTATAAGTCATGCTTTTGAGTTCATAAAGACTCTATATGCCCTAGTATTTCCAAGGCTGTAATACAGCCATAGTATATAAGGGCTCTGTCCTGTAAGAGTGCTTTAATCCAAACCCAGTATTCCAGACCATATTTAGGCATGCCTTTACACATCTTCCATGCAAGGCTGGGGTCTTATGGCAGAAGTAAGTAAAGAATGAGGTCAAATTAGCATAGGAAAGAAATGATTGGGTACAAAAGAAAACTAGAAAACCCTCTCCACTAAGGGTGACACAGAAAAGAAATGTTGAAAGAAATGTGTGGTGTGCAAATTATCTAGTAAGCTCCCAAGGCACAGGACACAACCATCTCTGTATCTCACATTGCTTCAGGACTGGCCTACTTCCTTCCTTGAAAGTGTTTTGTTTCTACTAAAGTATCTCTCTTTCTGCATTTGTGTCTGGTCAGTTTTTTGTTCAAGAACACAAAAATCTAGAAATCCCAGAGATCCTGACTAGACTCTGAACTCCACAGATTTCAGTTCAGGGCCAGAGTAAGTTGAAGTTTATTTGTAAAGCTTATAGAAGAGAAAAATACTTCCATTTCTCTTTTAAAACTCCATTGGCCTTACATTTTAAGAATCTTGATTGAGCGTTTGCATCTGAGGAAGGTGTTGTGTCAGAGAAGAACTAAACTTTTTTTATTCTTTTTGTTTTCAAATGACATTGCATCCTTCTGAAGAGAGGAACAACTAGAAAGATGAGATTTCTTTTCCATTTCTATCATTGCATGGTTCTCATGGGGCTCCCATCTTCTTTTTAATTACAAGATTTCTCTTATCTATCCTAAGAACACCCACATAACACTTTTTATATATCTCACTAACCTTAGGAATACTGTTACCATTTAACAAAGAGGGTCAGATAAGTGAAGTAGCACAATTAAGACCACAAAGCTAAGGACCACTGAGCTAGAATTGAAACTCTATGCCCAGTCCCAGAAGTTATGACTTTAACCAATCACAAGGCACTCATGAGACCTGACTATCTGTCACTCCACATAAAGGCACAAGACTTTGCTGGAGGTGAGAGAAAAGGGGGTAGAGAATGAGTAAAATTAAATAAGCCCAAGAGAAGCAGGCACCTTGGTTCCATCTACAAAATCTATATTCAGCAGTAGTGATGTAACCCTGATTATCCACTATCAGCCAGTTCTCTCTGCCTTATCTATGCTAAATGCTAAAAGGTAGAAAATGAAACTCTCAAAAGGCAAAAACATAGTGAGTGAGTGAAACCAAAGTGTCTTTTCATGAGGTTTACATTCTAGAAACAGAGCAATAAACCAACAAACAAACATGTAATACATCAGAATCTTGTCTGGAATCCCAAGTTTTTCAGAAGGTGATTTATCTGGGGCACCTGCCAAGACTGTCAGGAATTTCTAGGTACTTATAATACCATACAACATTTTATTTTTTGGTTTTATGCATCTTCAATGGTACCAAATAAAATCTATCTTCAGAATATGTTTGTGGGCAAATAAAGATATAATGGAAAGCAGACTTGTATCTGAAGTGTTATCAGATGCCCCAACTCTGTAACTTCTCCATCTGTTCCTCTCTGCTCATTCCTCCCTTGCTGCCTCTTCCTCCTCTTCACTCTCTCACTCCAAGCACCCACCATCACCACCTTCAAAATACAAGTTTTTTTTTTTGTTGTTTTATTTTTGCCAACATACTTCAGTTGACCAGATCCAATTGTGGAAGTCTTACTCTTTAAACAAACAGAATGCTAAAAACAGAGATTCTGAGACCAGCTCTTTAGATAATAGTGTTTGTTCTCCCTCATTACAACTTGATAATGATGTGAGTAAATGTGACAGAAATCAAAAGGTGTAGATGAATAGAACAGACAGAGAAGAACGGACCAGAGAAGGCACTTGGTAGATGTGTAGTTGTGATCTGAGTCACTCTAGACTAGAGCCAATAAAGGTAGAAAATGAAACTCTCAAAAGGCAAAAACATAGTAGTGAGTGAGTGAGACCAAAGTGGCTTTTCATGAGGTTTACATTCTAGAAACAGAGCAATAAACCAACAAACAAACATGTAATACATCAGGAATGGTGCCATAAAGGAGTGAGGAGAGAAAATGAACAGAAAATGAAGGCAGGGTGTTTGAAGTATGTGGGTACAAGACCATCTTTTAAGGTTTATTTGAACAGAGACTAACAAAGGGCATGAATCGTGTGTGTGTGTGTGTGTGTGTGTGTGTGTGTGTGTGTGTGTGCGCATGCAAGTGTGATGATTCAAGTCTGAGGAAACACAAACTATAAGAATGATCACCCTTTCCAGTCCCTGCCAGCACCGGGGTAGCTTGGAGTTTGCAGACACCCGCAAGGTAATCACAAGACCCTCCACGGAATCTTAAGACCTCTAGTGAGTGGAACACAGCTGCTACTCCAATCCAATCGCGCAGGACCCGAGACTGCATTAATTAGGGAAGCAGAAAACCCAGCCTGATCAGGGGCACAAGTCCCTTCCAGTCCACACCAGCACCAGGGTACCTTGGGGGTGGAGTCTGCGGACAAACGCAAGGTACACACAGGACACTCCATGGGATCTTAAGACCTCTGTGAGTGGATCACAACTTCTGCAAGGAGGCAGGTTTGAACAACAGATATCTGTGCACCTTCCCTGCAAGAGGAGAGCTTGCCTGCAGGGAGTACTCTGAACACTGAAACTCAGGAGAGATCTAGTCTCCCAGGTCTGCTGATAGAGGCTAACATAAACACCTGAGGAAAAAGATCTAACCAGAGACAACTACAACAACTAACTCCAGAGATTACCAGATGGCGAAAGGCAAATGTAAGAATCTTGCTAACAGAAACCAAGACCACTCACAATCATCAGAACGCAGCACTCCCAACTCACTCAGTACTGGGCACCCCAACACACCCAAAAAGATAGTCCCTGATTTTAAAGATTATCTCATGTTGATGGTAGAGGACATCAAGAAGGAATTTAATAACTCACTTAAAGAAATACAGGAGAACACTGCTAAACAGTTAGAAGACCTTAAAGAGGAAGCACAAAAATCCCTTAAAGGATTGCAGGACAACACGACCAAACAGGTAATGGAATTGAATAAAACCATCCAATACCTAAAAAGGGAAGTAGAAACAATAAAGAAAACCCAAAGTGAGACAACACTAGAGATAGAAAACCTAGGAAAGAAATTTGGAACCATAGATGCAAGCATCAGTAACAGAATACAAGAGATGGAAGAGAGAATCTCAGGTGCAGAAGATTCCATAGAGAACATCGGCACAACAATCAAAGAAAATGCAAAATGCAAAAAGATCCTAACTCAAAACATCCAGGAAATCCAGGACAAAATGAGAAGACCAAACCTACGGATAATAGGAGTAGATGAGAATGAAGATTTTCAACTTAAAGGGCCAGCAAATATCTTCAACAAAATTATAGAAGTAAACTTCCCAAAACTAAAGAAAGAGGTGCCCATGAACATACAAGAAGCCTACAGAACTCCAAATAGACTGGACCAGAAAAGAAATTTCTCCTGGCACAGAATAATCAGAACAACAAATGCACTAAATAAAGATAGAATATTAAAAGCAGTAAGGGAAAAAGGCCAAGTAACATATAAAGGCAGGCCTATCAGAATTACACCAGACTTTTCACCAGAGACTATGAAAGCCAGAAGATCCTGGACAGATGTTATACAGACCCCAAGAGAACATAAATATCAGCCGAGGCTACTATACCCAGCCAAACTCTAAATTACCATAGATGGGAAACCAGAATATTCCACGACAACACCAAATTCACACATTATCTTTCAACGAATCCAGCCCTTCAAAAGATAGTAACAGAAAAAAAAAAATACAAGGACAGAAACCAGGCCCTAGTAAAAGCAAGAAAGTAATCCCTCAAAAAACCAAAAAGAAAACAGCCACAAGAACAGAATGCCAACTCTAAAAACAAAAATAACAGGAAGCAACAATTACTTTTCCTTAATATCTCTTAATATCAATGGACTCAATTCCCCAATAAAAAGACATAGACTAACAGACTGGCTACATAAACAGGACCCAACATTCTGCTGCTTACAGGAAACCCATCTCAGGGGAAAAGACAGACACTACCTCAGAGTGAAAGGGTGGAAAACAATTTTCCAAGCAAAGGTTCTGAAGAAACAAGCTGGAATAGCCATTCTAATATTGAATAAAATCAACTTCCAACCCAAAGTTATCAAAAAAAGACAAGGAGGCACACTTAATACTCATCAAAGTTAAATCCTCCAAGAGGAACTATCAATTCTGAATATCTATGGTCCAAATGCAAGGGTAGACACATTCATTAAAGAAACTTTAGTAAATCTCAAAGCACACATTGCACCTCACACAAAAATAGTGGGAGACTTCAACACCCCACTTTCATCTATGGACAGATCATGGAAACAGAAACTAAACAGGGACACAGTGAAACTAGCAGAAGTGATGAAACAAATGGATTTAACAGAGGTCTACAAAATATTTTATACTACAACAAAAGGATATACCTTCTTCTCAGCACCTCATGGTACCGTCTCCAAAACTGACCATATAATTGGTCACAAAACAGGCCTCAACAGATACAAAAATATTGAAATCGCTCCATGCATCTGACTAGATCACCATGGACTAAGGCTGATCTTCAATAACAACATAAATAATGGAAAGCCAACATTCATGTGGAAAATGAACAACACCCTTCTCAATGATACCTTGGTCAAGGAAGGAATAAATAAGAAATTAAAGACTTTTTAGAGTTTAATGAAAATGAAGCCACAACATACCCAAACTTATGGGACACTATAAAAGCATTTCTAAGAGGGAAACTCATAGCTCTGAGTGCCTCCAAAAAGAAACTAGAGAGAGCACACACTAGCAGCTTGAAAAAACTCCTAAAAGCTCTAGAAAAAAAGGAAGCAAATTCACCCAAGAGGAGTAGATGGGAGGAAATAATCAAACTCAGGGGCGAAATTGCCAAGTGGAAAAAAGAAGAACTATTCAAAGAATCAACCAAACAAGGAGCTGGTTCTTTGAGAAAATCAACAAGATAGATAAACCCTTAGCCAGACTCACTAGAGGGCACAGGGACAGCATCCTAATTAACAAGATCAGAAATGAAAAGGGGGACATACCAATAGATCCTGAAGAAATCCAAAACACAAGCAGATCCTTCTACAAAAGGCTATACTCAACAAAACTGGAAAACCTGGATGAAATGGACAAATTTTTAGACAGATACCAGGTACAAAAGTTAAACCAGGATCAAGTTAACGATCTAAACAGTCCCATATCCCCTAAAGAAATAGGAGCAGTTATTAATAGTCTCCCAACCAAAAAAAGCCCAGGACCAGTTGGGTTTAGTGCAGAGTTCTATCAGACCTTCAAAGAAGATCTATTTCCAGTTCTGCACAAACTATACCACAAAATAAAAGTAGAAGGTACTCTACCCAACTCATTCTATGAAGCCACAATTACACTGATACCTAAACCACAGAAATATCCAAGAAAGATAGAGAACTTAAGACCAATTTCCCTTATGAATATAGATGCAAAAATACTCAATAAAATTCTCGCTAACAGAATCCAAGAACACATTAAAACGATCATCCATCCTGACCAAGTAGGTTTCATCCCAGGGATGCAGGGATGGTTTAATATACAGAAATCCATCAATGTAATCCATTATATAAACAAACTCAAAGACAAAAATCACATAATCATCCCATTAGATGCGGACAAAGGATTTGACAAAATCCAACACCCATTCATGTAAAAGTCTTGGAAAGATCAGGAATTCAAGGCCCATACCTAAACATGATAAAAGCAATCTACAGCAAACCAGTAGCCAACATCAAAGTAAATGGTGAGAAGCTGGAAGCAATCCCACTAAAATCAGAGACTAGACAAGGCTCCCCACTCTCTCCCTACCTATTCAACATAGTACTTGATCCTAGCCAGAGCAATTAGACAACAAAAGGATATCAAGGGGATACAAACTGGAAAAGAAGAAGTAAAAATATCACTTTTTTTGCAGATGATATGATACTATATATGTGACCACCAAAATTCCACCAGAGAACTCTTATACTTGATAAACAGCTTCAGTGAAGTAGCTGGATATAAAATTAACTCAAACAAGTCAATGGCCTTTCTCTACACAAAGAATAAACAGGGTGAGAAAAAATTTAGGGAAACAACACCCTTCTCAAGAGTCACAAATAATATAAAATATCTTGGCGTGACTCTAACTAAGGAAGTGAAAGATCTGTATGATAAGAACTTCAAGTCTCTGAAGAAAGAAATTAAAGAAAATCTCAGAAGATGGAAAGATCTCCCATACTCATGGATTGGCAGGATCAACATTGTAAAAATGGCTATCAAGCCAAAAGCAATCTACAAATTCAAAGCAATCCCCATCAAAATTCCAACTCAATTCTTCAATGAATTAGAAAGAGCAATCTGCAAATTCATCTGGAATAACAAAAAAACTTAGGATAGCAAAAACTCTTCTCAAGGATAAAAGAACCTCTGGTGGAATCACCATGCCTGACCTAAAGTTGTACTACAGAGCAATTGAGATAAAAACTGCAATGTACTGGTATAGCGACAGACAAGTAGACGAATGGAATAGTATTGAAGAACCAGAAATGAACCCATACACCTATGGTCACTTGATCTTCGACAAGGGAGCTAAAACCATCCAGTGGAAAAAAGACAGCATTTTCAACAAATGGTGCTGGCACCACTGGTAGTCATCATGTAGAAGAATGCGAATTGATCCATTCTTATCTCCTTGTACTAAGGTCAAATCTAAGTGGATCAAGGAACTCCACATAAAACCAGAGACACTGAAACTTATAGAGGAGAAAGTGGGGAAAAGCCTTGAAGATATTGGCACAGGAGAAAAATTCCTGAATAGAACAGCAATGGCTTGTGCTGTAAGATTGAGAATTGACAAGTGGGACCTCATAAAACTGCAAAGCTTCTGCAAGGCAAAAGACACTGTCAATAAGACAACAAGGCCACCAACAGATTGGGAAAGCATCTTTACCAATCCTAAATCAGATAGAGGACTAATATCCAATATATATATAAAGAACTCAAGAAGGTGGACTCCAGAAAATCAAATAACCCCATTTAAAAATGGGGCTCAGAGCTAAACAAAGAATTCTCACCCGAGGAATACTGAATGGCTGAGAAACACCTGAAAAAATGTTCAACATCCTTAATCATCAGGGAAATGCAAATCAAAACAACCCTGAGATTCTACCTCACACCAGTCAGAATGGCTAAGGTCAAAAATTCAGGTGAGAGCAGATGCTGGCAAGGATATGGAGAAAGAGGAACACTCCTCCATTGTTGGTGGGATTGCAAGCTCGTACAACCACTCTGGAAATCAGTCTGACGGTTCCTCAGAAAATTGGACATGGTACCCGCAATACCTCTCCTAGGCATATATCCAAAACATGTTCCAACTAGTAAGAAAGAAACTTGCTCCACTATGTTCATAGCAGCCTTATTTATAATAGCCAGAAGCTGGAAAGAACCCAGCTGCCCCTCAACAGAGGAATGGATACAAAAAAAGTGGTACATTTACACAATGGAGTACTACTCAGCTAATAAAAAGGATGAATTTATGAAATTCCTAGGCAAATGTTTGGAACTGGAGGGCATTATCCTGAGTGAGGTAACCCAATCACAAAAGAACTCAAATGATATGTACTCATTGATAAGTGGGTATTAGCCCAGAAACTTAGAATACCCAAGATATAAGTTACAATTTGCAAAACACATGAAACTCAAGAAGAACGAAAACCAAAGTGTGGACCCTTTGCCCCTTCTTAGAATTGGGAACAAAACACCCATGGAAGGAGTTACAGAGACAAAGTTTGGAGCTGAGACAAAAGGATGGACCATCTAGGAATTGCCGTATCCAGGGATCTATCCCATAATCAGCCTCCAAATACTGACACCATTGCATACACTAGCAAGATTGTGCTGAAAGGACCCTGATATAGCTGTCTCTGTGAGACTATGCTGGGGCCTAGCAAACACAGAAGTGGATGCTCACAGTCAGCTATTGGATGGATCACAGGGCCCCCAATGGAGGAACTAGAGAAAGTACCCAAGGAGCTAAAGGGAACTGCAGCCCTATATGTGGAGCAAAATTATGAACTAACCAGTACCCCGGAGCTCTTGACTCTAGCTGCATATGTATCAAAAGATGGCCTAGTCGGCCATCACTGCAAAGAGAGGCCCATTGGACTTGCAGACTTTATATGCCCCAGTACAGGGGAACGCCAGGGCCAAAAAGTGGGAGTGGGTGGGTAGGGGAGTGGTAGGTAGGGTATGGGGGGCTTTTGGGATAGCATTGGGAGTGTAAATGATGAAAATACCTAATAAAAAATAAATAATTTTGTAATAACAAAAAAGAATGATCACATATCCAGAGTTGAGTAAGCAGTAGGATGACATCCAATATAACTAAGACCATAACAGGCCATTCAGGGAACCACTGGAGGAGCAGGGTCTTGATCTTCATAGATTCAAGTTTTTATTAATTACCTAGTGTCCTGAAAGTGTTATTCTCTGAAGATGCATCTGCTCCTAATAGATCTAAATATAAAACCTTGGAATTTCATTTCATCTACTTGTAATTGTCAATTTTTTCCAAATTCAATATATAATACTAACTTTCCAAGGCAAGGCCTTAAATAAACGCTACTATTTTCTCAAATTATTTTGTCACACAACAATAATTATATACCATTCTGTTAGAAAGTGTGTGTGTGTATGTGTGTGTGTGTGTCTTGTGTAGTCATCATGTAGCATGAGTGAAAAAAGGATAAGTATGGAGCAAAGAGAACTACTCAGGAAGTGAAACAATTCTTCAGGATGCTCTAATAATGGTTACATGCCACTATACATTTGCCCAAGTCCAAAAATTATTTAAGAGTCAACCATGGCACAGAAATACAAGATGAACACATATATTTTATAGCTGTTAAGGGGGGATTTACTTGTTCTTATCTCCTGGGCTATTTTTATGTGCTTCCACATATAGATAAATTTCACTACCTTGTAAAAGTAGTAACTTTTAGAGCGTGAGTTATTTTAGAGCATGAGTTACTGGCCACTTATTAGGTGCCATGGTCTTTGGGACTTGGGCTACGATGTACAAGACCATAGGCACTAGGCTCAAGCTTTGTTTTAGTGTTATTTCTGTTGATATGACAAAATAGCCTGACAAAAAGCAACTTAGAGGAGAATGGGGGTTATTTGGCTTATAGTTCCACCACTTGTCCCTCTTATCCCCACCCCCATTTTAGTGCTATGATTTGTGTAACTGTGGTTAGAGTATCTCTTCCAATTTAACTACAACTCATTTTTCTTAATAAGGTTTCTATTGCTGTGTTAAAATATGATGACCAAAAGTAACTTGGAGAAAAAAGTTTTTATTTCAGCTTACAACTTCACATCACAATCCATCACTGAGGGAAGTCAGGGCAGAAGCTCAAACAGGATAAGAGGCAATAGCTGATGCAAAGGTCTTGGAGAAGTACTTCTTACTGGCTTGCTCCCCCATGACTTGTTCAGCCTGTTTTCTTTTTTGTTTGTTTGTTTATTTTTGTTTGTTTGTTTTGTTTTGTTTTTGATATAGGGTTTCTCTGTGTAGCACTGGCTGTCCTGGAACTCACTCTGTAGACCAGGATGGACTCAAGCTCTAAAATCCTCCTGCCACTGCTTGGCTCAGCCTGCTTTCTTATAGAACCCACAACCACAAGCTCAAGGATGCCACCACCCATAATGGGATGGGCCCTACCATATCAACCAGCAATTAAGAAGACACATACAGGCTTACCTACTGACCCACTGATCTGATTAGCTCATTTCCTCAGTTGAGATTCTTTCTTCTCTAATGGCTATGGTTTGTGTCAAATTGATATAAAAGTATAATACAAGCTGAAGTAAAATTAGTCAGATGTGAAAAAGATAGCAACAACATATTGATAATTTATCAAGAATGCATAATAATCCAAAGTATATATGCACCAAGCTCAGGGGCTGCAATTTTCATAAAGCGAAAACTCAAAAAATAAAATATCAAAAATAACTTGATATTGAGTGTGTTAGTACCCATAGTAATTCCTCCAAAATAAAATCAACAAAGAAACCTTAGAGTTAAGCAAAATTATAGATTAAATGGAATTAACAGGTTTGTAAAGATTATTTCATCCAACAGACACAGAGTATACACTCTTCTCAGAAATCCATGAAAACTTCTGCAAAGTAGACCATATCGTGGCCCACAAATCAAGTCTCAGAAAATATAAAGAAACAAATGTTGACTTCCACTTTACTATATCATAGTTAAACATAACTAGAAATCAATAGTAAGAAAAGCAACAGTATCATACAAATATGCAGTGACTGAACAATACACTCTTGAATGATTAGGAATTCATTGAAGAAATCAGAGAAGAAATTAAAATATCTAAAACAAACAAAAACAACAACAACAAAAAAAAAGACAAAGAAAAAACTGAAAGCATGGCCTACCAAAACCTTTGGGATACAACTAAGGAAGTTATAAGAAGGTCTTAATAGCTAGAGGTTTTTGTCTTAAAAAGACAGATACATCTTAGATAACTAACCTAATGCTGTTCCTTAAGATCTTAGAAAAATAAGAACAATTCAAACTTCAGAGAGATAGACAACAAGGAGTAACAAAGTAATAAACTCAGAAATTAGTGAAATGGTTAACAAAAATATAATATAGATCAAACAAACAGCCTCTTACTTAAAAAAAAAGAACCCTCAACTTAACAAAAGAAAGAGAATGAGACTGAGTGAGTGAGAGAGAGCCTAAGCTAATACAATTAGACATGGGAAGGGGAAAGGTAGGATAAAGATTCCAAAATAATCCAAAGAACCACTGGAGATTACTCTGAAAACTTATTTTCCAAAAATCTTGAAAATCTAGAAAAGAAAGCAATTACTTAAATACAAATAGACTATCAAAGTTAAATTAACAAGATATAGCAATCTGAACAAATCAATTGGATTAAATCTATAATAATCAATTGGATTAAAGTAGTAATAAAACAGAGATAACAAAAAGAAATCCCAGAACTTACTGGATTTACTGTTGAACTAGTCCAAACCTCTAAAGAGAGAAAGCACCAATGCTTCTTAAACTGTTGCATGAAATGGCCTGGAAGGAACACTACCAAACTCATTTTCTAAGCTATTACTTTTCTGATACCAAAATCAGATATAGATAGACATACAGAAGGAAAAAGAAGGAAGAGAGAGGGAGGGGGAGAGAGAGAGAAGAAGAAACAAAAACCACAAATTATTTCTTCATGTGTATGAATAGAAAAATTCTCAGTAAAATGCTTGCAAGTTAATATTAAGGGAACTTAAGAAAATGAGGACCGTTGACCAAGTTGTTTTCATTCTAGAGATACGAGTTTGGCTTAACACTATAGGTCAGTAAGTGTAATAGCACAAATATATCTAAGGACAGAAACTATATGATCACCTGAATCAATGCAAGTAAGGCCTTTGATAATAATCAACATCACTTCATAATAAAAATCTTCAAAAAAACACAGTTGTAGAAGTAAAAAATATATTAACATAATAAAGACTATATGACAAATTTGCATACATTATATCAAAAGTGGAGGGGATCAAGTCTGTTTTTCCTTAGATCTGGAATGAGACTCTTTCCATGGAATGATGGTGCCTATTGTCTCTATTCTTGAGCATTACAGTGTTTAGCACCTCAGGTGGAGAAATAGAACATGAAAAAAAGTAAAAGAGACAGAAAAGGAAAGAAGAAAGTCAAAGTATCCCTATGTGCCAACAATGTAATTGCATCCTTACAAGAGCCTAAAGATTCCACCAGAAAACTCATCAAACTGGTAAATACGTTTTTAAAATACCAATGTTACTGTAACTTCAAATAAATGATTTAATTAAATACCCAGGAATAAACTTAGCTAAGGAGGTGAAAAAACTCTAAAATGAAAACCTTATGCAACTGAAGAAATTAAAGAAGACACACTCACACATTGTCAAAATTACTATCTTAAAAATGGACATAGTACCACAAAGGTCCTACAAAGTAAAATCAATCCCCATCAAAATCGCAATAACATTATTCACAGAACTAGAAAATCAAATCTGAAATGTATATGGAAGTGAACAAGACAGCTAGGATAGTCTCTACCAAAAGAAAGGAGTGTTGGAGTTATTGCAATATGTGATCTCAAGTTATATTACAAAGACATAGTAACAAACCCAGCATGGAAGTGGCCCCAAAAACTGATATATAGATAATGGAAGAGAATGGAGGACTCAGAAATAAACACACACAGCTATAACCACCTGTCAAAGGTGTCAATAGCATATGCTGGGGAAAAGATAGACAACTTAATACTCAGTGGTGGGAAAACTGGATTTCCACATGTAGAAGATCTGTCTTTCTCATATATCTCACAAATTAATTTGAAATGAATTAAAGGCCTTATTGTATTATACAACCTAAAACTCTAGAGGAAAATACATAAGACACTTCTTTTTTTTCTTTCATTAGATATTTTCTTTATTTACATTTCAAATGTCATCCCCTTTCCTAGTTGCCCCATCCCCTTCCCCCCTCCCCTGCTCCCCAACCTACCCACTCCCATTCACAACCCTGGCATTCCCCTATACTGGGGTATAGAACCTTCACAGGACGTAGGGCCTTTCCTCCCATTGATGACCGACTAGGCCATCCTCATCTACATATATAGCTAGAGCCACATGTCCCACCATGTATTTTCTATGATTGGTGGTTTAGTTCCAAAGAGCGCTGGAGGTACTGATTAGTTCATATTGATGTTCCTCCTATGGGGCTTCAGACCCCTTCAGCTCTTTGTGTACTTTCTCTAGCGCCTTCATTGGGGATCTTGTGCTCTGTCCTGTGGTTGATTGTGAGCATCCAATTCTGTATTTGCCAGGCACTGACAAAGGCTTTCAGGAGACAGCTATGTCAGGCTCCTGTCATCAGGCTCTTGTTGGCATCTGCCATACTGTCTGGGTTTGGTGGTGGTTTATGGGATGAATCCCCAAGGAGGGGGCAGTCTCTGGATGGTCATTGCTTCAGTCTCTGCTCCAAACTATGTCTCTGTAACTCCTTCCATGGGTATTTTGTTCCCCCTTCTAAGAAGGATTCTGAGCTTCTGGGCTAACATCCACTTATCAGTGAGTGCATATCATGTGTGTTCTTCTGTGATTGGGTTACCTCGCTCAAGATGATATCCTCCAGACCATTCATTTATCTAAAAATTTCATAAACTCATTGTTTTTAATAGCTGAGTAGTACTCTATTGTGTAAATGCATCACATTTTCTATATCCATTCCTCTGTTGAGGGACATCTGGGTTCTTTCCAGGTTCTGGCCGTTATAAATAAGGCTGCTATGAACAGAGTGGAGCATGTGTCCTTATTACATGTTGGAGCATCTTCTGGGTATATGCCCAAGAGTGGTATTGCTGGATCTTCTGGTAGAACTATGTCCAATTTTCTGAGGAACCACCAGACTGATTTCCAGAATGGTTGTACCAGCTTACAGTCCCACCAACAATGGAGGAGTGTTCCTCTTTCTCCACATCCTCGCCAGCATCTGCTGTTTTTGATCTTAGCCATTCTGACTGATGTGACATAGAATGTCAGGGTTGTTTTGATTTGTATTTCCCTGATGATTAAGGATGTTGAACATTATTTTTAGGTGCTTCTTAGACATTTGGTATTCCTCAGATGAGAATTCTTTATTTAGCTCTGTATCCTATTTTTTAATAGGATTTTTTTTCTGGCATCCAACTTCTTGAGTTCGTTGTATATATTGGATATTAGACCCCTATCAGATTTAGGATTGGTGAAGATCTTTTCCCAATCTGTTGGTTGTCATTTGGTCTTATTGATGGAGTCTTTTGCCTTACAGAAGCTTTGCAATTTTATGAGGTCCCATGTGTTGATTCTTGATCTTACAGCACAAGCCATTGGTGATCTGTTCAGGAATTTTGCCTCTGTGCCCATATATTTGAGGTTCTTCCCTACTTTCTCCTTTATAAGTTTCAGTGTCTCTGGTTTTATGTGGAGTTCTTTGATCCACTTAGACTTGAGCTTTGTACAAGGAGATGAGAATGAATCAATTCTCATTCTTCTACATGCAAACTGCCAGTTGACTCAGCACCATTTGTTGAAGATACTGTCCTCTTTCCATTGGATGGTTTTAGCTCCTTTGTCAAAGATCAAGTGACCATAGGTGAGTGAGTTCATTTCTGGGTCTTCAGTTCTGTTCCATTGATCTACCTGTCTTTCACTGTATGAGTACCATGCAGTTATCACAATTGCTCTGTAGTACAGCTTAATTGTAGTACATCGAGAATGCTGATTCCAACAGAGGTTCTTTTATTGTTGAGAATAGTTTTTGCTATCCTAGGTTTTTTTTTTTTTTTTTTTTTCACTGTTAAACTTGTTATTTTTATTTGCGCATGCATTTCTTTTTTTTTTTTTCTTTTTTTTTTCCATTTTTTATTAGGTATTTAGCTCATTTACCTTTCCAATGCTATACCAAAAGTCCTCCATACCCACCCACCCCCACTCCCCTACCTGCCCACTCCCCCTTTTTGGCCCTGGCGTTCCCCTGTTCTGGGGCATATAAAGTTTGTGTGTCCAATGGGCCTCTCTTTCCAGTGATGGCCGACTAGGCCATCTTTTGATACATATGCAGCTAGAGTCAAGAGCTCCGGGATACTGGTTAGTTCATAATGTTGATCCACCTATAGGGTTGCAGATCCCTTTAGCTCCTTGGGTACTTTCTCTAGCTCCTCCATTGGGAGCCCTGTGATCCATCCATTAGCTGACTGTGAGCATCCACTTCTGTGTTTGCTAGGCCCCGGCATAGTCTCACAAGAGACAGCTACATCTGGGTCCTTTCGATAAAATCTTGCTAGTGTATGCAATGGTGTCAGCGTTTGGATGCTGATTATGGGGTGGATCCCTGGATAAGGCAGTCTCTACATGGTCCACCCTTTAATCTCAGCTCCAAACTTTGTCTCTGTAACTCCTTCCAAGGGTGTTTTGTTCCCACTTCTAAGGAGGGGCATAGTGTCCACACTTCAGTCTTCATTTTTCTTGAGTTTCATGTGTTTAGGAAATTGTAACTTATATCTTGGGTATCCTAGGTTTTGGGCTAATATCCACTTATCAGTGAGTACATATTGTGTGAGTTCCTTTGTGAATGTGTTACCTCACTCAGGATGATGCCCTCCAGGTCCATCCATTTGGCTAGGAATTTCATAAATTCATTCTTTTTAATAGCTGAGTAGTACTCCATTGTGTAGATGTACCACATTTTCTGTATCCATTCCTCTGTTGAGGGGCATCTGGGTTCTTTCCAGCTTCTGGCTATTATAAATAAGGCTGCTATGAACATAGTGGAGCATGTGTCCTTCTTACCAGTTGGGGCATCTTCTGGATATATGGCCAGGAGAGGTATTGCTGGATCCTCCGGTAGTACTATGTCCAATTTTCTGAGGAACCGCCAGACGGATTTCCAGAGTGGTTGTACAAGCCTGCAATCCCACCAACAATGGAGGAGTGTTCCTCTTTCTCCACATCCTCGCCAGCATCTGCTGTCACCTGAATTTTTGATCTTAGACATTCTGACTGGTGTGAGGTGGAATCTTAGGGTTGTTTTGATTTGCATTTCCCTGATGATTAAGGATGTTGAACATTTTTTCAGGTGCTTCTCTGCCATTCGGTATTCCTCAGGTGAGAATTCTTTGTTCAGTTCTGAGCCCCATTTTTTAATGGGGTTGTTTGATTTTCTGAAGTCCACCTTCTTGAGTTCTTTATATATGTTGGATATTAGTCCCCTATCTGATTTAGGATAGGTAAAGATCCTTTCCCAATCTGTTGGTGGTCTCTTTGTCTTATTGACGGTGTCTTTTGCCTTGCAGAAACTTTGGAGTTTCATTAGGTCCCATTTGTCAATTCTCGATCTTACAGCACAAGCCATTGCTGTTCTGTTCAGGAATTTTTCCCCTGTGCCCATATCTTCAAGGCTTTTCCCCACTTTCTCCTCTATAAGTTTCAGTGTCTCTGGTTTTATGTGAAGTTCTTTGATCCATTTAGATTTGACCTTAGTACAAGGAGATAAGTATGGATCGATTCGCATTCTTCTACATGATAACAACCAGTTGTGCCAGCACCATTTGTTGAAAATGCTGTCTTTCTTCCACTGGATGGTTTTAGCTCCCTTGTCGAAGATCAAGTGACCATAGGTGTGTGGGTTCATTTCTGGGTCTTCAATTCTATTCCATTGGTCTACTTGTCTGTCTCTATACCAGTACCATGCAGTTTTTACCACAATTGCTCTGTAGTAAAGCTTTAGGTCCGGCATGGTGATTCCACCAGAGGTTCTTTTATCCTTGAGAAGAGTTTTTGCTATCCTAGGTTTTTTGTTATTCCAGATGAATTTGCAAATTGCTCCTTCTAATTCGTTGAAGAATTGAGTTGGAATTTTGATGGGGATTGCATTGAATCTGTAGATTGCTTTTGGCAAGATAGCCATTTTTACAATATTGATCCTGCCAATCCATGAGCATGGGAGATCTTTCCATCTTCTGAGATCTTCTTTAATTTCTTTCTTCAGAGACTTGAAGTTTTTATCATACAGATCTTTCACTTCCTTAGTTAGAGTCACGCCGAGATATTTTATATTATTTGTGACTATTGAGAAGGGTGTTGTTTCCCTAATTTCTTTCTCAGCCTGTTTATTCTTTGTGTAGAGAAAGGCCATTGACTTGTTTGAGTTAATTTTATATCCAGCTACTTCACCGAAGCTGTTTATCAGGTTTAGGAGTTCTCTGGTGGAATTTTTAGGGTCACTTATATATACTATCATATCATCTGCAAAAAGTGATATTTTGACTTCCTCCTTTCCAATTTGTATCCCCTTGATCTCCTTTTGTTGTCGAATTGCTCTGGCTAATACTTCAAGTACTATGTTGAAAAGGTAGGGAGAAAGTGGGCAGCCTTGTCTAGTCCCTGATTTTAGTGGGATTGCTTCCAGCTTCTCTCCATTTACTTTGATGTTGGCTACTGGTTTGCTGTAGATTGCTTTTATCATGTTTAGGTATGGGCCTTGAATTCCTGATCTTTCCAGAACTTTTATCATGAATGGGTGTTGGATCTTGTCAAATGCTTTTTCTGCATCCAACGAGATGATCATGTGGTTTTTGTCTTTGAGTTTGTTTATATAGTGGATTACATTGATGGATTTTCATATATTAAACCATCCCTGCATTCCTGGAATAAAACCTACTTGGTCAGGATGGATGATTGCTTTAATGTGTTCTTGGATTCGGTTAGCGAGAATTTTATTGAGGATTTTTGCATCGATATTCATAAGAGAAATTGGTCTGAAGTTCTCTATCTTTGTTGGATCTTTCTGTGGTTTAGGTATCAGAGTAATAGTGGCTTCATAAAATGAGTTGGGTAGAGTACTTTCTACTTCTATCTTGTGAAAAAGTTTGTGCAGAACTGGAATTAGATCTTCTTTGAAGGTCTGATAGAACTCTGCACTAAACCCGTCTGGTCCTGGGCTTTTTTTGGCTGGGAGACTATTTATAACTGCTTCTATTTCTTTAGGGGATATGGGACTGTTTAGAAGGTCAACTTGATCCTGATTCAACTTTGGTACCTGGTATCTGTCCAGAAATTTGTCCATTTCGTCCAGGTTTTCCAGTTTTGTTGAGTATAGCCTTTTGTAGAAGGATCTGATGGTGTTTTGGATTTCTTCAGGATCTGTTGTTATGTCTCCCTTTTCAGTTCTGATTTTGTTAATTAGGATTTTGTCTCTGTGCCCTCTAGTGAGTCTAGCTAAGGGTTTATCTATCTTGTTGATTTTCTCAAAGAACCAACTCCTCGTTTGGTTAATTCTTTGAATAGTTCTTCTTGTTTCCACTTGGTTGATTTCACCCCTGAGTTTGATTATTTCCTGCCGTCTACTCCTCTTGGGTGAATTTGCTTCCTTTTTTTCTAGAGCTTTTAGATGTGTTGTCAAGCTGCTAGTATGTGCTCTCTCCCGTTTCTTCATGGAGGCACTCAGAGCTATGAGTTTCCCTCTTAGAAATGCTTTCATTGTGTCCCAAAGGTTTGGGTACGTTGTGGCTTCATTTTCATTAAACTCTAAAAAGTCTTTAATTTCTTTCTTTATTCCTTCCTTGACCAAGGTATCATTGAGAAGAGTGTGGTTCAGTTTCCACGTGAGTGTTGGCTTTCTGTTATTTTTTTTGTTATTGAAGATCAGCCTTAGTGCATGGTGATCTGATAGGATACATGGGACAATTTCAATATTTTTGAATCTGTTGAGGCCTGTTTTGTGACCTATTATGTGGTCAATTTTGGAGAAGGTACCATGAGGTGCTGAGAAGAAGGTATATCCTTTTGTTTTAGGATAAAATGTTCTGTAGATATCTGTGAGATCCATTTGTTTCATCACTTCTGTTAGTTTCAGTGTGTCCCTGTTTAGTTTCTGTTTCCATGATCTGTCCATTGGTGAAAGTGGTGTGTTGAAGTCTCCCACTATTATTGTGTGAGGTGCAATGTGTGTTTTGAGCTTTACTAAAGTTTCTTTAATGAATGTGGCTGCCCTTGTATTTGGCGCATAGATATTCAGAATTGAGAGTTCCTCTTGGAGGATTTTACCTTTGATGAGAACAAAGTGCCCCTCCTTGTCTTTTTTGATGACTTTGGGTTGGAAGTCAATCTTATCAGATATTAGGATGGCTACTCCAGCTTGTTTCTTCATACCATTTGCTTGGAAAATTGTTTTCCAGCCTTTTATTCTGAGGTAGTGTCTATCTTTTTCTCTGAGATGTGTCTCCTGTAAACAGCAAAATGTTGGGTCTTGTTTGTGTAGCCAGTTTGTTAGTCTATGTCTTTTTATTGGGGAGTTGAGACCATTGATGTTAAGAGATATTAAGGAAAAGTAATTGTTGCTTCCTGTTATTTTTGTTGTTAAAGTTGGCATTCTGTTCTTGTGGCTGTCTTCTTTTAGGTTTGTTGAGGGATTACCTTCTTGTTTTTTCTAGGGCATTGTTCCCGTTCTTGTATTGGTTTTTTTCTGTTATTACCCTTTGAAGGGCTGGATTCGTGGAGAGGTAATGTGAGAATTTGGTTTTGTCGTGGAATACTTTGGTTTCTCCATCTATGGTAATTGAGAGTTTGGCTGGGTATAGTAGCCTGGGCTGGAATTTGTGTTCTTTTAGTGTCTGTATAACATCTGTCCAGGCTCTTCTGGCTTTCATAGTCTCTGGTGAAAAATCTGGTGTAATTCTGATAGGCTTGCCTTTGTATGTTACTTGACCTTTTTCCCTTACCGCTTTTAGTATTCTATCTTTATTTAGTGCATTTGTTGTTCTGATTATTATGTGTCGGGAGGAATTTCTTTTCTGGTCCAGTCTATTTGGAGTTCTGTAGGCTTCTTGTATGTTCATAGGTATCTCTTTCTTTATATTTGGGAAGTTTTCTTCAATAATTTTGTTGAAGATGTTTGCTGGTCCTTTGAGTTGAAAATCTTCATTCTCATCCACTCCTATTATCCGTAGGTTTGGTCTTCTCATTGTGTCCTGGATTTCCTGGATATTTTGAGTTAGGATCTTTTTGCATTTTCCATTTTCTTTGATTGTTGTGCCGATGTTCTCTATGGAATCTTCTGCACCTGAGATTCTCTCTTCCATCTCTTGTATTCTGTTGCTGATGCTCAAATCTATGGTTCCAGATTTCTTTCCTAGGGTTTCTATCTCCAGTGTTGCCTCACTTTGAGTTTTCTTTATTGTTTCTACTTCCCTTTTTAGGTCTAGTATGGTTTTGTTCATTTCCATCACCTGTTTGTATGTTTTTTCCTCTTTTTCTGTAAGGACTTCTACCTGTTTGATTGTGTTTTCCTGTTTTTCTTTAAGGACTTGTAACTCTTTGGCAGTGTTCTCCTGTATTTCTTTAAGTGATTTATTAAAGTCCTTCTTGATGTCCTCTACCATCATCATGAGATATGCTTTTAAATCTAGGTCTAGGTTTTCGGGTGTGTTGGGGTGCCCTGGACTGGGCGAAGTGGGAGTACTGGGTTCTGATGATGGTGAGTGGTCTTGGTTCCTGTTAGTAGGATTCCTACGTTTACCTTTCGCCATCCGGTAATCTCTGGAGTTAGTAGTTATAGTTGACTCTGTTTAGAGATTGTTCTTCTGGTGATTCTGTTACCGTCTCTCAGCAGACCTGGGAGACAGATTCTCTCCTCTGAGTTTCAGTGCTCAGAGCACTCTCTGCTGGTAATCTCTCTTACAGGGAAGGTGCGCAGATATCTTGTTTTTGGACCTCCTTGTGGTCGAAGAAGAAGGCCCAAAACAGGGCCTCTCTCAGAAGCTGTGTTGCTTTGGCAGTTCCCAGAAGCTGTCAGCTTCTGTGGTGCAGACTCTCACCTGTGCAGACTAAAATCCTAAGTTCCAGGGAGTCCTGGAACCAAGATGGTGACCGCTGCTCCTGAGGCCAAGGCCGTCTCCCGAGCCAGGCGGACACCTGTCCTCTGGTCCGGATGGTGGCCGGTTATCTGCGGCCCGCCCAGGCTGCTGCCTCAGCGGCTCTGTGCTTCTGCCCGTCCCAGAAGCTGTCCGGTTCTCTGGCGCACCCTCTAACCTGTTCAGACTAATTTCCTAGGTCCCGCGGAGTCCCGGAACCCAGATGGCGACCGCTGCTGCTGAGGCTGAGGTCGCCTCCCAAGCCAGGCGGACACCTGTCCTCTGGTCCGGATGGTGGCCGGTTGTCTGCGGCCCGCCCAGGCTGCTGCCTCAGCGGCTCTGTGCTTCTGCCCGTCCCAGAAGCTGTCCGGTTCTCTGGCGCACCCTCTAACCTGTTCAGACTAATTTCCTAAGTTCTGCTGAGTCCCGGAACCAAGATGGCGACCCTATCCTAGGTTTTTTGTTATTCCAGATGAATTTGCAAATTGCCCTTTCTAACTATGAATAATTGAATTGGGATTTTTGATGGTGTTTGCATTGAATCTGTAGATTGCTTTCGGCAAGATAGCCATTTTGACTATATTAATCCTGCCAATCAAGAGCATGGGAGATCTTTTCATCCTCTGAGATCTTCTCCAATTTCTTTCTTCAAAGACTTGAATTTCTTATCATACAGATCTTTCACTTGCTCAGTTAGTCACACCAAGGTATTTTATATTATTTGTGACTATTGTGATGGGTGTTGTTTCCCTAAGTTCTTTCCCAGCCTGTTTATCCTTTGTGTAGAGAAAGGCCACTGATTTGTTTGAGTTAAATTTATATCCAGCTACTTCACTGAAGTTGTTTATCAGGTTTAGGAGTTCTCTGGTGGAATTTTTGGGGTCACTTACATATACTATCATATCATCTGCAAATAGTGATATTTTGACTTATTCCTTTACAATTTGTATTCCTTTGATCTCCTTCCGTTGTCTAATTTTTCTGACTAGGACTTCAAGTACTATATTGAATAGGTAGGGAGAGAGTGGGCAGCCTTTTCTAGTCACTGATTTTAGTGGAATTGCTTCCAGTACCTTACCATTTAGTTTGATGTTGGCTATTGGATTGCTGTATATTGCTTTTATTAAATTTAGGTATGGGCCTTGAATTCCTGATCTTTCCAAGACTTTTATTATGAGGGGGTATTGGACTTTGTCCAATGCTTTCTCAGAATCTAATGAGATGATCATGTGGTTTTTGTCTTTGAGTTTGTTCATATAATGAATTACATTGACGGATTTCCATATATTAAACCATGCTTGCATCCCTGGGATGAAGCCTACTTGATTATGATGGATGATCATTTTGATGTGTTCTTGGATTCAGTTTGCGAGAATTTTATTGAGTATTTTTGCATCGATATTCGTAAGGGAAATTGGTCTGAAGTTCTCTTTCTTTTTTGGGTCTTTGCGTGGTTTAGGTATCAGAGTAATTGTGGATTCATAGAATGAATTATGTAGAGTACCTTCTGTTTCTATTTTGTGGAATAGTTTGAGGAGTATTAGAATTAGATCCTCTTTGAAGGTCTGATAGAACTCTGCACTAAATCTATCTGGTCCTGGGCTCTTTTTGGTTGAGAAACTATTAATGACTGTTTCTATTTCTTTAGGTGATATGGGACTGTTTAGATCATCAATCTCTCATTTGACTTTGGTATCTGATATCTGTCTAGAAAATTATGCATTTCAACCATGTTTTCCAGTTTTGTTGCATATAGGCTTTTGTGGTAGGAATTGATGTTTTTTTGTGTGCCACATTCACCCCAATAAAGACTGCTTGACAGGCCCAAAAGCTTGGATGCAGTCCCGAGGCAAGAGTTTCATAGAAACTCACTCTCATAGAACTTTGGCAACCTGTAAAACAAATGCTCCAAACCTGTCCCTGAGTTAGTCAGTGACTGGATCTATGTGCTTTCTTTCAGTTTTGACTTGCCAAATACCTAAGCAAAATTGAACTTTGCTTCCTGGCCTTTACCAATGTCCTAGACAGTCCTTGAGCTGACCCTGGGCTTGGAATTCAGTAAGAATGTTACCTATTCAGTAACATTCAGAATTACCTCTAGTGTTGTAAGAAAGATAATGAAAGAAATCAGGCATTACTATCTACTACATAAAGTTAGAAATCTCTGGGCAACCTTAGCAAAGTAAGTTTAGAATTCTTATTATAGTCATGTATGGCAGACTACATTACTTATTAGTAGAAAGTCCCCCACAGAGTCACTTAGAATAAAATCCAAGTCACTCCCATATACAGGAATTTACAATGGTTTAGGAAGAATATCAAGCTGTGGCTTAAGGAGGAACTAGAGTATTGCATTATTCATGAGAAGGTTACCTAGAGTGAAACTCACTAATTAGAACTATGGCTTGAACATGAACATTCCAGTGGTGTAAAGACCTCATACCTGGCTTTTAAAAATGTAGCTCACCTTAGATAAAACTGACTTTGTCTCAGTTGTGTTATTGCCTAGTTCCTGTCAGTCTTTATGCATGCATTCCTCTGTTTTGTGTAAGAGTTATTAAGCTTCCAGTAACCTCAATGTACCTTGGTTGATGTGTCACCTAACTTCCTTATTTTCTTCTGTATTAAAAATCTGATGCTCACTTTGAGAAATTACATTCAGATACAGGCCTCTCTCTGGTGTCTGTGTCTGTTTGTCATCCTGCTGACTTGTTGCCCACCTGATTGCCAAAAACCTGGTTTCCCAGGGATTGAGGGACCAATTGAGTCCAGTCCATGGCATTTCTTGGATTTCCTCAGATTCTGTTGTTATAGCTCCTTTTTCATATCTGATTTTCGTAATTAGGATACTGTCCCTGTGTCCTCTACTTAGTTTGGCTAGGGGGTTATCTATCTTGTTGATTTTCTCAAAGACCAGCTCCTGGTATGGTTGACTCTTTGTATAATTCTTTTGTTTCTACTTGGTTGATTTCAGCCCTGAGTTTGATTTTTTCCTGCCCTCTACTCCTCTTGGGTGAATATGCCTCCTTTTGTTCTAGAGCTTTCAGGTGAGCTGCCAAGCTGCTACTTTATGCTTGCTCTAGCTTCTTTTTAGAGGCACACAAAGCTGTGAGTTTTCCTCTTAGGACTGCTTTCATTGTGTCCCAAAAGTTTGGGTATGTTGTGGCATCATTTTCATTAAACTGTACACAGTCTTTCTTTATTTATTTCTTCCTTGACCAAGTTATCATTGAGTAGATTGTTGTTCAGCTTCCACGTGTTTGTGGGTTTTCTATTATTTATGTTGTTATTGAAGATCAGACTTAGTCTGTGGTGATCTGAGAGGAGGCATGGTATTATTTCAATATTTTTGTATCTGCTGATGCCTGTTTGGTGACAAATTATATGGTCAATTTTGGAGGAGGTACCATGGATTGCTGAGAAGAAGGTATATCCTTTTGTTTTAGGATGAAATATTCTATAGATATTTGTTAAATCTATTTTGTTCATAACTACTGTTAGTTTCAATGTGTCTCTGTTTAGTTTCTGTTTCCAGGATCTGTCCTTTGATGGAAGTGGGGTGTTAAAATCTCCCACTATTATTGTGTGAGGTGTAATGTGTGCTTTGAATTTTAGCAGTTTCATTCATGAATGTGGATGCCCTTGCATTTGGAGCATAGATGTTCCAAATTGAGAGTTCATCTTGGTAAATTTTAACTTTAATGAGTAAGATATGTCCCTCCTTGTCTTTTTTGAGAACTTTAGGTTGAAAGTCAATTTTGTTTGATATTATAATGGCTACTCCAGCTTTTTTCTTGGAACCATTTGCTTGGAAAATTGTTTTTCAGCCTTTTACTCTAAGGTAGTGTTTGTCTTTGTCCCTGAGGTGGGTTTCCTGTATGCATCAAAAAGATGAGTCCTGTTTACATAACCAGTCTGTTAGTCTATGTCTTTTTATTGGAGAATTGAGTCCATTGATATTAAGAGATATTAAGGAAAAGTCGTTATTGCTTCCTGTTATTTTTGTTGCTAGATTTGGAATTCTGTTCATGTGGCTATCTTCTTTAAGTTTGTTGAAAGATTACTTTCTTGCTTTTTCTTGAGCTTAGTTTCCCTCTTTGTGTTGAAATTTTCCCTTTATTATCCTTTCAAGGGATGGATTTGTGGAAAGATATTGTATAAATTTGGTTTTATCATGGAATACCTTGGTTTCTCAAACTATGGTAATTGAGAGTTTTGCTGGGTATAGTAGCCTGGGCTGGCATTTGTGTTCTCTTAGGGTCTGTATGACATCTGTTCAGGATCTTCTGGCTTTCATAGTCTCTGGGGAGAAGTCAGATGTAATTCTGATAGGTCTGCCTTTATATGTTACTTGATCTTTTTCTGTTACTCCTTTTAATATTCTTTCTTTGTCTTGTGCATATGGTGTTTTGATTATTCTGTGCCAGGAGAAATTTCTTTTCTGGTCCAGTCTATTTGGAGTTCTGTAGGCTTCTTGTATGTTCATGGGCATCTCTTTCTTTAGGTTGGGGAAGTTTTCTTCTATAATTTTGTTGAAGATATTTACTGACCATTTAAGTTGAAATTTTTCATTCTCGTTTATATCAATTTTCCTCAGTCTTGGTCTTCTCATTGTGTCCTGGATTTCCAGGATGTTTTAGGTTAGGATCTTTTTGCATTTCCCATTTTCTTTGATTGTTGTGTCAATGGTATCTTCTGCACCTGAGATTCTCTTTTCTATCTCTTGTATTCTGTTGGTTATGCTTGCATCAATGGATCCTGACTTCTTTCCTAGGTTTTCTATTTCCAGAGTGGTCTCTCTTTGTGATTTCTTTATTGTTTCTACTTCTATTTTTAGATCCTGGATGCTTTTGTTCAATTCTTTCACCTGATTGGATGTGTTCTCCTGTATTTCTTTAAGAAATTTACTTATTTCCTTCCTATAGTCCTCCATCATCATCATGAGAAGTGACTTTAGATCCATATCTTGCTTTCCTGGTGTGATGGTGTATCCAGGACTTGCTATGGTGGGATAGTTTGGTTCTGGTGATGCCAAGTAACCTTGGTTTCTGTTGCTTCTGTCCTTATGCTTGCCTCCTGCCATCTAATTATCTCAAGTGCTCGATGCCCTCAGTATATTTGATTGGAACCTGTCCTTCCTGTAATCCCAGTTGACTCAGAACTCCTCAGAGTCCAGCATTGTCTGTGGTCCTGTAATTATGGGATCCTGTGAACCTAAGATTCCGGGTGTATCAGAGTTTTTGGCAGTCAAGCTCCCTCTGAGACCCTGAGATCCTGGTGTGACCAAGCTCCTCAGATGCTGGGATCCTGGAATCCTAAGATCCTCGTTGTGTTACAGCACCTGGAAGTGATACCTCCTCTGGGGGGCCATGAGGCTGTCTGCTGTGTTCAAAAAGAAGGTAAACCAGCACCGACCAGAAGGAACCCAAGCTGGTGTCCCTGCTCCTGCTGGCCCAGGCCCCTCACAGTTGTTTTGGAACAGATGTTGCATTCTACCCACCAGTGATACTAAGATCTTGGATGTGCTAGGGTGCCTATGGTCTGGAGAATCCTCTGGGGACAGTGGGACCTTCCAACAAGTTTACTCCTAAGGTGGCCGGGGACTGGCCACATAACACACTTTAAGGGATAGGAGGGGAATTGAACAATGGTCTCCAATATCACAGATAAACCATCTCCAGAACTGATGAATTGGATCAAATAAAATTAAAATAAACTATCAATCATAAAAACATAAAAACAAATAATCTGGGCAGAATAGAAAACCAGACATGAGAGACATCCGAAAGACATCAGGAATGGGAAGCTTTGCTAATTACCCATAACACAAGGGTTTTATATCTAGACTATACAAAGAACTAAAAAATTAAACATCAAAATTAAACCATTGAATCAATAAGTGAGCTAATGAACTGAACAAATAGTTCTCAATAGAAGAATTATACATAACCAATAAAATGCTTGAAAGTTCAGCATTCTGATCCATAATGGAAATGCAAATTAATAGTGCAAACTATTCCATATGATATCATCAGAGTGGCTGTCAGAGAACAAAGGGCAATCATCGCTGGAAAGGATGTGAAGGAATCCGTAGAAACTGTTTGTATGAGCATGAACTCTAAATTAACATGGTGGCCTCTTAAAAGAAGTGAAAATAGAGCTGCTATATGGCCCAGCTACCACTTTTGGATATATACCTGGATTTCAAGTCAGCACACCACAGAGGTTCATGCACATCCATGTTTACTGCAGTAACATAATGCAGGGCTGGCTGAAGTGTCCATAGATGGACTAAAGTATCAAGAAAATATGGTATGTGTACTCAATAAAAATTCAATCAATTGTAAAGAAAAATGATGTTTAAGGGAAAATGGCTGAAACTACAAATCATGTTCTTCAAGCTCACTAGCCCCCTTGTCATTCATTTTTATACTACAACCAAAAAAAAAAGGATGAAGAATGTAAGTGAATTTAAGTTAATTTATGATTTTCAAAGCTTAAATTGGTAATGAGTTTTTGTTATTTTGCACTCCCAGAAGTTTTATCAATACAAAGTTTAATTGTAATGGAAATCTTTGCTTCCAGAACAGAACACAGGGGACAGTGACTACTCTCCTTATAAGAGGGGCTCCTGCTTTGGTTTGACTTGACTGTGACTAGCCTCATTCTTGGCTGATATGTGTATCTTATCCATAAATGGAAATCTGTATCTCTGCTGTTATACAAAGGTGATATTTTAAACATAGAATAGCACAGGTTAATTACTCTATGAAGCTATCTTGTCAGTCAAACACCCTGTCTGCAGATTTCCCTGTACATCTGCAGAAAAGTGAGAACTAAAACCCCTCAGCTTTGGGTCTTTTGGACCATGTTTGCACTGAGTTTCTTTCTGCAGGCTGCTGAATTGTAAGAGAGAGAACAGATAGTTTATAATATTTCTCACCATTCTGAAAACTGCCTGACAAGATTAAGTTCTTCATTACACACATCTTGGTGTATCCATGTTGGATAGAAAGATGCTGAGCCTTAGGGTCCTTTTATAAATTGTTATTCTCATTCATGAAGGCTCTACCCTCATGGTCTAATCATCTTTCAAAGGTTCCTCCTCCTAATACCATTGCTTTGGGGCTTTCAGTTCCCAGGGAGTTTGGTCAGGTGGGCCGAGGTTGGGGACATCCACGTGGAGACAGGGCAGGTGGGGAGAAGGTAAAGGATGTGGAACAGTTGGAGGGGGTGGATGGGGGAATAAAATATGGACTATAAAAATAAATTAATTAAAATAAAAAATAATTTGAAAAAGTTTATTATACTCATTAAGCTAATCTTCCCAGGACTGTTAAACACAGTTAAAGTAATCAAAAAAAGAGAAGAGAAACAAACAGACAAGGAGGAGGAAGAGAGAAAAGAAAAGAAACAGCAAATTATAAAGGAAGAAATGTTTATACAATTCAGCTTAGCCTATTGGCTTACATTTACTAAAGGTATAATTCTACTTATTCAGGAAAAAGAGCAGCAACAGAGCAAAGCAACAATTCTGAGCAAGGCTTGCTTGGTGAAGTCATCTATTAGAGCCACCACAGGAACAGGACTAACTGTATCCTGGGAAATCCCACCCCAACATGGGTGACGTGATATTCAGGATAGCTGCATCACCGAGATCATCATTGCAACTTTCAAGTAGTTATAACACTAAAGAGTGGCCTCTCCTCCAGCAGTTGTTTTCTGCTTATAGAATCTCAGGTGTGTCTCTCATCAGCCTTGAAAGTGTCTTTCTTGTGAACATCATTTTGTCTCCTAAGCCTCCTTGCTCCACTCTAGAAAGTATCAATTTAAAGAAACCATTCACACAACAGTGAACAACACCAGTCTAGCTGCAGAATTGAAAGGGCCAGTACGAAGGGAGAATATAGGGTATTTGTAAAAAAAAAAAAAAAAAAAAAAGAGGAAGAAAATTCTATTCCACACACCAAAGGATACAGGGCTTTTTATGTTTTATTTCTTTCTCATGACTTTTCGTGATGTGCTTTTATTTACCATTTAATATTATAAATTAAAATTCAGCACAAATTTTGTCATCTATCTCCATGTTACTTTAACTATAAATAAAAGAACATATGGTTTACATGTAGAATCACCAAGGTGGTGATTGCCTTTCAACAACTTGTCCATATTGTTAGGTTCCAGGCTATCCAACCATCCAGAAATGAGCTGGACTATAGAATATTTTCTGGCACTTAGATAAAAGTCATTATTCTCCAGAAACCTGTGAAATCTGTTTCTATCTTCCAAAATGAGATAGGAACCTACCTTTGGCAGAAGAGACATATGGCTCTCCATTAACATGTTTCTGTGGCTGTATATCAAAGCACATGATGGCCTCCAGGCTTCATTGGTGCTTATTCACAAGTATTTGTTATAAAGTCAAAGCCCCCACACCAATCTCCTGTCATTTACCTCCTATCATACTCAGTCTCCTAATAAGACAATCTTCTCTACTCTTCCAGCACTTACATACTTACTCTCTATCTCTTGCTGTCCTATCCTCTTGCTCTCTCACTACTTGCTATATTCCTTTCTCTCTCTCAGGTAGCCCCAGCATGTGAAGTCTGTTGTTTCTCTGTCTACAATAAAAACCTTCCCATCATGGGGCAGTCATGTTGCCAGTTTCTTTACTGCACACCCTCACATATGTATTTCATTATTTTTAAATATCATTAGATATTTCCTTTATTTACATTTCTAATGTTATCCCCTTTCCTCATTTCACCTCCAAAAACTCCATATCCCATCACCCCTCCCCCTGTTCACTAACCCACTCTGTCTCACTTCCCTGCCCTAGCATCCCCTTACACCAGGGCATTGAGGCTTTACAGGAATAACCCATCCTCTACTGCATATGCACCTGGAGCCATGGCTCCCTCCATTGTGTACTGTTTGGTTGGTGGTTTAGTTCCTGGGATCTCTGGGGGTACTGGTTGGTCTATATCGTTGTTTCTCCTATGGGGCTGCAAACTCCTTCAGCTCCTTGGGGACTTCTAGCTCCTCCATTGGGGACTTTGTGCTCAGTCCAATGGATGGCTTTAAGCATCCACTTCTCTACTTCTCAGGCACTGACCGAGCCTCTCAGGAAACAGCTGTATCAGGCTCCTGTCAGCAAGTTCTTGTTGGCAGCCATAATAATGTCTGGATTTTGTAACTGTACATGGGATGGATCCCCAGGTGGGACAGTCTCTGGATGGTCTCTCCTTCAGTTTCTTCTCCACACTTTGTCTCTGTATCTCCTCCCATGGGTATTTTGATCCCCCTTCTAAGAAGAATCGAAATGTCCATAATTTAGTCTTCCTTCTTTGTGATCTTCATGTGGTCTGTGAATTGTATCTTGGGTATTCCGAACTTCTGGGCTAATGTCCACTTACCAGTGAGTGCACACCATGTGTGTTCATTTGTGATTGGTCTCCCTACCTGTTCAATATAGTTGAACAGGTAGGGAGCAATTAGATAACAAAAGGAGGTCAAAGGGATACAAATTGGAAAGAAAGAAGTCAAAATATTACTATTTGCAGATGATATGATAGTATATTTAATTGACCCAAAAATTCCACCAGAGAACTCCTAAACCTGATAAACAACTTCAGAAAAGTGGTTGGATATAAAATTAACTCAAACAAATCAGTGGCCTTCCTCTACTCAAAGGATAAAGAAGCTAAGAGAGAAATTAGGGAAACACCACCCTTCACAATATTCACAAATAATACAAAATACCTTTGTGTGACTAACTGAGCAAGTGAAAGATCTGTATGATAAGAACTTTAAGTTTCTGAAGAAAGAAATAAAAGAAGATCTCAGAAGATGGAAAGATCTCCCATGTCATGAATTGGTAGGATACTAAAAATGGCCATCTTGCCAAAAGCAATCTACAGATTCAATGAAATCCTCATGAAAATCCTAACTCAATTCTTCATATAGTTAGAAAGAGCATTTTCCAAATTCATCTGGGATAACAAAAACCCCAGGAGAGCAAAAACTATTCTCAACAATAAAAGAACTTCTGGGGGAATCACCATCCCATATCTCAAGCTGTATCACAAAGCAATTGTGATTTAAAACTGCATGGTATTGGTACAATGACAGGCACGTAGATCAATGGAATAGAATTATAGACACATAAATGAACCCACACACCTATGGTCTCTTGATCTTTGATAAAGGAGCTAAAACCATATAGTGGAAAAAAGACAGCATTTACAACAAATGGTGCTGGTTCAACTGGTGATTAGCATGTAGGGTGCAAATCAATCCATTGTCATCTCCTTGTACAAAGCTCAAGTACAACTGGATCAAGGACCTCCTCATAAAACCAGATACACTCAAACTAATAGAAGAGAAAATGTGGAAGATCCTTGATCACATGGGCACAGGGGGAAATTTTCTGAACATCAATAGTTTATGCTCTAAGATCAAGAATTGACAAACGGGATCTCATAAAATTGCAAAGCTTCTGTGAGGCAAAGGACTCTGTCAATAGGACAAAATGGCAACCAACATATTGGGATCTTTATCTTTCCCAACCCTACATCTGATAGAGGTATAATATCCAATGTGTACAAAGAACTTAAGAACTTAGACTCCAGAGAACCAAACCCTATTAAAAATGGGGTACAGAGCTAAACAAAGAATTTACAACTGAGGAATACCAAATTGCTGAGAAGCACCTAAAGAAATGTTCAACATCCTTAGTCATCAGGGAAAGTGCAAAACAAAACAAGCCTGAGATTCCACCTCACACCAGTCAGAATGGCTAAGATCAAAAACTCAGGTGACAGCAGATGCTGGCGAGGATGTGGAGAAAGAGGAACACTCCTCCATTGCTGGTGGCATTGCAAGTTGGTACAACCACTCTGGAAATCAGTCTGGTGGTTCCCCAGAATACTGGACATAGTACTCCTGGGCATATACCCAGAAGATGCCCCAACGTGTAATGCGGACACATGCTCCACTATGTTCATAGCAGCCTTATTTATACTAAACAGAAGCTGGAAAGGACCCAGATGTCCCTCAATAGAGGAATGGATACAAAAATATGGTACTTTACACAATGGAGTACTACTACTCAGCTATTTAAAAACAATGAATTCATGAAATTCTTCAGCAAATGGATAGAACTAAAAAATATCATCCTGGGTAATGTAATACAGTCACAAAAGTACATACAGTATCTCTCTCTCTCTCTCTCTCTCTCTCTGTTTTTGTTTTTCGAGACAGGGTTTCTCTGTATAGCCCTGGCTGTCCTGGAACTCACTATGTAGACCAGGCTGGCCTCGAACTCAGAAATCCACCTGCCTCTGCCTCCTGAGTGCTGGGATTAAAGGTGTGCGCCACCACACCCTGCATGTCTTTCATTCTTAAAAGAACAAAGAAGCCAGTGAATAAAAGTGTTTCTTTCCACCTCTTGTGACCTGCACACTGAGCCAACCTTAGACATTAAATAGAGAAAGAAGATCAGAGCGCAAAGAGTGATGTCATCATTCATGCAGCCATCTTTAGCATAAGTGTTTAGCTTAATGCAAAAAAAGAAAAAAAAAAGAAAAAGAAAAGAAACCAGTATTTAAAAAGAGAGCATAGATCTTCAGCTCATTCCTTCTCTTTTAAAACCCACTGGTTTTTTTGCAATCATAAGTTCTGGTTCAGTTGGAAGAAATGAGACCTGGCATAGTTTGTTCTCATTTCTCTGATTTCCCTCCTGTCATGGGATTCTGCACATGGGATATCAAGAATACTACCTGTGAATGATATGGTACTATAACTTGGATCCATAACATTACAAAGGTCATGGATTAATAGTCTAATTCCAAGTCCATAATGTTGTTGGGAGGCATAGAACCTCTTGCAGCAGGACTAGCCAATTAAAATTACTCCTCAGGAAAGTCCTTTGAAGAAGATATTGAAATTCTAGCCCTTCCCATCACCTCTTTTTAGTTTTGCTTCCTGATTGTTTTGAAGTAAGGAGTTCTTCAATGTTGTGTTTCTACCATGTATCAGAACATTATGAAAATAAACAAATGCATAAAGAAATAACATTAATAACTAAGAAGAGCCATAGAGGTCAAGGAGAAGCTTCAGTTGATGAAGTAATTTTTGTGTAAGAATGAAGAGCAGAGTTTGATTCCTCAGCAGTCACATAACAATCCGGGTATGGTAGTATATTCCTGTGATTCCAGCAATGGTAAAGTGGGGACAGGCAGATCCCAGAGCCTTGCTGACCCATCTGCCCAGCCACATCAGTGAGCTGGAAAGCAACAGCATTCAAAGTCTGAACTACTGGGTCCTTTGACAGATCCAAAAGCTGAAAACATCAAGAGTCAAACCTCTCAAAGTCTAGGCGAGACTGTGGAGATAAGTCACCCAATTGTTCTTGTCCATCTTTGGATTCCTTTCAGCAAAAGCCCTCTTCTACAAGCTCATAAAACTCTCGAGACCTCTGTATCCATGCTTATTCAATTTATAGCAAGTTACATTTTCAAAATAACCTGTTTATTCTCTTTTCTAAATTGATGGTTTTGAAGGCAGATTCGGTCCCCTGTTTAGTCCTTTATGCATAGTTTGCTATACACTAGGAATTCAGTGTGACCCTTTTATTTTATGCTTATTTTTATTTTTGTGAAAGAAAAAAGAAAGGTAGAGGCATAAAGAATAGCTACATAAATACATTTGGAAATTGTGAAAATTAATAGTTTAAGTGTCTAGTTTCCTATCTAATTAGTTTATAACACTCCTATCAAAAGAATTGTACAATGCTTATGGTGGTTTGAGTGTGATGCCCACCCCCATAGCCTCAGGCATTTGGACACTTGGTCCCTATTTTGTGTCACTGCCTGAATAGGAAGAGTGGTCTTACTAGAAAAAGTTCACCTCTGGGAGAGGGCTTTGAGTTACAAAACACACGTGCCATTCTCATGTGCTCTATATGTCTTGTTTCCAGTTTAAGATGTGAGCTCTCAGCTTGCTGCTCAAGTTGCCACATCTTCCCACTGCCATGCTCCCCATTGTGATGGTGATGGATTCTTTACCTCTGGAACCATATGCCCAAAGAAAGTTGTCTTGGTTGAAGTGTTTTGTCTCAACAATAGAAAAGTAACTCATAAAATACTTCCTTACCTAAAACATGTTTTTATCTTTGACTGCAGGAGAGCTATAAAAATCTATAAACATAATGTATGATCAGAATGGCAGCGCTGGCTGGTAAGATTGACCAGTGGTTAAAGTACTTGCCCCACAAATGGGAGGAACTGAGTTCAAAGGCCCCAAAAGACAGATGCAGTCATGCTAGTCAGTCATCCCAGCATTCCTATGGTAAGATGAAAGAGAGACTGAACCTCTGGAAGCTCACAGGTCATCTCTCGTGTCCATAGTGCAAGACAAAGAACTGGAGACTGCCACAAATAAGGTGGAAGGCAAGTTCTGACACTGGAAGATGTCTTCTGACAACAATAAATTCAACATGGTATAAGTGTACTCGTACAGAGATAGAGGGAAGGGGAGAATATCAGAGGCCTAATCCTTCCTTAGACCACTTCTCAGTATATACCTAGGTATGATGCAAGTGAGTAGGCTCATCTGTCATCTCTGCAAGGATTGTTTTCCTGCCTGTCCTTTTGCACACAGCTGTTCTCACTCAAAGATTCCATAAATCCCAAAGATGAAATTACTGAGATGGAAATTAAACCAAATTCTGTCCATACACGTTATGATTTCTATTGCCTTAGATGCCGACTTGCTATTTGCTCTAACCCCCAGCCTGCCCCTGAGGCATCCTTCTCTTCTTCATTTCCTGAGCCACTGTAGAGATGCTTCTTTCTGGACCACTAGTTTATATGACTATGCTTACACCTGGTGTGATGTTACCAGGTCTCTCTATATTATTGGAAGGTTAGACCTACATTCTCTAGAGAAACACTACCTGAGAACACAACACACACACATTAACTTACCAAAGGGAGACATGCAGTTGACAAAAAAATAAATATTTTTCATTCTAAGTTTTAGTGCAAAGTTCAGTTATTCAGAAAAGTCTTTCTTAACTCTTCAAAGCAGAGCAGGATCCATACCGAGCTCCTTTAAGATATTTGTAAAGATAATACGGTATGTTCCCATAATCCCAGTACTTGGTAGTCAGAGGCAGCGAATCACAAGCTCCAGACCTGATTGAGTTCTATAGCAAGACACTTCCTCAAAAAATCAAAACAAAAAGAAACAGAAAGATATTTAGGACAGAATCCCATCATTCTAATGGTCTGTCTGTGTCTTAGGGTTTCTATTGCTGTGAAGAGACATGATGACCAAGGCAATTCTTATAGGAAAACAATTAGGGCTGCCTTGCAGATCAGAGGTTCAGTCCATTATCATTAGAAAAAGAAGCATGGTGGGATGCAAACAGATATGGTGCTCGAGAAAGAGGTATAGTGAACTCTAAATCTGTAACCTCAAGAAGAGAAACCTTCTGAGAAGGTTTTGGAAATCTCAGGTCCACCTCTAGTGACACACTTTCTCCAACAAGGCCACCCTTGCTAGTTGTTCTACTCTCTATGGTCCTATGGGGGCCATTTTCATAAAACCACCATAGTCTTCTGCAATGTCTGTGTGTATGTGGTATCTGTACATATGTGGTAGGTAAATAAAGTTGAATCTCATTACCACAGGTTGCAGGAGCACTATAGCAGAGTACAAGTAGAGCGTATGGTGAAACATGCAAGACCAGGATCCATCCCAAAGCAAAAATTAAGAAAAGGTAAAACAAACAAACAAACAAGTGTTCTTTCCCAGTAACAAATAAAGCAGAAATGTTCACAAAGTAAACATCCCTGCCAAATAAAAGGGACTATGTTACTATCTTAAAATTATTCAAAATGCATATTATTTAAAGAGAATTAAATAAAAATGGATATTATTTTCAGAGAATTGGTACAGAAAAAGGGTATTTTATTCCTTTAATGTTTAAAAGCAGGGACTGTAAAATTACTAGGATTTGGTTCCAGAGTGTGTCCCATTTGCTGTGACTTCCCCTAGTGTCCACCTGTTGGGAACAGGCATCTGTTTCAAGTTCTACCTGGTTTCAGTCAACATAATTCTAGTCATCAAGTTGACAATCTTAAATGAAAGTCGGTTTTCTATTTGATTTCCCACTGTTATTGTATGCCTTCAGCCACAACCACTTTCGAATTGCTTTTCCTGGGGAAGATTATGGTATGATAAGCTCGGCCAGAGCGTTAATAAATCAACTGGCATGGAAAGCAAAAGTGAAAAACGTGCAGAACAAAGATATCAGATCTCATTTATTTTTAATTTTATTCTTCCCCTACACATATATCTTTCTAATGTTTAAACATTATCCCCAAATCATCCATTTAAAGGAGGACTTTCAAATTAATTTAATTTCCATATCAAGAATACACGAAGCAGGCAAACAAAACAATCTCTCAGAAGCCAGGCTGCGGTTTTCTGTCTCAATGGAACATCTGTGAGTCTTTATTAACTTCTGGTGGAAACTGATGAACTGTCTTACAACTCAATGTTTTTTTTTTTTTCATAAATTTATAGCAGAATAGCTAAGACAAGTCCTGAGCCACCCAACAATCATGGATGGTATTTACCAATCTGAATTATGATCCTCAGGAGGTAACAGCTACTGTCTGCCAGCTGTAACCAGCCCTTCCTTAGACTTCAGACAAAGAGGCCCCAGAACTGGTCTAGTTTCCAACAGTGCCAAGGCCCCTGCATTCTTTACACTGTTTCCCAGGGCCCTCAGGACATAGACGTCTGTCTTTGTCTTATTTTAAAGAAGAATCTTGAAAAGAATGATAGTGGCCATGAGTTGCTTTCTTGCCCCACCTTCTCTTACAGTGGCAAGAAATTTTCCCAGAATTCTTCTCTTGAAGTCATTAGCCAGAGCTGGGACACAGGCTTCAAAACCAGTTTGCTAGCATACTTCTTACAAGATGATTAGCCACAGCTGGGTCACATTCACGCCTGTAAACCAATGATTGACAAAAGAAATACAGCTAATGCCATTAGCCTGAGTTAATTACAAGTCACCCTGGATGCCTCAACCACTAACCAAACAAATGGAGAAGGCAATGTTTTCTAGATGAAAGAAGGCCTTCAGCCAACCATAGGATACATGTTTTTCTCACAAAGATATATCTGTAACTAACTCCATTTTTTGCTATCTAATCCATTGATTGAGCAGTAAAGATGAAATCAAAGCACAACAGACAGACAAAATATTAGTGCTGAATAAATAAAGCTTTAATGCTAAGTCTTACTTTGAAGATTATTCTACTCTACCTGTGTGACACTTACCTTAGAGGATTAGTTACTGAATGTTTGAGAATTACCGATTTTCTTTCTTACAATGGCATTCAACAGCTACTAAATGAAACTTGTTTGACTAAACCAAGAAGCAGATAGGGAAAGTTAGAGGGCAGTGTCTAAATGTTAATGCAGAGGTCTGAGAATGACTTTTTAGAAGTCTCTGGAAAAGCTATGTCCTTTGTCAAGACAGACCATCGATATCATAGAGGATTAAAGCACCTTCGCAGCATGCTCTCCTCGTTATTATTCAACATTCCATAACAGTCTTCCAATGACCTATTCAGCTACCCAATTTCCTCACCTTTTCTATGCCCATTTTATCCACAGAAATATTAAAAATGAATTAACAGTGGCTCCTCTGAGCGCTAGAACCCAATGGAGAAGTTAGGGTAAGGATTATAGGAGCTGAAGGGGTTTGCAACACCATAGGAAGAACAATATCAACCCATCAGACTCCCCCCCCCCCCCAAGCTCCCAGGAACTAAAGCACCAACCAAAGAGTAGACATGGGGAGACCCATGGCTCCAAGTGTGTATGTAGCAGAGACTGAACATATCTGGAAGGGAAGCTCTTTGATCCTGTGGAGGCTTGATGACCCAGGGTAAGGGAATGCTAGGGCACTGAGGCAGGAGCTGGGGGGGGCAGGTAGGGAAGCACCCTCATAGAGGCAGGGGGAGGGAGAAGGCATAAGGAGCTTGTGGAGGGGAAACTGGGAAGGGGGATAACATTTGAGATGTAAATAAATAAAATAACCAATAAAAATGGAAAGAGAGAGAGAGAGAACTGGAAAGAGACCTCCACAGACACTTCTCAAAGGAAGGTACCTAAATGGCCAGTGAGTTCTCAGAAACTGCTAATCCGTAATCAGCAGAGAAGTGTAAATTAAAGCCACAGTGACTTATGACCTCACTCCCATTAAAATGGCTATCAAAGGATGAAAGGTAAATGCTGGCAAGGCTGTGGAGTGAGAGATGTAAATTAGTATAGCCATGAAGAAAACAGTATGAAGTGCCTGGAAAATAGATAAATAAACAAATAAACAAACAAATAAACAAATAATAGATTTCTGTGATCTAGAGTTCCAGAAAACAGTATGGAGTGCCTGGAAAATAAATAAATAAATAAGTAAATAAGTAAATAAATAAATAAATGTCTGTAATCTGGAAATCCAGAGGATAACTTCAGAGTCACTAAAATTATTATGCTCCACAGACACCTGCCCTCCCATGCTCATTACTGCAGTGATGACATGGGACTTGAAGTGTCCAGCAAGAGAAAAATAGTGTAGAACTTTGAAAAAGGAAAAAATCTTGCCATTTCCTACAACATACCTGACAATATGACAAGTGAAATAATCAAAGCACAGAAATGTAAGTACCACGTTATCTTGCTTACATGTAAAATATTTAAAAAGTTAAACTCACTGAAACAAAATCACCTATGATTACAAGATCTCCCAAGGAGCAGGACGTGGGCAGATGTTGATCGAAGAATGTAAAATTAGACATTTTACATAACAGAAAACCTAGATTCATAAGGTCTGTTATACAATCTGACAGTTACAGTCAATAACACTGTATTATGTTCTTAACATATATACATACACACACATACACACACACAGGGAGAGAAAGAGAAGAAGAGAGACAGAGAGAGAGAGAGAGACAGAGAGAGAGAGAGAGAGAGAGAGAGAGAGAGTTAGAAGAAATACAAATATGTCCCTTTGGGGAATATTGTCTTGCTCTTACAGCTCTCTGCTGTGGTGGCATATATCATTTTTATTCCTGGGTTCTGGGATACCCTGGGGTTCATAGAGACTCTTCCCAGTTACCATTCTCATCAGAATCTAGCCTCCAAAGTGGGATTCTGGGGCACAAATGTAGATAGTCCAAAGAAAGCTGAGGCATCTAATCCCACTTGAGAAGAGACAGCACCCTCATGAGAAAACTGAGAGTTTTGATTCAGTTAGGGAACATAAAATGTGGGACTTCACAGATGGGGCCTCATTCATAAATCTCTACCAATGGCTGATAGCCATCTCTGGTCATAGGGAAGAGCTGGTAGAGACAACACTATCCCCTTGGCTGTTTTTACCCAGTTGTGAGTATAGACTGACTTCAGTTTGTGGGGTGAGAAACCTGTTAGAAATTTTGGAGACAGTCTGAGGGGGAAAGTACAGGGAATTAATATTCTCTTTGGTCCACATGGAAGCCTTTGGTTTCCCGTATGGCTTTGACAAAGCATAAAGCTGATATTTTGATTTCTTCCTCTCTAATAATCCTTAAGCTGGATTTGACCCCAGGACAAGAAAAAGTAGGTGTCAATAGGAATAACTGATAACAAATGTTTCCTGCGTTGTCCTTTTGAGTGTGGCTTATGCCCACATGCAGTGACTTAGGTATTGAAAGACCCTAGTGGGGAGACCCCCACTCAAGTCCTGAGATGGCACGCACCCAAGGAATCACAGGAGACCATCTTGATGCAAACACACGAGGCCGTTTAATGACAGAGCTCCAGGCTGACACAGGTCTCACGCAGGAGACAGAGGAATCGACCACGAGGCTCAGAAGCTAGGGGTTTATATACAAAAAAGTTGGGGGCAGGGGAAGAATTGGCATGGTTACACACAACTGGACAGTTTAAAAATCAGCAAATTGTACGTGCAGAGTGAGGAAACAGCAATTCTGAGGGGCAGGTGCTTATGACTCAGCTGAGATAGTCTGGACTTCTTTGTTTGCCTCTCCTATCTTTATGGCTAGCCAGTTCCCGGAATGACTTAACAGCAACAGCCTTTGTTCTTTGCCCTTGGCCCAAAAAGCCCTCCTAACTAGCAAGCCGCATTAAATTCATGGAACTTGAATTTAATTTTCTTTCAGTATGTGCTACCAAAGGGGCTTTCACGGGCCATTTTAATTACAAAAGGGGAGATGGAAAATGTTGAATGAGTCTATGCATAACTCATTGGAACATTATGGAACTATGTAGCCTCCCTCAGCCTTGAAGCAGGCTGATTCAGACTTTGCTGCCACTGAATATGAGATTATCAGGGGTGTAGTCTTCCAATTTAGATGGCTCTATTGTTATGTCAACTACTGCTGCTCTTCTCCAAGACACTGCAACCTGCTGAGAGGCCCTTGAGATATTCCTGAGACAGCATCCAGCAGATATGCCTACAGGCTGGCAACAGGCACCAAGAATGGATTGGCGGGGGATGGGCCTCCCCCTTTATAAGCACAGACTCTTAGTAAACTTTGGGGATCTTGAACAGAAACATATGTTGGCCTCCATTATTTCTCTCGCCGTTTCCTTCCATACAGCTCTGGCCTCCCACTCAGAAACCCAGTTAGTGTGGCAGCAGGCGGCTTACAGAACTATATGTAGTTCACAGTGCTGTCAATAAATGTCACTTGCCCTCTGACATGCTAGGTGCTCTGCTTTTATGAAAGATCACTTCAGTGATTATTTCTTTATGAAATAATTGGCATTTTCTTTCCTAGTGTTTTGATTTGAGAATCAAATGTTCTGCTCAGGCAGTCTGCAGGATCTTGAGCATAGATATGTCTACTTCAGAGAACCACAGTCTGCAGTATTAAATATTAATTATTTACTTACTAGTAAGGTAAAGTTATACACAAGAAGGAAATTTTAATTTACAGTGGTTATCGATGGTGACAAGGGGACCTCAGTTTCCTTTCTAGAGACTTTGTGTCTCAGTGTCAGGGTTTGCTCCCTGGGACATGCAGCTGCTGTCAAACAATCCTCATGGCTATGTACCTAAATACATCTGATATGTCAGACATCAGAGGGTGAGTTTTAAATGTTGTTTTGTTTATGTATTTGGTTGTTTACTGATGTTGAGACTCAACATAGGGCCTTTACCCATTGAGCAAGAGCTCCAGCCCAGCCCACCCCAATTACCTTATTATAATCTCTCAAAAACAGTCTTGAAAATATATTCATCTCACTAAAACAACCTCCTGAGAATAATCTGTGATGTTTCAACACAATGATGCATTTAAACACATACCTACTCAAAGTCTGACCACAAGGAGATGGGTCTCACTGGCCCTCATTGGTGGAGTGGGAAGTAAATATAATCAAAATATATCGCATATAATAATTAGAAATTCTCAAAGACTTAGTAAAAGAGACACTTTTTGAAATCAAGTAAAGAGCAGCAGAGGAATACACCAGCAGACATTGACCTCTGACTTCCACTCTGTGTTTCCCGAATGGGTGAACACCCACCCTCCTCTATACACATAGCACTTATGCACAGATGCAAAAGAAAACATCCTGAAGTCCCCACTGGGATTGCTAACATCTTCCAGATGCTTGTCCACCCCATGCTGAAAAGATGGGAATCCAAATTCTCTTTGTTTACAAAGCCCCAAATTCGTAAAAATCAAAGAAAATATCCATAACTTAAATGTGAAATTATAAATTTTATGGGAGTTGCTTTGAATGTAACTTACTTCTTGCAATTGTTAAATGGTTACTAACTGGCACAATAGAGGCTCAGCTTAAAACGCAGCTCAATATGCTACTTCAAAAGGTACAAAACTGCACAGGAAGTCATTATCTATTAACTTCTCTTAACAAAGAGAAAGTTCACAAACCACAGTATGATTCAAACAATACAAAAAAAAAATCTTTGCACAGAGGGAAGAAATGAAATATCTACTTAGTCTAACACATTACAATAGAAGACAGAAGATAAATCAATTTAAACTAACCTAATTCATTTGACCAAGTGACCTGTTAAAGATCACAAAAACTTTCTTACCGTTTTGACCTTAAAAATCGCATCTGAAACCACATTAGTGATTTCAGATGGCTGCAGTTTCTGGTACTAAAGCTGAGATGCTGAGCACGGGAATTCCTGACCCACCCTTAGTGATAACACTCAGCCCTAAGTGGTTCCTTCAAGTAAAGTGGGGGCAGGAGCAAAGCAGCCCCAAGATACCCCACTTCATATGAGAGACTTTGCTCTACTCCCAAGGCAGAACGGGGTTCATGAGCAATACAGATAAAAGAGACATAACAGTAGCCAGGTATTCTCATTATTTAAGGGGAATTTTATTCTATGACAATTTAGATAATTTCTGAGGCCAAAGTACAATGACTATGAATTGCAAAAGAGCTGTGATCAGGCTGTTTGTAGGTAAGGACATTTAGAAAGTGCTTTCAAATGTGCTATCAAAATGTGTGCAGAAAACTGTAGCGCATCCTTGCTGTGCTGGGGTGCTTTCTGTTGCTGACATAAAATACTGACAAAAACTAACTTCGAGAGGAAAGAGTTTATTTCAGTTTGCAAGTTCTAACTCATCATTGATGGAAGCCAGGTCAGAACTCAAGGCAGGAACCTGGAGGCCAGAACTGAAGCAGATGCCATGGAGAAATACTGCTTACTGGTTTGCTCCCCGTGGGTTTCTGAGCTTGCCTCCCTCCCTCCCTCCCTCCCTTCCTTCCTTCCTTCCTCCCTTCCTTCCTCTCTTCCTCCCTTCCTTTCTTTTTTTGTTTAATTAAAAACTTATGTATTTTAATAATGTTTTTCATTTTTGTAGGGACACTGCCCCACTTGAACATGTGGCTTTGGCGGGACTTGTTCTTCTCTCCCATTCCTTCTGCCTTTCTAAAAACCATTATATTACATTCCTAAAGCTAGCTCCCAAGGTATATTCCCTTTTTTGGCCACTCCCTCTTTCTTGGTCTGATTACCAAAGTCCAACTGTCAAAGTATTGAAGTCTAGAAATCAAAAGTCCGTTTTGGCTCACCTAACTAATATGCTTAGTCAAGAGTAAACACCTCACCGCACATGGTTTCCCCTTTACCTTTATAAACTGCTATTTTCTGATGTGCACTGTCTGTCTCTTCTCTACCCAGTGGCTTAACTTTGAACCACTCTGGAACAAATATTGCTGCCCCCTCTCTCTTGTTCCCTTCCCCTTCTCCCTTGTCCTTTGTCTCTTATCCCTGCTCTTTGTCCCTCTGAGGCAAATAAATGCCCTTCGTGCTGAGAACCTGGTTCAGGGGATTCTGAGCCAATACTGATCCTTTACAATTTTCCTCAACTCCTCTCAGATTCTTTCAACCTCCCTACCTACCCAACTCTATGCTCTTTCCCTCCTTGATCTCTCTCTTTCACACTTTAAAGAAAAAGAAACAAAACAAAAGACAAAAAGGCTCCAAATAAAAACAAAAATCATAACAGGCAAAAGAACAATGAGACCAAAAAAATGCCTAAACAAAGCAAAATTAAACAAAAAGTCTACAAAAATATTATTGAGTTCATTTTAAGATGGCCATCTAAGCCAAGGCTTAAGCCTACCCAGGAGTTTGGTTGATATATCCAGTGACACTTCTTTGGAGAAAGTTGAATTTTTTTTCTTTGCCAGTGAGTTTTTAGTGTCAAACAACTTATTGGTTAGAAGTGGGACCCCATGTCCATCCCCCAATCAGTGCTGAGGTCTCCTCTAGCTTGAGATTCTGAAGGTCTCATTTATACTTCTCTACACTCTGTAAGTTTACACATGTATCCATCCTGTTGTTTCTGGATGTCACTGTTTCATCCATCACCACCAGTCGTTATAATCTTTCTGCTTCCTCTTTTGCATAGATTCCTCTAGTCCTTGAGAGGAGGGATTTGATGAAGACATCCCACTTAGGACTCAGTGCTCCTAAGTCTATCACTTTCTCTTTGTATGTGTGAGACACTGATCTATGGTTACAGCATATGTCTTTAGGAATCACATTAGTGCTATGTTCCTATAGCAGAATCACAGTAGTAGGTTTTCCCCTAAGCCCATGACATTGCTAGTCTCAGATTCTTGCCCCTTTAAAACTGGCTGGTATGTGATCCAGCTTATGGAGTGGGCCTTAAATCCAATCAAACAGTGATTGACTGTTCTTATAACCTTTGTGTCACTATTCACCTGTATCCTGCCAAAAGGTCACTGTTATAGGTCATGGGTATTGCAGGTGGAAGATGAGTACCTTTTTCCCCTGGTACCATGCAGATCACCATGGAGTACCTGAACAATAGTCAGTAGTTCTGAAACTCCTAGTTAGGTACCAGCTTAATTTCTCCATGTTTGATGACATAAATAAGTGCAGTGCTCAGCAATAGGGCTTTGCCATCAGGTTGTAAGAATAAACAACAGCTTGGCAACAGCTTGTGATGTTTAAGGGGGTTCTATGGGGCAACTTTGGCCAAGGATTCATTTTGTGGCTTAAGATGTCTCCTGTTATTTGGTGAGTCTATTTAGATTCCTTTTATATATGCATATATTTTAGGAAGCTTCTACAGTAGTAAGGTTCCAGATTTTTTTTCAGATGTCCTTTAGCGTTAGTAGTCACTCCCATATTCCCTCTTTTACTTTTCTCTCCCATTCCCCCTTCCTATTAAATCTACCTATTCTAGTTTCCTCTTTATCTCTCCATAACACCGTATTTCCTTTCTTGAGAGATCATCTCCCACAATCCACACCCCAGTACTTTACTAGATATCTAACCTCTGTAGTTTAAAAGGTAGCACTCACATATAAGAGAAAACATAAAATATTTGTCTTTAGGGGTCTGTGTTACCTCACTCAAGATGCTTTGGGGTTTTTGTTTGTTTGGGGTTTGTTTTGGGGGGTTGTTGTTTGTTGTTGTTGTTATCTGTTTGTCTGTTTTGTTTTTCTAGTTCAATCCATTTACCTACAAATTTAATAGTTTCCTTTTTCTTGATAAGAGAATGCTGTTGCAATATCATCCTGCTTTCTTACACAACTCAGGGCCACCTGCTCAGGAATGACATCCCAAACAATAAGCTAGACTCCCCCACATTTGTCATTAAGAAAATGCACTACAAGCATGCCTACAGGCCAACCTGATGGAAGCAATTCCTCAATTAAGGTTTGCTTTCCCATGGTGACAGTAGTTTGTGTTGCCTTGACCAAAACTAACCAGCTCACTTTACTACTTAGAGTGCCTGCATTTTGTTTTCTTCTTAATGTTTTTATGAAAGTTTTCTTGTCACTGTGAAATGTAATATTCATTATTTGTGACCCATATGATGAAGAGAAAACCTTTTCCACAGAGAATAATAGGATGGATTCAAGGTCAGGGAATAATGGACTGGCGTGTGATCTCACAATCCTATGACTAATTACTGGAGTCTTGTTCTGAGCTCCTGCAACCACTGTCAACTGAAGGCCTAAGAGTAATATCTGAAACAACTTCAAATTGCTTAATTATTCTAGTATGTTAAATAGTCATATGGACTTCCTAATTTACCTCATTCATAAACTTGTTGTTTTTAACCAAGGTCAGGGAAATCCATAAATCTTCAAGTATAAACAAACTTCCACTGATGGGTTCCTGATTAGTACCACAGTTTCTAATATGTGCTAAGAAGTCAGGTTCCAGCAGATAGGAAAGTGTTCAACACCATCCTCCTAAGTTTAAGGAATACAGTTAATCAATGGAGGATGTTGTTAGCTGTCTGTGAAAGAACTGTTTTATTGCTGTGACAAGTTTCAATTTTTTTCAATAAAAAGGAAGTGTCCATAATTCCCCCAAGGAATAAATAGCAACAATTTATAGCAACAGAATCCAGAGGAAAGACCCATCTAAATTTCCCAACAAAAGAGTAAGGTAAAGGACTATAACCCTTACCAGCCAAGGGTTTCCAATCCCACCTAGACAAGCTGCTACAAAAGAGACTGCAGAGGGGAGGCATCAGTGCCTCCTAATTCAGTAAATGTTCCTTGGGGATGATTCAATAGACCAAAGAAGCTCTCTTCCCCTCTCTCACTAGGACCCTCAGCCCATGCCACAGTCTGCCCACTCTTTCATAACCTGTCCAAAAACAGGTTGTGGCACCTAGGCCACCACAGTCACCAGGTTCCTTTTGTGTCCACAAGTTCCAGGCTCTCCATCCCTGCATCTTGAAAAGAATGCATCAAACACCTGAAAAAGCAATATTTGACTTCTCTCTTGTTTCTAGTGGCAGAAACCCAAGCAAGCTTCTACATCATTCTAAGCCCAGAGCCAAGCAGAAAGCCTAATAAACCCCAGGTGGCTGGGCCTCACAGGGCCAGGATAACTCTATCCCACACCCCCAAAATCCCATGCAACCTGACTTCTCCAAGCCTGAGAACTGTTTGAGATTATGAGATCATATGCTGTGCTTGACACTGAGGAACTGTAATGATTACCCTTCAAACTAACACCATGAGAATGCAGCAAAGAGTGTGATAGTACTTAGCAACCCTGACACATCCCCCAGTCATTGAGGGACCAATGACTCTATGCTGCTTTTCTCATGCACAGAGAAACCTTTCTGTGTGTTGTCCTTCAGTGATAAAACTAGAGCCTCTCTCCTGGGTTACACAAAAATAGAATGGATGTAATAGAATGGATTCCAACTGTGCAGAGATGCTAATATGTGACTACTTCAAATTAACCAAAAGTCTGTTGCTCAATTTAATAATTGCCAAGTCTAGACACTATAGATGCAGGGCCTAAGTTCACAGGCTGTGGTCCTCTTTCAACATATTGTTAAGTAGCCTTCTCCATGTTTGCTGCAGGGACCAATATCTACATTCTCAGGATGATCCTGAAGAATTACACCCCTGAGTGTTGGCTCGTCACAGCAGGGAACTCTCATACGAATCTTTAAAGGTATACTCATGTTCTCTGTACCTCCAAGAAAAACAAAGGCTGTACGGTAAGACTTCATGTGGGAGAAATAACCAATCAGGGAGATGTGCAAACCCAATTAGCTCCACTGGTTTTCTGTCAAATGGCTGTTATTTGAAATGAGTTCTGTAATCTACCAGGTCATTTTTGTAGCCGCCTGCGGCCACGTGAACTGGGTTCCCCTGAAACTCGGGCTGGGGCTGAAAGAGATCAGACGGTGAGAAAAGAACGAGGCCAAGACAAATCTTTCTGTTCAAAGCCTCTGAAGTTTACTGAGAGTCCTTTCTTATAAAGAGGGTAGGCCCATCCCCCGCCAGCCCATTCTTGGTTCCTGGAGCCAGCCCGCAGGCGATCTACAGGGTGTGTCTCCGGAATATCTCAAGCACCTTTCAGCAGGAAGCAGAGTCTTGGAGAAGAGCAAATAGAGCCATCAAGGTCATAGATGCAAGAAATAGAAGCAAGGCAATGAGAAACTGTGCTCTGTTCCGTTGGAATTGATATGATTCAATAACTTCAGTTATCTCTGTGGTATCTGAGCTGTGAGAACAGGCGTCTGAGATCAGCAGGGATTTCTGAAGACTTGGCTCTACCCTAGGTAATCTCCTTCTTAGTGGCAGCAAGGTCAAAGTCTGGATCAGCCTGCTTCAAGGCTGAGGGAGGCTACAATTTTGACCAGGCACTCTGAGTTAATAGGTACTTGTAGTCTCCCCTCCCCCAGCCTGAAACCTGCTTGCTCAGGGGTGGAGCTTCCTGCTCATTCGTTCTGCCACGCCCACTGCTGGAACCTGCAGAGCCACACACGTGCACCTTTCTACTGGACCAGAGATTATTCGGCGGGAATCGGGACCCCTCCCCCTTCCTTCATAACTAGTGTCGCAACAATAAAATTTGAGCCTTGATCAGAGTAACTGTCTTAGCTACATTCTTTTCTCTCGCCACCTAGCCCCTCTTCTCTTCCAGGTTTCCAAAATGCCTTTCCAGGCTAGAACCCAGGTTGTGGTCTGCTGGCCGGACACAACAATTGGCGAACCAACGCGGGACTGAGAAACGGCAAAGGATTTTTGGAAGAGACGCTGCTGGTTCGGAGCTCCATAAAATAAAGGATAAAGGAAATTCATACCGGAGAAGGTATGGGCTAAGCTGAGACAGCATTAAACCTGAGCGCTGGTTCACTTAGGTTCAGCAGTGAGGAGCTGGGTATCAGGCAGTAGGCCGTAGCTCTCCGAAGCTACATGAGGTGTGAGAAAAGAAAGGGTTTATTAAAAGGAATAGGCGGATTGCCCCAGTTAATAAAAAATGCATCATAAGGGAGGAAAATGTCCCAAAATGCAGAGAGAAATATCTCTCTGGGCCTTATAGCAGGAGTACTCTGTTCCCTTTTGTGTCTTGTCTAATGTCCGGTGCACCAATCTGTTCTCGTGTTCAATTCATGTATGTTCGTGTCCAGTCTGTATGAATGAATGTTCTATGTTTTGTGTTGGATAATAAAGATGGTATAAAAAACTTTATCTGCAAAGCCGAGAGCTGCCACGTGTTTCAGCCAAAAATCAGACACGTGGCGGGAGGGCCCCTGCTGGAAAAACTGTTCGTTTTAGGAAATAAAGGCGAGTGCACAGCCTCTAAGTTTCGGAGTAAAAAAGCTAATAAATGGTTCATGATTAATGTGTTTGACAATGGTAAAGTGTTTTTTATTCTATGATTGTAGCTACAAAAATTATTATTCTCTGATTGGTCTAAATGTAACTGCTTCATTTGGTTCTTTTTTATTGGTAATGTGCTCTGAGTGTCTTCACATTCAGCTCATAAGTTGTTGGTTAAGATTAATAATTGTTACATTGCTACAGATGGTTAGTGTTAAATTTGATAACTCAAGTTTAGATTCCTTCCGACACGTGGCATAAAGCAGGCCAAGAGGCTGGGTCTCTAAAGATATTTCTAGTTTAGGTAATAATTAATGTGGTTCGTATCCTAAATAGTAAAATTTAAGATAAGATTTAAAGCAATGTCTTTTTATTAAAGCATTAAAGCTTGCTTTAATAGGTATTCATAGGTATTAATTGACATCCAAACTTCGTAATATGATAGTAATGCTTCTAATATTGATTTTAAAGATAATAAATTATTTTAAACTTGGGTTTTGCTTTCCCAAGGTTATAGGTATTATCCTAACCTTGCACAAAAAACTTAAAAATTGTGGTTAAAGCTGCTATTGTTCCATTGACTGCAGCTTGCAGTTTGATTTCAAATTTAAGATCTTTAATTCACCTGTATACTGTAATTAAGATAATTACAAGAGTAATCATCTTATGAGAGCGCTCATACAGCTCACTTCATACAAAACTGTGACAGAGTTATCTAGTTATGTTTGTCTTTGTAAATAGATTAGACAAACAGTTTGGTTATAGTTGCTGCCTGGCAGGAAACTGTAGTACAGGCAATTTTTTCACAACACTAAAGTTGTGAAGAACGTTTTAACTGTAAGTCATCTTAAGAAAGAGTATCAAAATTTAGAGGCGTAGACAGTTATATTGTTTCTCTAGAATCGGTCCTTATTACAGGAGGGCCAAGATGCTCAGATTAAAAAGTATTTTACGTTTGAGTCAATGCAGGGCTCTGGGCAGCCCCAGAGCGGCTTGTGGCCTTTCTTTTGTTTTGCAAACAGTGCCTGAGAAAGATTTTTCCCTGTGTTCAAGAGAAATTCTTTTTAACAGTGTTGCAGATCTATTCAGATGTTTAAAATAATGCTTAAATTCAAAGAGTTTTGCTTCTAGTGAACTGGTAACTACTAGAAAATTTTGCCTCTAGGTATGGCTAATGTAACTTTACATTATGTAAGAAAAATTTTATTGTTTCTGCTTCTATACAAGAAGCCAAGAGTTTTAATCTTTCAGTGTATATTGTTTCCTAAGTGAAAAGTATTTTATTAACTAATGCTTCTTAAAGTTTACCTTAAATCCTTGCTCTCACCCAAAAGATTCAGAGACAATATCCTTTTATTACTTAGGGTTTTAGTTTACTACAAAAGTTTCTACAAAAAATAAAGCTTTTATAATTGTTATTAATTGGTAATTAAAAATTGGTTGTGCCCAAAACAATTCTTTGGCCAGAAAAAACGTTATTGTAAAGTCATTTTTCTCATCCTCCCAGGCAATCGTTGGCCCATGTGGGCCCAACTGGCTTCTGTGGGGCGGAGTCTTAAGACACAGTTTCCCCTGTTCCAGCACAGATGATCTAGTTGTGTGCTGTAGATGGTGTTTTAAAATGCTGAACAATCAAACCTTAATTTGTATATTAATAGTCAATGCCATATCTCTGAGCTCGCAATTGCTTAAATTGTTCATCCCTCAGATACTATTTTCAAATTTACAATTGCTTATGCATATTTCTAGTTAATAAATAAATTATGCACATGTGACTCTTAATAACTTTGCAAGCCTTCTAGTTACAACTGCTCCTTAAGAAAATTGATTGAAAGTACAATTAGTCACTGCCCCTTTACAGCCATGTATTTAAATGTTTTGTCAACTAGTTATTAATTCAAAAGTTTAGGTATTGTAAAATTTTAAAACTTTAACTTCTTAAAAGACAAAAAAGAGAGAAATTGTATCCCCGTGCATACTATTTAGTGCATTCCCATGCACACTATTGAAGTCTTACCTTTATTTTCAAGATCTAATATTTTAATGTCAAAGAGTTTAATAAATGCTTTATAGTATCTTAAAGGGATCTACTTATTGGCTTATAGATTAATCCTAAAACAGCTACCTTATTAGAAAAGGGAAAAACAGGTTTTCTCCACAGAACGCTGCAGAAGCATATTAGTAAATTCGTGTGATGAGCTGGTAGGTAAGTTGACTCATGTCCTGATTGAATTGACTAAAAAACTAAATTAAATTCATGTTTTAGATCCATCCTTACTTGTCATTTTTCCAGTTTAGACTAGCTTCTAGCCTTTTAACTTTATGGCAATAGTACATCAGAGACTGTATATTCAGACTTAGTAAAATTAGTCATTTAATAGAGTCATAATGATTTTTCTCTTTTCTTCAGTGTGACCAGCCATTCTAACTCAATCTCAGACTGGTCTAATATTCAGTCCAATGTTAGAGATTCCTATATTCTAAATTACCTAGCAAAGTTAATTCAGAGCACATCCCCCACTTCCCCTAGATCCCTAACCTCAGAAGGATTGCTGGCCTTACAGCTAGTAGAAAAAGCTATTAAAGAGCAATTGGTCACTTAATACATTGGTAAAATAGAAGGACCCCCTGACTAACAAATGGAAGGGTCCAGATCCAGTTCTAATTTGGGGTAGGGACTCAGTTTGTGTTTTTTCACGAGATGAAGATGGAGCACAGTGGCTGCCAGATAAATTAATTTGTTAGATGAACACAGATTCTAAATCTTCTAAAGTATCACCTTGAGGACTAAAATTCCTCTTTTGCTTAAAAGTCAGCTTGAGGACTCAGGCTCTGAAAAAAGCTACTCTCTGAGCCAGCTCCCGACAGGAGGCCAGAGACTAGCCTCAGCTTTACAATTTGCATTTGAATAAAGTACCTAGACTTCCCCAAAAGAAGTTCTGCTTTCCTACTTTCTCACTGTTGAGATTTTGTCTTTCAAGCAGGTAAATCAACATTCTCGAGGCGGACCAGCGGATGTGCATCCCCGCCCCCCTAGAGCACACAGGTGGCTGCTGTTATCTCCTTTCCAAGGACATTTCCAGCACGTGGCTTTCAGTCTGAGTTAAAAATTAGGTTTTCCTAGAGGGCTAGAAAAGTAGATATTTCTATATTAATAAAGATTGGTTTTTATTTTGATAGACAGGCTTAGTCCCTTAGCTGACCTCTGGCTTTTCACCCTTGCTGTTACTGCAAGGTGTCCTTAGGCTGTGGAAAATACAGGGATGAGGAGGAACGACTTCCAGCTCCTATTTTAGCCACAAGTCATGGTGTTACTAATGACATAATTCTTGCCTAGGTCTTGCTAAATCTGAGGTTGATAATTCTCCTTTAGGAGCTGCACAGCACTCAGAACTGTGCATACTGGTTTGTGATGGTACAAATTCAGTATGGGCATCGCTTGGTGCAGAGGCACTGCAGGGGAAGGTCCAGCTTGACCATTTCTGAGTTTCCTGTGAGATAAACCCGGTTTGAAAGAGGTTGGTACCAAATTTTGGCTAAAAATGAAAAATATTTTTCGGCTCTGCCTCACCTCCCCAAAAGGTACCGAGAGCCACAGGTGTGGGTCTTATCAGTACCCACGGGAAGAATCGGGTCCATGTCCACCCAAGCCAAGGTTAAAAGCCCACTCATCTACGGATGAGAAAATCATTTGATCACCTCAGTTAAGCGTTGCCTTATTTAACTTAATTAATAGGGGGGAGAGAGATTGGAGACGTACTATTGAAAGGGCAAGCCCTTCACTGCCTCCCACCCAAATAAAAAAGCCAATTGGCCTTGTACTACAAGAGCCGGTCGAACTCCTTCTCCCTGTTTCCCACCTATCATCCAAAAATGCGGAGGAATATCAACTTAGTGTTATTATAGTGTATTTCACATTTGTTCAGTCAAACTTAGCCAGAGTTCCAACGCCCTACTTAAAATTCAACTAGAAAGTTAACTACCAAGTACTAATTAGCATTATAAAGTCAGAGCCTACAACTCCAGGCTTTTCAGTTAGTTGTTTACTAAGATAAGAAAGGACAGTCTTAGCCAGATACAGTTTACCATAAGAAAAGTTAAGGAATCCCATGAAAGCAAGTTTTTTCTTTAGCCCTAGATTCCAGGCAGAACTGTTGAGCATAGATAATTTTCCCCCCTCAGGCCAGCTTTTTCTTTTTTTAAATTTTGTTAATAAAAGGGAGGAGATGTAGTCTCCCCTCCCCTAGCCTGAAACCTGCTTGCTCGGGGTGGAGCTTCCTGCTCATTCGTTCTGCCACGCCCACTGCTGGAACCTGCGGAGCCACACACGTGCACCTTTCTACTGGACCAGAGATTATTCGGCGGGAATCGGGTCCCCTCCCCCTTCCTTCATAACTAGTGTCGCAACAATAAAATTTGAGCCTTGATCAGAGTAACTGTCTTGGCTACATTCTTTTCTCTCGCCACCTAGCCCCTCTTCTCTTCCAGGTTTCCAAAATGCCTTTCCAGGCTAGAACCCAGGTTGTGGTCTGCTGGCCGGACACAACAGGTACTAACTTCCCTTTCTGGTATTTCCTTTGTAGTGTTTTGTCCATGCATATTTGCGGATGTTTGGCTGTCTATACTACACATGTGTATTGACTGGTCCGTTTGCTTCAACTTGCAAAGATTCTGACAGGAAGTGAGACTCACAGACCTTTTGAATATCGCTTCCATAAAACTGAAGCTGGCCCAGAAGCAGAGGGCAGCAAGTGAACCTGGGCCTTTCAACTCTATGTTTTGATACAATATAAGCAAAGCTGAGGCTGTGGCACATGGTTCTGAAAATTGGTTCTTGGCCTCCTTTGGGTAGGGAGACATTGCAGTTGACATGCAATTATAAAATGAATTTGGAGTTTTCACAGTTTACTCCCTGGAGCCTTTAAGAAATAGAAGCAAGGCAATGAGAAACTGTGCTCTGTTCCGTTGGAATTGATATGATTCAATAACTTCAGTTATCTCTGTGGTATCTGAGCTGTGAGAACAGTCGTCTGAGATCAGCAGGGATTTCTGAAGACTTGGCTCTGTCTTCAGTTGATAAGCATGGGACTTCTGACGGGAGTCCAGCCAATCCCTTGGATTTCATTAGAATTTATTTTTAAAAAAATAAAAATAAAAACCAGAGGCAGAGAGATCTTTCTGCTGCAGGTCCCAACTGGCTTATCTCAGTGACTATAGGATGAAACCGAAGTGAATTCAAATTCTTCAACACAGAATTCTTTACTTTGGAGCCAGCCCACTGTCATTTCCTCCATCCTCTCTGCTTTCCACAAATGTGTGTCATCACCTGTTCTCCCATTCTTGAAGTGTCACCTTGGGAAGGTTACTGGATATTCCCATCCTTCATTATCTTTATTTGAGAAATGCTAAAAGTTGTATGAAGATTTAACTAAATGCTTATATAAGTTAGAATAAAGTTCCTTGGTGGCTATTACACTGTTTTTGTTTTTGTTTGTTTTTGTTTTTTTTGTTGTTGTTGTTGTTTTTCCATTTTCAGCTCTTTTTCACTTGATAATAACTAATTTAAAATGCAGGTTTTGGTATTATGTAAATAACAGTAATTACTATGTAAATGATAGAAGAGACTACCATTGGAAAGGGTATGTCATTATACTCAGACCTTACTAGAGGGGAACCTACCACACTGTTAGACTACACAGAATCTGCACAGTTAGGCAGTAGTTACAGGGGCAGGACATGTAGGAAACAGGAAAGAATATATAAACAGTTAGAGATTTGCTAGCTTGAGTATCTCAGAGCTCTAGAACACAGAAATGTCTTGTCACAAAGGGTTGATGAGGACCAAAGGAGAGTGGGCAGAGCAGAAAAGCCCAAAGGAAGAAGTAAACTGTGATATTGGGTAGCTGCTTCCTCAAGGTTGAGACAGTCTCTTCTGGAGAGAAGACATGGGGGACCCAAGAAACTCACAAAATTTACAAAACTAGTAAGGCCCCTATCCAATTAGATGAACAGTAACAATTGCCAGGGAAGGGGAGATTTCCATGAGTGGGCCTCACAGAATTGTTGCAGAGGCCCTACTGATTCAGCTTACACAATCACACTTCACCTGTGCTCCTGATGCAGCTGCCTAGATCACACAACATGCTGATCACTAATGAGATCACTCTCAATAGGGAAAGAAATAACTCTTTGAAATGATGTGGAGGTTGCCTTTGTCTTTCCCTACCTCCGCTCCTGGCTCATAACCCCAGGAAAGCCACTTATTTACCAAACTGGATTTGTGCACAATTGATTCTCTGATCCATAGTTGCCCTACCTAAGTGAAGAGAAACAGACTACCCAGAAAAAGTTAAGCATCTTTGGAGACCAGCTTGATTTAGTTTAAACCACCCTCCTCTTCACCTACACTCCCTGGAATTACCAACACAGTGCATTCTAACCCAGAGAGGGAGAGAAGGCAGCCTAGAGCAAAGCAGCATGCTTAAAAGGTGTGTTGACTTCTTTCTGAACCCAGAGGGTAACGTAAAGTCTGCTTGATGTGACATGAGAGTGAAGGGCTAATGAGGAGAGGCACCAGCGGCAGTAGGGAAAGACAAATACAACCTCCACATCATTTCAATGCATTATTTCTTTCCCTATTGAGAGTGATATCACTAGAATGAGAGCTAACCATGGCCTCTTCTCAGAGTTCAAAAACAGCTGAAAAAGACTCAGAGGCAGATGAAGGAGGATAAACAAGAGTACAGTGACTGAACTACCAAATTACAGTATATATCTGCAAGTACAATAAAGCTTCTAACACATAGAGGGATGTATCTTCTGACAGGTTCATGGACAGAGATGGACGACAGCAGACCTTTCTGTTGGGAAGAAGGTATGCCTGACCTGAGAATGAACTGTTCTGAGAAAAAACAGGACAAGAAGGCTGGGAGCCAACCAGTTCTGGTTTGCTCTCTTAATGGGACCAATAGCTACTACTCCTTTGGGGACAATGAGCATAGAGTTACAGAAGGATAGCAGCTACCTGTCTTCTAGACAAGGAAGAATTATTATTACTGTTCCCATTTATGATTGCTGTCTGGTGCCATGGACCACAATGGAGTGATAAGAAGGGAGAGAACATTTCTTCTTATAGACATCCATTCCTTTTCTAGCAGCAGCCTGTACCTAGTACATACAGGACACCAGTTGTGTGCTGGACCTTGATGGGGCAGAGATGCTTGGTTTCCCAATCCAGGTTATCAGTGAGGGGAACATAAGTCCATTGTGTTATGCATATACTAACTACAGGAATTCTGTGATGAAATGGCTCCCATAGGTTCGTATACCTGAATCCTTGATCCCCAGCTGGAGGAACTATCAGGGATGAACTTAGAGATGTGATTTTGTTGGAAGAAGTATGCTTATGTCACTTGGAGTTCTTTCTATATCTTTCTCTGTCTCTCTTTTTGCCTTCCTCTGTCTCTCTGTCTCTCTGTCTCTCTTTAGATGTAAGTTCCTGGATACTTTTTCAGTGCCATAATTGCCTTCCTGCTACCATGTTCCCCACCATAGTGTTTATTGACTAAAGCTCTGAAACTGTAAACAATCTCCCAATGATGTTTCCTTTTATGGGTTGCCTTGGTCATGGTGCTTCATCACATCAGTAGATTGTAACTAAGACAAATAAGATGGTAACTTATGAAAAACTAGATAAGTGGTTCCTGCTACATGCTAAACTATGTAATCCAAGTATAAGGCACATGCATGCATTTTATAAAGAAAAACATCTTAGACAAGATAATCATTTCTAAGGCAATTGTGCTAAAGTTCAGTGTATGGTGAATCGGTACAGAACATACAAGCATGCTTCCATCTTTTACATAGGTTTCCTGAGGGAATGCAACCTTATTCAGACTTTAAACTATGTCTACACAGAGGAGGGAGATTTTCAGAAGGAAACAGTTCCCTGAAAAACCCTCAGTTAAGAGGAATTAAAGCAGAATAGGGAGGTCTTGGCTGTGGGTATGTTTGTCCAACAAGGCATGGTGATGTTGTCAAAGTCACAATCTGAGATTTGGATCCCAATGAGGCAGTGTTGAGGTGACACAACTTCAAGAGGTAGGCTTGGTGACCAAGTGGCTAGGTCATTACCGATATTACCCTATGAAAAGATTAACATCTATTCCAAGTGACTCCAGACAGTCACTGGGTTGTGAGCCCTTCTTACAAGAACAATGTTGGTTAACCCTTGAATCTCTCTGACTTCTTGTCTTGCTATGAGATGTTTTCCTCTCCCCTGTGTTCTCACCATGATTGCTTCTTTTTCTAGAACAATAAAAAGTGCATCACATTTTATATTTGAATATACAAAGAACTATGAGTAAAAACACAAACAAACAAACAAACAAAAAAAAATACAGTAGAAAGCTAAATGTCATTTGAAGAAAAAAATTGGTCCTAAGAGTTTATCCTACTCAAGAAGAGTACTATATATCTCTACCAACCATGAGGATTATAGAAATAGGCTGTGCATTTTACAGTTTTTTATGCTTTGGAAATATTATAAGTAAGCATAGGGAAATATAACCTGATGATAATTATAGCCTGAGAATTAAAGAGTGGGGAAATATCAGACATTTAGGTTAAGAAAAAAATGATCTTAATAGAATGTGATGAATATAGATAAGTGACAGGATAGAAATAATGGACAACCAAGGGTGGTCCAAATAACAAGCAGAGTAGGGATGAGGCCCATGCAAATCCTTCCCCATCTTGGAGTGTGGAGCTTTAAAAGACTGGTGCCACTAAGCAGTACATACAGGGATTTGAAATAAGAAAGTAATCTCTGTTTTTATTGCATGCTTGCCAAGAAATGTTCCTCTTACTTTTACTTCCAATGAGCTGTTTATGGAGAGACTTACCTCAAGTTGACATAGGAAGTTAACAGTTTTTGAGATGGAGAGCAATAGAAAGTAATGGAAGAATGATAATATCACATTGCATATAAGCATAAACTTGTCAAATTAAAAAAAATAGTAAATCAGCTTTACGAAAAGAAAAAAGGAGAAATTGTTAATTTGCATAAAGAATATGAAAGATGTTTCCTTCTTGGTCTGTAGGTAGCATTGCTCCTGCTGACGAAGGGTCAACAGTCTGCCAGCTGATAACTTTATGACCTCTGTCTAAGTTAAGAAGACAGAAAGCACTGGAACACTGGCAGACATGGATCTTGTCGGAGCACATTCGGCACTCAAAATTGCTTCTGGAAAACACTTCAGTCATATCTGCCATCCTGCTGTATTCATGACTCAAATGATCATGTCACACTGTCAGAGCTCCATAGGTCCCAGAGTCAAAAAGAGAGTGGACATAGAACAAAGCAGTCTTCTCAAAGTCACTTTTTACAGGTAGACCTTCAATACCACCTACTCCGAACAATGGGAACACTGAAGCCACCCTGGGCTGTGTTCACCTGTGCAAGCAACCCTGCCAAGTCTCTCCTGGGACAGATCTACCCCTTCCTTTCTGTTACTGAACATCCTATTCCTCAGCTGAAACTCTGTTGAACATTATAAGATTAATCTAGTCTAATAAATATCCCCCAAGAAGCATGCATGGCACGAATACATTCTCCTGACAGTCGTAAGATGAAATCTCCCTATTGTTGAAGGAGGCTATGCATAGAGAACAAAATGTCCGTCATCAGCATGGCTCTGAAGCATGACAGAGTGGCAGCCTTGAAATGAGTCACTGCAATGCTGGAAATAGGGAGCCATGTGGGACACCATGAATATTTCACTTTCTGATCAGCAAGGTTACAAAAAACTGGCACATTCTCAGCCATGTGACATGATCTCAAACCAAGTTCCTTCTCTTCCTCTCATTCTGGCAACCTAGAGGCTGAACTTACTCAGAGAGTGATACTTTCTGAAGCATTTGTGACTACTTTGAAGAAGAGGTGTGTCGCCTGCCTCCCCTCACCAACTCTTCTGTCATCAGAGGAAATGTGGGAGCTTTGCAAGGTGCCTGGCTTTTGCCTTGCCTTTCTCTACAGGCAAAAACAAGCCCACCACAGCAAACAGCAAAAGTGGGGACTATGGGGCACATGCAACAGCTATGAATGCATGCAATTTCCTTTCTAGTGTGCACAGAGCCTGATGCTGCTCCTAGTCTGGGATGCACTCTGGTAAGGTCTATCCTCCAGCAGTTCTACACGGTTGATTCATGTTTGTCTCTACCTCACACATGGGGAAACTGAGTATCCCAATGGTTGTGCACTTTTCTAAGGTGGTTGAGATAATCTATTAATGGAGCAATGGTTCCCAATTAGGGCAGAGTTTGATCCAGGAGACACTGGGCAATTTCTGGACATCTTAGAAGGGGAGGTAGAATCTATAGCCAGTACATACAAGCTCAGAAGTACTGCTATGCACTATGAAATAGACAAAACACTCACGTAGCAAACATCCATTCAGTTTTATATGTCAGGAGCACAAAGACTGAGAAACCTTACTGGAAGGATTATGCAGTGAATGTCGACACTGAGATACCAGTGGTGTCTTCTAGATGATGTCTAACATGAGTCTGCTCTGAAAGGAAAGAGAAAAGATGAACACAGTTTTCATTTGGTATGATTTGGGCAAGATCTTCCTAAAACCTTCTTTGAAAGAAGTCCTAGGACACAATGTGAGCCTGATCTTTATGCAGGGGTCACACTTCTGAGGCCATTCAGGATGTGTACAGATGGGTGCGGAAAGAGAGAGCTGAACAAGAAATTTTCCTTCTAGTACAAACCTTTACTGACTCCAAACTACAGGTAATGGACCAAACTACCAAAAGTATATACTTAGAGAAGGTGCAGAAACCAGAACACCAGTGGCTGTACAGAGAACCCTACAGACTTTCACACAAGCAGTAGGTGGACATAGAGTCACAAAACACTGTCCTCCCCACTGAAAACCAGATATTATAACACAAGGAGCCCACCACAATCCAGTTCTTACCTTCCTGATGTTCTCTCAAAGTTCAGACAGGCTTGTATCATGTGCAGAAAGTTTAAAGAGGCAGAGTAATTGTACAAGAAGAGATAGCAGGAACTTAGTACAATCTCCATTTCTCTACCATCTAATACCTGGCCTAGGTCTGCTCAGCTGGGCCTTTTCAAAAGAAGGTGGTTGCAAGGGACTGACCCTGCTACAGGCATCTGATGAGCTCTCATTTCCTTTGAGTCTTACATTTATTCTTTTTGAAGAGAATGTGGGTCAAGAAAACTAGATATGAATCTTCGGTATAGTCAAGATGTACTGAGCCTGAGTCCATGGGAGCCTTATGATGGTGGGGATGGTCCCTGTAAAGCAGATGGCACTTCTCTTGCCAGATTGTTAAAGCTCTCCTAAGGTCTGAGCTCCTTAACACATCCCCCTGATAAGTAAAACATCAGAAGTGAGCAGAGGAGAGGGTTACAAGCCTTCCCGACCAGTCCTCACAGAGAAAGTGCCACCAGGATCAGAGAGAACTAAAACCAACTGGCCTGACATTCTTCTGGACTTCTAGAGAAAATTCTTGTCCTTTCTCTAGAAAGGTTATATTCCAATCACCTTCCTGCCTGACTAACATCCCAGGAGTAGCTGGAGAGACAGGGAAACACCACACCTCAACTTATCCAGTCCCATTTGCACTGTAGCCCTCACCTTTCCCAAGACTCAGGTTGAGAAATCTCATCATGTCTTTCCTGACCCATGCACCATATTGATGACATAAGATGCAACAGTACAGAGCAGGAGAAACATAAATGTGGAATTCGTAAGCTTGAGTTGAAGCCTACCTCTGTCACATATCAGGTGGAAAACTGGGCAATTAGTTTTAAAACATTTCATTGTCTAATCAATACTAGGAGAATAGTAATTCAGACTGTCGGGGCAGTACCAAAGGCTGGATGTGAGAATTAAATTCAACAGAACTCAAAAATTGTCTGTATGGACAGTTGATTCATAAATCATTCCTTAACTTCCTTACACATCAGCTCCTGAGTCAGAATACCTCTGCCACTTTAGGTTCCTGATATAGTCACTGGGACCTCCAGAGAAGTGACTGAGAGGCATTCTACCTTATATTCCTGATGCCCATTAACAAGAGAAGGCCTGGGCCACTATTCTGATCTCAACAGGGAACACTAGAACTCTCTATCACAACCATCTATCTCAGGCTCCTTCTCCATCCACTGCCTAATATGCTACTGCATGTGGTCATCTTGAAGGACTGGGAGTTAGATGAGTTCCCTGGCAGACAGATAGATAGGGAGAGGGGTAATGACTGGGTAATAGAAATGGGTAACTTTTAAGATGGTTGGCTTCTTCCCTGCCCTTTTGACCCAAAACAAAGGCCTGGCAACTTTAAACAAAACTTTATAGTCTTTTTCTCCTGCCTGCTGTTACTACAGCAGTGTGGGCTAAACAATCATCCTATCAAGACTCCCACAACATGCAAATGTGGTATGATGGGGGAACGTCCCCTTTGCATTCAATTCCAGCTATACTCTGAGGCTAGTCCAGCCACCATTTGCTTCAAGGCTGCAAGAGCCCTTGTACAAAAGGGGCATCTGGCCAGGAACTGGTGCTTCCTGAATAGCTGTGTGGCTGAGGAAGAGATGCTCAGCTGAAGAGTCAGTCGTAGAGAGGGCATCTGCAGAGCCTGATGAGATAGAAGGACAGCTCTTCTTCTCAGTCTGAGTACAGTAGGCTCAACCAGAAAGATTACTCCCATGCAGGTGCAGGAGGATTTACTATCTGCTTTCTCTCCACTCCTGCCCTGCTCAGCATCTCTCACTCTTGCATTGTTCCTGTTCTCTTTTCAAGAAGCAAATGCCTTCATCATTCATAATTCCGGTCAGTCATATATTTCCTGATCTATGTATGACCAGAGCAGTTTCCTGGTAGTCAGCAAAGGGCATGTCACTCTCTTGCCATTTCCACCCTGAGACTATCTAAGTGTGGCTTCTCTTGTGATCTGTATGACAGAAATGAGAAGAGCACACACAACCCCTGTCCTTTCCTCAGAAAACAGCTCCAGACACCACTGTACTGTGGGGTTTTGTTACTCTCAGTTGCTCTTCCCCTAACCCTGCCCCTTCAGTGTACTGCCATCCCTGAGGAAACACAGACCTTCTCTCCTTCCTTAACTACAGAGAAGCTGGGACTGACTGCCATAGGGATGTGAATGAGAAAGGACTGAGGAAGACTTGCTGGGTGAGAATGCTGGGCAGGAGCTTCCTCTCACACATTGAAATTCTACTCATCTTCATGTGGGAGAGTAGGGACAAAGTACATCTGTTTCTCTTACTCCTATAAGGGATTGTCCCTACTTTGGCCTTCCACCCCATCTTCCTCGCTGGCTGGAAGTAGTGAAAGACCCACAATGTGAGGACTCCCCCACGTTCTGACGCAGGAGAGGCAACACCCTAAAATCACCCATAAGAAACGGTCTTGCTGCAAACTGCAAGAGGATTTTTATTCAAGAGCACTCTCTGGCCCACGGTCATACACCACGCAGGGGTAGAGGACCGTGGCGCCCCGAGTAGCTGGATAAGGGGGTATTTAAAGGAAGAAACCACAACTCAAGGAGGTGGGAAGGGCGTTGTTGGAAAATACCAAAAATACCAGTTAAGAGTCACAAGGAAGTACAAAGTCACAGGTGTCACAAGGAATACCTGGTAATTGTGAGGGTTATTTCTCAAGACAGTTTCTAAGAGCCCCTAACAATAGCACCTTTGCATAGCGGGTTCCAGCAATGGTCAGGGTGGGTCAGGGTGACTTTCTTTGAATGAATACTCCTTGAACCCAGGAAGCGGGTGGGTGGAGGAATGTCCTATCTGTTTTATGATTAGCATACCTTGGAGCACTGAGTTTACTACTCTTTCAGTAGGTCAGAGGCTTTCAGATCTTGCTGTTCTGTACTTTGGGAGTATCTAAAGGTTCTTACTGATGTATTGTTCCTCTCCAGAACATGTATCTCATATCACAACCCTCCCAGAGCCTTCTTTCTATGATAGCACTTGGCTGTCAAGGTCTTGGGCACTTAGGAGACACTATTCTCAGGTTAATGTGTGAGGGACCATAAAGTTACATACTATTTGAGTCCCTGCCAACCTCTATAGCTGTAGAGGTTTCTTTGTCCAGGCCCCAGCTAACACTGCTACTGAGATTTGTCCTGGGGTACCACAGACCCCGATTCACTTCTGTCAGCCTTCATACTCTCCCCAGCTGCTGGCATAGCTTTCTGCTGGGTACTGCTGTGCTAGAGGTCACACGGGCATTTCCATATTTTGTATCATAGAACTACACATATGGGCTCCATGTTGCAGAAAGGAATCTATAGCTTTAATTTTTCAAAGACTATTTTTAATGATGGTTCTTAAATGCTTTAACCTTCCTTCTAGCCCACCACCCACCAGAAGTAATGGAACAGAAAGAATATGAGGGAAGCGAACCTGTTTAGAAATAGTTCTCTGGAGCAAATCCCATCTGTGGTGTCAAGAAATCAGCAGTTCAGTTCTGAGTTAATCCCTTACTGACCTAGATAAACCTAGGAGAGTACAGGGTCAATTGATACCCAAAGAAATAGACTCAACATTTCAAGAAGTGTCTAAGTCCAAATACCTAACAAAACGAGGGAAGGGTGTCAAGACATGGGGACAGAAGCATAGCATACCAGGTCTCAAAAATATGACTGATCACCTGGAGAAGAGGCAAGATGATTGCCAGCATGACAGATGCCATTGCTCTTTCTCTGCCCCTTCTCCCTATATAATCTGCTAGATGCAATTAAAGTGGAAGCTAGAAAGCAGCATTTAGGATATTAATGGCTGCCTTCTTAGACTGCCTGCTCTCTAAATGAAGCACAGCTTGCACATCTAACTTATGTCTATTCATTCACCACTGTATTCTGGTTACACCTGGAGTATTGGTGTAACCACACCACCTTTTGCTAACGTGATGTCCCTGACATCAGCCTACTTCTACCTCCTCTGGGCCCATGGGAACTTCAAGACACTTTCCTGGCTACAAAAGGTCAAATGCAAATGAGTAGCTCCTGTGCATAACTAAGAGCCTCATTCTCTTTTAGGCTCCTGTGGCTACAGGATGCAGCTGCTGTTGTCTGTTAAAGTAATCCTTAATAAGGATGCATGCTATGAATGGGGTGGTGTGATGCATAACTGTAATCTGAGCATGCAAAATGATAAGACAGGAGGAATTTTACAAGTTTGAGCCCAATCTAGGCTGCATAGTGAATTTGAAAACAACCTGGGCTACAATGTATGACCATTTCAACATATACAAACAAAACATTCACTACATTCTGGGTATTGTGAAAGTCAGCATAGGACAGGAAATAAGACTACAACAACTGTCTGGAGATCAGAGGACCAGAGGGAAGCCAAGAACAGTAAGAAGTAAGATGAAGAAACTGGGGAAATATAAAGGAAGATGCACATTCCAAAGATGTCTGGGCAGCCCCTGACATGATTTAGAAGTCTAAATGAAACAATCATCTGCTCCAGGCAAAAAGTTTCTCTTGTGATTCTAGCTGAGCAAGAATCACCGACATAATGTCTATGTGCTGTGCAAACTGACTCCCCGCAGCCCATTCCAGCCTTCTACCTCCCTGATTAGTGCAACTGCACTACTTTGTCTCCTTCAAAATAAACCTATGTGTTCACCAAGACTAGGACTTCTGGCTAGCAAAGCTCTCCTCTTTATCTTATTATTAGTTAGAGGCAATTTTTGTCTTTCCCTCCTCTTTCCAGTTCCTTCCTCCCAATACTCCTTCCCAGGGTACAACTAATTAGAACAACAAGAACAAATCCTCCATTATCATGGTTCTAGCAAAGAGTTTTCTAGTGGTGCACAAAACTACATATTACACAACATTTATTTATATGGAGGGGAGGAGAAATGTGCTGCTTAAAGCACCTGCGAAGCACCTCTGTGTGTGTAGTTTGAGGTAGGTCATTTTTTTTTCAGTAGATATTTTATAATAGTGTATTACACACAAGAATAAGATTGTCTCAATCTGCTATTTCCTCTGTCACAACCACACTTGACTTCTGACCATTGCCCCATTAACTTTACACAGAGTTCTAGACAGGTGAACCTCTCAAGCCCTCATTCATCACATCCATTCATCTATCAGACAAATGTCTTCTTAGCCTTCTACACACAAGGAACTGAATAGAGTTGAAAGTCTGTTTCTCTACACTTTTCAGCCACTTTTTACTTAGAAGCATAATGAACATGCTTCAAGGAGGAATTTATCAGATTGGCTTATATGGTATGATCTGTGTAGTCTAACAAATGCTATCTCACCAGAGAACCTGAGAGCCTAGTAGCTCAGTCCATAAATGGATTTCTACATTAGCTCATCCATAGACAGGATGTCATCTGGGGCTGAAGACCTGGAAAGTTTCTGGAAAGCTACTAGTTTTCTGTCCATGTTAGAATCCCAGAGCTGAATATGAATTTCAGTGAAGTAATACAGCAGAGGCAGAAACAAAGTAGATGAATTTGCCAGCAAGAGTGAAGACAAGCAGGCAAAGGCAAATCCCCCTTATTCCAGCTTTTTTCGGGGTGTCCATCTAAGATGCAGTGCACATTTAGTACTGGTTTCCCACTTCAAATAATACAATCAAGAATATCCCTCACATGTGGAGAAAGGGGAACACTCCTCCATTGTTGGTGGGATTGCAAGCTTGTACAACCACTCTGGAAATCAGTCTGGCGGTTCCTCAGAAAATTGGACATAGTACTACCGGAGGATCCCGCAATACCTCTCCTGGGCATATATCCAGAAGATGTCCCAACCGGTAAGAAGGACACATGTTCCACTATGTTCATAGCAGCCTTATTTATAATAGCCAGAAGCTGGAAAGAACCCAGATGCCCCTCAACAGAGGAATGGATACAGAAAATGTGGTACATTTACACAATGGAATACTACTCAGCTATTTTAAAAAATGAATTTATGAAATTCCTAGGCAAATGGATGGACCTGGAGGGTATCATCCTGAGTGAGGTAACCCAATCACAAAGGAACTCGCACAATATGTACTCACTGATAAGTGGATATTAGCCCAGAAACTTAGGATACCCAAGATATAAGATACAACTTGCCAAACGCATGAAATTCAAGAAGAACGAAGACAAAAGTGTGGACACTTTACCCTTTCTTAGAAATGGGAACAAAACACCCATGGAAGGAGTTACAGAGACAAAATTTGGAGCTGTGACGAAAGGATGGACCATCTAGTGATTGCCATATGCAGGGATCCATCCCATAATCAGCTTCCAAATGCTGACACCATTGCATACACTAGCAAGATTTTGCTGAAAGGACCCAGATATAGCTCTCTCTTGTGAGACTATGCCAGGGCCTAGCAAACACAGAAGTGGATGATCACAGTCAGCTATTGGATGGGTCACACAGCCCCCAATGGAGGAGCTAGAGAAATTACCCAAGGAGCTAATGGGAACTGCAACCCTATAGGTGGAACAACAATATGAACTAAGCAGTACCCCGGAGCTCTTGTCTCTAGCTGCATATGTATCAAAAGATGGCCTAGTCAGCCATCACTGCAGAGAGAGGCCCATTGGACTTGCAAACTTTATATGCCCCAGTACAGGGGAACGCCAGGGCCAAAAAGGGGGAGTGGCTGGGTAGGGGATTGAGGGGGTGGGTATGGGGGACATTTGGGATAGCATTGAAAATGTAAACGAGGAAAATACCTAATTAAAAAAAAACACTTTTATGATTTTGCTAACTTACTAAATCAGTAGATATGTAGTATAGAAATTTTAATCTTAATTTTTACTGTTTTAATTAATTAACACAGGACACCATATTAATTTATTTTTAATTGCCTTAAATTCTACATTTTGAATTCAACAATGTTTTGAATAAACTACTTTTCTCCTAAAAAAAAAAAAAGAATATCCCTCACAGAAGTACCCAGTTGCTTGCCTCTTAACTGATTCTAGATCCAATCAGTGTGACAACCATGATTCCCCATCATCATGCCTCTTCTTGATTCTGAATCTTTGGTCTGTCTTTGATAACTCAAATCTATCCCTCTGGCCCCAGGGTGGTGATGCCATGCTCACACTGAATAACTGGTCTCCTCTCCTCTCCTATGCATATAGGTACATCTTAATCCTGGCCTTGCCTCCATGAGCTCTAATTCTGTACCACTTGGGCTCTCTTCACACCATTCTTCCCACTGCTCTGACATATAAATGTCATTTCCTTCTCAACCCACAGTATAGATTTTTTTTTTTACTGAAAGGCAAAAATTAAATTAATTAAAATAAATTAAGACCCAGAAAGCAGACAATGTATTGATGAGTCTATTTGCTGTGCTCATTTGAACAAAGATAGGGCCCTGTTGCTATTTGCTCTGTGTCAAATTAGTTTACATGATTAATAGCAATCCCTGTGTGGTTTGCCTCTAATGATAGATTCAGTCCCTGTGTGGTTTGCCTCTATGATAGCAGTCCCTGTGTGGTTTGCCTCTATGATACTGAGGCACTTTGGCTTAACAAATTGTAACAGTGATCCAATATAAAGCCCTTCCAGAAAGTAACCAGGCATTTTTTTAAGAAGGCTAGTGGGAATGCTGCTTTGTCCTTTTTAAGTAACCAATGCCTGTTCACCCAACAGTCATCGTCCAGCACCTGTATCCTGAAGTAGAAGGAAGAAGGGAAAAGCCATCAGTCTCACTTTCCATGCCACCTTTCACCCTCTTGGAAGATAGAAGAATTTCTGGCCACAAGGAAATATTCTTTGGGGGAAAGTTTATTCTTTCAACTTTCCTATTTATGGTTTAAACTGGAGGATAGGGAATCACATGAATGTCACTGGACACTCTTGAATCAGTCCTTCTCTGTCTAGCATGCCATATCACCAAAGAGGAGTGCCAGAGAATACAGTAAGCTCTAACAGCCACTGGCCAAAGCCCTCCCATGTCTTCGTCTTGCCTGTTCTTCAACAGATCAAATGGTAGCTGTCCGTGAATTCTCACCCAGCCACCTTACTGATGCAGCTTATTAAAATGCCAGTTTTTCTCTTTCACAGATGTTCTTCTAGGATAGAACTAAAAATTGTTTTTCCTAGGGTTCAAATTACATTATACACAAAAAGTGTCTATCTGTGCATATGTCTAAAATAAGATTATTTTAGTTTGATTTCAGTAAACACAAAGGTTATTGCCATGTAGACTTTTGTTTTTTTCTCCTTAATGCTTAAAATGAACAAGAATCTCACAGGGTTCAGTCATTTAGTAACCCGTCAGGGAAGGATGTTTATTTCAGAACCCAGCAAAACTCAATACATTTGCAACATGTTTTAATAGACACACATCATACCACATACTTTATTGTCAATATGTTATCTGTAGTGTCTGCAAGTGTGTGCATAGTTGTTTTACTATTACAAAATAAGGACAAAGAAAATGTCTGCACATATTCAGTAGCAATGTAATTATTTTCATATATGTGTGTGGTATGCATGCATGTATGTATGCATGTTCAAGTGTGTTTGGGTAGATATGTGTAGATGTCTGTAAACACACACGGAGATAGATAGATAGATAGATAGATAGATAGATAGATAGATAGATAGATAGACAGACAGACAGACAGATAGATAGAATATATATATTTTATATCTATAGGCATGATGTCATCCATTGGAGCATAGTCAACTTGTCAGAGGCACTTAAAGACAACAGACTCCCTCTCATAACAACCACTGATGATTTCTCCTCTATGGGCAGAGGTTCATCAGCCCCTTCTTCCTCCGTGCTGGAACACTGATTGACTCCATGCTTAGAAGATTCCATTTCACTTTGATCCTCCCTGGCCCTGGACTTTTCTAATCTTTCCACCCTCTGTTCTGTGAAGTTCCCTGAATCATATGAGGATGGGACAACATATTGATGTCACATTTACAGTGGAACACAGAACAGAAACTTGCTCTCTGTGCTTTGATCACATGTGAGTTTCTGCACTAACTTCTGTCCTGCATGAAGAGAATTTTCTGATGAGGACTGGGAGCTGTTGTGATTTACAGAGATAAACACATATTTAGAGAGAGGTTAGATCTCTTCATTTAGCAAAATAATAACAGGTTAACTGCTAGGGCCCAGGAGCTCTCCAACAGCCTTTTTGGAATGTAGATTAAAGTATATCTCTTTAATAAAACTTACCAAGTAAAGACATTTAATCTTCATTTTTCTTAACCCTAGTTGGTACCACTCTCTAGTATACGATTGGAGACCCTCACAGTTTTAGGTATCTTGCCAATCAATTGTTCATCTACCAGTCTGATGCTTAAGCCAAATCCACAGCTTCATGCAGTTGTGTGCAGAATCCTCTGGCATCTGCAGATCAATCATGACCAATGATGGGGAGCTCATTTTCTTCCATGGAGGCTTACTCCATGTTTATGGCTGTGTGCCTCGGAGTCATCTCATAAATAAACAAACACTATAAATCACACACTTGCTTATATAAATATTGCTCTGACCTGCACCAGATTTTAAAACAATAAGATGCCACCCAACTTTGGGCATTATTCAGGCAAGAGTCACTGTAGTTTTATGGATGAGAAAATGAGGTTTAAATAATGATAACTAGAGGCTAGAGAGGATAGTTTAGTATAGAAAAGGCTTGTCATATATGTATGAGAACCCGATTTAAGGGGGGAAAGCAGGCATATTGGTATATGCTTGCAATACCAGTGTTAAGGAAATGGGCAGGCAGATCCCTGGGACTCACCCACCTGCCAGCCTAGCCTAGGCCTGGTTAGAAAGTCTGCCTTAAAACCAAAGAAAATGACTCATGGGAACTAACATCCAAGGTTGACATCTGGTATCCACACACATGCATATTCGTTCTCTCTCTCTCTCTCTCTCTCTCTCTCTCTCTCTCTCCCTTCCTCCCTCCCTCCCTCTCCCTTGCACTCCCTCCCTCCCTCCCTCCCCCCTCTCTCTCTTTCACACACACACACACACACACACACACACACACACGCACGCACGCACGCGCGCGCGCGCGCACACACACACACACACATGTACATATACACACAAATACCTATGGCAAATAATATACTAAATCCTCCAACTAATGAATAACACAACTGAAACCAGAACTCAAACATTCTGCTTAGTAGGAACTCTCTTGAATAACATGCCATTCTCAACAAAAGATATAATCTCTTATTTTTGAATTTTTTATTGAATATTTTCTTTGTTTACATTTCAAATGTTATCCCCTTTCCTGGTTTTCCCTCTGAAAACCACTTTCCCATTCCCCCTTGCCCTGCTTCTCTGAGGGTGCTCCCCCACTCACCTACCCACTCCGACCTCACGGCCCTAGCATTCCTCTACACTGGGCATCAAGCCTTCATAGGACCAAGGTCCTCCCCTCCCATGATGCCAGATAAAGCCTTTTCAACTCCTTCAGTCCTTCCCCTAGCTCCTCTACTGGGGTTCCTGTGCTCAGTCTAATGGATGGCTGCAAGCATCCTCAATTGTATTAGTCAGGCTCTGGCAGAGCCTCTCAGGAGACTGCTGTATCAGGCTACTGTCAGCAAGCATTTCTTGGCATCTGCAATAGTGTCAGGGTTTGGTATCTGCGTGTGGGGTGAATCACCAGTTGGGGCAGTCTCTGGGTGGCCTTTCCTTCAGTCTCTGCTCCATATTTTGTCCCTGTAATTCCTTTAGACATGAGCAATTCTGGGTTAAAAGTTCGGAGATAGGTGGGTGGCCCCATCCCTCAACGGGGGAGCCATGTCTAACTTCTGGATATGGTCTTGACAGGTTCTCCCTCCCGTATTGAAGCTAATGTCATCCTTGTGGGGTACTGGGATGCTCTTGCTTTCCCAGCATCTGGGACTTTCTGGTTGCTAGCCCCAATTCCCCATCCCCCACTGCTACACACCTTTGTTCAATTTCCTGAACCCTCTGTACATCTCCTCATCTCCTCCCATACATGATTCTCCCCTTCTTTTGCCCCTTCCCTCTCTTCTATTCCTCCCAAGTTCCTCCCACCCTCTACTTCCCTTGATTATTTTGTTCCCCCTTCTAAGTAGGACTGAAGCATCCATTCTTTAGTTTTTGCTTCACCTTGGGCTTCATGTAGTCCATGAGCTGTATTGTGGATATTCCACGCTCTTTGTTTACTATCCACTTATCATTGAGTACATACCATATGTGGTCTTTTGTGAGGTACCTCACTCAGGATGATATTTTCGAGATCTATCCATTTGCCTGCAAATTTATGTAGTCATTGTTTTTAGAAGCTGTGTAAATGTACCACATTTTCTGTATCCATTCTTCTGTTGAGGAACATCTGGGTTCTTTCCAGCTTCTGGCTATTATAAATAAGGCTGCTATGAACATAGTAAAGAATGTGTCCTTATTACACGTTGGAGAATCTTCTAAGTATATGCACATGAGTACTATAGCTGGGTCCTCAGGTAGTACTATGTCCAATTTTCTGAGGAACCTCCAAACTGATTTCCAGAGTGGTTGTACCAGCCTGAAATCCCACCAGCAATGGAGGAGTGTTCCTCTTTCTTCACATCCTCACCAGCATCTGCTATCGCCTGAATTTTTGATTTTAGCCATTCTGACTGGTGTGAGGCGGAATCTCAGGGCGGTTTTGATTTGCATTTTCCTGATGAGTAAGTATGTTGAACATTTCTTTAGGTGCTTTCTCATTTAAGCCATTCAGTATTCCTCAGTTGTGAATTCTTTGTTTAGCTCTGTACTCCATTTATAACAGGGTTATTTGGTTCTCTGAAGTCTAACTTCTTGAATTCTTTGCATATTTGGATATTAGTCCTCTATCACATGTAGGATTGGTAAAGATATTTTTCCCAATATGTTGGTTGCCTTTTGGTCTTATTGACAGTGTCCTTTTCCTTATAGAAACTTTGCAATTTTATTAAGTTTCATCAATTCTTGATCTTAGAGCATAAGGTATTGGTGTTCTGTTCAGGAAATTTTCCCCTGTGCCCATTTGCTAGAGGCTTTTCCCCACTTTCTTTTCTATTAGATTGAGTGAATATGGTTTTATGTGGAGGTCCTTGATCCAGCTGGGCTTGAGCTTTTTGGAGGCACTCTTAGCTATGATTTTTTTCTCTTAGCACAGCTTTAATTGCCTCCCATAACTTTGGGTGTATTGTGGCTTCATTTTTCATTGAATTCTAAAGTTTTTAAATTTTTTCTTTATTTCTTCCTTAATCAAGTTATCATTGAGTAAAGTGTTGCTCAGCTTCCACATGTGTGTGGGCTTTCTATTGTTTTTATTGTTATTGAAGACCAGCCTTAGTCTGTGGTGATCTGATAGGAGGCATGAGATTATTTCAATCTTCTTGTATCTGTTGAGTTCTATTTTGTGACTGATTATATAGTCAGTTTTGGAGAAGGTACCATGAGGTGCTGAGAAGAAGGTATATCCTTTTGTTTTAGGATAAAATGTGCTATAGATAACTGTTAGATCCATTTGGTTCACAACTTCTGTTTCACTGTGTCTCCATTTAGTTTCTGTTTCCATGATCTGTCCATTGATGAGAGTGGGGTGTTGAAATCTCCCACTATTATTGTATGAGGTGTAATATGTGCTTTGAGCTTTAGTAAAGTTTCTTTTATTAAAGTGGGTATCCTTGCATTTGGAGCATAGATGTTCAGAATTGAGAGTTCTTCTTGGTAGATTTTTCCTTTGATGAGTATGAAGTGCCCTTCCTTATCTTTTTTGATAACTTTAGGTTGAAGGTCAATTTTATAAGACAATACAGTCTTGTCTTACCATCCATGATGAAAAGTTGACCCCAAGACCTCATACATAACAAGGATGTTTAAGTTTCCTATTAAAAATAAAAATATCCTATGTACCCTATGGTATATCCACTGGTATACTTTAAGTCTCCTTTGGACTTCTTTGCCTCCTTATACAATGTAAAGGAGGTTTAAATCATTGTTATCCTATGTTTTAATGAATATAATGACAAGGAAAGCATCTGCACTTTTTCAGTAGAGATGTAGCTTCTCTTTCTCAGATATTTTTAATCCACAGTAGATAACCAATGGATATGAAGAACCAACAGATAACCTGGAAAATTATTAAACTTGTCACAGTCCATGTGGGCTTTCCCCAGCTTCTCTGACAGAAGGTGAAAACTACTAATTAGGACTAAACTGTAGAATATTATTTCTGGGGAAAATTAAGTTAAAAATCATTGCAGTTGGTTGGGGGGGAGGGAATAGACTTAGCTTAATTCAAAATTTTGTGCAGGACCACTGCATCCTGTCCCCAAGGAAACCTGCAGACCCTGTAGGAATGATGCCTGCCTTGAAGGGGACCTAGAAGAGGACAGCCTGACTTCATTAGCATTTTTAGACCTGCATAGCTGTCAGCCCTCCAAAGCTACACTTCACTCTCTAAAATTCTTGCATTTATAATTAGGTATTGTTGCTTTCAATGTCCACTGGCATTTTAACTCACACACCAATCATCACCATACTTTGGTAGCCTCTTTGAATCATAAGCATCCATGAAATACTCTTAAATGAAAGTTTAGCAACTTTTAAGTTATAGTTTTGCGCACAGTGAATCTGGAAATTTTCCCTCTGAAAAAAAACTACTGTTAATTATCAAATCACTTTAAATTGGCAGAAATTCTCGGTGACACTATATTATTTTATGTCTCATATATCAGCAGGTGCTCACATTACTCAGAGTTCTTGAGTCATAGGAGCATTAATTATAATAGCTTTAGTTATTTCTCTGCAACAATAGAAAAGGTCCCTAAAACATACCAGTGAGGATTAATGTTTGGCACATGAATAAAAATGAGTACTGTTTTTTTCTTCTTTAAATCTGTTGCATTAAATCATATAATTAGACACAAAACTTTTAGGTGCGATTTGTTTTTGTAATGGTGTTCTTAGTGGTATAATTTTTAATTATATATGAACAGTTCAATGTTCATTCCTTGTATTTTTAAGCTGCAATTTTTCTTTTCTACCTGGAGCTCTTTTATTCAGGCTTACTTCTCCTTTGACATAGATTATTTGAATTACTAACTCAACAGTAGATCATAGCTTCCTCAATTTTACTCAATTTAGTAAGATGAAAAGTACCTCGCTTTGGAAATACTGCATAACTCTGAAGATAAAAGTAATAATAGCTTCCTATAATGAGGGTATGCCAAAAGAATAGCATGCCATTATCCTTTCTTTCTTTCCTTCTTTAGACAAAGATCATCTGCCTCTGTCATCTGAAACAATTTTATTGGTTCTCTGTAATAGTTGCCAACTTTGAGCTCTCCCAGAGGAAAAGTCGACCCACACATCTTCACCTTGTCCCAGATATTAGCATAATGGACTGCTCCAGTCATGTTGCAGATGTAGCAGCCATCTCTTGGACTGCAGTGTGACTGGTTTGACTCTACTGGGACTATATCAGAGCCTGTACAGGTGCTTGTTCATGAAGCTCAGTTCACATCCAGTGATGTGGATAAAAAGCTATTTGTAGTGGCAAATAACAGCTATGGGCAATAAAAACAACGATAATAATAATGACAGTGTGGTTGTTATAACAATTGACACAGGGAAAGAAAAGGTGAATGGATGAATCAGCAAAGTGGTTGCCCCACAAACATGAGAACCTCAGTTCAGATCCCTAGCACCCACACAAAAATATAATCATACAGCCAGCAAGATATCCAGCAGGTAGAGGCACTTGTCAGAAAGCCTGATGACACACATGGCAGAAAGAGAATCAATTCCTAAAGATGTACTCTGACCTCCACATCCACACTATGACATGGGCACACCCACATGCATGCATAGGGAATGAATGAATGAATGAATGAATGAATAAAATTTTGAAGATTCTAAAACTGGGCACAGTGGCTTGTCCCTGGACTCCTAAGGTAAGAAGGAATCCACATTCACACTACTCACATACATGTACCCAAATTAATAAATAAGTAATAAATAAATACATAACTTTAAAAGTTCAAAAGCTGGGCATAGTGGTTTGTCCCTGAAATCCTGGGGTTAGAAGGGATCCCTAAGCTTACTAGCAGCAACTTTAGACAATCACTGAGCTCCAGGGTTAATGGGAGATGCTACCTCAAATCGAATAAGAGAATAAAAGACACCTAACATTGACCTCTGGCCTCCATGTGCGTCTGCACACGCAATTGTACACAAACGCATACAACCACCACTATCAAAAAACAAAAAACAAAAAGTCTACGTAGCCTAAGGTTCCCAATGAATCCAAGAGCACAACTTGGCTCCATCACATCTCCTTTTCTCAAATTTGAGCTGCGTTATCCTTTCTTTTAACAACTGTATTTATTATGTTTCAAGAAGAGCTGTCAATTTATAAAATTCTTAATGCAGATATAACATCAATCTTCTATTTAAAGCCATTGAAAAACTTGAAACAAATGTGCAAATTCTTTTTTAAATAAAAAAAAGCATAGAAACAGCATTTTTGTTACTTAAAATTATATTCCACCTGCTTTTATAATCAAATCCCAAAGCACTCCCAGCTTTGGCAGGTGGGAGTCATGCAGTGTGTATGGCAGAGCTCACTCATTTCTGCAGTAGTCATTGTTAACCATGTCTTGAGGTTGTTGAAAGATATCTTGGAATATAAGGATCTCAGCCAAGTAAATTATAGGAGATATATAAAAAGAATCTTATGCAGTCATTACCGGTCATGCCAAAGTGTAATTGTGTGGAAAGCTATTCACCATGAATTCCGTGGGAAAACAGTAAGCAGGCACAGGTCTCTGCTCAGCCCCAGGGAAGGAGCAGCCTGTGCTGTCCACATTTTCTCCTTCCCTCATTACTCTTCTTGGGTAACTCCTGTGGTCTCTCAGTCACCACTCCCAACCTTTCAAGTGCTTCTTTCTTGAAATATTTTGCCAAAAGGACAATAAAAGGATGGGCACGCTGATAAGAAGGGCGTGTTTGCCTGCAGTCACCATGCTTCTTCCTGTGGAAGATGGTGAGACAACAGAGGGACTCGTTCTCTGAGCAGAAACTGGATCTTTCCAGAATGCAGATACTGAGAAGGGAGGGTCTCTCCTGGTCAGGAAGCTGACAGGAACCTGTTTCCCATGTGATCACAGGCTTGAAGCGAGGAGATGACAGTTGCCATCAGAGAAACCCCCCTCATCAGGAGCTGAGAAGGTCCAGCAAAAGTTCACTATGTGAAAGAGTGAATGGGAAGGAAAGCGAGAACAGAAGAGAACAGTCCAGGAAGAACAGTGCACCTGAAGCGTTAAAACATTGGTGGCCATGTGTCTCCATCGTATGACAGCAGCACCTCCAGATTACCAGTACAGCTGCCTCTCTTTCTCCACAATGAAAGAGGAGTGTCTTTCTCATTAGTGTTCTCTTTTACTAAGTATAGTATTTTGATGTGTGGTGTGTGTGTGTGTGTGTGTGTGTGTGTGTGTGTGTGTGTGTACTGACTGGGTAAAATGATGGGTCTCATGACATTTCGTATACTTTTTGCTTTACTCATATTCACCCATCACCCTCCTTTGTCTCTTCTCCCCATGATAGCCAATCTCTTTCCTCTTTCAGAATTGTCCCCTTCTACTTACATATCATGTGCATACATATTTGTGTGTGTTTGTGCATACATGTGTGTGTGCGTAAGCATGTGTATGTGTGCATGTATGTGTGTGCATATAGGTGCACAGATGGGGTTTTCACATGAAAACCTATCTGTGAGTCCTTGTTCACCCTGAATAAAGCATACAAGTTGTTTCATTGACTATTGTTTAAGAGAGCTATCTTCTAAAAGAGCTGTGACACTGAAGAGCTGTAACACTGAAATCTTCTGAGGAGACCCCCTCCTCCTCCCGACATTCACTGCCAGACAGGAAGCCTGCTCACCCTCCTGCTCTGATCTTTGCTTCATCCTTTCATGCCCGGTGTGCATGAGGTTCCGACACTCCAAGGGAAGATATCATGCTCAGAACTCAGCTCTGTTCTGTTCTTCCCTGTTTGCTGTACAGTAGTGCTCAGACACCCCAAGGGAAGAAGAAGAAAAATGGAACCACGGAAGAAGAGTAAGAGTCCATCTTAAGAAAAACATAACATTTTAAAAAAAGGAAACAGAAAGGTATTTATGACACTGAATCAATAGTTCCTGATAAGTAGGGTACATCTAGAAAGATGAATTCAAAACTAAGCCATGAAAATTAAGTGGCTGCCAGTCATCCACTATGAACAGGGAAGCAGGTATATTTTAAACTGAAGAGGATTAACCAAAAGGTTGAACACACCTAAGTTAACTTGGATGTCTAAATCCTCCAGAGAAAACAATCAGAATATAATTGAAAACTTGGACACTACTACAGAGTTGCTCTGTGTAGAAGTTGAAAGAGATGTCAGGATGTGACCAGAAGGATCCCCAGAGGTCAGGGAGGTGGGCAGGGCAGGCAAGGAAGCAGCTAGCCAGAATGCAAAGGAGGCTATGCAGGAACCTCAAGGCTATGGACAGCAGCAGAAGGTATTGTAATGAGCATACAGGACCTTCCACCGCCCTGCAAGCTCCTCTGCCTACTTGCAGCATCTGACTTTCCTGTCTTCCACCACCCTTCCTCCACAAGCCCAGGTTCTGACAGTCACAGAGACATGGCTACAGCTCCCCAGTACAGAACAGCCGAGCAGAGACCAGTCTTACAGAGAAGAAAATGGCAGGACAAAGGTGTCAGATGCTCTCTGCGTCAGATGCCCTGCCTCTGGCTCATCTTTAAATGTCCTAACATCCAGCTCTAGAGCTGAAATCACACACAGAAAGATAGGCATGGGCAGCAGCTCCTTCTGTAGTCTCCCCTTGTTCAGGTGAGTGTGGGATTTTTTTGGGGGGTGGGGGTGGGGGTGGGGTGGGGGTGGAGGGTTCCAGGATAAGAGCTTCTGATAAAAAAGCATTTTGAAGATCAGCTACCTGGAACAGCACTCCTATTTTTCAATCAGGTGCTTCTCTCAGCCTATTTCCGTCCTATTTAATCCACATAGGCAAAAGTGATGGTGTGTTCAAAGTAGCTTACACTGTGTGTCTAGAATCATAAGCACACATATATACATAATAGGATTCTACAGTAAGTTTCCACAAACTCATTCTCACTTGATTCATTATAACTTAAGTCTGAACACAAATATTCCTTTTACATACATATTAATTAGTGTTTTCGAAAATCTCAACATCTTATCCATAATATTGGCAAAGTAGCTTCACATCCCAGCTACAACAGTATAAGAGGCAGAGAAAGAATGGTTACTTCTGGGAAGCAAGAAGCCTGTCTGAGTAATAGTGTTTGGCACACTCTGAAATCAAAAGCAATGAATTTGAATCTTAACCAGAAAGACTAAAATGCCATCTTATTTTGGAAATTACTCAGAGCTATTTTAAAGCAGCAGCAGAGCCAAAGCGGCTTCCCTACAATAAAATCCACTCAACAAATAGACTGTTGGAGAAAGATTACAACTCTCCAAACATGTGTGAGTTTCTGTGACATGTGAATCTATATTTCACAGCTACTTTTAAGGTAAGTCCATTTTCATGAGCTTGAGTAGAACAATGGGGAAAACAAGCAAGCATACACAAAGGGATGTGTGCAGGTTTTACTTCTGACTGAAAATCATTTTTAAGAAGAAAAAAAAAAACCAAGTAGCACAGTCAGAAAAATCAGTACTCTATTCGATAGACTAAGGCATAATATTAATCTATATCTAGTGTCAAGTTATAGAAGACTTGAGGTCAATTAATTCTTACATCAATAAGCTCTTTAAAGAAAAGTAAGACCATGTGATGCTTAACTCCCACGATGAGGTTCTAAAAGGTGAGACTAACTGGGACCTTTTGAAGGTGTGATAAAGTCTGGAGGCCTCTGCTGTCACGAACAGATCAACCACTCATAGGCTACTGGATTAGTAAATTAAATCTTAAGAGTAGGTATGTGGTAAAAGCCAGTGTTGCTGTCTCTTAAACATATACCTCATGCTATGTGATATCCTATGCTCCACCTGGTATGCTACAGAATCCCCACCATCAGAAGAACTTTACCAAATGTGGCTTCGCTGCTTCCAGAAGTGTGGGCTCCACAAGGCTTGCTTTCTTTCTTCCTGCCTTCCTTCCATTCTTTTTTCTTTTCTTTTCTTCTCTTTTCTTTCATTTTTGTTGTTGCTGTTGTTTGTTTGTTTGTTTGTTTCCCAGACTTGGGTATTCAACTATAACATAATGGACTAAGAGATCTGACTTCAGCAACCACATCTCCTGGCAAGGAGAAATTATCCACTGCAAAGCTGCGAAACAGTAGAACTTCTAAATCTGACTGCACATGGAAAGGCACATGAACACTGAAGCTGATCACAATGGCAGTCTATGAAGTGTGCTGGCTATGTGGGAGAGCTGGTGAGCAATGCTGAAACTCTTCAGGTAACTGTAGAAGTTTTGAGCTAAAGTTAACAGCCAAAATTATCATTGAAAATAAAAAGTATTTTTAACCCAACGTAAATTAACAATGAACCTATTTCCATTGCTCTTGAGCTGAGTTTGGAAAGTGCCTAAATAGCTTGAGGTTTGGGCATAAATTTGCCATTTCAAGCAAATTTTTGTGTTTTGTTTTCAGTTGCAAGGTCTTTTTTTTTTTTAAACCTTAATAGGAATTTTACTAGGTAGATGCCAGAGCCTTAGGTTCTCCCATTTGACATTCCAAACAACTAGCTTTTCTGGAAGAAAAGTTGCCCATTATCTACCTATTGGTCTAATTGTATCTTATGCCTTATAAACAGGATGACACAAGAAAAATTGAGGTCATTTCTGTCATAGAGAATCCATTTATCGTGTCTTAGAAATTGTCTTTAACATCCTGTAAGACACTGTATTTGAAAGAAAATTTATTTAAAATATACTTTGTCCATATAGATATCAACCAGAGTGTAAGATTATAAAAATTCAAGCCATTTCTGGAGGTTTTTCACTGAACAAGGAGAGTAAGAAAACTGGGAGCTGTGGGGCTCTAGGGTGAGGACAAGTAAAAGGATACCTGTTGGAAGAGCAGGGACACAATTTACTTGTTGGTTTATTTATATTGTTCTGTCTAGTTGTCTGGATGTTATAAGATTTACTGTACTATGCAGGCTACTCTTAAACTCCCAACTCAAGTGATCATCCCGTCTCAGCCTTCCTGCTGCTGTGATTACAAGGATAGCACAGGTTACACACCACACAATGACATAATTTAAAAGAAAGCTGTCAGTGTCATTACTGAAGCAAATCAGCAATGAACTGTGGCCACAATGAATCTGTCTTGTCTCCTGCCTCTGGATACTCTGTATGTCTTAGGTTAAGCAGACAGGCCCATGTTGGCATGCAGGGTGGGGCTGCTTCACCCCTCAGATCCATAGCAGCATCAGTCAGCTCAGGCCCCAGAGAACAGACTCACTTCACACCCAAATGGCTCCAAGGCACAATGTGGGCCTCCAAAGGAGCTAATTGAACCTCTATGTGTCTCAGATCCTAGCCAACACTAGGAAACTGTGACCACTCTGTGTCTGGAAATAAGATCCTCCAAATTCTCAAAACTTACTATATGGGGCTGGGGCAATGGCTTATCCATTAAGAGTATGTTTTGCTCTCACAGAGGACTGGGGTTTGGTTCATGTCACCCCACAGTTGTTTCCAAACATCTAGCACTTTGATCCCAAGAGATCCAATGCCCTCTTCTATCATCCCGAGGCATCAAGCATATCCATTGTGTGCATAAATTCATGTACCCAAAATACTTATACGCAATAAATAAATAAATAAATAAATAAATAAATAAATAAATAAATAAATAAATAAATAAATCTAGAACCAAGACAATATAATTCATCCTCAGGAGACAGTGCTTCCAATTTGTTGATGTACAATTAGTATCTCATGGTCAACTTTCAGTGAGGTAAGAGTTTAACTCTTTACACTTAAAATGTGTATGTCTTGGCTCATAAAGAATACCTGTTCCCAAAATAATAATTGAGACCAGAAAATACAGAAAATACCATAAATGGATGTGTGAGGTATACTAACGCACAAGTGTTAACAATTATCTGACATAACCTGGGCACACGTTTGTATTGGTTTAATTAGCTAAATGTAAGGCATTTTATAAATACATTGATTTGTATGTAATCATTGACTTTATTGAGCTAACAAATCTGCAGTTTACTTTAAGTTTCAGTTAATTTTGAAGATGTTAACATATACATGAAATCAAAGGAGATCTTTCATTCAAGCAATAGATGGCAGTGAGGCATTTCCGATCAGCAACTGGTTTTTACATTCAAAATGAAGAAAGTGATCAGAGCAGGCCCTGGAAATGTTATGCCAACTGTCAATATATTTCAACATCTAAGCTCAGAGCCCACAACCTAAACTTAATGGAAAGTGTGTTTACAACAAGGTGAAACTGAGACTAATCATCACACTCAGGCAAGAATGATTACATCCTGCTCTTTGTGGACCAAAATTATCTTATACTCATTCAGCAGCAAGTTCTTCATTGTTTGATCTTCTTGGACCCAGAAGCTTCCTGCAGTTTAATGGGAATAAATGCTTTAGTGGTTTTGGCAAAACTTCAGAAAGGTAATCTGCCAGATTCCTAAATTAAATAAATCTCTGGAAGAATGGTGAGGAAGTGGACGGGGGAGGAGAAGAGAAGAGGGAGGAGGAGATGATTTCTTTCATGAAAGCCATATCCAGCAGTTTTTAACTTCTTTGTTGGGAAACTACGTAAACACTCAGAACACTGTGGTCAACCTGCATCATTAAATCAGACTCCAACACCCTTGAACCCAATATTCTGTCTCTTTGTATCATGTGTTATTTGAAATTATCAAAGAGTTTTCTAATGCTCTACTCTTATTCTAGACACAATATGCTTCTTCTTTCCTTTTTTTAAATCACAAGAACTAATAGCTCTATGGATGCAAAGCCTCTAAAAATGCTTCAAAGCAACAAGGAATTCTTTATCCCTGAATCCCTGGCCTGCTGCTTTCAATTTCTGCTGCTTCTCCTAGAGGAATTGAATGCCAAGCACCCCCAAAACGTGCCCCTGGAATTTAGTGTTTAGGAACTGAGCACTATAAACAAAAAAATGTTCTCTCTCTCTCTCTCTCTCTCTCTCTCTCTCTCTCTATATATATATATATATATATATATATATATATATATATATATATATATATATATTGCTTATAGTGAAAACTAGCACCAAATAACTTAGGAAAGTATACAGGACTGGTTGAGATGGTTCCATAGGCAAAGGTCCCCATTGCCAATGCTAATGATCATGAAAGTGGTTTGTTTCCCCAATGAGATTCCCATGTAGGAAACTAAATTTTTACTTGCAGTGGCTTTTAATTGAAGATGGCTTCTGACTTAGGGATAGGGGCTTATATCCACTTCTTTCAGCTGTAGGACCCCACCTGGTGCAGACGCTCACAGGCCCTGTCCATGCTGTGACAGTCTCTGAGTTCATATGGGCTTCAATCCTGTTGATTTAGAGGGCCTTGTTTTCTTGGTGTCCTACATCCCCTTCTGACTCTTACAAATCTATCTTCTTTTCCACACGGTTCTCTGAGCCCTAAGGGGAGGGGTTTAGTGAAGACATCATTTCTGTCTGAATATTCCAAGGTCTCTCACTCTCTGCATACTGTCTGCAAGTAGGTCTCTGTATTTGTTCCTATCTGCTGCAGGAGAGAGCTTCACTGATGATGGCTGAGCAAGGTACTGATCTATGGGTATAGCAGAATGTCATTAGGAGTTATTGCTATAATCTTTTAGTAGAACAGAAGAATTTTGTTTGATTATAGGTCTTTGGGCCATCGAGTCTCAGGTTTCTTGGCCACTGAAACAGTATATAGATAGGCTCCATTTGTGGAATGGGCCTTAAGTCAAATCAGATAGCTACCCCACACAAGTTTTGTACCACCATTCCATTAGCATATCTTGCAAGTATGATACCATTGTTGATCTGAGGGCATGTGATTGGGTAGTGTTTGTGCTTCTTCTTTGGTAGCATGCAGATAGATAAGTACCTTCCTGTACCACAAACGCTAGTATATAAAGAGACGTGAAGACTCTATGTAGACAATAGCTTGAAATCTCTATGTCCAATGAGTTGTTAGGTGTTGTGTTTAGCAATAGGTTCTTGCTAGTTTGTAGAGAGTATTGGTATCCTGGGTTGTTTGAAGGTTCCCATGGAGTTAGCTTCAGATTTTCTGTGTTCAGTTTTTTTCTTCATGGTTGAAGCTGGCAAATAACCCCTACTTCTTGAACACAGGCACTGGAGAAGGTAAAGGGACCAAATGCATTCCCAACTCACAGCTTTGCCTTAGATGGAGAATAGAATCCTTCCCAAGAATTACTACCCATTAGTGACAAAGAAAGGCTAGTCAGTGTTAGCTATGAAAAAATCAAAGAAGTCAAGAAATGGAATGTTCGGCTTTCCAGCCTTCATAGTAAAAGCTAAATTGCTAGGAAAAATTGCTTCATAGTAAAGACACAGCAGCTACGAAGCAGATGTGCATTGACTAAGCCAGCCTATACCTTTTGCCTCATGCTCCCAGGGAGTTTGTAAGCATACACACTTACCAAAGAATTAGCCTAAATCCACTCTGGAAAAAATATATAGCAACTGGGGATCAAAAGGCTATAAATGGACTCTGTGGGCCATACCCTCAGAAGAAATGAAGACATAAATCTGGACAGTAGCAATAGCACCAGACTAATTTTTCATATTTCAATAGTAACTCATTAGGCATTCAGCACTCAGGTAGATAAACAATTTGATTTATGTTTGGGATTTACACTAAGTCCACAGGGAACAGAAGGGTGGTAAATCCATTCTATTTTCATAGAGGACATGTGGACACAAATGGGCTCCTGAAAGCTCTGTGCAGGCAGCCTGTAATCTGGGTTTTTTATTTAGCTTTACAGATCCCATCAGGACACACAAAAGACTTCCATGAAGAGAATTATGTGAGGCACTGAAGGTGCACAGAGCAGAGGACAGCTTTCTAACACACTGTAAGGTGGAAGAATCAATAGCAGAGAATCTACACTGGCACCCGGGAATGTTCTGTGAAACTTAGTGCAGTATTTATATGTACAACTACTAAATAAATCTTTACATGATTGTATTCAGCCATGGCTGAACTACAAATGTAAGAAAGTGCTGGGTTAATGTGTGTTACATGTTTTCTGACATTCCTGATGGGTTCTCAACTCCTCCACCAAGTTATATATGGTAGGGAATATATACAAGTCAAAACTGAAATGATACCCTCATGGTCCGACTCCACTAGAAACAATCCACTTGTAACCCACACAGATGGTACATCTAGAGCTATGTCATGTGTAGGTTGTGTAGCTGCATGCCATAGTCCTTTGGTAACATGCTAGTAGGCTGGGGTACAGTCTGCAGCCTGTACTTATTGAATACTGAGTAACAGCTAATAAAAATGATCATGGTTTCAAGAGATCTATTATTGTTGTTGTTGTTGTTGTTGTTATTACTAAGTATATGCAATTTACACAGTAGAAGACAAACCAACATTCTACTTTTGATGAAATAATTTATAAAATGGTTGAATTTTGACATTTTCATCAAAGTGTCCATGGAAAAGAAGCCTTCATGTTGGTTTGGAGGATCCTTGTTCGGAGCTGATTCAGAGTGTTGTGAAAGTCCAGAGACACTCGGGACACCAGCTCATCACCACAGAACTCAGTGATACACTACCTCAGTCCCCTCCCATCTGCTTTTAGAGAAATAAAATTGAGGAATATCAAAGCTTAGGAAAGCCCACTTTGACATGTTCTCAGACTTTGGAAGCCAATTACTACCATAATGGCAGCTCAAACTTGGTTGTGGTAATTCTAAATAAGAATATGCTCCTCCCTCCTACCCCCACCAAATCCATTGAACATATCACTAACTGCATAGAGGGCTTAGAGTGTGAAGACTCCTGCACATGCAGCTCAGTCATCTACAAGAAAGCCCATATTAACAGAAAGCTATCAAAATGAGGCTCAAATGACCTGTGAGTACAAGGTTCAGCAAGGCAGCAAGTTTATGCAAAGCCCTGTAGAGATAACACAGTATGCTTAAGGCATTTCTCTTTGTAGGGATCCCAGTTAATTATAGTAACTTTATTCATCTAGGGAGCAACCATTCAGTGAGTGTTTGACGACCAGATGTCTGCCACTTTCTATCATCCTCCATACCTTTTGACATTAGTATTATTGCTAAGCTCATTTTGAACACAAATAAATACAGATGTGGAGAGACAAGGGTACCATTCAAGATTAAACAGAAATTTGTTAAAGGTGGAGTCATTCCCAAGGACTGGGATTAAGAGCTGATAACTCATGCAAAAACATGTCAATGAGGAGAGGTGCCCAGCTAGATCATGTGTGGGACATCAGGAAACACACCAGTGATCCAAGAAAATAGGAGAACCAGGTAGTAGAGGAGACAAACATGGTATCAGGGGAAGATCAAAGGCATGTCTAGAGCTGGAATAAGCCTGGGGAATATTGGAATCCTGTGACTAGAACCTGATTAGAGTAAGAATATCATCTCCCACCCAAGAGACACCACCAAGCTCTCCTCCTTAGGAGCCTTCTGAAGCATATATTCCACAAATGGCCTTGAGATAGGTTGTCACAGACAAGGCACCCTCCGCACCTGGACTAGTTAAAAGTATGTGCATCAAATTGTATTTCTAAAGAATTCTCTTCGTTTAAAAGTCATTGCCCCAAACTCCATTTCCCACAATGAAATTGAACTGAAACTATTAGCATTTCTGTATGGTAAGATGTATTTTATAGGTTAGTTGCAAAATTAAGTGGTTGAAAAAAAAGGTTTAACTGTTACTGTAGGTGCTGGAAATATTGGAACTCTATTTTATCTATAAATCTGCAATGACTTACTCTTTTGATGAAGTTGACATCTTTTTGATCAATTAACATATATCTTAGCATGCAACTTTCAAAATATAATGTCTTATTTCCTGAGGTCCTATGGAATGTTTCCTTCACACTGTGGTGTGTCTTCCCACTCAAATACAATCAAAGTTTACTCTGTGGAACTGGATTCATTGCAAAGCCAGGTTAAGACTCCACAGTATATTCATTATGCAAAGAAAAGATTACTGAAAATAGTGACAAAGGTACATGTAGTGGTTTCCTACCCACAAACATCAGAATTAACAAAGGTGTCCACTAACTTTGTAAAAAACTAATAGAAAGGATCATTTGCTTTTAAAAACTAAGAATCACTGGGTTTGATATATTGAAGAAGCTACAAATTAATACCATCAAAGAAACACATTAATTGCAGGTTCACAATCACTCACTGAAGCAGTGCTTAGCAAAAATTAATATATAAAAACTCAATTGGTAGAAAAATAAAGTAACAACTCATTGTCATCATATTATATCTATTAAGAGTCATGTTTGTGACTTCAGCACCAGGGTGCCTTGCCCGAGGAGTCTCCGGACACCCGCAAGGACCCACACAGGATCCCCCACGGGATCCTAAGATCTCTGGTGAGTGGAACACAGCATCTGTTCCAATCCAATTGCACAGGACCTGAGACTGCATTAACTAGGGAAGCAGATAACCTGGCATGATCAGGGACACAAGTCCCTTCCGGTCCACTCCAGCACCAGGGTCTTTGTGTGGAGTTTTCAGACCCTCCCAAGGTCCTCACAGGACCCTCCACGGGATTGTAAGACCTCTGGTGAGTGGAACAAAACTTCTGCCAGGTGGCAAGTTCGAACACCAGACATCTGGGCACCTTCCCTGCAAGAGGAGAGCTTGCCTGCAGAGAGTACTCTGAACACTGAAACTAAGAAGAGAGCTACCCTCCCAGGTCTGCTGACATAGGCTAACATAATCACCTGCGGAACAAGCTCTAACCAGAGACAACTATAACAACTAGCTTCAGAGATTACCAGATGGCGAAAGGCAAACGTAAGAATCCTACTAACAGAAATCAAGACAACTCACCATCATCAGAACACAGCATTCCCACCCCACCTAGTCCTGGGCACCCCAACACACCCAAAAAGCTACACCCAGATTTAAAAGCATATCTCATGATGATGGTAGAGGACATCAAGAAGGGCATTAATAGCTCACTTAAATAAATACATGAGAACACAGCTAAACAGGTAGAAGACCTTAAAGAGGAAACACAAAAATTCCTTAAAGAATTGCAAGAAAACATGACCAAACAGGTGATGGAATTGAATAAAACCATCCAAGACCTAAAAAGGGAAGTAGACACAATAAAGAAAACCCAAAGTGAGGCAACTCTGGAGATAGAAAAGCTAGGAAAGAAATCTGGAATCATAGATGCGAGCAACAGCAACAGAATACAAGAGATGGAAGAGAGAATCTCAGGTGCAGAAGATTCCATAGAGAACATTGGCACAACAATCAAATAAAATGGAAAATGCAAAAATATCCTAACTCAAAACATCCAGGAAATCCAGGACACAATGAGAAGACCAAACCTACGGATAATAGGAGTTGATGACAATGAAGATTTTCAACTTAAAGGGCCAGCAAATATCTTCAACAAAATTATACAAGAAAACTTCCCAAACCTAAAGAATGACATGCCCATGAATGTACAAGAAGCCTACAGAACTCCAAATAGACTGGACCAGAAAAGAAATTCCTCCTGACACATAATAATCAGAACAACAAATGCACTAAATAAAGAGAGAATATTAAAAGCAGTAAGGGAGAAAGGTCAAGTAACATATAAAGGCAGGCCTATCAGATTACACCAGACTTTTCACCAGAGACTATGAAAGCCAGAAGAGCCTGGACAGATGTTATACAAACACTAAGAGAACACAAATGCCAGCCCAGGCTACTATACCCAGCCAAACTCTCAATTACCATAGATGAAGAAACCAAAGTATTCCACGACAAAACCAAATTCACACATTATCTTTCAACGAATCCAGCCCTTCAAAGGATAATAACAGAAAAAAACCAATACAAGGACGGAAATCACGCCCTAGAAAAAGCAAGAAAGTAATCCCTCAACAAACCAAAAAGAATACAGCCACAAGAACAGAATGCCAACTCTAACAACAAAAATAAAAGGAAGCAACAATTACTTTTCCTTAATATCTCTTAATATCAATGGACTCAATTCCCCAATAAAAAGACATAGACTAACATACTGGCTACACAAACAGGACCCAACAATTTGCTGCTTACAGGAAACCCATCTCATGGAAAAAGACAAACACTACCTCAGAGTGAAAGGCTGGAAAACAATTTTCCAAGCAAATGGTCTGAAGAAACAAGCTGGAGTAGCCATTCTAATATCGAATAAAATCAACTTCCAACTCAAAGTTATCAAAAAAGACAAGGAGGGGCACTTCATACTCATCAAAGTTAAAATCCTCCGAGAGGAACTCTCAATTCTGAATATCTATGCTCCAAATGCAAGGGCAGCCACATTCATTAAAGACACTTTAGTCAAGCTCAAAGCACACATTGCACCTCACACAATAATAGTGGGAGACTTCAACACACCACTTTCACCAATGGACAGATCATGGAAACAGAAACTAAACAGGGACACACTGAAACTAACAGAAGTTATGAAAGAAATGGACTTAACAGATATCTACAGAACATTTTATCCTAAAACAAAAGGATATGCCTTCTTCTCAGCACCTCACGGGACCTTCTCCAAAATTGACCATATAATTGGTCACAAAACAGACCTCAACAGATACAAAAACATTGAAATTGTCCCATTCATCCTATCAGACCACCATGGACTAAGGCTGATCTTCAATAACAACATAAATAATGGAAAGCCAACATTTACATGGAAACTGAACAACACTCTTCTCAATGATACCTTGGTCAAGGAAGGAATAAAGAAAGAAAATAAAGACTTTTTAGAGTTTAATGAAAATGAAGCCACAACGTACCCAAACCTATGGGACACAATGAAAGCATTTCTAAGAGGGAAACTCATAGCTCTGAGTGCCTCCAAAAAGAAACTAGAGAGAGCACACACTTTTGGTTTTTTGGTTTTTTGGTGCTCAGACAGAATGTGGTAAATGTTCAAGTTTTTGTTAACTTATTAAAAATGTTTAATTAAAATATAACTAAATCACTTCCCTATTTCCTTTTGCCCATCAAACCCCTCCCATGTTCTCTGCATCCAACCCCTACCATTCCCCTCTCACTCTCTTAAATTTATAGCCTATTTTATTATTGTTGTTTCATATATTCATAAATATATAAATACATCCTCCTGAGTCCATTTAGTGTGGCTTGGTTGTATATGATTTCAAGGCTGACCACCTTGCACTGACTAACAAGGGGCCAGTTCCTGAGAGAGGCTTATTCTTCCTCTCTTGGCAGTCAGGAGTTGCCTGTCATTCTTTGTCTAGGTGTGGAACCCGATGACACTTTCTGATTCACTCTTAGAATGTCTATTTCATTTACATCATTCATAACTTTAGGCAGCCATCTTTAGGAGACATGGTCTTACAGACTTCTTGGTCCTATGGCTCTTCCAGTTTCCCTGCCCTCTCTTCTGTACTGTTTCTTGAGCCATCAGTAGATATGCTGTGCTGCAGATATATCTGTTAACAGCTTCCACAAAAAGTATGCACTGCTCATTGCTGTGAGTACCAATTATGAATAGAATGCTCAGTTTCTAAGTCTTAACTGGTTCTAATTTAGACTAATTGTATTTGGAGCACAGTGGATGGCTAGTACAAAAGCTAGGAGGAAGATAATTAGATCCAAGAGTAAGAACATTTCCTATAAGCAAATCGATACAAAAAAGGAGTCTCTTTTCAACACAGTAATTAGGTTACAAACCACATTATATAAACAAGGAAATTTCATAGTGAATGGGACACTATTAGTGACTATGTTTGGACAGAATAAACAGACAATACAAATGATGTATAAGATCACCCTTGCTTGATGAAAAGAAGAGTGAGACATAGGAAAAGCCACATCAAAATACATGTGAATGATTACAGTAAGTGTGGGAGGGGAAAGGGATGGTAAGAAATGAGACTATGATGCTCAGTGTGAGGACAGCCACACAGGGGAGACCTAACAGGGCTGTCTGTATGGAACAAGAGATTTGACTAGAAGTCAGTGATGTTTGAGCTTAGAGCATTCCAGGGTCTTGATATATGTGCTGTCTATTTTTTTTTAATTGCCAAAATAAAGATTCTCTGTATTCTATAGAAAATCTGTCCAGCACTTTGCATGAATGCTGATCTATACTACCTGGATGCACTACTGCCTGCATGAATGAACCAGCTGCATGTCTGCCACTTGAATCACAGAGTATCAGTTGAAAGCACTGCATCCTGAGCTTTCAAGAGAAGGTGTAAAGAGCAGGTCACAAGTGTGCATCACAGCTTAACACATCCTTAACATTGCTGGCCTGCGCAGAAGTCTGAACCCTGCCTGTCAGGTTTTGCTGTGTTTGTGTGCACTACAGATAAACAAACCATAGACTTTACACATGCAGATTCTCCACCACTGAGGTACAGCCAGGCTTAACTCAGTATTGAAAGTGTTCACTTAGCTCAGTAAAATAAAACAGTTTTTCACCAGTGTGTATCAATCCTCAGGCTTTCTCCTGCCTTTCCAAAGCAAACCCTTCCTGTGCCCTTCACTCTAAGCACAGTCAGGTCCTGGATGAAGAGCAAAAGAAGGTGAAGAGGACAAAGAGTTGGATCTTCATGAAACCGGTGTTGAGATTCTCCAGAACCAAATGCCAGCTCGTGCTGAGGCACCTGCAAAGCCCTACCTACCATCTGCCTCTCTTCCTTAAGCTGAACCCAGGGAGGGGGATGGCAGCATCTTCATCAGAACAATGCATCCCTGGGAGCTGAGTGGGAGGAACTGGTGACAACCACATAATGTCTGTCACCTTTTGAAAAATCAGAATGAGGAAATCCAAAAGTCAAGTTGAAAGAAGACAAATTAGGTCAATTAAGATTTGACACATTGCTGAATACCTACTGATGAAAAAAGAATGTCTTTTTAACTTTCTCATTGTCTTTTTGCATAACACATTTTAAAAAAACCACAAAACATTTTTATAAAAGCATGAACAGTATCTTAAAAAAAAAAAAAGAAAAAAAACTCTTGCTCTGACACGAAAAGAGACATGTTCTTTAAAAACTGCAATCGCTCAGTCTTGAGACTGTTTTGTTGTTGTTGTTGTTGTTATTTATTTCTTTTTTGTTTAAACAGTTCTGTGAAGCTTTAAATAACTCAGATGGAATCAGAGTGCAAAGTCAGAGCCAGGCCACTGTTGAGACCTGCTACTCTTGTCAGAACTCTCAGGACACAACTGCAGACGGTCCAACAATGGAGCAGAGCTTCAAAGACACAGAAGGCTCCCTAGTTTGAACAACTTGCTACAAGACTAAATTACAGTTGTTTTCAGGGTAACAGACTGAGGTACACTCTGCAATCAGCAGATGTGACATAGCTACAGAGCTTTGTAAGCTTGATTGAACATTCAATAATGCTTATGGGAAAGATCATATAGATATGACTAGTGATGGTCTCAGGAACATTCACCAAAACCTAAAAAGTCCAGAAGAGAGAACTCAAAGACAATGTAGATGCATGCCTACAACCAAACTGCAGCCATAGGTTGGGGAGTTGCTGTCGAAGACAGGCCAGTTTCAATGTGACCAGTGTTTTCTTCATGCAAATTACCTGACATCTCTAGTACTCAGTTTGGTGTGGTTTATGAAACCAATTAGATAAAACATTTCACTCTGGGTCTTGAACCTAAAATATCCTATGTAATATTAGGAAAGTGTTAGGGAGATGTGCTCTGGCTTTGATAAGTTTGAAAATAAACCTTTCTTTTCCAAGTTAACTCATTTATTAGATGAAAGTTAAGGTAGAAACTTTTGCATAAAATATGTGAAAAGTTGAAATTTGAGTGAGCAATTACCTCAGAAGCTTCTTAAAGTGGTGTATTAGAATGTTGACAGTTAAACACATTTTTCATATGAACTACAGCAATTCTAAGACCTGAATTTCCAACCATAAACTATTATATCTTCTGAATTTACATTTGTCCTTCTCAAGTTCCACCATGGAACCTCTTGTGGGTTATTTGCTCCTTCCAAAAGATAAGAGGCAGTGAGAGAAGATGTCATGTGTTCCTCAACCACCTTTACTCTGTGTAAATAACATTTGCAGGAAGCTACTTTGGAACACAGCTTCTACCATATTTTTGAAACAACACTGTAAGATGAGTGGAAACAATGGCAGCATTGGAGCATTGGGAGATTTGCAGAGAACAGTATTAGGGAGCTATAACACACCACACAAAAATAAGTCAATGAAGACCATTCACAGCCTGTCTCCTATAAACAGAAAGAAGAGAGATCTATAACCAGAAAAATTGGCAAAGGCCTACAAGAAAACAATTTGAAGTTAGGTACACTTAAACATGTACTTTAGCTCTTATATCTAAAACAAATATTTTAAATTATTATAAAAAGAATTTTCTCTTTATTCCTATGAAGGAAAGCAACTGAACATAACCTAAAGATTAAGGTGGAATGAATATATATATATCCACAAAGCACTCCTAAAAAATTACACACCTTACTAAAATGAGTGGAATGACATGTAGCACAGATTGGCAGGAAAACCCAGAGCTCCAAGGTGTCAGTTCTCCCTAAATTGATTTTATGCTTGGCTGCTCTCTGTGAAGAATCAATAGATGTGTATACCCAGAGCTAAACAAAGAAAATAACAATCAAGAATTCTATATAAATCCCAGGAAGAAGCACAATGGGTCAGGTAATAATGGGTCAAGATAATTTAATATATATAAAATAAATACTATTATAAATTTTTGTCTATATAAATGAAGACATTTCTGTAACTGGAATGGTTTATTTGTGTATAAATACTCAGAAAGACAAATGGAACATGGTAAAAACTCCAGAAACTGCTGTATTTTATGTGGAAGCAAGGTATGGGTGTCACAAAGTTTTGGGTCAATGGAGAGAGCACAGGTTCTCTTTGTATGATACTGCAATAGCTTATGTAAAAAAAAACTATTTGTTTCTTTCTTTGTTATGGGATCTACTCTTACAATACACTCATGGAAAACTCAAAGGAGATTACAGATTAAGTGTTTAAAAAAAAACTTAATGAGAAGAAATGAGGCAGATTTCTTCATTACCTCAAAACAGGTAATAATTCTTAATTGACAACCATAAACCAAACAACAAATATTGATACTTTTATCAAACTAGAAGACAACTGTCAAATCAAGGCTATATGTCATTATTTATCTTCAACAGAAAAAACATTGAGGCCTAACGTTAAGGAACTCCTATAAACAGAGAGAAAAAAAGATTAAAAAGTGAACCAAAGGTCACACTAGAAAATTAGAAAACTAAATTAAAAGCCAGCATGCTCTGGATATGTGGTCAGGTACATCAAGCGCTGGGTCAGGAAGGTCATAGGTTCAAGTTCAAAGTTAAATACCAAGTTTCAGGAGAGCCTAATATACCCACTGAGACCCTGCCCCCACACCAGAAAAGGCGAAAAGCAAAATGTCCATTAAGCCAATAAGCACGCCCTCAGCCTTGCTCATAGGAATATGCTAGCATACATTCTTCCACGGCACTGCATAAAATGCAAGCACTTGCCAGAAGAGCAACTGGTCCCCTAGTCTCTTCCTTGTCCCACCAGCAACCACAAAATGTGCAAACTGAATAAAATAAACAAGTATAAAGAGCTATGGAAATATTTTCAACAACTTTATAAACCACATAAATATTCTCTGATGTAAGGAAGAATGCAAACTTGGGAAATAAAACCTTGATTCATTGTGTATAATGCTGAATTCTCCACTTAAGTCTAAGCCTTTGCTTAACTTTCGATTTAATAAATAATAAAGTCAATCAAGATTCATTTTGCCTTTCTTTAACCAACTAATATTGGTTATGTACTGTGCATCAGGTCTCACCTCCAGACATTTCCCAAACCACACATTTTCATAAGCATTAAAGTCTAAGTGGTGAGAGCCCAGTGTGCTACATGAATGCCCAGACCCTAGCCCATCATGAGGCTACGTATCCTCAAGTCCTACCAGGTTGCAGTCTGGTCAGGAGATAGCCCAGAAAATGGGTGAAAGCTTAGGGGAAAAAATTGCATTATCGAATTCGCCACTGGCTGTTTTCTTGCTTTGGCAGTCCCTGAGATTATGACTAAAGAGTCCTTGTCTCTGCTTCTTCCCCTGAATTTTCAGGCTCCTCCTGTTGGCCTTCAGCTCTGTCAACAACCACAATAGGCTTCCAGCCAGCTGTGACAACCCTGCCCAAAACACAGCTGTGTTTGGAACAGAATCAGTTCTGACTTTAGATCTTGCTTACATCTCAGTGGCAGATAAAATCCCTTGCCAGCTAACAAGGTGACAACCTTATGTCTGTTGTTATCCAGGTTGAATGAAACAGTCAGGGCATTTAAAGGCTTATACTTCTCAGGAAGTTGAATGCTAGGCAAAGAAATCGGCCACTCAGTCAATAAGAACCAGAGATGTTGTAAAACGTGTCTGAAACAGGACAGCGTAAAAAGGTAACTGTGAAAGAAAATGTCACATGTATAAGCATCCTATCTCAGCTGGACAGATGATAAGTGAAAGCAGAGCTTCATGCAATGTGCCCTTTATAATTCAACCTGGTACGCTTGAATCAGAGCTTTGCAGAATAATTGCCTTTTTTTGAACACTTAAAAGCAAAGTACCCAGGACTGTGAATAGAAGATCAGGTGTTGGGCCTTTCAAAATATTATTCATAGTAACTAAAACCGCTCTGGGAGCAGCATTGCAGACAATGTGGAATCCATTAGACCACACTGTGAGATGGAACTGACAGGCGAGGCCTTGAGAGCAACCACCAGCTGCAGATAGCAATACGGCTCCCAGAGTCTCCGTGAGCCTCAGAAAGCTAGGCAGAGTCCAAGGCACGGTCTAACAATGAGCAGGAAAGAATGGCACTTCCAGGTGACCTGAGGAGAGCTTGGACACAGGTGAAACTCCCAGACAGCGCCCCTCGGTGTGCTGATGTCCTCAGTATTTCTTGTGTTTTCCAACTTGAAGGCTTTCTCGTGTGTCACTGCCCTTGCATGTTACTTCATTATGTCATGAAAGAGCAGCCTTGTTGGGATATAACACTGCAGCCAAGAATAGAAGCCTTATTTTCTCACCTACTTATTCCCCATATTTGCCCTTGACATCTCTCTCACCTGGGCTACCATCTCTGCCTATTCTGAGTGTGTGGACCCCGGAGGGTATTTCTTCCAAACATCATCTTGTGCTGTGGACCCACAGGAGCCGCAAGAAAGAAATCTGTGTCTGGAAACTGTAGGGAGACGGCAGACTCATACAGAGGGATAGGAACAAAACCCTGACACTTTTCCACGAGGAATAAAAATACCAGACAGTCCTGTGGTGAACTGAACCCAAACAAATCTTTTCAAAATACATTTCATTTTTTTAAGGTTGTACTTTTCAAAAGTAATAATAATCCATGATTTCCTCGTGGGGCTCATTCTCAGCCATCAAAAATTCACTTCCAGGGCTTTTGTGCAGCAAGAAGCAAGATGTGCTTACATTAGAAATACTGTCACACTCTAGGGGATGCTGCCAAACAGCTCCCTCAGAGAGCCGTGTGGCTCCATCCATCTCATAATTTCTCAATTTCTCATCACTACCTGATGAAAGACATGGGCCTATTTTCTCCTTACCATCTGAACAGGACATGCAGGCATTCTTGTGATTCACTGTCAGGTTCAAACTCCTTCTTAAACTCCCCACTGTCACCTTGCCTGGAATGTGCTAGGCTGATTTCCATAAAAGCGAAATGGCACTTTCTCTAGGTTACTTTAACATTAGTTCAAAATACCTTTGATTGTTATTCCCTTTTCTTATGTATTTGCTGCCCGGGTTTAAGCAGAGAGGCTGCAGTGCTTGGTATTATCTGAGTTGACACCCAGAAAGAATGCAATGTTTACCACCCTGTAGGGATGGGCCCTCAGGTGGCTGCAGTGCCTAGACAGAGAGGTGAGGAGGGCACTGCGTGGAAGATCCATCACATCCGTGAATCATTGGGGCGGGAGATGAGAAGCAATTCCAGATGCCCACCTCTTCAGTATGCCCTTCATCATCGGACACAGGGATCCTTCAAAGACATCATAATTACTGTTCTGGAGAACGTGTTTGTGATCTTCCTTATATGGATGCCTTTCACTAAAAGGGCTAATGTTTTATTTAATTAAGAGGTGCCTAGTACAAGAGATAACTGGCACTGCCCATAGATAAGCTCTCTCAGGGCACGATGATCAGGCTGTATAGCAAACACAAAGGTGAATTCAGGAGGAAGTTTCACGTACACCAGACCTTCCCGACTTGTATTTTTAGGCCTTCAGAGGGCCCAGAAAACTGAAATAGCGATCAATGCCCATACATGTCTTGGAGAGAGAATAAGGTTAAGAATTAAGGTTAATTTTTATTGAATTATCTTTTAAACAAGGGCAGTAAAATAACTGTCATGCACATAAAATACTCTTGGCAATGGGCATTAATTTGCAGATTAAAATTCTAACTGCTCCTAACAGTACACTTATTCTAAATACCTTCCACATAAATATTCAACAGGTACTAGTCATTACAGTAAGCTTGGGAGTTCATTGAGATTCTAAAGAAACACACTTATATGAAACCAATATTATTCTGCAAAATATCACTTTGTTTTTTAATAAATAAAAGCAAAGAAATACACAGTCTTCTATGATTTTCCTTCCATATTATGCTTTTCAGTCAACAGCAGAGAATCAGTTCCTACAAATAAATAAACTGGGACTTTGAGGGATGTGAGGGGTCTGCAGAACACATACCACTAAATCCATTGTGAATCTGGGCCCATGGCAGCATGCCAGATGACAGGAGCATACCAAAAGCACCCTTGCTCAACTTCCCTGCTCAAACTAGAGTATCCAGCTCTTTGGATGTAGCAAGGATAAGGGCAACGTTCCTGAGAGACAAAAGCCTGTCAAAGGCTCAACAACCACTGCTCATTTACATCCACCTCCCATCCCTGTTCTCTGAGGAGAAGGGCTATTCAACAAACTCATGACTAGCAAACCATGTCCCCTCTATTTCTCTCTCCTCTTCCTACTGCACACACCAGTATTAGCTCCTAATGAAGCTGAAGCCACAGGATGTGTTCATTCAGTAGTCTCCTTAACATTTACATTTCCACGGCTCTAGGCAGTCACTTGGAACATAAATGGCTCTGTGTTTAGTTGTGTGCCTTTTTTTTCCTTTTCACTAGTCCTCACCCATTGCTTTAACTCATCGGCCTTAGTCATGCCAAGGGTACATGATTCTCCCAAGGGTACAAAATGGCTAGAATTGTCTTAGGTCAGGCCTGCTACTTCCATGTGCTTCATGAAAATACAAGTACACAAAGAGTACTTGAACTTCAATCTAATTTAACAAAAATCTGAGTACTATTAAGCATCCAGAGGAAACGTTGGATGGATCAGTTCCCATGAAGGCTCATAGTGTTACACCTCCATGCACAGGTACTCTAAAGCATTGTGGAAGGCCTTGTTGGGCGTCAGATAACAAGGTCCTCAATGTAAAAGTGCCAGCTTCTTGCTGGCAGGTCCAGGCGAGAGGAGAGGTTCCGGTTCCGGTCCCGCTCAGGTCTCTCTGGGGCTGAGCAGAATGGCAAGTGTCACAAAAGAAACTCACAGAGCTGAGAGTCTTGTTGAAGCAGGAACTCAACTTTATAGCATCAGTTTGGAACATAGGGAGGGAGATTTTTGGTGGGGTAAGATGACGTAGGAGGTGGGGGAAGGGTGATGGAGGGTATGGAATGACCAATAGGGCCAATGGCAAAGCTGTACATCAGCAACAGCAGAGCAGAGGCAGGGCCAAACAGGTCTTGCTGAGTCAATACAGAAGTGACTGACACAGGTCTTAGAACTCTAGCCAGGCTTAGGCTCTCCCACAAGGCAGAAGAAACTCAAGCCAGGCTCGGGTTTGTCCTCAAGGCACAAACCAGGGGCCCAACATAAAAGAGGGAGAGATAAAATTGTGAAGCTATGTACATTAAGCAAAGACATTCAGTATGTGTAGATGAGTTATATAATTCATGTTTACTAAAGCCTGTAGGAGATAGTAAGCAGTAGACAAAATAGGGGACTGTTTCTTTTTAAACAGGATCGAGACTCCTTAACTAAATATGTCATCCTGTGCTTGGTACATGATGTCTCCATGAGTCTGAAGCCTGCATTGTGCCAGAAGACAAAAAAAGTGATAGGTGACCCTGCCAAGCAACTGAAAGAGTGAAAGACAAATTGAAAGCCCCCACAAGTAACACATCAGACCAAAGAAGCAGATTTGTAACAAATGAGTTCTTTAAGTTCTGATTCCTAACTAGATCAACACTACAGCTGTCTTTGCATTTGCCTTTCTGAAAAATGCAGTAATAGGACTGATTGGCTCTCCTTGCATGCTATATGTTTTCAAGTAGATTTAAATGCATAAGACTAAGCTCTTTACATGAGATTTCCTGTTTATAATTGCAAAAAGTAATGACATGGTTAGAAATCAGAATGTTACAACCCTTGAGAAGTGGCTGTTGGAGGCAATAGTAGCTAAAAACATTTTCAGTGGAAAAATGAGAGAACTTTACAATAGACGGATCAGATTCAAAATACCTAAATTCCATCCCAATCCTTTTTAACACCTCTAGAAATAGGACTGCCAAGTGTCACTTGTCATGATGTAGTCTGAATGTGCATATATCCCTAGCAACATGCTCTTGCCAAACCTTCAATTCATACCAACCAAGTCTCCTACTTGCAGAAGATAATATGGATGAAGAAAATATGTTAAAGACTGCCTTGAGAGTAGGTCATCCAATATGTAATACAGGAAATTCTAGAGAAAATTACTTCAGTTCTTTAACTCATTAATATTAAAACAAAAGAAGGATGGGAAAACGTAAAATGCTAAAGAAAAACATCTTTAAATGCCATGTCCCCAGATGCTCTTCAGTCTAGAAATAGGACTGCCAGGTGTCACCTGCAGTGATACGATCTGAATGCATACGTACCCCTAGCAACATATTCGTTATTAAAATTATTTATTAGAATCACACTTTATTGTGATTCTAATATGATGTCCCCCTGTCAAATGTACCTTGTTTGAGAAAATGTAGACTGAAGATGAGATGACATTAGGACACTGGTAATATTAAGTATGACAATTATATTTTAACAGAAATATTAGCAGGAGAAATAAATATGTTGGATTTTAAAATGTTTAGTAATTTTGAAAAGGAATTCTAAAACAATAAAATACTGGTAGGGACAGAGACTGGATATTGTGCATATGAAGGTTCATTTATATATTCTATTTTGAACATGACTAAGCATTTCCACAGTAAAGAAACAACTAATAGACATGGGTCATGTGGCACCTGTGTAAGGCAGATGTACAGTAATTGCTATAGCAGCACCCGTACCACTCTATAAATATTTGGCATCTGAGGCTCAACAGATGCACAGAGAAACAAATGGACTGAGAATCTAAACCTGGGTCCCATGCATCTCCTTCCCCTAAAATATCTGCATGATCAAACTGAAAATTGAAAAGTGTGTGTGTGTGTGTGTGTGTGTGTGTGTGTGTGTGTTTTGTGTTTGTGTGAATAATAAAAGGGTTTGACTAAGCCTTTTTTTCCCTCATTGCCAGTCTCATGAGTCTCTATATTACAGAAGACAACACTTGATGTAGCTCTTCAGGGACATTCTACTGTGCTAAATTCCAGCACTCCTGTTGTGGGTGTTCCAGGTATTTGTGGGAGAATTTTTGTTTTTTGATGATACCTATATGATGTCTACCATATTGTAATCCTGGTAAACCATTAAACAATAGCAAAGTCATCTTAAATGCTAATTGTGGAAATAAAAATGCCGCTTGAGTACATGACTGTCCTAGCACTGCCCAGATAACACCTAAGTCAAAATCACAACTTGTTTTCTTACATGTTGCTTACAAATGTTGGAAGAAGTACTTGAAGAATCTAAGACACTGCACACAGGCAGAAGCCAAACAATACTAACAAGTAAACTGAAGGGCTTGAATCATAGAGTCAAGAGGCCGCTTAAAGATTTGTGAGGCAGAAACCAAACCCAAGAAAGACACTCAAGGAGGAAAAAAAAAAAAAAAAGACAGAAAGCAAGTCTCAGTTTTGGGGGATGCATAGTCCCAATGAACCTGAAATCTGAGTTCTATTCAGCATTTTGTGAGCTGTGACTACTGACATGGTCACTAGGTATCCTACTTCACCTCCCATGTAAGGATTTCTTTGCTACACTGACAAAATGCCTGCCATGCAAGCATAAGATCTTGTTCTTGGCCACTCAGAAACCATGCAAAAACCAGACATGGGATCTTAACCCCACAGCAGTCTAAGGCCATGATAGACAGATCTCCAGAACATTTTAGACAGCCAGTCTAACCAATCAGTGAGTTCTGAGTTCAGTGAGAGTCACTGCCTCAAAATAAAGATGGAGAAAGAGAGAAAGATACCCAATATGTGCCTCTAGCCTCTACATACACAAGCACACATCTGCACATACACACACAAAGACACATACATACACACAACACACACACATGCACACAAAACACACATGCAAATAAAATTTCAAGTAGAAATAGAGCTAAGTTTATTAAAAGAAAACTTAATTCTCAAGTACTGGTACCAGAGAAACCATTCTAAGAGACATTCTGGGAGAGGAAGGCACCAAGAGAGACTTCCAAGTTCTGTCATTATGTCCCTTTTCCTTTTTAATTGTCTAGAAGTATTTCACAGTCACGGTAGCCCCAGGCCACCATGCTGACTTCAGTTTGATCTATGTAGACCTACTGAAGTTGATGTCAATATGCTGCAAAACATGCAGTGACTGAGACACTGAGAATCTCTGTAGCTAGTACTGTACTGGCTAGTTTTGTGTCAACTTGACACAGGCTGGAGTTATCACAGAGAAAGGAGCTTCAGTTGGAGAAATGCCTCCACGAGATCTAGCTGCAAGGCATTTTCTCAATTAGTGATCAAGGGGGAGGTCCCCTTGTGGGTGGTGCCACCTTTGGGCTGGTAGTCTTGGTTCTATAACAGAGCAGGCTAAGCAAGCCAGGGGAAGCAAGCCAGTAAGAAACATCCTTCCATGGCCTCTGCATCAGCTCCTGCTTCCTGACCTGCTTGAGTTCCAGTCCTGACTTCCTTCAGTGATGAACAGCAATGTGGAAGTGTAAGCCAAATAAACCCTTTCCTCCCCAGTTTACTTCTTGGTCATGATGTTTGTGCAGGAATAGAAACACTGACTAAGACAACCCCAAAGCACAGGGTACTTACTGATCAAAACTAAATATGAATCTAGTCCATACTATCAAGGAACCATAGCAAACTTGCCATCCAGATCACTGGAGCCTGACTATGACCTGAGTTTTACAGAGGAGCACAGTGCCTTGCAGATAATACACAGTTGATAAGTGGAGAGCAAATGACAAAATAAAACTGAAAATCAACACTTTTTTTTTCTTGTCTTGACCTAAAAACTGGGATGGAATAGCTGGATACAAAAGAGGTACACATTGCTTTTCTTTTTTGCCTTGAAGTTGAAACTTGGGGTGTCAAGATGAGCGAGGGGATGTGGTCATTTTTTTTTCCAATTAACAGACCTACATTCTCCACACTGAGGTCCACGTGGATTGTAGAGTCACTTGCTATGGGACCAGCTTTCCAGTGCTACATATGACCACAGAACAAGCTGCCATGGACGGCATCTGGTTCACTATAAATTTTAGCTAAGGCACTGAAATACTTTTTCAGCTTCTAATATAAAATATCAATAACTAGCTATAAATCAACATAGGTAAAACATAATTCAGGGAGTCCGCAGGTAAGGAGTAGTCTGGTTCTTGTCTGCCTCCTAAAGAAGGCTACAAATACTTCCTATCTTCAAGACAGCAGGCAGTATCATCATCCACCCTCAGTGAATCACAAGGACTTCAGACAAACACATATGAGACCCCGGTCAGGAGTCAAATCCAACTCCTCCATGGGAGGCTTTGGTGTTTCCAATCTCAGTAACTTTCAGAAGTTGGCAGGCCATGTCTTTACACCTTTTCTTTCTTGATCCTAGCTGACACTGCTAGAGAAAACAAACAAACAAACAAACAAACAAACAACAACAACAGAAAAAAAAAAACAAGCTATCTTCATAGGGAGAAACTCACAGGACAGGTGGGAAAAGAAATGAAACAGTAGCCAAATTAACCCTGACACTAATCTCTGGTTTCTTTATGGAGGACAGGAAATCACAAGCCATCATTCAAATCACTAGATGGGCTTTGGGCAAGAATAAAGGAGATTGAGGAACAAAACTGGGAAACTGAGACAAGTTACAATGTCAGGTATGTCCATTGAACAACAAAGACAAGCTTAAATAGCCTCAGGCTGTAGGACCAGGGTTCTCTTGACTAGCAGAAGAATGAGATACTCGGGAAGTCATGAGCGGTGTGGGTGTGGACAGGAGAACATGAGAGGTAAAAGGCTTTAAGCTTGCCATGTGATTGTCACATGACTGACTCTTCACACTGGATAAATATTTCCTTCAGTTCCCATGAGAAACACATTCTTTTAGGTCTCTACCCAGCAAGTGTACAGAATAAAACAGGGTAGCTACATCTTCCTGGGTTTCTTATGTCCAATAGGTGGCATCATCCTGAACCTCTGAATACTGGTGACATCAGCCTCTGGGCTAGCCAAGCCTCGCACATGCTCCAAATAACAGTCTTCTTTGACTTGGTTCAGCTTCCTATAAACAAAAATTAAAGCAGCATTTGGTTAGCAATTGGAAACATGTATCAAAGGGAGTAAGCTTAACTCAGAACAGATTTTCCTAACCATCTCCACTGGGCATATGTAGTAGGAATGTATCTTTTATTTGTAGCAATGCAAATGCTGGTGATTATAAACATGTGTCTTAACAGCTTTCCAAGCTTGTTCTTGCCCTTGAAGGATAAGTCTCTGGAGGAATCCAGAAGAGATTCTGGAACTGACATCAGCTTTGGTGTGAAGCACAGAGATGTGAATGGTGGACATCAGACAGACACTGCAAAGTCCTACAAAACTAACCCTTCATGGAAACACAGATCTCCTGCTCTACAGCTCAAGCTGTGTGATATAGTAAATGCATGTCTTTGGTCACCAAGAGCAGGAGTGCTTCAAGATGTAAATAACTGAGGGTAGGGATGCCATCAATCCACTGGCAAAAAGCCTGCCACACAATCACAAGGACACTTGAACTTGGCCACTCAGGAACCAAGCAAGAAACTGGCATGGAAGTTTAACCCTGCAGCACTCTGGGGAGGTGACAGACAGATCTCCAAAGCTGGCTGGCCAGCCAGGCTAACTAGTCTGTGAGTTATGAGTTCAGTGAGAGTCACTCCATCAAAATAAAAGTGGAGGAAGAAAGACACCCTATATGGGACTCCAAGCTCTCTATATAAAAGCACACATGTACACATGCATGCACACACACACACACACACACACAAATAAAATTTCAAAGTGGAAACAGAGTTAAGTTTAATAGTAGAAAAATTAAATTCTCAAGTACTGGTATCAGAGAAATCATTATGAGAAGAGACACTCGGAGGTAGGAAAGCGCCAGGAGGGACTTCCATCATTGTAGCCCTTCTTTCCTTCCAGCTGTCTAGAAGTATTTCACAATGTGCTTCCCAAACAAACATTATGCTTTAGGAAAAAAAAAGAAGATGTTACCTTTAAAGGGGGAACACTCACACCACTCTGTCTAAAGGTATGTACAAAAATGAAAAGTTATGGCTAGAGGTGTTTCTGAGTCCCTATCACTAAACAGCATGTGCCTTTGTTTTGTTTTGTTTTGTTCTGTTTTTTCCTAAACAACATGTACCGGCGAACTCAAGGATATAAGAAAGTGTTCCTTGTGGAGGTACCTGGGTGAGAAATGTGGGATTACTCTGCACTTTGAAGGGGCTTCCCTCTGTGCTGTTCTCTTTGCGTGGCTGAAGCGGAAAACATTTGGGTTCCCTTTCTGCCCTCATATTCCACACACTGTTGTTTATGATGTTGCCTGACTGTCAGAAGCTCCTGTTCACCATTTCGAATCCACCAGTATCCTCAGAGCCTGACTCAGGCTCCCAGAATTCCTTCTCCAAGTTCCCACTTCCTCTGTGCCAGTACCCTTATCTGTGTAAGTATTATGCTGGGTCATAGGGTAAGGGAATTTATGGTATTTTCTATCAGTATATACCTCTTCCTTGTAATCTGAGAGAAGACCCTTGTGAGATACATTCCCACCCCATGCCACACTTTAGGTGGATTCAAATGCCTAAGAGGTACTTGCTCATAAAAGAATTAATTTTCTATTCTCTGCAAGTCTCCAAATGTACAATGGAGCAAATGTGAAATTATTCAAATAGATACTCATTAATTACCTTATGACAGGCACAGTAAAACACAACCAGAGATGAACACCTGGGATCATTTAGTGATGCTGAAAAAGAAGAACACATGGTATCTCTTGGGGGAAGGGGATGTCCTGGAGCACACACACTGCTTAGCTGAAAGTAGAAATGGAAGATGGAACAGGAATAGTTGGTGGGGAGGCAACTGTCTACAAAGGAAACTTTGAAAGGTCTTCCCTTACCATCGCTGAAAGTTTACACTTCATGCAGGAGGGCTTGTCCTTCAGCCTTTGGAAAAACAATCCAGTGGTTTTTTTAAACCCCTGAAGTGAAAATAAATAGCACAAAATCCTAGAGACTGAATTCTATGCTGACTTTTAGTTAAAGCAATAGTCGTCATGGAGACTAGATTTCTGGCAATATGGTGGATCATATTCCTGCTAAAATATATAAAATACCCAGTAATTTTGTATTTAAGCTTATTTCTGCAGGGTTAGGAGATGGCTCAGTTGGTAAAGTGTCTGCTATACAAACACAAGGAACTGAGTTCAGATTCCCAGAACAGCCAGAGGTGGTGGTGCTTGCCTGTAACCCTAGGGTTGCTGTATTTGGAAGATTGGAGACAGATGATTCTTAAGCAAGGTGTGAGCAAGAAGAGGACAGTGGGCTTGGAGTGGAATCAATTTAAAATATGGGCGTCCCAACACCCAAAAGAAGACATATTGCTATCAGTTGGTATTGGCAGAAGGAATTCTGCACCTACACTTAACAGGTGCATGAACACACACACCATTCTGTACACAGCCTTTGAAAGCATCAGGACAGTCATTTTATACATAGGTCTTGAAGGTGAGAAATATCATCTGAAGATCTGTAGTCAGTACGTTTATGATTTATTTAAGTGTGTATGTTCCAACTCCAAACCTCAGCAGGTGCAACACAGAGGACTTACAGGTTAATAGAAAATAGGAGGCAGAAGGTACTTCTCAGTCAGAGACGGAAGACTCACCCCAGAGATGGACTGAGAGAAAATAAAAAGCCATGGTATGTGGAGAATATGCCTACCCAAAGACTCACTAAATATAAAATAATAGGACAATTAATCCAGAAAACACACTACTGAATATCAGAACAACGAGAAACAGAGACATTCCTGTTTATATTGTGCTTTTTAAAATTAATGACCAAACCCATTGCCTGAGATTTAGAGAGTTTTTTTTTTTCCACCTAAAATATGTCTTTCTGGAAGTTGAAGGAAAGAAAATATGCTGATCATATTACTTTTCAATTTAGTCAGAACATATTTAAAGTAAGTTTAGAGGAGGCAAAGAATTCTTTGGAAATAAAAGGCACTGAACATAAAAATAACAAATTAGACTCATTAATGTAAAAAACGCTCTCTTGAAAGACAGTAAAAAATTTTTAAAGAGGTTATAGATCAAGAAAACTCAGAAACTGTTCTAGCAAAGAACATATGTGCATATATTTTAAAACTCCCCTGATTCAGATTAAAATGCTCATTTTAAACATGGGCAAAATATTCAAACAGAACTTTACAATTTTTAAAACTGGCAATACAAAGGGCTAACTAGTCAAACAATTGGATCTTCTGTACACTGTGGTCAAAATAGAGAACCATACAAATACTTTGAAAACCCATCTGTCCATTATTTAAGATGATCAGGAGTATCTGAGAAGTAACTCCAGTCCAGAATAATTAGCCAAAATAAATCAAACTGCTGTAGACAAATATTCCCAGACAATTTGTTAAAACTGTCAGGCATTGGGGGGACAAACCCTGGCTTGTCCATCACTAGTGAATTACTGGCAGCAGGAATAATGGTTCAGAAGTATATGCCTCGCCTGGATGAACCTACAAGGCTTTGTACTAAGAAACAGAAACCAAATATAAAAGACTACACCATATATATAATACCAATGGAAAAGCAGAACTATGAATAATCAGAGCAGTGACTTCCATGGGAAAGGGGTGTCAGAGAGGGCTAAGTACAAAGGACAGGGCAACTTATGAAGAGACAGAAACAGCCTGCATCTTTGCACTGTTCACGAAAGTGTACTGAACCAGATAGGGCCTCTAAGTTCTACAGATACATTTCTCGTGTAAACAGGCTTAGAATCCTACAACCTGGGCATCAGGTTCAAATGGAGCTCTGACCATGATGGTCTCCTGATGCACAAGGTACATCCAGGTAGACTATTTTCCTTACAGTCTACAAACTCAGCTGGTGAGGATAGATAGATAGATAGATAGATAGATAGATAGATAGATAGATAGATAGATAGATAGATAGATAGATAGATAGATGATAGTTGTCTCACTTCCTCCCCAAACCTGCAGGCAGAGATTCTGGGTCAAGCTTAAATTTGTATCTGTTTTTCATTCTGTGTCTCCTTGTTCTCTTTTATCTCATAATTGTCCTTAACATTTGTCTCCATTGTCAAATTGTCCAACTGTCACATGTGACAACTAGTCCCAACATACTCTATAATTGACCCTCAGCCATTTACATAGTCAATATCCCTAGTCCCTAAATAAACTGTTGTCATTATTAATTTCAAGTGTTATAAATCCAGAACCCTTGTTTAAAAAAGGTGTGATGCCTTACACATGGAATGTTAGCAGTGAGCAGATTTGAAGCAGAGACACTGGAAGTTTGTACACAGGCTGGGCTCTCCTACATGGTGAAGTCCCAGGCCCACAGCTATGCTCTGATATCTGCATGTGTGCTCTACACCATCACCTACACATGCACACACAGTCACACAGTCACGCATGCACACACAAAGAATCCAGTGATAACTTTAGGAAGGGTTCTAAAACACTGATCTCACAAGGCTATAAAAAGCGTCCCTACTCTGATAAATCCACTTACCCAAGTACAGTGTGAGGCTTCCACCAAGCACAGCTTTCAGGGGGAAAGGCAAACATCATAAAAGTGTTAACTAAAATAGTTCTAAATAATGAATGTCATTTATTGTTTGCCTATGTGGGACTTGTGCCATAGCAGACTTTACTATAGACAAAGGACAATAGAAAAGACCACAGTACTAATTAAAGCTGACAAGACTAATCTGTGAGATGGTTTCTGGTTAGTCATAACCTGACTTTAGAAAACTGCATACAAAGTATTTTCAAAATGTCTTTGCTAATATTTGTGATTGTTGTACTTTTTCTCCCTCTGTTGTCTGATAACCAGGCAACCTCAAACAGATGATTCCGCAGGTCAAGAAAAGAAAAAAGAAAAAAGAAAAGGAGAGGAGAGGAGAGGAGAGGAGAGGAGAGGAGAGGAGAGGAGAGGAAAGGAAAGGAAAGGAAAGGAAAGGAAAGGAAAGGAAAGGAAAGGAAAGGAAAGGAAAGGAAAGAAAAGAAAAGAAAAGAAAAGAAAAGAAAAGAAAAGAAAAGAAAAGAAAAGAAAAGAAGACCTGAGTCAAGGTTTCTCCTTTGCAGAGAATTTTAATCAAGAGGAAAAACTGAAAATGTCCCCATAATTAAAATGGCACAGACCTTGTCCAACTAAGATAAAAGAGACCAAGAGGATATTGCACAAACGTTGCTCATAAGGAGCATGTCAAATACAGTCAACAATTCAACTCACAAAATTTTGGTCTTGCTTCCTTCTAGCCTTGATCTATTCAATATTTAATCTCTAAAACGTAAAATGATTACTCAGTTTCTTTCTCTCTCTCTCTCTCTCTCTCTCTCTCCCTTTCCCCCACCCTTTCTCTTTCCTTCCTCATCTCCTCTCTACTCTGATATCTGGAAACTAAGGTATTTCTTGAGCAGTAGGAACATGGTACAATGAACAAATACAAAATGTTCATGCTCAGTTGCTTATAATGGAAATAGCCTGAGTGTTCCTAACAGGAGTTGTGACTTAATCCTTCTAGACTATAATTTAAATAAGTAAGCAAGAAATGCTTATGGTAGAATTAATAAATCTCAAAAACACAGCCACGCTCTTCTGAGGATGTACACTGTATCCTATCTTACAATATAGCATGATACTGTGTATTTTATGATCCTAAAAATAATAAGTTATCAATGACTAACTGTTAGAGTAGTGACTCGGCAGAAAAGCATCTGCTCTGAAGACAGAGACAGAGAAATGCGGTTCCCCCTTATCTGCAGCCTTAAAACCTGGAACTGTGACAGTGCTTGTTATGGACACTGTATTCTCTCTTGGGCATAAGCGTGCTTTGTACTATCACGTTTTTTATGTGTTTAGGCAGTCAGCTTGAGTTCACAAAAGGCATTTAAAATTGTCATTCATTCATGGCTGGTGTCGGTGAGTCAGAATCTTATTTTTTAATATATCTAGAGATCTCAAAGAGAAAGTAAGCTTTGTCTTGTTTTTGAACACACCAATGATAAACTATACTTTCTCACATGCTTTGGCAGTGGACTTTAATAGGATATGAGCTCCCCTAGACCTATATGTATTTTATTGTGTGTCTTCCATAAGATGAATATTGATATATAAAGGAAATCGAGGACAGCAGCTCCTCACAACATGGTATGCACACCAAATCTGCATAACCAGACTACAGACTTGTCTACTTACTCAAGTGTTTGTCTGAAGCCTACCCTCTCTCCCAGTCAAAAACAGAATTTTGTACCCAGTACTAGAGTGCACACACCATCATATCTGCTGGAAGTGAAAGATATCACTGAGCTTCAGCGGGGGCTTCAGCTGTGCTGCTGGCTCCAAACTTTACAAGGTACAAGTAAGTGATCCACACAGGCTCAGACATGGAAGCAGAAGATGGTGGGAGATTCAGACTGAAGGGTAGCATGGGCATGTAGCCCATTAACTTGGACTATCCCCATCCAGTTTACAAATTAGCAAACTGAGGTCCTGTTTGGACCCTGGGTCCAAGGGTTTAGAGCCTGGTCTTAAAGCACTGTAGGCCGGGTGAATGGACTGAAGTTACAGGATTAGAATGTTTGCAGAAGCCAAGCAAGTCCAAGGAACTATCTGGGCTCAACCCTGCCCCGCCCCACTCCCCAGGGTGGTTAACCCTCAGCCCACACTTGATGCTGAAACATGAGCCCGGACAGGAGCCAGATCTGATTTCCAAAGTAAGCTAGAAATCCGAATTTTTATGTAAGATTTTTTTATTCTTAAATGTTGGAAACATTCAAAATTTTAAATCATGCCATGTGAGCCAAACGAAACACATCTGTGGGCTGAGATCCAACGCTGGTCACAGTTTTGCAACATCTACTATAAAAGAAAAAGGGCCGAGGCTCCTCTTGGCTGGTTTTATGGACCCTGCAGGAAAAGAAACCAATTTACAGTCACTGCTTGGATCCACTTAGATAAACAGCAAAAATTGGAAACCTTTGTTTCATGTGTATGTGAATATTGAAAGAGAGAGCGACTACAACCAGACTGGCTCTGAACTCACCATTCTAGCATATCCTCCCAAGTGCCAGTGTTTCCGGTGTTTGTCACCACGCTTGGCTACTTTACAACTCTGAAGAATACAAGAGATCAATAATAAAAGTGACTATCTGGTCAGTCCTTTCAGGAATCTGGTATGAGGTAAGGGGATGAGAAGACAGGAACAGAGGAGGAGGCCACGGCACACTATGCTGATGTATGCTGTTCTGTGGCCCTGTTATTATCTCCAGAGTTACTCAGCCAATTCTCTCTTTTTTGTGAAGTCCTGAGAACAGGGCCTGACAGGAAAGGGCAGTGTAGAGAGTGTGGGAGCCTCGGTAGGTCTGGGTAAAATTCTGCTTATTATTAGAAACTAGCACTTACCTTTTTTTCTTTTTATTATTTCTCACTGTGTTGCAAACATCTTGCATTGTAGCATTACAACTATGTTAAATTACTTAGTGTAAGTATGCCTGCTGTTCAGGCAAGGTTTGGGACTGTATTAGTTACATGTCTCTTGCTGTGATAAAATGTCAAAATCAAGGTGGCTAATGAAAGAATGGTTTATTTGCACTTATAGTCCCAGGGAGATAAGGGTCCATCCCCACCACAGGGGAACAATACTGATGGCAGCTGAAGGAGTGAACTGAGTAAGAGCTCACATCTCAAACCACAAAACCCAAGAAAAGAGCGAAGAGGGTACACTACCAATAAATGAAGGATTTTACTCACAAAGCAGGTTCCCTCCAACAAGGCTGTGCCTCTTAAGCCTCCCCAAATAGCATCACCAAATGAGAACCACATATTCAGATGTTTGTGACTATGGGGAACATTTGTCATCAAAACCACAACATTCCACTTCCAGGCTTACATAGTCTCATGGCCATATCATAATGCAAAATCTATTTAGTCCAACTTCAAGTCTCTAAAGTCTAAGTCCAAACTCTCTTCTATGACTCAGGGCAACCCCTGTAACAGAACAAAAATTACGTAATTCCAAGATATAACAGTACACATTATACATTGCCATTCTGAAAGGGAAGGAGGGGGCATAATGAGGAAATACTAGATCAAAACAAGACCAGATCCCAGTAAGACAAATTTCCAACCCTGTAGCTCCATCTCAGATACATGTGACCTTAACTTTAATGGGTTCATATGGATCTGCTCCTCCAGCTTCCCTACATGCATCTCTCTCTTGAGCTGGTTTCACTCCCTGCCTGTAGATTCCCCTTTCATATAACCCATGGCTCTGCCATCTTCAACATCGTGGAGTATTCAATGTAACCCAGACTTCACTTTCACAGAATCATGCAGTTACCTCTCCGGGCCTCTTACTCACTCAGGGTCATCAGGTAGAGGCTCCACTGACACACACTGCCTAGCCTCATCATCTCTCAGAGATCACCAAGGAAGATTCCACAACCTCTACATTTGTGAGAATCATGGCAATATCACACCCAAGTTCAGCTGACAGCTTGAGATGGATCCTTGTCATAGATGGATCCTTGCTGAGAAAAGACACCACAACCAATGCAACTCTTATAAAGGACAGCATTTAATTGGGGCTGGCTTATAGATTCAGAGGGCCAGTCTATTATCATCAAAGCAGAAAATATGGCAGCATCTAGGCAGGCATGGTGCTGGAGGAGATGAGAGTTCTACATCTTCATCCAAAGGAAGACAGAACCAAACTATCTTCAGGCAGCTAGGAGGAACATCTCAAAGCCCACCCATACAATGACACACTTCCTCCAACAAAGTCATACCTCCTAGTAGCGCCACTCCCTGGGCCAAGTGTATTTCAAACCACCGAAATCCTTGACTCCTTGAATGACATTTGCTAAAGTTTTGGTTTGCTCCTCCTTTCTAGGAGCAGATAATTCCTTAAGCCTTTTCCTTTCACAAATTGGAAGCTTAGCTGGGCAGGGACTTGCCCTAGAGTACCCCCTCCCTACATTCTAGTGCAGATCAGGCCTTCATTGATCTCCTTGTTGCTTTCAAGGCAAGCCCCCATGCAGCACTAAGTTTCCTGGCGGTCCCTCTTCAAACCATGCTTGGTAGTTCTCTTTCCCCCACTTGCTCTCTTTCTTTGTAGACCAGGATAACAGTCATTACAAATGACCTCCACACAATGCTGTGCTATCTTTAAATTTCCTTCAACAAAGAAATCAGTCATTGCTTTTCAATTTAGTGTCAGAAAAGTTTGGGGGACAAAGGCAAGAGACAGCCACATTCTTTGTCAAAATGCCCCAGGAATGGTCTCTAGTCCCATTATTGATATTGTTTCCTTCTGAAACTTCGTGAGCTGCAATCACTGCTCTAAGAATCACTGTCCTCCAGGTTCCTACTAGGAAGTCCTATTAAGTCATGCTTACAGCAGGCTACAGCTTTTCTAGTACAATGTCCCCAACTCTTACACATCCCTCCAAAACAACATCATGGTCACGGTTTTCTCCAAATCTTCTACAATCTTCTAAAACACCAACCAACCAACCAAAAAAAAAAAAAAAACAAAAAACAAAAAAAAAAAACATTATGTCAGGGTCTTCATGACAGCAGTCTGCTCTTTAGTACCAATTTCAGCATTACTAACTTCTCTGTTGCTATGATAAAACACACCCAAGACAGCTAACAGAAGAGAGAACTTCTTTGGGCTGACAGTTCCAGGGGGATAAGAGTGCATCTCTGTCTCAGAAAAGTGAACGCATGGCTGCTGGAGCAGCAATCTGAATGCTTACATCTAGAACCACTCAAACCAAGATGAGGCAACAAACAAGCCATGGCTGAGGGATGCTTTTTACTCTCCAAGCCCACCCACAACGATCTACTTTCTCCAACAAGGCTGTACCTCTAAAACATCCCCAAATAGTTTCACCAGGTGAAGAGCAAATGTTGAAATGCCCAAGACTGGGGGAGATATTTATCATTCAAACCACCATAGAGGAATATTAAAAACTAGGTCAAGGCCATGAGAAATAGAGCCTGAACCAGCATTGAAATGGTTCTAGCCTAAACAGTGCCCCAAAGCAGAATCCTTCTCATGTCATGGTAACATTTCACCCTGTCTGCTTTTATTCTCTGACCATAGCATATCATTCTACACACATACACACAGAAACCAAGAAAATGTATGTGGGCCAAAAACTGAGTTTATGTGGGGGTATTTTTAAAAGGAAACATTTTTCCAGGCAGTGGTGGCGCATGCCTTTAATCCCAGCACTTGGGGGGCAGAGGCAGGTAGATTTCTGAGTTTGAGGCCAGCCTGGTCTACAGAGTGAAACCAGGGCTACACAGAGAAACCCTGTCTCAAAAAACCAAAAAACCAAAAAAAAAAAAAAAAAAAAAAACCAAAAAAAAAAAAAAGGAAAGGAAAGGAAAGGGAAGGAAGGAAGGAAGGAAGGAAGGAAGGAAGGAAGGAAGGAAGGAAGGAAGGAAGGAAAAGAAAAGAAAAGAAAAAAGAAACATTTTATAGGGATTTAGACTGGGCCTTTTCTTTTATAATCTGTCTTACATAAATGAACAGTTCCCATGACAGACACACAGATGAATTCATCCCTGAGACGTATGCTTTCTTTGTAATCACTTCAAGAGCTGTAGGAGAGGAGCTTCCCCATTCTCTAAGATACAACTGTTTTTCACCGTACTCTAAGATACATGTCTTTTCAGTGTTTTAAATGAAAAGAAAAAGAAAAAAAAAAGTTCCAATCTCTATGTGTTTAAGGAATATATGTAGGTGTGTGTGTGCGTGTGTGTGTGTGTGTGTGTGTGTGTGTGTGTGTGTGTGTAAAATAGTATGTGGAGGTACAGTATATATAATGAAGTTATGGGGACCAGGGGTTAGCCTTAACCATGTCTATTTTATTTCCGACAGAAGACATTAGTCTAAGTATGGCATGATGACACAAATACATGACTCTTCTGGAGAACTTGAACACTCATGAGTCCACCTCAGTCTCTCCCTTTCTTCTCTCACCTCTCAAATCTCTTCTCTTCTCTTCTCTTCTCTTCTCTTCTCTTCTCTTCTCTTCTCTTCTCTTCTCTTCTCTTCTCTTCTCTTCTCTTCTCCTCTTCCCTTCCCCTCCCCTCTCCTCTCCTCTCTCCTCTCTCCTCTTCTCTCTCTGTCTCTCTCTGTCTCTCTGTCACTGTCTCTCTGTCTCTGTCTCTGTCTCTCTGTCTCTCTGTCTCTCTGTCTCTCTGTCTCTCTCTTTCACACACACACACATACACACACACACACACACACACACACACACACACACACTGGAGTGGGGAAAGCTGCAGGACATGAGCTGAGGTGCCTGCCAAGGTGACTGCAATTGGGCTGGAAAGCCACTTGCTTCTTGAGTGGCTTTTGTGTGTGCAATAGAAAAGGAAGTAATATTGAAGCTGGTCCTAGAGAGCAGGCAGCTGCTGTGAAGAACCTGACCATGATGTTTTCTGGAAGGAATGTTGAAGACATGGAGATTTCAGACTAGAAAAAGGCACCCTAACAGCAAAATGTGATGTAAGACCCACAATGCATTCCTAACCCTGAAGTTATGAATCATACAATGTAGGCTTTATTTTCATTTTTACACACCTACAGCAAATTTAAATTTAGAAAATAAGCAAACAACAGATTAGCAATAACTAATGTTTAAAAGAAATAATTACAGCAACATACTATAATAAGTTTTATAGTTGTGTGAGTTCTACCCATCATCTATCCATCCATCCATCCACCCATCCATTTATACTATCACACTTTGCTGGTTGTTTTGAGACCTCTGATAGTGAAAGTTCATAAGGTGGAACGATAGTAAAAAAGCACTGTTTATTTCAGTTGCATAAACTTAGCATAAGAGAAGGAAAGGATCTGTGCATAACCAAATTTTCTTTTTCATGAACTTAAGAATCTAATTTTGCAACACACACACACAGAGGCAGGAGGAGTGAGTCCCTCTGTGTTCTCCACTTCTAAATTGTTGCTCTTAAATGTAAATTTTTAACCATTTTAAATACTATATAGATCAACTAAAGCATGTAATGGGGGAGGGCAGTGCTGCATGAACTATAGTTTCTATTAATAGTTTCATGCCTCAGAAACAGATGGTGGCACTGCTCACTATACAGTGTAGGCTGAAGCCTGACTCCTCTCCAAATTACATGCTGAAATTTCACCCCCAGTACAACCGTATTAAGACTGGGGGGTCTTTAGGTCTTGATTAGGTCACAAAAACTTCTCATCAATGGTGCTATAATCCTTATAAGAGGGACTTCACTCAGGACATGTGTCCTTCAACCCTTCCCATTATCTCTGCCACACGAGAGTACAGTGCTCATTCTTTTGAAACAACAAGGCCACATGTTGGAAGAGTGGAGCTCAGGATTTGATCTTGGACTTTAAGTCCCTGGAACTATAAGAAATACATTTAATAACTTCATCAGCCCTGGTATGTTCATAGCAGCACAAGTGGACAGGGAAAACTAGGACACTGAATTCCTTCCCTAAGATTCTTTATATGGAAGTAAGCCAATCACCTCATCTAGCTAGTACAGAAAGAAGTAATCTAAGTGGAATATCCTCTGATCTCTAACACCTTTCTTAGAGTTCTTTATGCCCTGGCCATCCAGAATGGCCCAGGATACAGCAATACCCCAGAGTCACACCAGCCTCTACCCACAAGAGCAATGCTCTGCTGCACATGGAATTAACAGGCTCTCTTCTCATTTCTCTTTTGTTAAACTTCCCTCCTGAGATAACACAAGTGAGGATGTGATTTGACATTTATCTTGTTAATATTAATAGTGGATAATTTGAATGCCAATCAAGTGCAAAAAAAGTATGCTACACTTTTTAAATCAATCAGATACCTGTCAAATCATCTCACACTGCTGTTTAGTATAGTGCAAGCTAAGAATTTTGAATTCTCAGTGCTTTCTAATGGTCTTTTAAAAACTAAATAAAAATTAATATGATCCTGAAAGTGATGCCTTAATTCAAAACAAAATTCTGTTGCATGCCTACTACAGATCACTTCCTGTAACTGGACCTAGGAAATGAAAGACTTGTAGAAGTTACTTTAAGAGTAGGAGATGAAAAGTCTACTGCTAAATCAGTCTAAAGTACAAGAAAAAACATATTTACAGTAGTTCCGTTTTAATGACAGGATAGATCCAGTAACAAATGACTATAAAATAAACTTCAAATAATCCCATCTTAAAGACAACAAAATATGTAAAATACTTAAAGATAAATTCCATAAGATACAATGTATATGCACCTAAAACTATAAAACATTGCTAGTGAAATAAAAAGAAGATCTAAATAGTGGCGAGATATTCCATGCTCATAGACTTAAAAAAAAAAAGCTTTTAAAAACAACATTGCTCTTAAATTTTGTAAACAGATTTAATACAGCTTAATTTAAAGCATGCCAGATTTTTTGAAAGAATTGATAAGTAGGCTTTAGATTAGTACGGATATATGAAGGAAAGATTATAGATAAAACATATTACTCAAAGGGTATTTACAGTATTTGGTTTAAACATGTAATATAAAGTTATAATAATCATTGTGGTATGTTGGTATACAAGGAGAAGTATTGATAGCAGAGCAAAGAACCACACAGAATTCAGAAATATATCCATAGGTATACTCTCTGTTTTGTTGTGCTTTCTGTACAAACATATGGAAAAATGCTCTTTTCAATAATGATGTTATAACACAGGTAAGTTTATATAAAGATTCTGAAATGGGGAATTTAGAATAAGTGAAAAAAATTTTCCATTTCCTTTTCTTTTTTGTTTTTCTTTAAGAACCAGAGGTAGTAGACACCTGCTGCAACAAGACAGGACCATTGTGCACTTGAATTTGTGCCGGCTGGGACTGCATACACAGAATCTGCACCAGATCAAGCCAGTCAAAATCTCAGCATGATTTGGGAAGGTCTAAATTAGCATTTGATGACTGTTGGATGAGGGAAAGTCATGTTCCTCTGGGATGTAGCCTCTGTGAGGCTACCCATGCTCCAGTGGATGGGCCTAGCCCCAGGCAAACACAGGCAGAACTGAGTGAACTCAGTGGATTTGAAAAAGAATCCATGGAATCTAGAGGGAAAAGTTGGGGCTTGAAGATAGGGAAGACTTGTTGGGGGAGTGAAGGAGTAGATTTGTTCAATGTACAGTATTACATGTATTACATTCTAAACAATAGCAAATAAAGTTTAAAAAAATTATCAAAGGAAGCCATAAAATTGTAAGGGAGATAATAGAATTTTATGTAAATAAAGAGCTTGTTTTACTTATAAAAACTAATTTTTCACACTATTTGAACACTCTGCTAAGATAACCAAACTATCTTTCCAAAACTAAGAGGCCAAGAATATGAAAAGCGAAGTACCTTAAAAAACTCTTGAATCAGAACTTCAAGATCAACATTGCACAGGAAAACAATTTTAAAAATTCATTACCAAAGAAGTCCACATAAACACACGTTAAGAGATAACCGGTGTTACGCCAAGATATTTTATACTATTTGTGACTATTGAGAAGGGTGTTGTTTCCCTAATTTCTTTCTCAGCCTGTTTATTCTTTGTATAGAGAAAGGCCATTGACTTGTTTGAGTTTATTTTATATCCAGCTACTTCACCGAAGCTGCTTATCAGGTTTAGGAGTTCTCTGGTAGAATTTTTAGGGTCACTTATATATACTATCATATCATCTGCAAAAAGTGATATTTTGACTTCCTCTTTTCCAATTTGTATCCCCTTGATCTCCAACATCCTTAATCATCAGGGAAATACAAATCAAAACAACCCTGAGATTCCACCTCACACCAGTCAGAATGGCTAAGATCAAAAATTCAGGTGACAGCAGATGCTGGCGTGGATGTGGAGAAAGAGGAACACTCCTCCATTGTTGGTGGGATTGCAGGCTTGTACAACCACTCTGGAAATCAGTCTGGAGGTTCCTCAGAAAATTGGACATAGTACTACCGGAGGATCCAGCAATACCTCTCCTCGGCATTTATCCAGAAGATGCCCCAACTGGTAAGAAGGACACATGCTCCACTATGTTCATAGCAGCCTTATTTATAATAGCCAGAAGCTGGAAAGAACCCAGATGCCCCTCAACAGAGGAATGGATACAGAAAATGTGGTACATCTACACAATGGAGTACTACTCAGCTATTAAAAAGAATGAATTTATGAAATTCCTAGCCAAATGGATGGACCTGGAGGGCATCATCCTGAGTGAGGTAACACATTCACAAAGGAACTCACACAATATGTACTCACTGATAAGTGGATATTAGCCCCAAACCTAGGATTCCCAAGATATAAGGTACAATTTGCTAAACACATGAAACTCAAGAAGAATGAAGACTGAAGTGTGGACACTATGCCCCTCCTTAGAATTGGGAACAAAACACCCATGGAAGGAGTTACAGAGACAAAGTTTGTAGCTGAGATGAAAGGATGGACCATGTAGAGACTGCCATATCCAGGGATCCACCCCATAATCAGCATCCAAACGCTGACACCATTGCATACCCTAGCAAGATTTTATTGAAAGGACCCAGATGTAGCTATCTCTTCTGAGACTATGCCTGGGCCTAGCAAACACAGAAGTGGATGCTCACAGTCAGCTAATGGATGGATCACATGGCTCCCAATGGAGGAGCTAGAGAAAGAACCCAAGGAGCTAAAGGGATCTGCAACCCTATAGGTGGAACAACATTATGAACTAACCAGTACCCCGGAGCTCTTGACTCTAGCTGCATATGTGTCAAAAGATGGCCTAATCGGCCATCACTGGAAAGAGAGGCCCATTGGACACGTAAACTTTGTATGCCCCAGTACAGGGGAACACCAGGGCCAAAAAGGGGGAGTGGGTGTGTAGGGGAGTGGGGGTGGGTGGGTATGGGGAACTTTTGGTATAGCATTGGAAATGTAAATGAGCTAAATACCTAGTAAAAAATGGAAAAAAATGTAAAAAAAAAAAAAAAAAGAGATAACCGGCAATTTTGAAAACAAAAATAGAAAAGGAACTCATCCCCTTCCAGTCAGCGACAGCACCGGGGCTCCTTGGGCGCTGAGTAGGAGGACACCCCAAAGGTCCCCTAGAGGACTCTCCATGTGATCTTAGGACCACTAGTGAGTGGAACACAACTTCTGTTCCAATCCAATTGCGAGGGACCTGAGACAGAATTAGAGAAGCAGGAAACCCAGATTGACCAGAGTTACAAGTCACTTCCGGTCAGCGCAAGCACTTGGTCACCTAGGCACAGAGTTGGTGGAAACCCCCAAGATCTCTAGAGGACAGCTTCTGAGACAGACCCCCATTTCAGGCTCCAGACATCCAGGCACTTTCGGTGCCAGAGGAGAGGTGTCCGCCCTGCCTGGGAGTCATCTTGGTTCCAGGATCCCTCTGAGACTAGTCTGTGCAGGTGAAAGTGTGGACTACAGAAGCTAACAGCTTCTGTGACAGGCCAAAGCAACACAGCTTCTGGGACAGGTCCTGTTTCGGGCCTTCATCTTCTGCCAGGAGGGAGGTCCAAATGCCAGATATCTGTGCAACTTCCCTGTAAGAAGAGAGCTTGCCTGCAGAGTGTGCACTGACCACTGAAACTCAGAGGAGAGAGCTGGTCTCCCGGGTCTGCTGACAAAGGCTAACAGAATCACGAGAGGAACAATCTCTAACAAGAGACAACTATAACAACTAACTCCAGAGATTACCAGATGGCGAAAGGCAAACTTAAGAATCTTACTAACAGAAACCAAGACCACTCACCATAATCAGAACACAGCACTCCCACCTCGCCCAGTCCTGGGCACCCCAACACACCCGAAAAGCTAGACCCGGATTGAAAAGCATATCTCATGATGATGGTAGAGGACATCAAGAAGGACTTTAATAACTCACTTAAAGAAATACAGGAGAACACTGCTAAAGAGTTACAAGTCCTTAAAGAAAAAGAGGAAAACACATCCAAACAGGTGATGGAAATGAACAAAACTATACTAAAACTAAAAAGGGAAGTGGATACAATAAAGAAAACTCAAAGCTAGGCAACGCTGGAGATGGAAACGTCAGAAAAGAAATCTGGAACCATAGATGCGAGCATCAGCAACAGAATACAAGAGATGGAAGAGAGAATCTCAAATGCAGAAGATTCCATAGAGAACATCGGCACAACAATCAAAACCAATGCAAAATGCAAAAAGATCCTAACTCAAAACATCCAGAAAAGCCAGGAGACAATTAGAAGACCAAACCTACAGATAATAGGAGTAGATGAGAATGAAGATTTTCAACTTAAAGGGCTGGCAAATATCTTCAACAAAATTATAGAAGAAAACTTCCCAAACCTAAAGAAAGAGATGCCCATGAACATACAAGAAGCATACAGAACTGCAAATAGACTGGACCAGAAAAGAAATTCCTCCTGACACATATTAAGCAGAACAACAAATGCACTAAATAAAGATAGAATATTAAAAGCAGTAAGGGAAAAAGGTCAAGTAACATATAAAGGCAGGCCTATCAGAATTACACCAGACTTTTCACCAGAGACTATGAAAGCCAGAAGATCCTGGACAGATGTTATACAGACACTAAGAGAACACAAATGCCAGCCCAGGCTACTATACCCAGCCAAATTCTCAATTACCATAGATAGAAAAACCAAAGTATTTCACAACAAAACCAAATTCACACATTATCTTTCCACGAATTCAGCCCTAAAAAGGATAATAACAGAAAAAAACCAATACAAGGACGGAAGGCCCACCCTAGAAAAAGCAAGAAAGTAATCCTTCAACAAACCAAAAAGAAGACAACCACAAGAACAGAATGCCAACTCTAAAAACAAAACTAAAAGGAGGCAACAATTACTTTTCCTTAATATCTCTTAATATCAATGGACTCAACTCCCCAATAAAAAGACATAGACTAACAGACTGGCTACACAAACAGGACCCAACAATTTGCTGCTTACAGGAAACCCATCTCATGGAAAAATACAAACACTACCTCAGAGTAAAAGGCTGGAAAAAAATTTTCCAATCAAATGGTCTGAAGAAGCAAGCTGGAGTAGCCATTCTAATATTTAATAAAATCTACTTCAAACCCGAAGTTTTCAAAAAAGACAAGGAGGGACACTTCATATTCATCAATGGTAAAATCCTCCAAGAGGAACTGTCAATTTTGAATATCTATGCTCCAAATGCAAGGGCAGCCAGATTCATTAAAGAAACTTTAGTAAAGCTCAAAGCACACATTACACCTCACACAATAATAGTGGGAGACTTCAACACACCACTTTCATCAATGGACAGATCGTGGAAACAGAAACTAGACAGGGACACAATGAAACTAACAGAAGTTATGAAACACATGGATATAACAGATATCTACAGAACATTTTATCCTAAAACAAAAGGATATGACTTCTTCTCAGCACCTATTGGTACCTTCTCCAAAATTGACCATATAATTGGTCACAAAACAGGCCTCAACAGATACAAAAATATTGAAATTGTCCCATGTATCCTATCAGATCACTATGTACTAAGGCTGATCTTCAATAAGAACATAAATAATAGAAAGCCAACATTCACATGGAAACTGAACAACACCCTTCCCAATGATACCTTGGTCAAGAAAGGAAAAAAGAAAGAAATTAAAGACTTTTTAGAGTTTAAGGAAAATGAAGCCACAACATACCCAAACTTATGGGACACAATGAAAGCATTTCTAAGAGGGAAACTCTTAGCTCTGAGTGCCTCCAAAAAGAAACTAGACACAGTACACACTAGCAGCTTGACAACACTCCTAAAAGCTCTAGAAAAAAAGGAAGGAAATTCACCCAAGAGGAGTAGACGGCAGAAAATAATAAAACTCAGGCGAGAAATCAACCAAGTGGAAACAAGAAGAACTATTCAAAGAATCAACCAAAGGAGGAGCTGGTTCTTTGAGAAAATCAACAAGATAGATAAACCCTAGAGGGCACAGGGACAGCATCCTAATTAACAAAATCAGAAATGAAAAGGGAGACATAACAACAGATACTGACGAAATACAAAACAGCATCAGATCCTTCTACAAAAGCTATACTCAATGAAACTGGAAAACCTGGATGAAATGGACAAGTTTCTAGACAGATACCAGGTACTAAAGTTAAATCGGGATCAGGTTAATGATGTAAACAGTCCTATATCCCCTAAATAAATAGAAGCAGTCATTAGTAGTCTCCCAACCAAAAAAAAAAAAAAAAAACCCCAGGACCAGATGGGTTTAGTGCAGAGTTCTATCAGACCTTCAAAGAAGACCTAATTCCAGTTCTTCACAAACTATTCCACAAAATAGAAGTAGAAGGTACTCTACCCAACTCATTCTATGAAGCCACAATTACTCTGATACTTAAACCACAAAAAGATCCAACAAAGATAAAGAACTTCAGACCAGTTTCCCTGATGAATATCGATGCAAAAATTCTCAATTAAATTCTCGGTACCGGAATCCAAGAGCACATCAAAACAATCATCCATCCTGATCAAGTGGGTTTCATTCCAGGGATTCAGGGATGGATTAATATATGGAAATCCACCAACGTAATCCACTATATAAACAAACTCAAAGACAAAAACCACATGATCATCTCATTAGATGCAGAGAAAGCATTTAAAAAAATCCAACACCCATTCATGATAAAAGTCTTGGAAAGATCAGGAATTCAAGGCCCATACCTAAACATGATAAAAGCAATCTACAGCAAGCCAGTAGCCAACATCAAAGTAAATGGTGAATACCTGGAAGCATTCCCACTAAAATCAGGGACTAGACAAGGCTGCCCACTTTCTCCCTACCTATTCAACATTTTACTTGAATTCATAGCCAGAGCAATTCAAGAACAAAAGACGATCTAGGGAATACAAATTGGAAAGGAAGAAGTCAAAATATCACTATTTGCAGATGATATTATAGTATATATAAGTGACCCTAAAAATTCCACCAGAGAACTCCTAAACCTGATAAAGAACTTCAGTGAAGTAGCTGGATATAAAATTAACTCAAACAAGTCAATGGCCTTTCTCTACATAAAGGATAAACAGGCTGAGAAAGAAATTAGGGGAAAAAAACTCTTCTAAATAGTCACAAATAGCCCAATCCAATCGCGCGGAACCTGAGACTGCGGTACATAGGGAAGCAGACTGCCCGGGCCTGACCCGGGACAAAAGCCCCTTCCACTCCACTCGAGCCCAGGGCTTCCTGGCCAGCGGAGTTGCCTGACACCTGCAAGGGCCCACACAGGATTCCCCACGGGATCCTAAGACCTCTAGTGAGTGGAACACAGCGCCGGCCCCAATCCAATCGCGCAGAACCTGAGACTGCGGTACATAGGGAAGCAGACTGCCCTGGCCTGACCCGGGACAAAAGCCCCTTCCGCTCCACTCAAGCCCAGGGCTTCCTGGCCAGCGGAGTCGCCTGACACCCGCAAGGGCCCACACAGGATTCCCCACGGGATCCTAAGACCTCTAGTGAGTGGAACACAACTTCTGCCAGGAGTCCGGTTCGAACACCAGATATCTGGGTACCTTCCCTGCAAGAAGATAGCTTGCCTGCAGAGAATACTCTACCCACTGAAACCAAGGAGAGTGCTACCCTCCTAGGTCTGCTTATAGAGGCTAACAGAGTCACCTGAAGTACAAGCTCTTAACAGAGACAACTATAACAGCTAGCTTCAGAGATTACCAGATGGCGAAAGGCAAACGTAAGAATCCTACTAACAGAAATCAAGACCACTCACCATCATCAGAACGCAGCACTCCCAACCCACCTAGTCCTGGGCACCCCAACACAACCGAAAATCTAGACCCAGACTTAAAAACATTTTTCATGATGATGATAGAGGACATCAAGAAGGACATTCATAAGTCACTTAAAGAATTACAGGAGAGCACTGCTAAAGAGTTACAGGCCCTTAAAGAAAAGCAGGAAAACACAGCCAAACAGGTAGAAGTCCTTAAAGAAAACAGGAAAACACATCCAAACAAGTAATGGAAATGAACAAAACCATACTAGAACTAAAAAGGGAAGTAGACACAGTAAAGAAAACCCAAAGCGAGGCAACGCTGGAGATAGAAACCCTAGGAAAGAGATCTGGAACCATAGATGCGAGCATCAGCAACAGAATACAAGAAATGGAAGAGAGAATCTCAGGTGCAGAAGATTCCATAGAGAACATCGACACAACAGTCAAAGAAAATACAAAATGCAAAAGGATTATAACTCAAAACATCCAGGAAATCCAGGACACAATGAGAAGACCAAACCTACGGATAATAGGAATCGATGAGAATGAAGATTTTCAACTTAAAGGGCCAGCTAATATCTTCAACAAAATAAATGAAGAAAACTTCCCAAACATAAAGAAAGAGATGCCCATGATCATACAAGAAGCCTACAGAACTCCAAATAGACTGGACCAGAAAAGAAATTCCTCCCGACACATAATAATCAGAACAACAAATGCACCAAATAAAGATAGAATATTAAAAGCAGTAAGGGAGAAAGGTCAAGTAACATATAAAGGAAGGCCTATCAGAATTACACCAGACTTTTCACCAGAGACTATGAAAGCCAGAAGAGCCTGGACAGATGTTATACAGACACTAAGAGAACACAAATGCCAGCCCAGGCTACTATACCCGGCCAAACTCTCAATTACCATAGATGGAGAAACCAAACTATTCCAATACAAAACCAAATTCACACAATATCTTTCCACGAATCCAGCCCTTCAAAGGATAATAACAAAAAGAAGCAATACAGGGACGGAAATCACGCCCTAGAACAAACAAGAAAGTAATCCCTCAACAAACCAAAAAGAAGACAGCCACAAGAACAGAATGCCAACTCTAACAACAAAAATAATAGGAAGCAACAATTACTTTTCCTTAATATCTCTTAATATCAATGGACTCAAATCCCCAATAAAAAAACATAGACTAACAAACTGGCTACACAAACAGGACCCAACATTCTGCTGCTTACAGGAAACCCATCTCAGGGAAAAAGACAATCACTACCTAAGAGTGAAAGGCTGGAAAACAATTTTCCAAGCAAATGGTCTGAAGAAACAAGCTGGAGTAGCCATTCTAATATCGGATAAAATCGACTTCCAACCCAAAGTTATCAAAAAAGACAAGGAGGGACACTTCATACTCATCAAAGGTAAAATCCTCCAAGAGGAACTCTCAATTCTAATATCTATGCTCCAAATGCAAGGGCAGCCACATTCATTAAAGACATTTTAGTAAAGCTCAAAGCACACATTGCACCTCACACAATAATAGTGGGAAACTTCAACACACCACTTTCATCAAGGGACAGATCGTGGAAACAGAAACTAAACAGGGACACTGTGAAAGTAACAGAAGTTATGAAACAAATGGACCTAACAGATATCTACAGAACATTTTATCCTAAAACAAGAGGATATACCTTCTTCTCAGCACCTCACGGGACCTTCTCCAAAATTGACCATATAATTGCTCACAAAACAGGCCTCAACAGATACAAAAATATTGAAATTGTCCCATGTATCCTATCAGACCACCATGGCCTAAGACTGATCTTCAATAACAACATAAATAATGGAAAGCCAACATTCACGTGGAAACTGAACAACACTCTTCTCAATGATACCTTGGTCAAGGAAGGAATAAAGAAAGAAATTAAAGACTTTTTAGAGTTTAATGAAAATGAGGCCACAACGTACCCAAACCTTTGGGACACAATGAAAGCATTTCTAAGAGGGAAACTCATAGCTCTGAGTGCCTCCAAGAAGAAACGGGAGAGAGCACATACTAGCAGCTTGACAACACATCTAAAAGCTCTACAAAAAAAGGAAGCACATTCACCCAAGAGGAGTAGACAGCAGGAAATAATCAAACTCAGGGGTGAAATCAACCAAGTGGAAACAAGAAGAACTATTCAAAGAATTAACCAAATGAGGAGTTGGTTCTTTGAGAAAATCAACAAGATAGATAAACCCTTAGCTAGACTTACTAAAGGGCACAGGGACAAAATCCTAATTAACAAAATCAGAAATGAAAAGGGAGACATAACAACAGATCCTGAAGAAATCCAAAACACCATCAGATCCTTCTACAAAAGGCTATACTCAACAAAACTGGAAAACCTGGACGAAATGGACAAATTTCTGGACAGATACCAGGTACCAAAGTTGAGTCAGGATCAAGTTGACCATCTAAACAGTCCCATATCACCTAAAGAAATAGAAGCAGTTATTAATAGTCTCCCAGCCAAAAAAAGCCCAGGACCAGACTGGTTTAGTACAGAGTTCTATCAGACCTTCAAAGAAGATCTAATTCCAATTCTGCACAAACTATTTCACAAAATAGAAGTAGAAGGTACTCTACCCAACTCATTTTATGAAGCCACTATTACTCTGATACCTAAACCACAGAAAGATTCAACAAAGATAGAGAACTTCAGACCAATTTCTCTTATGAATATCGATGCAAAAACCTCAATAAAATTCTTGCTAACCGAATCCAAGAACATATTAAAGCAATCATCCATCCTGACCAAGGAGGTTTTATTCCAGGAATGCAGGGATGGTTTAATATACGAAAATCCATCAATGTAATCCATTATATAAACAAACTCAAAGACAAAAACCACATGATCATCTCGTTAGATGCAGAAAAAGCATTTGACAAGATTCAACACCCATTCATGATAAAAGTTTTGGAAAGATCAGGAATTCAAGGCCCATACCTAAACATGATAAAAGCAATCTACAGCAAACCAGTAGCCAACATCAAAGTAAATGGAGAGAAGCTGGAAGCAATCCCACTAAAATCAGGCACTAGACAAGGCTGCCCACTTTCTCCCTACCTTTTCAACATAGTACTTGAAGTATTAGCCAGAGCAATTCGACAACAAAAGGAGATCAAGGGGGTACAAATTGGAAAAGAGGAAGTCAAAATATCACTTTTTGCAGATGATATGATAGTATATATAAGTGACCCTAAAAATTCTACCAGAGAACTCCTAAACCTGATAAGCAGCTTCGGTGAAGTAGCTGGATATAAAATAAACTCAAACAAGTCAATGGCCTTTCTCTATACAAAGAATAAACAGGCTGAGAAAGCAATTAGGGAAACAACACCCTTCTCAATAGTCACAAATAGTATAAAATATCTTGGTGTAACGCTAACTAAGGAGGTGAAAGATCTGTATGATAAAAACTTCAAATCTCTGAAGAAAGAAATTAAAGAAGATCTCAGAGGATGGAAATATCTCCCATGCTCATGGATTGGCAGGATCAACATTGTAAAAATGGCTATCTTGCCAAAAGCAATCTACAGATTCAATGCAATCCCCATCAAAATTCCAACTCAATTCTTCAACGAATTAGAAGGAGCAATTTGCAAATTCATCTGGAATAACAAAAAACCTAGGATAGCAAAAAGTCTTCTCAAGGATAAAAGAACCTCTGGTGGAATCACCATGCCTGACCTAAAGCTTTACTACAGAGCAATTGTGACAAAAAGTGCATGGTACTGGTATAGAAACAGACAAGTAGACCAATGGAATAGAATTGAAGACCCAGAAATGAACCCACACACCTATGGTCACTTGATCTTTGACAAGGGAGCTAAAACCATCCAGTGGAAGAAAGACAGCATTTTCAACAATTGGTGCTGGCACAACTGGTTGTTATCATGTAGAAGAATGCAAATCTATCCATACTTATCTCCTTGTACTAAGGTCAAATCTAAGTGGATCAAAGAACTTCACATAAAACCAGAGACACTGAAACTTATAGAGGAGAAAGTGGGGAAAAGTCTTGAAGATATGGGCACAGGGGAAAAATTCCTGAACAAAACAGCAATGGCATGTGCTGTAAGATCGAGAATTGACAAATGGGACCTAATGAAACTCCAAAGTTTCTGCAAGGCAAAAGACACTGTCAATAAGACAAAAAGACCACCAACAGATTGGGAAAGAATCTTTACCTATCCTAAATCAGATAGGGGGCTAATATCCAACATATATAAAGAACTCAAGAAGGTGGACTTCAGAAAATCGAACAACCCCATTAAAAAATGGGGCTAAGAACTGAACAAAAAATTCTCACCTGAGGAATACCGAATGACAGAGAAGCACCTGAAAAAATGTTCAACATCCTTAATCATCAGGGAAATGCAAATCAAAACAACCCTGAGATTCCACCTCAGACCAGTCAGAATGGCTAAGATCAAAAATTCAGGTGACAGCAGATGCTGGCGTGGATGTGGAGAAAGAGGAACACTCCTCCATTGTTGGTGGGATTGCAGGCTTGTACAACCACTCTGGAAATCAGTCTGGCGGTTCCTCAGAAAATTGGACATAGTACTACCGGAGGATCCAGCAATACCTCTCCTCGGCATTTATCCAGAAGATGCCCCAACTGGTAAGAAGGACACATGCTCCACTATGTTCATAGCAGCCTTATTTATAATAGCCAGAAGCTGGAAAGAACCCAGATGCCCCTCAACAGAGGAATGGATACAGAAAATGTGGTACATCTACACAATGGAGTACTACTCAGCTATTAAAAAGAATGAATTTATGAAATTCCTAGCCAAATGGATGGACCTGGAGGGCATCATCCTGAGTGAGGTAACACATTCACAAAGGAACTCACACAATATGTACTCACTGATAAGTGGATATTAGCCCCAAACCTAGGATTCCCAAGATATAAGGTACAATTTGCTAAACACATGAAACTCAAGAAGAATGAAGACTGAAGTGTGGACACTATGCCCCTCCTTAGAATTGGGAACAAAACACCCATGGAAGGAGTTACAGAGACAAAGTTTGTAGCTGAGATGAAAGGATGGACCATGTAGAGACTGCCATATCCAGGGATCCACCCCATGATCAGCATCCAAACGCTGACACCATTGCATACCCTAGCAAGATTTTATTGAAAGGACCCAGATGTAGCTATCTCTTCTGAGAATATGCCTGGGCCTAGCAAACACAGAAGTGGATGCTCACAGTCAGCTAATGGATGGATCACAGGGCTCCCAATGGAGGAGCTAGAGAAAGAACCCAAGGAGCTAAAGGGATCTGCAACCCTATAGGTGGAACAACATTATGAACTAACCAGTACCCCGGAGCTCTTGACTCTAACTGCATATGTATCAAAAGATGGCCTAATCGGCCATCACTGGAAAGAGAGGCCCATTGGACACGTAAACTTTGTATGGCCAGTACAGGGGAATGCCAGGGCCAAAAAGGGGGAGTGGGTGTGTAGGGGAGTGGGGGTGGGTGGGTATGGGGGACTTTTGGTATAGCATTGGAAATGTAAATGAGCTAAATACCTAATAAAAAATGGAAAAAAATAATCACAAATAATATAAAATACCTTGGCATGACTCTAACTAACGAGGTGAAAGATCTGTATGTTAAGAACTTCAAGTCTCTGAAGAAAGAAATTAAAGAATATCTCTGAAGGTGGAAAGATCTCCCATGCTCATGGATTGGAAGGATCAATATAGTAAAAATGGCTATCTTGCCAAAAGCAATCTACAGATTCAATGCAATCCCCATCAAAATTCGAACTCAATTCTTCAATGAATTAGAAAGAGCAATCTGCAAATTCATCTGGAATAACAAAAAACCTAGGATAGCAAAAACTCTTCTCAAGGATAAAAGAACCTCTGGTGGAATCACCATGCCTGACCCAAAGCTTTACTACAGAGCAATTGTGATAAAAACTGCATGGCACTGGTATAGCAACAGACAAGTAGACCAATGGAATAGAATTGAAGACCCAGAAATGAACCCACACACCTATGGTCACTTGATCTTTGACAAGGGAGCTAAAACCATCCAGTGGAAAAAGGACAGCATTTTGAACAAATGGTGCTGGCACAACTGGCGGTTAACATGTAGAAGAATGGGAATAGATCCAATTCTATCTCCTTGTACTAAGGTCAAATCTAAGTGGATCAAGGAACTCCACATAAAACCAGAGAAAGTGAAATTTATAGACGAGAAAGTGGGGAAAAGCCTTGAAGATATGGGCACAGGGGAAAAATTCCTGAACAGAACAGCAATGGCTTGTGCTGTAAGATGGAGAATTGACAAATGGGACCTCATAAAATTGCAAAGCTTCTGTAAGGCAAAAGACACTGTCAATAAGACAAAAAGGCCACCAACAGATTGGGAAAGGATCTTTACCTATCCTAAATCAGATAGGGGACTAATATCCAATATATATAAAGAACTCAAGAAGGTGGACTCCAGAAAATCAAATAACCCCAATTAAAAAGGGGTGCAGAGATAAAGAATTCTCACCTGAGGAATACTGAATGGCTGAGAAGCACCTGAAAAAATGTCCAGCATCATTAATCATCAGGGAAATGCAAATCAAAACAACCCTGAGATTCCATCTCACACCAGTCAGAATGGCTAAGATCAAAAATTCAGGTGACAGCACATGCTGTCAAGGATATAGAGGAAAAGGAACACTCCTCCATTGTTGGTGGGATTGCAAGCTTATACAACCACTCTGGAAATCAGTCTGGCGGTTCCTCAGAAAATTGGACATAGTACTACTAGAGGATCCCGCAATACCTCTCCTGGGCATATATCCAGAAGATTTTCCGACTGGTAAGAAGGACACATGCTGCACTATGTTCATAGAAGCCTTATTTATAATAGCCAGAAGCTGGAAAGAACCCAGATGCCCCTCAACAGAGGAATGGATACAGAAAAGGTGGTACATTTACACAATGGAATACTACTCAGCTATTAAAAAGAATGAACTTATGAAATTCCTAGGCAAATGGATGGACCTGGAGGGCATTATCCTGAGTGAGGTAACCCAATCACAAAAGAACTCACATGACATGTACTCACTGATAAGTGGATATTAGCCCAGATACTTAGAATACCCAAGATATAAGATACAATTTGTGAAACTCTTGAAACTCAAGAAGAACTAAGACCAAAGTGTGGACCCTTTGCCCCTTCTTAGAATTGGGAACAAAACACCCATGGAAGGAGTTACAGAGACAAAGTTTGGAGCTGAGTCGAAAGGACGGACCATCTAGAGACTGCCATATCCAGTGATCCATCCCATAATCAGCCCCCAAACACTGACACCATTGCATACACTAGCAAGATTTTGCTAAAAGGACCCTGATATAGCTGTCTCTTGTGAGACTATGCCCGGGCCTAGCAAACACAGAAGTGGATGCTCACAGTCAGCTATTGGATGGATCACAGGGCCAGCCCCCAATGGAGGAGCTAGAGAAAGTACCCAAGGAGCTAAAGGGATCTGCAACCCTATAGGTGGAACATCAATATGAACTAACCAGTACCCCCCGGAGCTCGTGTCTCTAGCTGCATATATATCAGAAGATGGCCTAGTTGGCCATCAGTGGAAAGAGAGGCCCATTGGTCATGCAAACTTTATATGCCTCAGTATAGGGGAACACCAGGGCCAAGAAGTGGGATTGGGTGGTTAGGGGAGTGAGTGGAGGAGGGTATGGGGGATTTTGGGGATAGCACTGGAAATGTAAATGAAGAAAATACCTAATTTAAAAAAAAAGAAAAGTAACTCATCAAATTCAAAAAAAAAATATCTTATGAACTATCAGTGAATTTCCTAGCACAAATCAAAAGTAGAACTGTATATTCAAAGTGCTAAAACATAACAGTCTTCCAACCAAGAATACTATACGAATTCAATACTGAAGAAGAAGGGTACAGGAACAAATAACAGAAAGACTGATAAAACTCCAAGTAACAATATTACTTTATACTTACTTAAAATCATACACTCTACATATAAATGTATATGTATACATGCACACATGTATGTATATAAACACACACACACACATCTTAAAGGAAGGTATGCCACTTGGGTAGACAGTGCTCCCCCACAAGAACCATAGACTAGCAAAAACCAGGAATGAGAAATCTTCTTTTGAATGGCTGATTATGGTAATCCCCAAGTGACTCCCAAAACAATACAGACTATCAATGTAGGCCTTGGCTACCACTTAGAGGTTGAAAATAAGCCCATATTGCTGATAACACCAAACAACTTAAGACACAAAACTAGGATGATGTGAACTAGATCTAACCTGAAAGCCTCCTTTCTACATTTTACATTCTATGATACCAAAAAAATACTATAGAGCCTGCCTTGATAGGAAAGCAATTAAACAGTTCTACTCAGCTACAGTACCTACCACATACTTATCAAGCTGTACATAAAAGTGCAGTAAGCAGAACTCACATGTGGGTAATAACCAACAGTTGTCTAATTGGACTTCAGGTCAAATCAATAGGAGAGAAATCATGACTAGTACTAGATACCTAACTTCCTGGGGTCAGTGATGTAGTGGATCTGCTCCTGCCACTTCTTAGATGAGTGTAATTTCTAACTACATTCTAAATCTTATCCTAATACCCACAAATAAGTGTAGCTCTCACTCCAAGTCAAAGAAGCTTCTGTTCATAGCAAATGGATATAATCACACAAAATCACAACTGGATAAAATACAGAGATCAATTGATCATGTGGATCCCAGCTCCCATGGATGTATCTACATCATAGCTTCTGCATCTACAGTTCAGAAAATATCACAGACAAGGCGGCAGAGAGGTTTTTAAGAGCCAGAATACTGAGAAGTCTCCTGAAAGGGCTATATAAACAAGACCAGAAAAGGCAATACAATAATGCCAAGGCAAAAGGGGGAAATTTCACTGGGTCCCTCCTAGATGGAGAACTAAAGGTAACTGATGAGTGCCATTAGCCTCTCCCATGGATGAACCAATTTTTGATTATCCAACACAAACAGTCATCTCTGAAACCATATATACACAAACAAGAAAAATGAATTCAGCAGGTTGTGTTTATGTATTTGTGCATGAATATACATGTATGCCTGTATATGTATGTAATAATAACAATCAAAGATAAAGATATTATCAATATGGCGGGGGTTGGAAGGAAAAAAAGAAGGAGAAAGAAGGGAAAAATGATGTAATTCTATTTTATTAAAATTTATATATATAATTAAAAATAAGTAAATAACTCAATTTGTTTTAAAAAATATTATATGGGGGAGGGGAGCTGCCCATCAAAGATGAAGAACAGATAATGGTTTTCCCAAAACCATCTTTAGCAAAAGCTAAAGATACCTGACATACACTACAACAAATGTTAGAATGAGTCCCTTGAGACCAAAGTAAAAGATGCTTAAGAAAATGCACAAGAAATATAAAGCTTTTTGATGAGGGTAAATATATAGACAAATATATAAATCCTGTAATTTTGTAAGAGTGGCACAGGAAGACTTTGTAATTTTGGTACAAGCATTAAAGACAAAGGCATGAAACAAGCTGTAAACATGCCATTGGTGCAGAGATAGCACAAAAGGAGTTATAAAAATGAGAAGTTTCTGCTTGTGATTGAACTTAAACATTATTAACTTAAAGTAGATTCATATATGTGTGTTTTGTGTAACTATACTGTACGATAACCACAAGAAAGCCCATATGATATACACGAATGGAAATAATAGTGAAATAAAAAATATTCCTACAAAATGTCAACAAAAAGCAAAAGTAAATAGGAAAAGACAGAAAGAGAGACAAAACAGCCAAAGACTAATGAAAAATAGCAAAGGCAATATGTCCATCCCATCAATGACTAACATAAGTGTAAATGGATCAAAGTTCTAGTCAAAAGATGTAGAAGGCTGAATGGATTAACAACCACGAAACAACTTATGCTTTCTATAAATGACTTCCTTCAGATTTAAATGGGAGAATGGAAAAATAGTAACTGAAACATAGTATGATAGTATACATATATAAAAAGTAAAATAATATGTATGTTAAAATACATTATTCTGCTCTTGCTCTCTTGCCTTCTTGCTCCCACTCTGTCTTCTCTCCTCTTGCCCCCTCTCTCCCATTCCCACCCCACCCCCTTCACGTGCTCATGGCCGGCCTCTACTTCTCCACTCTCTCTCCCTGCCTTTCTCTGTCTCTATTACCCTCTCAACTCCCCTCCCATGCCCTGGATAAACTCTGTGTGTGTGTGTGTGTGTGTGTGTGTGTGTGTGTGTGTGTGTGTGTGTGTGTGTTATTCTTTTTGAGTCTGAGTTAACTCACTCAGGAAGATATTTTCTAGTTCCATCCATTTGCCTATAAATTTCGTGATGACTTTGTTTTTAATAGCTGAGTAGTATTCCATTTTCTGTATCCATTCTTTGTTTGAGGGACATCTACGTTGTTTCCAGTTTCTGACTATTCTGAATAATAAGTTCTGCTATGAACTTGGTTGAACAGGTGACCTTGTGGGATGGGAGAGAATCTTTTAGGTATATGCTCAGAAGTGGTATAGGCAGGGTCTTGGGATAGAACTTTTCCTAATTTTCTGAGAAACCTCCAGATTGATTTTCAGAATGGTTGAACAAATTTACACTCCCACCAGCAATGGAAGAGAGATCCTTGCTCCAGATACTGGCTAGCATGTGCTATCACTTGACATTTTGATCTTAGTCATTCTGATGGGTGTAAGGTGGAATCTCAGAGACTTTTTGATTGGCATTTCATTGATTACTATGAATGTTAAACATTGCTTTAACTGTTTCTCAGCCATTAAAGATTCTTCTGTTGAGAATTCTCTGTTCAGATCTGTACCCCAAATAACTAATTCAATTGGAATATCCCCCCCCCTTCTCTACTATTAGATTTAGTTTATCTGGTTTTAGGTTGAAGTCTTAGATCCACTTAGACTTGAGGTTTGTGCAGGGTGATTAATATGAATCTATTTGCATTCTTCTACAGCAGAAATTCAGCTAGACCAGCACCATTTGTTAAAGATGTTTTCTTTTTTCCATTGTATGTTTTTTGTTTCTTTGTCAAATATCAAGTGTCTGTAGGTGTGTGGGTTTATTTCTGGGTCTTCAATTGACTCACTTATAAATGAATATTAGCCATAAAGTACAGGATAACCATGCTACAACTCACAGACCCAAAGAAGCTAAATAACAAGGATGGCCCAAGGGGAGATGCTTAAATGTCACCGAGAAGGGGAAATAAAATAGACATCAAAAGTGGATGGAGGGAAGAAACTTGGTGGGAGAGAAGGTGGAGAGGAGAATGAGGTTGGCGATCAGGTATGGAGAGAGCAGGGCGGGGCTGGGACAGAGAACAGGAGTCAGTGAGTGTGCGTCTGTGGAATGAGCCAGAGACCTAGAATGAGGAGGTATTGGGAGTCTGTGGGAGGTACCCTAGCTGAGACTCCCAGCTGCTGGGGATAAGAAGCCTGGAGTGGCCACATCCTGTATTTAGGTGGGACTTCCAATGTAGGAAGGGGAACACCCACCCATCCATAAAACCTTTGACCCAAAATTTGTCCTGCCTACAAGATGTGCAGGAATAAACATGGAACAGAGATTGAGGGAACATCAACCAATCACTGACCCAGCTTGAGACCCATGCCATGAGAGATCCAACCTGGCATGCTATTAATGATGCTCTGCTATGTTTGCAGATCAGAGCCTAGCATAAGTGTCCTCTGAGAGGCTTCAGCAGCAGCTGATGGAAACAGATGCAGAGACCCACAGCCAAAGAACAAGTGGACACGAGAGAGTCATGTGGAAGCCTCAGGGAAGGATTGAAACAGCCAGTGTGGTCAAGGACACCACAAGAAGACCTACAGAGTCAACTAACCTGAGCCCATGAGGGCTCACAGACACTGAACCACCAGTCAAAGAACATTCACAGACTGGACCTAAGCCCCCTTCACATATGTAGCAGTTGTGCAGCTTTGTCTTCATGTGGGTTCTGTAACAATAGGAGTGGGAACTGTCTCTGACTATGTTCCCTGCCTTTGAATCCCTTCCCCATAGCTAGGCTAACTTGTCTGGTCTCTATAGGAGAGAATGCATCTTCCTGAGAATGGGTGGGGCTGGTACCTTTGGGGAACCCCCACTACTCCTCTGAGAAGAAAAGTGGGGAATTAGGGAGGTGGTATGAGGCTGAACTGGGAGGAGAGGGGAAATCGGGACTCCAATCATGATGTAAAGTGAATAAATAAATTAACAAAAAAGGACATTATTCAAAATTACTAACTCATCAGTAAGATAAAACTATGATGAATATGTATATAACCAAAGGATTTGAGCTCAGCTGAATGAGAGCTTACATTGTAACATGTTACACCTCTACAGATCAGGAAGTAAGAGCAGACAGGAAGTAGGGCTGGGCTACAGACCTCACACCTCAGTGACTGGCTTTCTGAAATAAGACTCCACTCTCCAAAGGCTATTAAACCTTCTAAAACAGTGACACCACGTGGGAACCACATGGTCACATGGTTAAGATGTGAACACAGAAGCCTGTGGGGGACAACTTATATCTAAGCCAGAGGAGTACTCAGCCTCAGAACCCCTGCAAACTTAAGACAGTCAGAAACAGTAACTCTATAGTAATATATTTTAATTCCCACTTTCTATAATAGAGAGAACACATACATATAACTAAGAAGCCCAGGAGGGAACAACACTGTAGGTAGATGAGCACACCAGACCCTTTGGGCATTGCATTCAATATCCTGAAACAGTGAAGGACACATTCTTCTCATGAACACAGAGGCTGTGTCCATGCTACATCAGAATTGAGTTCACTGAGGAAATCTTCACAAGTTTAAGATGATTGAAGTCACACTAAACATCTTTTCCAACCAAACTGCTAAGAAGATAAGTAGCAAATTGCAGGAAGAAAAGCTCACAAACAAATGGCAATAAACAGCATGCTCACTATCAATTGATGAGTCAAGGAAGACGTTAAGGCAGCGTCAGTAAGCACCTCCTGATAAATGGAAGCAGGGACATTATATGCCAGAATCTATTAAACACAGAAGAAACAGCACTAAAGAGAATTTCTTTTTTTTTGTTTTGTTTTGTTTTTGTTTTTTTGTTTTTGTTTTTCGAGACAAGGTTTCTCTGTGTCACCCTGGCTGTCCCGGAACTCACAATCAATTCTTCTGTGGAATAGCTTACATGGGAAAACGTAGCTCTGCAACTCAAGAAATTAGAAGAAAAGCTAAGCCCAACTTTATCAAAAGAAATGACAGATATGACAAGAGAAATGAGGAATGGACAATATAAAGATATCAATACAGTTAAATTTGACTTTTAAAAACTCAAAATAGACAAACTTTTAAACTAAGAAAAAACTAAAGGAGTCGTGCCCTTCCGAGAGGAGCCACTTGAAGCCCACACACTCAGGAAGCTGAAGTAGGAGAATCATGCACAAGCTTGTTCTGGGCTACACAGTGACTTCTAGACAACGTCAGGATAGAGAGAGGGTCCCAGTCTCAAGATGTTTCTTTTGGATGTACTGCAATGGAATTAGTATAAAACTGACCAGAAATTCAAACTGAAGCAGAAGTTGTTACAACTGGTGTATGACAATTACCATTGATATAGCCATACCAAGAAATCAGAAGAAATCCAGTCTTAGAAACATAATCTACAGAGATTCAAACATGAAATAGAAACCCCAAACTCTGAAAGAGATGAAATCAATAATCAAAACACTCAAAGCAAAAATCAGGACCAGATAGCTTCACTTCTAATGTCTACCAAACACAGAAAAAAAAATGTTCTTTCTCAGATTATTCAAAAGATCAAGTGACCATAGGTGTGTGGGTTCATTTCTGGGTCTTCAATTCTATTCCATTGGTCTACTTGTCTGTCGTTATACCAGTACCATGCAGTTTTTATCACAATTGCTCTGTAGTAAAGCTTTAGGTCAGGCATGGTGATTCCACCAGAGGATCTTTTATCCTTGAGAAGAGTTTTTGCTATCCTAGGTTTTTTGTTATTCCAGATGAATTTGCAGATTGTTCTTTCTAATTCGTTGAAGAATTGAGTTGGAATTTTGATGGGGATTGCATTGAAGGGAGGTAAAACCATCCAGTGGAAGAAAGACAGCATTTTCAACAAATGGTGCTGGCATAACTGGTTGTTAACATGCAGAAGAATGTGAATCGATCCATTCCTATCTCCTTGTACTAAAGTCAAATCTAAGTGGATCAAGGAACTCCACATAAAACCAGAGACACTGAAACTTATAGAGGAAAAAGTGGGGAAAAGCCTCGAAGATATGGGCACAGGGAAAAAATTCCTGAACAAAACAGCAATGGCTTGTGCTGTAAGATCAAGAATTGACAAATGGGACCTCATGAAACTGCAAAGCTTCTGCAAGGCAAAAGACACCGTCAATAAGACAAAAAGGCCACCAACAGATTGGGAAAGGATCTTTACCTATCCTAAATCAGATAGGGGACTAATATCCAATATATATAAAGAACTCAAGAAGGTGGACTCCAGAAAATCAAATAACCCCATTAAAAAATGGGGCTCAGAGCTAAACAAAGAATTCTCACCTGAGGAATACTGAATGGCTGAGAAGCACCTGAAAAAATGCTCAGCATCCTTAATCATCAGAGAAATGCAAATCAAAACAACACTGAGATTCCATCTCACACCAGTCAGAATGGCTAAGATGAAAAATTCAGGTGACAGCAGATGCTGGTGAGGATGTGGAGAAAGAGGAACACTCCTTCATTGTTGGTGGGATTGCAAGCTTGTACAACCACTCTGGAAATCAGTCTGGCGGTTCCTCAGAAAATTGCACATAGTACTATCGGAGGATCCCACAATACCTCTCCTGGGCATATATCCAGAAGATGCCCCAACCGGTAAGAAGGACACATGCTGCACTATGTTCATAGCAGCCTTATTTATAATAGCCAGAAGCTGGAAAGAACCCAGATGCCCCTCAACAGAGGAATGGATACAAAAAAATGTGGTATATTTACACAATGGAGTACTACTCAGCTATTAAAAAGAATGAATTTATGAAATTCCTAGGCAAATGGTTGGACCCAGAGGGCATCATTCTGAGTGAGGTAACACAATCACAAAAGAACTCAATGATATGTACTCACTGATAAGTGGATATTAGCCCAGAAACTTAGTATACCGGAGATATAAGAGACAATTTGTAAAACAAATGAAACTGAAGAAGAACGAAGACCAAAGTGTGAACACTTTGCCCCTTCTTAGAATTGGAAATAATCACCCATGGAAGGCATTAGAGAGACAAAGTTTGGAGCTGAGACAGAAGGATGGACCATCTAGAGACTGCCATATCCAGGGATCCATCCCATAATTAGCCTCCAAACGATGACACCATTGCATACACTAGCAAGCATTTGCTGAAAAGACCCTGATATAGCTGTCTCTTGTAAGACTAGGCTGGGGCCTAGCAAACACATAAGTGGATGCTCACAGTCAGCTATTGGATGGATCATAGGGCCCCCAATTGAGGAGCTAGAGAAAGTATCCAAGGAGCTAAAGGGATCTGCAACCCTATAGGTGGAACAACATTATGAACTAACCAGTACCCTGGAGCTCTTGTCTTTAGCTGCATATGTATCAAAAGATGGCCTAGTAGGCCATCACTGGAAAGAGAGGCCCATTGGACATGCAAACTTTATATGCCCCAGTACAGGGGAACGCCAGGGCCAAAAAGTGGGAATGCGTGGGTAGGGGAGTGGGGGGGAGGGTATGGGGGACTTTTGGGACAGCATTGGAAATGTAATTGAGGGAAATATGTAATAAAAAAATAATAATAAAGAACCCCAAGTATGCATGTCAAGCAAAAGAAGCCCCCAGAACATTATAGTCAATGTGTGAAAAATACAAAGCAAAGGAACAATATTAGAAGTTCTGAGAACAAAAATGTCAACTCGCAAAGGAAGAAACATTACAAACAGCATCAGATCTCTTGTCAGCAATACTAAAAGACAAGAAATATGGAATGTTAGATATTAAGCCCCGTAAATAAATATCTACTTAAATAAGAGTACTAAAAAAAAAGAAAGAAAAGAAAAGAAAATTGAGATACTCATATCATAAAATCAGCATCACCCTGATGCCAAAGATAATGAAAAGACTTGATGTGAAAATAAATGTGAGTCTGACATCCCTTATGCATATACATTCAAAATCCTCAACAAAATAAAGACAAACCATTACAGCGGGGGTGGGGGGTGGGGGCTTATCCTATGGACATAAAAATGGTACAGATATGAAAATCAATTAGTAGAACAAAGAATTAAAGTAGCATGACTCAATACATGGAAAGACTGACAAAATCCAATAGCTGCCATAATAAAAATAAAAGCCCATAAAAGGAGAAGGCAGTTACATCAGCACAATAAAGGCTGCACAAGAGAAGCTGGGACTTAGAATGTACTCACCAATCAAACCATGAGAGGTCTTCCTCTGCAGTCAGGGACAAGTAAGGGAAGCCCACTCCTATTCAATAACACGAAAGTCCTAGCCACAAGGATATAAAATGCATTTAAATTTCTAAGGAAAAGTAAAATAATCTATTTATATATGACATAAAATGCATATATGTTTCACAAAAAAATACTATTAGAGCTAATAAATTTAGCCAAGTTGGCAGGATGTAAAATATACAAATATTGATTCCATTTTTACACTAAGGAAGGACTTGAAAAAGAAATTATTAAAACAAAAAACTTGCACTAGTTAGAAAAAAAAAAGTCATGAGGAATAAGCTTAACCAAATGAAAGACTTGAACATGGAGAATATAAACATTAACAAAATGCAATAAAGAAGACACAGGTGGACAGAAGGAGATTGTGAGCAGCTGAGGTAGGGCTTGGAGGCCAGCAGCACTTCCTGCTTCTCTCTAACTCCGAACCCAACAGTCCTTTCAACATGGAGGTAACTGAGGGAGTGAGGCTGGGAAAAACCAGCCAGTACAGTATGACACCCTCTTCTCATTTCCTAAGGCACCAGGCGCATGTGCACGCGCACGAGCACACACACACACACACACACACACACACACAGACACACACACACACACACACAGACACACACACACACAGACACACAGACACACACACACACACACAGACACACACACACACAGACACACACACACAGACACACAGACACACACACACACAGACACACAGACACACACACACACACACACAGACACACACACACGTAAGACATCAGTACACATAAAGTTAAAAAAAATGAGAAATCCCTCTAAAAGTTTTGCAGAAGCAAATGCTGAGGGAACAGGCAATCTGGCCTCAGCTTCTGGGGACTGCACAGTGGGTGGGCTTTCCCTCAGCTCTCAGTGCCCAGCTGTGATGCCAAGAAGGAGGTCTGTTGAGATGATTACACCAAGCTTTTCTTTCATTAAAATATAATTACATCCCCTCCCCCTCCCAGGCCTCCCACGCCCCTTTCCAGAAGTCTCTTCAATCTTCCATTACTCCATGTCAAACCCAGGGCCTCTGTTTCGGATTGTTACATATGAATAAATGTATAAATACAGCCTGCTGAGTTTGTTTAGTGTTACTCGATATGACTTCAGGGCTGACCACTTGGTATTAGCTAATCAGTCGGAAATATAAATCCAACCCTGTACCTCCAGGCCTGTACCTCGCCTAAGCAGCACAGCAGGGCAGGCACTAGTGGTGAGGCCTCTGGGGAGCCGGCCCCAAGGGTATGAGTTGAGGAGAACTGGCTGCCACTGGTCTAGCATGAGGTGCTGTGAGCTCTGGGTGCTATCCTCTGCCCCCTCACCCCTCACCACCTGCAGCAATCACTAGAGCTTGGCCGAGGTCATGAGAGCAAAAGAGCTGACCCTGCACGGTCTCCTGAACAATACAATGGAGCTGGCCCAGCCCTCACCAAGTGGAGCACTTGGAAGAACGGGCCTTGAGCCTCAATTGGGCAATGCAGTGGAGTTGGCTGTGGAACTGGCTGTGGTGCTGTGAGTGTAGGTGAGGCAGCCCCCAGAGGCGAAAGAGCAGCAGATCTGACCCTGTCCCCTGTCGGCTGTGATACTGGGTGGCCCTAGTGGTTTGAGTTTGGGAGAACCAGCAGGCTGATCAACTCAGCTACCAGATCCAGAGCTTGAGTTGGCCCACCCCAAAAATCTACCTTATCTATCAACTGCTAAAGCTTGTGAACCGGCTGGTCTTGTTGATCCAAAGCTGCAGGATCTCCATGGCTTGGGACAACAACAGGATAACCAAGAGGAGCCCTGCTGAGGATCCAGTGGAGGCCAGAGGCCTCAAAGCAGACTAATGACTTCTTGCAATGAACATTTTAATGTGAAGATGTGTGGACAAAGGGGTATACTGTGGGACGCATTGTGACACACTACAGCTTCCATGACGAGATGATTTCTAAGCTTTGTTTATTTTTTGTTTATTGTTGTTTTCTATTTGCTTTTGTGGGGGAGGTTGCAAGGGCAGAGAGCAGATAAGAAGGGACAGGGAGATGAGTGGGATGGGTGGGGGTGCATTATGGGAAACTCACAAAGCATCAATAAAAAGTTGAAAGAAACGAAGAAACAAAGAAAGATACTTGCATCTTTCTTTCCCTGTGAACTGGAAGCAAACATATTGTCTTGGCCAGCCTCCACCTTGCAACACAACTTAGCCCTGGCAAAATGAGAGTGAAACAAACCTGTGGGAAATCACACGCAGACAGGAGATAGAATGCAGCTGCAGTTCCCTGTCAAAATGAGAAAACAGGAGCAGCTAAAGGGGAGTCCAGAGACCAAGAAGGCCTGCAGACGTGCTTGCAGAAACTAGGCCTCAGAAAACATCTCCTAGTAGAACAGAAAAGGACCCTCTACATCCCTCCACCTTAGTTTGCTGTCCTATCCACTATGGGATTGGTGGGTGGAGCCTGAGGCCCAGGCCCAGCTCAGACTTGGAAACATACTAAACAAATTTGTTCAGAGTCAGTTCCAGCTTGGGATACTTTTGCTCCATGATACCTTGTTGTAGCAAGCAGGAAAAAGACTGTTCAGTCAGCTTGAGTCTCCAACCACGAGCTGATGAACAATACACATGCAAAAAAAGAAAGCTGGAACTCAAGAAAGAAAGGGAGAGAGGGAGGAGAAAGAAAGGAGATGGGAGGGAGGGAAGGAGGGAGGGAGGGAGGGAGGGAGGGAGGGAGGGAGGATGATCTTTTGCTCTGTCAGGGAAGGAAGAACACAGAGATGGGTAAGGGGATCAGTACTGAAGTACTTTCAGTATTTTCCCCATGCTAATATACCAGTAGCGATATTGCTTTTTTTTTAGTGTTTTTTGCTAAGACATTTTTTAAATTTTTATTACTTGTCTGCATGCATAGTACACACACACACACACACACACACACAGGGTGGGGCAGAGAGAGGAATTTGTTTTCACTGTGCAGCTGGGGCCACTCTTGAACTCCTGATCTTCCGGTATCCACCATACAAGCATCAGCATTTTATGTATCAGCATTGTATATGTATTGTGTGTAAGTGGATACCTACACACTTGGCTTTGGCTTTTTAGATTATTATTTTTCATTTAATAAATTTTTATTGCTTTGTTTTCATTATTCTCCACCTTCTTTACTAACTGTCAGTTTCCTTTATTCTCTCTACCTCTTCATTTCTCTCTTATTTCAAAAGGAAAATGTGGCAGCTGGAAGTTTAAGATCTCTTGTTGCTCTTGCAGAAGACCAGGTTTAGTTTCCAGAACCGTGACTCACAACCACCCTTCACTCCAGTTCTACGGGTTCTTCTAACCTTCATGCATGTCAGGCATGCATATGCAGTGTGCTTGCAAAGTACCCACTCAACGAAATAAAATAAACCTTTAAAAATGTGATGTTTACTTCCTCTCTCTCCTGTCTTTATTTTTCACTTCTTGATTATTCTAAATTATTTCTAAACCCCATTTTCTTCTGTCTTAACCTTAAAACAGCTTCATTTCTATTATTCCCACCCTACCATCGCTGTTGTTATTACTGTTAGAGTTGTGGACATCAAGATTCTAGTTTATTTCTGTGGTGTTTCACAGATACTTTTCCTATTGCTGCCTTTCACTGGCTTCCTGCTCAGTGCCTTGGATCCAGCATCTTTCATTGAGACTGTGTATACACACGAGCTGAGCCATGGCCCCTCCTCACCTAAGAGTGCTCTACACACAACTCAGTTCTTCTTCAATGTCAGTGAATTGAAACAACCAGGATGTAAAAATAATCAAGACAATGCTGTTGGGATCCTAAACAGAGTCCAATATCAACTTAAGGTGAAGCAAGACTGAGAGTATGACAGCTATGCAAGGCCATAGGACAGATGAGCCCAAGACCCTCTCCCACAGCACTAGCCTACAGGGGTAACCACAGAGGACTGTATACTCTGCTTCCACAACAGAGCTGCCTGGTGGTATTCTACTCCAACCCTACAGAGAAAAGATTCCAGGCTTCCAAACAGCATGGACTACATTAAACTAAGGCAGTCACCTGTACAATAACAGAAACTATACTACTAGAGATCTATTTAGCATGTAAAAAGATCTGATATCCTGGGACATTTGGTTAAAAGAAGGCTTTTCCTCAAAAGATCCTCTTATAAAAGTAGAAGTAATATACATCCCAACAGATGTGTATATCTCAATAAAGCATAGAATACAAAAACAAGACAACCCACCTCCTCTAAATGTCTCTAATTTCCTAGCAACTGACTCCAAAGATTCTCAAGCACATAAAAATCCCAAATAAAGATTTTTGAAAATATCAATAAATTCTAAAAGATACAGAAAGTAACCTAATGAGATAAGGAAGAACAAAACTCAGTATATGATTGAGAAACTAAATAAAAAGTAAAAACAAAAAAATGTGTCATAACTTTATTTTCTGTACGAACAGAATGGCACTCGTGGTGCCGTTTTATTCTGATTGTGAACTGTGTAATGTGCCAGTCTTTTCCTGAAAGTGTTGCATCTGTGGTCATGGGAAACACTTGTCTCCCATTTTGCTTTCTTCCCATTTCCCTGGTTTTAGCATTAGCCTGACACTGGGAAATACTGAAAAGAATCTTAAAAAAAAAAAAAAAATTAACAAGTCAACTTTTAAAGCTCAGTGGAAGCCTCACCTAGAAGACTGCACTGAGAAGAACGGAAAAGTTGAGGTCTAAATGACAAGACTTAGGGATTAAATCATTCAGACATTAATAAACAAAAAGTATCATTATTGACCAAACATGGTCAAAGGACAAAATTTATGTATTTTTGTGGTAAAACAAGGTATAGAGCCACAGGCTAAAGACATAAAATCCATTGAGTGAAAGCATGCCACATAGTTGCCCAAATCCTGGCTAACTTGCAACCAGAGGTACGTGGTTTCTGCTGTTACATAGTCTTGCACATCTGGGGCAAACACCACTTGTTCAAAGCATACCATATAATTCTGTACCTTCTTTTGCTCAGGATTTTTGCATCTATGTTCATGAGAGATGCTTGACTTCCATCTAATTTTCTAGCAGTCTCTTTAGGCTAGAGTAACAGTGGTCTCAGAACAACTTAAAAGTACTCCACCTGTCTCTGTCTTGTAAAAAGCTATTAGTGTTTATACAATTTCTCCCTTAAGAAGTTGTTACAATTCATCAACAAGCTCACCCAGGCCTGGCGCTTTCTCTATGGGGCCTATTAATAATCATTTTGATTTCTTCAGTAGATGGAGTCTGCTCCGATGCCTATTTCTTCTGTGTGTGAAGTCACTAGTTGTGGACAGACCAGTCTTCTTCATGCAGAGTATCTGATTTGTGGGTGTGGAACTGCTTGTAGTGTCCCTTCCTCATCTACCCAGTGTCCTTGAGATCCTAGTGACGTTGTCCCTTCAGTTTATGTAATGAGTCATTTCCACCCCTCCTTTTCTCCTTAGTTAACTCAGCTTTTATTGCTATCTCTGAAAAATCAGCTTTTGCCTTGCTTGGTTGCCTCTGCTGATATACCATTTTCAACTTCATTGACATGTCCTCTACTTTTTTTTATTGAGTATTTATAAAATAAAAGAGCCTGTTGTGTGTCAAATGGGAGCTGTAAGAATGGAGGTTCTGATAGAGACCCCTTGTCGCTTATCATTAATTCTGTCATAAGTAGGCATTTCACAAATTATTTCAAATAGAAAGAAGTACTATGCAACCATAAAGAGAGGATTATGAGAAAGATAACATCCTGATTCCCTCCCGTTTGTGTTATTTACTTTCTCCTGCTCATTTGGGTTGAACTGATCTTTCTTGTCTGGTTCCATAACAGAAAGCTTGGGAAATTGACTTTATTTTTTCCTTTGTAAAGCAGCACTCAATACTATAAATCTCCCCTTAATATACTTTTTTGATATCCTCTAAGATTTAATAGCTGTGTTTTATTATAATTGATTTAATATAATTTAAAAGCCTACCATTTCTTCTTTGACTTGTTTGTATTTAGAAATTTGCTGTTTCTGTCCATCATTGTACTACTGATTTCTAGTCTAATTCCATAGGGATCTGAAAGGAGGCATTTTATAGTCTATGTTATTTTACATGTGTGCAATCTATTTTATCATCCAGACTGTGGTCTGTCTTGGTGGATGCCCCATGTGCTTCCAAGAAAAAAGTAACTTTTGTTTTAGATGGGTTCATCTATACATGTTCAATGTACACAGATATTTTACTATGCTGTCAAATATGACTATACCCTTCCCCATTCTCTGGCTGCTGAATTTGGCTTTTGATAAAGGAGTGTTGAGTGTTTACCTAAAATAGTGGCTCCATCTACTCTTCCTTAGGGTTATAACAGGTTTTGCCACATGGGTTTTGAAGGTCCATACTTATATTCATACAGATCAGAGATATTTGTAAGATTGGGGACAGGATAGATTTTGATCATTTTTATGTCTTGAAAATAAAATGTCCCCAAAGTCTCAGGGTTGTTCCTAAGGAGATAGAGGTTAGCCTGGGAGAGTGGGTATCGAGAGCAGGGTCTTTATCTATGTATCTTCAGCTCTCCTTATCAGCCAAAAGTAAGGCATAGCTTTTGCCACAAAGTCCTGCCATCATGATGACCTCCAAGTATATTGACCAGGCAACAATAAAGTAAACTTTCTTTTAACATCTCTTGCATTTTTTAGGAACAAGTTCCCTAATTTTCTGTCATAAGAACTCTACTACTGAAGGATGCTGACACAGAATCTAGAATGGTGGGTGTTTCACAGTAATTAGTGTGTCCTGTCTGGCCAGCAGATCAGGCACTCACTCATCTGATTCTGAGAATAAGTCAGAGGTAAGTCATCTCTTGCTCCTCGAAGCTTCCATTCCCTCCTTCAGGAGTTTTCATTAGATCTAAATCCCTCTGGTTTGACCAGATTGTGCACAGGTGCACACGGTTCTCATCCATCAGGCTAAAGGCTTCATGAACTTCCTAGATGTGAGAGGCATGTCTGATAAATTTAGGGTTTTATTATTTGTTTGTTTTTCTGTTTGGGGAGTTCTTTGGAGACAGAATCTCACTCTGAAATCCATGCTGGTCTGTATCACACATCTCTTCTGTAATTCCTCTCTCCCTTACTCCCCCATTCCCTCACTTCCTTCCTGTCCTTACCAGTGTGCCTTCTAGTCCTTCTGCCCAGAACAGGTCTCTAGGTCTGGTTTCATGACCCTTTAGTTTAATCAGGGCCATCTGAAACACATTTGAAAGCAGATTTATTGGGTATCTATTATGTGCAGCCTCTGTGTTGTGGATATTTTCCAAAGAAAGTCCCTTAAGAACCTGAACCCGCCTGCACTTACCTAGGTGATTGCCTGCTCCTCACATCCTGGTTGTAACTTCCTTCCTGACTCAGCCTCCACCATGGAAACTGCCTCCTTGGCAGAGTCTCCTAGTTAGAATTGGGAACTTAATTTTGAAAATGACTAAGAGCAAACCAAAGTCAAACTGCTAATGAGGTAATGCAAAACTTTAACATCACTGTTTCTCTGGGTCCTTACTACATCCCCAAAAGTCAGGTTTGAAAGTCAGGCTGCATCCCAAACCTTACACTGATTATATTCATAGCAATTTCTTCTGTTGATCTAACAGGTTATAATGTGATTTGTTTTACTCATTGTCTCATTGTATTACTTGATATGAAAAGTATATTTTCCCTGTCTGAGAGATAAAGGTCAAATTTAGGACAGAACATTTAATTCTAAGTTTATAACTTATGTTTGGTATTTTTCTCTGTTTTATTCTCTCCTCTCCCCCACCCCCATGGCTTTCATTTAAAATCAGTTCTGATGACCAGACCCTAGGTTACCTTTTCTTTCAAGAGTCCTATCTGTTTGTGGAATTGTGAAAAGGAGAATAAACCGTGCTGAAGCTGGCCCTACTCTATAGCCACTCTGCAAGAGCTTCCTGAGCTAAGCCAAAAGAATTCCACAACTACACAGATGCCTCTTGCTAACTGGCCACACTCAGAGAATTCCATTTTACAATACAGGCACCTTAGATTGGAGCTGAAAACATGCAGGCTTTCCCTAGCTCTGGCACAGCTCCAAACGCTTGACAAGTTAGAGCATGGAGCTCTGTCACCGGTGCAGAGCTGCCTCCTCTCCTCTACTGCAGTCTTAGAGGGAAGCCAAAAGGAAGCACTCTGCTTGATGAGCAAGGAGGAGAGAGGAGGAGGACCAGGAGTCATCTCCCACCCTGGAAAGGATGGAAAAGGATGCCTACAGGACTTTTGCTCAATCCCTCTTTCTCAGAAACCTTACTGAACAGCTAAAAACTGGCTTGAACACCATGAGAAGTCACTCGTGTTAGCCTCTGAGCTAGTATGTGTCATCCTAGAATCAGAAGGTAAGGTTTTCTTCTTGACCAGAATCAGAAGTCTCTGAATCAAATGCTTTAAGACAGACCCTCTTCAGGGTTTGGAGGTCTGATTTTTTAAATATTCTTATCAGAATATAGCTACAAAATCTACCCCTTATATTTAAGAAATAATGATAAAAAGATATTGCTATTGTTCAAGTCTAAAACAATGAATACAGAAGTATATACCTTCTCCCCCCAGACCTAGAAAGGAGAAGGTGATGGGGAAAGGAATCACTAATTTGATTTACAAACAAACTTAACGTACCAATGCCTCATTCGTGTGATCACCCACTTGGCACTCATTAATTAACCATGGCTATAGCCAAACTATCTGAACTGGACAAACCTGAGAAGCGTCTTCATCCGTCTCTCTTGTGACATTTTAAAAGCCACTTAGAAAATGCAGTCAGAGAAGCAAACTAGGCCTTCAAGAGATGCAAGAAGAAACCTGCCTAGATAGCCTGAGGAATCTGGTCTGCTAGTGTCACTGTCAACTGTTCGCTTGGGTGTTCTGCTTCTCAGTTTCCCACTTAAATAACTGCAGTCTGGAGCCCCCTTGTTTCTAAGTTGCTGACAAAACTTAAGCTTCCGCCTCTCCAAAGTCCTAAAGTGTCCTCTGAAACCCAGCACTAAGAACCCTGGAAAGCATCATGTAGCTGTGCTCTCTCTCTCTCCCCCTCCCTCCCTCCCTCCCTCCCTCCCTCCCTCCCTCCCTCCCTCCCTCCTCTTCTCCTCCTCCTCTTTCACACACACAAACATACACACTCACATGCACGTGCACACTACCTCCTGCCACCAGACATAGAATTAAAGCTTGGGAGCCATCTCAAGTGTTCAAATGCCCAGATTTAGAAAGATGTCTTTATTTTATGTAAGACTACTGTTCAGTTTATTGTACAGTACTGCAGTGTAGTCATCTCTTTTATAAAGCCCGGGCAATGAGACAGAACAATCTTTAACTGAAGACAAACAGAAGCTTTCTTTTGTTAGGAAGAAGCTGGAAAGAACGCGTTATCAAAACCCTGGTGGGAAGAGTCTAAAAAGTAGGAAGATGACAAAACTGGCCTGTACCTAACACAAGCACTCCGCTCTCCTGGTCCAGGTTCAAGGATTACCCAGCCAGGAGAAAAACAGGTACCCCCACCCCCCACCCCGTGCATTCCCTAGGGCACTCTGTGAAATGTCCACAACCAGTGTAGTGAGTCTTGAGAGCAAACAGATGAAGCCCTCGTCCTTGAGGTGCTCCACCAACGCAGGAGAGCGCTGCCCTCTAGCGACCAAAATGGGAGACGCACTTCAGATTGCGTCTCTCAGGAGCTGCGTGAAGGCAGGAACTGCAAAGATTGAAAAGGGTGGAGGATCCCTTGCAAATGTCTGGGAAAGCCTTGAGACCCTCTCTTTGTTGTAGCCTATTTGGACTAGGAAGATAGGTACACACAATGGGTAAATCTTTGAGAGAGAGAGAGAGAGAGAGAGAGAGAGAGAGAGAGAGAGAGAGAGAGAGAAGATAACTGGTAACAGATCCAAAGGAGAGGTGGTTTAAAACAGCTTTTGAGGCCAGACGGGTTAAATGGTTTCGTTCATTATTCCAGATGATTCTGTCCTAAACACTGTGCCTCCTCTCTCGGGTACTGACATAAAATAGCATGTTACCTCGGCTGCTGTTCTACAAATAGGAGAAAAAAAAAAGATGAGCGCTTGGAGTCTAACTAAGGGTTAGACGATCTAATCTAAGCTTCCTGAGTGGCACCTATCTACAGACCCTGGAAGGGAGGGAGTGGGCTGCTCTAAAAGCCCCAGCCTCACCTTTTGGAGCCAGGCCTCTCCTGGAGGACAAGATGTGCAAGACCTAAGCCACTTGTGTCCAGAACAGCTTTCCTCCTTGTTCCCTCCAAACCACACTCCTGCTTACTGACATCACAACTCCCTGACACCCCTTAATCAACACACACACACACACACACACACACACACACACACACACACACACACACGAAAAAGAGCCCACTCTATACAGCACTCTGGCTACAGCAAGTTCGGAGCCCATGTCCCCCCAGCCCGAAATTGATCCCTCCTGTGGTTCCTAGAGGACACACTCCCCACAACCGTTAGTTTGTTGGTTTGCTTGTGTGCTTGTTTTTGAGGTTGTCCGTTTGAGGGTGTTGTTTTGTTCTGTTTTCTGCACCGGAGTTATTGCTTTTGTAGTATGTCACTGATCTAAAGAAGAAAGTTTAAGATCCCCAGAAAGTTTCAATTATTGATTTCCATAACCACTAACTGAATGCCTACTCTGTCCCTGGATCTATTGGACAGCAAGAAAGTCTGGACAAGGTGGATGAAAAGTTAACGACTTTCGGATAGTTCAGCAGAGGTCATCTCTGAAATATGCCTTCAGAGGATGCAAGGGAAGGGGCAGGTTCACGGAATCCGAGGGTGTCCAAAAAACAGCTCACAAAAACCCAGGTCCGTCTGCCCTTTCAAACATCCCACCCACAGTGCCACCGAAGTGATTCATGAAGGGAAAGCAGTTTCCCCTTCGTGTCCTCCCCAGAGTTCCTAACTGCTCGGTGGGGGAGCCTCCGGCGCCCACTCGCACCCGCCACCCTCGGGGCCGCGTGCTGGGGGGACGTCCCCTCCCGCTAGGCGTCGGCGCGGGTTGGCGTAGGGCCTGCGTCAGCTGCAGCCCGCCGGCGATTGGGGCGCGCGCGCCTCCTTCGGTTTGGGGTTAATTATAAAGTGGCTGTGGCCGCCGCCAGCAAGGCAGGCGCACAGAGCCCCGCTGCCCAGCGACGCTGCCCGGCGCCTCGCAGAGCTCCCCGACGCGGCCGCTTTACACTTGCCTTCTTTCTTTCTCTTGCAGAGTGGCATCTGGTACACGCTCTTCCAGTAACCTGCGCCATCTGGAGCAACGGCAGCGTGAGTGACTTTGCCCCAAGTCGCCCGTGCCTTGGCGACCGTCGCCTGTTCCCTCGGTGCATGCGTTCGTCCAACTTTCTCGGGGTTCCTCATTGCTTTGGGTGTCCGGGTCCTATTCCCCCAAGCGCCTGCTCCCGAGCCGCGAACTTCAGTGTTCGCTCCAGAATCTTGCCCTAAGCAACCGACGCCAGGGAAGACAGGGCGCCCTCGGAAGGACAGGATGTCATCAGGAAAACAGGACTCCCCGTGGGAAGATAGGATACCTCCAGGAAGATAGAATAGTCCCAGGCATCACTAGAACAGCAGGAAACACTAGGGTCCAAGCTCTCATTGAGGCACCCGGGGAGGTTGTTGGGTTGTGGGCGGGGCTCAGGAAAGACTGTCCCTGCTGGTCCTGATCCACGACCACCCACCCGGCAAGGTTCTCTCTAAGAGAACCTTGTCAGAGACAGAACGGGTCCCTACAGGCGCGTTCTTCTCTCCTACAGCCCATGGCGCGGTTCCTGAGGCTTTGCACCTGGCTGCTGGCGCTTGGGTCCTGCCTCCTGGCTACAGTGCAGGCGGAATGCAGCCAGGACTGCGCTAAATGCAGCTACCGCCTGGTTCGCCCAGGCGACATCAATTTCCTGGTGAGTTGAATTTGCGGTGAGGGGCTCCTCGCAGACTTCTAGTGGTCATTTGCGCCGGAAGGTGCGTGGCAGGAGCCTTTGTGGACCAAAGTTACCTGGAGCTTCCAAATGTTGATCCCCAAGCTGTTGTCTCCCAATTTAGGAACCAGTCTCTCTGGGACCCTTAAGGGCTGAGGTATCTATCTCCACATAAACAAATTTTGTTTTGCCCCCGGAGTTTCGGAACCCCAAGATGTGTTCTCTTCATTACCTCGGATAGCACTTCATCTAGGCTGTCAGTAAACCCAACTTTAACACCCAAACCCTTCAAACATCCTTCCTGCAAAGAATGTAATGTTTTTGTTAGTGAGAGTGCCCCCACTACCCCAACTGCCAACCCATTGCTCTTCCTGGGGTCCCTTAGCTTTGAGTCCCTCCTCACTGGAGTAAAAGGACAAGGGGGAGAGGTAGAGAGTTGCCAGAAGAGGCCAGAAAAAGCTCATTAACAGCCCCTTGAGCAAGGGACACAGAATTCCCTTTGCCTTGTCTTGACTGCACTTTTATGTAACAGCTTTGATTTGACTGTGAGAAGGGCTCAGGAGAGATGGTTGATACCCAAAGACGTGGTATCTGTCCAAAGATAGCCTGTCGTTTACAGGAGCTAGAAGAGACAAAATGGCTGTTCTCTTCATGATAGTCCTCGGGCTTTCCAAACACCAGTGGGATTCCATCGAGTCTGAATCTGTACATTTGAAATCCCAAAGGCTTCTTTTATACTCTCTCAATGATCCATTGCCCTGCCTTTAAAATTCCTTGATAGCTCAAAGGAGAGTCAGCTTACTACACTTAAGCCTTTGAGAAAGCTTCACATTTAAAAAAAAAAAAAAATTTGAAATGAAGAAACAAAGGGGTCCCAAAATCCAAGCCAGTATTTCCAGTTAAATGTTTGTTTTCTTCGTTTAAGTGTTTTGATTATATGGTCTACTTCAGTTGATGGAGATTAACTTGGCCAGGAAAGCACTAGGTGTTTACATTGTGAGGGAAAATTGTTCCATTGTAAGTAGGAGCAGAGCTCACACCCGACTTTATGCCACCTCCTATAGTCAGGAGCTTGCAAATAAGAATCAACCTTGGGAATAACAGACTTTATACGCAGGAGATTCATACTATACTGAAGACTGTCTGGCTCCTGATGCACAGCCACTGGTATTTTTATTATTTTATTTTTGAGTAGTCACTTGAGGCATTTTAGCTCTATTCACTCTTTGATGAGCACAGAACTCAACATGTAGCATAAGGTTCTTCACCATCTATGTAATTAATGGTGATTGAATCCTAGAAGAGTTATAATCTGACCTCAAATAATGTCAGATTTACTAAGTTATACGATCTGGGAATTCAAATGTAAGTGATATTTTAACAACACCTAGTCAAGAAAATTTCTCTCAACTGTTCAGTTTACCAAGTGCAAAAATAATGCTCATCTTCCTGTTCCAAGGAGCATGAGCAGAGGTTCTTGTTTAGCAACCAACCCCCAGACAGCAGAGACACTTGCAGTTTCCTTGCTATGTTAAATCTTTGTACTCTGTTCTTATCCTTGATTCAGATGACGAAGGGCACATACAGTATGAACCAATTAGGAAAAAGCCATCAAAAAACATCTTCAGAAGAATTTTGATTGAGTAATTGTAGCATACACTTAATATTACTTTCTCACTGACAGAGATTTAGTTAATGCCCAGATGTTGAACCCACCGAATAGTCTGTAGAGGGACTGCATGATAAGGTTCAGCTCTTGACTTCCGGTCTGCAGAGACATGTGGACTTTGAAACCAGTAACTTGCAATAAGCTACTATAAGAATAAAATTTTTTAAATGTGAAAAAAATAATAATAGCAGTTATGGAATAGTAGCTAGAGGTCATGGGCAAAATGAGGTTACCCAGCCAAAGGTATGTAGTAGCTTGGTTGATTTACCAAGTTCTGCCATGAGGTAGGTAAAGGGTACTGAGATAAGATTGCATGCTGTCTAGACCTTTCCATCTGGTGTGCTCTAGAGTGTAGAATCTGGCATGCAATAAATGTCTCAAAAGCTACATGAATGACATTCATTTTTGGCAACAAGGTCATGAACACACATTTTTAGAGTGGAAATCTTACTGCCACTCAAATATCTTAAGCTTTTAATAATATTTTGAGTCTTCTTTAATCATATATGTTCAAGAAAAAAATGGAATTATTTTAATTGGTTCCTCTTTTAACTTTTTCCTATATATTTATTTCTATTACTCTATATATTCTAATATATATATATATTCCTACATATTTATTTTCTTACACACAAAACTAAAATAACCATTCAAAGTTGGTTAAAACTATTATTCCAAAATATTTTGTTGTGAAAATGAGGTGTGTATTTAATATGAACATATGATTTTTAAGTACCAAGAAAGGGCCTAGTTTTCTATCTAAATCAAGGGACTGTAGCCTGGCATATGTAAGATTATTTCAGGAAGTTGTGATGCCCCCTAAAAGGCTTAGGAGCACCATAGGATTTTGTAATGTTATCTGATATTTGTGTTATTTTTATTGTAAGCAAGCAATTGAATATGTTTTTAAAAAATATAGTCTGAGCAAGGTAATTTAAAATGCATAGCTTAACGCTTACCATAGCTTGAGTGTAATTACTCTATAACGGCTTGAGTTAATTACTGTATAATAAGAAAGTGTGATTACATGCAGCTAATCCCTCCTTTATTAAAGATTATGGCTACTGAAAACAACCTGTTTGTATACCGATGGCTTAATCCTAAGAAAATAATATGAATAATCTGTGCATTTGCATCCAGGTAATTGGCAGGAATTGGTTCAAAATGATGGAATCTGTTTTTATCAGCTAAGAAAAAAGCAAAAGATCAAAGTGTCTCAATTTTTAACCAATCGTTACATAAGGATCCAAATAACTTATAGTGTGTTATAGTGCCTTGAATGGCTTTCTCTTAAAACTTATGTAGAGATTGTAGGCTTTTCCTTTAAAGGTTAAAAGTATTTGAAAGACATGGGAGTAGATGAGGTACTTATTAGTAAATCCCATGCATGTCGTTAATGAAGATCGCCTCTCTAAGATAAGGACATGGAGAGAATGTTTAGGAAATATCCCCAATCAGGTACACAGAGATTTCTCCCTTGGGGCTCACAAACTCTCAGACAAAATTGCATCTTCTATGGGAAACAGTGCAGCGAGATTGTGTTCTGAAAGCAGCCACTTGACTCAGAATTGAGGATGTATCCCTTGTAACACTGACGTGGCACACCATATACAACAAGATCTCTAACAAGACTCTAGTACCCTCTCCCTTCTTTGTTCCAGTGCTCCTGGACCATTGCTAGTTCAGTTTGAGTGAAAGCTATGACAGAGAGGAGCTGGTCTTTTTCTGCGGCAGTGTGTGTACTAAAGCAGAAAATAGTCCACCATTGGTTCAGAAGGGTCTCTTAACCACTCATCCCCTTGACTTTGCAGGCGTGCACACTGGAATGTGAAGGACAGCTGCCTTCTTTCAAAATCTGGGAGACCTGCAAGGATCTCCTGCAGGTGTCCAGGCCCGAGTTCCCTTGGGATAACATCGACATGTACAAAGACAGCAGCAAACAGGATGAGAGCCACTTGCTAGCCAAGAAGTACGGAGGCTTCATGAAACGGTACGGAGGCTTCATGAAGAAGATGGACGAGCTATATCCCATGGAGCCAGAAGAAGAAGCGAACGGAGGAGAGATCCTTGCCAAGAGGTATGGCGGCTTCATGAAGAAGGATGCAGATGAGGGAGACACCTTGGCCAACTCCTCCGATCTGCTGAAAGAGCTACTGGGAACGGGAGACAACCGTGCGAAAGACAGCCACCAACAAGAGAGCACCAACAATGACGAAGACATGAGCAAGAGGTATGGGGGCTTCATGAGAAGCCTCAAAAGAAGCCCCCAACTGGAAGATGAAGCAAAAGAGCTGCAGAAGCGCTACGGGGGCTTCATGAGAAGGGTGGGACGCCCCGAGTGGTGGATGGACTACCAGAAGAGGTATGGGGGCTTCCTGAAGCGCTTTGCTGAGTCTCTGCCCTCCGATGAAGAAGGCGAAAATTACTCGAAAGAAGTTCCTGAGATAGAGAAAAGATACGGGGGCTTTATGCGGTTCTGAAGCCCTTTTCCAGCAGTGACCCCGACCCCCACTAGCCTGCTCCATCCCCCATGAGCAACTGCCTTGTCAATGATGTTTCTTGTCACATGCTGCTTTGTGCTGTACAGTTGCCCCCGTGGTCTAGATAACTACACTGCCTGAAAGCTGTGATTTTAGGGTCTGTGTTCTTTTGAGTCTTGAAGCTCAGTATTGGTCTCTTATGGCTATGTTGTTATCAATAGTTTGTTACCTCATCTCTCCTGACGAAACATCAATAAATGCTTATTTGTATATAAATATAATAAACCCGTGACCCCAACTGCACAATGATATTGTAAGAACTGGCTGTCATTTGTCTGTGGGTAAATGCTAGATTAAGAGACAGTGCTGTCATCTGCTATGACAGAGTCATCACTGACTTTTTTCAGGCTACAAAATATTATTTTTATTTAACTCTTTATTAGTATGTGAACTCTTAAATAAGTAAGTGCAATGGAACGAAATTGGATGAAAAGACAATTTAACCACGTTTTATTCCTACAGAATGGGAGGCCCAGGGCGGCTGAGTACTTAGTTTACATTTGCTCAGGAGTTGAACCAGGGGTGGGATTAAAGCCCTAAACTTCTTGTTCCCAGTCAATGTCCTTTATACCCGACTTTCTCCTCTCCATCCAGCAGTCCAGCAAGAACAGGAAGAATTTGGTAACATCTTGTTCATCATCGCATGCCCCTTGCAGATTCTCTAATAGCTAGTGAGCGAGTGAGTGAGGTGTATCAATGAATTCATCTGGCAAACAGACAATCCAGAAGGCTCTGTGGCCATTTTGTTATGTGAATTCTCAAAACACAAAGGGGCTGATAAATATTTCACATTAACAAAGGCTTTGGGAAGCATTCGGATGTCAAAAATGTAACAATTTTTTCACATTTCTAGTTGAAATTACAGGTAGCATTGCCCATCCACTCACTTACCCAGAATCCTCATCAATTACCCTTATCCTGTGTCCTTTAGAAAATCAGGTCACATTTCAACGCCATAGAGGCTGCGCAGTCCCCTGGGGTTCCCACAAGCATCCCTGTTCCAGCCTATGTGGTCCCCCTGACAAGGGACCCAGGCTACTGAGCCTGGGAACCCATCCCAAAAGCCCAGCCCTACGGAGACTTGGGAACCTCTTCTCCTATTAGCTCAGGGTGTCACAGGTCTCTGGCCTTAAGAATCATTGCCCCCACAGATCCTTCTGATCAAGATCCTAACTTTTTTCTTCTAGGAAGAAGCCTTAGAACTCCACATTTTGAGTGAGAGGCAAGCAATAGGAATGAAATACACAAGGAAGCCAGTGGGAAATGACTGCTGGCCATGGAGATCGGAATCGCAATCCAAGGCTGGGCTGGGGATGTTGCAGGTGTACAGCATCTTTTCAGTTAGGGACTGTTGCCTCCGTTGGAAAAGCCATTGCCACACTGGCATGTGTTTCCAACAGGATGTTAAATTTAGGTCTTTAAAATAATGTCTTTATTTATGATTGGCGATTGGTTCTGTTTAAAACAGTGCAAGCACTGCATGTGTTGCCACACACCTGTAATCCTAGCCCTCGGGAGAATGAGACAGGAACACACAAGTTTATTGGCCAGTTAGGCCAGATTCCAGGACAGTCTGATATAACAGCAACAAGACAAGGCGTGAAGCATAAACAAAAGCATCAAGTCAAACGCCAGAAACACAGCTTTACATTCAAAAGATGTGAAGTTAATATTTTGAAAGGAAAAAAAAAGGTCAGGTAAACCTCTCCACTGGAGGAAAGCACCTGAGTCCTTGGAAGCAAGAATCCAACCTTTACTATCAGAAAGGGAGAGGGCCCTGCTTTCTGCCATCCTCACAGTACATTATCCAGAATACAATAGGCATGTGTGCTTGCATTACCATCTAAGAACACAGAACAGGGCGTGGTTGGACAGGTTGTTTTGCAGCCAAGCACATGCAGGAAGCCTTTCTTTCCTACTTGGGGGTACTACACAAACGGGGCCAAAATGTTATTACTAGACAGTAATAGACAGCTGTCTGCCACAGCCTCTCATCACTTGTCTCCTGTGTCAAGCTCCACACAGTGTCCGTGATGTCTCACACACTGCTACAGAAGCAGGAACTCAAACGGTGCTCGGAAAGCTGCTCAGGAGATGAACTAACAGAGCAGAGGGTCTGAGAATTAGGAAGTCAGCAAAGGTGGATGAGAGGGAATGGCTTTTCCCTTTTACATCTAGATTACAGGGCGCTGAGCCCAGGTGAACTCTCCCCTGGTGCACCATCACCAGCCCAGGACTGATGATTCCAGGGTTCTTTTTAGGCTTCTCTCAGTTTCCAATATCCCGTTATTGCCCAGCCTCCGACCTGCAGTTTCATCACTAGAATTTTTGCTTTAACTCTAAAAGGCCTGGATATTTTCAAGACCATTCTGTTTAAATTCTGAGAGGCTGCTATCTAAGGTCACCTGAACACCTTGTCTGTACAGACTTCTGGGCTCTGGCTGTAGCCCTCAATGTGTGTTAAGCAATAAGCACGAGGACTCCAGGGATTTAATATGAACAGAAGCCTTGGCTGCCTTAAGGGTGCTGAGAGAAGAGCAGGCGAAGATGAATGAAGATCACATCACCTGCAGAGGGCGCTGCTGCTCCATTCTGATCTTTTCTGGTCTGTTCTTTGCTCATTCCTACTCACCTGCAGTTCCATACCCGACAGGGCAGCCTGGTCTTAGCATTCCTTGTGAGGGTTAATGCGTGTGAGCTCTGAGACCAACTGGCCCGTGTGGAAATCCAGACAGCTATAGGATTGAAGCTCTCCCTGCCTAACTTCCTCCCTTGCCCTGGTCAGAGTAAACAAAACCCTTAGGCCAGAGAGCCAGCACGCTGTCAGACTGACTGTTGTTTCTCAGCCTTCTATTTCTTCAGGCAAATCACTGACTTTCCACCAGCTGCTCTCATCAGCTGAGTTTTTCAGGGGTGTAATGTGTCTGAGCTCAGACGTTGGCTCTTTTGTGAAGGTTGTGTCCTACAAGAGAGCAGCTGCTTTCCGATACCTCTTGATCGTTTTTCTCCTGGTTCACCACACCGGTGGCTAACCCATGTAGTCAGTTACTCAATGTTGCCATACATCTGTCTAAACCACAGAAGGAGCAGCATCAAGAGTGAACCTCAGCATAAACTGGACTCTGGGTGATTATGTGCTGTTGTTAGCTTCTTGACTTTGAAAAGCAGGTCATATAGATGTCAGAGAGAGTGAGGATGACATGCAGGGGCAGGTAATTCAAAAGAAATGTCTGTGCTTTCCACTACACTTTGGTATATACCTAAAATGGCTTCTTTAAAAAGAGCGTTTGTTTTATCCAAAAACAAATAGCAGAAAGAGTCTGGGCCTTATGACTATATGGGCTTAGAGAAGATGGGAGATGGCCCTGTGCTTCCAGCATTTGTGCTCACCATTTCTTTCCTGAAATTTCTACTGCACTCACAGAAAACAATTTACTCATGCGTTGACCAAATGAATGAAGCCTACTGCACAGTTCTCTGGTGACAGACAGTTCCAGGACCAAAAAAAAAAAAATGAGGGTGGGTAAACTGATGCACCAACAAGAAAGGCTTGGCAGTGGTTCACATGCTGGCCCAGCATTCGTGGTCTCTGGACAGGCAATGCATCATTGGTGGAACCACGTAGGGAGAAAACCTTATCAGTCAAGAAGCAGAGGGAACGAGACTGGAGTCCTCCAATCCACACTGACAACTTGACTCCAATGTGCGGAACTCCTAAGGAACCTACCCTCTCCCAGTACAGTCATTAACATGCAAACCATCAAGAGACTCAATATCCAAATTAAGTCACACACCCACTACCCAGGAAGTAAGTTATACAAAAACAGCCAATACTCCAAACCCTTCTCAAGGCCCCTTGAGAACGAGCTCCTCTATTTTACACTTCACATGAATCTACCAGTGACCCAGCTTGTACTGATGAGGTTCATTCATGAACCTGCACAGAACTATGATTTACTATCCTATTGTTAATGTTCATTTGTATGACACTTACTGAGTTCCACTTCCGTGCTGAGTTTACACGTGACTGTCTCAAAGTGTGACCACTATAAATAGTACTTCCATAAATATATTTGCCCATACATATTTTTACATATTTCATTCTTCGGTATATAAAACAGCAGATTTTCCTGATCATATTCAAATGCTGATCATAGTATCAAGGATATTTTTTAATTATAGGCTCCTACCTGAGCTGGTACAGCACGTGGTAGTTTGCTGTTAGCCTCTCATCATCTCAGCCATTCTGTTTGAATTTACACTTTCCCAAATACAGGTGAAGTAGTTATTTTATATACCAACCATTTGTATATTCACTTATTCTGATATTCAAATACATTTTCTGGATACATATCTGACTTATTGTCTGCTTATTTATTAATTTATGTATTTGTAGCCTAGAACTTGCTATGTAGACCAGGCTGCCCTCAAACACAGAGAAGTCCACCTGCCTCTGTTTCTAGAGTGCTGAAATTAAGGGTGTGCCCTCCTTTGCCTGGTCCAAATTTTTGGATTGTTTGTTTGTTTGTAAAGCAACCCCTGCAATCATTTTTACTCTCTCAAATGCATCCATCGCCATGATTGTGGAGTGCAAGGCATTTGTTGACTCAATGCCCTCTCTGGCTGCTCTTCCCAATGTCATCTGTTTTCAACATCTGAGTGGGGTGTTGGTATTGCACAGTCCTCTCCTTTTGTCTCCATGGGCTGGGGAGACCTGAGAAGATCCTCCCAGGACACACCTAGCAAGCAGAGGGAGCATAGGCCTTCCTGATGCTTGAAGGCTGAGTCACTTTAAAGAACAAATTCCTGGGCCTGAAGTGGAGCACCCACCATTTCTTCATCCTTAGGCGCCAGCCTGTCTCCTCACCCTGCAGGGTGCAGATTCTCATTTGGCTTTTCCCTGATGCAGTCCTGAAGGGAACTTGAAGACTGCCCTCATTTCCAGAACAAACTAGTCAGCAATTAGAAGGGGGTTCATACAGAAACTCAAAGAGCCTATGTTTCCCGAAGTGAAAGTTGGATCTTCCAAGGATGAAGAAGCCCAAAGAGCTATGGATCCACTGGGTGCAGAACAAGTCTAACATGAGGAAGGCCTGGGGCTCCCTAAGAGGACAGTCCAGAGGAAGACCTCCAGTTTGAAATCCACAGTGAGGCAGAAGGAGCCAGTGCCTTTGCTAAGGAGTCTTCTGCAGGGGAGTAGGAGAAGTTGGTGTTGATGACAGAAAATGTTTCCAGTTTTCCCGCCTTTTACTACCCAAATTGTTCATCAGTTAACTATGAGGTAAATGATGTAAGCAGGAGATGGACGTGAAAATGAGGGCCACTGGAGACTGATTGTTTCCAGCCTACTTCTGCATGGCAGAGTGAGGCGACAGCAGATACAGCTGCTGCAGAAAGCTGACTACAGCTTGCTCTTCTGAGGACCTACAGTGTAGATAGATATTAAAAGTAACACTTATAAGTGGATATTAGCCATAAAGTACAAGATAGCCGTGTCTCAATCAACAGACCCAAAGAATCTAAAGACCAAGGACAGCCAAAAGGAGAATGCTTGAATATAACTAAGAAGAGGAAATAAAATAGATACTAGAGCTAGATGGAAAGAGCAACCGGATGGGAGAGGGATGCGGAGGGGAAGGGGAGTCAGGTGTAGGGAGAGTTGGGGATGGGGGTGGAGGTGGACAAGAGAGTGAAGGGAAATAGATGTGTGTGTGGGAGGGGGGTGCATCTCTAGGATATGCCAGAGACCTGAGATGGGAGAAGTTCCAGGGAGTCTATGGAAGTGACTATAGCTGAGACTCCTAACACTGGGGGATATGGAGCCTGAAGTGGCCACCTCCTGTAGTCAGGCAGGATTCCCAGTGGAGGGATTAGGAAATCAACTCACCCACAGAACCTTCAATCCAAAATTTGTCCTACCTACAAAAAGTGCAGGGACAAAGATGGAGCAGAGACTGAGGGAATGGCCAACTAATGACTGGCCCAATTTGAGACCCATCTCATGGTCAAAAACCAATCCTTGACACTATTAATGGTACTCCCTTATGTTTGTAGACAGGAGCCTAGCAAAACTGTTCTCTGAGAGGCTCCACCCAGCAGCTGACCAAAACAAATGCAGAAACCCACAGCCAAACATTGGATGGAGCTCTAGGAGTCTTGTGCAAGAGTTGGGGGAAAGACTGAGAGACCCAAAGGGGAATAGGAACTCCACAAGACCAGCAGAGTCTACTAACCTGGACCCTTCAGGGCTCCCAGAGACTGAACCACCAACAAAACAGCATACTAGGACTCCGCACATTTGTAGCAGATGTGCAGCTTAGTCTTCATGTGGGTCTCCCAACTAGAGCACAGGTTGTCCCTGAATCTGTTGCCTGCCTGTGGATCCTGCTCCCTAAACTGGAATGCCATGTCTGGCCTTATTGCTAAAGATTACACCTAGCCCTTGCAGAGATTTGACGTGCCCTAGTAGGGTGGTGCTCAGAGGGGCCTCTCCTTTCTCAGAGGAGAAGGAAGGAGGAACCATGTGAGGGGGAAACAGGGAGGTGGGGAGCTATGATAAGGATGTAATTAATTAATAAATTACGGGAGAAAAATTAACACTCCTGGGGCTGAAGAGACAACTGGAGACACTGGCTGCTCTCCCAGAGGGCCCCAGTTCTATTCCCAGAACCCATAAGGAAGCTGATAACTGTAACTCCAGTTCCAATCCAATGCCCTTTACTAGTCTTGTCAGGAATGTGGTGTATACAGGGAAAACACACACACATAAAATTCTAAGGAAAGTAACACTCCTCTTGCATCTCCTCTACCTTCCACAGCAGCACCTGCTCTAACAGTTCAGCATTTAAATGTATTTAATTAAGTAAATAAAATAGCCGGGCGGTGGTAGCGCACACCTTTAATCCCAGCACTTGGGAGGCAGAGGCAGGCGGATTTCTGAGTTCAAGGCCAGCCTGGTCTACAGAGTGAGTTCCAGGACAGCCAGGACTACACAGAGAAACCCTGTCTCAAAAAAACAAAATAAAACAAAACAAAAAAAGTAAATAAAGTACACATAATGTGTATGGACATGTACAGTCTTATTTTGTTTTTAATATGAATAGAGTAATGATCCACATATTGTCCTGTTACCTTCTCATTTAGTAGACTGGCAATAGTTCTACTTCAACAGACTGACCTGATGCTAATCATTGCATCAACGTTGTATAGCATGTATTACTCCTTTCAACAACTTTGTCAATAAATAACTTTCCACATTAATACTATAAAAAGTATTTCAGTAAATATTCTTATGTATAACTATTTTTTCCAACATTTGACATATGACATGAGGTAATTTACATACTTCGTGTTCAAGAACCATATAATTAAGCAATAAGAAAAAACTCACAAAAGAATCTCATTTTTTTCTTTCTGATATTTAAAATAGTTTTTCATTCAATATATTCTGATTATAGTTTCTCTTCCCCCACTGCCTTTGAGAGCCCCCTACCTTCCCTCCCATAGGAATCTACACCCTTTCTGTCTTTCATTAGAAAAGAAACAGGAATCTCATAATGATTTAAGTTTATGTTTTGTACTGGATCGAATTCATAGCTGTCCTTAGCTACCTGTGGGTTGGACACACCTGTGATCTCTCTGTGTGTATGTGTGTGAGAGTGTGTATGTGTTAGTCATGACAAAATTCTATAGGATTAACTCCTGAAAGTAGAATTGCTAAACCAAAAGATATGTATATATTTAATATTTATTATGTTTAAAATACTTAAATTATCACCACATATTTGTACAAGTTCTGCTCTGATCCACATTCCTGGCTGTGGTTCTGTCCTCATAATTCTCACAGGGTCAAGTAATGCTAATCAAGGATTTGAGTGAGGGGAAATTTTATACAATTTGGTCAGAATTTAAAACCATGAAGTCAAAGCATTTCATTTTCCATGAATCAAGCACTGTAAACTGACTGTGCTAGCAGAGCCATTCCTGACTTAGCTTCTGGGGAGTGACCTTGTAGCATCCATGTGCCCACCTCCCCTCTGGGCACTCTCTAGTATAGTTAATCACAACTCCCGAAGGACAAGTCCTTTACTTGTTAATTTTATTATTTTGTCTCTCTGTAATAGTGTTGCTTCATGTTGTGCTCATTTTTTCAAAGCATAAGATTAACTCACCAGTTTGTGCAAAGAGATGCTACTTGCTATGGGTGTTCAACAAGTATCATTAACAATCGATGTCACCACCCAGATTCATAGCAAAGATGTGTGAACTCTTTTATACACAGAAAGACTGAAGTATGAGTGATAAGTTGCAGTATACAAGCATGAGGAGTGTCTGGTAAAACCACTTCCTTCACTTCTTACTAACTGAGGTCAGTTAGTAAGTCTCTCTCATTTTTAGAAGAGGATAAAGGATGCCAAGGCTGCTTATGAGAACTTATCAGTACTGGGCATCTGGAAGGTAGGAGCAGCAAGTGCAGAGAAAGACCCAGGGTTAGCCAGGCATCTGCACCCTCCTACCAATGGGATTCATGGACTGTGGGATGGCTACAACTGAGACCCCCCAAGTTAAAACATTATAAGGTAGATATTGTGTGATTTTTTTCCTTTCTGAATGATTTATTTTACACACTTCTAGCTAGTTTACTTTTTTAAGATATTTTCTTTATTTACATTTCAAATGTAATCCGCTTTCCTAGTTTCCCCTCCAAAAACCCCCTATTCCCTACCCCCACCCCTGCTCACCAACCTACCCACTCTTACTTCCTGGCCCTGGCATTCCCCTATACTGGGGCATAGAACCTTCACAGAATGAAAGGCCTCTCCTTCCATTGATGACTGACTAGGCCATCCTCTGCTACATATGCAGCTAGAGTCATGAGTCCCAATGTGTTTTCTTTGATTGGTGGTCTAGTCCCTGGGAGCTCTAGGGGTTAGTTCATATTGTTGTTCCTCCTATGGGGCTACAAACCCCTTCAGTTCCTTGGGTGCTTTCTCTAGATCCTTCATTGGGGACCCTGTGCTCAGTCCAATGGATGGCTGTAATGATCCACTTCTGTATTAGTGAAGCACTGGCAGAGTCTCTCAGGCAACAGCTGTATCAGGCTCCTGACAAGCTCTTGTTGGCATCCACAATAATGTCTGGGTTTGGTGGTTGTATATGGGATGAATCCTCAGGTGGGGCAGTCTCTGGATGGTCATTCCTTCAGTCTCTGCTCCAAACATAGTCTCTATAACTCCTTCCATGAAGGAGTATTAAGTAATTTGTTCCCCCTTTGAAGAAGGATTAAAGTATCCACACTTTGATCTTCCTTGTTCTTGAGTTTCATGTGTTTTGCAAATTGTATCCTGGGTATTCTTAGTTTCTGGGCTAATATTCACTTATTAGTGAGTGCATATCATGTGTGTTCTTTTGTGAATGTGTTACCTCACTCAGGAATATATCCTCCATCCATTTGCCTAAGAATTTCATAAATTCGTTGTTTTTAATAGCTGTGTAGTACTCAGTGGCCTTGATCTACACAAAGGGTAAACAGGCTGAGAAAGAAATTAAGGAAAAAACACCCTTCACAATAGTCACAAATAATATAACATACCTTGGTGTGACTCTAACTAAGCAAGTAAAAGATCTGTATTATAAGAACTTCAAGTCTTCTGAAGAAAGAATTTGAAGAAGATCTCAGAAGACGGAAAGAACTTCCATGCTCACAGATTGGTAAGATTAATATAGTAAAAATGGCCATCTTGCCAAAAGCAATCTATAGATTCAATGCAATCCCCACCAAAATTTCAACTCAATTCTTCACCAAGTTAGAAAGGGTAATTTTCAAATTCATCTACAATAACAAAAACCCTAGGATGAGAAAAACGATTCTCAACAATAAAAGAACTTTTGGTGGAATCATCATCTCCGACCTCAAGCTGTACTAAAGAGCAATTGTGATTAAAAACTGCATGGTACTGGTATAGTGACAGACAAGTAGATCAATGGAATAGAATTGAAGATCCAGAAATGAATCCACACACTTATAGTCACTTGATCTTTGACAAAGGAGCTAAAACCATCCAGTGGAAAAAAGACAGCATTTTCAACAAATGGTGCTGACTCAACTGGTGGTTATCTTGTAGAAGAATGTGAATCAATCCATTCTTATCTCCTTGTACAAAGCTCAAGTCCAACTGGATCAAGAACCTCCACATAAAAGCAGAGGAGAAAGTGAGGAAGAGCTTTGAAGATATAGGCACAGGGGAAAAATTCCTAAACAGAACACCAATGACTTGTGTTGTAAGATCAAGAATTGACAAATGGGACATAAAATTGCAAAGCTTCTGTAAGGCAAAGGACATTGTCAATAAGACAAAAAGACAACCAACAGATTGAAAAAAGATATTTACTAATCCTAAATCTGATAGAGGGCTAATTGTGGGGAGCGGGTGTGGCGGCAGTCCCAAAGGCGCCAGGGACTGCAGCTAAGTCATATGACTTGCACCTGACTTCCTCATATAAGACACAAACATCTTGAGTGCTGCTCAGGTGTACCAGGATACAGGTGAATCCAATTTGGTGGAGATTTGCCCCTGCTGCCCTGATTAGCTGAAGCTGCGTGCCTGGTGAGGTGGCGTGGCCTGCTGTGCATGGATGGGAACTGAGAGTATAAGAGTGAGAGGCCCAGGGTTCAAGGGAGATATAAACAAGGGAGAGATATAAACAAGGGAGATATATGGAGAAAGAAGAAACAGGACTGAATAAACGTGTGCAGAAGGATCCTGTAGCAGCGTCGTTCTTCCTGGCCTGTTGAGCGCGCACAACAGTTGGTGCCGAAACCCGGGAAAAGAAACATCTTCAGGCAAGAGTGAAGACCCCCTGCTACATGGAGGATTCAGAACTACATCACGGGGAAGGAGTGGTTAATAAAGTGTTCCCGTAAAACAGACTGTTGAGAAGGATCCGGCATGGATTCAGAACTCTTCAGCTGGGGAACGGTACTGATAAAGAGAAAGAAGAAAGATGAGGACTGAATAAACTGCTGTTAGAAGGACTGGTGGTCGCGTCGTTCTTGCTGGTCGAGAGCGGGCGCGACAATTGGTGGCCCGTACGGGGAACCGACTCCCCCACCGAGTTCAGAACTTTCAGCAGTCAGTGGTTGCCGGCAGGGTAAGTTCATGGTGAGTGAAACTTGCGACCCCAGGAGTTTGGGAAGGACCTCAGATAAAATAGAGGTGAGCATAAAGTTGCCAAGAAGTAGGCACAAAGTAACCCAGGAGTTTGGGAAGGACCTCGGATAAAATAGAGGCGAATATAAAGTTGCCAGGAAGCAGGCTTTGGGACAAGTTAAGGTTCCTGGCTTTGGGACAAGTTAAGGTTCCTGGTTTTGGGACAAGTTAAGGAACTATGATAACCTCAGTGTAGTGATCAATAGATCCTCGCTGTGTAGTTATGCTTTTTTCTCCCATTGACCCTTTGTGGGTAGGTCTGATAGTTTTGGTCTTGTTTGTTCTGATATATGGACTCTGTTACTGTTTGAATCAAGAGGCAGTCAAGACAGGTCAGAAAATCCTTACAGAGCAACAAGAAAGTATGTCGGAGGAAGAGAAGGGCTTAAAAAGAAAAAGGAAAAAGAAAGGAGACACAGTGTTATCAGGTGGTCAGAAAGGACGAAACAAAAGAGCTGAGGCGGAGGAGGAAGGCGAATTAGCTTCTGCGCCTTCTCCCTATGCCTCCTCAGCAGCCACCTGTAGGTGGACCTTCTGTCTGGAGGTCTGGAAAGAGGATAGATTCTCCTTGCTGGGATGTCCTATTTTCACTGATCAAGCTGAATTTGCATGGGATAGAGATATGCTGCTTGATCAAGGTCGATTTGCACAACAACAAACAGGATATCCACTGCAGGTGTTTGAGCAGGTGAATCAGATTGCCATAAGGGCTTGGAAATCATTGCCCAACAGAGGGGAAGCTAATGAAAACTTGACTCTCGTATTGACTCCCCAGATGGACACACAGGTGATTGAGGTTATGGTCTCATCACCACGAGGTATTGTGTCCATCCCCCCTGGGGATCGAGTAGATCAGGTGTTGACGTGGGCGAGAGGGTCTGTTTGTGTGTTTCCACAGGACCAGACAGAACCTCTTTGGGTGCAGGAGAGATTGGTGAGACGCTACAAGAATGAGGCTCCTGATCCAGTTGCCCCCGTGGATGTGGTGGATGATCCCACAAGCACAAAGGATGGAGCCGAGATGGGAGATCCTTTCGGTATTCCAGAAGCCGATACCAGCTCGACATGATATTCTTTCCACGCTTTTTGATCCCTGAATTCCCCTTAAAGATATAGCCCCTCTGGCCATCTATCCCTTGCTTCAGGGAAGATGAGTGGGGATGAGAGCCCTGGGATGTATGCTTGTAATAGTTGTGTGTGTGTGTTTTTTGTGTTTGGCACATGTGTTAGGTGCAGAGTGTGCGGCCCGCACTTTTGCCATGGTAGCGTAGGCTTTTGCTGCAGTGGAGGCGGGACAATCTCCTCAGATTCGGTTTGCCGCTCTAAAAGAAATTATGCTGCGTTATGCCGTGGGGTGCGAGGCTAAGCACTGCACAGAGGATAGCTTGCTGTTGGCATCCTGTGGAAGGCATGTCTGATTGCATGAAGGTTCAGTGTCCTAGTTCCCTTCCCCCAGGAAAAACGACACGGGAGCTGGCCAAGACCTCTCTGGGTGATGAGCCTAAGGGATGGTTTTGTGTAGGGCCCCTATGCTTGCACACTGGGGATCAGACCTCTACCTTCACCCATGAGGCTTGCTTGCAGCAATTAAGATCTGGCCATAGGTTAATCAACATCCTGGCCTTTTGATGCACCTGCCACAAGCAAAACACAATCTCCCCAGGTGTGGCTTGGCATGATTGAGAGGTAGTCAGTGATAAGACTCCCTGGGCATGTCACCAACCTAAGACAGGGATCAAACCAATGCTGTTTGTCACCCAAGGACGGGTAAGGGGCATGGCTGCGGGGGGCTATCTACAGACATTCTCTCTGCCAAAAAAGAAAAAAGGGGGAATTGTGGGGAGCGGGTGTGGCGGCAGTCCCAAAGGCGCCAGGGACTGCAGCTAAGTCATATGACTTGCACCTGACTTCCTCATATAAGACACAAACATCTTGAGTGCTGCTCAGGTGTACCAGGATACAGGTGAATCCAATTTGGTGGAGATTTGCCCCTGCTGCCCTGATTAGCTGAAGCTGCGTGCCTGGTGAGGTGGCGTGGCCTGCTGTGCATGGATGGGAACTGAGAGTATAAGAGTGAGAGGCCCAGGGTTCAAGGGAGATATAAACAAGGGAGAGATATAAACAAGGGAGATATATGGAGAAAGAAGAAACAGGACTGAATAAACGTGTGCAGAAGGATCCTGTAGCAGCGTCGTTCTTCCTGGCCTGTTGAGCGCGCACAACAGTTGGTGCCGAAACCCGGGAAAAGAAACATCTTCAGGCAAGAGTGAAGACCCCCTGCTACATGGAGGATTCAGAACTGCATCACGGGGAAGGAGTGGTTAATAAAGTGTTCCCGTAAAACAGACTGTTGAGAAGGATCCGGCATGGATTCAGAACTCTTCAGCTGGGGAACGGTACTGATAAAGAGAAAGAAGAAAGATGAGGACTGAATAAACTGCTGTTAGAAGGACTGGTGGTCGCGTCGTTCTTGCTGGTCGAGAGCGGGCGCGACAGCTAATATCTAATATATACAAAGAACTCAAGAAGTTAAAGTCCAGAGAAATAACCCTATTAAAAAATGGGGTACAGAGCTAAACAAAGCATTCTCAACTGAGGAATACCAAATGGCTGAGAAGCACCTTAAAAATGTTCAGCATCCTTAGTCATCAGGGAAATGCAAATCAAAACAAGCCTGAGATTCTACCTCACACTAATCAGAATGGCTAAGATCAAAAACTCAGGTGACAGAAGATGCTGGTGAGGATGTGGAGAAAGAGGAACATTCTTTTATTGCTGGTGGGATTGCAAGCTGGTACAACCACTCTGGAAGTCAGTCTGGAGGTTCCTCAGAAAACTGGACATAGACCTGAGGACCCAGTTATACCACTCCTGGACATATACCCATAAGATGCTCCAACATATAATAAGGACACATACTCCACAATGTTCATAGCAGCCTTATTTATAGCAGCCAGAAGCTGGAAAGAACCCAGATGTCCCTCAACAGAGGAATAGATACAGAAAATGTGGTACATTTACACAATGGAGTGTGATTTTTTTTAAACTGCATTTTGTTGCTGTCTGGTGTGACCTCTGTAGGTGACAATGTTGTGCTACAATGTAGGACAGTTGGACTTGACTATAGGCCAAACCATAGTTCTTGGCCTAGACTTACAATAGTATCAGCAGCATGGTGAAATACTGAAGTGCTTAAGAGCAAATACTCAGACATAGGCAAAAGGTGGCAATGGCTTGAGTCCTGAGCAGGACAAATACAAAACAATATGGAACTGATTTTCAGTATCTCTGAAGGTGCAAAGACAGGAATGTCTTTTGTTTAGAAGGAAAATGAGAAATTATGAAACATTCATATCAACCTCTTAGAGCATAACAAATGGCATGTGTGCATACTTAATGTGTGATTCCAATTTCATGTCCTCTGCCCTGTCACCAAGATCCTGGCATGTGCTTTAATCCTTCATTGGGAGACATACAGAAAATTATGCAGGACAATGTGTGGCCAAACTCCACAGCTTATCTTCCAGCACAGCACTCCCTCCAGTACCAGAGGAGATTTTTTTAAATAAATAATTTATTTATCAAACATGAAAAGAAGTTTTAGCAATAAATGATGTACATAGACATTAAAGGACCTGATTAAACAAGATTTTATCTATCATTGTGCCAGTTGGTGAGTGCAGAGGGTAAAGGACCAGTTTGTGGATTCTGTTCCCTCCACGGATTTAATGCGGGTCATCAGGCTAGTGTAGCATATGATTTTACCCACTGGACCAACCTACCATTCCCTAAACAGGACAATTTTTACCTAGTTGTAGTTATTCTATTCATTCATAGCAAGTTGATGATAAAGCAATTAACAAGAAAGAGAAAAGTTATCTTGATGCTATCATGATGTTACAGTAAATACAAAATGAAGGCAAGACAGGTTCCCATAAACCAGTAAGTGCATAAACAAAATGCATCATGTCCAAAAGTACAAAATCATTCATCAATAAGAAAAGGGAATGCCAACAGATGTTGCAGAAGGAATGAACAACAAACTTGCTGTACTGCATAGAAATGTGGCACAAAAGCCATAGGATGTATGGCTACATTTCTATAAAATATCCACTTTATTCCTTATTGCTCAATAAATCACCTGTTACCTAAAACGCCAAGAATACCAAGGGCAGGTTAGTGTTTGCTGAAGTCACTAGACCGGCCAGGTAGAGCATGATCACATGGTACTGATACAATTGTGGGGGTTGATCATTGTTTCTCCAATCTCCTACTACTGGAGATAGCGACACAAGTTTGAGAATATACTATGAATACTAAGTACACAATTTAAAACAATGAATGGCATTGTATGCCAACAATGTCTTAAAGCATTGGTTTAAAAAACTAGCTGCTGAAAATTATCTGGTACTGAAGACAGAATTTAATTCAAAGGTAACAAACATAAAGAGGTTACCAGCTGCTTACATGAGTAAGTCCACATCTGACCTTACACCTTCAATAACCAGAAAATCTCCAACCTGTCAGGTCTACAAGATAAGCTGTGTAGTCAGAGATAGAGGCTATGTAGACTGCAAGATCTTCACCACACATGGCATGGGATAGAAGACTTCAGAAACTGCCTCTTAAGGGCAGGGGGCAAGTGAGGAATGGGTGAGAATTCAAAGAAAATCTTACATCTACACAAACTAGCACTTAACAGCCTGGAATGGAGACAGTTTATGCAATATAAATATTAAGAAGATAAACCTTTTTGTAATTAATACTTCAGAAGCCCATGACTGGAGAAGAAGAAGGGTAAGAGGAGAGAAAGCTCTTTCCAAAAACAGGAAAACAAACAGCAAAATAATAAAACCAGCATAAGACTCTGCAACTAACTTGTTCCAGAAGTATCAATATAAATGTGTGTTGACGGTTCTAAACCAGCATAATTGTGTTGAACTTCCTCCACAAAGCTGCAGGTATCAATCACTCATCTGTTTTAACAGATAAACAACAACTAACATCTCCATTTAGCTTTTGGGTGGTTCATTTATTTTCAGGCTGGAGCTCTTGAAAATAAAGTGCACATGGATTGTTGTGTGCAGGTCTTTATAGAGATGTATTGTCATGCCTCAGGGCAATGCCTAGCAGACGTCATGAGGTGTTGTGGGAACTGTCTAACTTTTGAAGAGACAGCCCTTCCACAGGGGTCACTCTGGTTTGCACATTTAGTTCCTGTGCCTCCTTTTGTACATTTCCTTAGGTTTTTAGATGGACAGTGTCATCTTTGAAGAGATCATTTGTATTCTCCCTTTCAAATCTATGTGCATATTATTTCATTTTCTTGTTTTACTGCATTGGCTACAATCTCTAAAGATAATGACATTCAGCAACCTTATGTGGCTTCAAACCTCAGAGCTTTCAAACATGAAAGCATGTGACTTTCAGCACAAAAGACTATGTTAGCAATGTTTTCCAAAGATACACTAAACATGTTGGAAACATTTCCTTCTCTTTTTCATTTGCTAGAAAGTTTAAGAAGGAAGAATGATGCATTTTATTGACATGTTTACTATGTATACTGAAATTTTAGTATAGCCTTCTCCTTTATCCTGTTGATGTGAAAGTTTACATTCATTTATTTATTTGTTTACTTGTAGTGTGTATGTGTGTGCAAATGTGCATATCTGTATGTGTGCCTGTGATCCCATGCATGCCATATATGAGAAACTCAGACAACTTTGATTTATCTCCTTTATCATTTACCTCTTTCCATCCCATGTTCTAGGGACTGAACTCGTGTTGTCAGACTTGTGCAGCAAGTATCTTTTATCCACAAAGCCATCTCACAGACCTTTATATTGATTTTCTTGCTAAACTAGTCCTTCATTACTGGAACAAAATAAAAAATGAAACCCATGATGCATAATGAATTCTAAGAGTGAATATGAGTCTCTCCCCAAGACCATGCCTGTTTCCCCTTGCAGTATAATTGGGCTTGGCATCATTTGTGTCTGTAAGCATTTGGAATGACAGTAACTTCTTGATTAATTACTATTATGAAATGATTTTCTTTATTGCTTGTTAAGGCACCAAATTTGTCTGATATTAATACAGCCATAATAGCTCCTAAACCTACTATTGGGATAATCTGTCTCTTCCCACTTTTTTGCTTTTGCCTCTTTGTGTCTTTTCATCTGAGTGTGTGTTCATTTAAAGGGAGGCTCTTGTAGATGTAACATACAGCAGGGCTTTGGTTTTCTTCATCCAATGTGATGATCCCTGACTTTCCAATTGCAGAAATCTAGATCTTCAGAGTTTGGATAACTCTTTTCACAGAAGAGTTTGTTTTTTTTCTATTTCTAGTTGCTGTATGGTTGTTTTGTTTATTTTTAATTCTCCATTCTCTTTATTCTCTGATTTTGAGAGAACTGAGTATTTTTAACTATTCCTTTATTTCTTTTATTAGATTATTAGCAAATCTGTTTCTTTTTCTGCTGTTTCTTAAATTTGTGGCAGTCTAGTTTTCCTTAATACTGCATTACTTTATGTGTAATGCAGGACCTTTCACAGCACACTCTCCTTGCCTTCATTTTAATGCATTTACTTTTACACATGATATAAACTCTGTAACATGGTGCTATTTTTCTACCATAAATGATCAATTACCTTTTAATGAAGAGTTTTAAAAGTAAACAAAAATGTTTGTATTCTATTTCAACTTATAAGTCCTTTGTGTGTATTCAGGTTGTATTGGTTGGTGGTGGTGGTGGCAGTGTTTTGTTTGGTTTTTGAGACACCAAGTGTGTGAAACTTTACTATAGAAGATTAATCAAAACAACAACAACAAAATACCAATCCAATTTTCATTTCAAAATTATAATGAATATTTGAATGAAAATATGAATATTTACTCTGCAAGGTTGCAGCAGTTTACAAAACTGAAGAACTTATGAGTTCTTGCAAGGGACAGATGTAACATGTGTGATGTTAGAATCCTGATATCATTATCATAATGCTAGTCAAATACATACTCTGCTGTCTTTAGCACACAAACTTTCTACTGATAGACCAAGTATACACCAAGCTACAGACCAATCTATATAGAATAAGCAATAAACATGGATATTCCCATGAATGCAAAAGGATCTGTACATTTAGGTTCATGCTAATGTCTTACAATGTTTTACAAACATCTCTATAAGGAGCTTTTATACTGCTTGTGCTTAAGTCCTTATTGCTTTACTAAATTATATTATTAAAATTCTTACTTATCTCTGATGCTTATGAAGTCAAATTCATTCTGATTGTAGCCAGCTATCTTGTATTTTTCACATACATAAAAGGAATTCAGATTGAGTTACCCTACAACAATGCAACAATGTCCTTAATAGATACCAGAGGCTAACAAATAAAAAAAAACCCAGTGCCATGAATCATTTTCAACTTTTGGAGTTGTTGAAAAATGAGGCCTCATTGACTCCCAAGTATGACAAGATACTACCAGTGTCTCTGTTCACACTTTGCTGAATATACCACATACTTAAGACATATAAGAAGAGCATGAATAAATAAAGCTGGAACTCACCCAAAAGCTTTGTCCTTACTGACTTCTTTTCATAATGGTGGAGGGTGTTATGGATCCTACCCAAATAGGAAAGCAAACATCAATCATACTCATCTGTAAATCCTGGAAGCTGCAATAATGATCAGCCTGGCAAGGCATGCCCATGGGCATAATAGTGGCACAAATATTGTGGGAATAACCAAACAGTTTATGCTTGGATTTAATGCACTATTTCCAAGATGAAACCTATATTATTGGACCAAGAATTTATGGGTAGACAGACAATAGGCTAGGGAAGAACCTACTACTATCAGTCTATCATGTGAGCATAATACCAAATCAACTCCTAAAGACGTCATTACAACCATGTGTCAGTGCAGCTTCCAAGCCTTGTTTGAGAAGCTTCTATTTGCAGTTGATGGTGATTAACACAAAGTCACACAACCGGCGAGGTTGTAGTGAATAAGAGACTTCAAAATGTTCAGCCCTAAGTGGAAGATATATAATACCACACTTTCTGCTTCCAAGGCTTAGGTGTCACTGTGGAACAGGGGAGCAGAAAGAGTAATGGTATCTTCTGGCTACAACAAGGAAGCTGCACATATGAACTCACAGTGGCTGCTACAAAATGCTAAAACAAGGGCAAGCCCATGATAGATGAAATTTCACAAGAGAGATAGAGCTGAGTATGAAATCTCACCCCTAGGTGTGGAGCTATTGGCAATTTTTAACTGCTGGGAGAGGGAGAGACAATTTTCTCTAAGACCCCTTGGTAAGTCAAACACATGCCAGTGAAAAACGGCACATCTAAGAATAATTGAAATGAGAAGAATATAATAAATCGAGACCAAGTAAATCCTAAAATAACTCTGTGATTTGTATTAAACTTAAATTTTTAAAATAATGATCTCAAAGTACAAATAAAAATGATTGATACATGCTAATGATTATTTTAAAATCCATAAGAAAAATACTAATTAAAAATTATAAATAGTTTTGTTAATATATAGCAAAACAAGGAAATACACTCTTACCAGTTCTGTTTAAAAGTGTGACTCAAACATTTAGTAAAATAAAACAACACCAATAACATAAAAATGAAAAAGAAATATACTAATTCTGTAATATCAATAGATGCTACAATTGCAGATGTGAACTGATTTCTTCTTTATAGTTTTGCTGTTTTCTGAAGGGCTACCTTTCAGATTCCTTACTAATTTATGGAGTAGTAATAAATTCTCTCACCTTTGTATTTCTGAAAAAAATGTTTATGTTGCCTTTGTCTTTGAAAATACTTTCTCTAAGTATATGCAGTCTGTATGATGAGAGTTCATGATATTCTGTGCTTTAGAGTTATTTCATTATTTTGGAGCATGTATTCCTCTTCCAATATATGTGCTATTGTCTTTATCTGGTGTATGTGAGATTATAGATGTTTTCTCTCTGCATGCTTTTAATAATTCTTCTACATCTTGTTTTAAACAATTTGCTTATGAGAGGCTTAGGAATAATTATACTTATATTTCCCAGAACATAGATTTTTGAATCTATAGTTTGATAGCTTGCAAAAGATTTGGGGCCACCACATTTCATCTCTTCTTTCTTCTTCCTTCGGAGACTACATTATATATTTGACTGAGGTTATCCCACAGATCACAGACACTGTTAATTTTGTCTTAGTGATTTTATCTCTGTATCAAACACACCTAACCATTAACATCTACCATCTCACTTTCTCTTACAACAAACTTATAAATTGGGTAACAATATTACACCATTTAGAGCACCTGAGGTGATATGACTTGCTTAAAACTGCACTGTTTCTGTAACAACAATAGTATAACCTACATAGTGAAATTATCCTTATCTATTGCAAAATAGAAAGCAGACAACAGCTGGGAAAATGCCTGGAAACCAAGTATCATTCTCCCTTCCCTGGTTGCCTCAGGACTTGCTACTTAACACTTCTCAGAAGCAAAATCTGCTCATAATTTCTAAGTATACTCTTAAGTCCTTGTACTGCCCTCCCCAAATTATTCCAAGAGTCTCAAACAGATTGGTATCAACGATAAGCTCAAACCTCCCTTAATGCCCATTGTAGGGCTCTGCTCAGGTCACAGAAAAGCTGATTCCAATCTCAGTACATAAGCAAGTCAATCCGTGAGCATTTATCTTGTTCTTGAAACTAGAAATTCAGAAAAAAAAACACTAGAAATTTGATATTAAAATATGTTAGAGTCATGCTTCAAGATCCATACTCCTTCCCGCATTTATTGAGATATACTTTTATAAGACTCAGGAGCTGGTAAGTCCTAACACATGACTTTATATATAGGCATAGGAGACAGGCAAACATGAGCTGCAACATCTGTAAAGTAAAGGTTTATGGACATAATAGTTGCATCAAAAATACACCCAAAATGCCAATGAGAGGTAGAAGGTAAAAATTATTCAAAAGAATAACAAAAAGTAAGGAAATATTAGTGATTCCAAATTCCAGTCTTCTTATATGTACCCTGCTCATAAGTTTTCTTCCCACCCAATTAAAGTGGGACAGAATGAAAATACACCCCAAGGAATGCTGGGAAGGCCATTAACTAAGGAAAAACTTGGGCAATGAACACATTATACTGGCAAAACAAGAGCAGCAGGTTCAGCATGTGATTTGTCAAGACAGGATCAAGCTTTTCTTAATACTTAGTTAACAAATGTTCTTCTAGGCATCCCAACTTAAAAGGGTGTTCAAAGTGAAAGCACTAAGCCTCAGACCACTATCAGGCTGCCTCAGTGAGACAGGGGGGCCAGAAGCTAACGACTGGGGCAAACCAAAATGTTGTCAGATGTCAGAAAACATTGCCTTAAAATAAGTAAGTAACATCTGAACTGGCATTGCCTGGCCTCTCTCCTAACATTCTGTTCCATTGCTGGCCTGTGTGTAACCCTCAGATGAACCTCCATGCTGTGCTTCCTCCCCTGTGGCTTGCATGTGGTTTGTATGGTATAAAGTGTCTATTAATACTCATGATGATTTTTTTTTTCAGACTGTATCTCATTCTATGGTCCAGACTCTTCTTGAACTCTTCATTCTTCTTCCTTAGTTTGAAAATTCTGAAATTAAATGTGTGTATCAGTGTGCCTAATGTTTTTATTTTATTTATTTACATTTCAAATGTTATCCTCTTTCCCAGTTTCCCCTCTGCAAACCCCCTCTCCCATTCTTCCTTACCCTGCTTCTATGAGGGTGCTTCCTAACCTACCCACCCACTCCTGCCTCACCACCTTAGCATCCCTCTACACTTGGGCATCAAGCCTTCACAGGGCCAAGGGTCTCCACTCCCATTGATGCCAGATAAGGCTCCTTCAGCTCCTTCTGTCCTTCCCCTAACTCATCCATTTGGGTCCCTGTGCTCAGGCCGATGGTTGGCTTTGAGCCTCCATGTCTGTATTGTGCCTAATTTTTTATGCTGAAATTTAATACACTAGCAATGAAGGAGCTAGAGAAAGTACCCATAGAGCTGAAGGGGTTTGCAGCCCCATAGAAGGAACAACAATATGAACTAATCAGTACCCCTAGAGCTCCCTGGAACTAAACTACCAATCAAAAAAATCACACGGTGGGACTCTTATCTCTAGCTGCATATGTAGCAGAGGATGGCTTAGTTGGTCATCAATGGGAGGAGAGGCCCTTGGTTCTTTGAAGGTTCTATGCCCCAGTATAGGGGAATGCCATGACCAGGAAGCAGGAGTGGGTGGGTTGGTGAGCAGGGGGAGGGAAGAGGGGATAGAGGGTTTTCAGAGGGGAAACCAGGAAAGGGAATAACATTTGGAATGTAAATAAATAAAATATCTAATAAAATAATTCATTTTAAAAAAGAAATTTAATTCTCTTTTTGAAAAACTGAAATGAAACCACAGAGAACTGTAAGTGCTGATTATGGCTCTGTCCTTACCAACGAATTCATCTATTCATGCAATTAATGTGTTGATAAGCTACCAGGTTTATCTCAAGTATGGAATGAGTAAAAAGATAATTTTGAATAGGTCTATCCATCCTAGATTATCTCAAAACTACTATGGAAAAGGTAACTACTAGATATTTGCTTATTTGGCTTTAGACTAGAACTATGAGCCAAAGGGTATTTTTTCAATTACTGTTACAAATATATGAAATAGCAAATTGATAGCAGGATAAAAAATATCCAACAGTTTCTAAAGTATTAGAACTTGACTAGTTTACCCCACTGCTTTGGAGCCTGTGGCAAAGAAGTATGCCATGCTGAGACTCCTAACAGAGAAAACTGCTCATCACACAGCAGTCAGAAAGCTAAAAGAAAAAGAAGGAGCTGTGTTCCTAACATTCCTTTCAAAAGCATGCCCTCCAGTAACCTAAATCCTTCCCACCAGCCCCCACTTTTATAAGGTTCCACCTTTTCTAACAGTCCCACAGGCTGGTGACATGTGGACTTCAGGGGATTCCAAGCCATGGCAATCTCCTTTCTTTCTACTCAACCTGTGTTATCAGGTTATTAGCAAGAGCCCACTACACTCTCCATCTCATATCCCACCTTCTCTCCTTGGCTTTGTAACCAGGGGACTCTACCTATTCAGATAACATCATGTGGCTGCTTTGCTCCCTGGCACCCTGCTAGCTTTCCCTAAGCAGGGGACTCTGCAGTCAGTAACTAGATTTTTCGTATCTCCAATCCCCTTACTGAAGATTGCAACTGGCTACATGGGCACTGGGATTAACTACATTCCAAGAGGCAGTCTTCTTCATTCTGCCTTTCTGTCTTACGCTCTGGTAATGCTCCCTCCGACCCAGAAGTGGCAAAGCAATCTGCTGTCAGCAACCCTGGGTTGATCATACCTCCCATGCAGCTCATTCATGCCCTGCCCATATCTCTGTAAGTAGTAGTTTTATTGCTACTTGAATCACCCAACATTTAGTGTTTCCTGCTGCAATTCTAACAATACGACTGAAGGGACCTAATGTGTGTGATGAACAAAAGAAAATCTCACAGAAAAACAGAGCCACAGTATACCTGTCTCCTAGGGTCAGCCCAGGTTGTCTACTACAGCTGGCGTTTTCACGGCTCTTTCAAAACTGGGATTGCACAGAACTTCTTGGTAATCAACAGCTGTCCAATTAGATTTATGGCCTACTCAACAGGAGGGAAATTGTTCCTACTACCACCACTTTACTAGAACCACTTAATTTTTTTTTCTTTAACCATAATATATTTTTAAGCTACAGAACACTTTAAAGATACATTTACTCTGGGCAGTATTTCTTATTATGCAGAGAACTGTATATATTTTGTTTGTTTGTTTGTTTTGTTCTGTTTGTTTGATTGTTTTATTTTTTATTAGATATTTTCTTTATTTACATTTCAAATGTTATCCCCTTTCCTGGTTTCTTCTCCGAAAACCCCCTATTCCTTCTTCCCTCCTCCTGCTCACCAACCCATCCACTCCCACTTCCTGGCCATGACATTCCCCTATACTGGGACATACAACTTTCACAGGACCAAGGGCCTCTCCTCCCATTGATGGCCAACTAGGTCATCCTCTGCTACATATGCAGCTAGAGATAAGAGTCCCACCATGTGTTTTCTTTGGTTGGTGGTTTAGTCCCAGGAAGCTCTGGGGGTACTGGTTAGTTCATATTGTTGTTCCTCCTATGGGGCTACAACCCCTTCAGCTCCTTGGGTATTTTCTCTGGCTCGTTCATTGGGGACTCTGTGCTCCATCTAATGGATGACTGTGAGCATCCACTTCTGTATTTGTCAGGCACTGGCAGAGCCTCTCAGTACACTGTTTATCGGGCTCATGTCAGCAAGCTCTTGTTGGCATCCACAATAGTGTCTAGGTTTGGTGGTTGTATATGGGATGGATCCTCAGGTGGTGCAGTTTCTGGATGGTCATTCCTTCAGTTTCTGCTCCACCCTTTTTCTCTGTAACTCCTTCCATGGGTATTTTGTTCCCCCTTCTAAGACGAATCAAAGTATCCAAGCTTTAGTCTTCCTTCTTCTTGAGTTTCATGTGTTTTGCAAATTGTGTCTTGGGTATTCTGAACTTCTGTGCTAATATCCACTTGTTAGTGAGTGCATATAATGTGTGCTCTTTTGTGATTGTGTTACGTGACTCAGGATGATATCTTCCAGACCCATCCATTTGCCTAAGAATTTCATAAATTCACTGTTTTTAATAGCTGTGTAGTACTCCATTGTGTAAATGTACCACATTTTCTGTATCCATTCCTCTGTTGAGGGACATCTGGGTTCTTTCTGGCTCCTGGATATTATAAATAAGGCTGCTATGAACATAGTGGAGCATGTGTCCTTATTATATGTTGGAGCATCTTCTGGGTGTATCTTATGCCAACAGACAAGCATAACTTGCATGCCTCACCAAAGAAACTTCTTTTTGCAACAAACCAGAAACAACTATGGAAAACCACAACTGAATATATTGCAAAGATTGTGTGATGCCCAGCCTCAATGGATGCATTTACCATCTCCTGCACATCATAGGAGAGTGGAAAGACTGTAAGAGCCAGAAGAACAGGGATTCTGCTGTGAGACTATTTGTTGGAGATAAAGAGAAATTCCACCCACGACACCACAAAAACAAAACTGCAAGAGCGAGACCTGAACAGTGGCAGTATCAGTAGACATGGTAATCTGGAAGGACGAAATCTCACAGTGTCTCATCCCTAGGCAAAGAACTAATGACAGCTAATGACTGATGACATTGCCTATAAGTTCAGTTTCTCTTAAGTAGATTTTGTACCCTTGAAGTTTTTAATCTATATATGATTTCAGTCTCATACAGCCATAGCTCCTCATCTGCAGACTCACTTTACATAGTTTCAGTTATCCACAGCAAACTGTAAACTGAAAAACTTAATATCGTTGGCCTTGAATTTTCAAAAGAATGACCACGTCCACATTGCTTCTGGTATAGTATGTTATTTTAACTATTCTATTTTGTGATTATATAATAATGTTTGTATTACTATACCTTACAATAGCTTGGAGAAATGATTGTGCAGAATTTGATGCTGTCCTGGTCAGAGGCAGCCATGGGAGTTCCTGACCATGTCTACAATGGAGGACTACAATATTTAAGTCTTTTCCAGATGTGGTGTGATGTAAACAGGAGTAAGTTCCAAGTGAGAGGTCTAGCTATGCATGAACTTTATGCTGTATGTGTGACCTTCCTGGACATCAGGTCCCTTATTTTGCCATAGCTGAGGAATAAAAACCTCTAGTAGTGAGAACAGGAGATGGAAACTTGTCAAATAGGGTGTGGACCTCAAAGCAGCACCTCTCAGAGTGTGAAAGGAGCATTCCATCTGGGTACCTCAGAGTCAGTTAGCGGAGCCTGGAGCTGTACTTGAGGATGTGGCTGAATCTGAGAAGATGGATCTGGCTAGATTTATAGCACTAGGCATGGGTTCCTTCGTTTTGAGCATGCTTTGAGTCTAATCAGAGAACTGTGGGTTACCCCCAACTATAAATGCTGCTATTGCACCATAGGGAGGGCTCACCATTCAGATCAGTGCTGTGCTTCGTAGGCTTTACAGATGCATAGGACTGCTGATTGCTCTTCTCCCCTAATATGATATAAAATTTTCAAAGGGATTTGCACAGTCAGGGAAGTTTCACAACAGTCCAAGATAGTAAGTGTTCTATGAAGACGTCCAGGGCTTCTTAGGCCAATGCAGTTTTGTTGTGAATGACTTGATCATTTAATTTGAGACTAATGTCAAAATTCTGGAAAGCAGATAATTTTAAAAGACCTTTTACTGTTCTTCAACTCTATTTCAGAACAGTGGGATGTAGTTCAGAAAATTCCAGAAGATAAAAAAAAACCAAATTATTATACATTATTAAGAATAAAATATTATTGTGTTTATTTTTCATCTATTATCAATGTTAGCCACATGATATGAAAAATGACATGTCAGTCTTCCCATTAATCAATTAATGTCATATATCTCCAATGTGAAATCATGCATAAGTATTACCAGATAGCAAAATACAACCATCTTCCCAGAGGATATCTACTTTAGATTTTCCTGTACATGTCTGCCTGTCACACCCATCACTAATATTAAATATATATCCATGATCTATTAGCTGTTTTATAACATCCACCAAATCTTCTAAGAAGGAAAACAGTCTTACACATGTTCCTCTGTGCACCTGGCACCTAGCACACAAGACTCAATGGAACAAGCAATTGAAAAAATATTTGTTGAATAAGATGAATGGCTTAAAAATTAAGCCTTGTTGGGGAGGAAAACATACATGATTGAAGTTAATTATCAAAAGAAGCAAGAAGTAACAGACCAGATAATTCCATAAAAAAGCATCACTGCACACTGAGTCAAAGAGAAGCAATGATGGGACATAGCCCATCCCAGGACTAAGGATAGAGAATCAGGCTGGGACTCGCAAAACCAAATCTTACACATCTTACAAATCTTACCTAGACATCGGCCTCAAGTACAAGCAGTAAGCCAATCTTCTTATAAAACACTCACTGGAGAGCAAACACTGTTCATTCCCTTTTATAAATCTAATAGGTGTGGGTGGCACTCGCTATCAAACTCATATTGAAGGGCTAGAAATGTGACTTACCAAACATAAACTTGAAGCCACAGTCCTGTTCACTCTGGTTTGGCTTGGTTTGGTTTGGTTTAGTTTGGTTTGGTTCAGACTGGTTCAGTTCGATTTGGTTTTTGAGTTAGGATCTTACAACATAGCTCAGGCATGTCTGAATCTTACAATTGTTTTGTATTAGCCTTCCAAGTATGAGAGTTGCATACATAAAGGTGTGCATAGTTCTGCTCAGGTATTTTGTTATCTCTACTTGGCATTTCTTCATTTCAGTAGTACAATACAGGGAAGAGCCACATCCTGTCTCTCTATGCACTGTCCACTGGCTTGTCAGTGGGTTGACAGTAGAGAAATAGGTTGTTCCAGCCTGGGAATAGTCTCAGCAAGGCTCAGAGTTGGTATATAAACATCTTGCCTCATCTACAGTAAACTGGCTGACTATGCTATACTACAGCAATTAAAGCAAAGAAATCTAGGTGACCAACTTCCATACAAGATCTTAGATGCCAAATAAATTAATTTTAACAATAGTCCAGATTAAATTGGTCAAACAAGCCCTTAGGTCACAGGCCTCTTGTGTAGGCTCATAGCCCCCTTAGTTCTTCCCTGTGGACTTTCAGACTTTTTTCTAGCCCACCTCTATTCCCCTGTGATTCTGCCAACACCCCCCACACTTCTGCCAAAATTAAAATTAAAACAAAACAAAACAAAAAAAAAAACACTCTCTACTAGAAGCCCACAGCCTCAACACTAGGCTGGGACCCAGGTAGGCAACCTTTTCTGTCTTACATTCCACTCACTTAGCCCTGAGGCAGCCCACTTGCCTGAGCCCATCCTCCCAGTCCACCCATAATCCCTTAGGATTCGGACTCTTGGTACTAACGGTCCTCCTAGTTCTTCCCCACTGCTCCCCTCAAACATTTTCATCTAGCCATCTCCATTTCTTTGCGACTCCCCAAACCCACCTAACAAGCTCTCTGCCAGGGACACCACAGCCAGCACACTTGGCTGGGGCTTGGGTGCCCTTTAGCCTCTGTACTTGCCTTGGACCTAAAGTAAAAAACCGCAACCAAAGAACAGAACACACATGTAACAAAAATGAGACCAGTATCTACACCAAGAAACACATCAAACACCATTACTCTGGGTGCCTGGATCACAGCACAGAATTAAAAATATGAACAACAAAGACAGCATGCTTCCTCTAGAATCCAGCAACACTGTTGCAGCAGGCCTTGAGAAAAGCTGTTGAGTTGAGGCACAAGACAAGGATTTCAAAATAACAATTGTGTATATTTTGTACCATAAAGAGGATACAAATACATGCTTTATGGGCAATCCTGAAAGCATAAACAGTAGAAGGAAATGTTAAACTACTCAAGGCATGAAATCAGAATTTAACAAAGAAAGAGAATCACTACAGGAAATCCAAATAGAAACAAACCTATAAATGTAAACGTCTGAATGCCAAACAAAAATTTCAGAGGTAATACTGAACAACATAGTAAAAAATATTTGAGAGAATGTCAGGTCTTAAAGATAAGGTAGATGAAATGAATAGTTTACTCAAAGAAAATATTGAATATCAGTAAATCCATAGGAAAAAAGTCTAGGAAATTTGAGACACTATGAAAAAAATTACAAAAGATAGGTATAGAAGAAGGAGATGAACTCTAGGTCAAAGGCACATAAAATATATCATATCAATTATCTTTATTCACTCATACCACATTATATATATATATAGATCAAAACTATTCTAATAAAATCATAGAAGAAATTTTCTCTAATCTAAGGAAAGAAATGTCTATCAAGGTACAAGAGGCATATAGAAGCCCAAATAGACGGAATCAGAAAATAAATTACCCATGGCACATAATCAAAATGCTACATGTCTAAAACTAAGAAAGGATACCAAAGACTACAAAAGAGCTTCACTTTCTCTCCTAATCTCCAAATCCAATCTTGAATCTCACTGCAGGCTCTGTTACAGACCACCTCCTGCCCCCTTTCCTTTCTCTCTGCCTCCTTTCCAACATACCATACAGATCTTAATCCTGCAGCCTTTCTCGCCATCCCATCTCTTTGTGTCAGCCACCAAATCCTACAGGCATTCCCTAAGAACCAGTCAGCCATGTCAGCCAGGGAAGCAGGTAGAAGATATTTATTCTCTATCTTGTGTCCCAGATCCCTCAGAGACCAGTCTGTGCAGGTGAGTGGGAAGCAACACAGCTTCTGGGACAGGCCACGTTCTGGGCTCCAGATATCCAGCACCTTCCCCGCAAGAGGAAAGGTGGCCACCTGGGAGGGATCTGACTACCAGAACAGGTGAAGGGACCATCAGTCGGAGTCGGCGCAGGTGAACGCATGGGCTGCAGAGGGTGAGGAAGTAGACTGCAGAAGCCACACTGCTTCTGGGACAGATCCCTTTTCAGGCTCCAGACATCCAGGCACCTTCCCAGCCAAAGGAGAGGTGGCACCCTGGGAGGGCTCTGACCTCCAGAGCAGGTGAGGGACCCATCTTGTGTCCGAAGTATCTCAGAGACCAGTCTGTGCAGGTGAGCTCCCAGACTTCGGAGGAAACACATCTTCTGGGACAGGCCCTATTTCGAGCCTTCATCTTCAGCTAGGAGGCAGGTCTGAACGCATTCCTCTGTGCATCTTCACTGCAAGAGGAGAGCTTGCCTGCAGATAGAACTCTGACCACTGAGACTCAGGAGAGAGCCAGATTCCCAGAACTACTGACAGAGGCTAACAGAATCACAGGAGGAACAAGCTCCAGCCAGAGAAAACTATAACAACTAACTCCACAGACTATCAGATGGTGAAAGACAAACATAATAATCTTACTAACAGAAACCAAGACAACTCACCATCATCAGAAATCAGCACTTCCACCTCAGCCAGTCCTGGATACCCCAACACAACTGAAAAGCAAGATTCAGATTTAAAATCATATCTCATGATGCTGGTAGAGGACTTTAAAAAGGGCATTAATAACACACTCAAAGAAATACAGGAGAACACTGTTAAATAGGTAGAAGTTCTTAAAGAGGGAACACAAAAATCCCTTAAAGAATTACATGAAAACACAACCAAATAGGCAATAGAATTGAACAAAATCATCCAAGACCTAAAAAGGGAAGTAGAAACAATAAAGAAAACCCAAAGTGAGACAACGCTAGAAATAGGAACCATAGGAAAGAAATTAGGAACCACAAATGTAAGCATCAGCAACAGAATACAAGAGATGGAAGAGAGAATCTCAGGTGCAGAAGATTCCATAAAGAACATGGGCACAACAATCAAAGAAAATGCAAAATGCAAAAAGATCCTAACTCAAAACATCCAGGAAATCCAGGACACAATGAGATGAGAAGACCAAACCTACAGATAATAGGAGTAGATGAGAATGAAGATTTTCAACTTAAAGGGCCAGCAAATATCTTCAACAAAATTATACAAGAAAACTCCCCAAACCTAAAGAAAGAGATGCCCATGAACAAACAAGAGGCCTACAGAACTCCAAATAGACTGGACCAGAAGGAAATTCCTCCCAACATATAATAATCAGAACAACAAATGCACTAAATAAAGATAGAATATTAAAAGCAGTAAGGGAAAAAAGTCAAGTAACATATAAAGGCAGACCTATTAGAATTACACCAAACTACTCACCAGAGACTATGAAAGCCAGAAGATCCTGGAAAAATCTTATGCAGACCCTAAGAGAACACAAATGCCAGCCCAGGCTACTATACCCAGCAAAACTCTCAATTACCATAGATGGAGAAACCAAAGTATTCCATGATAAAACCAAATTCACACAATATCTTTTAATGAATCCAGCCCTTCAAATGATAATAAAGGGAAAACACCAACACAAGGATGGAAACTGCACCCTGAAAAAGCAAAAAAGTAATCCTTCAACAAACCTAAAAGAAGACAACCGCAAGAACAGAATCCCAACTCTAACAACAAAAATAACAGGAAGCAACAATTACTTTTCTTTAATTTCTCTTAACATCAATGGACTCAATTCCCCAATAAAAAGACATAGACTAATAGACTGGCTACACAAACAGGACCCAACATTTTGCTGTTTACAGGAAACCCACCTCAGGGAAAAAGACAGGCACTACCTCAGAGTGAAAGGCTGTAAAACAATTTTCCATGCAAATGGTCCGAAGAAACAAGCTGGAGGAGCCATTCTAATATTGAATAAAATTGACTTTGAACCCAAAGTTATCAAAAAAGACAAGGAGGGGCACTTCATGCTCATCAAAGGTAAAATATACCAAGATTAACTCTCAATTGTGAATATCTATGCTCCAAATGCAAGCCACATTAATTAAAGAAACTTTAGTAAAGCTTAAAGCACACATTGCACCTCACACAAAAATAGTGGGAGACTTCAACACCCCACTCTTACCAATGGACAGATCCTGGAAACAGAAAATAAACAGAGACACATGGACACTAACAGAAGTTATGAAACAAATGGATTTAATAGATATCTACAGAACATTTTATCCTAAAAGAAAAGGGTATACCTTCTTCTCACCACCTCATGCACCTCCTCCAAAACTGACCATATAATTGATTACAAAACAGGCCTCAACAGATACAAAAATATTTAAATTATCCCTGTGGTGCATCCTATCAGATCACCACGAACTAAGGCTGATCTTCAATAACAGCATAAATAATGGACAGCCAACATTCACATGGAAACTTAACAAAACTCTACCCAACAGTACCTAGGTCAAGGATGAAAGAAAGAAAGAAATTAAAGACTTTTTAAAGTTTAATAAAAATGAAGGCACAACATAACCAAACATGTGGGACACACTGAAAGTAGTCTTAAGAGGAAAACTCATAACCCTGAGTGAGTGCCTCCAAAAAGAAACTACAGAGAGCATACACTAGCAGCCTGACAGAACACTTAGTAACTCTAGAATTAAAGGAAGCAAATTCTCCAAAGAGGAGTAGATGGCAGGAAATAATCAAACTCAGGGCTGAAATCAACCAAGTGGAAACAAAGAACTATTCAAAGAATCAACCAAACCAGAAGCTGGTTCTTTGAGAAAGTCAAAAAGATAGATACACCCTTAGCCAGACTCACTAGAGGGCACAGGGAGAGCATCCTAATTAACAAAATCAGAAATGAAAAAGGAGACATAACTACAGAACATGAGGAAATGCAGAACATCATCAGATCCTACTACAAAAGGCTATACTCAACAAAACTAGAAAACCTGGATGAAATGGACAACTTCCTAGACAGATACCAGGTACCAAAGTTAAATCAGGATCAGATTAATGATCTAAACAGTCCCATTTCCCCTAAAAAAAAAAATAGAAGCAGTCATCAATAGTCTCCCAGCCAAAAAAGGCCCAGAATCAGATGGGTTTAGTGCAGAGTTCTATTAGACCTTCAAAGAAGACCTAATTCCAACTCTCCTCAAACTATTCCACAAAATAGAAACAGAAGGTACTCTACCCAATTCATTCTATGAAGCCACAATTATTCTGAGACCTAAACCACATAAAACTAAATGGAGAGAAACTTGAAGCAATCCCACTAAAATCAGGGACTAGATAAGGTTACCCACTCTCTCCCTATCTATTCAATATAGTACTGAAGTCCTAGCCAGAGCAATTAGACAACAAAAGGAGATCAAGGGGACACAAATTGGAAAGGAAGAAGTCAAAATATCACTATTTGCAGATGATATGATAATATATATAAGTGACCCTAAAAATTCTACCAGAGAACTCCTAAACCTGATAAACAGCTTCAGTGCAGTAGCTGGATATAAAATTAACTCAAACAAATCAATGGCATTTCTCTACACAAAGGATAAATGGGCTGAGAAATAAATTGGGGAAACAACACCCTTCACAATAGTCACAAATAATATAAAATACCGTGGTGTGACTCTAACTAAGGAAGTGAAAGATCTGTATTACAAGAACTTCAAGTCTCTGAAGAAAGAAATTGAAGAAGATCTCAGAAGATGGAAAGATCTCCCATGCTCATGGATTGGCAGGATTAATATAGTCCAAATGGCTATCCTAATGAAAGCAACCTACAGATTCAATGCAATCCTCAATAAATTTCCAACTCAATTCTTCATCATGTTAGAAAGGGCAATTTGCAAATTTATCTGGAATAACAAAAAAAAAAAAAACCTATGATAGCAAAAACTATTCCCAGCAATAAAAGGCCTCTGGTGGAATCACCATGCCTGACCTCAAGCTGTATTACAGAGCAATTGTGATAAAAACTGCATGGTACTGGTACAGCGACAGGCAGGTGGATCAATGGACTAGAAATGAAGATGCAGAAATAAATCCACACACCTATGGCCACTTGTTCTTTGACAAGGGAGCTAAAACCATCCATTGGAAAAAAAGACAGCATTTTCAACAAATGGTGCTAGCACAACTGGCAGTTATCATGTAGAAGAATGCTAATTGATCAATTCTTATCTCCTTGTACAAAGCTCAAGTCTAAGTGGATCAAAGAACCCCACATAAAAACAGACACACTGAAATTTATAGAGGATTAATTGGGGAAAAGCCTCAAAGATACAGGCACAGGGGAAAAATTCCTAAACAGAACAGCAATGACTTGTGCTGTAAGATCAAGAATTGACAAATGGGACCTCATAAAATTGCAAAGCTTCTGTAAGGCAAAAGACACTGTCAATAAGACGAAAAGGCCACCAACAGATTAATATCCATTATATACAAAGAGTTCAAGAAGCTGGATTCCAGAAATTCAAATAACCCCAATAAAAATGGGGTACAGAGCTAAACAAAGAATTCTCACCTGAGGAATAGCGAAGGGCTGTGAAGCACCTGAAAAAAAAATGTTCAACATCATTAATCATCAGGGAAACGCAAATCAAAACAACCCTGAGATTCCACCTCACACCAGTCAGAATGGCTAAGATAAAAAAGGTGACAGCAGATGCTGGTGAGGATGTGGAGAAAGAGGAACACTCCTCCATTGCTAGTGGGATTGCAAACTTGTACAACCACTCTGCAAGTCAGTCTGGAAGTTCCTCAGAAAATTAGACATAGTACTACTGGAAAAACCAGCAATACCTTTCCTGAGCATATACTCAGAGGATGTTCCAACTGGTAATAAGGACACATGCTCCACTATGTTCATAGCAGCCTTGTTTATAATAGCCAGAAGCTGGAAAGAACCCAGATGTCCCTCAAAAGAGAAAAGGATACAGAAAATATGGTACATTTACACAATGGAGTACTACTCAGCTATTAAAAACAATGAATTTATGAAATTCTTGGGCAAAGAGATGTATCTGGAGGATATCATCCTGAGTGAGGTAATCCAATCACAAAAGAATCACTCATTGATAAGTGGATATTAGCCCAGAAACTTAGAATACCCAAGATACAATTTGCAAAACACAAGAAAATCAAGAAGACCAACTTGTGGATACTTCATTCCTCCTTAGAATAGGGAACAAAATACCTATGGAAGGAGTTACAGAGACAAAGTTTGGATCTAAGATGAGCGGATGTACCATCCAGAAACTACCCCACCCGGGGATCCATCCCATAATCAGCCACCAAACCCAGACACTATTGCATATGCCAGCAAGATTTCGCTGAAAGGACTCTGATATAAATGTCTCCTGTGAGCCTATGCCAGTGCCTGGCAAATACAGAAGTGGAGGCTCACAGTCATCTATTGGATGGAACACAGAGCCCCCAGTGGAGGAGCTAGAGAAAGTACCCAAGGAGCTAAAGGTGTCAGCAACCCTATAGGTGGAACAACAATATGAACTAACCAGTACCCTCAGAGCTCGTGTGTCTTTAGCTGCATATGGAGCAGAAGGTGGCTAGTTGGCCATTATTGGGTAGAGAGGCCCCTTGGTCTTACAAACTTTATATGCCCCAGTACAGGAATCGCCAGGGCCCAGAAATGGGAGTGGGTGGGTAGGGGAGCAGGGCAGGGGGAGGGTACAGGGAACTTTCAGTATAGCATTTGAAATGTAAATAAAGAAAATATCAAAAAAAAGATATTCATTCTCTTCAGTGAAACCAAGGAAAAAATACCAGCTCAACAAAGACAAGACCATAAAAAAAAAAGACAAGACCAGATATCAGCATCTAGAATTATAATAATACCAAACCTAGATGCATAGACGATAAGGTAAAAACACCATCAGTCACAGCCAGGACAATAAGTCTCCACAACAGCCCAGTAACACTAACACAGGTGGCCTGAAGAAATGCTATATAGCTGAAGAACAGGAAGGGAACCATAAAATACCCTTCACAAATATGAGTAAGGTCCTTAAGAAGAAATGAATGAATCCCTTAAAGAAATACATGGGAACACAAACAGCAGAATGAAGTGGATAGTACAGCTCAAAATCTGAAAGTGGAAATAAAATTTTTTTTAAAAATTAAAAATTAAAAATCGGAGAGAAACTAGAAATGAAAAATAAAGTCGTAGAAAAAATTTCCCCAACTTACAGAAGAAGATAACTATTAAGGTAAAAGAAATGCCAAATAGACCAGACTAGAAAATAAAGTCCCGACAACACATAACAATCAAAACACTAAAAGTACAAAACACTGAGAGAATATTAAAAGTAGCAAGGAATGCATCCCTGCCAGGTTACCAGATTTTTACCTCTCCATCTATTCCCCCAGATGCAATCCTCCAGTCTCATCCTTGGTTTTGCAACAGAACACCTGTAGCAGCCCTCCCTGCATTTCTAGTAAATCCAACCAATCTTTACCTCCTAGTCCCCCCCCCTCTTTACTTGATGCTTTATCTCAGCCCCCAAATCCAACAGGTACTCCTTGCTAGCCCACAGATCACTCCTGCAATGGAAGCAAGTGGGCTGACTGAAGATCTTAACCTCCCCTTGTTTCCAGGTCTATCTCCTAGTTTCATTCCCCAGCCCTGTAACAGAACACCTGATGCAGTCTTTCTTTCCTCTCTGACCTCATGCCAAACAAATCACAAAGACCTTCTTTTCCCATCTTCCTTCCTTCTACTCATGCCATTATCCCAGGTTCCAACACCAACAAGCATTTCCTGGGAATAGCTGAGCGGGCCTGGGAAACATGTAAGCTAACTGACCATCTTCAACACACCCTCTTCTCTCCCAAATCAAATCTCCCAGTCTCATCCTCATTTCTACAACAGAACACCTGCTGAAGTCTTCCTTTCCCCTCTGTCTGCATCTTCTGTGAATCTCAGAGACCTTCTCTCCTAACTTCCTTCCACCAACTAGTTGCTTTATCCTATCCCCCTAATATAATAGGCACCCACTACTAACTCACAGTCCACATCTACCAGGGAAACAGATAGGATGACTATAGATCTTCCTTTCCTTCAGATCAAATATCCAAGTCTCATTCCCAGCACTGCACTCCATCAAATGGGAAGATCTAAAAGAAATGGATAATTTCGGACAACCGGCCACCTTCCTAGTGAGAGCACAGGGGTCCACCCGGCCCGAGCGGTTTCTGCCTCAAGCTCCGTGGAAGCCACCTTGGCTCCGGGACTCCGCGGAGGGCAGGCTGCATGGGTGAGGGTGTGGAATACAGAGGCCAGCAGTTTCTGGAACAGGCGAGAGCCACAGAGCTTCTGAGGCGGCGCCATCTTCGGCTCCAGACAACTGGCCACCTTCCTGGCCAAAGCAACACAGCTTCTGGGAAAGATCCTGATTTGGACCTTCATCTTCAGCCAGGAGGAGGTCAAACACCAGATAACTGTGCACCTTCCCTGAAAGAGGAGAGCTTGCCTGCAGAGACTGCTCTGACCACTGACACTCAGAGGAGAGAGCTAGTCTCCCACGTCTGCTGATAGAGGGTAACAAAATCACCAGAGGAACAATCTCTAAACAAAGACAACTATAACAACTAACTCCAGGGGTTGCCAGATTGCGAAAGGTAAACATAAGATTCCTACTAACAGAAACCAGGACCACTCACCATCATCAGAACCCAGAACGCCAGAATCCAAGGCACCCTAACACACCTGAAAAGGTAGACCTGGATTTAAAAGCATATCTCATGATGATGGTAGAGGACATAAAGAAGGACTTTAATAACTCACTTAAAGAAATACAGGAGAACACTGCTAAAGAGTTACAAGTCCTTAAAGAAAAACAGGAAAACACAACCAAACAGGTAGAAGTCCTTATAGAAAAGCAGGAAAACACATCCAAACAGGTGATGGAAATGAACAAAACCATACTAGACCTAAAAAGGGAAGTAAACACAATAAAGAAAACCCAAAGTGAGGCATCGCTGGAGATAGAAACCCTAGGAAAGAAATCTGGAACCATAGATGCCAGCATCAGCAACAGAATACAATAGATAGAAGAGAATCTCAGGTGCAGAAGATTCCATAGAGAACATCGACACAACAATCAAAGAAAATGGTAAATGCAAAAAGATCCTAACTCAAAACATCCAGGAAATCCAGGACACAATGAGAAGACCAAACCTACCCATAATAGGAGTGGATGAGAATGAAGATTTTCAACTCAAAGGACCAGCAAACATCTTCAACAAAATTATTGAAGAAAACTTCCCAAATCTAAAGAAAGAGGTGCCCATGAACATACAAGAAGCCTACAGAACTCCAAATAGACTGGACCAGAAAAGAAATTCCTCTCGAAACATAATAATCAGAACATCAAACGCACTAAATAAAGATAGAATACTAAAAGCAGTAAGGGAAAAAGGTCAAGTAACATATAAAGGCAAGCCTATCAGAATTACACCAGATTTTTCACCAGAGACTATGAAAGCCAGAAGAACCTGGACAGATGTTATACAGCCACTAAGAGAACACAAATTCCAGCCCAGGCTACTATACCCAGCCAAACTCTCAATTACCATAGATGGAGAAACCAAAGTATTCCACGACAAAACTAAATTCACCCATTATCTCTCCACGAATCCAGCACTTCAAAGGATAATAACAGAAAAAAAACCAATACAAGGACGGGAACCACGCCCTAGAAAAAACAAGAAGGTAATCCCTCAACAAAACTAAAAGAAGACAGCCACAAGAACAGAATGCCAACTTTAACAACAAAAATAACAGGAAGCAACAATTACTTTTCCTTAATATATCTTAATATCAATGGACTCAACTCCCCAATAAAAAGACATAGACTAACAAACTGGCTACACAAAAAAGACCCAACATTTTGCTGCTTACAGGAAACTCATCTCAGAGAAAAAGATAGACACTACCTCAGAATGAAAGGCTGGAAAACAATTTTCCAAGCAAATGGTATGAAGAAACAAGCTGGAGTAGCCATTCTAATATCTAACAAAATCGACTTCAAACCCAAAATAATCAAAAAAGACAAGGACAGGCACTTCATACTCATCAAAGGTAAAATCCTCCAAGAGGAACTCTCAATTCTGAATATCTATGCTCCAAATGCAAGGGCAGCCACATTCATTAAAGACACTTTAGTAAATCTCAAAGCACACATTGCACCTCACACAATAATAGTGGGAGACTTCAACACACCACTTTCACCAATGGACAGATCATGGAAACAGAAACTAAACAGGGACACAGTGAAACTAACAGAAGTTATGAAACAAATGGACCTGACAGATATCTACAGAACATTTTATCCTAAAACAAAAGGATATACCTTCTTCTCAGCACCTCACGGGACCTTCTCCAAAATTGACCATATAATTGGTCACAAAACAGGCCTCAACAGATACAAAAATATTGAAATTGTCCCATGTATCCTATCAGACCACCATGGCCTAAGACTGATCTTCAATAACAACATAAATAATGGAAAACCAACATTCACATGGAAACTGAATAACACTCTTCTCAATGATACCTTGGTCAAGGAAGGAATAAAGAAAGAAATTAAAGACTTTTTAGAGTTTAAAGAAAATGAAGCCACAACGTACCCAAACCTATGGGACACAATGAAAGCATTTCTAAGAGGGAAACTCATAGCTCTGAGTGCCTCCAAGAAGAAACGGGAGACAGCACATACTAGCAGCTTGACAACACATCTAAAAGCTCTAGAAAAAAAGGAAGCAAATTCACCCAAGAGGAGTAGACAGCAGGAAATAATCAAACTCAGGGGTGAAATCAACCAAGTGGAAACAAGAAGAACTATTCAAAGAATTAACCAAACAAGGAGTTGGTTCTTTGAGAAAATCAACAAGATAGATAAACCCTTAGCTAGACTCACTAAAGGGCACACGGACAAAATCCTAATTAACAAAATCAGAAATGAAAAGGGAGACATAACAACAGATCCTGAAGAAATCCAAAACACCATCAGATCCTTCTACAAAAGGCTATACTCAACAAAACTGGAAAACCTGGATGAAATGGACAAGTTTCTAGACAGATACCAGGTACCAAAGCTAAATCAAGATCAGGTTAATGATCTCAACAGTCCTATATCCCCTAAAGAAATAGAAGCAGTCATTAATAGTCTCCCAGCCAAAAAAAGCCCAGGACCAGATGGGTTTAGTGCAGAGTTCTATCAGACCTTCAAAGAAGATCTAATTCCAGTTCTGCACAAACTATTTCACAAAATAGAAGTAGAAGGTACTCTACCCAACTCATTTTATGAAGCCACTATTACTCTGATACCTAAACCACAGAAAGACCCAACAAAGATAGAGAACTTCAGACCAATTTCTCTTATGAATATCGATGCAAAAATCCTCAATAAAATTCTCGCTAACTGAATCAAAGAACATATTAAAGCAATCATCCATCCTGACCAAGTAGGTTTTATTCCAGGGATGCAGGGATGGCTTAATATACGAAAATCCATCAATGTAATCCATTATATAAACAAACTCAAAGATAAAAACCACATGATCATCTCGTTAGATGCTGAGAAAGCATTTGACAAAATCCAACACCCATTCATGATAAAAGTCTTGGAAAGATCAGGAATTCAAGGCCCATACCTAAACATGATAAAAGCAACCTAAAGCAAACCAATAGCCAACATAAAAGTAAATGGTGAGAAGTTGGAAGCAATCCCACTAAAATCAGGGACTAGACAAGGCTGTCCACTCTTGCCCTACCTATTCAACATTGTACTTGAAGTCCTAGCCAGAGCAATTAGACAACAAAAGGAGATCAAGGGGATAGAAATTGGAAAGGAAGAAGTCAAAGTATCACTTTTTGAAGATGATATGATAGTATATATAAGTGACCCTAAAAATTCCACCAGAGAACTCCTAAGCCTGATAAGCAGCTTCAATGAAGTAGCTGGATTCAAAATTAACTCAAACTAGTCAATGACCTTTCTGTACACAAAGGATAAACAGGCTGAAAAAGAAATTAGGGAAATAACACCCTTCTCAATAGTCACAAATAATATAAAATACCTTGGCGTGACTCTAACTAAGGAAGTGAAAGATCTGTATGATAAGAACTTCAAGTCTCTAAAGAAAGAAATTAAAGAAGATCTCAGAAGATGGAAAGATCTCCCATGCTCATGGATTGGCATGATCAACATTGTAAAAATGGCTATCTTGCCAAAAGCAATCTACAGATTCAATGCAATCCCCATCAAAATTCCAACTCAATTCTTCAATGAATTAGAAAGGGCAATCAGCAGATTCATCTGGAATAACAAAAAACCGAGGATAGCAAAAACTCTTCTCAAGGATAAAAGAACCTCTGGCGGGATCACCATGCCGGACCTAAAACTGTACTACAGAGCAATTGTGATCAAAACTGCATGGTACTGGTATAGTGACAGACAAGTAGACCAATGGAACAGAATTGAAGACCCAGAGATGAATTCACACACCTATGGTCACTTGATCTTTGACAAGGGAGCTAAAACCATCCAGTGGAAAAAAGACAGCATTTTCAACAAATGGTGCTGGCACAACTGGTTGTTATCATGTAGAAGAATGCGAATTGATCCATTTCTATCTCCTTGTACTCAGGTCAAATCTAAGTGGATTAAGGAACTCCACATAAAACCAGAGACACTGAAACTTATAGAGGAGAAAGTAGGGAAAAGCCTCGAAGATATGGGTACAGGGGAAAAATTCCTGAATAGAACAGCAATGGCTTGTGCTGTAAGATCAAGAATTGATAAATGGGACCTCATAAAATTGCAAAGCTTCTGCAAAGCAAAAGACACCGTCAATAAGACAAAAAGGCCACCAACAGATTGGGAAAGGATCTTTACCTATCCCAAATAGGATAGGGGACTAATATCCAATATATATAAAGAACTTAAGAAGGTGGACTCCAGAAAATCAAATAACCCCATTAAAAAATGGGGCTCAGAGCTGAACAAAGAATTCTCACCTGAGGAATACTGAATGGCCGAGAAGCACCTGAAAAAATGTTCAACATCCTTAATCATCAGGGAAATGCAAATCAAAACAACACTGAGATTCCACTTCACTCCAATCAGAATGGCTAAGATAAAAAATTCAGGTGACAGTAGATGCTGGAAAGGATGTGGAGAAAGAGGAACATTCCTCCATTGTTGGTGGGATTGCAAGCTTGTACAACCACTCTGGAAATCAGTCTGGCGGTTACTCAGAAAATTGCACATAGTACTACCGGAGGCTCCCGCAATACCACTCCTGGGCATATATCCAGAAGATGTCCCAACCGGTAAGAAGGACACATGCTCCACTATGTTCATAGCAGCCTTGTTTATAATAGCCAGAAGCTGGAAAGAACCCAGATGCTCCTCAACAGAGGAATGGATACAGAAAATGTGGTACATTTACACAATAGAATACTACTCAACTATTAAAAAATGAATTTATGAAATTCCTAGGCAAATGGATGGACCTGGAGGGTATCATCCTGAGTGAGGTAACCCAATCACAAAGGAACTCGCACAATATGTACTTACTGATAAGTGGATATTAGCCCAGAACCTTAGGATACCCAAGATATAAGATACAACTTGCCAAACACATGAAATTCAAGAAGAATGAAGACCAAAGTGTGGACACTTTACCCTTTCTTAGAAATGGGAACAAAACACCCATGGAAGGAGTTACAGAGACAAAATTTGGAGCTGTGAGGAAAGGATGGACCATCTAGTGATTGCCATATGCAGGGATCCATCCCATAATCAGCTTCCAAATGCTGACACCATTGCATACACTAGCAAGATTGTGCTGAAAGGACCCAGATATAGCTGTCTCTTGTGAGACTATGCCAGGGCCTAGCAAACACAGAAGTGGATGATCACAGTCAGGTATTGGATGGGTCACACGGCCCCCAATGGAGGAGCTAGAGAAATTACCCAAGGAGCTAAAGGGAACTGCAACCCTATAGGTGGAACAACAATATGAACTAACCAGTACCCGAGAGCTCTTGTCTTTAGCTGCATATGTATCAAAAGATGGCCTAGTCGACCATCACTGCAAAGAGAGGCCCATTGGAGTTGCAAACTTTATATGCCCCAGTACAGGGGAATGCCAGGGCCAAAAAGGGGGAGTGGGTGGGTAGGGGATTGGGGCGGTTGGGTATGGGGGACCTTTGGGATAGCATTGAAAATGTAAACGAGGAAAATACCTAATTAAAAAAAAAAGAAAGAAATGGATAATTTCTGCAATAGGTACAACATAGTAAAATTAAATCAAGATGAGATAAACCATTTAAATATACATATTGCCTCTAGTACAATAGAAGCTATCATTAATTCTTCCAACCAAAAAGGGAGGGAGAGGGAGAGGGAGAGGGAGAGGGAGAGGGAGAGGGAGAGGGAGAGGGAGAGGGACAGGGACAGGGACAGGGACAGGGACAGGGACAGGGACAGGGACAGGGACAGGGACAGGGACAGGGACAGGGACAGGGACAGGGAGAAGAAAAAGAGCCCACAGTTGTACTACCTGGATTTGTGTGTCAACTTGACACAGACTGGAGTTATCACAGAGAAAAGAGCTTCAGTTAGGAAAGTGCCTCCATGAGATCCAGCTGTGGGTATTTTATCAATTAGTGATCAAGGAGGGAGGGCCCCTTGTGGGTGATACCATCTCTGGGCTGGTAGTCTTGAATTCTAAAAGAAAGTAAGCTGAGCAAGCCAGGGGAAGCAAGCCAGTAAGAAACATCCCTCCATGGCCTCTGCATCAGCTCCTGTTTCCTGACCTGCTTGAGTTTCAGTCCTGACTTCCTTTGTTGATCAACAGCAATGTGGAAAGTGTAAGCTGAGTAAACCCTTTCCTCCCCAATTTGCTTCTTGGTCATGAAGTTTGTGCAAGAATAGAAACTCTGACTAAGACAGTTTTAATGCAGAATTCTACTAGACTCTCAAAAAACAGAAGGAACATTGCCCAATTCATTTTAGGATACCACAATTACCCTGGTTTCCCAACTACATACTCAACAAAGAAAGAGAATTACAGACTAATTCCCCTTATAAACACAGAAGCAAAAATGCTCAACAAAATACTTGCAACTATTTTATTTGAAACCAAGAACACATCAAAAAGATTATCCACCATGATCAAGTAAGCATATCCCAGGATGCAGGGATGGTTCAACATACCAAAATCAGTCAATATAACCCACCATATAAATAAACTGAAAGAAAAAGTCCACATGAGCATTTCATTAAATGCCAAAGAAAGCCTTTGACAGAAACCCAACACCCCTTTGTGATGAAGGTACTAGAAAGATTAGGGATATGAGCGACATATCTAAACATAATAAAGGCAATTTACAGCAAGCCTATAGCCAACATCAAATTAAATGAAGAGAAACGAAAAATAATTCCACTAAAACCAGGAACAATACAAGGTTGTCCACTCTATTCATATCTATTCAATATAGTACTTGAATTTTTAGCTAGAGCAATAAAACAACTGAAAGAGATCAAAGAGATACAAATTGCATAGGAAGAAGTAAAAGTATGGTTAATAGCAGATGATATGATACTACACATAGTGACCCCAAAATACTTCTAGAAAATTCTAGAAAATTCCCAGAGCTGAAAAATATCTTCAGCAAAGTAGCTGGATCTAAGATTAACAACAAAAAAACCTAAAACAAATAACAACAAACAAACAAACAAAAACTAGTAGCCCTCCTATAAACAAACAAACAAAGAACTCAGGAAAACAACACACTTCACAATAGCCTCAAATAATGTAAAACATCATGGGGTAACTCTAACAAAGGAAGGAAGAGAGTTTTATGACATAAATTTAAATCTTTGAAAAAGAAATTGAAGAAGATATCAGTAAATGGAAAGTTCTCCCATGCTCCTGGATTGGTAGGGTTAACATAATAAGAATGGCCATTCTGCCAAAAAACAATCTAAAGATTTAATTCAATCCCCATCAAAATTCCAATGAATCAAAATTCTTTACAGACCTTGGAAGGACAATTCTTAACTTCATATGGAAAAGCAAAAAACCTGAACAATAAATAATCCTGAACAATAAAAGAACGGCTGGTTGTATCACCATCCCTGATATCAAGTGGTACTAGAAAGCTATAGTAGTTAAAACTGCACAATGTTGGCATAAAAATAGACATTGATCAATAGAATCAAATTGAAGACCCAAACATAAATTCATACACATAGGACACCTGATAAATGAGCCAGAAATACACAGTAGAAAAAAAAAAGTAGCAACTTCAACAAATAGTGCTGCAAACTGGATATCTGCATGTTAGAAAAATACAATTAGATCCATATTTATCACTCCACCATCTTTTGTAGACAGGCAAGGCTTCCAGAGGTGGGACTGGGTTATATTTGCTTTAGTTGTTGGCCAAAGAGGACCTGTGGAGATTTCTAGCCAACACAGGCTTGTGATTCAATGGAATACTCCCTCTGAAAACTTCATTTCCAAGGAGAACTTTCATTCAGCTCATTGGATGTTGAGAGGTTATCCTAGTATGAGCTTGGAGCCTTCACCCTATGTTCTAGTCTCTTTCACAGAGAAGGTACTCTGCACACTACAGAAAAAGAAATATAGAACCCAACCAAGCCATAAAACCATCCACCTACAATCTGTCTTGCCTTCAATATGTGCTGGGGCAATGGTGGCAGAAAACATGTGGGAGTGGCCAATCAATGTTTGGGTTAACTTGAAGTCCACACCATGAGAGAGAACCCATGCCCTGTACTGCCTGGATAGCCAAGAACCAGAGACTGGATAGACCAGAGAGCTAGGATGATTTCTAATGACATTCTGCTATACTCATAGATCAGTGCTTTGTCTAGTCATCATCAGAGAGGATTCTTCTGGCAGCAAGTGGAAGTGGGTTAAACATTATAAGAAAAGGGTATCTAAATTGGAGGTCTCTATCAGGTGTCTCCTCTCAGTGATCAGAGAACCCTACAGAAGAAGGGTGAGGGAAACTGTGGAAGTCAGAGGGAATGGAGAACACCAGGATAATATAATCAACCAAATCAACAAAGCAGAGCTCACATCGGCTCACAGAGACAGATGGCAAACATGGGGACTGCATGAATCTGCACAAGGTCCTCTGGATAAATGTTTTGGCTGTTATCTTAGTGTTCTTATGAGACTACTATGAGTGGGAGTGAATATGCTTCTGATTCATTTTCCTGCTCTTGAGACTCTTTACCTCCTATTAAGGTGCCTTGCCCAGCCTCAGTATGATTGTATCTTGTTTTGTCCTTTCTGGCTGTCATCTCTTGGAGATCTGATCTTTTCTGAAGAGAAAAGAAAAGGGGAATAGATCTGGGAGGGAAGGGAAGTTGGGAGAGCTAGGAGGAGGGGAGGAAGGGGAGGAAGGGAGGAAGGGGAAACTGGATTACTATGTGAAAGAAGAATCTATTTTCAATTTAAAAAAAAGAAAAAAATCATGAAATTCACAGGTTAATGGAAGGAACTAGAAAGAAATCATCCTGAATGAAGTATCCCAAACCCAAAAATGTACATATGGTATGTACTTGCATATGTGGATATTATCTGTAAAGTCAATGATAACCAAGTTTCAACATCTTAACAACTCCTTAAAATATTTACATATATGAAAGTGATCTAAATGGAATCACAGAACAATGAGGAAGATAAAGTCTCAACTGGATATTTCTTGTCACCAAATAAAGCTTTTAGTAACAGGATTAGATTACATCTAAATTGAGCTGTTGGCAGAAGGAATCCCCAATCAACCCAGGCTTTTGTTGCCATTACTGTAGCTTTCCACAAACTGACAGGAAAGCCCCATTGCTGAAAACATCACCTACACAACCATTGAACATGGAGAAGTTATACTGGTGCCTATATAGACCCTACACACATACATGCTAGCACTTTTGCTTCAAGTAGGTACTCTGCATACTACCAAAGGAAAACGGTAAATATTAACCCACCTCAAATCCTTTGATCAACAGTAGTGACCTGCCTGTAGAGTAAGCTAGTGCAGTGGTGACACAAAGCTCTAAGTTAACCATTCCACTACCTGATTTGACCCAATACCTACTTCACAAGATGGAACCCATACCTGACACTGCTTGGGTGGCCAAGAACCTGAGACTAAATAGACTAGGAAGCTAAGGTAAAACAAAATATTATTGTTCTATTAAAGAAAAGTAGCAAAAAAATCCCTACTAATAACATTCTGCTGTATTCACAGATCAGTGCCTTATTTGGCCATCTGCATAGAAGCTTCCTTCTGAAGCAGAAGGGAACAAAAACAGATACACATACTCAGACAATATGCAGTGAGTGAGAGGCCTTGGAATATTCAGCCATAAATGAAATGTCTCCAACAGATCCCTCCCATCAGGGATCAGGGAACCCTGTGGAAAAGCCAGTGGAAAAAATTTAAGAGCTGAAGGAATGGAGGGACATCAAGAAAACAAGGCACACCTAATCAACAGGATCTTGCACATATGAATTCACAGAATTTGAGGCAGCATGCAAAAAGCCTTCACTGTCTGCAAAAGATGGGGTCCTAGAGCTAAAAGAAGACCCCATTGCTGAACACATCACCTACACAACTCATTGAAATTGTAGACACATGACCCTATCAACAACTGAGGAGCTGTCTCCAATTGACAGCAAATGAAAATTTTGTTTTCTCCAAGGAAGTCTCACTGGGGAACGAACTACTATAAAAGGGTAGGCTGCATGCCCAGCAATAGATGGTCAACAGAAAATGAACTCACTGGTATGTTGGAGAGTTGTTATATGGTGCAGGATATATATCGTATTTTATTTTATTTTTGCTTTTTTTACTCTATAGTTCATTTGGGTATATACTATGGCTTCTAGATTAGGGTTTTTATAGGATTTCTGACTATGTGAGTAAGTTAGTCTTTGAGACTATACTTGTTTCTTATGCTATTTGGGGGCTCTTCTCTTCCTTTTTGTTCTTTGTGTTCTATTCTGGTGTGTTAGTTTTTGTTTTCTCTTATTATAATTTATTATATTATTAGTATGTCTTAGAAGCCTGTTTGTTTACTAATGAGAGACAAAAATGGGGTTGATCAATGGAATCTAAATGAAAACCCAGACTTAAATCCATATACCTATTTTTGATAAAGGACACCTGAATTTTGATAAAGAGGCCAGAAGCATACACTGGATAAAAGACCTCATCTTCAGCAAAGTGGTGCTCATCAAAGTGGATGTCTGAATGTAGAAAAAATGCACATAGATACATTTTTGTCACCCTGCACAAAACACAACTTCAAGTGGTTCAGTGACCTGAACATAAAACCACATACCTTGAATCTGATCACAGAGAAAGTGTGAAGCAATCTTGAACACAATAGTATAGGAAAGAACAAGGCATAGTAGCACAGGCATCAACACCAACAAATAGCAAACGGGACCTCAAAAAGCTTAGCAGCTTCTGTACAGCAAACAACACCATCATTCAAGTAAAGCAGCAACCTACAGAATGGGAAAAGCCATCAACTATACATCTCCTAGAGCGCCAGTATTTAGAATACATAAAGAACTAAAGAAAAACACAAAAATTCAATGTTGTAACGGTCCAACTACTCAAAAGATCCCAGATTTGTTATAGTGTTATTTGAATTAAAGTTTTAGCCTTCCCCTAACTGGGATATTTTTTTAAGATTTTATTTTATTTTTTTTATTACGTATTTTCTTCAATTACATTTCCAATGCTATCCCAAAAGTCCCCCCTCCCCACCCCCCACTCCCCTACCCACCCATTCCCATTTTTTGGCCCTGGCATTCCCCTATACTGGGGCATATAACGTTTGCCTGACCAATGGGCCTCTCTTTCCAGTGATGGCCGACTAGGTCATCTTTTGATACATATGCAGCTAGAGTCAAGAGCTCTGGGGTACTGGTTAGTTCATAATGTTCCTCCGATAGGGTTGCAGATCTCTTTAGCTCCTTGGATACTTTCTCTAGATCCTCCATTGGGGACCCTGTGATCCATCCAATAGTTGACTGTGAGCATCCACTTCTGTGTTTGCTAGGCCCCGGCCTAGTCTCACAAGGGACAGCTATATCACCGTCCTTGCAACAAAGGCTTGCTAGTGTATGCAACAGTGTCATCGCTTGGAGGCTAATTATGGGATGGATCCCTGGATATGGCAGTCTCTAGATGGACCATCCTTTTGTCTCAGCTCCAAACTTTGTCTCTGTAACTCCTTCCATGGGTGATTGTTTCCAATTCTAAGAATGAGCAAAGTGTCCACACTTTGGTCTTCGTTCTTCTTCAGTTTCATATGTTTTACATATTGTACCTTATATCTCGCTATACTAAGTTTCTGGGCTAATATCCACTTATCAGTGAGTACATTTCATTTGAGTTCTTTTGTGATTGGGTTACCTCACTCAGGATGATGCCCTCCAGGTCCAACCATTTGCCTAGGAATTTCGTGAATTCATTCTTTTTAATAGCTGAGTAGTACTCCATTGTGTAAATGTACCACATTTTTGTATCCATTCCTCTGTTGAGGGACAACTGGGTTCTTTCCAGCTTCTGGCTATTATAAACAAGGCTGCTATGAACATAGTGGAGCATGTGTCCTTCTTACCGGTTGGGACATCTTCTGGATATATGCCCAGGAGAGGTATTGCGGGATCCTCCGGTAGTACTATGTGCAATTATCTGAGGAACCGCCAGACTGATTTCCAGAGTGGTTGTACAAGCTTGCAATCCCACCAACAATGGAGGAGTGTTCCCCTTTCTCCACATCCTCACCAGCATCTCCTGTCACCTGAATTTTTGATCTTAGCCACTCTGACTGGTGTGAGATGGAATCTCAGGGTTGTTTTGATTTGCATTTCTCTGATGATTAAGGATGTTGAACATTTTTTCAGGTGTTTCTCAGCCTTTCGGTATTCCTCGGGTGAGAATTCTTTGTTCAGCTCTGAGCCCCATCTTTTAAGGGAGCTATTTGATTTTCTGGAGTCCACCCTCTTGAGTTCTTTATATATATTGGATATTAGTCCCCTATCTGATTTAAGATAGGTAAAGATCCTTTCCCAATCTGTTGGTGGTCTTTTTGTCTTATTGACGGTGTCTTTTGCCTTGCAGAAGCTTTGCAGTTTCATGAGGTCCCATTTGTCAAACCTCGATCTTAAAGCACAAGCCATTACTGTTCTATTCAGGAATTTTTTCCCTGTGCCCATATCTTTGAGACTTTTCCCCACTTTCTCCTCTATAAGTTTCAGTGTCACTGGTTTTATGTGAAGTTCCTTGATCCACTTAGATTTGACCTTAGTACAAGGAGAGAGGAATGGGTCGATTTGCATTCTTCTACATGATAACAACCAGTTGTGCCAGCACCATTTGTTGAAAATGCTGTCTTTTTTCCACTGGATGGTTTTAGCTCCCTTGTCAAAGATCAAGTGACCATATGTGTGTGGGTTCATTTCTGGGACTTCAATTCTATTCCATTGGTCTACTTGTCTGTCACTATACCTGTACCATGCAGTTTTGATCACAATTGCTCTGTAGTATATCTTTAGGTCAGGCATGATGATTCCACCAGAGGTACTTTTATCCTTGAGAAGAGCTTTTGCTATCCTAGGTTTTTTGTTATTCCAGATGAATTTGCAGATTGCTCTTTCTAATTCGTTGAAGAATTGAGTTGGAATTTTGATGGGGATTGCATTGAATCTGTAGATTGCTTTTGGCAAGATAGCCATTTTTACAATGTTGATCCTGCCAATCCATGAGCATGGGAGATCTTTCCATCTTCTGAGATCTTCTTTAATTTCTTTCTTTAGAGACTTGAAGTTCTTATCATACAGATCTTTCACTTCCTTAGAGTCACGCCAAGCTATTTTATATTATTTGTGACTATTGAGAAGGGTGTTGTTTCCCTAATTTCTTTCTCAGCCTGTTTATTCTTTGTGTAGAGAAAGGCCATTGACTTGTTTGAGTTAATTTTATATCCAGCTACTTCACCGAAGCTATTTATCAGGTTTAGGAGTTCTCTGGTGAAATTTTTAGGGTCACTTATATATACTATCATATCATCTGCAAAAAGTGATATTTTTACTTCATCTTTTCCAATTTGTATCCCCTTGATCTCCTTTTGTTGTTGAATTGCTCTGGCTAGGACTTCAAGTACTATGTTGAAGAGGTAGGGAGAAAGTGGGCAGCCTTGTCTAGTCCCTGATTTTAGTGGGCCTAACTGGGATTTTATGTGAACTTGTGGAATAAAATTCCAGAAAAGGTTGATCCTGTCTCCACAGTTTGGAGTTGTAAAAGGGTCACTGTATCACCATGAATATACTATCTACCCTATAAAATATTCTATAAAATGCCTCCAAAAAAACATGCAAAGAATTCAGGATAGCACAATACTCTTTTCAGTGAACTGCTCCTGTCTCTTTCTAGAGTATGCTTTGTTTTGCATAATAACTTTTGATTAGACTGTCCATGTGTCTTGGCAGACTCCTTTCCATTGAGAAAACAAGAACCAAGGAGAAACCATCACTCATCATATTAAGAATGTTAAATACATAGCATTATATGAAAGAAGGCCATTTAAAAGACTGTATATTGACATTCCAGAAACATCAACCCTCTGGAAAGAGCAGGATTATTGCTTGATATAATTATGAGGAAGACAGGAGGGACATGAAGAACACAGATATGAGAACATTCTGCATTATATAGTCATAACGAACACACTATGTTATTAACTATGTCATCACCATAGAAGCAAACCATACTGAGGCCGAGCCTCAGTGTAAGTCGACTGGAATGACAGTGCCTTACACATAGCCATGTCAGTACTCCATTGTGCTGTTAAAATACCCATGGTAGGAGTTGGAGCCAAAAGGGACAACACAGGCTGAACAATTTGTCCATTGGCTTAAAACAACTTCTAAAACTAAACACTTTAAAGATTAAATGATTGTAGGGAGCAAGGTAGTGCCTAATACCCAAAAACAATTCTCCTGAATTCTAATAATTAAATAATGGAAAGTTGAACTTTGCAATAGAGAAACCTTAGTAAACTGTAATTCATTGGGGCAGAGCCCAAGGTGTTAAAGATTTAGCCAAATGCAGTGCATTTGAGTATCCAGGTCAAGTGGAGAAACCTGAATGTGGGAAACCAGCAGACGTTGATGTGTGCTTAATTTTATTACGACTAATAATTTACCAGGCCTGTGTGACTTGGCTACTTGTTAGAAGAGACCTGACTACATTCAGGTTAGCACCACAACTTCTGAAGACTACTTACAAGTGATTCTGCCCAAGATGGAAAAGAAGCACAGATGCAGTAAAATGTTGGCTCTGGTTGGCCGAGCTAAGTGTGTGTTCTTGGAATGTTTATGTGTTTTTTTTCCCCTTGGGGTTTGGGAGTGCTAGAAAATTTTCATTGAAAATTGGGGCAAAAAGTACCCAACCATCAAATTACTCAAATAAGTTAGTAACTTTATTACATATTTATCTTACTAAGCCAAAGAAGTATTTGTGTTCTATGTAGACATGGTTTGGGGAACACAAGAAGGGCTGATGCCCATGGTAAAATGATACCATGGGAAAAGCTAATCAAGCAGAGAATGTGAGGTATCCTTTCACAATGTCTCTACAGCTCAATAAAGATTCAACATACATTTTTATTTATTGGACAAGAGTTCATCCACAAACACAAAAGCACATCTCTAACCCCAGGCCATTTTGACAGCTGAATTTGCAAGATACGGGCTATACATTACTCCACTGCAAATATGGAGGATGCAATAGGCAATCCCATGGGATCTGTGTCAGGTACCTAGGTGGATGAGAAAGATGTGGGAGGACACATCAAACAAATTCACATGTGACACAGCTTCTAGCTGCTGACACATGTCAAGTCACCTCACAAAGGTGAGAACACTTTTGTCATCTTGTCTTAGTTAAGGTTTACATTGCTGTGATGAAACACTACAACCATTATCAACTTGGGGAGGAAAGGGCTTATTTTGATTAGACTTCCACATCACAGTCTATCACTGAAAGAAATCAGGGTAGGATCCTGGAGGCAGGAGCTGGTACAGAAGCAAAGGAGAGACTGCTTACCGGCTTGCTCTTTATGGCTTGCTAAGCCTGCTTCCTTATAGTGCTCAGGATCACCAGCCCAGGAATAGGACCACCCACAGCAAACTAAGCCCTCGACATTGTTCATTAACCAAGAAAATCCACCAAAGTATAATCTGGTGGGGTAATTTTTTTCAATTATGATTCCTCTTGCAAAAGAACTTTAGCTTCTGTCATGTTGGCATAAAACTAGCCAGCACATGATCTGAATGCAATAACTATTTAGGTCTAATTAGATACTCTGGTACCTCAGAATATACTGTATAACATTGTTAAGATCTGTTTGTTTGTTTTTTCTGATAATAACTGAGTATGTTTCCTAGATGGGGCCATGAATTAATGTACTATCTCCAGAGGCTCATTATTATTCCTTTCTAGTACATTTTCCTTGCTTTCTGTGGCTTTATCAGGTTAAAAAGAATGTGTGAGGAAGGAAGAAAGGAACTGCCCATGGAGAAAGGGGAAGTGTGCTGAAGGACACCCCCATGGGTACCAGCACTTGGCTCATGTATGTCACAACATATGTATGCAAGAACCTATATTTGGCCCCTTAAGAGGATCTTAGACTTACCAACAAACAGCATAGAAAATGTGACTTGGGTGAATTCAGTTTATCTTGCTGCAAAAATCATTATGCTTCAGCAACATACTATGTTTGGAACTACTTAGAGAATAAGGGATATGCAGCATTATCATTATCATTATTATTATTATTATTATTATTATTATTATTATTATATTTTCTTAAATTACATTTCAAATGTTATTCCCTTTCCTGGTTTCCCCTCTGAAAACCCCCTATCTCCTCTTCACTCCCACTGCTCACCAACCCACCCACTCCTGCTTCCTGCCCCTGGCATTCTCCTATACTGGGATATAGAACCTTCAAAGGACTAAGGGCCTCTCCTCCCATCGATGACCGACTAGGCCATCCTCCACTACATATGCAGCTAGAACCACAAGTCCCTCTGTGTGTTTTCTTTGATTGGTGGTTTAGTCCCAGGGAGCTCTGGGGTTACTAGTTAGTTCATATTGTTGTTCCTCCTATGGGGCTGCAAACCCTTCAGCTCCTTGGGTCCTTTCTCTAGCTCCTTCATTGGAGACCCTGTGCTCCATCTAATGGATGACTGTGAGCATCTACTTCTGTATTTGACAGGAACTGGCAGAGCCTCTCAGGAGACAGCTATATCAGGCTCCTGTCAGCAGGCTCTTGTTGGCATCTGCCATGGTGTCTGGGTTTGGTGGTTGTTTATGGGATGGATCCCCAGGTGGGTATGCATTTTTAAGGCAGCAGCCACTATTTAAATGTCCACTGAACTGTATTTTCAGACCACTAGAAGCATACAATTTAATACTCTCAAACCCTGATGTAGTTAGTGTTGGCCATAACAATTTTTGTTCCCAAGTAAGTGCTTGGACACTTGGAGCTACCAAGAACTCTGTCATGAAGCGTTACAGTGAGTAAATACTCAAGTGCCAGCTGTCACTACTTCATTCTTGTGCCAAGCATACATTTAACGCTCTGTATTCCAGAAAGTTAACAAGGAAGCTCATGTGGGTATACAGCTGGCCGAGGATTGCTATGTGCATGAGTAGATTTGGATTGTAGCCCAGACTCCATGATGGCAAAACTCTTCCTTCTTTGGCTGTTACAAAGACAATGTTCAGAAATAACTGTCAATAAACTGGGCTTTAACTCATGAGGGCCTTCCTCTATTTTTTTATACATGTGCTAAGGGCAAGTTGTGAGACTGGGATAGACATTGGTACCTTCTCGCGGATGTTGAGCCTGGTATTCACAGGTTCATATGTGCAGGCATGGATTCAAGTGCTGCCCACTCCTTGAGTCTTTCAACATGTTTAGCTTTCTTGTCTCAGAGCTACACTGTCTTCCTCAATACTAGAGACTATGACTCAGCATCTTTGAAAACCAACTTTTGATTATTTGAACCTAACTTTCTTCTTTTTATTTCTTCCCTTCTGAAGTCCACATAATTACAGTAATGATTTAAGGACAGAATTTTTCTCTTTATATCTTCTCCAAGTGGAAATCACTGGCAGGATAGGGCTAACAGCAAGGTAACAACACCTTGGGTCTTTTAGCATTCTCAGTATGACATCTAAGTTACTTCTTGACTGATTTAAAATGAAAGGTCTTGAAAGGCAATTCTTTTTATCAGACTTAACTCTTGTCTTTTGAAGAGAATGGGGAAGTATGCACTAGCACTTAGAATTTAAGAACATAGACACTGAAGTCCTGATGTGCTGTAAACTTCTGTCCTCACTATTACTAACTGGGGTTTGCTTAGCCGCTTAATGACCACTTACATCAGTAAGATGGGCACCCTTGTAAAACTTAAATGCTGTCATGCCAGCTGAGCATTTCAGAGTTGCCTAGTATGTGAATTTTCACAGCTTCAATTACAATGGGTATGATATCATTTTTATGATTTTAGTGGGGACCGTTGAGGTACTTGGGCTTAAGTGCAAACTTTACGGTTCTACATCTAATAATATAAGGTGCTCATGTAGGGTTGTTAAAGTATAACAGATGAAAACTATCAGAAACCAGAAAAATGTGACCAAATATTATAAATCATCTATTTTTTTAAATGTGGGGGCTGAAGAGATGGCTCAGCAGTTAAGAGCACTACCTGTTCTTCCAGAGGTCCCGAGTTCAATTCCCAGCAACCACATGGTGGCTCACAACCCTCTGTAATAGGATCTGATGCCCTCTTCTGGTGTGTGTTAAGACAGCTACAGTGTTCTCGCATACATAAAATTAATAATACTTTTTTAAAAAATGGCTATGGGTAAAGGACCCATTAGTTCCAAGAACAGCTGTTCTAGTTGTAAAGACCTGAGTGACAGTTACGGAGACTTCTGCTTTTGAATAGCTAGCTATGTGACTGCCCAATGAAATAACTGAAGATTTTCTGTTTCAGTATAAATTAGCAATACTATACTTAACTTATCCCTCCCAAAAGTAATTATATGAATCAGGTGAAAATATATAGAGGATTTATGTGTAGTATAATATGATTTCTATATTATTATTAAACAGTCACCAAATAGAAGAGCATTATCTATTAGATCATTAAGATGACTCATGTGTGTTGTCTAGGGTTGGGGGGGGTGTTGTTGTCTTGTTTTGTTTTGTCAACTTGACAAAAGCCAGTATCATCTGAGAAAAGTGAACCTCAGTTGAGAAAACTGCCTCTATCACATTGGCCTGCAGGCAAAGGCCAACAGGTGGTAGATGTGGGAGGGCCCAGCTCACTGTGAATGGTGCCACCCCTGAGCAGGTGGTCATGGACTGTATAAGAAAACTGGCAGAACAAGCCAGTCAGCAGTACTCGTCCACGGTCTCTGCTTCACTTTCTGCCTCAGATTCCTACCTTTAACTCCTTTCTTGACTTCCCTTCATGACGGACTGTAACCTGTAAGGTAAATTAAACCTTTTCTTCCCTAAGTTCCTTTTGCTTGTGACCTTTATCACAGCAATAGAAAACAAACTAAGACAAAGCAGTAGAAAAGTGGCTAGACCAAGTGTCCCAAGTCTTAGTTTGCTTATCATATAAGACTGAGTGAGTTAAGACATACAAGTTAAGATTGTATGTCCCTAACTACAAAGCTATTCTTATCATCTATAGCCTACCTATCAATCACAGTATCTGAAAATGGGTGTTCTATAAATTAAGATGTTTCTTATTAACATAAAGTGTTCTCATAATCAGTGTTTATGCAATTTAATAATTAAGATGTTTCTTGTTGACATAAGTGTTATCATGCTCATTGTTTATATAATTTACTACTCATCAGTTATGACAATTTCTACTAAAGCTATAATTTGAAAATACTGTCTCAGATATAAAGCCCTTGTACTAAATGATACACTGCAGCTGTTGTAATAAAATAGACTTACCAGTTACTTTCCCCCTTATTAGGACGTTGCTTTCTTCAATCAATCAACATGAATTCAGTGGCAGACACAGCTATCTTTTTTGGAAAGTTTCTATATTACTTTTTAGAATCTTTAGTTTTCAAAGTAATTCCTAAAAGGAAAAAGGATGTTTCTGGAGAGATTGTACTTATAACAGGAGCTGGAAGTGGACTTGGAAGGCTACTGGCCATACATTTTGCCAGCCACGGGGCCACTTTAGTTCTCTGGGACATTAATCAAGAAGGCAATATGGAAACCTGTAGACTGGTCAAACAAAAAGGTGATGTGAAAGTCTTTGCCTATAAGTGTGATTGCAGCAGCAGGATAGAGGTCTACAGAGTTGCTGATCAGGTGAGTTTATCAATGCTCTTTGCTACAATTCTGGGAAAACTGCTTCTAACCTGCATTTTTAATACTACAAGGGGGAAGGGATTTATTATAGGTTCCCCCAAAGATTGCTGTGTATCTACAGTTTAATTCTGTTCATCTTAAATATGACTTTATATTTAAGACAAAAAGCGGCATAGCCTAGTAGGACTTGTCCTGACTTCAGAGCCCAATGCTCCTGACTGCTTTGCTGAGTGACCTACCCACTTCAGAACCCAGTCCTGTCTGGCAGCTTTGCTTAGGGATTCACCTGTGGTTGGTAGACACTCTGCCAAGCCCCAGATCTCCTGATTTTGTTGTGCAACTTTAACAATGTCGCCTTGCGACACACACCTGCATATCTGTGAAGTGAGTGGTTGGCAAGTTCATGCTGTGCAACTTTAACTACCCATTGTCCCATAACTTTGATGACAATTAAATCACACCCAGGCCTATGGCAAACCTATTGCCACATTGTGTTTTTTGAAAACATTATAAGGAGTATAAAGGGGAAATCACTCAGTGTACAAAAGTTCTCACAGTTTACCTATTGGTATTGTCTAACTTTGGGTGAGATGTTTCACCTTAGCCATGGTTCCCTTGGCAGACACAGCACAACACAGCACATAGGAGATCAACAAAGGAAACATCAGTGAGGCAGGAAGGAAGAGAAACTATAGGCAGACATCGTTATTGCTGTTTCCACAGAAAAGAACAGGCTATTTAATAACTGTATAATTTGTGTGATTTCAAAGGGATCTAGAACATAGGAACATCTTGGTTTTCAGCTCTATGACTCAGGCATGATTGAAATAGACATATTAGTAACCTAGACTGCAGTAACCCTATCAGAGGAAGGAATTGGACATATGGGATTAATGGCTTTCTCAAAAAAAGACTAATGTACCAGCCTCTAGTCAGAGTCTCAAGGCTGATTCAAAATATTTGAACAAACAAGCCAAAGAAAAAGAATATATAAAACTAGCAACTCTATTATTTTTATCTGTGTTACTCTTTTCAGCAAATGTGCACCTCATAAACCAATTCATCACTACACCTTGGCCTTATGAAATGTATTTTGCTGTCATCATTCCTGTTAAACAGAGGAAGAAGCCATGGAGCACTGACCTTGTAGTTTACCCAAGATCACAAGGCAGAAACTGGCAAGAGACAGAGTCATGGCAGGTAGCTGGGAGTCACAGGTACATACAGTTTGACACAGAACCCCAAGAGATTTCTTTGTAATCCAGTTTCTCTATGTGCAATTCAACTTTGTATTTATTTAAAATTAATACTGAGTAGCCGTGATACCACCTGAACCTCTTGCTTCATACTTCCTTACTTTCCTCTCCCTCTTTCCTTGATTGAGGATCCGCAGGTTTTGAACTTTTGTAACTCCCTGGCAGATAACAATGTGGCCATTATAGCTCCCTGGGTCCATTTTGGTACAGAACAGGGGAAATCAAAAGGGAAAGAAACATGGCAGAAAGAGCTTCCAGCAGAACGGATTTCGGGTGAACTTAATGTAATTTGATGAGTGCGGGATTCTGTCCCAGAACCAGGCATCAACCAGTTCAGGGTGCCCAGAAAAACCTTTGCTACTGTCTCTGATCATATACAAACTTCACAGTGAAACAGGAACTATCATTTTGCTACTTTGTCCATTATGAAATAGAGACAGTGAGAGTTGAAGGAATTTAGCCAGGTCATAGATCAGGAATCCAATGGCTCTAAAGTGGCCCTAGAACCCCTGCTACCTTATCCCAGGAGCATCATCAGTGAGTTGTGAGCAATGTGAGCATCCCTGAACCTTTCCCTATGCTGAAACATATCATCACCTTCTATACCACCATCCTTGTCTCCCTACAAAGCATTCTGTTCTGGTTGAAATTTCCTTGGTGTCTGAAAGAAAAAGATTCTAAAAAATTAGAAATATTTGCCATTGAAATATATCCAAAAGGTTTCTTTTTGGCCACTATCTTATAATTATCGTGTTTCCAGGTTTACCCCTCTATCATCTTTTTGGCTTAATTGTAGTTAGTTCTTAAGTACTGGGAAACCCAAATACTTTACCTGTAAGACTTTAACAAATGGCAGACATCATCCTCACCCTTGAAATGGATGGAGAACCAGTTAGTGTGGCAGCATTCCAAAGGGCAGAGTAATTAGCTTTCCATAAGCAGAGAAAGAAAGAATTTTCATTTCCAGCATGCAAAGTCAACAAATACAGTCAAACATAGTGACACATAACTGTAATCCAAACTTTGGGAAGGGTAAGGCAGGAAAATTGCAAATTCCAGGAGAACTGAGGCTATAGTCTTGATGATTAAGAATAGCAAATTTGTCAGGCACTGGCAGAGCCTCTCAGGAGACAGCTGTATCAGGCTCCTGTCAGCAAGCTCTTGTTGGCATCCAGAATAGTGTCTGAGTTTGGTGGTTGTATATGGGATGGATCCCCAGGTGGAGCCAGAAGTGGATGCTCGCAGCCATCCATTGGACAGAGAACAGGGTCCCCAATGAACAAGCTAGAGAAAATACCCAAGGAGCTGAAGGGGTTTGCAGCCCCATAGGAGGAACAACAATATGAACTAACCAGTACCCCCAGAGCTCCCTGGTACTAAACCACCAACTAAAGAAAACACATGGTGTGACTTATGGCTCTAGCTGCATATGTAGCAGAGGATGGCCTAGTCGGTCATCAATGGGAGGAGAGGCCCTTGGCCCTATGAAGGTTCTATGTCCCAGTATATGGGAATGCCAGGGCCAGGAAGTGGATAGGTTGGTGAGTTGAGGGGGGCTGGTAGGGGATTTTTGGAGGGGAAACTAGGATAGGGGATAACATTTGAAATGTAAATAAAGAAAATATATAATTAAAACAAGGGAAAATTTGTGTAAGAGCAAGTATTGTATGCCACTACAGATATGTGTGTCCTCTCAGAAGTGGTGAGTCTTTTGGCAGGTTATTAATGTCCCATAGCCTGTTTCCTCACCCATGAGCTAGAATAATGTCTTCCTTAAATGTCCACTCTAAGTAGAGTGAAAATTAAATTCCACAATCTAGATAATAACTCCTCCTGCTGTAGTGACTCTCAGATGTAGGACTTCCTCTTGGAGTGACACCAATGGCCATTCATTCTCTAAGATGTTTAATGATTTTATATGAAAGGCTCTACCTTCTTTTCCCCATTTTTTTGACCAGGTATCCCTCTGTAGTGTGAGATTGAGCCCTTCTTTACACTGATTGTCTTACCAAACCAGTAAGATATCCTTTCAACTTGGTCTTTTGTGAATGTTTTCCTTGGACCTAACATTTCTCCAAAGCAGAGAGGTCTAATCTCAAGACCAGCCCATATTAACTCACTTACCTATATCAACAGCAGATAGATAGATACATATTCAAAGTTTCTCCAACTGGTAGGTTCAGCACATAGCATTGACCAGGAATTAGAAAAGTCAGGATAGGTCAGGATAGGCAATGCTTCTTGTCTAGAGGAAAGAAAGAGTAGTTGTATCTTTCAGAAGATTTGGAATTTCTCTCTCTCTCTCTCTCTCTCTCTCTCTCTCTCTCTCTCTCTCTTCTCTTCTCTTCTCTTCTCTCACTTCTCTCCTCTCTCTTCTCTTCTCTCTCTCTCTTCTATCTCTCTCCTCTCCTCTCTCTCTCTCTCTCTCTCTCTCTCTCTCTCTCTCTCTCCCCCTCTCTCATTTTCACATCATTGGTTCGCCTGTTTATTACTCTGCCCCAGAATCAGCTTTATCACTGTGACCTACAGAAGTACAATCTGAGACAAAATGGCAGGAGAGAGACACACTTTATTTAATATTCCTGAGTATGGTTTACTCCAAACAAGACTCATGATGTTTAGTTGACTATGCAAGCAGCAGAAGTGGACCATGTGAAAATGAAGAGATGAGATAGCTGTGAAGCTTGTAAAAATCCTACTGGAAGATTATGTTCAGATTAGAACTAGTCTTTTTAGCAGTTTACAAAGGGTCACAAAAGTCTCTGGGCACTGGAACAAATACACCATTGTTTGGGAGGTCTTCAATCCAACCATGACTTACCCTAGCCAAACAGTAATCAGGGAATTGACTACTATAGAAATTAGCCATCACGCACCCACATGCTCACAGTAAACCTTAATGGCTGTAAGAAGAAATATTCTCAGAAACACCCAGGCAGGAATGTCTTCACACTTTGCTGGCACTAAAGACCATCAGGAGAGAACACCAGAGCAATAGAGAGATGCAAGTCAGGAAACAGGTCATGCTGGGGCCAGCTCTTTTCCCAACAATGCAGGAAGCTAAGGTGGGAGGATCCCAAGCTCAAGTCCTGCCTGGGCTATAGAACAAGAGCAACACCTATATAAGCATCTAAGCAACTTACTGAAGTCTGAAGCAAAGGAGAGGGCTAGTGAAACAATTTCCTAGTAGGATGCTTGCCTAGCATGCACAAGATCCAGGGTTTCTCTCTATTATCAAAAATGAAAGGAAGGGAAGGAGGGAGGAGGGAGGGAGGAAGAGAGAGGGGATATTACCCTTACACAGCAGGTCATCTCCTTATGGAAATCATTATTTTTAACCAAGAGAACAGATTTATTATGGCTTATGTTTTCAGGCCATGGTAACCTGAACCATTGAAGCCAATCAGGAGAAGCAGCACTTACTTCATCACAGGGGGCACAGGGCATGGCAATGTGCCTGCTTACCACAAGGCCAGGAGTGGAATAAAGCAATGCTATAGCCCACAATCCCCACTGAGAATTCTTTCAACGACCGAAACTTTCTGCTAGATCCCACATCCCAAAACTACCAAAAACACAAAACTGGATACCAAGCCTTGGGGGAACTTTCCAGGTCTGAAATATACCATGCAAGAAGGAAGATGTACAAAGTCTTAGGAAAGTATTTTATATTCTTTGACGTAGACATCACATGGGTATATGAATTTACTAAATTCATCCAATTAAATACTTCAATAGTACATATTTGTAATACCATATATGGTTAAAAACACAGTAAGAGTTTTTGCTCTTTTGTGTATTTTTTTTCTAGAGGTAAATATAATAATATTATTTCCTCTTCCCTTTCCTTGCTTCTTTTCAAATTCATGCTCTCTTTCTCTTTCAATGTTTTATACACACACACACACACACACACACACACACACTACATATTTACCAAAACAACCAACTAGAGGCCAGATTCCTAGGGAAGACTAGTTCTCCCTCTTTCAGCAGTCCTTAGTTGTTTTTGTTTAGAAGTATAGGATTGTAAAATATCAATTGGGCTAGGTACCCCACCATCAGAAGTTCTCTGTATTTTGACTAGTTATAGTTTCTGTAATGGTCTCCATCTGTTGCAAAAAGTTTCTTTGATGAGGGAAGGGAACTACACTTACCTGTGAATATAAGGAAAAACGTTTAGAATGCCATTAGATATTACACTGACAGTAGAGTAGAGGTAGTGGGTTATTCTCTAAGATCCATGATCTCAACAACCCCTGTAATTGGCTAGATTTCCAGTACCTGGAATGATCTTCTTCCTGTTAAGCGGGCCTTAAATTCAATTAGACAGTTTTTGGTTAAGATGTGAGTGGCAATATTGCACCCTTAAGGGATATTTTTCCCTGGTGGTCATTATTGTGGCCTATAGGCATCACAACAGGTGAGAATTCCCTATTGGTGCCCTCTCCCTTGGCAGCTTTCAAAGTGCCTTCCAGTACTATGTACGATGGTCCTTGGGAAGGCGACATTTCAGGGGGCTATGTCCAGGGTGCATTGTGTCTTCACAAAGAATATACAAGAGATATTAAGAAGGAAATGGTCAAAATTGGGGATGACTTAATTTGGCTGCAGTGATGGAAGATGGGAGGAAGGAAAAAATATAACACAAAGGATGTTTGGGAGAGACTTAAAAATCAGATTATTTTTTGTTTATGTAATATTATAGATAGCACATATAAGTGTATATAAACATATACTGTTTAAATGAAGTTATGTAGGCTGACAATGCTCCCAGCAAGATAGAGTCTCTGATCAAAACACTGGTACCAGACCTGAGAAACTTCCATTTAGGTTGTTCATCAGAGGAATCCAAGAGACTCTCAAAACCATATAAGCTGCTGACATGTCCTTGGTTGTCCTCAAGAAGAAACTGTGTACTTTAAGCAAAATTTCCACATTGAAATATTTGTTTCAAAAAGTATCCCAGTATAACTTTTAAATTGACTAACTTCTTCATGAAGAGACAAAACAAATTAAATACTTTAAAGGAAATGATAGGAAAGTATGGTTGAACAGTGGAGGTGTGTTCATATCACTAAGTGATTTCATAGTAGTGGGAACATCGTAGAGTCTCCTTACATAAGCAAATGTAGCTAAGTGTCAGTAGGCAATTTAATCTTAACATTACCTCTATCTGTCATTGACATGCTGTGTACTCCACAACTACACTTAAGTAAAACACATGGAAATGAGACTTAGGAAAATAAATGTCAAAAATTCAACATTTTAATCAATGCCATGTGTCTCTCATTTCTGGGTAGGTTAAAGAAGAAGTCGGTGATGTCACAATTCTTATTAATAATGCAGGTGTTGTGACAGGAAAGTCATTCCTCAATACTCCGGATCACTTGGTGGAAAAATCATTTCTTGTCAATGCCATTTCTCACTTCTGGGTAAGTCTCTCTCATGTTTACTAGTGAGCATCAGAATTCTCTGCATTTCCAGAAACAACTGTTCAGTTATTTGCCAAGAAATATACCATTTGTCTGTTTTCTGTTGATATTCGAGTCTCACCTCACCAGGTTCTGCTATATGTGGCCTAGATTAGTTTTCCCTGCTCTTGCCCTACCCCAAAGTCTCAGTGACATCTCTAACTGCCTTTGACAATGAAAATGTTCTCTCTCTTCTTCCTAAGATGCTAATTACTGGAAACATGACTGGTGAGAATGAAGAGCTAAATTCTTATTTTTATATTCTTTAATAATAATATATAATGGATAACAATTAGTGTACATTTAATTAGCCACCAATGCCTAGAGGCTAAGGCTTTGGAAAGTGCCACTCTACAGAGAAGGTAAGAGATTGAAGGATCTGGGACTACAAAAATTCTTTCCATTGGGAGGGAATATGCTTGTGAAAGAAAATAATCACCAGTAAATGGTAGTTAGTGCAGGGTGTAGTATATCCAAATGACGGCAGCCAGGGTCATAGGTGATATGGAGACTGTCAAAGAGTAACAGACATTAGTGTTTTGTCTCTGGAAGACCTGGGAATGGATTTGTTTCAGGTCTCCTAATTCTTACTTACTGCAACTCAAAATTTTCACAATCTTCATCATCTTCACACCGTTGTCTTCATCCTTGGTCACCAGGAAGTGGTGTGAAATCACACTGGAGAACAGAATTTTCTTTCAGTCAATACTAATAGAGCAATTAACACAATGCTTGTGTACTTTAGATCTCCTATAAACATTCCTACATGCTCTTACTTTCCTTCCCTGTTCATTTCCTCTTAAGCTTTTTTCCTGGATGATGGTAAATGCCATTCATGTTGGTAGGTGGGCCAAGATCCACACACCAGGAATCATATCATACGCATAGAAATTACCTTGATTTTCTCCTTTATAAAAACACTGTCCTGCCTGCCAAGCAAGCCTTGCCCAAGTATATGTCCCTCCATCTTTGACACCAGCTGTTCAAGCCACCTCTTTCATTTACTGACAGTTTATCATGGCTTTCCATCTTCAATCCTGATGCCTTCTACCTGATCTTCATAAGGAAGTATGGTGATATTTCCACTGTATTGCTCAAACAATCTCAATTGATGTAAGAATCAAACAGTCCTCATTCAGAGGGTCCCAAGCACATCGCATAGAGAGTGGAGTAGGGTTTCATAGCATAGCTTGTAAACCCTATCATGACATGGAATTAGCTTCTTTTATCTATCTCCAAACTCTCTTTTTCCTTACTTCTTACTCATGTTCAATTTCTTCCAGAAATCCTCACTAAACCCTACTATGTCAAAACGTCCTCAGAGGGTCTTGGCATGAGCTGTATTCTCTGACAAATTCTTCCTCCTGACTCTCATCCTTCTGGCTTACTGTTGTCATTGAGCCTGCATTTTACATCATGTCTAAGTACAGTTGTGACCTTAATTATTTACACAATTAACAGTAAAAAGATTCAATAAATGCACATAAGCCCTTGTGGTATATGTCAGCAAATTTAGGCATTATTCTGAGCAACCAATAAAACCAGGGCATCCACTTCCATCCAAAAATTACAGAATTACTCATATCTAAAATTTGAGAGATTCAAAATTCATATATTGCTTCCTTGCACTAGATTCACCTGCTCCAAAGCTTGATGGCCAAATTCATCATAGATCTCTCCAAACGCTGCACGTATAGCACTCCTAGTGAGAGAATTCTTTTCTCCAAAATGTTAAGCTTGCTAATCTGTGAAAAACTGCCATTCCTTATTATGCACAAATATTTTTCCCTTGATTCTAATAATACCACACAAAGAATTTGACTCTAGCTTGCATGCTAAATAAAGGAGTATAGTATTATAAATAAACTGAGATTTCAATCTCATCCAAAAAATGTCCTTACATAAATTTAGTATATGCAATAATTTTTAAAGAAATAAGTCAAGAATAAAGGTAAAGTGCTTTCCCATACACCTATCAATATACTCAGCAGAAAATAAAACGGTATTTACCATAAGTATCCCTCACTAGCCCTTCACAGCCTTTCCTTCATACCTACAGATTCAATCAATCCCTAACTGAAAATATTTGAAAAATGATGTTGCATCTAGAGAGAACAAGTATAAACACTTTCTTGCTATTATTCCTTTAACAATACAGTATAAAACAATATATATATAAACAATGTATATATATATACATATAGCACTGACATTGAATTATATGCTATAAGTAACAGACATGACTTAAAATTTGCAAAAGAAAGTTTGTAGATTATACACAAACACTATATCATGCTATATAAGGGGCCTCTATAACCTTGAATTTTGTTATCTATTGGCATCTGGGATCTAACGTTTCTCCAAGACCTGTTCAGAGTATACTTCTCCATAGCCACTAGTTTTGAGTTAACTGCTGTACAGTATAACTATAAGATACCATTTTTCTTTTTTTTATTGATATTTTCTTTATTTACATTTCAAATGTTATGCCTTTTCCTGGTTTCCCCTCCAAAAATCCCCTATCCCATCTCTTCTCCCCTTGTTTCTATGAGGGTACCATTTTTAATCTTTCAATATAATCTTAACAAATAATTAATCTTATCATTCTCTTAGAATATAAGGTACATACAACATTGAAATCATGATCTTAATTAATAGTTCATTTTAAAAGGTCAAAATGTATTTGATGATTCAATACTTACCTACTCTTTCTGTGGGGTACCCACCAGAGAAGACTGCTCAGACATGGCGTTAAACCAGTAGAAAGTCTTTTCTAGTCAGCCAGCAACTCTACTGGGTGTTCAGGATACCACGGTAGCATCTGGCCTTTCTCAGGGTGAGCTTTTAAGCACAAAAATCATTATTTTGGGTCGACATACTTTAGTTAATAAGAGCAGTTAACTAGAAACATAACTACAGAAGCAAAAAAGCAAGGTTCATAATTCAGAGACTTACCGAGAACTATGGACTTTGGTGGATTAGGCCTTTGTTCTCATTTTGACAGATGGTGCTATCTGCTTGCTGAGTGTTATTGGCTGAATGGTATCTCCATGAAGGGGTCAGTTGTGCTAAGGTCTGAAGGCCTACTAAGTTCTGGGGCCCTGATACACTATGAATTTTTACTTCTTTTAAAATTTTACGGATAAAATTCTCATATAGTTACCCAACTAATGCAACTCCCGAAACTTCAAGTCATTGAAATTGACACTGTCTGTGCATCAGTATGATCTCTGGTGATGCCAAAAGGTTGTCAAAGAGGTAAACTTAAAATGTGTAAAGGATAATCCACACATGTAAGTCGAAAAGAAATTCAGCACTACCAACTTTGTTTTTGGTAGTAAAAAGATCACTTTTGATTTGAATGAATAGATATTCCATGAAAATAGAAATAATTTTTCATACCTGTAAAAGTGTGGAAACACTCAGTAAGATCATTCAATAGGTGTTTCTCATAGAAAACAAACACTTGAATAACTGCAATAAAATAAAATCAAGTGAATTTAATGGTTCTTTACATCACAACCTACACATAAAAAATTGGAAAAAAAGGCACAGCTTTTTATAGAACAATTATAATTTGTTTACACAGTTATTTTAATATAGATAATAACAACCTATACCCAGTGTAATCTCTTGTTAATTGCCATTATTAAAAATACTTCATGGGCTGAGGAAATGGCTCAGTGGGTAAAAGTGCTTTCCAAGTATGAAAGCCAGAGTTCTCATCCCCAGAATCTACATTAGTGCCAGGCAAGCTTGACAGCCAGCCTGTAATCCCAGCTCATGAGAAGCAGAGTCAGGAGACAATGGCAAACTACCTAGCTGGATAAGTCAGATTGGTGAGCTCTGAGTTCAGTTTAGAGACTCTATCTCAATAGTGTAAGGCAGAGAGCAAACTCAAGAGACAACTAACATCAACCTGTAACTCTACATATACACAACACACACACACACACACACACAAACAATACCCTACACATATACATAAGCACACAAAAAATATTTCACAAAATTAAAGAGCATTCTTGACAAATTATTGCTAAATGAACACTTCTCTGTATTTCTTTTCTTTTCTTAATAATACCCATGGAAAGAGTGTAAATTATGTATTTCTATCATTAATTCATCTTCAAAACATCCTTTAAGAAGTCCCCATCAATACAGTATGAGTAAAGTCCCAGACAGGCTTTTCCAGCCTTTAAATTACGTGCTATTCTGAGTGAGATGGTGAACTCTTAGACATACCATCCCAGCCCAGTGGGTCATTTCCTTGTCAATGTATCTGCAATACATGGCCCCTGCCCATTAATCACTCGGTCACTCTCTCAAAATCAACTGTTATGGTGCCGCTCAGCCAGTGCTCAGAGAACTCTTATTTCACTTAAAATGGCCTCAAAGTACAAGATCAATGTTTTTGTCAATTTTTGTATGCCAAAGAATTTCCTTTTACTAGGAAAAAATCATATGCTAAAGTTGCTAATATTCATAATACACTAAGGTATTTTGAACAAAGAGATGTCACATTAATATAACTTTGTCACAGTATATTATTATATTTGTTTTAGGTTATTAGTCACTGTTGTTTATCTACTTGCTTAGTTTATAAATTAAACTTTATCATAACCATGTAGCTATGCATGGGAAAATGCATCCCACACATATGATTTAATATTTGCAAAGACTTCAGAATTAACAAGGGTCTTAAAAATCCATCCTTTCTGGATATGGGGTGAGGGCTCCTGTAAGTGCCCAGAAAATTTTGTCTTCGACTGAAAATATAGAAAATTAGAAGAAAATCCAACCCCAGCACAAAATAAAACTCCGAAAACAGTTAGACCTCCGTGCGTGGCTTACAGATGCCCCTGGACTATTCGTCCCAGCAGTGACTGGCTATTCTGCAGGCTGTTACAGACATCAACATTCTCTCAGTCACACCTGGGAACTTTCTCTGCCTCAGTGCCTACAATTCCATAACAAAGTGGAACTGACCCACATCATCAACATTTTATTCACTTCCCTTTCTTGAAAATTGCATAAGCTCTCAGATACAAAACTGGTATCATGGTGGAACCTCTACCTAGGTTTCTAGACCCTGAATTTCACAAAGACTAATGGGTGGCAACATAGAAAATACCTATAGGACTCAATTAGATCCTTCAGGCTTTTGAGCTGAAAGACAATAACTGGATCTTGCCACTACCAGCCAGCTTACAGTCATGACGAGATTTCAGTCATTTAAAGGGACAGACGCCATAGCTACAAGGGACAGATCCTTTCATTGACACTGTACATTAGCATGAAATGACAAAAGAACACAATTGTCATCAACGAAGCAGAAATTTGGGCATTAGTATAGCAGCCACAGAACAAGGTTAACAAAACAAAATGAAACTACGATGCTGTTTTAGGTGCAGTGGCCTCTCTGTGTTAGATTTGTGCAGTCTCTCAGAAGCTCCACTGTGAAAATATGACACTGTCAAACTCACATACCTCGTAGGAACAGTGATGAATGATAGGACAGATCAGATCAGGCCAGTCTTTAGAACATACTAAACTCTTGTCCTAAGCCAGCAGAATGTCAGACCTGACAAAATAGCGACATGAGAAACTTGGACTTAGATAGTAATAAGGAAAAGATCACATAAATAATATCCCTGCCCTGGTTTTGACTCTCAGGTGAGCAGTAAAAGGAAACACAGCATATTGTTTTTAGTTATTATGCTTAGCACAGCAATAGAAAGCAAATGGGGCAGCCATGGAGACACACACACACAAACAAATACAAATAAATAAACTTAAAGATCTTTTTAAAGAAAACATTCTGGTATGCTACACGGTGTGCCATTATCTCTGCCCTATTTCTACAGTTTTTCCAAACTGCCTATGAACAAGGTTTAGAGAAAGAGAGCATGTGACTGAATTTTCAGTAAATACTGTGAAACTTCCCTGAGAGAAGAGCAGGACTGAGAAAAGGGATAGGGCATTTGTGGCATGGGAACTTATGATATCATTTACAGATAAATAAACGGAGTTTACCAAAGCATACCAAAAATGTTAGTCAGGGTAGACAATTTCAAAGCACCCTTCTTATCATGCAATACAGAGTTTGCACTAAATCCATCTTCCTCTAGCAATTTCTTCCATTTCTGCTAATTCCTGAAAGTGAAGGAAATTTGTACTGATAGTAAAGTCTGGAATGTAACTGTGATTGATTTTATCGCACATTGTCAAAGTTATATAAAGAACTCGGAGCACTTTTTAAAGTTTCTACAATTATATCAAGACAATGAGTATAAAAAAGTTCTGGTTAAATTTCAAAGGTCAAAGAAAGTATACACTGTTTCGTATATCTGAGAAAATAAACTCAAAGTGGCTGTATACTTCCTACTTTCCTGCTACCTTAGAATTTAACACACCGTGAGTATTACATAGAAATTCACTAAGTGAGTTAATAAACTCAAAAAATGCTTACAGAATAATGAAAGTAACTAATTAATTAATGGCAAAATGTGTTTATATCTCCTAGACTTGTAAGGCCTTCCTTCCTGCCATGGTTAAAGCTAACCATGGTCACCTGGTCTGTATTTCAAGCATAGCAGGACTCGTTGGTATTAATGGACTGTCAGGTATCTATTTCTCTTTTCTATACTTTCTTTTATCCCCCAGAAAGAGGGCCCTTCCAGAATGCAGAGAGGCTCTTTCTGCCCCACAGGGAAATCCTACAACATTCCACCCAGAAGCTTCACCTCCCCAACCCCGCACATCTCTTTTCACAATTGCACTGGGAAACATACCCTCCTTTTGAAAAAAAAGATACATAAAATAATGTGTGTGTGTGTGTGTGTGTGTGTGTGTGTGTGTGTGTGTGTGTGTGTGTGTTTGTGTGTGCCTGCCTGTTGATTCATTGATATTCTTGTATTAAGAGAAATTGAAACAACATTAGTGTTTTTATTTGTCCACACTGGGAGGAGATACTCTGTCCTCAAGGATAAACCAGAAGAAAAGAAAAGGAGATTGTTTTTTAATAAATAATTATGAGAATTTTCCAAGCTATATCACTAGTAACCCTTCACTTTATTTCAGATTATTCTTCAAGCAAATTTGCAGCCTTTGGCTTTGCCGAGTCTCTCTTCCTTGAATTAACTATGATAATGAAAACTAAAGTTAAAAGTACCATCGTTTGCCCCTATTTCATCAAAACTGGAATGTTTGAAGGCTGTACAACCAAGTAAGTGAGCTCTTCCTCTACTCTTATAATGCTAAGATAGAACAGAAGTTAACAATGAGAATATATTAAAATATCATAGTTTAATTGAGAAAATAATTTGCTTCCTATATAAAATATAAGAGTATAAATATCCCTAATATAAAATATTTTGTGACCTTTGTTAATATATATAGGAAATGTTGTGAAGTGATTTTATATAAAGATAAAATTTATCTTTATTTATATAAAAATAAAAAATTATCTAGAACGATTTGAATCACTAGAGTGCTAATGAAAGACTTTTGCACAGGGAGCAGTGGACTACGGTGACCTTGATGTAAGGACTATGCAGATCTTATCATTGTTAGGGAAATTAACTGAAGTAATTTATATCACACAAGTCAGCAACGTTTGGAGAAAGACAGGGAGCCAACAGAAAGACCCTTATAATAGTTTGAGTTCATTGAAGCTATAAAACTAAGTTTAATGTTTTTAAGTAAAAAAAAAAAAAATTCACACAGATGAAAAAGCATTGTTTGGATGTACAGGGAAAGATTGTCTATTGCATGGCTGAAAGTCATAAGGACAGCATTTAAAATTTCTAGAGACTGATCAAAGAATATGCTGAAATTGAGAAAACTGTTCAAAGAACTTTTTTTTAAATTAGGTATTTTCCTCATTTACATTTCCAATGCTATCCCAAAAGTCCCCCATACCCACCCACCCCCACTCCCCTACCCACCCACTCCCACTTTTTGACCCTGACGTTCCCCTGTACTGGGACATATAAAGTTTGCAAGTCCAATGGGCCTCTCTTTCCAGTTTTGGCCGACTAGGCCATCTTTTGATACATATGCAGCTAGAGTCAAGAGCTCCAGGGTACTGGTTAGTTCATAATATTGTTCCACCTATAGGGTTGCAGATCCCTTTAGCTCCTTGGGTACTTTCTATCTCCTACATTGGGGGCCCTGTGATCCATCCATTAGCTGACTGTGAGCATCCACTTCTGTGTTTGCTAGGCCCCGGCATAGTCTCACAAGAGACAGCTATATCAGGATCCTTTCAGCAAACTCTTGCTAGTGTATGCAATGGTGTCAGCATTTGGAGGCTAAGTATGGGACGGATCACCGGATATGGCAGTCTCTAGATGGTCCATTCTTTCGTCACAGCTCCAAATTTTGTCTCTGTAACTCCTTCCATGGGTGTTTTTTCCCAATTCTAACTTTTTGAAAGTCCCAGTCCTTGAAAGACTGTTACTGTCAGAACTGTAACTGACGTTACAGTTTTCATACTACACTAGTCTCTATGTGGTAGCCACTTCAGTGGGCATGGGAACTAAGTGAGGATTCCCCCCTTTCCTCAGCTCCCAGTACAGAAGAGCTGTTCTCCACATGCTGACAGTGGGGAGTCCTTATCAAACCTGCTTTCAGCAGCTCTGCCTAGAGATGGAAGTACCCTGAACGAGAAGCCTCATTCAGACAGGGCTTGCTCCTGAGTGAGGCAGCTCTGGAGAGGCCTTTGGCAAGGAGAACAGCTGTGGTGACAGTTTGGGAATATTAGTTTCTTTGAGAAACACAGAAATATTGTAAGAATATGTTTTCATTTTAACCCCAGTTGTGGGATATGAAGATGCTTCAGACTGTCCACAGCAGCTGACTATGATTTGCCTCATGCTCTAGCATGGGCATGATTTTGCCAGTTACAGATAGTTTCTTCAGCTGTGTGACATTTGGAATTCTGTGAACTTCAAAGGGTATATAAATGCCAGGGCCTTGAGAGTTGAGAGGCTGTTGGTGTGTTGTTTTTTGATCATTGGTTGATCATTGATTGATTGTTGGTTGATTGCTGTTGATTACATGCAAAAAAGAAGCAAGAAGAAATTAGATATCCTGTCAGCAAAGATCAAACTTGCCCCAAGGAACTCAATGCCCCTAATGTGCAGAAAGTAGTCTAACAATTATGTCACCCCCTTTCTTCTGTATCATTTTTTCTTTCCTAGCTAGTGTTGGGTTAAAATGGAAAAAAGGGGAATAGAGTGGAATAAAATACTAATTATTTCCTTGTAGTATATAAAATGAGTAGTTTTCTCAGGGGAGAAACTCTGGGTTTTCATCAATGTTTACCTCAACCACTGCCTGTCAGTCTTCCATTACAATTGAAGATGTATTTTAAAGTTATTTGAAAAAAAAATAATAAACTGGTTCCTGGATAGAATAGTGTTATTATAGAACCAATAAATGGATTTTATTTTAAAAAATGAAGATGGACAACATAGCTATCCATTTGATTCCAAATGTTGGTTTTAACATATTGCCACTATGATGTTTTCATATCTACAAATCTTAGTGATTATTCAAGTAAATTTTAATCATGCTAATAAACTTCATTAGAAATTTTCTAAAACCTCAGAAAGCTCCAAGAAAGATGAATACTTGGTATTCCATGTGCCCATGGCATCATCAAAATATTGAAAGACAAAAATTAATAATCCTACAAGCAGCAAGAAGAAAAATGTCTCACCATGAACAACTCAACTCAGGTGTGATTAACAGTTGAACATTCAACAGAAAAAAGGAAGGCCAAGAAGACTTCAGATGGCATACTCAAGAAATCAACCAAGAATATTTCCCAGCAAAACCATGTTGCAAAAATGGAGGCCATATGGCTGGAGAGATGGCTCAGTAGTTAAGAGCACCAGCTGCTCTTCCAGAAGTTCTGAGTTCAATTCCCAGCAACCACATGATGTATCATAACCATCTGTAATGGGATCAGATGCCTTCTTCTTGTCATGCAGGCATACATGCAAATAAAACACTAGTATACATAAGTAAATAAATCTTAATAACAAAATCTTAAAAAAAGGAAGACCACGATAGTCAGAGTTCATTCTGTTGCTCCAACCTAAAGAAACAGAAAGTTCTTCAGGATGAAACAAGTGACACCAGAGAATAAGAATTCACATAATAAAAACCATCAAGATTTAATAAAAGTAGATAACTGTGGTATAAATATAAATTTCTTTTCCTTTCTTGAACTAATTATGAACACAGTGTGATACACAATGTGTACATAATAATATTGTTGAAAGTTCAAATGAGATGAGTGGGAATGCAGCTACATTAGTCTTCAAAAATGACAGCAGATAGAAAGAGCCAGTATGAAAGGACTCTGTAATATATACCAGTTGTCCTTTGTCCCTTCAGCCTCCTTAAAATACAGAAATTATAAAGTAATAAGCACAATGTGTAATATATGTAATTATATATTATAATAGTTCTATAATAATATTATGGCATAGAGGAAGAAAAAGTAATATACCTATGTAGAAACAAAATTTCTATATCATACTCAAATTAAGGTGGTATATATCTAAAGTAGATTCTGCTAGATATAACCTTTAAAAAGCTAGTTAGCAAATAGCTTTAGAAATAAAATTTTAAGATACTGAAGGATGCCCTTGAGGTCAAAAGACCAAATCAAGTAGATCTAATAGACTTTGACAGTCACTCTGCTCAATGATAAAAGAGTGCACCTTCATATTGAACATGGTTCAAATACTGCTCAAAAGAAATTATCTTCTTGATCATAAAGTACCACCAATAAAATTTAAAATAATAAAGTCATATAAAGTATACTTTCTAGCTAAAATTGAATGCAATTATAAATCAAAACAAAAGAAACTCAACAACACTCAATACTAGTTACCACAGGAAAGTCCAGTCTATTGACAGAACCTCTGTGTTGTCATTCCAGGTATCCACTTCTCTTACCTCTCCTGGAGCAGGAGTATGTGGCTCAAAAAATTTTCAATGCTATTTTAGAGGAACAAGTTTACCTCATCATACCCAAGTTTGCATATGTTGCATTGTTTCTCAAACAGTAAGTTGGCCTTTGGGTTGGTTGTGAACAAATTGTCTGATCATTGCTAGTTTTTTATCTAGAAGGTAACTCCACTGTTATTTAAAATGATGACAAAGAATTCTAATACTGCACAAGAAGGATTTATTGGGCTTTAGTGAACCATGTCTTTGTTACTTCTGCTATTAATTAAATTGAGCCATCATGTGGGCCTCTCAAGAGGCATCTGTTCCTACACAGAAACAAAAGGCACACAAATTCTAAGGGAGGCTTTGGAGAAGTTTTGAAGTTGCTTCCTGTGATTTTGTTGTATTAGAGTTGTTATTGATGCTTGTGTGTGTGTTTTCACTCACTTACTGGGGATTATTGGGATACTATCATGTTGGATAATTCAGACTCCCAATACTCTTGCCTCTTCTTTCTGATTACTGTATGCAACACCACATCCAGGTTTTTTTATTGTTATTTCTATGTCTTTATTTTTAATCAGTTTAATTTGTATAATGCAGTTACATTTTTACAATAATGAACAAAAATAGGAGATGTTTCTGGGGAAACACTAAGGTATTTGGTTATTTCTTCATTTCACTTAGTAAAAGAGTTCCTGCAACTTTTTGAAGGCCAATACAATGTCTTCTGAGGTATTTGTGGGTAGATTCTCACAGGCCCACATCCAGTATGTAGGTATTGTCTTCTGTGTGTTGCCTACAGTCCTGATGGCTGTAAAGGAAGCTTGCCAGCATAGTACATCTGGAGTCTAGAGAGGATAGATAATTCTTTAAGATTAAATGGAACTAAAGCTTTCACATCAGGGCCTCCTCCTGCTCTGTTTCAATGCACAAGTTGTATTTTCCTTGTGAATAGTCCTTATATTTAGAAGTATTTGGGGCTTCAGGTTTATTACATCTTAGATTAGTTTATATATAATGAGGTATCTTGAAGACAGAGTCTAAACTGGTCATCCATGTGTTTCCTGCATGCTTACACATGATCCAAAGGTCATCTGGAGAAGTGCTTTTATTGTGACTTGTCATATGTCACATGTGGCGTTTTCCTCTCATGGCATCATGTTGGTTCTCTGAAAGCTCTGGATCCTAGACCATGAGGATAGTGTTACTGGGAAATACAGTACATTCTTTACTACTTTTACCTACTAGTTACATTACCTATTCTTCCTTGCTGCCCTAATTGCCTAGGAAAGCCAACATCCTCTTTGTATGACTCATCACACGTGTCTCTGACTTTCAGCACCTAACACACTAGACACCTTTCAGTTTGTGTGCTCTCTGAGGCCACAACTTCTAAACTCTTTCCTGGTCTAATGCTTACACCCAGGACAGGACCTGAGAAAGAATAAGCATGCAAAAAGATTTGCTCACTTGAATTGGGTAAAACTAGGATGATCCAAGCAGAAGTGATCTTAAACCCAGCATTATCCTTGATCTAAGCAATAGCACTTAGTCTCAGATGCACGTTAGAACCATCCTCATACTTAAAACTACTGTGTCATACACAACCTAAATTGGTATGCTTTTATTCTCATTCTTGTTAACTGTTGTCTAGTAAATAAATATATACTAAGTAAATAAGAGCCATCTGATCTCTCCAAAGTGCCAGTGAATATAGCAAGTGGAGAAAGTGGGATTTTTCAAAGCTTTGGGAATGATTATAGGGTAAAGGGAAAGCCAAAATGACCCATCATCATCCATAATGCTGATGGTCCTAACTTCAATATGGTGGTATGCTTCCATTCAGCCCTCCCATAGAATGATAGATGCACAACATGAGTGTGGATCTTCATTTAGTCCTTTCCAAGTAGTCCCTTTGGTGACTTTAAGAGTTGTAAAGAATCATAACTTTTCTCTCCTTTTCTCTAGAATAATATCTCCAAAAATGATGATTGCCCTGGGCGAGTACCTTGGTGTGGACACATGTATGACTTCGTTCACAGGGAGAGTCAAAGCAGAGGAGCTGCAGATGGAAACAAAAAGGAAAGAGCAATAGCTCAGCCATTGACCATGATAATCACATGTACAGATGAGACAGTACACTGTTGGGAATCCCTGTAATGGTTGCAGCATGCCAGCATAACCTAGGGTCATCCAGGCATTGGGAAATATGCAGTTTTGCAGTTTGTCTTCTCAGGAGACAGTTTGCACATGACTCTTTCTCTTTATCTCTTCTCTCTCCTTGTTTTTTTTTCTCTCTCTCTCAAAAAGGGTCTCAATATACTGTCTAGACTGGCCTTTCATAATCCTGCCTCAGTCTTTAAGGGCTGGATTTGAATGCATTTATCACATTTCTCAGGCATACTGATATTGTTCTAAACATTTATATTATCTTTCCAGATTTCCAAATAATTCTTAAGCTTGGTAAATAAAAAATGTTGCAATCTTTTCAGAGAATTCTAAAAAGACTATAGGATCCTATAATAGATCCAATGATCTATAGTGTCATATAGATCCTATAGTTATAAAACATTAATGCAAATTGGCCCAAATCTCATTTAAAAATAAATATTTCCAAAAAAGAAGTAATTATAAGTAATGAGCTTGCAAATCAGTGCTGTGGACTGATAACTCTTAGTTAAAAGTGTTTACTTCGCAAAATGAAGGCTAATTTGTGTTGCCTATTAACTAACTCCTACTAGGTTTAGATGACTATATGAAGACTGTTAGTGCAACTAAAACTAAACATGCTTATTGAATTAAAGAAATCTGTAACTTACCAGTTTTGTTTGCATCCCAATGTGTTGAAAAATTCTTCACTCTTTTACTTCATAAGGAAAATAAGCAATTTAGCCTTTCTATACTCTGCGGGCTTGTAAATAAAACTTGTTTTTATAATAACATCAAGAATGTTGTTTTAATTAATATATCTCAATTCAACGTATTCTTCAAACACTTGTAACATGGGAACGTGTTCTTCATGTCTGGCCATTTCACAAGCAGTCCTAACACTGGCACTTCTGGGGACCTCATACTGAGCCCATTACCCTCTCTTACATCAAAGGACTAGTGATAGTGAGAGCAGAAATCTACATTTCTACTGCATTACAATATGCCTTCTGTTACTGACAGAGCTTATTACTATGGCCTATTCTGCTATTGGGAACATGATCCTTATACATTAATGCAACTAAAGCATAGTTTACCTTGAGTCAGAAAAAAGAAGGGAGTAGTTGTACAGATAGAAGAATAAAGCAGTCCTAAGAAGAGCACCAGTAAGGCAATAAGATGTTTGACAGTTTTGTGAGTAGAAACTGGACCTGTTTTTCATTCATGTGTACTTATGGGAGAGTCTTTTGATCCACTAGGTCAGCCTATATTTACCAAATACCTTCAATCTACGATACTACAGATAGGTGAAAAAGACAGTCACTAAATATAGGACAAAAGCTTTCCAGGTGCCACTAACCACACAGAGACTTTGGTTTGGTTTGCTTCTGCCCTTTTACTGGTCAATATTGTGGGTCAATATTGTAAGCTTAAAGTATTTAAAAACTGCACAGTCTGTTCTCCTGCTTTTTATTTGCATTGACATATTTGGGATAAAACAAGTTTACAGAACATTTACCTCTCTGCACAAGAATTGACTCAAGTTCCTAATTCTATTGCCCTGGTAACCCAGGAAGTATTATGCCATACCTGTTTCTAAGAAACATTGCTTCTAAGAACCCCTGGTTGGTAGTGTGCAACTGACAGGAGTGATAAATGGACAATATCATTAAGGAGTGACATCATACTCTGGGCTTCCTGGAGCTCAAGGATTCTGCTCACTTGGAATGTGTAGTGTATATCTGTGGAATTATTGAGTCTGTGAGGATATAAGACAGACATCACATGTGCCCCATTCCAAGCTGAGAGGAAAATGTGTCTGACCTCTCTGCTGACTTCTGCATGGACTGTTGCTGGTCCTAGAACCTGGCCAAGGGGGAGGAATAGAGGATGCAGGAGGAGAGCTGTCACCACACAACAATAGTGACGCTAACCCAACCCTTGGAGCCAACTCTCCTTAGGTCTTGATTTTGCAATTGAATATTGTGTTAAACATAAGAATCTTCAAAAGCCATTGTGTTCTTCCTCCCTATTACAATATTCTTAAGTGTTTGTAGTACAATGTCCATTGTAACTCATCTAGGATTGGTAGAGGAGGCCATGAATAAAATCCAAGGATGCTTCAACTGGGTGTGGATGTGGGAGTGGAGGGGTGCAGTCACAGTTGCATTTGTATATGATCCATTAACATCCTCCCATGTGTCTTAAACTATCTCCAGAGGAACACTAATACCTAATACAAGGCTTCATCACCCCAGTGTGAAGTAAGCAGAGTATTCAAATGTGGTAAACTAAAGTTTCACCCTTTGGGCTTCTGGAACCTTCTTTTCCAAATCAATTTTGTCTCAAGGTATTTACTTTTGAAATAGAAGGGCCAACTATGGATGGCAGGCACATGGGTAATGTTTCCCAAAGTTTTACATTTGACCTTGAAATCTAACAAGTTCATCAACACTGAATTGAGTGGGCCTGAAACTTGGTCACGTGATTTTTTTTTCCTATCAACTTCTCAAAAAGTAAGTAAGTGTACTTAAAATATTCTGTGTGGTTGTACAAGCTTGCAATCCCACCAGCAATGGAGGGGTGTTCCTCTTTCTCCACATCCTCACCAGCATCTCCTGTCACCTGAATTTTTGATATTAGCCATTCTGAATGATGTGAGGTAGAATCTCAGGGTTGTTTTGATTTGCATTTCTCTGATGATTAAGGATGTTGAACATTTTTTCAGCTGCTTTTCAGCCATTCGGTATTCCTCAGGTGAGAATTCTTTGTTTAGCTCTGAGCCCCATTTTTAATGGGGTTATTTGATTTTCTGGAGTCCACCTTCTTGAGTTCTTAATATAGATTGGATATTAGTCCCCTATCTGATTTAGGATTGGTAAAGATCCTTGCCCAATCTGTTGGTGGCCTTTTTGTCTTATTGACAGTGTCTTTTGCCATGCAGAAGCTTTGCAGTTTCATGAGGTCCCATTTTTCGATTCTCAATCTTACAGCACAAACCATTGCTGTTCTATTTGGGAATTTTTCCCCAGTGCCCATATCTTCGAGGCTTTTCCCCACTTTCTCCTCTATAAGTTTCAGTGTCTCTGGTTTTATGTGGAGTTCCTTGATCGACTTAGATTTGACCTGAGTACAAGGAGATAGGAATGGATCAATTCGCATTCTTCTACATGTTAACCGCCAGTTGTGCCAACACCATTTGTTGAAAATGCTGTCTTTTCTTCCACTGGATGGTTTTAGCTCCCTTGTCGAAGATCAAGTGACCATAGGTGTGTGGGTTCTGGAAATCAGTCTGGCGGTTCCTCAGAAAATTGGACATAGTACTACCGGAGGATCCCGCAATACCTCTCCTGGGCATATATCCAGAAGAGGTCCCAACCGGTAAGAAGGACACATGCTCCACTATGTTCATAGCAGCCCTATTTATAATAGCCAGAAGCTGGAAAGAACCCAGATGCCCCTCAACAGAGGAATGGATACAGAAAATGTGGTACATTTACACAATGGAGTACTACTCAGCTATTAAAAAGAATGAATTTATGAAATTCCTAGGCAAATGGATGGACCTGGAGGGCATCATCTTAAATGAGGTAACCCAACCACAAAAGAACTCACATGATATGTACTCACTGATGAGTGGATATTAGCCCAGATACTTAGAATACCCAAGATAAAAGATACAATTTGTGAAACACATGAAACTCGAGAAGAATGAAGACCAAAGTGTGGACACTTTGCCCTTTCTTAGAATTGGGAACAAAACACCCATGGAAGGCATTACAGAGACAAAGTTTGGAGCTGAGACAAAAAGATGGACCATCTAGAGACTGCCATATCCGGGATCCATCCCATAATCAGCCTCCAAACACTGACACCATTGCATATACTAGCAAGAGTTTGCTGAAAGGACCCTGATATAGCTGTCTCTTGTGATACTATGCCGGGGCCCAACAAACACAGAAGTGGATGCTCACAGTCAGCTATTGGATGGATCACAGGGCTCCCAATGGAGGAGCTAGAGAAAATACCCAAGGAGCTGAAGGGATCTGCAACCCTATGGGTGGAACAACAATATGAACTAACCAGTATCCCGGAGCTCTTGACTCTAGCTGCATATGTATCAGAAGATGGCCTATTCGGCCATCAGTGGAAAGAGAGGCCCATTGGTTGTGCAAACTTTATATGCCTCAGTACAGGGGAACCCCAGGGCCAAGAAGTGGGAGTGGGAGGGTAGGGGGGTATGGGGGACTTGAAATGTAAAGAAATACCTAATAAAAAAATATTCCATGTGCTGCCAGTCTGGGGAAGCAGTGGCAGCCATTAAAACAAAGGGGGTTGTTGGTGGTGGTGGTAGTGGTGATGGTAGTGGTGTGATTGATTGGTTGGTTTGGGGGAGGTTAGAATATAACAGTATAATTGGCAATTACCCTCACCCTCATCCTCCAAAGAACTTTCTTAATCCAATGTAATAAAGAGTTGTGCAATCACTGGTGAGTCCATCAGGTCCCAATGCACAGCTCCAAACCCATGATCATGCAAATTTCCCTGGATAAACCCCACTAAGTCACAAAACAAAATGGTAAGATATGAGCTTAAGAAAAAAGTTGGACCAGAATGAAAGGAGATGAAAGAGTGTGGGTTAGAGTAATCAAACTTTATTAAATATCCAGAAAATCATTAAAAATAACTTAATTGTAAAAAAAAACCAATTGTACTAAAAATTAAAATATGTGGAAATATATTTAGTAATAATTAAGCCATTTAAAAATCAAATGTTCAAGTGAAATCTTAAAAGCTAACTAAACAGAATCTTGTTATCACTGTACTAGCATGCCCTAAGGCTTTGAGAAATGAGCCTTTTCTTAATACTGGAAAGAAGATTCGGGTTAACATTTAAAAGAGCTCCTTAATAATAAAAGTTTCCCAGGATTAAAGACTATTTCAACTGCTAAAGGAGTTTTCCAGAAGTCAAAGGCAGTGTGTAACCTGTCACCTGGACTGGCCTGACCCTGAAATTCTGAGTAACAAGAATGAGTTATTTCTCTTGCATCCACCTTTACTGGGAGCCTGAGAGCAACAGTATTTGTGAAATCACCAAATGTACTTGATCTGACAAATAGTTTCGTTTAGAAAAGAAATTAGAGTCCGGGATAACTTTGCAGGATTTGGGAAAAAAGCAAGGGATGGGGAGAGGAAAGACAAATGGGAAATGGAGACGATCTTCTAAGAACTATGCCTTTTCCAAGAAGATGCTTAGAAGGCTGTAGAACAATATCCTCCCGAGTGCAGGAGTAGAGTGGGGCTGGTTCTCCCTCCTCTTCTCCTTAGGTTTACTGGAGAGTTCCTGGAGAGAGTGTGGAAGAAGAATGTGATGAATAGCTGGAAAGAAGAGAAGCTTCCAATGGGAAGGCAAAGTATCTGGTGGGGCCAACTCTGCTTCTGCAGGGTGTTGATAGCAGAGATGACCTTTCAGTCATTCCTAGCAGTCTTTGTGCCCAATAAAATCCATGTGCTTTCAGAGAAGCCACTTATATAAAGCACCAACTATGGCCCCAAATGCAGCTAGGAAAACATAGCTGCCACTATGAGGAATCTACACTTGGGCCATGCAGGTAATGGGATATATGATGGCACCACTCTAAAATATCAGTACTGAAATAAGCATCTTGGGTTCAGGGCAGTCTGCACTGCACAGTAGTGTGCCATAGGGCAGGAAGGGGGTGGGTGAGAGAAAGAGGAACCACAAGCAAATCAAAGAAACAGTAAGAAATAAAAGCATGGACGGTATACAAGTCTCCCAAAATGAGAAGCATGGTGACTCCAGCAAACACCACAGTATCGGGAGCAGGGGTCAGTTTCTGAAATACTGTGGTCTCCCATCATGTTCAAGGAATCCCAGCAGAACACACAGAGCAATCAATAGAGAAAACAGACATACGTAGCTGGGGCAAAGGTAGCGCCCTGTCTGAAAGCCACAGTGGGGAAAGATCACTAAAACAGAGAACAGATTACTAGGGTTTTTTATTTGTTTGTGTTTGCTTGTTTGCTTGTTTGTTTGCTTGTTTTTTCACAGAGGCTGAGTTTTATTCTGTTGGAAAAACCCAAATAGAAAACCCCAATTTTGTCCTTGAGTCATACTAGTTTTTTATTAAACCCCCTCTGAGTGTCGACCCCCAAGCTCCTCACCCAACACCCCAACACCTCACAATCCCACACTGCCCATCAAGTTGCTGAAGGACGAGGCACATCCTTTTCCACTGAGGCCAAGCAAGACTGTCAATTTAGGGGTGCAGGATCCACAGACAGGCAGGTAGGCAACACACTTAGGTACAGCCCCTGACCCAGTTGTTTTGGGGACCCTCATAAAGACAAAGCTGCTCATCAACTACATATGTGCAGTGGTCTTATGTCCAGCCCATACTTACCCTTTGGTTGGAAATTCAGTTTCTGGGAGCACCCAAGGGTCCAGGATAGTTGACTCTGTTGGTCTTCCTGTGGAATTCCTGTCCTCTTCTAGTCTCTCAATATCTCCTCCAACTTTTCCATAATATTTCCAAGCTCCATCTAATGTTTGGCTGTGGGTCTCTGAATCTCCTTCCCTTGGCTGCTGTGTGGAGTCTCTCTGAGCACAGTTATGCTAGGTTCCTGCCTTATCACATAAAGGAGTATCATTAATGGTGTCAGGAATTGGTTCTTGACAAGAGGATGGGTCTCAATTTGGGGCAGTCATTGGTTGGTGATTTCCTCAGTCTCTGCTCCCTGAACACCTTGTAGGCAGGACACATTTTGGATGGAAGGTTTTGTGGGTAGATTTTTGTCCTTATCCTTCCCCTCAGAGTCCTACAGGAAGTGACCACTTCAGGATTCATATTCCTCACTGCTTGGAACCTCAGCTAGAGTTACCCCCTTAGGCCCTTTGGGGTCCTTCCCCATCCCAGATCTCTGGCATGTCATAAAGATTGCCCTCACTCTGCAGCAGATCTCTCTTCTCTCTCCCCTGTTCTCCCTACATACGAAACCCCCACCTTTCCTCCCTTCCCCAACCTCTCTTCCACCCAGTTCCCTCCTTCCATTATCTTCTGATATCTATTTTGCTTCCCCTTCTGAGAAAAAGTAAGCCATCCTCCCTTGTGCTCTCTTTATTTGCTTCTTTAGGTCTGTAGATTTTAGCACGTCATTTTGGGTCTCAGTTACCTCACTCAACATGGTATTTTCTAGTTCCATCCATTTGCCTGTGAAATTCATGATATCGAAATTAGTCTGAACAGGTTAGAGGGTGCGCCAGAGAACCAGACAGCTTCTGGGTCGGGCAGAAGCACAGAGCCGCTGAGGCAGCACCCTTGGCGGGCCGCAGACAGCCGGCCACCGTCCGGACCAGAGGACAGGTGTCCGCCTGGCTTGAGAGGCGGCCTCAGCCTCAGCAGCAGCGGTCGCCATCTTGGTTCCAGGACTCAGCGGAACTTAGGAAATTAGTCTGAACAGGTTAGAGGGTGCGCCAGAGAACCGGACAGCTTCTGGGACGGGCAGAAGCACAGAGCCACTGAGGCAGCACCCTGTGCGGGCCGCAGACAGCCGGCCACCGTCCAGACCAGAGGACAGGTGTCCGCCTGGCTTGGGAGGCGGCCTCAGCCTCAGCAGCAGCGGTCGCCATCTGGGTTCCGGGACTCCCTGGAACTTAGGAAATTAGTCTGAACAGGTTAGAGGGTGCGCCAGAGAACCGGACAGCTTCTGGGACGGGCAGAAGCACAGAGCCGCTGAGGCAGCACCCTTGGCGGGCCGCAGACAGCTGGCCACCATCCGGACCAGAGGACAGGTGTCCACCTGGCTTGGGAGGCGGCCTCAGCCTCAGCAGCAGCGGTCGCCATCTGGGTTCCAGGACTCCGCGGGACCCAGGAAATTAGTCTGAACAGGTTAGAGGGTGCGCCAGAGAACCAGAGAGCTTCTGGGACAGGCGGAAGCACAGAGCCGCTGAGGCAGTACCCTTTGCAGGCTGCAGACAGCCTGCCACCGTCCAGACCAGAGGACAGGTGTCCGCCTGGCTTGGGAGGCGGCCTCAGCCTCAGGAGCAGCGGTCGCCATCTTGGTTCCGGGACTCCCTGAAACTTAGGAATTTAGTCTGCACAGGTGAGAGTCTGCACCACAGAAGCTGACAGCTTCTGGGAACTGCCAAAGCAACACAGCTTCTGAGAGAGGCCCTGTTTTGGGCCTACTTCTTCGACCACAAGGAGGTCCAAAAACAAGATATCTGCGCACCTTCCCTGTAAGAGAGATTACCAGCAGAGAGTGCTCTGAGCACTGAAACTCAGAGGAGAGAATCTGTCTCCCAGGTCTGCTGAGAGACGGTAACAGAATCACCAGAAGAACAATCTCTAAACAGAGTCAACTATACTAACTCCAGAGATTACCAGATGGCGAAAGGTAAACGTAGGAATCCTACTAATAGGAACCAAGATCACTCACCATCATCAGAACCCAGCACTCCCACTTCGCCCAATCCAGGGCACCCCAACACACCCGAAAACCTAGACCTAGATTTAAAAGCATATCTCATGATGATGGTAGAGGACATCAAGAAGGACTTTAATAAATCACTTAAAGAAATACAGGAGAACACTGCTAAAGAGTTACAAGTCCTTAAAGAAAAACAGGAAAACACAATCAAACAGGTAGAAGTCCTTACAGAAAAAGAGGAAAAAACATACAAACAGGTGATGGAAATGAACAAAACCATATTAGACCTAAAAAGGGAAGTAGAAACAATAAAGAAAACTCAAAGTGAGGCAACACTGGAGATAGAAACCCTAGGAAAGAAATCTGGAACCATAGATCACACATCATCATCAGAATACATCAGCATCAGCAACAGAATACAAGAGATGGAAGAGAGAATCTCAGGTGCAGAAGATTCCATAGAGAACATCGGCACAACAATCAAAGAAAATGGAAAATGCAAAAAGGTCCTAACTCAAAATATCCAGGAAATCCAGGACACAATGAGAAGACCAAACCTACGGATAATAGGAGTGGATGAGAATGAAGATTTTCAACTCAAAGGACCAGCAAACATCTTCAACAAAATTATTGAAGAAAACTTCCCAAATATAAAGAAAGAGATACCTATGAACATACAAGAAGCCTACAGAACTCCAAATAGACTGGACCAGAAAAGAAATTTCTCCCGACACATAATTATATATATATGTATATATATATATATATATATATATATATATATATATATATATATATATATATATTATAGAACAAATGTAAATAAAATTCTGGTTTTATAATCTTATATAATACAATAATTTAAAATGAAAAAACTTGACCAATGTTAAGAATTTTCTGTCTCACATTTGCTGCAGGTTCATTTCTAAGAACATAATACACTGCTCTTTCAGCAGCCTTGAAAAGAAATTATCTGTTGACATTGTTGTCAAGAGTGTATCCCAGTACATGATAATATATATGCTGATCAATATTTTTATTTGAATACATACATACTGAATACGTATCAGGAACAATTTTTCTGGAAAGATAAACTGTGCACATTAGCTGCATTGTGTGCATTTATTGTAATCAACATTTGTCCCCTGGCAAGAGAGTTTCCTCTGAGTTTCCCTGTGACTGCTGAATGTTGGATAAAAAACTGTTATTGACTTTGTAATGTGTTTACTTAAATGCCTGTACATGAACTTTATAATGTCTTCAGTTGTATGGAAAGAACTAATTTCAAAAGTGTCTTCTCTAGTAGAATAGACATCATGGACAGAATGGGAACTGTATGGAGGAGGAATGGGGACTGAAGGGATCAGGTAGGGAGAGGACAGGGAGAGAGTACTGGGAGAGACAACTGGAATGAGGCAGGGCATGTCTGGGAAAAGCTAGAAAACTAGGGCAATGGAAACTCCCAGGAGTCTCTGACTTGACCCTAGCTAAGACTTCTAGAAATGGGGATATGGAGCCTAAACTGGCTGTCTCCTATAACCAAGCAAGACTTCCAATGGAGGGCTTGGAATACCCACCCAGTCACAAACCTTAGACGTACAATTATTCTTGTCTACAAGATACACAGGGATAAAAGATGGGACAAAAATTGAGTGAAGGCCAACCAAAGACTGGCCCAGCTTGACACCCATGCCATGACAGAGAGCCCACCTTTGACATTGTTAATGATACTCTGCTACACTTGCAGACATGTCTCTAGCATAACCATCATCAGAGAGGCTTCACCCATCAGAGAGGTTGCCAGCATAGAGTGCTCTGAGCACTGAAACTCAGAGGAGAGAATCTGTCTCCCAGGTCTGCTGATAGATGATAACAGAATCACCAGAAGAACAATCTCTAAACAGAGTCAACTATAACTACTAACTCCAGAGATTACCAGATGGCGAAAGGTAAACGTAAGAATCTTACTAACAGGAACCAAGACCACTCACCATCATCAGAACCCAGCACTCCCACTTCGTCCAGTCCAGGACACACCAACACACCCGAAAACCTAGACCTAGATTTAAAAGCATATCTCGTGATGATGGTAGAGGACATCAAGAAGGACTTTAATAAATCACTTAAAGAAATACAGGAGAACACTGCTAAAGAGTTACAAGTCCTTAAAGAAAAACAGGAAAACACAATCAAACAGGTAGAAGTCCTTACAGAAAAAGAGGAAAAAACATACAAACAGGTGATGGAAATGAACAAAACCATACTAGACCTAAAAGGGAAGTAGACACAATAAAGGAAACTCAAAGTGAGGCAACACTGGAAATAGAAACACTAGGAAAGAAATCTGGAACCATAGATGCGAGCATCAGCAACGGAATACAAGAGATGGAAGAGAGAATCTCAGGTGCAGAAGATTCCATAGAGAACATCGGCACAACAATCAAAGAAAATGGAAAATGCAAAAAGGTCCTAACTCAAAATATCCAGGAAATCCAGGACACAATGAAAAGACCAAACCTACGGATAATAGGAGTGGATGAGAATGAAGATTTTCAACTCAAAGGACCAGCAAACATCTTCAACAAAATTATTGAAGAAAACTTCCCAAATATAAAGAAAAAGATGCCTATGAACATACAAGAAGCCTACAGAACTCCAAATAGACGGACCAGAAAAGAAATTCCTCCCGACACATAATAATCAGAACAACAAATGCACTAAATAAAGATAGAATACTAAAAGCAGTAAGGGAAAAAGGTCAAGTAAAATATAAAGGCAAGCCTATCAGAATTACACCAGATTTTTCACCAGAGACTATGAAAGCCAGAAGAGCCTGGACGGATGATATACAGACACTAAGAGAACACAAATTCCAGCCCAGGCTACTATACCCAGCCAAACTCTCAATTACCATAGATGGAGAAACCAAAGTATTCCACAACAAAACCAAATTCACACATTATCTCTCCACGAATCCAGCCCTTCAAAGGATAATAACAGAAAAAAACCAATACCAGAACGGGAACAACGCCCTAGAAAAAACAAGACGGTAATCCCTCAACAAACCTAAAAGAAGACAGCAACAAGAACAGAATGCCAACTTTAACAACAAAAATAACAGGAAGCAACAATTACTTTTCCTTAATATCTCTTAACATCAATGGTCTCAACTCCCCAATAAAAAGACATAGACTAACAAACTGGCTACACAAACAAGACCCAACATTTTGCTGCTTACAGGAAACACATCTCAGAGAAAAAGATAGACACTACCTCAGAATGAAAGGCTGGAAAACAATTTTCCAAGCAAATGGTATGAAGAAACAAGCTGGAGTAGCCCTACTAATATCTGATAAGATTGACTTCCAACCCAACGTCATCAAAAAAGACAAGGAGGGGCACTTCGTTCTCATCAAAGGTAAAATCCTCCAAGAGGAACTCTCAATTCTGAATATCTATGCTCCAAATACAAGGGCAGCCATATTCATTAAAGACACTTTAGTAAAGCTCAAAGCACACATTGCACCTCACACAATAATAGTGGGAGACTTCAACACACCACTTTCACCAATGGACAGATCATGGAAACAGAAACTAAACAGGGACACACTGAAACTAACAGAAGTGATGAAACAAATGGATCTGACAGATATCTACAGAATATTTTATCCTAAAACAAAAGGATATACCTTCTTCTCAGCACCTCATGGTACCTTCTCCAAAATTGACCACATAATAGGTCACAAAACAGGCCTCAAGAGATTCAAAAATATTGAAATTGTCCCATGTATCCTATCAGATCACCATGCACGAAGGCGGATCTTCAATAACAAAAAAAAATAATAGAAAGCCAACACTCAGGTGGAAACTGAACAACACTCTTCTCAATGATACCTTGGTCAAGGAAGGAATAAAGAAAGAAATTAAAGACTTTTTAGAGTTTAATGAAAATGAAGCCACAACGTACCCAAACCTTTGGGACACAATGAAAGCATTTTTATAGGGAAACCCATAGCTCTGAGTGCCTCCAAGAAGAAATGGGAGAGAGCACATACTAGCAGCTTGACAACACATCTAAAAGCTCTAGAAAAAAAGGAAGCAAATTCACCCAAGAGGAGTAGACGGCAGGAAATAATCAAACTCAGGGGTGAAATCAACCAAGTGGAAACAAGAAGAAATATTCAAAGAATTAACCAAACGAGGAGTTGGTTCTTTGAGAAAATCAACAAGATAGATAAACCCTTAGCTAGACTCACTAGAGGGCACAGGGACAAAATCCTAATTAACAAAATCAGAACTGAAAAGGGAGACATAACAACAGATCCTGAAGAAATCCAAAACACCATCAGATCCTTCTACAAAAGGCTATACTCAACAAAACTGGAAAACCTGGACGAAATGGACAAATTTCTGGACAGATACCAGGTACCAAAGTTGAATCAGGATCAAGTTGACCTTCTAAACAGTCCCATATCCCCTAAAGAAATAGAAGCAGTTATAAATAGTCTCCCAGCCAAAAAAAGCCCAGGACCAGACGGGTTTAGTGCAGAGTTCTATCAGACCTTCAAAGAAGATCTAATTCCAGTTCTGCACAAACTTTTTCACAAGATAGAAGTAGAAGGTACTCTACCCAACTCATTTTATGAAGCCACTATTACTCTGATACCTAAACCACAGAAAGATCCAACAAAGATAGAGAACTTCAGACCAATTTCTCTTATGAATATCGATGCAAAAATCCTCAATAAAATTCTCGTTAACCGAATCCAAGAACACATTAAAGCAATCATCCATCCTGACCAAGTAGGTTTTATTCCAGGGATGCAGGGATGGTTTAATATATGAAAATCCATCAATGTAATCCATTATATAAACAAACTCAAAGACAAAAAACACATGATCATCTCGTTAGATGCAGAAAAAGCATTTGACAAGATCCAACACCCATTCATGATAAAAGTTCTGGAAAGATCAGGAATTCAAGGCCCATACCTAAACATGATAAAAGCAATCTACAGCAAACCAGTAGCCAACATCAAAGTAAATGGAGAGAAGCTGGAAGCAATCCCACTAAAATCAGGGACTAGACAAGGCTGCCCACTTTCTCCCTACCTTTTCAACATAGTACTTGAAGTATTAGCCAGAGCAATTTGACAACAAAAGGAGATCAAGGGGATACAAATTGGAAAAGAGGAAGTCAAAATATCACTTTTTGCAGATGATATGATAGTATATATAAGTGACCCCAAAAATTCCATCAGAGAACTCCTAAACCTGATAAACAGCTTCGGTGAAGTAGCTGGATATAAAATAAACTCAAACAAGTCAATGGCCTTTCTCTATACAAAGAATAAACAGGCTGAGAAAGAAATTAGGGAAACAACACCCTTCTCAATAGCCACAAATAATATAAAATATCTTGGCGTGACTCTAACTAAGGAAGTGAAAGATCTCTATGATAAAAACTTCAAGTCTCTGAAGAAAGAAAATAAAGAAGATCTCAGAAGATGGAAGGATCTCCCATGCTCGTGGATTGGCAGGATCAACATTGTAAAAATGGCTATCTTGCCAAAAGCAATCTACAGATTCAATGCAATCCCCATCAAAATTCCAACTCAATTCTTCAACGAATTAGAAGGAGCAATTTGCAAATTCATCTGGAATAACAAAAAACCTAGGATAGCAAAAACTCTTCTCAAGGATAAAAGATCCTCTGGTGAAATCACCATGCCTGACCTAAAGCTTTACTACAGAGCAATTGTGATAAAAACTGCATGGTACTGGTATAGAGACAGACAAGTAGACCAATGGAATAGAATTGAAGACCCAGAAATGAACCGACACACCTATGGTCACTTGATCTTCGACAAGGGAGCTAAAACCATCCAGTGGAAAAAAGACAGCATTTTCAACAATTGGTGCTGGCACAACTGGTTGTTATCATGTAGAAGAATGTGAATCAATCCATACTTATCTCCTTGTACTAAGGTCAAATCTAAGTGAATCAAGGAACTTCACTTAAAACCAGAGACTCTGAAACTTATAGAGGAGAAAGTGGGGGAAAGCCTTGAAGATATGGGCACAGGGGAAAAATTCCTGAATAGGACAGCAATGGCTTGTGCTGTAAGATCGAGAATTGACAAATGGGACCTCATGAAACTCCAAAGTTTCTGCAAGGCAAAAGACACCGTCAATAAGACAAAAAGACCACCAACAGATTGGGAAAGGATCTTTACCTATCCTAAATCAGATAGGGGACTAATATCCAACATATATAAAGAACTCAAGAAGGTGGACTTCAGAAAATCAAATAACCCCATTAAAAAATGGGGCTCAGAACTGAACAAAGAATTCTCACCTGAGGAATACCGAATGGCAGAGAAGCACCTGAAAAAATGCTCAACATCCTTAATCATCAGGGAAATGCAAATCAAAACAACCCTGAGATTTCACCTCACACCAGTCAGAATGGCTAAGATCAAAAATTCAGGTGACAGCAGATGCTGGCATGGATGTGGAGAAAGAGGAACACTCCTCCATTGTTGGTGGGATTGCAGGCTTGTACAACCACTCTGGAAATCAGTCTGGCGGTTCCTCAGAAAATTGGACATAGTACTACCAGAGGATCCCGCAATACCTCTCCTGGGCATATATCCAGAAGATGTCCCAACCGGTAAGAAGGACACATGTTCATAGCAGCCTTGTTTATAATAGCCAGAAGCTGGAAAGAACCCAGATGCCCCTCAACAGAGGAATGGATACAGAAAATGTGGTACATCTACACAACGGAGTACTACTCAGCTATTAAAAAGAATGAATTTATGAAATTCCTAGCCAAATGGATGGACCTGGAGGGCATCATCCTGAGTGAGGTAACACATTCACAAAGGAACTCACACAATATGTACTCACTGATAAGTGGATATTAGCCCAAAACCTAGGATACCCAAGATATAAGATACAATTTCCTAAACACATGAAATCAAGAAAAATGAAGACTGAAGTGTGGACACTATGCCCCTCCTTAGAAGTGGGAACAAAACACCCTTGGAAGGAGTTACAGAGACAAAGTTTGGAGCTGAGATGAAAGGATGGACCATGTAGAGACTTCCATATCCAGGGATCCACCCCATAATCAGCATCCAAACGCTGACACCATTGCATACACTAGCAAGATTTTATCGAAAGGACCCAGATGCAGCTGTCTCTTGTGAGACTATGCCGGGGCCTAGCAAACACAGAAGTGAATGCTCACAGTCAGCTAATGGATGGATCACAGGGCTCCCAATGGAGGAGCTAGAGAAAGTACCCAAGGAGCTAAAGGGATCTGCAACCTATAGGTGGAACAACATTATGAACTAACCAGTACCCTGGAGCTCTTGACTCTAGCTGCATATGTATCAAAAGATGGCCTATTCGGCCATCACTGGAAAGAGAGGCCCATTGGACATGCAAACTTTATATGCCCCAGTACAGGGGAATGCCAGGGCCAAAAAGGGGGAGTGGGTGGGTAGGGGAGTGGGGGTGGGTGGGTATGGGGGACTTTTGGTATAGCATTGGAAATGTAAATGAGCTAAATACCTAATAAAAAATTTAAAAAAAAAGAAAGAAAAGAAAAGAAAACAGTTGAAGAAACCCACAACCAAGTATTAGACAGAGCTGAGGAAATCCTGCAGAAGATGGGAGCTTGTAGAAGCTAGAGATGTCAATGACATCACAAGAAAACCCACATAATTAACTAATCTGGGCTCAAAGGGGCTCAGAGACTGAACCTCCAACCAGAGAGCCTGCATGGAACTGACCTAGGCCCTCTGCATATATGTAACAGTTCTGCAGCTTGTTCTTCATAAGAGACTCCTAACAGCAGAGGCAAGAGCTGTCTCTGACTGTTACCTGCCCTTTTCCCCTACTGGGCTGCCTTGTCTACCATCAATAGGAGAAGATCCACCTAGTCTTATGAAAATTTGATATGCCAAGACTGGTTGATATCCATTGGAGGCCTCCTCTTTTTTGAAGAGATATGGAGGAGTGGATGGGGAAAAGAGGGAAGGGACTGGGAGTAGAAGAGGGAGAGGAAACTGCAGTCAGGATGTAAAGTTGGTTAGTTAGTTACTTAGTTAGTTAGCTAGTTGGTTAGTTAATTTAAAAAAAACAAGTTTAAGAAACTGTCTTCCTCACTTCATATTGGTACATATCAAGTGTCAACTTAAAATAGTGTTTTTGTGGCCAATGCAAAAATATTCACACTCAGTTTCTATTTCTAAGCCTGTGGTTGTTTGCTTTGCAATGAAGTTCTGAGCTTCAGAACTGGGAATTATGTCTTCAAATGATTCTGATAACATTTTTTTTTTTGGTTTTTCAAGACAGAGTTTTTCTGTGTAGTCCTGGTGTCCTGGAACTCACTCTGTAGACCAGGCTGGCCTCAGAAATCCGCATGCCTCTGCCTCCCAAGGGTTGGGATTAAAGATGTGCGCCATCACCGCCCGGCTCTGATAACATTTTAACATACCTGATTAAATGGTTCAGACTTAAATTTTTACTTTTTAATAATTTACTTCTAAGGTTTACTGCCTAAGAGCTGACAGCTCCTTTTCTGCTTCAGATGAAAGAGTTAATGTTACTGTGGTTGCTCCAGGGACAGACTCTAGATATAACCAGCAAGCTTGCCACACAGGTCTTGGTGCCACTCCAATGCTTAGCCACTCTCTCCTCTATAGGAAGAACCACTGCCAGCATGAATTACACTAATGTTGACACTGTAAGCACTCCAGTCTGAAATATTGAGATCTGAAGTGACTTTGGAGCCCTGTGGCACTCCAAACTTTCCCAAGAGTTTACTACTGTGTGTGATTGCCTGCTATGCCCCTAAACTAAGCTCTCCTCTGAGAATTTACAAGAACCACCACTCATGTGCATGCTAACCCCTAGGACACATCTGCACTCCTATGCCAGCTCCATTGCCCCACTAACTTCACTTAAAAAGCAAAAGTTCAAAGACAAGTTGTGAAGAACATAAAGAAAGGGAAAGTAGAGCATTGACCTGGGCTTTTCTGAGTGCAGGAACCTGTGTAGCCTCAAACCCAGCCATGCCTTTCAAAGTCACATATAAGGCCAGATTTTCTTCACAGAAATTTAAATGCTGAAGTCGAACTCCAAGGTTAGTAATTTGGTGATCTTCATCAAAGCTACTGCGCTTCAGAGCTCTTACCTGCAATGGGGGAGTTAAAACATACCACAATTGAATTGTTATAAGAAAAGGGCTTTACAAACATCTATACTTAAAAAAGCATCTGACATATTAAAATGCCAAATAAATTATAGCTCTTAGTTCTTAGAAGAGGCTGGAGCACCATAACCCTCCTTGAAATATAATCAATACCAGTGATTTCTAAATACAACTTTGGGTAAGTAATTGTAGTCTTTCAGGATCCTTGTCTGTAAAGAATCTTGTGAATTAATATATACAAAAAAGTCACATAAGTGTCTGGTACACGTTAAATAGTAAGTGTTATGTGGGTACATTTTTATTATCATATTTTATTCCTAGAAACAACTGTAGTAGGCATGTGGTGTTATACCCACTGCACAGGTGAGCAAACTGAGCTCACAGAGATCCAACAAGAGTTTACTCAATATCACACTGATAGAAATGGGTAGATCTACACATCAATTACAAAACAACCCAATTTCCTCCCAGATCATGTTGCTCCAGGGGCAAACTTCATGACTCTTGCTAATCTTTCTCTGAAGTAGAACTGAGCCTAGTTCAATGGGTGGTGAGGGTCCTGTAGCCCCCCAAGTGTTGTCTGAAAAACCACAAATAGAAAACTTACAGACTTAAGAGATTTGTAAAATCCTTTCCAGGTCTAATATGAGAAAATTTTTCTCTGTCACTTCCTTGGCTCTCTGCTTATGACTTTCAACACCTGCAGTTCTACTGTATACAAAGACACACTGCTGACCCACACTCAATGGATACCAGCAAACATACAATGATGATGTTCTTAATGATGTCACCCAGGTTATGGTTACATTTCTTCCATGGCTGCTGCTGAATTAGAGTTCCATAACTGCTGTATCAGGTCTTTCTCTCCAACTTTCTTCCTCATCTGTTATAATTTAGATGTTAAATGTCTCCACCAGGGCCAAAATGTTAAAGACTTGGTCATCAGCTTATTGCTGTTAGGAGGTGAGGTCTCATGGTAGGAAGTAAAGCAATTGGGAGTATGCACCTGAAGGGAAATTGGACCCTAGTCCCTCCTCTCTGTTTCCTTGCCATCATGGGTAAAGTGATTGTCTCCATTACATCCTGTCCATCATAGCACACTACCTCACTACAGGCCCAAGAAAAACAGTACTGTCTTAGGCGGCTTGTTTGTTTGTTTGTTTGTTTGTTTGTTTGTTTGTTTTTTGAGACAGGGTTTCTCTGTGTAGCTCTGGCTGTCCTGGAACTCACTTTGTAGACTAGGCTGGCCTCGAACTCAGAAATCCGCCTGCCTCTGCCTCCCAAGTGCTGGGATTAAAGGTGTGTACCACCACACCCGGCTGTTTTAGGGTTTTTATTCCTGCAACCAAACACCACAACCCAAAAACAACTTGGGAAGGAAAGGGTTTATTCACCTTACACTTCCACAACACTCTTCATCATTGAAGGAGTTCAGGACAGAAACTCAAACAGAGCAGGAGTTGATGCAGAGGCCATGGACTCTGCCTATTGCTTACTCAGCCTTCATTCTTATAGAATGCAGGACCACCAGCCCAGGGACAGCACATCCCACAAGGAGATAGGCCTGGCCACATTGATCACCAATTGAGAAAATGCCTTAAATCTGGACCTCATGGAGGCATTTCCTCAACTGAGGCTCCTTCCTCTCTGATGAGTCTAGATTTGTCATGTTAACACACAGAACCAGCCACTACAAGTACTAACCAGCTCCAAGCTCTGAAACTGTATGTCAAAATGAATGATTCCTCTGATATTTTGTCACAGTTGCAGGTATCTGACTGAGATATCTTCCATTACTAGAACTGCCCTGCTCAGGAGAACAAATGTTTTCAAGGCCAATTTGGTTCCAGACTTACTTAGCCACATGGGTAAGGACAGAAAAGGCATATGAAGATTTTACACCACAGAAAAGAAGTCAGCTCCACTGACTGCTGATCCAAGCAGTCACTTGATCACACTGGATATGATGAATCTCTTCACATCACAAATATGAAAAACACATACTTAAGTTTATTACCACTGCCATCTTCATGTTGTGACAGAAATGTTTTATGTCAAAACCATGTATTTTAATATTTGTAAGCTCCCTGAATGAACCTATCTTGGGAACATAAATATGCTGTCAAGTGTTTAAGGAATTGGATCTAAAATCAAGAGATTGCCTATGTTGGTGTTGTAAGTTGCTTGAGCTGTCAATCACTCCAAGAACCAGTGAAGAAGGTTGAAGGTCTGGAGTGCCAAGAGTACAGGTATAATCTCCAGTGGGTTGAGAGGAGATCACGGTTCAAATTATCCAGAGGTCCTGTGTCCCTCTGCCTAAAGTTGTATCTACTGTGCTTGGGTTTGTCTCTGGAACCCAGCAATCTGGGAACCTGGGCTCCAAAAAGCCCATAGGGAATATGCAAAGTCTCAATCAGATATCAGCCTCATAGGTGAGCAAAGAAATCTTCTCATGGGGCTAGCATTATCTCAAGCCCAGGTTCTATGCCACCAGAAATGAAGGATGGTGCAAGCAACCCAGATGAGGTGTTACATAAAAACCCTACACACAATTGCATATGTACAATAGAAATTGCATCAGCCAAAAGGACTGTAGATATGCTTCAATCCTTGACCAGGTAGAATTTTGCCAAAGTAAGAAAAAAATCCAATTGGCCTGAAACAGCCAAGTCCCTGCACCTTAGACTATGTATTCAAACTAGTGATGTTTCACTTGAGTATGCTTAGTAGCCCAAAGAACCCATGTTGTCTTCGTAGGATTAAGCTATATTTCTGACTATCTTTTTCCTGAGAACAACCACCTGCACCAGCAAGAAAAATGACAGATAAAACAGGCTATGGTAGACCACTCTCCAAACATGTAGAAAGTCACATCACAGTTCTCAATATAACTAATTTATTAACTAGTTAATTAATTAAAATAAATGCTTTTATTTCTGAAGAAATGTCTAGATGGTTAAGAGCATTTATTGCTCCCCCAGTGGGTTCAAGTTTTGTTCCTTTCATATTGAATGCCCCACAATCTCCTATAACCCCCAACTCTGGGAGTTCCAATATACTTGTCTGGTACATACATGTTGTACACACACACACACACACACACACACATACACACACACACAAAGATACATGCATATACATAGAAACAAAAATAAATCTTTTTTAAAAATTATTTTATCACAGGGAATAGTCTTTTCTTTTTAAGTGATATTTTTATTGAAATAGAACTAACTTTTAGAAAAAGCCATGGGTATACATCAGGTGGGCTTTACATACTAAACACAGCTGTGTAGCCCCCATCCATGTCCAGCTGAGGAACACAAGATAACTCCCCCCCAAAAAAATCTCCTTTATCATCTCTCATCCAACAGTCCTCCAAAGTAATGCTTGTCTTCACTTTCAGTGGTTTGAACTTCATGAACTTGACATTACACAGTATTTATTTAAATGTATTACTCCATTCAACATTGTGTGTAAGAAAATCATCCAGAAACTGTGTACAGTGGGATTCCTTTTCATTGCTTTTCATTGCTACTATGTATGTGATATTCTACTGTAGTAATACCACATATGCTCTCTGAATGTTAGCTCTAGGTTTGAGTTATTACCAAATAATGAATATTTGGCACATGTCATTTAAATGAGGCTGGTATAAGGCAAAATGCATTTTCAATCAAACTTCTCCTCTATTTGGTAGCTAGATTTTCTTTCTTACTTCTTCCCGTAGCTTTTAAATGAAAATTAGATTTCAGACTTTTGCTGGGCCAATGAGGTGAATGAGCAGATAAAATCACCTACCACACAAGCTTGGCAACCTGAGGTCAGTCCCCAAAGGCCATGGTGAAAGGAAAGGACTGAGACCTGAAGTTGCCCTCTGACCTCCATGTGTGCACTGCAGTATATAAGTGCTCACATGCACACAACCATAAATTAAAAAGTCTGTAAGTTTCACAAATTAAGAACTAGAAATTCTATGGGGAAAAAATGACTAGAGATCCAAGACAATTACTAAAATTAACATCACTTTTCATGTTTTAATTTGACTCCTACAACTTTTTTTAAGGGTGTTTTTTTAATTAGGTATTTTCTTCATTTACATTTCTTTTTTTTTCCATTTTTTATTAGGTATTTAGGCCATTTATATTTCCAATGCTATACCAAAAGTCCCCCATGCCCACCCACCCCCACTCCCCTAACCACCCACTCCCCCTTTTTGGCCCTGGCGTTCCCCTGTACTGGGGCATATAAAGTTTGCGTGTCCAATGGGGCTCTCTTTCCAGTGATGGCCGACTAGGCCATCTTTTGATACATATGCAGCTAGAGTCAAGAGCTCCCGGGTACTGGTTAGTTCATAATGTTGTTCCACCTATAGGGTTGCAGATCCCTTTAGCTCCTTGGCTACTTTCTCTAGCTCCTCCATTGGGAGCCTGTGATCCATCCATTAGCTGACTGTGAGCATCCACTTCTGTGTTTGCTAGGCCCCAGCATAGTCTCACAAGAGACAGCTATATCTGGGTCCTTTCAGCAAAATCTTGCTAGTGTATGCAATGGTGTCAGCGTTTGGATGCTGATTATGGGGTGGATCCCTGGATATGGCAGTCTCTAGATGGTCGATCCTTTCATCTCAGCTCCAAACTTTGTCTCTGTAACTCCTTCCATGGGTGTTTTGTTCCCAATTCTAAGGAGGGGCATAATGTCCACACTTCAGTCTTCATTCTTCTTGAGTTTCATGTGTTTGGCAAATTGTATCTTATATCTTGGGTATCCTAGGTTTGGGGCTAATATCCACTTATCAGTGAGTACATATTGTGTGAGTTCCTTTGTGAATGTGTTACCTCACTCAGGATGATGCCCTCCAGGTCCATCCATTTGTCTAGGAATTTCATAAATTCATTCTTTTAATAGCTGAGTAGTACTCCATTGTGTAGATGTACCACATTTTCTGTATCCATTTCTCTGTTGAGGGGCATCTGGGTTCTTTCCAGCTTCTGGCTATTATAAATAAGGCTGCTATGAACATAGTGGAGCATGTGTCCTTCTTACCAGTTGGGGCATCTTCTGGATATATGCCCAGGAGAGGTATTGCTGGATCCTCCGGTAGTACTATGTTCAATTTTCTGAGGAACGGCCAGGCTGATTTCCAGAGTGGTTGTACAAGCCTGCAATCCCACCAACAATGGAGGAGTGTTCCTCTTTCTCCACATCCACGCCAGCATCTGCTGTCACCTGAATTTTTTATCTTAGCCATTCTGACTGGTGTGAGATGGAATCTCAGGGTTGTTTTGATTTGCATTTCCCTGATGATTAAGGATGTTGAACATTTTTTCAGGTGCTTCTCTGCCATTCGGTATTCCTCAGGTGAGAATTCTTTGTTCAGTTCTGAGCCCCATTTTTTAATGGGGTTATTTGATTTTCTGAAGTCCACCTTCTTGAGTTCTTTATATATGTTGGATATTAGTCCCCTATCTGATTTAGGATAGGTAAAGATCCTTTCCCAATCTGTTGGTGGTCTTTTTGTCTTATTGACGGTGTCTTTTGCCTTGCAGAAACTTTGGAGTTTCATTAGGTCCCATTTGTCAATTCTCGATCTTACAGTTCAAGCCATTGCTGTTCTGTTCAGGAATTTTCCCCTGTGCCCATATCTTCAAGGCTTTTCCCCACTTTCTCCTCTATAAGTTTCAGTGTCTCAGGTTTTATGTGAAGTTCCTTGATCCACTTAGATTTGACCTTAGTACAAGGAGATAAGTATGGATCGATTCGCATTCTTCTACACGATAACAACCAGTTGTGCCAGCACCAATTGTTGAAAATGCTGTCTTTCTTCCACTGGATGGTTTTAGCTCCCTTGTCGAAGATTAAGTGACCATAGGTGTGTGGGTTCATTTCTGGGTCTTCAATTCTATTCCATTGGTCTACTTGTCTGTCTCTATACCAGTACCATGCAGTTTTTATCACAATTGCTCTGTAGTAAAGCTTTAGGTCAGGCATGGTGATTCCACCAGAGGTTCTTTTATCCTTGAGAAGAGTTTTTGCTATCCTAGGTTTTTTGTTATTCCAGATGAATTTGCAAATTGCTCCTTCTAATTCGTTGAAGAATTGAGTTGGAATTTTGATGGGGATTGCATTGAATCAGTAGATTGCTTTTGGCAAGATAGCCATTTTTACAATGTTGATCCTGCCAATCCATGAGCATGGGAGATCTTTCCATCTTCTGAGATCTTTAATTTCTTTCTTCAGGAACTTGAAGTTTTTATCATACAGATCTTTCACTTCCTTAGTTAGAGTCACGCCAAGATATTTTATATTATTTGTGACTATTGAGAAGGGTGTTGTTTCCCTACTTTCTTTCTCAGCCTGTTTATTCTTTGTATAGAGAAAGGCCATTGACTTGTTTGAGTTTATTTTATATCCAGCTACTTCACTGAAGCTGTTTATCAGGTTTAGGAGTTCTCTGGTGGAATTTTTAGGGTCACTTATATATACTATCATATCATCTGCAAAAAGTGATATTTTGACTTCCTCTTTTCCAATTTGTATCCCTTTGATCTCCTTTTGTTGTCGAATTGCTCTGGCTAATACTTCAAGTACTATGTTGAAAAGGTAGGGAGAAAGTGGGCAGCCTTGTCTAGTCTCTGATTTTAGTGGGATTGCTTCCAGCTTCTCTCCATTTACTTTGATGTTGGCTACTGGTTTGCTATAGATTGCTTTTATCATGTTTAGGTATGGACCTTGAATTCCTGATCTTTCGAAAACTTTTATCATGAATGGGTGTTGGATCTTGTCAAATGCTTTTTCGGCATCTAATGAGATGATCATGTGGTTTTTGTCTTTGAGTTTGTTTATATAATGGATTACATTGATGGATTTTCATATATTAAACCATCCCTGCATCCCTGGAATAGAACCTACTTGGTCAGGATGGATGATTGGTTTAATATGTTCTTGGATTCGGTTAGCGAGAATTTTATTGAGGATTTTTGCATCGATATTCATAAGAGAAATTGTTCTGAAGTTCTCTATGTTTGTTGGGTCTTTCTGTGGTTTAGGTATGAGAGTAATAGTGGCTTCATAAAATGAGTTGGGTAGAGTACCTTCTACTTCTATTTTGTGAAATAGTTTGTGCAGAACTGGAATGAGATGTTCTTTGAAAGTCTGATAGAACTCTGCACTAAACCCATCTGGTCCTGAGCTTTTTTTGGCTGGGAGACTATTAATAACTGCTTCTATTTCTTTAGGTGATATGGGGCTGTTTAGATGGTCAACTTGATCCTGATTCAACTTTGGTACCTGGTATCTGTCCAGAAATTTGTCCATTTGATCCAGGTTTTCCAGTTTTGTTGAGTATAGCCTTTGTAGAAGGATCTGATGGTGTTTTGGATTTCTTCAGGATCTGTTGTTATGTCTCCCTTTTCAGTTCTGATTTTGTTAATTAGGATTTTGTCCGTGTGCCCTTTAGTGAGTCCAGCTAACAGTTTATCTATCTTGTTGATTTTCTCAAAGAACCAACTCCTCGTTTGGTTAATTCTTTGAATAGTTCTTCTTGTTTCCACTTGGTTGATTTCACCCCTGAGTTTGATTATTTCCTGCCTTCTACTCCTCTTGGGTGAATTTGCTTCCTTTTTTTCTAGAGCTTTTAGATGTGTGGTCAAGCTGCTAGTATGTGCTCTCTCCCGTTTCTTCTTGGAGGCACTCAGAGCTATGAGTTTCCCTCTTAGAAATGCTTTCATTGTGTCCCATAGGTTTGGGTACGTTGTGGCTTCATTTTCATTAAACTCTAAAAAGTCTTTAATTTCTTTCTTTATTCCTTCCTTGACCAAGTTATCATTGAGAAGAGTGTTGTTCAGTTTCCACGTGAATGTTGGCTCTCCATTATTTATGTTGTTATTGAAGATCAGCCTTAGTCCATGGTGGTCTGATAGGATACATGGGACAATTTCAATATTTTTGTATCTGTTGAAGCCTGTTTTGTACCAATTATATGGTCAATTTTGGAGAAGTTCCCGTGAGGTGCTGAGAAGAAGGTATATCCTTTTGTTTTAGGATAAAATGTTCTGTAGATATCTGTCAGGTCCATTTGTTTCATAACTTCTGTTAGTTTCACTGTGTCCCTGTTTAGTTTCTGTTTCCACGATCTGTCCAGTGATGAAAGTGGTGTGTTGAAGTCTCCCACTATTATTGTGTGAGGTGCAACGTGTGCTTTGAGCTTTACTAAAGTGTCTTTAATGAATGTGGCTGCCCTTGCATTTGGAGCGTAGATATTCAGAATTAGGAGTTCCTCTTGGAGGATTTTACCTTTGATGAGTATGAAGTGTCCCTCCTTGTCTTTTTTGATAACTTTGGGTTGGAAGTCGATTTTATCCGATATTAGAATGGCTATTCCAGCTTGTTTCCTCAGACCATTTGCTTGGAAAATTGTTTTCCAGCCTTTCACTCTGAGGTAGTGTCTGTCTTTTTCCCTGAGATGGGTTTCCTGTAAGCAGCAGAATGTTGGGTCCTGTTTGTGCAGCCAGTCTGTTAGTCTATGTCTTTTTATTGGGGAGTTGAGACCATTGATATTAAGAGATATTAAGGAAAAGTAATTGTTGCTTCCTGTTATTTTTGTTGTTAAAGTTGGCATTCTGTTCTTGTGGCTGTCTTCTTTTAGTTTTGTTGAGGGATTACCTTCTTGTTTTTTCTAGGGCGTGTTTCCCGTCCTTGTATTGGTTTTTTTCTGTTATTATCCTTCGTGGAGAGATAATGGGTGAATTTAGTTTTGTCGTGGAATACTTTGGTTTCTCCATCTATGGTAATTGAGAGTTTGGCTGGGTATAGTAGTCTGGGCTGGAATTTGTGTTCTCTTAGTGTCTGTATAACATCTGTCCAGGCTCTTCTGGCTTTCATAGTCTCTGGTGAAAAATCTGGTGTAATTCTGATAGGCTTGCCTTTATATGTTACTTTCCCTTTTTCCCTTACTGCTTTTAGTATTCTAGCTTTATTTAGTGCATTTGATGTTCTGATTATTATGTGTTGGGAGGAATTTCTTTTCTGGTCCAGTCTATTTGGAGTTCTGTAGGCTTTTTGTATGTTCATGGGCATCTCTTTCTTTAGATTTGGGAAGTTTTCTTCAATAATTTTGTTGAAGATGTTTGCTGGTCCTTTGAGTTGAAAATCTTCATTCTCATCCACTCCTATTATCTGTAGGTTTGGTCTTCTCATTGTGTCCTGGATTTCCTGGATGTTTTGAGTTAGGATCTTGTTGCATTTTCCATTTTCTTTGATTGTTGTGCCAATGTTCTCTATGTAATCTTCTGCACCTGAGATTCTCTCTTCCATCTCTTGTATTCTGTTGCTGATGCTGGCATCTATGGTTCCAGATTTCTTTCCTAGGGTTTCTATCTCCAGCGGTGCCTCACTTTGGGTTTTCTTTATTGTGTCTACTTCCCTTTTTAGGTCTAGTATGGTTTTGTTCATTTCTATCACCTGTTTGGATGTGTTTTCCTGTTTTTCTATAAGGACTTCTACCTGTTTGGTTGTGTTTTCCTGTTGTTCTTTAAGGACTTGTAACTCTTTAGCAGTGTTCTCCTGTATTTCTTTAAGTGAGTTATTAAATTCCTTCTTTATGTCCTCTACCATCATCATGAGAAATGCTTTTAAATCCAGGTCTACCTTTTCAGGTGTGTTAGGATGCCCTGGACTGGGTGAAGTGGGAGTGCTGGGTTCTGATGATGGTGAGTGGTCTTGGTTCCTGTTAGTAGGATTCTTACATTTACCTTTCGCCATCTGGCAATCTCTGGAGTTAGTTGTTATAGTTGTCTTTGTTTAGAGATTGTTTTTCTGTTGATTTTGTTACCCTCTATCAGTAGACGTGGGAGACTAGCTCTCTCCTCTGAGTTTCAGTGGTCAGAGCAGTCTCTGCAGGCAAGCTCTCCTCTTTCAGGGAAGGTGCACAGTTATCTGGTGTTTGGACCTCCTCCTGGCTGAAGATGAAGGCCCAGAACAGGATCTTTCCCAGAAGCTGTGTTGCTTTGGCCAGGAAGGTGGCCGGTTGTCTGGAGCCGAAGATGGCGCCGTCTCAGAAGCTCTGTGGCTCTCGCCTGTTCCAGAAACGGCTGGCCTCTGTATTCCACACCGTCACCCGTGCAGCCTGCCCTCCGTGGAGTCCAGGAGCCAAGGAGGCTCCTGCTGGGGCCTGAGACACAAACCTCTCGGGCTGGCGGACCCCTGTGCACTCACCAAGAAGGTTCCAGTTGTCTGGAGCCGAAGATGGCGCCGCCTCAGAAGCCCATTTACATTTCTAATTCTACCCCAAAAGTCCTCTATGCCCTCCCACCCCCACTCCCCTCCCCACCCACTCCCAGTTCTTGGCCCTGATGTTCCCCTGTACTGAGGCAAATAAAGTTTGCAAGAAGAATGGGCCTCTCTTTTCACTGATGGCTAACTAGGCCATCTTCTGATACATATGCAGCTAGAGACACGAGCTCTAGGGGGTACTGGTTAGTTCATATTGTTGTTCCACCTATAGGGTTGCAGATCCCTTTAGCTCCTTGGGTATTTTCTCTAGCTCCTCCATTGGGGGCCCTGTGATCCATCCAATAGCTGACTGTGAGCATCCACTTCTGTGTTTGCTAGGCCCCGGCATAGTCTCACAAGAGACAGCTATATCTGGGTCCTTTCAGCAAAATCTTGCTAGTGTATGCAATGGTGTCAGCATTTGGAGGCTGATTATAGGATGGATCCCCAGGTATGGCAGTCTCTAGATGGTCCATCCTTTTGTCTCAGCTCCAAACTTTGTCTCTGTAACTCCTTCCATGGGTGTTCTGTTCCCAATTCTAAGAAGGGGCAAAGTGTCCAGAAGCCTGAAGCCATCAGGGTCTACCAGCTCTGCTTGCATCCCTGGAAGCCTGCTGCTGCTAGGGACAACCAGTTCTACCTGCAGCCCTAGAGGCCTACTCCCATCAGGGACTAACAGGCTTTGCAATACTAGGGACAACCAGATGGGTAAAGGCCAGTGTAGAAACACCATTAACAAAAGCCAGGGTAATATGGTACTAACAGAACCCAGGTATCCTACTACAGCAAGCTCTGAATATCTTAACACAGCTGAATCACAAGAAAATAACCTTAAATCTAATCTTATGAAGATGATAGAGACCTTTAAAGAGGAAATGAATACATTTCTTAAAGAAATACAGGAAAATATACTCAAACAGGTAGAGGTTCATAAAGAGGAGATAATTAAATATAATGAAATACAAGAAAATACAATCAAACAAATGAAAGAAATAGGAAAAAACCTGTTCAAGACCTGAAAATGTAAATAAAGGCAATAAAGAAAACACTACCTGAGGCAATCCTGAAGATGGAAAACCTAGGGAAGAGAACAGGGACTACAGACACAAGCATCACCAACAGAATACCAGAGATGGAAGAGAGAATCTCAAGTATGGAAAATATGACAGAAGAAATTAATACATGGCTCAAAAAACACTAAAACCAAAAAGTTTCTAACACAGAATATCCAGGGAATCTGGGATACTATGAAAAGACCAAACCTAAGAATAATAGGAATAGAAGAAGAAAAAGATTCCCAACTCAGGCCCAGTAAATATCCTCAATAAAAATCATAGAAAAAACTTTCCCTAACCTAAAGAAAGAGATGCCTATAAATAAAATGAACAAGAAGCTTACAGAACACCAAATAAAGTAGACCAAAAAGGAAATTCTTCCCACCATATCATAAAGAAGGAACATTCAAAGTCACAAGGGATAAAGGCCAAGTAGCATATAAAGAATAATTTCCCTTATAATTTTGAAGCTATGCATTTAATCCACTCAATTGATGTCTGAAGTGTGCCTTAAAGGACACTGCCAGCCTAATTCTATAAGGCTAGCCATGCTCCTTCTGTTTCTATTTTACATGTGGAATAGTTTGAAGAGGATGGGAATTAGCTCTTCTTTAAAAGTCTGTTAGAATTCTATACTAAAACCAAAAACCATCTGGCCTTGGGCTTTTTTTAGGAAATGGTACTTTTAATGACTGCTGCTATTTCCTTGGGGGTTATAGGTCTATGTAAATTGCTTACCTAATCATAATTTAACTTTGTAAGTGGTATCCATCCAGAAATTCGAGCATTTCATTTAGATTTTCCAATTTTGTGGACTATAGACTTTTGAAGTAAGAACTAATGAGTTGTTGAATTTCCTCAGTGTCTGTTGTTATATCTCACTTTTCATTTCTGATTTTATTGATCTGGATACTATTTTTCTGTCTTTTAGTTAGTTTGGATAAGGGTTTGTCTCTCTTGTTGATTTTTTTCTAAGATCCAGCTCTCTGCTTTGTTGATTCTTTATTTTCTTCTCTTTGTTTCTAATTTACTGATTTCAACTCTGAGTTTGATTGTTTCCTGCCTTCTACTTCTCTTGAGTATTTCTTGGGGACCATGGGAACTCACAGAAACTGAACCACCAACCAAAGAGTACATAGGGACTGGACCTAGGCCCCCTACACATTTGTAGAAGATATGCAGCTTGGTCTTCATGTGGGTCCTCTAACAATTGGAGGAGGCCATCACTGACTCTGTTGCCTGCCTTTGGAACCCTTTTCCCTAGCTGAACTGCCTTATCAGGCCTTGGTGGGAGAAGACACACTTAGTTTTACGAAAACTGGACGTCCAAGGCAGGTTGGTACCTATGGGGGGGATTTGCCCTTCTCTGAGGAGAAGGGGAGAGAATAATGGGAGGCAGGGGTTTGTGAAAGTGGGATTGGAAAGAGAAGTGGAAGGGGGCCTGTGATTAGGGTATAAAGTGAATGAGTGAATGAGTAAATAAATAAATGGATTATAGTGAAAAAGAGGGGGAAGGGTGTTCATGTCTGGCAGTTACAAAGACTGAGGAGTTGGGAGCATGGCAGAGCAGTGGTGTATTGGTGTTTGAAGTACTCAGATACTGAAGAGAATAGATAAAAGCTGAAAAATGGGGTCTTCATGTATTTTTCTACTGCTTTAACAGACTTAGACTGGAACAGCACAAAGAGAAGACATCTATTTCTAACTGTAACTGAGGCTGGGAAGTCCAGGCGACAACCATCTTGCTGTACTCCACTGCAGTGATGGGCATCAGTTCCTCCCTCCCCGGTCTCACTCTGAAGAGGAAATGCAGGCTCATGTTAGCCCTTTGTACCACAGCTAACTTTGGTTTGGCTTTTACTGACTTCTTGGATGGGTGGATTACCCACCAATGTCCTTCACATTTTGTAAGGGAGAATGAGGCTGAGTCTGAAAAGAGGTATAGATGCAGAGCTGCATGGAAGGCAGGAGACCTCAGGCCTTTCTCAAGCAGACCTGTTGGAGGAGGAGGACACAGCTAAAGACCAGGGAACTATTTTTCTTAAAGTCCTTTAACTCTTTTAACATTACCCCACCCTGTAGTCCTTAACCATCTCCATTTGTGTCCCAAATTGTTCGATGGAGAAGTCAACTATCATCCCAGTGTACCCTACTTGGAGACTCCCAGAATAACCTGTGTGCTACTGAAAATCATCAAATGTGTTTGAAAACTGACTTCTAATTTAACTATAGGGATGGCTATATGTTTGGAGAAAGTCTTCTGGTATTAGATCTGAAAATTATGTTTATCTTAAGCCTTAAATATAATGGGCTTATAAATAAATCAACAAATGAAAACACCCAGGAAATTAAGCCCAGTTAAAAGTGGTGTTTTCCAATCACAAAGGAACTCATACAATATGTACTCACTGATAAGTGGATATTAGCCCAGAAACTTAGGATACCAAAGATATAAGATACAATTTGCTAAACGCATGAAACTCAAGAATAACGAAGACCGAAGTATGGACACTTTGCCCCTTCTTAGAATTGGGAACAAAACACCCATGGAACAGAGACAAAGTTTGGAGCTGTGATGAAAGGATGGACCATCTAGAGACTGCCATATCCGGGGATCCATCACATAATCAGCTTCCAAACGCTGACACCATTGCATACACTAGCAAGATTGTGCTGAAAGGACCCAGATATAGCTGTCTCTTGTGAGACTATGCCGGGGCCTAGCAAACACAGAAGTGGATGCTCACAGTCAGCTATTGGATGGATCACAGGGCCCCCAATGGAGGAGCTAGAGAAAGTACCCAAGGAGCTAAAAGGATCTGCAACCCTATAGGTGGAACAACATTATGAACTAACCAGTACCCCGGAGCTCTTGACTCTAGCTGCATATGTATCAAAAGATGACCTAGTTAGCCATCACTGGAAAGAGAGGCCCATTGGACTTGCAAACTGTATATGCCCCAGTACAGGGGAACGCCAGGGCCAAAAACTGGGAGTGGGTGGGTAGGGGAGTGGGGGGGAGGGTATGGGGGACTTTTGGGATAGCATTGGAAATGTAAATGAGGAAAATACCTAATAAAAAATATTTTTAAAAAAGTGGTGTTTGTTAGGAGGTGATGGGGAAGGCATACAGCTATCCCAGGTGTGTCTCTACACGTCTTCTGCCACTGTTGCAGAATACCACATACCTGGTAAAATGAAGAGAAAATAAATGTCTTTCTTTCAGGTCTGGTGACTGGGAAATCACTAGAATCTGGTGATGTGATTTCATCATATTCTCACAGGATGATGGTCACTGGATGAGAGAAGCTGGGGGACTGTGTGTTCAAGTCTTATCTTCTAATTGAGCCATTATTCCTGCCCTTTCATAAAAGTTCAAAGTGCCTCCTCCACATATCTCTAAAACCTGAATCTAGGAATTACTTTTCCTTCTAAAGACAGGTTCAATCCTAGCAGCCTGTAAAATTAAAGAGGATAGACTCAAGTGTATCCATAGGAAATGAGAAGCCTGAGAAGTTCAGACTGTCAGAGGGTTGAACGTCAGCCATGAGGATGCTGGGGCATAACCATTGAGAGACACATCAAATGGGGGATGCTGAGGGAAAGCCATGGAGAGACACATCAAATAGGGATGCTGAGGGAAAGACACATCAGATGGGGATGCTGAGGGACAGTCATGGAGAGACACACCAAATGGGGGTGATGAGGGACAGTCATAGAGAGACACATCAAATGGGGGTGCTGAGGGAGAGATGCATCATATGGGGAAGCCTAGGGACAGCCACAGAGAGACACATCAAATGGGGATACTGAGGAAGAGCCACAGAAAGACACATCAAGTGGGGGTGCTGAGGGACAGCCACGGAGAGACGCGTTGAAAAAGCTTCTCATCTCAGATATAAGTGAAAAAGTAAAATGGTAAAAGCTATCCTTGGAGTCATCACATGCATTAATGGTCCGAATCTTTATATATTAATTTCTAGTACCCAATACATTTTAATCCAAACTGTGATTTAAAAAGACTGTGTCAGAACTTCTTGGTCAAGGTATTAACTTGAATTAACTTAAATCAAGGGCTTAACTTGAGCTGCACAACATACTAATCCTCAGGCTAGGTGCCTAAAATGCACAAGCTTTTTAGTTACAGCACAATAAAACTAAGGAAGGCAGACACAGGGAAGAGACCGTCCTGCTCCTCTCCCTGATCACCTATTCTCTGACAAGTCTTTTCATAACCAATACCAACAGCCAATGCCCTTTGTTAGTAGCATTTCCACTGGTCAAAGAATCCAAAGGGAACAGAAAAGAAATTACAGAAAAAAAAAAGAAAGAAAAAGAAAAATGAAGAGGGGAGAAACTGGGCCATGGGACACTGGCTCTGTCTGAATTATCATCCAACATGCTTCAAATACAGCAATCTAGGTCAAATCCGCATAAATTCATTTCGATGCCATTCATACTGCAATTGCTCAGGAGGGAAATTGTTAGCAGTGATAATGATCTTGAAATAAATAGAGGAGTGAGAACCACCACACAACAATCCGTCCTTTTGTGTTGGAGTCAGGTGGAATGAATGCCTGGCTTCCTGCCCAGACATCCTGAGAAATGTATTCGTAGTGAAGCCCAGTCATGTGCCTGTCCCTATCACTGCCTTCCTCTGGTCTCAGTTTTCTGAAATGTCTGCATCTCTTTGCGATGCACTGACTCTCCCAGACCCACTCAGCCCCTGATGACTCACACACACTGTTTGTCCGACTTGCACAGGTCAGATGTACCTGTGATTCACTCTGGATCCAGCCAGCAGAGCTCTCCTCTTGTCCTACCTCAAGCAAAATGGATGTTTTTTCTAATCAGTTCTCAGAAAGTTTTTTTTTATTATCGCCTGCATCCACTACAATGAATTTCAATACAATATATCAGCTGGTGGCTGTATTTCTTCCAGTATTTTATAAAGTATTTCCTCGTGGATATATTTTTTAAGATGAGTCTTTTTAAATATAAGGTTTATGTGTTTAATGTACTATTGTTTTTAGTACCACAAACTAACCAGTGACTTTTTTAAAAATACCAAATATCAAAGAAGCAAATATTAAAACATAGGAAGCAACCATCCACTCCCCACACTCAATCTATTCCCCTTTGGGGAATAACCATGAGGAAAGTAAAGACTCCTTCAGGATGCAATGCTCTGTGCCTCTCCATGCATATTAAACATAAAAGCAAGTGTTCACCAGCACAAGTAATGTGATCATGGAACTGACTTGATGGCATTATTCTATGCCTTTGTTCTTAACAACATTTTAGAGATTCCCCTTCCAAGAAGTGTAGTGTCAGCCACAGAGCTCTATTACCTGATTGTACCACGGTTAGTGAAGCAGAGGTATCTACATGGGTTCTAGCTTGTTAGCTTTCCCATACAAGCCTCTTTCCCATACAAGCCTCCTTGGAAATTCTTTTATGCTCAGCAGTTGATTTCAAGATACAAAATAACAGACAACAGGCATAAGTATTGTTGACTGTCATTCACACAGGACACCAGATCACACACCAGGATTGTTTTCTCATCTAATATTTTGATATGCGCATATTGGTAGCTGGGGGCAGAAAGGAGTGAATCCTTTCAACTGACTCGTTCTGAGTTCCAGTGACATTTAGCGGCTTGGGGACGCTTTCTGTTCTTTCTGTTTGTCTGAATTGCCTGTAATTTCTCTACCCATTTTTCCTAAGCCGTACTATTGTGATCATCTTCTACTAGTCTGCTCACATTTTGCTTTTCTTATTTTCTTGCTGTGGAGAAGTTTGTGTGGTTTCGGTATTTACATGTGGTTTCTGCCCTGCCTAACCCAATTTATAAAATAGTCTCCTACATTTCACTGTAGTAATCCATTCGCTGTTCGTCTTCCTGACACTCTTTACTTCATCTCTGTGCCCCATGTCCAACTTCCATCCTTTTTGTACTCCTTACTGAATCTGGTTCTTTGAGTTTCTGTGAGGAAGGATGTGTCATCTCTACCACGCCTTCCCGGGTGAGTTTCGGCTTTGGTCTCTTTTACCCCGGTTCCTGGAAATGGGATCGATTAGTTTCTAGTCTCCAGGCAGCTCTTTCTGAAAGCCCTTTTTTCCCCCCGAGCATTTCTATGTATTTAACCACCTGTTAGGGGTTTTGTTTCATCTCAATGAAACACATAATTTTGCACATAATTCTTAGAAATGAATAATCAAAGATTTTTCTTAATATGTTTATTTCCTGACAAGGTTAATAGATGCAAGGATTTAATGAAAAGGGCTTTTTTTCCATCTCTGACTCCCTGTCACCCACTTTCTCTTCTGGAAACCAACAAATAATACCTGATTCTTTGGAGAGAATTGGGTCAGAGGGCATACAACTTTCAGGTCTTAAGTTTGGGGGGGGGTCATATGTGTGTGTGTGTGTGTGTGTGTGTGTGTGTGTCTGTGTGTGTGTGTGTCTGTGTGCATCTCTGTGTGTGTGCATCTGTGTGTGTCTGTATGTGTTCATGTTATCTATATGTATCTGCTTGAGAATTACATAACTGACACCCTATATTGCAATATGAACACTCTTCTTTCTCAAAACAGTTGTCAGTATGACAGGAAACGATCCTCTGAGTGTGTATCCATACAATCCAAGACACTCAGACTGTGCTGAACCATGCTGTCATATGTCAATTGTCCGTGAAATGTTTTCCATTGTAAACTGCCATTTCTTTCCCCTTACAGTGGAACTCTATTTAGGAGCCCTCCCTTAACTCTCAGAGTAGCAGCTGAGCCTCTGAGCCTGAAGCACAGCCTTCACATCCCAAGCCTCCAGCTGCTTCAGCTACACATGCAATGCACCACATTGCCCACATCCCTATTTTGTAGTGCTGAAATTTCTAATAATGCTCCATTTCTTCCATGAGGTCTATCTCCAATGTCTGGCCAGAATGATATACCAGGGTTCTGCTCAGAGAAGCCACGGAAGTGATGGGTGGCTAGCCTTTGAGTTTTCCAGTGTCCACCCATCTGAACCCCTAGGTGCTGCTCACCTGTACACCCTTGTCTGTTCTCCCCTTTGCAGCACCTCAAGCCCCCACAGTCTAGTCTCTTCTTCCTTCCAGGCTGCCTGGCTGCTCTCTTTCATGGATGCTGAGGGCATCTGAGATGACTTCTCACTATACAATCATTAATGATCTTCTTTTCCATGTGCTGTCCGGTGAGGATGACTAACCTAGCAATGCTCATACATTTGTCCCACAGTACAGCTACCCAAACCTTTCCAAGCCTTGCCAGGAAAGCCTCTAAACACTGAAAACATATTCAAGCCTTTCCCGCCCCTACTTTTCCAAGCTTTTTTCTTCTTGCCCAAGCCTGTCCCATATAAAACTTGGCTAAGGTTCCACTCCTCTGGGCCTTACAGCCCTGCTCTGTTCCTTCCCACTGTATATCCAGACCTGAGCTGGTTATTGCTCCTGGTATTTCCTGTTTGGTGTGGTGCCACCCATGAAACCCTACCCATCATAAGCATTTTGGTGGCAAGACACATGAGATCACTCACTAGTTTTACAAACTTAGCTTGTTTTCTTGGCTGTTTTATTATAGCAGTGTTTTGTTGGGGTGGGGGTTGTACACAAGCAATGTTGAAGAAACAGGTTATAGTGCATCATTGACACTTACTCTATTTTGATTTCTCAATTTCATTTTGTTAAAACAAACTCTCTCCCTTGGCTACCTGCCTGAGCCACAAGCACCCCAGCCACCAGCCACCCACCTCCTGACAGATCCCAAGATCACACCCACGTCCCTTTCAGACACTTGAGACTTCGGATTCCATGTGAAAGAATCAGTGTTGTAGAATTTCTTATCTGTGCCATGAGCTGCTGATATCTGGGGGGAAACCTGGCCCCTAAACCCTATGAAACTTTGATTGGGCTTGCAAGCACACCTGGTCTTATGTAATCTCCTGCCGCTGACTCTGCCCTTTTCAAACTGGAAATTCTCTTCTAACAATCCTACATCCAGCCTGGGCATGAGAAAATTTTAAAGGGATGGGCAGTTCTGGGGCACAAGTCAGGTCTCCACTATCCTTACCATCTTCTGCAGGAAAGGGCGCCTGCACGAGGCCCCTCCCCGGAGGGATCACAGTCCAGTCTTTCGCTTGGGGCCCAGCCTACTCAGGGATAAACATCTGAACCTTGCTGCTTAACCAGGGACTTGGGTGCCTGAGGCCTAAGACGCCTGCTTCTCCACCGGGGACAGAGAGGGGACTGTTTGCGAGGTGAGTTGCGGAGATCCCACATTCTAGGGCTGCTCCTAGAGTGGTGGCACCACGGTACCCAGACCCAGTCAGAAGAGTTTAACCCAGGGGAACCTCGGCAGCAGTTGGGGATCAGCACCAAGCAGCCAGCAGGGAAGTCAGCACTGCAGGGGAGCGGTGTTCTGGGCAAATCCAGATGTCTATGCCTCCAAGGGTGAGATGCTGGCCCCTTGAGAGCAAACAGGATTCCTACCGGATGGCCCTGGTTCCTGTACTCTGCCCAAGCCCATACATTCACAACCACCTCCCTGCAACCTCTAACCCACTCCTTTCAGCAGAAACTGTGGTTGTCAGTGTATCTGCCACCACCATCTTCTCTTTGCAAGTGTCATGGGCTTACTATGTGCCCAGTTAACTCTGCTTTTGAACTGGGGATGATATCGAGTTTTCAGCCTTATGAAATGGAATATACTTGTATCTTCTGAAACAAAGAATCCATAAGATAAAATGAAGTCATAGATTTACTTTCTGTTTGCCGCTGTGATTATTAAATCACCTTCCGAGGATATAACCAGAGAATATTGATCCATTTGTTTCCACGAATGCCTATGGCATCATTAGAGAGTTATTCTGCTGTCTACAGACCACAGACCTAACAATGAATTCATGTTCTGATATGTCACTTTCTGGAGACTGGGGAGGAGATGGAGAGATACTATTGTGACTAAAATCCAGCAAGTTCTTCTGCATTTCTCCTCAACACTGTGTTCCTAAGAATGGCTGCATGCAGGCTGATGCCTAGCTTTGTTTCTTAATTTTAAGACTGGGAGTGGCTATGTGCTGCTCCTACTCACTCCTGCAGCCCCCAGTGTAGTAGCATTTGCACGAGCATTAGCTTCTTAGAGAATACTGAGGCACTAGCAATGAAATAACTTTGATCAAAGTTGCCAAGTATGACACTGACAGATGCAGCATCCTTAGCCCATCTCTACAGTCTCTCCTCACTGCTTGTATGATTACACAGAAGAAACCCAAAACTTGGCATGGAAGCTACTACATGCTGCCATGCTCCTAAATAGGACACATCTGCCAAGAGAGGAAAAAGCTGGGACTTGTTCTAGAGTTTACATCATGCTGACATTTCTCCACAGAGCTGGATACTATTGAGCAGAGAGCTCTGTCTTCTGGTAGGATGTCATATAATGTTGTGCCAGAAAGGGGACAGCATGGCCTGGCTGGGTCTCCCACTGTGTGTTTTCTAAAAAGAAGCTAATGGAAGTGAGATGCTGCTGTGTAGGAAGTGGCCATAGTGTCCCTTTGCTGTGTGCATAGTCCAGCATACAGCAAACCCTGAGAAGGCTACAGGTATGTACCCCATAAATGCATATTGAATAGTGTCTTCCTCCAAGGCATCATTACAGAGTGCCTCAAAGACCTGATCATCCAAAAGTTGCTCTAGAAATAAATCAGAGCAAAGTTAACAAAGGATTTAAGTTGTTGCATCCAAAGTATAGTAAAGCCCAAAGTTCAACCACAGATCTGAGTCTGAAAGCCCCAGATGAGCAGAAGGAGCTGCCTTGAAACCATAAAGCCCCTGCTGCTCATTACTGGCAAGGTGGTGCCCCAGTATTCTTCTTTGCAGGACCTAATCTGAATCAAGTCTCCCATCACCCATGGCACTGTTATGACACTATTGCTTGTGATAATTCAACTATCTGCTAAAGATCTGTTTCTTCATCTAGAACAGTTTAGGTTATGAGATCCAAGCCCCAGGCCCAGAACACAGAGAACGAACTGAAGCTAATACTTGATAAGTATAACATGCAACCAACCTAGCCTTATGCTTGCTTAAGCAAGCAGGTCACATATACATTCTCTCTGTCTGTCAATCTTATGTGTGAATAAGCCAGAAACTAGTTTAGGCCCTAGCAACTTTCATGTGCTAAACTCTTCTAAAGATGGACTGAACCACCCATTATCATTAAAAGCATTTAGTTGGTCCTCAGCCATCCAGCAAACTAAAGAGCTGCTACCATCTGTCCTTTTAACTCTGAAAACCTATACCTGCACCTGAGCCTCTCAGTGGAACAGCCAGCTCAGGAAAGCCCTTTACCCCTTCACAAAAACCCATCAGTGCCTTTTTGGTGATCTTCACTATGAATCCAAACCAAAACTGGTAACAACTGAGACACTTTCTGTGAGCCAGAGCTATGATAAATCATAGAGCATTCTCATCCTAGGTTCAGAACTGCCCTAAGACCCAAACCTGGTAAAGAGGAGACCAAGATCCAGAAGGACATTGGAGACTGTGCCACGTTTCACAGAGAAGGAAACCAAGACTGTCTCACCAAATCTCCTAAGTGAAGGGGAGCTAACTGAATGGGGCCCTCAGCTTAGGGAAAGGAGTTAGGGTGCTGATGTAGAATCAATCAACTGTTGAAGGGGAAGTAGGGTGTTGATGGAAAACCAGTTAGTTCTCTCCTAATACTTTATGCAGATAGGATTTTACAATTTCCCCTTTTGTCTCAGATCTCAAATTTGCCATAATATTGGGGATCAGTAAGAAACCAGGGCTTCACACATGCTAGATGAGTAGTCTTACACAGAGCTAAATCCCTAGCCTTCAAATCTTAAATAGCATCACTAAATGAAAGAATTGTAGTAAAAATGAGAAAAAAAAGAAACCTAAAAGGAGACAAAAGCATAACACCATAAGAGCTATGTCATAAACACCATGATGTGACAGCATGGCTGAGCTTCACATAGTAAGGCAAAAGTTAACTAGAGAGAAATACAGGCACACCCCTTGGCATACACTTGGGTGAAGTGGTTCCAGCTGCCAATTAACAAACGTTGTTATGTGTGACACATAGCTGGCATGCAGATCTTGATGGAACTTGGGGCCCATGTGTAGACATTGTACCAGATATCATACGTCACTGTGGTTCCTGCCTACTCCTGAATTCAGTATCAGCATCCAGTATTTTCCTTCAGAGAAGGGGAACTGACCAAACTCTCTCTTGCTTTAAAGGTGTTTGCCAGAACATGTCTCAAAACCTGGAATCAGTGAAGAACTTGCTTGTTTTCTTGGGAAAATCACTGTTGAGTGTTTTGGAGGCCCTACTTTTTCATGTCATCTCAAAACCACGGAAGAACGTTGCCGGTGAGATAGTGCTCATAACAGGTGCTGGGAGTGGACTAGGAAGGCTCTTAGCATTGCAGTTTGCCCGCCTGGGAGCAGTGCTTGTTCTCTGGGATGTGAACAAGGAGGCAAATGATGAGACTCATCAGTTAGCTCGGGAAGCAGGAGCTGCCAGAGTACATGCCTACACCTGTGACTGCAGCCGGAGGGAAGAAGTGTACAGAGTGGCTGACCAGGTACATCGAGGGAGTCTCATTGGGTTTTGTGGGTTGTGAGAATCCTATGCAATTACTTTGGCATGCACCCGTTTTATTCATTGACCTGTCTGTCTCAGTGTCTTCCACTTGTCTTCAATATCCTTCTACTTTACAAATAATCTGGGAGGAATGGGAATTTGGAATTTTTCATTCTTATTGTATGCAAAATGTTTTGCAAAATACCCTGTATATAGCATATCATAACACCATAAGGTAAATTATTATTACCACCAGTGAATCTGTGTGGGCCTATAGTTTTCTTTAGCAATAGAGCTGACAGTTAACAAAGGAATGGCCAGGTCTTGAGTTTCTGGATTCTTGTGTGGTACCCTATGCTCTGGATCCCGCCGCCACCCTATGCTAACTGTACCAGTACAGAGGAAAAAGGAACAAGAGGTTGAAGCTTCCTTCTTTGAGGGGTGAGAAACAGATGTCAAATACTTTGTCCAAGATTAAACAATATATGTGCACTTGTTTATTTGGAGTTAGATCATAGGCTATATCTACCCTACCACGTCTCCCATTTGAATATGTGTTTTTCACAGGTAATCATGAGAATAATACTCATCCTGAGATCATTTATTTGGTTTTGGTGATAGTAGGTCTCGAACCTACTGCCTTGGTGCTTCCTAAACACTTGCTCTATAACTGAATTAAATCACACCCAAACCTTCTAAATCAGTAGTTCTCAACTTTTGGGTCATGACCCCTTTGAAGTTAAACAACCATTTCTTCCTTCCTTCCTTCCTTCCTTCCTTCCTTCCTTCCTGCTTGCCTGCCTGCCTGCCTTCCTTCCTTTCTTTCTTTCTTTCTTTCTTTCTTTCTTTTTAAATTTATCATTCCATTCATTCACATCAAATGATATCCCACTTTCTGGTTACTCCCTCCACCAAGGCCCCATCCCACATCTGCCCTCCCCACTCCATTTTGCCTGTATGAGGGTGATCCACTACCCACCCACCTTCTTCCCATCCAACCGATCCAGCATTCCCCTACTCTGGAGCATCAAACCTCCCTGGGACCAAGGGCCTCCCCTCACATTGCTGTCAGGCAAGGCCATCCTCTGCTACATATTAACTCATCAAGTCTTGCCCCTCGTTAGAACTTCTGTTTCCTAATATCCCCATACTGGGATGCATACCCCACACACTACTCTCCCCGGCTGACTAGAGGATGGAGTATTGCTGAATTTAGTGAAAAGGGAAGAAGCAAGACTGCTTGCTCCAACAGCCTTTCTACTTCCCATCGTTTTGTTCTTTTTTTTTTTAACCATTTATTCTGCCTGATACAGTGTGAAGATCCAAAGCTGATAAACGCACCCAGGCTTACTCTAGGATCACAACCCAAGCACAGGCAACTGACCAGCTGCTTCTGTTTACCTATGAAGCATGCTGATTAACATATTGACTTTGACTAACTACAGACAACTTCTCTAGCCAGGTTTCAGCAATCATGAGTCGATACTCAGACACTGAAGGCCTCGATCATAATGGCAAACTAAAAGTGTTCTATCAATAATTACTTCCACATCTCTTGAATTAGGACCCATGCCTGTCCCATATGGTTGACTTCTGACATGGTCTGCTATGTCATATTCCAAACTTGTTCATTTTTTATCACTTTATGGTCTTGAAGAGTATTGGCAGTGTGTTCTTCTGCATTTAGGTGAAACAACTTTACTTATAAATTTGCCATTCCACTTCTTATTTTAGATAGAGTGAAACTATAAGAATTGGTAAGGCATGTCCCCCAGGAGATTGACCATGGAGAAAATTTTTGAAATGATACTTAGAGTCTTCTCTCATCTAGTCTTGAGTGGCTTTGAGGGCTTGTATCCCAGCGTGACAGCTTAGCCATGAGTTTAGGAAGTCCAGTGCTGCTTTGTGGTTCATCTAGGTGACAAGTTATTTTGAACAGTAGGATATGAACAAACTGGGACTATGGAGTTTTCCTTTATCCTGATGTAACATTTAAGAATCCTAGTTATGTATTTAATGACAATCAGTTTGTATTTTCATATCTATGACTGAATAACATCTTCTGAAATTGAAGGAAGTAAGGCTATTCTCTTGAATTTAATTTGTAACATTTACAATTTTCCTAAAACTGGTTACTAATTCCTGATGATTTCCAAAATCATGGACTACCTAGTAACTGGCAGAAACAAATCTTCCTTGCTGCCTGCTACCTCTAATAGGTCGGGAATGGGAAACCTGAACTGTTAGGAAATTCACATTGGCCATCCTAGAGTTTTACAATAAGATACTAGCATGCTTAACAGGCCAGAGCCTTACAGCAGGTTCTTGTTTCTATACCAAATCTCTTTCTGAAGTCATTGACATATACCCCTTTATTGGGCAATCTGATTTCTATTCTTACTGCTACTCCCCTTGCTAATCAAGTTGAATTTGATGAACTACTAGCCTCTTTCCAAAGCAGACATGTATTTAGATTTTTTTTCAGTGTTTCATGTGAAAACTGGCACAGCTATGTCACCTAATCTGAACCCAGGCCCTCTACAACAGCAGCTTCCACCTTCAATAGTGATATAGAATACCTCACCAATACCATTCTGTGATACTATGATGAACTTTACATTATCCATTCTTTCAAGTGCACCAACACATACACACAAACACACACATGCATGCACACACATGTGTACACACATACATCCACACCCACATGAACATACATCCACATACACTCACATACTCATACACACATATACAAACATACATGAGTACACACACACATATACACAGGCATGCACACGCAGGCACACACACTAACAGCTAAAGATACAAGAGGAACTGTTGTGAACCTTATTTATGAACACTTGATAACTACTATGGGTGGTCCTTTCTAAATGGTGTATGTTACTGATACTGTATGATCTAAATTGCACTGTTGGAATTCAGAACACAAAGGAAAACATAGGAACAGTACCAGCCTTGTCATCGTCCTGGAAAGGCTTGTGCCCACAAGGAGCCAAGATGACTAACTGAAGGCTTGTTAGAGGCAAAGGGACCACTGTGTCACCTGCAGCCCTTTGTTCTAAAGTAACAGTGATCACATGCCTTTTCAAGCTGGCATCTCAACAACAACCATGACTCATGGATCTTGTTCCTAAATTTTTGAGGTGGAGAGAAGAAAACCGATCTGTTGAGGAAAATAAGGCAGGCAGATTCGAATCTGCCTTGTGTTTGAAGTATAGATTATCATTTTCCCCATTCGCTCCTGCATTCTCCTTATTTCTGTATATGCCAGGATGGGGTCTGTATGCTGTTTGGTTATAATAAAGTTGTTCTTATATCTGTCACTTGACTGAAATGAGATGTTACCAATGTAAAACCTAAAACATGATTATGAAGCATAAGCAGCAAGATGGGTTGGAGTAGAGAAGGAAAGTGGCCTTCCAACATTAACCTCTGTACTGGAGAGAGAGGAGAGTGAAGTGTAGAGCATTGCGCTTAGCAATCTAGTGCAGTGAGAACTCTGCAAAGAGCATACAAAGCCAGCCTGAGGTAAGGAGCAAGACTATTTAACTGTTGGGAAAGAGATCTTATACAGAATTACTAGTTTGATGATGGTACTCTTTTTATTCAATCCAGGTTAAGAAAGAAGTTGGTGATGTCTCTATCCTCATCAACAATGCCGGCATTGTAACAGGCAGAAATTTCCTTGACTGCCCAGATGACCTCATGGAAAAGTCATTTGATGTCAATTTCAAAGCACATTTATGGGTGATTTTTTTTTATTCTCATACTAAATGCAAACTTACTCTGGCATTCTAAAGTATTTTTCTCTCACTCTTTAGCAATATTATCAATCTATAAATAAAATACACACATCTTAATCATGGGGGGAAGATTAGGAATCAACACAGTCATTACACAGTCTATATGAGTGTTGAACCACTAAGCTATATCCCAGTTTAATATCTTAATTTTGGGTTTGTCCACTCAGTTGTTCTCTCTTTTCCCCATTAACTTATCCCTTCCTGCCTCTGTTTGCTGTCCAGTTGTTTTCAGTGCTGTGCACAGCTCGGCCTCCCTAAACAAGGCTCTCTCTCTTGAGAGGACTTGCAGAAGATTTCAGGTCCCCCTCCATACTTCTCCCACCTTTTCCAGCTCGCTGTCAGAAGCTTTAGAACACATTTGGAGTTATCTCCACTTTTGCTAGGGTATAGTGGTCCCGCTGGTGTTCTTGGTGTCCTGCATGATCTTTAGGAGAAAAATGGAAAGATCCAGAAGTTAGTAACTACTGTGTCTCTACTGGAATTACTACTCTTGTCCCAAATGTGCAAATATATGTGTGTGTGTGCATATATATCTGTGCATATGTACATCTGTGTGTGTGTGTGTGTGTGTGTGTGTGTGTGTGTGTGTGTGTGTTTCATGAGTTTACTTTTACCATTATATGTAATTAGTTAGTCCTCTTCGGTGTCTCCTTCTGTGGTTCTCATGTCTATGCTACCTCTATTTTGCCCTAGTCTCCCTTCTCTTCCTCTGTTAGTTATTCCTTCAACATTATTATTTCCCTGGCCCCTGGCATTCCCCTCCTGTATTGTCTATTCACTTTTTACTGTATTTAACCCAAAGATGGGCATGTGACTTAATTGCCAAAGGCTCAAAAAACTGCCTGATCCCTGGGCTCCAGCTTTCACAGCAGAGTCACAACAGGGTCACTGGACCCTGGACACAGGATCCTTCTTAGGATGCTCTCTGTCTTCTTCATTTTGATTTTCTAGCTCTCTCTATGAAACAACACAAAGCAGTTGAGTGAAGAGGTGGGGCCTTTGTAAGAGGCTTCTTTTTTATTATTTCTTTTATTATATCTGTTAGTTTTTGGTGGTGGTGGTGGTGGGTGTGTGTGTGTGTGTGTGTGTGTGCGCGCGCGCGAGTGTGTGTGTGTGTGTGCGCGCGCGCGTGTGTGTATGTGTGTAAGCAAACTGAGCTTATCCACTGAGCTGTTTCTCCAGCCTAGAACCCATTTTCTTAATCTCTCTGAATCTGTGATAAATTTCTGCCTGTCGCCCGAGACATCCTCCTTAGAAGTTCATTGTTCTTCCTATATCATCTTCTCCAGGTTCCCAATTTTAAAAAAATTAAGATGTTCTGCATAACTGAGACACAGCCTAAGCACCTACTACCTCAAAAACATACTTTACTTTATGAACTGGCGTTAAAAGGCCATCATTCAAAGAAGCAGAGTTTGCTTTAAAACATAGTTCTTTCTTAATGGAAGCAGGGTGTCTTGTGAACTATGTTCAGGAAAACTTTGAAAATCTGTATTAAGCCAAGGAAGGAAACACAATATGCATCTAAACAATGGTGTCCATAAGTCCTTATGGGTTTTTGGATTGTGAGTGTTGCAACTAAGATTTTCCTGTACCACATTATGATCTTACCAATGCATGTATGTATGTATGCATGTATATGCTATATATAGCATTAATCTGGATAAATTGTTTTTAATATTATTGATATTTCATGAGGATATAATGGCTTAACAACATAAAATATTCTTTAAATAATTTTAGATAATTTTATTAGTTTAAAATGGTTTCAAAAACAGTAGCCATTTACACATCGGAGGAAAGCACATAATGTGTAATTGGGTATTAAAAGCTTCTTTTTCTTTAATTTTGGTCTTCTTAGATGTATAAAGCCTTCCTGCCTGCCATGATTGCTAACAACCACGGCCATTTGGTTTGCATTTCAAGTTCAGCTGGATTAATTGGAGTAAATGGGCTGTCAGGTAAGCAAATTCTCACAACTTTGACTTGCATAATAATGGCACTCCCAGGGTCTGCCTCCCACAGTGTGTGCAGGTCACGACACTCACCCAACAAATGGACAGGAAAGAGTAATTTGCAGTTTTTAGTGTTCTGGTGGTTTGGTTTGGTTTGGTTTGGTTTGGTTTGGTTTGGTTTGGTTTGGTTTGGTGAGTCAGGGTTAGATTTTTAAGACAAAGGTGGTCTGAAACTCAGTCTTCCTGTCTTGGTTTCCTAAGTGCTGGCATTGTAAGCATGTATCTCTGTGCCCAAAAAGATTGTTGATCATGCACTTCTACAGATTTTGAGTAAATAATAAAAATGTCTTAGATTCCTGTTTCTCAGAACTACCCATTACCCAAATGGCACTATTTCATACAGTCCGAGACTCACACTGTTCCCTTTCTCATGGGTGTGAAAAGCATGCATGGTTATTCATAGCTATTGTTCATCCTCCTTCTCGCCTTCTCACATAATATCTCCATCTTTAGATGTAAGAATCTCACACCAATATCTGAGAAACAAGTCAAAGCCCTCAGTATTTCCCATAGTGTGGTCTTGTATTCTGTAACATAGCCACTTACTAAGACTCTGTTGAGAATGCAGATTGTGCACGTCCTCAGTTCTGTCTGCTTCTCAGGATCAATGGCTCCAAATAAAGTTCTTTATCACACAACTCAGATGAGCCTAGAAGCATCTCTAGACCCTGCTCTTCCCTCCTCTCCCTCTACCCTCTTGCCTGGTGTAGCATCCCTGAGACCTGACAGTGACAAACCTGACACTTGCAACCCGGCTTTTGTCACTCATTGTGGCTGCTTCACAACAGAATGGGTACGAATGCCCCTTTGGAAAGGGATGTAAAGGAAAACACTGCAAAATACCTAGCTCTGTTCCTTCTCAAGTCATTTTCATTCACAGAATTCAGGTATTCTATTTCTCTCTCTTCTCTCTCCCTCTCTCTCTCTCTCCTCATTTATTTGTTTTATGTATGTGAATACACTGTTACTCTCTGAAGACACACTAGAAGAGGTCATTGGATCCCATTACAGATGATCGTGAGCCACCATGTTGTTGCTGGGAATTGAACTCAGGACCTCTGGAAAAGCAGTCAGTGCTCTTAACCTCTGAGCCATCTCTCCAGCTCCTCACCCCCCCCCCCGCTACCCCCAGGCATTCTCTTAAAGCAAATGTGACTTAAAACAATGCACAGCATAGACAAAAATGCCACTTTCCCCCTACATTTTCAAGTGAAGTAAGGTGTAAGAAGTCCTTTGTCCTTCTCTCAAAGTAGAAGACAGAGTTGAAATCATTCACTGTAGTCTATACTTCATGAAGACAGCATCAATTGCTTCCTGCCACCTGCAGCATCTGGCTAACATGACTGTGTATATCAGATCCCACCACTGTGGCAAAATAAGTAAGGACTTATTTGGCTCACAGTTGAAGAGGTTTCAGTCTGTGACTCTGCTGCTTTGGAGTTTGACAAAAATCTTTCTAATAGCTTCTGAACCAAACCATGAAGTTTCCACAGTGAGCCCCACTTCCTGGGACCAGTATTCTCGCTCCCCACCACTACTGAGACAAAATACTTGAGATAATCAACTTGAAAGGAGGATGAGTTTATTTTAGCTAACAATTTTAAGGGTTTTCTTCATGGTTTGGTGGCCTCGTTGCTTTGGGCCAAAGTAAAGCATGCAGGACCATGTGACAGAGGCAGTTGAGAAAAAAAAAAAAGATGGCAATGGAAGGATCCAGTCTGTCTCTCCTCCATGGCATACTCTCAGTTGCCTCCTAACTTCCTTCTATTAGGCCTCTCCTCCTAACAGCTCTACCACCTCCCAGTAATACTGTAATGGATTGTATAAGCTTGGTCCAAAGAGTGGCACTATTAGGAAGTGTGGCTTTATTGGAGTAGGTATGGCCATGTTAGAGTAGGTGTGTCACTTTAAGCATGGGCTTTATACCCTCACCCTAGCTACCTTGAAGTCAGTCTTCTCCTAGCAGCCTACAGATGAAGATGTAGAACTCTCAGCTCTTCCTGTACCGTGACTGCCTGGAAAGTGCTATGCTCCCACCTTGATGATAATGGACTGAACCTCTGAACCCGTAAGCCATTCCCAATTAAATGTTGTCCTTCTAAGAGTTGCCTTGGTCATGGTGTCTTTTGATAGCAGTAAAACCTTAACTAAGACAAATGCCAAAGCTTTTTAAAAATTCCTAGTAATTTTGCACATAAGTACAGGTAATGTCAGTGTGATGATTTAAAACCATTTTAAACCATTGAATTATTTATTTTTCATTATACTGACAATCTGAGATTTATGATTGGAAGAACATTTACTTGTAAGTACCACTAACCACCCTGATCTTTCTTGCTTAAATCCTTAAGTAACTTGCTATTTTATGTATTATTGTAGGCATTTATACTACATGAGGTTAATTTATTTGAAATAAGGACTGACCACCCTCTGTCCTGTAAAGCAGTTGACACAGGTTCAGCAAAGCATTGACTTAGAAGTAAAATTATGGTCTAGTGGAGTACATAGCAGCCTTTCTCATTCATAGCCCACTTGTTCATTAGTGTATTATTTCATTGGCCCATGTTCCACGCTACTCGCTACATATTCCTCCCCATACAAAGAACATTTGAAATGATTGCCACATCCTCTGTTGCTATTAGTATTACAAGTGACCTTAATATAATGCCATTTAAAAGCTTTACAACACAAACAGACCTCAGAAATATATGCATACTAGATCACAATAAAACAAGTCACATAACATTTTTGTTTCTCCGAGCATATAGGTTATATTATATATCATTCTATAATCTGTTAAAGATGCCTTCTCATTATAGCATAAAAAACAATGTACATTCCACATTTTAAAATACAGTTGACTTGGTTAAGATTACTATTGCTGTGAAAAAACACCATGACCAAAGCAACTTGGGAGGAGTTTGTTTGTCTTATGAAGCCTCATCAGCTTTTATCATGGAAGGAAGTCAAGGTAAGTGCTCAAACAGGGAAGGAATCTGGAGGCAAGAGCTGATGCAGAAGACATAGAGGGGTAGTGCTTAATGGATTGCTCATCCTGCTTTCTTATAAAACCCAGGAGCACCAGCCCAGGAATGGCACCACCCATGAGCTGGGTCCTCCCACATCAATCACTAATTAAGAAAACACTCTACAGACAAACCTACAGCCACATCTTGTAGAGGCATTATTTCAATAATTCTAGCTGTGTCAAATTGACTTAAAACTAGCCAGCACAATGTAACTGCTAAAAACTGATACTAATGATTACCTGAGCTGTTAGAAAGATCTGGAGCCAGGACATTTGCTCAGTGCAAGGTTGTCATTAAACTTCAAGTCATAAAGAATGCGATCTCTGAACTGCACAATGATATAGAAAGCAAGGAGACCAGTCAGACCTGAACACTTTAGCTCTCTTCTCTCTCTCTCTCTCTCTCTCTCTCTCTCTCTCTCTCTCTCTCTCTCTTTCTCTCTCTCTCTCTCTCTCTCTCTCTCTCTCTCTCTCTCTCTCTCTCTCTCTCTCTCTTCCAGACTATTGTGCAAGTAAATTCGCAGCCCTTGGATTTGCAGAATCTATGTTTATCGAAACACTTGCCAAGAAACAATGGGGGATCAAAACGACAATTGTGTGCCCATTCTTTATAAAAACTGGAATGTTTGAAGGTTGCACTACTAAGTAAGTATACCTTTTGATTTTAAAGGCATTCAAATTTACTCTCTGCCCATTCAATTCTTTTCTTTGAATTGCTTGGATCTTTTTCTAAATATTTTCTGATACAGAAGTGGTTTCAGAACTGTCCCTGACACATGTGTGTTTAAGGACCTGATTGATAATGATTACAAGGCCCAATTAGTACCCATCCTGTGGCCGCAGATCTGCTTCTCTGTTTCCTGTCTTGGCCATCGTCCCTTTCTGCCACGTAATGCCATTCAGACCCATTCCCTGACTCCAGGAAAACTAGAAGTCATTGACGGAAAACAGCTCTCAGATTCCTTAAAAGAATACCACATATCTTGATTAACCACCACATTCCTTAAATACCACGTCTGGATTAAACATAGAAAGGTCTTACCCACTACAGGCTGTACATCCAAGAGCCAGGGTGAAAAGAGGCTCATAGCTCTTTTTAGTTAGATCTTGCTTGCCAAAGAAAATGGATCTCTCCTTTTCCTTGCCAAGGAAAGGACAGAGAGAAAGTCCACCTATGTGTGTCTCGTCTCATAAAGGCACCAATCCCATTCTCAAAGGTGCCATGCTCATGACCTAAATTACTTTCCAAAACCCAAGTCATGATCCAGACCCATCATGTGGAGATTAGCCTTAAATGTAAAATTGGGGAACACGTTCAGGCCCTAGCAGACACAGATACCCAGTTTGTTCCCAATGGCTCACTTCTCACTTAGACCACTCAATAAAGTGTTACATGGATGATCATCTTTAACATGAACATCCTGATTTACAATGCGTTTCCAGTTCACACTCCAGACATGCTAGTACTACTTTGACAATAAATGAGTAAATATAGAAATTTAGAAATTGAGAGGGATGAGGGTCTAACAACAATGTCTTGTAAATTTCACCCTTAATCTTAGGGAATGATTTCTTTTAACTTGAGGGTTTTTTTCTTCCTTAGGTGTCCTACTCTGTTACCAATTCTGGATCCAGAATATGCAGTTAGGAAAATCATAGATGCCATTCTCCAGGAGCAGCTCTACTTGTATATGCCCAAGTTTTTATACTTCATAGTGTTTCTAAAAAGGTAACAGCACCAGTTTCCATGTCTCCCCATGTGCCAGGCCCTGGAAGAGCCAGTCAGCAAATACTAGTTAAATTAATGGACTTTTTGTTTAAGGAAGATCTTCTCCATACTCTTTTTCATCCCCATGACCCTTTATTGCACAGTTTCAAATTTATTCACTTTCTGTGCCCACCACCACCACTACAAGGTCAGAGACCCTCTTTGGCATCTTTTTTTAAATTTTTAATATTTTTATTACTTATTTTCCTCAATTACATTCCCAATGCTATCCCTCTCTGGCATCTTAACATTTGATAATTGTCAAAAATGAATGGGTTTACAAAATGGAATCTGGACAGATTTAAAAGTTGTTTGGTTGCTTTAGTAAAGATGTTCTTACACACATTTGGAGATGATTGTATGACAGGTACAATACCAGAGAGTCAGCTACACACCTTAAAAATCTGAAGTGTTGGTTAAACTGGCAATTGCTAATAATTTTTACCAATAAATAGTTTAAGAATTCCAGAGCAAAACATCTTAAAATCCTGCAAAAAAAAAAAAGGGGGGGGGAGACTGAGTATGGGTGGGTAGCACTCTGCTTGCCTGGCATGCACAAGGTTCTCAGTTCTCCTGCACACACACACACACACACACACACAAGAATTGAAGGAAGGAAAAGGAGGAAGGGAGGGGTGGGAGTGGAGGGAAGAAGAAAAAGGAAGGAAGGAAGGAAGGAAGGAAGGAAGGAAGGAAGGAAGGAAGGAAGGAAGGAAGGAAGGAAGGAAGGAAGGAAAAGGGAGAATCATTCTCAACCCCACCCCTATGTCCAAACTGAACTTCATTTCTGAAATTCAGGAGTAGCAGCTTGAGCACACTGGCCTGGGAGCAGGCTACTGTTGACTGGCCAGGTCCACTGCTCATCCCAGTCTCTCAGTGTTGCTCCATATGTCTGTGCCTCCCCTCACAGGGTCTGTACCTTTACAAGGAGCACACTCTATGACCAGCCACGATTTTCTGTAGAGATAAATGAGTCTTTCCTCTGTCTTGTTACTTCTTTTTTTTTCTGTAATATAGTGCACATTTATTTGAAGCAATAAGTAACAATTTTGGAGAAGAATGTTTGTGGTGTATAAAAATTGGTTTCAGCATATTAAAGAACCCAAAAGAATAAAATTTCTGTATTTTAGATGTTATATTTTCTATATTTAAGTCTTATTAGTATTTTAATTCCTAATGTTATTTATAGTTTTTATTTTTTATTTTCTTTTTTATGTACTTTTTTAGTTTATTATTCTTTATTAGATATTTTCTTTATATACATTTCAAAGGCTATCCCAAAAGTTCTCTATACCCTCCCCCCACCCTGCTCCCCTACCTACCCACTCCCACTTATTGGTCTTGGCATTCCCCTGTACTGGGGCATATAAAGTTTGCAAGACCAAGGGGCCTCTCTTCCCATTGATGGCCGATTAGGCCATCTTCTGACACATATGCAGCTAGAGACACGAGCTCCAGGGGTACTGGTTAGTTCAAATTGTTGTTCCACCTATAGGGTTGCAGATGCCTTCGGGTCCTTGGGTGCTTTTTCTAGCTTCTCCACTGAGGCCCCTATGTGCCATCCTATAGATGACTGTGAGCATCCACTTCTGTATTTGCCAGGCACTGGCATAGCCTCATAAGAGACAACTATACCAGGGTCTCTTCAGCAAAATCTTGCTAGCATATGCTATAGTGTCTGGGTTTGGTGGCTAATTATGGGATGGACCCCTGGGTAGGGTAGTCTCTGGGTAGTCCATCCTTTCGTGTTAACTCCAAACTTTGTCTCTGTAATCCTTTCATGGGTATTTTGTTCCCTATTCTAAGGAGGAATAAAGTATTCACCCATTGGTCTACCCTCTTCTTGATTTTCTTGTGTTTTGCAAATTGTATCTTGGGTGTTCTATGTTTCTGGACTAATATCCACTTAGCAGGGAGTGCATATCTAATGATTTCTTTTGTGATTGGGTTAGCTCACTCAGGATGATATCCTCCAGATACATCCATTTGTCCAAGAAATTCATAAATTCATTGTTTTTATTAGCTGAGTAGTACTCCATTGGGTAAATGTACCACATTTTCTGTATCCATTCTTCTGTTAAGGGACATCTGGGTTCTTTCCAGCTTCTGACTATTATAAATAAGGCTGCTATAAACGTAGTGGAGTATGTGTTCTTATTACCAGTTGGAACTTCTTCTGGGTAAATGCCCAGGAGAGGTATTGCTGGATCTTCCAGTAGTATTGTGTCCAATTTTCTGAGGAACTTCCAGACTGACTTCCAGAGTGGTTGTACAAGCTTGCAATCCCACCAGCAATGGAGGAATGTTCCTCTTTCTGCACATCCTCACCAGCATCTGCTGTCACCTGAATTTTTTATCTTAGCCATTCTGACTGCTGTGAGGTGGGATCTCAGGATTGTTTTGATTTGCATTTCCGTGATGATTAAGGATGTTGAACATTTTTTCAGGTGCTTCTCAGCCATTCAATATTCCTCAGTTGAGAATTCTTTGTTTAGCTCTGTACCCCATTTATAATGGGGTAATTAGAATTTCTGGAGTCCAGCTTCTTGAGCTCTTTGTGTATATGGGATATCAGTCCCCTATCAGATTTAGGATTGGTAAAAATCCTTTCCCAATCTGTTGGTGGCCTTTTTGTCTTATTGACAGTGTCTTTTGCCTTACAGAAGCTTTGCAATTTTATGAGGTCCCATTTGTTAATTCTTGATCTTACAGCACAAGCCATTGCTGTTCTGTTTAGGAATTTTTCCCCTGTGCCCACTTTTTGCCACTTTCTCCTCTGTTAATTTCAGTGTCTCTGGTCTAATGTGGAGGTCTTTGATCCACTTAGACTTGAGCTTTGTACAAGGAGATAAGAATGTGTCAATTTGCATTCTTCTTCATGATAACCGCTACTTGTGCCAGCACCATTTATTGAAAATGCTGTCTTTTTTCCACTGGATGGTTTTAGCTCCCTTGACAAACATCAAGTGACCATAGATGTGTAGATTCATATCTGGGTCTTGAATTCTATTCCATTGATCTACCTGTCTGTCACTGTACCAGCACCATGCAGTTTTTATAACAATTGCTCTGTAGTACAACTTAATGTCAGGGATGGTGATTCCACCAGAGGTTCTTTTATTGTTGAGAATAGCTTTGGCTATCCTAGGGTTTTTTATTATTCCAGATGAATTTGCAAATTGCCCTTTCTCTATCAGTGAAGATTTGAGTTGGAATTCTGATGGGGATTGCATTGAACCTGTAGATTCCTTTCGGCAGTATAGCAATTTTTGCTACATTAGTCCTGCCAATCCATGAGCATGGGAGATCTTTCCATCTTCTGAGATCTTCTTTGATTTCTTTCTTCAGAGACTTGAAGTTCTTATCAGACAGATCTTTCACTTCCTTAGTTAGAGTCACACCAAGGTACTTTATATTATTTGTGACTATTGTGAAGGGTATTGTTTCCCTAATTTCTTTCTTGGTCCATTTATCCTTTGTGTAGAGAAAGGCCATTGATTTGTTTGAGTTAATTTTATATCCAGCTACTGTGCTGAAGCTGTTTATCAGGTTTAGGAGTTCTCTGGTGGAATTTTGGTGGTCACATATATACTATCATATCATCTGCAAATAGTGACATTTTGACTTCTTCCTTTCCAATTTGTATCCCCTTGATGTCCTTTTGTTGTCAAATTGCTGCGGCTAGAAATTCAAGTACTATATTGAATAGGTAGCGAGAGAGTGGGTATCCTTGTCTAGTCGCTAATTTTAATGGGATTGCTTCCAGCTTCTCTCCATTTAGTTTGATGTTGGCTACTGGTTTGCTGTATATTGCTTTTATTATGTTTAGATATGGGCTTTGATTTCCTGATCTTTCCAAGATTTTATCATGAATGGGTGTTGGAGTTTGTCAAATGCTTTCACAGCATCTAACGAGATGATCATGTGTTTTTTGTCTTTGAGTTTGTTTATATAGTGGATTACGTTGATGGATTTCCGTATATTAAACCATCCCTGCATCCCTGGGATGAAGCCTACTTGGTCAGGATGGATGATCGTTTTGATATGTTCTTGGATTCAGTTTGCAAGGATTTTATTGAGTATTTTTCCATTGATATTCATAAGGGAAATTGGTCTGAAGTTCTCTTTCTTGGTGGATGTTTGTGTGGTTTAGGTATCAGAGTAATTGTGGCTTCATAGAATGAACTGGGTAGAGTACCTTTTATTTCTTTTTATTTTGTACCTTTTATTTCTATTTAGTGGAATAGTTTGGGAAGAGTTGGAATTAGGTCTTCTTTGAAGGTCTGATAGAACTCTGCACTAAACCCATCTAGTCCTGGGCATTTTTTGGTTATGAGATTATTGATGACTGCTTCTATTTCTTTAGGGGAAATGGGACTGTTTAGATAATTAATCTGATCCTGATTTAACCTTGGTACCTGGTATCTGTCTAGGAAGTTGTCCATTTCATCAAGGTTTTCCAGTTTTGTTGAGTATAGCCTCTTGTAGTAGGATCTGATGATGTTTTGGATTTCCTTAGGTTCTGTTGTTATGTCTCCTTTTCATTTCTGATTTTGTTAATTAGGATACTGTCCCCATGCCCTCTAGTGAGTCTGGCTAAGGGTGTATATAACTTGTTGATTTTTCTCAAATAACCAGCTCCTGGTTTAGTTGATTCTTTGAATTGTTCTTTTTGTTTCCACGTGGTTGATTTCAGCCCTGAGTTTGATTATTTCCTGCCATCTACTCCTCTTGGGAGAATTTGTTTCCTTTAGTTCTAGAGCTTCTAGGTGTGCTGTCAGGCTGCTAGTGTACACTCTCTCTAATTTATTTTTGGAGGCACTCAGGGCTATAAGTTTTCCTCTTAGGACTGCCTTCATTGTGTCCCATAAGTTTGAGTATGTTGTGGCTTCATTTTCATTAAACTCTAAAAAGTCTTTAATTTCTTTCTTTATATCATCCTTGATCAAGGAATCATTAAGTGTTAATCAGTTTCCACGTGAATATTGGCTTTCTATTATTTATGTTGTCATTGAAGATCAGCCTTAGTCTGTGGTGATCAGATAGGATACATGGGATAATTTCAATATTTTTGTATCTGTGGAGGCCTGTTTTGTGACCAATTATATGGTCAGTTTTGGAGGAGGTACCATGTGGCCCTGAGAAGAAGGTATATCCTTTTCTTTTAGGATAAAATGTTCTGTAGATACCTATTAAAACCATTTGTTTCATAACTTCTGTTAGTGTCCATGTGTCTCTGTTTATTTTCTGTTTCCAGGATCTGTCCATAGGTGAGAGTGGGGTGTTGAAGTCTCCCACTATTTTTGTGTGAGGTGCAATGTGTGCTTTGAGCTTTACTAAAATGTCTTTAATTAATGTGGCTGCCCTTGCATTTGCAGCATAGATATTAAGAATTGAGAGATCATGTTGGTAGATTTTACATGTGATGAGTATGAAGTGCCCCTCCTTGTCTTTTTTGATAACTTTGGGTTGGAAGTCAATTTTACTCAATATTAGAAGGCTCCTCCAGCTTGTTTCTTTGGACCATTTGCTTGGAAAATTGTTTTCCAGCCTTTCACTCTGAAGTAGTGTCTGTCCTTTTCCCTGAGGTGGGTTTCCTGTAAGCAACAAAATGTTGGGTCCTGTTTGTGTAGCCAGTCTATTAGTCTATGTCTTTTTATTGGGGAATTGAGTCCATTGATGTTAAGAGAAATTAAAGAAAAGCAATTGTTGCTTCCTGTTATTTTTGTTGCTAGAGTTGGGATTCTGTTCTTGTGCCTGTCTTCGTTTAGGTTTGTTGAAGAATTACTTTCTTGCTTTTTCTAGGGTGTAGTTTCCCTCCTTGTGTTGGTGTTTTCCCTTTATTATCATTTGAAGGGCTGGATTCGTGGAAAGATAGTGTGTGAATTTGGTTTTGTCATGGAAAACTTTGGTTTCTCAGTCTATGGTAATTGAAAATTTTGCTGGGTATAGTTGCCTGGGCTGGCATTTGTGTTCTCTTAGGGTCTGCATAAGATCTTTCCAGGATCTTCTGGCTTTCATAGTCCCTGGTTGAGAATAATTGGTGTAATTCTAATAGGCCTGCCTTTATATGTTACTTGACCTTTTTCCCTTACTGCTTTTAATATTCTATCTTTATTTAGTGCATTTGTTGTTCAGATTATTATGTGTCGGGAGGAATTTTTTTCTGGTCCAGTCTATTTGGAGTTCTGTAGGCCTCTTATATGTTCATGGGCATCTCTTTCTTTAGGTTTGGGAAGTTTTCTTCTATAATTTTGTTGAAGATATTTGCTGGCCCATTCAGTTTAAAATCTTCATTCTCATTTACTCCTGTTATCGATAGGTTTGGTCTTCTCATTGTGTCCTGGATTTCTGGATGTTTTGTGCTAGGATCTTTTTGCACTTTGCATTTTCTTTGATTGTTGTATCCATGTTCTCTATGGAATCTTCTGCACCTCAGATTCTCTCTTCCATCTCTTATATTCTGTTGCTGATGTTCGCATCTATGGTTCCAGGTTTCTTTCCTAGGGTTTCTATCACCAGCGTTGTTTCACTTTGGGTTTTCTTTATTGTTTCTCCTTCCCTTTTCAGGTCTTGGATGGTTTTGTTCAATTCCATCACCTGTTTGGTTGTGTTTTCCTGTATTTCTTTAAGGACTTTTACCTGTTTAGCAGTGTTCTCCTGTATTTCTTTATTAAAGCCCTTCTTGATGTCCACTACCAGCATCATGGGATATGATTTTAAATCCAAGTCTTGCTTTTCAGGTGTGTTGGGGTATCCAGGACTGGCTAAGGTGGGAGTGCTGGGTTCTGATGGTGGTGAGTGGTCTTGGTTTCTGTTAGTAAGATTCTTATGTTTGCCTTTTGCCATCTGATATTCTCTGGAGTTAGTTGTTATAGTTGTCTCTGGTTGGAGCTTGTTCCTCCTGTAATTCTGTTAGCCTCTGTCAGCAGACCTGGGAGTCTCTCCTGCGTCACAGGGTTCAGAGTACTCTCTGCAGGCAAGCTCTCCTCTTGCAGGGAAGGTGCACAGATATCTGGCATTTGGACCTGCCTCCTGGCTGAAGATGAAGGCCCAAAACAGGGCCTGTCCCAGAGGATTTGTTGCCTCTGCAGTCTGCACTCTCACCTGTGCATACTAGACTCTGAGGGACCTGGGACCCAAGATACCTCCCTCACCTCTCTGAAAGAGCCCTCCCGGGCAGACACCTTTCCTCTGGCTGGGAAAGTGCCCAGATGTCTGGAGCCTAAAACAGGGTCTCTCTCAGTAGCTGTGTTGCTTCTGCCAGTCCCAGAAGCTGTGTCGCCTCTGCAGTCCGCTTACTCACCCTTCGCAGTCTGTGAGCTGACCTATGCAGACTGGTCTCTGAGGGACCTGGGACCCAAGATCTTGTTACTTCTTTTTTTTTTTTTTTTTTTTTGAGCCATTTTTTAAATTATGTATTTTCTTCATTTACATTTCCAATGCTATCCCAAAAGTCCCCTCTTGCCCTCCCCCACACTCCCCTACCCACCAACCCCCACTTCTTGGCCCTGGCGTTCCCCTGTACTGAGGCATATAAAGTTTGCAAGACCAATGAGCCTCTCTTTCCAATGATGGCCAACTAAGCCATCTTCTATCTTAGTCCACCTGCTCTGTACCCAGCTCTACATCTTATGACATTGATGGTTCTTCAGCTGTTTCAGTATAGGCATTATTCTTTGAGTTCTCATATGGCTGACAGCCATAGATGTACCTTTACCATTAGTTAATTTTATCTATTTTATGCAATGAAACATGACTCATTTTTCAATCATTTCTCTTTCCCATACTTTCTCTACCATGGGAGGGACCTCTGTGGCTGAAAGAGGCTGTGGAAGGTAGCACAAGGAATCTTTAAGTGGCAATTTGAAACCCAGGGTTATGACCCTGCTCTTTATCAAGCCTGTAATTTTTACATGTCCCGTGTTCTCCTGGCCTCAGTTTTCTTGTCCGCAAATTACTGACCATGTTTTGCAGTGCATAGAGATTATCATAATATCTGGTTATTGGACAGTATGCATTTCCACAGCAGAATGGGTTATTTCTTGCATAATATCAGATTGTGCTATGACAAAGCCAACTTTAAGAATATGAAGCTTCTCCTTTTTTGCTCTGAATAATTGTGGAAATCATATTTCTTTAATGGCATACCCATTCTGGGCCATGTTTTGGGAAAGTGCTAGATCATTCTGGAGAAGCAGAGGAAAGGTAAACAGGCTCAATGAAAAAAATTATCAAAGAGTCCTGCAAACAACGTGTAGAAAGCAGTGTCTGAGTAATTCAGCATTCCCATTCAAGGATCAGGATTACACAAAAGAACAAGACAAAGAAACCCCTATCATGATAGGAATTGTCTTCTCAGGAGTAAATGTAAGGTGAGAGAACAAAAGGAAATGGAAAAGTAGGTGAGGGGATCAGGGTGCCTCATAACTGGGCTCCTATCCTGAGTGTCCTGCATATTGTACATAAAAATTAAGCCAGAAGGGGGAGTCTCAGATCAGCCTGGACACTGGGGAACAAATGGAGGTTTATAACACTGATGGAAAACTCTCCAATATGTTAGCAATTAACCAGTGCTGAAGCTGGGGAGGACACACAGCACCTGGAGGCCTTACCCCACACCTAGAAAAAATTCTTAGGTTTTCTGTATCTGCTTGTCACTTTACGCAGTCTGCAACATGAGTCTCAAGGTCAACAGGGGCAGAGTGTGGGCTAGTGGTTAGGGGTGTCTATGAGTCTTCCCAGGCACAGATGGTATGGAAGAGATAAACATCTTAGGTCAGGTGGCCAACAGCAGGAAGACCTATTGCATCTCGTCATCACAGTGATCTTAGGAAGAGGTATGCCCTCAGCTGTTACCTGAGGACATGAAGGCCTATAACCTGGTATGTTGCCTAAGCTGTCATTGAAAGTGCTGGAATCAAGTTTCCAGCCAGATCCATCTATTCCAAACATGTGCTGACAATCATAGTACCCTAAAATAGATGCTTTAGAGTACACACAGTACTCTAAACTGGTGATGTTTTGGAGACCAAAACAAGTGAACCCAATGTCATAAACAAAGGAGGAAACCTCTCGGCCCAAGCCTCCATGATGAGTGTTTGAACATGCAACTCCTCTACAAAAGTGACAATCTTCAGCTACCTAGCAAAGGTGTTTTCACAGATGATAACAAAGATGTTTACACTTGTGTTCTTTTTAGCATCTTGCCAATCAAGACAGGAATACTTATAGCTGACTACCTGGGAGTCTTTCATATGACAGAGGGCTTCACTGGCCAAAAGAAGAAAACTTAACAATAAGTTCCATGCCCTGTGTCGTCTGAGACCCATTGCTACATCAGGCTTACTTCAAAGAAGAAAGGTATTTCTGACAGAACCCAAAGACAAGTATGTTCTGCTGTGGATCAGAATGTCCTTCCAGTGTCATTTAAATGCAACGTTACTGTTTTCTTTTGTTGTTGTTGAGTGTATTTTTGTTTGTTTGTTGTTTGAAAAATAAAAATAGCTCTTTGTCACTCCCATTTCAACAACTATAGCAGTGTAACCATATACACACAAACAACAGAAACAGACTCAGCAAGCTTTATATATGTGTGTGTGTGTGTGTGTGTGTGTGTGTGTGTGTGTGTGTGTGTGTGTATAGACATGCACATATGTGTGTGTGACAAATATAATCAAAGAAAAAGATGCTATCTATCAGAGGGGTGATATGGGAACAATTGGAGGGAAGGTAACTAGAATGGGCTGGAAGGATGAAAGGTGGAAGAATGGTATGTTCCTATTTTTTTTTAATTTTTTATTAGGTATTTTCCTCATTTACATTTCCAATGCTATCCCAAAAGTCCCCCATACCCTCCCCCCACTCCCCTACCCACCCACTCCCACTTTTTGGCCCTGGCGTTCCCCTATACTGGGGCATATAAAGTTTGCATGTCCAATGGGCCTCTGTTTCCGTTGATGGTCGACTAGGCCATCTTTTGATACATATGCAGCTAGAGTCAAGAGCTCTGGGGTACTGGTTAGTTCAGTTTGGAGCTGTGACGAAAGGATGGACCATCTAGAGACTGCCATATTCGGGGATCCATCCCATAATCAGCTTCCAAACGCTGACACCATTGCGTACACTAACAAGATTTTGCTGAAAGGACCCAGATATAGCTGTCTCTTGTGAGACTATGCCGGGGCCTAGCAAACACAGAAGTGGATGCTCACAGTCAGCTATTGCATGGATCACAGGGCCCCCAATGGAGGAGCTAGAGAAAGTACCCAAGGAGCTAAAGAGATCTGCAACCCTATAAGTGGTATGTTTCTATTTCAATTAAGAACATTTTTAAGATAAAAAATTAATTAGGAGAAATAGAGGTGGGTTCACAGGAACTCCTCTAAGTATGGAGGTTCCTATCAACTAGGTGGCTCTGGCTGAGCTTTTGTGGGGCACTGAAGGTGCAGTGCATGTCTAGGCTGCAAGACCTCTCTCAAGAGGACACAAAAATGCAGATTTTCTTTCTTTTATTCTTAGTTTTGGTTCTTTTGAACCTGGGCCACTAGTATGAAAGTCAAGTAACTTACTGCTTTAGTTTCTTGAGTTGCTGCAGTTGCTATGACAAAATAACTGACAAAGGCCCCTTCTGGAAGAAAGTGCTTATTTTGATTCACAGTTTTAAAGAACAAGTCCATGTTGTGCAGAAGATATCACATCCAGAACAATCCAAGGCAGGGATGAATGCTGCTGTTCTTTTACCTGTTGGCTTTTCACAGTGGTCCAGGACCTCAGCCCATGATGTGGTGCCACCTACAATAAAAATGGGTCTTATATTTCAGTCAACCTACCCTAGGTTAACTCTCTCCATAGGTAGTGTGTCATAGTTGACTAACAATGCAAACCATTAGCTAAAGGTCTCAGACACATGGCACCAGAGAGCCTTGCCAGGGCTTTCCTGACAGTGACATTAGTCCAGACTTTCAGATGGAATCATATTTTTAGCCAAGGAGCTATAAAAAAAAAAACTGATTGTTTCTTTCCATGAAAATGAAGGTCAACTGAGATTTGTTGTTACTGACTGATCCAAAAGTCACACCCAGAGATAATTTCAGTGTTTAACTTAGTGATTCAAGCTGGGATTCACAGTTAGGTATTTTTCACAGAATGAACAATTTCATTCATCTGTATTCATTAGAGGCACCCTCACCTCAGAGTTATTGTGTTCTTGAAGTCTACTCCCCTAGCAAACTGCTTTCATGCTTCATAAATTAACTATAAAAGCAAGATTAAGAAACATATGTTAATTACCATATCCCAGCAGCTCATTCCCAAGCTACTGGAGCATCCACCCTGTGGGAGAAACAAGTTCCTTTTTGTATTTTGCCCTCTGTTGGGGCTGGGAGAGTCAGTTAAATTGGCAGACTCAGTAAAAGTCAAAAGAATCTAGAATTTAAGTATCTTCTGGGGGTGCTCTTCAAAGGGTCAGTTGTGAAGTGTGGTTCCAGGTATACTGAAACCTGGTTGTCCTTGAGTTCTTCAGGGTCTGTTCCTTTCCATTCAACCTCAAATATCATCATGAGAGCAATGATAGCTAACATGTATTTTGTCCATCACTAAGATAAATGCTTCCCACACAGCATTTCATTAAACAAGATTGCTCCATCATGCCCCCAAAGGATTGTAAAAGGGGGGATGGAGATTTAGTGTATGCCAATAAAGACAAAGCGCTTCATTTCACACAGGCATCCTCTAGCACTGTGGATGTGTAGTAAGACGATCAAAGACCCCTCAGGCCAACCAACTGATGTTGTAAATCCTTGGCTAACAAGGTTAATTAGTAGAGAGGCACAATATTGCTCCTATGCTGAAATTCTAAGAGCATGTATTCTGGGGCCTGTCTATTTAGTTGAAGAATAAAGAAGAGACTCCTAGGGAATTTAGCAGAACAAAGGTCCAAAACTGAGTGGGCATCCACCACACCATAACAGCATTAACGGCAATTACTTCTAATTGGAGCACATCTCAGCTAGGCTGCTACAAAGTTCTGAAATTCAATTGTGGTTTTATAATATCCATAAAATTGTCTAAACAAATTCAGATTAACTTTGGGCACTTCTATGAGAAGAGACCACATGTAAATTAGAGGATTCTAGAGGGCAATAAATAACAAGGTGATTTAACAGCCCTAAAGAGCAAGTGTTCCTGCTGCAGTTCATACTGGCTTTTAGCTGAAATTTAGTCCCAATAAAGCCATGATCAAAAGCCAAGCACCTAAAAAAGCTTGAAGGAACTTGGGATACTTGCTGCTCAAAAACAAGAAGAATTCTCTAATAAGGAGTAATTTGACTGCAACATATATGTGGCCTTTTAATGTAAAGGTGGTTTTATGTTGTGATGCTATCTTTAGCTGGTTTAAGTTGTCATTAAAAAATATGAAAAAAAAAACTGGGTAGCTTATACAGCAGAAATCCATTCCTCAGTTTGGATTGTCTTCTTCACATTCCCACAGTCAGCGTCTCACTATATCTTAACATGGTGTTTCCTTCAGGTGCACAGAATGAGGGGATTTTTCTCTATCCTGAGAGCCCATCCTCTCATGTCCTCCTATAATCGTGATCATCTCACAACCGCCTCCTGTGCCATCACACTGGAGGGTAGAGCTTCAACATATGAATCCTTGGAGACAAACATTCAGACTATAGATGCCAAGATAGAAAAGGTCATGCCTGACTTGAAAGGCCTGATGCTAAAACTGCCGCACCACAGCCAGTGAAGCCACACAAGGGAAATCTAGGAAGTATAAAGAATCAGAGGTCCTTTTTAATGCCTAATTTCAGCTTCTGAAAGTCAGAACTTGAGAGAAACATGACATGATATTTAGGCTCTAAACAAAACTTGACATGGGGCAGGACGTGATGATTGAAGTGTGATGTCCACACTTCCAGACTAGGGACATGTCAGGCTTGTTTAAGCATCCCTACCTGGATACTGGATGTTTTCCTTCCACTATTGCTGTAAATGCCCCCCTGGGCTATTGAGGAAGGCTTCCAATATGCATTCCTTATTTTTCTTGTAACCTTTCTACTATGATAGAAAACATGCCAATAAGTGCACCAGCCATTGTTGCTCACTCCTTGAGGTCTAGTTGCTTGTGAGGTTGCGCATGGTGAAGGTCCTGTCCACATATCTGTGATCCTGAACATCCTTGCCATGCATCCATACAAACTGAATCCTTGACAACAGAAGTATGAGGCAGCTCATTCCAGTATCATTCATTATAGTATCATCTCCTAAAACCAGATTACTATGCTCAGGATTTTTCTTGGCCATTAGTGAATATTAAAGTCACACTGACACTACAGAAACCATAGGCCAGCTGCCCATGTCTAGGTGATTCTAATTGGGTGGTTTCCCTACCATCAACACCAATGTGCTCTTTCAGATCTTTTTTTTTCCCCTTAAAACCAAAAGAGTACCATGGCCCTTCCTTTGTGTTTCCTACATCATCAAGAAAATTGATCCTAAAAAGTCTGAACTCTGCCTGGAGCTTGCTCCATCTCCCTCGATCTCATTGGCTTACTGAAGCCTGGCACATCTCTACACCATCCTGTGTTTACTCCTTTTCCCTCACTCTACTTCTCTATCTCCCAGCTGGCTCCAGTCTCTGACCATGAGTCTCTGACCAGCTCTGGTTGCTGCCACCCCACACACCCCTTGCCACCAGACTGGGGCAATACAGGTACCCCTGGCATACAACCCTTGGGCATCATAAGCCATCATGTTCCATTGCCTGCTGCTTGCTGCACTGCTGCAGCTGGCCCGTACCCAGAATTTCTTATCTCTAGCTTTTCTTTGTTCTCTACTTGCTCTGATCTCTCCCTTTGATCACTGATTTCAGTTTGACAGGGATTCAGGTGTCTTTTGGGTATGGATAATATTGAAGTATTGTTTTATGCTGTTCTACTTTATTAAAAAGCTGTCTCTGGAATTGGGTTATGGCTCACCTCTTCACCCAAGTATGCTTGTTTATGAATTGATTATCGCAAGTGTCACAGTACTAGAAAACTAATAAATATAAAGATCCAAGCCATCTATACAGACCACTGAAATTCAGCCATCATGTTCGCATTCCAGCCTGAAAGAATTCACTCCATTCTCTTCGGAGTAAGCCATGGGCACTGCTCATTCCATCATTCTATCCTTCCGGACAATCCATGAACATTGGACATTCCATAGTCGCTGTATCTCTTAGCCAGAGATACATTACTGAGCTGATTCAAAACTGGTGGTTGAGAAATTTGGTCTTCACCCTGCTCTGACATGATTCAACTAAAGATTAGGGCATCTATGATTGCTGAACAGGTAAGAAGCAGAGAAAGCAGCTATTAAAGGCAGCACATTCTTCCCTTTATATTGGATGTCTTATTATTAAGTGGAATCAACTGGTTTCTCTACTCTATCATTTACAGCAGTCACTGCACACTGAAAGAAGTCCAGAAACTGTGGTGCCAGACACTTTATGAATCAAGAGGGTGAAAGTAAGAGGCTTTTCCCCCATTGTATTCAATATTTCAGGTGCTCAAAAAGCAGAATATAATGCTACTGTGGGGGGAGGAGATGGAGGGAAAGAAAGAAAAAGAAGAGAGACAGACAGAAAGGAAAAAATGAGGTTTGAAAGGTGAAGGGGAGATAGTAGTCATTGTGATAAAATATCTGACAGAAACCATTTAACAGGGAAAGGATTTATCTCACCTGATGATTTAGTTCATCGTGTGGGCGAGGGTGTGATGCAGGATGAAGTTGCCCGCACCCAGTCAGGAAGCAGAGAACAAAGCTGGGGAGCTCTTTGTTGTTTAATGTTTCCCAAAGCCACGATTGAAGACTGAAGTGGGTGCTCTGGAATATTCTTCCCAGCACTGTCTGGTTGTATTGTCTCAAGTGAGTGGTGGCAATGCAGGCTGTCTCAAGCCTAGTGTCCTTGATTTAAAAATATTGCCTGCCTAACATCTGCTCAGATTCTATGTACTCATTCACTTCCACTAACATTATTTACCCACCAGTAGAGGTCTCACCTAAAGTGCTGAACATAAAACCTGTGCTCTGTGGCTGCATCCTGTTTTTCTATCCATTCGAGATATCTGTCTTAGTTTAGGCAAAACTGCCATGAGACCCCTCAGTTTGAAGTGTGGGGGGAAACTCTGCCCATCATTTGCTACCTAACTAACTTGTGCTGAACGTCATGGCTGGTAAACAAGCCTTAAGAGAGAGGGCTGGGAAATGGCTAACTCTGCTAAGCCCTCTGTCTGGCATTCTGAGGTCTCCAAATTATAGAGAGCATTGGCTATTTCTATTCCCCGAGTCTCCAAATGGCCACGTGATCACCATGGTGTGAGGAGTATCAATATGTAACAAATGTTTACTTTGTAAACAGATGTTCTCAGATTTCTAGTCCATAAGAATCGGAATTTGCCACCTCTCACCTATGAACTTGCCCACAATATCCCACAAATTTCCATCTCTGTTCCCAGAACTATACCCTACAAAACGCTACATTCTCTGTTAGCTTAAAGGCTAGGTTTAGCTGTACAGGAACCTTAAAGAGCAGTGATTTACAAGCCATAAAAATGTAAGTCTAGAGGTAGAAAAGCCATGTCTTCTGTCTTGGCTGAGTTACAGAGCTCCAGGGACTGTGGCTACTAATATTGCCTTGTACAGCCATCCTACCATTGTGAGGGTGGCCACTTCTGGACAGCAGACACAGAAAAGGAAAATGGAAAAGACTAAGAAATCAATTTACCTTTTTAAAAAATGTCTACAAATATCCACACATTCTTCCCTCCAAATACTATAAATGAGATGAAACAGAAACTAGGAATGGTAAGTTCTTCTCTAGTAGCAGGACCCTCCCTAATAATTGTAGGAGATTCCTACAACTGAAAAATAAAATAGTCATTAATAATCTTTACAAGGATATATATTTTTTAAAGTGAATCTGAGGGCTGGAGAGATGGCTCAGTAGTTAAGAGCACTGACTGCTCTTCCAGAGGTCCTGAGTTCAATTCCCAGCAACCACATGGTGATTTACAACCATCTGTAATGGGTTCCAATGCCCTTTTCTGGAGTGTCTGAAGACAGTGACAGTGTGCTCATATACATTAAATAAATAAATAAATAAATAAATAAATAAATAAATAAATAAATAAAATTTTTAAAAGTGAATCCGAGTACTTAAGTGGCTGGAATATTATCAAACCCTTTTCTCAATGATGGCTATAGTTTCTCATACAGCCACTGTTAATGTTAATAAGTTGTCAATCACAAAATGCCCCAAGCAATGCTTAGAACATACTAGTGTTCAGGGGAGACAGCATCTCCTTATGTTCCTTATCTAAGTTCTGGCTTTAAATTTCAAGTTTTTACTATCACTTGAAATCTCTAATATTCACTTTCTTATGTGGCCTTACTGTGGGGATTAGAATTATTTACAGCTATTTTATAGATATTCTTTTAATTCATTATTAAGAATACCGGAGCTGGAGCAATGGGGCAGTGTTTAGGAGCACTTGGTGCTTTTGCAGAGTAACCCAGTTTAGTACCCAGCAACCACATAGTAGCACACAACTATCCATTACTCCAGTTCTAGGGGACTTGACAGCTTCTTCTGGCTCTGTGGTCATTCAGCCCACATGCAGCATGCAGATATACATGTAGATAAAAGCTTCATACACATAAAATACATTTTAAAAAGAATATTTACATAATACTTACCAAATACGTGTCTATAATAGTATGCATAAATTTTAAAGATAAATGCAGTCCCAATGAAGAAAATACCTAATAAAAAATTGGAAAGAAATGCAGTCCCAGGTTGGAGATATGTTTCTATTCAGTGTTTCCTATATACGTTGTTTGTGTTGATATCTATGATATGATAAGCCTAGCTGTCCATCAACCAATAGAGGATAACAAAAATGTGAAATATGTACACAATGGAATTCTATTCAGCACTAGATAATATATGTGTATATCATATTATGTATACATGTATATTATATATAATATATACCTAACAATGCAAGCCCAGGATGACAGGCACCACAAGTTCTCTCTAATCTGTAGAACCTAATTTAAATTTTTAAATTTCTATATTTAATTTGAAGTAAGTGTACAGGCCAAGAAGCAAGAAGGGACCTATGTGGGTTTGGAGGGGTGGGATCTTAAGGAGCATGCTAAAAAAAAAAAAAAAAAAAAAAAAAAAAAAAAAAAAAGCAAATGACATCAGTGTACAAAAGTAGAGGAAGGGATTCCAAGTATGGAAAGGTTTAACCAGGACTGTAGCAGAGGAAAGGGGTAAAAACAGAGATGGGAGCAAGTATCAACCTAAAGTAAGATGTACGGGCAAGCCATGTGGAAATCTACTACCTTATAAGCTATCTAAAACAATAGTTTGTGTGTGTGCAAACAATGAAAATACAAGCCAAACAGAAGAAAGATAAGACTTATTAGAGCAGAAATAAGTATATCTAAAAACAGAAAAACTATTAATAAAGAAAATCAGTGAGATGCTTAGAAGGAAGGTAAAATAGAATCACAAGAAAAATGCACAATTTAAACAAGAGAAGGTCTTCTGGGCCTCTGAAAATTGGTCGCAGGCAGGAAGCTTTGTATCAATTTGGTTTCTGTAGTGAGAACTTTGGTTTCTTTTAAAACATAGAAATGTTATGGAATATGTTTTTGTCTTAATTCTAGTGTGGGATATGAGCCTACTTCAGATTTTCCACAGCAGCAGACTACAATTTGCCTCATGCTCTGGTAGGGGCATGGTTTTGCCAGCTTCGGATAGTTTCTGCAAGTGTATGATGTTTGACATTCTGGAGACTCTTGAGAGGGCATATAAATGCAAGAGCCCTAAGAGGGGTGTAGCTGCTGATGCTGATGCTGCTCCTGTTCCTGATGATGATGATGGTGGTGATGGTGGTGGTGATGATGATGGTGGTGGTGGTGATGATGCTTCTGCTGTTTGCTGTTACTAGTTTCTGCTTGAAGATCCTGATGATGAAGATCTAAACTGCCCCAAGTAACTTTACACTCCAATCATCAGGAAGCAGCCTAACTGTAGCAATGCCCCATTTCCTCTCTATCCTTTCTCACCTACCGAGTTTTGGGTCTTGAAAGAGATAAGGCTAGAGGAAGGTGGCAGAAATAGGAACCCATAAAGTATCCAAAAGCCCAGTAGCAGGTTTCCATGACTTATGACCAAAGTTTGTGATGTCTTCAATGACAGTCTTGCCATCAAGGTCTAGTGGGTACCCAAAAGCAATTCCAATAGCTTCTGTTGTTCAGAAAGACATTTTGAATAGCTCTAACCAACAAATCAAGCTGAGATATCCCACACATTCACTGGGATATTTATTTGGTAGCTTATGACTTCTGTTCTGGGATATACATAAATATATAATACACACACATAAACATATATGTATATATATTTAGATGTATAGATATTGATATTTAGATATATGGAGAGATATATCAATGTGTGTATAGATATAATGACGCTTATAAAATAGCGTGTTTCTGCATGGTCCTTTCAATAGCCTTAGTGTTAGTTGCCCCTCCCCCATTTCCTTCTGCTGTACCTTCCCATCCCTCTCCTTATTTAAAGCTTCTCCAACATTCTTTTTTCCCTTCATATTACCTATGTTCTACTGTCTCCCTCCTTAATATCTTTCTTCCCTCATTACCAATGGTCCATTCCTAGTTCACTGGTTTCTACAGGTACTCCACGTTAAGCACACATTCCTAAAGATATGATGCTAGGATTCACTCATGAGTGAGAACGTGCCACATCTCCCTTTAGGATCTGGGCTACCTTACCTAGTATATCTTCCAATTCCATCCAATTGCCAGCTCCAATCAAGTTTCATAATTTTGTTGTATATAGACACCACATTTTCATTATCCATTCATCAGTTGATAGATAGCTAGACTGCTTGCATGCCCTGGCTAGTGTGAAAAAGCATGAACATGGATGACCATGTATCTCTGCAGAAAAATATAGAAGCATATGCCAGAGATGGAATAGCTGGGTCATATGTTAGATCTATTTCTAGTTTTTGCAGAACCACCATATCAGTTTCCATAGTGACTGCAACAGTTTACATTCCTATGAACAGTGCATGGGCTTCCCCTTTTCCACATCCTCAATAGCATTTATTGTCATTGTTTTTTTTTTCCTGCAAACTGCAAAGTTTATTTTTATTAGTTTTCTTAATTGTAGCCATTCTGATAAGACAAATATCACAGTAGTTTCAATTTGCATTACTGTGATGGCCTGGAACTCAGAGAAGGGACATCCACAGAATGCTTACAGTGTGGCCCACTAAGCAAGACCATTGAGCATACAGATTGTCTTTCACTGCCTGGAAGAGTAATTCACACACCACTTGTGCCCAATTCTCAGGCTATAAAGCTCTTTGAACACTGAATTAGTGAGAACTAAGCATTGCTTCTAGAGAAAGTACAAAATACAGTTCCAGCAGCCTCTGCTCATGGCTCTGTCAACCTATTAGTACACAGGTGTGCTTTATGTGTGTTTTTCTTTTAAGAGCTTCAGCTAAAGGCTGTGCAGCTCAGGGCTACAAAATCAAGGCATAGCACAGCCTCCCTGCTCTGGGCAGCATGATACAACACTTCAGTACTATACTTAGAGGCAAGTTTAAACCTCAAAATCACCAAAAGTAAACAAAAAATTGCACAAACATGCAAGAAATGTGGAATTAAGCAAACCAAGAGAAAAGATACTTGTTCCCAGCAAGAAGGCTCAAGTGAGACAGCAAAATGTCCCAGTGATAAACCTCAGCAGGCAGTGTAGTTACTGGGTGACTCAAATATTTTATTTTTCCTTTAGATGTCCACAGATAACCACAAATGTGCCACAAGATTTGGGGGTTGCAAGTCAATTTTAGCAAGTAGATGAATTCATAAATAAAGAATCCATAATAAATACAGGTCAACTATGCTGGGTCCTGGGCCTCTCTGAGGTTGGGCCTGGGCTGTGGTTGGGGATGGAAGCCCCTCTAAACATTGACTAGTTCAACCGGTCTGTGGGGCAATGGGCTGTGCACAGACAGCCTGGTCTCCAGTCGAGCTAGGTCTTGAACCCTACATGGGACGGTATGTGTTCCACCACGTCTCCTGGAACAGTTACTGCCCCCATAGTCCCCACAAGAGAGGTTCCAGGCTTTCAGCCACATAGACAATGTCTCAAGCTTCTGGCCTTCTGGCTAGACTCCTCCCCACAGTTAACTAGCAACAGCAAGATAACAAGTTCACTATAACAGGGGATGTTTGGCCCCTCCTTGCTCTTACTCTCTTACTCTCTAAGCTTCTACCTTTCTCTCCTAAGCCTTCACTTTTCTTCCTCTCTAGCTCTCTTTCTCTCTTTCCCTTCCCCCCTCTTTCTATGTGGCCATGGCCTGTCTCTTTCTCTTTCTACTTTCTCTCTTTCCCCTTGCCTTTTGACAATAAAGCTCTAAAACCATAGACTGTCTCTGATCATAAAGGCCAGGACTAAGGATTCTCACCTGCATGGGAACTACCCAGTGTCCCCTCTTTCCCTTTGTCCTCTCTTTCCACATCTCTGGGGTAGAGTGCCACCCTGGGGCCCCCATTCTGTTCTCAACTCCTCTGCCTTATCCAGTGTGGGATGCCAGAGACTAAGAACCTGGTACAGGGGGCTGCCCCTTGTCCACCCCACCCCCTGCCTGTGGGGTCGGTGGCTTCACACAGCCAGGAGCTGTCTCGTAGTCCTCCCGCATCTGCCCACCCAGAGCACTGGAACTCTGTGGGACTCGGGCACTCTCTCCTACTCCCCTCTTCCCCTACACCCATGGCCCCACACTGGTCAGGTCAAACCACTGTTCAAAAGATGAGTGTGTCCCTGGTGCTTTAGCCTATCCAGGATGCATACAAGCTTCTGCAAGATCTCTCCTGTGAATTACCAGTATCTACACTGTACTGCAATCTGCAGGGAGTGTCTTCCAGCACCTGTAAATAGGAGATACTAATTGTTGATATCAGGACTTTCGAAAACTGTGGCAACACATAGGTGCAACCCGCATACCTGCTGCCAAGGCAACAGCCACCATATTCCCAGAATCCACTTGGCTCACCTCCCACCTTTACCTGTGACCAGGTCACCATACATATATAAAAAAAGACACCCCCCTAATCTATCTCTCTCTTCCCTTCCCTTCCCTCCCCTTCCCTCCCCTCCCCTCCCTTTCTCTTCTCTTTTCTCTTTCCACCACCCCCTTGCCCTTCTCTCTCTCAATAAACCTCACGTGGAACTGTTTGGCCTGGTGTAGTCCTTCTGAAGCTGTGAGATCATAACACTAATGGCTTGTTCATACTAGACACAGCAAACAGCTAATCCCATCCTGTCATCACACTTACTGCCATTTCTATGGAATCCAGCTGCCAGCTTTTCGCATCTTTGAATAGGACGCTCCTCCTGCATGACTGACAGAGCAAGCTAGGTTTTTTACTTGAGGACTCTCTTGTATTTCCCTTGGACTTTAACGTCAACATGCAGCCCCTTGACAGGTGGTATTCAGTGTAGCCTGGCACTTCTGCTCTCCATATGGTAAGCCTTCATCGTTGCTCCCCACATTTCTCCTTCATGTCTCAGTGTCAGGGGGATGGGGGTTGTCTCTGAGCTCCTGCTTTGCTCCATTGTTCTCATCAGCCCACACCAATGCTAACTGTTTTTTCTTGTCAGGGATTTTGTGATTTTTCCTCATGGTTGGTAGAAAAGGATTGAATGTTCTTTCTAAGGTGTCCATAAAATTTTAGATATGTTTGCTTTGCAATCTAGCTGCGTTTTTTTTAATTTAATGAATTTATACATTTTTCAAGATTTTTGTACCTCTGAAGCTTTTAACTCTTCTGTACAAAATGACTCCTTTCGCTTGAATAATCTTAAATGTCTCTTTAAGTTTTCATTCTAAATTTCAGGTTAGCCTCAACGCACAATCCCTCTACCATTACATACCACATGTGGCCTTTCTCTGCCTCCTGCCCCGGCTCCCCTCAGTCCTGGAAGAGAGCACCAGATTGAGTGCAGAAGCTTCAGAAGAAAGACCTCTCCATCTCTTCTTCCCAAACACAGACTTTCCCCACAGTTTGAGGAAACAAATCAGGACTTGTGCTTGTCAGGAAAGTACTTGTCCCACCACCAAGCTACATCTCCAGCTTGTGGTTTTCCAAGACAGATCTTGCAATACAACCCAACCTGTCTTTGACCTCCTAATACTGTATCCATCATCTCAGGGCTGGAATTACAGATATTCACTACTATGCCTGACCTTTTAATATGTTTTGAGATTTGGATTTTATTTGTGTGTGTGTGTGTGTGTGTGTGTGTGTGTGTGTGTGTGTTTGTGTAGTTTCTATTTATGTATAAGTGAGTGTCTGTATGTGAGTATATGCCACAAGTACACAGGTGCCTGTGGAGTTCACAAAGGGTCAAAAGATCCCATGAAGCTGGAGTTACCCAGGCTTGTGAGCCATCCAGTATGGGTGCTGGGAACTGCATTCTGGTTCTGTGGAAGAACAGCAGGTACTTTTAATCTTTGAGTCATATCTAACCTACCCCCGCAAACAGAGAAAGACAGAGACAGACAGACAGACAGACAGACAGAGACAGAGACAGACAGACAGAGAGAGAGAGAGAGAGAGAGAGAGAGAGAGAGAGAGAGAGAGAGGCTCATACTTTTAAATATATTTTAATGGCTTTGTTTTGTTCCCTTTAGAAGTCTTGTATATTTTGGTTCTTAGGTAACATGATAGATAACATTTGTTGTTGATTATAAACATACTTGGAATGAGTTGGGGTTTTTTGTTGGGTTTTTGTTGTTTGTTTATTGGTTTGTTTGTTTGTTTCTGTAATTGTTAAGAGAAATACTTCTGAGTTTTTAGGGCTGATTTTCACACCTGGGAACCTGGCTTGGTATCTCACTGGCTCTCCTAGTTTGCCTGGTGGGTGTGCAGCTTTCCCAGGTAATGCTCCATCCACAGTGACCCATCTTCCCAAATGCACTTCTCTTTCCTCTCCATTGGATTCATCCTTCAGTAGTGGCACTCAAGAGCATTCCAGGCTTGTCTTTTATTAGAAGAGGAACAACTAGACAGTGTCTTCACTGAGGATAAGCTTTTATATGTCTTTATGGACCAAAGAAAGGGTGTTTGCCTTAACCTGGCAAGAATTATTAATATCAGATGTATGATTTTTCAGTGTTTTGAGTAATTCAGAACTCCCAGAATAAAAATCAATTGTAAACTGCTGGTTGAGTTAATGAAAGTGTGAGCTTCAAGCTCAGGGTTGCCGACCATTGCTTTCATATAGCTAACTGGCACTGCTTGGTTCACAGTCTCTACTTCCTTTTGCATTAATTTTAAAGTTGTACATTTTTTCTAGGGACAAAAGTTGTTTTGTTTAAGGTTTTGTTGTGATACATCACATGTATTAATTCATTCATCAATTTTAAATTCCCCTTTCTGTCTGGAAGCTGCTTTCCTAAACCACATTATTATCTGTATTAGAAGTTGAGGCTTTTGTATTTATTTTTTAATCTACAAGACTTTTCTAGAAAAAATAAATTGAACTTGGTCTTTACTTAAGAAGTTGCCTTTTGAATAGAGATATTCAACATTGTGCCTCTACAGCAAGCTGTGTGGTTTGGACAGATGTAACATAGCTTGGTGAACGCTGAAATAAAGACAGAGCCTGCTGGCAGGAGAGCTCTGAGAGTGTCACAGTCTGAAAGAAAGAGGGAAGTGGAAAGATTGGGAAGCTACAGTTTGGCATTACATAATCCTATTTCTTAAACGGATAACCACAGTCAGCATAGATTCGGACCATTCTGGTGGTGGCAGCCAAGCAGTGCAAAGTTTAGTGTGAATGTCACCCCTCAGTGCTGAACTTGACCTACACTCTGTCTGTAAAAAAATAAAATGGGGCGGGGGGGGGCGGTTGCTGCTGAAGAAATGGCTCAGCAGTTGAGCACTGGTCTGGTTGTTCTTCCAGAGGTCCTGAGTTCAAATCCCAACACCCACATGATGGTTTATAACCATCTATGATAGGATCTGATGCCCTTTTCTGTCATGCAGATGTACAGGAAGACAGGACACTCATATATATAATTAAATAAATCTTTTTTAAAAAGAAAAGAAAATGGGTTCATCTTTCTTCTTCACACTCTTTCTCTCCCTTTTCATCCTGGCTTCTCTCAAATTACCACAAAGCACCTTGGTCCTGACAGCAATCTCTTTTGTGTGTTCCTTCAGTGTAATTTTCATATTGTGTGTTAATATTTGAACTTGGAGGCACTAGTATAACTGTCCCTGTAAAACCATTAGTAATCCATTACCCAAGAATGGAAGGTCTTCAGAACACCCATCCTCCACTCCCTCTAGTGTGTGAGCAACAGTCCACATGCTTTCTGTTCAAGCCTGGCGAGTGCCAACAACAATGTGTTAGAACCAGAAATTTGAAAATGAGTGAATGTTTGTGTTGTCATTAGAAAATCACATTTCTAAAAGTATTTTAGTGAAAATAAAGTACTGTGACAATATAAAAACCTAAGAAGTAGAATAACAAACTGTGTATGCTCATAACTGTATAAATAAAGGTTTAGAAAAATCATTCAGGGGCCATTAAACAACTCAGTTGGTAAAGGCTCTTGTAAACAAACCAAATGACTTGGCTCAGTCACCTGGATCCTCGTGGTGGAAGGAGAGAACCTACTCTGAAAGTTGTCCTCTGACCTTCAATCAATTACATCTATGTCTGATGCATATGCCCGCACACATGTGTGCACAAATAGAATAAATGTAACGTTTTAGAAAACACTTGCAAAAACTCTTATGAACCTAAACCAAAAATAGAATGTTGAATTTTGTCTCCATGAGTAATATGACCTTGGATGATGTTATATATATGTGTGTGTGTGTGTGTATAATTGTGTGTGTGTGTATATATATATATATATATATATATATATATATATATATAATTGTAATGAGGGTGCCATAAGTTCTATTGCTGCCCTACTCAAATCTCCTCCAATGATGCCACTGGCAGCTGCTGCAAGTCATTCATTGGTAATTTCTCACTCCTGAGACTTTCTCCAAAGATACAGCCTTGCCTAACTAAAGCTAACCAAACCTGCCACGGTGACTAGTGTCTGATCGGAATGGAAAGGGAAAATCCCTGCAGGTCAATTCACTTGCTTACATTCTTACTTTGTTCTTCTCTTTCCCTAAAGAGAAGGCCTTTACTCATTGGTCTGAGGAGCAACCAACACGTACACTGGCTGATGGCATCATCACTAATAGGATTATGGCTACCAAATTAAGTGATTCACTATCAGAAAGGACTATACGGCACAGTCAAGCTAGTGTCCACATGGCACTGCTGCTGTCTTGTATGACTATGGAGATCTCATGCTACTATGAAACTAGAGATTGATCAAAAAGAGAATCCTAAATCCTTGGGCTCTAATTCATGGCTTTCTGTCTGTAGTTTCAAATCAGCTTTCAGTGCTCAGTTGTATGTTGGTGAAGCTCCTAACTATGATGTGTCAAATGTATGGCCAAAACTTCTCATGCTGATGACTTTCAAATTCGCCAAGTAAAACTCATAAAATCAGGCAAATCTAGTGTCAGTAGATCTCATGTACCCATATCTCATCTGAGGCTCTGCTGCTATGGATTCTGATCTAAGGAAGCTGATATCAAGATTAGGTCCAATAAGCAGGCACTGGAGAAGGAAGTCTGAAGCTGGACCACCTGTTAGCAAAGAAGAATCCACGAGTAAATACCCTGATGTGCTGTATCAATGCAATTGCTTGGTGTGCCAAGGTAAGGTAGGAAGTGATGGGCACTTATGACACATAGGAGAAAAGCAGTAATTACAAGGGCTGTATAGCTCAGTGGAATTATAGGGAGAGAACAACTAACTTTATTTCACTCATCTTTGTGTGAGAGAAACCATGAAAGACAGTGTTTTAAAAACCTCTTGTCATCTGTGGGTATGGGGTGAGCACAGCTTGGTATGGCACAGAACTTATCTGAAACGGTCTCAAAACTTCAGAGAGGAAAGTATCTTACAACGAAGTCTTGACCCTTGCTATGGAAGCAATGGACTTTTGAAATTTGGCCTGAAATACTGAAGTAGATAACAGTTGAGAAACTTGAATCCCCAGATTCTCCTGGCACATTCCCCTTTGAGGAGAGAAAAAGATCACTTGTGTTGGATAAGTGGCTTCTCCTGATACTAGACTAGACAAAAATCTCAAAATTTTAGGACTGTTATGAGTATATGTGATATATTTTAATATTACTTCCTCTCCAAGCCAAAAAGTAAGGTCAAACCTCTCAGCACAGCCCTGGGAGGGAGTTTATCAGTCTACAAAGGAACACACATGTTATACAGCAAAATGACCATAAAATCAAGTCTAACACATGGCCAGAACCAGGAAAGGGTCTCTAGAAGCAAATTCTGAAGATGCTGGATGAAGACACAAGAATAAGGGGTTGAATGCCAAAGCCTGCCCAGGCAGCAAGCGCTGGTGCTGTAGGGAGGCAAGGCCATGCAGCCTGTAAGAGCACGCATCCCCCTTCCTTTACAGCCCCCACCTCGGACCCTGCAGCTGCCATGATGTTGATGCCTAAGAAGAATCGGATTGCCATCTATGAACTCCTTTTTAAGAAAAGTGTGATGGTGACCAGAAAAGATGTCCACATGCCCAAACACCCAAGCTGGCAGACAAGAATGTGCCCAAGCTTCATGTAATGAAAGCCATCCAGTCTCTCAAGTCTTGAGGCTACGTGAAGGAGCCGTTTGCTTGGAGTCATTTCTACTGGTACCTTACCAGTGAGGGTATCCACTATCTCCGAGCTTACCTGCACCACCCTCCGGAGATCATGCCCGCCACCCTGCACTGCAGCCATCCTGAGACTGGCAGGCCTTGGCCCAAAGGTCCAGAGGGTGAGCAGCCTGCAAGATTCATTCACAAGAGGGCAGGCAAAGAGAGACACCTACAGAAAGAGTGATTTGCCCCTGGAGCTGACAAGAACGCTGAGGTTGGGGCTGGCACAGCAACTGAATTCCAGTTTAGAGGCGGCTTTGGTCGTGGACATGGTCAGACACCTCAGTGAAGTTGGAGATTATGTTGCATTGAATAAACTTTAAAGAAAATCAAAACCAAAAAAAAAAAAAAAAAAAAAAAGAATAAGGGGTTGAGAGTGGAGACATCAGAAACTTATAGAAATTTCCCCTATAGTACACTCAATGTTTGGCCCCCATTCAAGGGCCCAAAAAGGTAGTTCTAAGTTCAACATAGAGTTAAGCTGGCCACAGTAACCAAAAAAAAAAAAAAAAAAAAAAGAAATGCTAAAATTTTTCATGAGACCAAATAAAAGAGCTCAATAGAATGGTTAAGAGTCCTTGGCTGACCATTCCTCTTGGGAAAGTCCAATGGAAATTTAGTGTAATAAGGCAGTAACAGATGTCCTTGCAAGAAGCATCAACAAACGTTTCAGTAGTATCTTCTATAGGCTCAAGGTGAAGGAAAAAGTGATGTTACTGAGATGTTGCTATCTAGTAAAATAAAGATAGTAGAATGTCCCAAAGAGCAGAAAAGATGGGAAAGGCAATAAGACTGACTGTGGAGGAATCTGAGCATGAGAGACTGAACCAGCTAGCCTCAGAGCAGACACACTTTCTATCAATTGTTACTGCTTTGTTTTGTTGCTATAGCAGACTCATTCTTTATATAACCCAGTGACTGATTAATCCATTGATTGTATTAATGGGTTAATCTCTCCTCAAGAGCAGGGTTCTAATCACCACTGTGATGTCTCTCTCACCTAGTTTCATTTCTTAATATCTCATAATGGAGATTAAATTTTAACATGAGTTTAGGAGGAGACAAGATCTAGTTAGACCACAGTGTAAACTGAGGATTCTTCCCTCTTATCATTGCTGAGGCCCTTCTCTTGCATGCGTGTGTCTGTGTGTCTATCTCAGTCTCTCTGTCTCTGTGTGTGTGTCTGTCTGTGTGTGTGTGTGTGTGTGTGTGTGTGTGTGCGTGCATGTCTATGTCTCTGTACATGTCTGTTTGAGTGTGAATGTGTGTGAATGTTCACCTAGAAACTTCTGAAGGACATATCCTCCTCAGCTTATAATGGACTTTTGTCAACATAAACAGGACACAGGATCAGTTGAAAATGTTGTGATGAGAAATGCATTGACTGTGCCTCACTTAGCAAACACCACAGCTCAGCTGCACAGTCCCCATGACTGTCATGACTCCTAGTGGCCACATGGAAGGCCAGGAGCTGCATGTGGTGGTGTCTACTGCCTAGAAAGGATTATACTGCATAGCACTGCCCCAGAAGAAAACCAAATTCAAAGTATGCCTTCTACTGACCATATATGGCTTTTGCACTACAGCAGGAAAATTGTTCAAACCAAGTGAGTGGAGAACTATTGGTTGTACTTTATTTATTCCCTGTGGGGTGGAAATGTGTTTTGAATACCAGAAAATGAAGAGTGGGATAGCAGTCATATTTGGGAGAGATTTACTAGTTGAAACTGAAGAATTTCCACAGGAAAAGACTTCAGGCTTCAGCCTCTTCCAGCTCTTAATATATCACGGGGCAGCTTATTTCTTTCTAATTGTTGGGTCCACAGAGTTCTCCTTCATCAGAGTTTGACATGTTTTCATTCTATGTTGTTTTACTTATTTTTATTTTATGTGAGTGTCTGCCTGTGTGTATGGAAGTGCATCCCGTTGTAAGCCACCATTCCATGATAGGAACGGAACCTTTGCAAGAACAAATGCTTTTAACCACTTATCAACATGTCCAGCCCCTTCACGTTGGCATTCTAGATGCCTCTGAAATTTTCAAGGTCTTGCACCCCATTGGAGTCTTCACTGCCGTCCCTGTAGCTCAGGTTCCCAGGATCTTACCCACAAAGTTACAGGTCCTCACCTTGTAACCTGACTCCCTGTCTCCTCTATGATACCGGCCACAGGCCTAGTTTACATCTCCGCTAAACTCGAATCTACGTATCAGCTTATCCTAGAAAGACAAAAAACAAACATGAAAACGATCTTTACTATGACTGACAAAGCCCCATCCATTACCGTGGTCCGTAAGGCTGATCCAGCTGCTGTCTGGAGCTTCTAAGCGTCTATTTTCTTATCACTGCCCACTCACCTGGAAGGTGTGAAAATTAAAATAGACCTCAATTGTTGATATCAGAATCAACTGTGAAAGGGTCTCAGAGCACACCGACTGGACAAGATTCCCAAAGCATCCGAGGCTCCCTGAGGACATTTGAGGCCTCATTTGCCATAACTCAACAACAGCAACTATGTAGCCTAACTTGAATGCTTCTTTAAATCCTGAAAAGGAGGAGGGAGAGGAGGAGGAGCAGGAGGAAGAGAAATAACTCTGAATATCTCCTATCTAATTAAATTTTAAAAGCTGTCCATTACATCCAGGGATGGCATTTTCCCATTGTCCTGAGGTGAATTTACTGTCAGGCAGGTTGGAGGACCACAGGCAGTGTTTTTGGTCCAGCTGCTCTGAGAGGCAGGCGTAGGTGCCTCCCTCAGCTCTCCATGCATTTCCTAGGATCCTTGGAATGTACCTCCAGCCTGACGGTTACTGGACTCCCTTTATCTCTCAAGACTTACCCTGAATAGAATTAATGCCAAGGAATTCCCATACTCCTGCAAGATAGTTTGTCCACTTTCTTGGGTCTCCCCACACACCCAATGTGTGTTCTAGTGATATAATAAGCACAGTTGTCCCAATACAATTATATTGATTTCTACATGGATTCTGTCTTTCACTTTAAAAAACTATGCCAAAGACTACAACTGACATATCTTTGCATTCTTTGAGTTTATCAAAGCCCAATTATATTCTAGATGCTGAATGAGTGATTACTGACTAGCCGGAAGAGTGGCTTAGCAGATGGAGCAATTGGCAAGGTGTGAATGAAAGAATTAATTCTACAAACACAGGAATAAACTAAACTTTCCTGTGGTGAAAATGTAGGTTTAATCATATAATCATACAATATATTCTACATGCCACGTATGGTGGTTCTATAAAGTAACTAAGAACCAAAGAGGATTTAGTCACAATGAATAATCAACTCTTTACACCTTAGTGTGAATAGTCTTCAGAGGTGGGAGAAGAGCGCCATCTGCTGAACAAATAGAGCATTTAAAAATGGTCCTGAGTAAAATGACTGCAGATCCTGAGATGTCCACAGTATGTTTTATTATGCATTGTCCTACTTTTAAAAAATATGTATGAAAATTCAATATACTAGAAAATACAGAACGTTTTATTCATATTGCCTTTAAATTTTGAAGCATTTTTTGTAAATATCTTTAAATTGATTTAAATAAAACTCCATAGATAACACAACTTCTAAGATTAGACTGCTATTCATTAAAAACAAACATTTACTTAGTTTGGGTATAATTTTGGGTAAAAGGAAGGACACAAGGCAAAGTCCAGAGTGTTCACTTTATTGAGGGAACATGGCTACCACCACTGGTGGTCTAGTGCAAGGCTGGTGCCTCTCAAAAGAGGATGTTCACAGAAGCACAATGCAAGCTAGAAAAGCATAGAGAATCACCAATCTACCTGGTGGGTTCATGAGTCTAGCAAGAAAGAAGATGCCATCACATCCTATGGGCACAGCAAGACCAGTGCCCTGAGAGTTAGAGGAGATACTTTCTCAAGATCCCTCCACTGTACTAAGAAGAATGTATTCAGAGAACTGGCTTTCTGAAATCCTTGTCAAGATGACATTGACATGGTGTATCATCAATCAAATGATCGTTTGAAGTTGATTTGTTGGGGGACTTTTCTTTTTTAACTATCATAATTTTGTTTTGAGACAGCATCTCACTGCAAACTTGTGGCTTGCCTAGAACCCATCACATAGACCAGGCTGCCTTTGCCTCTCAATTGCTGATTAAAGGTGCATGCCACTATGCCTGACCCATTATTGTTATGCTTTAAATTGAAATATCATAATCATATTGTATTAATGAAGTACAGTGTGATGTCCTGGTACAGGTATATAGTATAGAATGATTAAGTTCATCTCACTTAGCATTTTGTATTATTTTGGAATTTACTCTTAGTTGTTTTGAAATGTACATTATTATTCAGCATAGTGCCATACAATAAATACTCAAATGTATTTCTTCTAGCTGATACTTTGTGAAATCTTTTGTTTTCCCAGACTCAAGTCATGCTTTCAGCCAATTCTTGTTTTGCTTTTCTTTTGTTTGTATAGATTCTGTATGCAATGAGATCATGTTGTGAATCTGCTTTAATGATAAGAAGACTCAAAGCAACTCAAGCTCACCCAAACTCATACATCTAATAAATTCTTGAAATTCCAAGGCTGGTCTCTTTCATCTTAAACTCCCCTTTATCTCCACGTGCACAGGCTGACTTGTAAAGGGAAGAAAGCAGAAAATCTAGACAAGGAAAAATACCCTTGGGTAACCAGCCCCAAGGGAAGAGCCCGTGTCAGGGTGAGCACGTGGAGTTGAAGGAGTCCTCACCAAATGGGCACTGCAGCCTCCCTAAGGCAGATTTTCGAGGAGTGTGCACAGCAATGCTAATTCATCACAGTGTCCATGGAAAAGAATGCTGCTGGTTCAGGTGGCTTTGCGAGACGCTACCTCTCATCTTCTCTTAGGCACCACTCTGCTTTTGTATGTGAAAAGCCCAGAGCCAAGAAAATTCTCTTTAAATTGCTTTATCCACTCTTCAACGAGGCGGCCGAGCGGCAGACGCCAACATGCAGATCTTCGTGAAGACCCTGACGGGCAAGACCATCACTCTTGAGGTCGAGCCCAGTGACACCATCGAGAATGTCAAGGCCAAGATCCAAGACAAGGAAGGCATCCCACCTGACCAGCAGAGGCTGATATTCGCGGGCAAACAGCTGGAGGATGGCCGCACCCTGTCCGACTACAACATCCAGAAAGAGTCCACCTTGCACCTGGTGCTGCGTCTGCGCGGTGGCATCATTGAGCCATCCCTTCGTCAGCTTGCCCAGAAGTACAACTGTGACAAGATGATCTGCCGCAAGTGCTACGCACGCCTGCACCCTCGTGCAGTCAACTGCCGCAAGAAGAAGTGCGGCCATACCAACAACCTGCGCCCCAAGAAGAAGGTCAAATAAAGCTGTGGTCATACCTGGCATGTGACCCCGGGACCAAATAAAGTCCCCTTCCATCCAAAAAAAAAAAAAAAAAAAAAAAATTGCTTTATCCAAGGCTACATCTTGGATTTTCTTATGATATATTTAATAGCCTGGTGAATGGCAGTTAGAAACGCTGGCTGGGAAGACTCACTGGAAGACTGTGAGGAGGGAGTTGTGGTTCAACCTGCATCATTCACACTGGATTCTTGTATGTGACATTTGGGGATAAGAGTGAGAGAATTTGGGGGAAAGCCAAAACCTACCACAGGGCTATTTGGGAGGATAGAAACAAAGAAGTGGGAACAATTTAAAAAAAAAGTTAGGAAGTAAACCAACTAAGATGTGGTAAGGGATGAGATCTGGGAAGGAAATAAATGTTGACCCACAAAATTCTAGTTTGAATGGCTTCTGGATAAATATTCTACTACATGCTACATGAAGAAATGTTAGGTTAGCTTTTAAAATCCAGAGCTTTCGAAATTCACTTACACAGCACACACACACACACACACACACACACACACACACACACACACACACTCGCCCCAGAGGAGATATCTTATGGACCTAGAGTTTGGCAGAGCACACAATCAGAGATCCTGCTATGAGGGTATCATGCACCAGAAAGGCAACTGGCCCAGAATCCACATGATATCATCTAACATCTATGGGGAAAATCCTAAGAAAAAAGTCTACAGAGTGCAATGAGTTTTTCTAAACAGATCAACAGTGTCTACATGATTTGGGGGACAGAGATACCTAACTTAAAAGAAAATCTGAAATTTTTCCATTTCACAATTTAGAGCAAAGTACTGGCTAACTATAGATCTCAGGCCAAATCTAGCCCACTTCCCTGCTTCCATAAATACAGTGTGGCTGGCTCACATCCCTGCTTGCTTGCTACTTTCAGGCAGCAGTAGTGGTTCATACTCATTGGGACAGAGACCAGATAGCCTGCCAGACGTACATGCTTACTACCTGACCTTTTATAGAAAAACTTTGTCAAACCCATACTTAACACTTAGAGATGGATGGGAGAAGGGAGGGAGGCAGAGAAAGAGGGGGAGGGAGGGAGGGAGAGAGGGAGGGAGGGAGGGAGGGAGGGAGGGAGGGAGGGAGGGAGGGAGGGAGGGAGGGAGTTTGTAGCCATTCCTCAGGCTATACCCATTGATGACTGTAAAGGAATCATAGCAAATAACCCCCAAGGGTAAATCTGCTTCAACATCTCATGTACAAATATTTGACTTGGAACACAAGACTCCTATCTGGGCACAGAACTCCTTGCTGGAATGATACCCTTCAATCCCCTCTGATCATTATTACATCACCATCTGCACTTCTGCATCCCACTCCCTAAAGTGAGCTGCTGTGGATAGCATCTACGATTACATTTCATGGACCCTTTATCGGTTAAGAATGCATTCAGTAGCAAATAGAAAGAATTATGTTTCAATTGGTCTCTATAATTTTTATGTGGATCAGTGCTGTGGCTGCATTTAAGTGTGTACTCCACATGGGTGCACGGCCTGAGGAGGCCAGAAGGTCGTAAGTTACCACGTAGGTACTGGGAACTGAATTTGGGGCCTGAGCGAGAGAAATACTGTCGCCTGCAGAGCCATCTCTCCAGCTCCTAGAAGAAATTCTTATTTTTGTAGTCTTAGATAAAACAGGTGTTTCTTTATTCACTCCCACAGGAACCGTAGCCATAGGTTCCCAGGAGTTGTCTAAGCAAGAAAGACAGAGACAAACCTTGGAGGGAGTACTTCACCAACAGCGTCCTGTGAATTGTTGCTAGTCACTCAAACTAGTTCTCCTTTTTAGGGAACTGAAAGGTGTGTTAAACTTCTGTTACTGTATTGAATACCTGAGATGAGTCAACTTGCAGTGAGAGGCGCCATGTTGGCTCGCTTTGAGGTATCAGTACGTGGTCAGCTGGCCACAGAGCTTTGGACCTGCGGCAAGACCTTGTATGTCAGTGTAAGCTTGTGGTGCAGGAAACCAGCTCAGCTCTCAGCAGAGAACAGCTCTGGGAGTGGCCAAGCAATTGCTCCTCCCCTGTGCCTTTAGACTTGGTCCCACCCACACGCGGGCTCGTAGATTATAACCAGCCCGTCACAAAGATGTGGAGTCTGTAGGCTGGAGCATCCGTGACAACCTCCTGTCTTTGTGAGCTGGATGTGGAGATTGTCTGCAGGAACAATCCACACATTAGCGCCTTTACTATATTCATTTCCCCTGGTGGCTCACCTCCTAACTCTAACACAATTACCTGAAGGGAGTTTGTGGTGCACCAGGCCTTTTAAAGGAAATTGCTTCTCACAGTGTCAACAGCATCTCGGGGTAGTTAACACTTGGGCTTGGGGGTCTGGGTCCCATGCACCTCCAGACAAAGCTAAACCTATTGACCTATAGATTATAAACAGTTTGGAATTATTCTGGGATCCTCACCAATCAGAAAGGTAATGGGGAAAAAGCAAGGTTCCCACAACACCAGTCCTGGGCTTACAGGTAGGGCTGCACAGGGAAGTACTTAGGAATGCCTATCACTTTCCACAAGTTTAACAACTAGATTTTAGGTACAAATATTTTGTCTATTTATGACACAAACCATATAGGTTAATCATGCTGCAGTAGGTGGTCCTATACATGAGCATCTATAAGCAGCACATATTGGACTCAGTGTTTAAAGTATTTCAAGTGGGAATGGATGAGGTGGGTATAGGAGGAGCTGTGGAAAGATAGGATCAAGATACATTATATGTACTATGAAATTCACTTTTAATTTTAAATAATTTTTATAAAGCAGCCCGTGGAGGAATCCTGGGAAGCACAATGCCCATGACCTCACAGCCAGGGCTTCACAAAAGAAGAGCTTGTATGGCTGGACATGTAGCTTAGTGGCAGAACATGTGCTTGGCATTCCTAATGTACTGGCTTCATCCCACACCATCAAAAGAAATTAAATAAGGGAAGCAAGAATCAGAGGATCTGTACATGGAAGGTAATATGGATGGATGACTGACCGTTATGCACTACTGGGTGTGGTGGCAAATGACTTTAATCCCAGCACTCAGGAGGCAGAGTCAGGCAGTTGTTTGTGAGTTTGAGGACAGCCCGGTCTACATAGCAAGTTCCAGACCAACCAGAGAAACATAGAAAGTCCATGTCTCAAAAAAAAAAAAAAAAGAAAGAAAGAAAGAAAGAAAGGAAGGAAGGAAGGAAGGAAGGAAGGAAGGAAGGAAGGAAGGAAGGAAGGAAGGAAGGAAGGAAGGAAAAGAAAAGAAGGAAGTTAGGAGAGGAGGGAGAGAGAGAGAGAGAACAGGGAGGGTTGTTTTTCTTGCAGAGGACCCTGGTTAAGTTTCTGGAAGTCACACAGCAGCTCACAACCACCCGTAAATCCAGTTCCAGTGGATCTGACACCCTCTTCTGACTTCTGTGGACACCAGGCATTCAGATGGTACACAGACATACTTGCAGGCAAAACACTCATAAACATAAAATAAATAACTCTTTTTAAGATAACTTTCTCCAAAAAGAAAAAAGTGCACACTCAGGAGCAATAAAAATAGTGGTTATTGACTAATCTTTTAAAAACTTAAGTCAAAAAAATTAAGACAAACATCTAAATTCTCCAAATTAAGCAGAAAATATTCAGCTCACCAATCAATAATGGATTGATTATTACCCCATTACTGAATACGTTGAATTGGTCATATGTGAGTCTCAATTCAGAATCTGTCACACATTACAGCATAATAATAATTAGTATTAGGGTAGAATATCCAATTCAAAAGCATTATCTCCTGTGACTGTAAAAGCCTTTAATTCACTCCATTTTGCTCTAGATTCATCAACAACCTTATACGGATAGTTTCCAGCCTAAGGATGTGGCTCCATCTGTAAGGTGTGTGCCATGCAAGCATGAGAACCTAAATTCAGATACAGTAACAAATGTTTCAGTCTCACCACTGGGGAGATGCACAGGACCCCTGGGCTTGTGGTGAGCTAAACTAACCTATGAGAAAGCTCCAGGTTCCAGTGAGAGACACTTGTGTGTGACAGTCAGAGTGTGTGGCACTTGTCTCACACACCACACACACACACACACACACACACAGAGTCAAATAAAAAATTTGAGAAACATGATTCCTTTAGTTGTAGGTAGATTTTTAAATTTTATGTGTATGCATGCTTTTATCTGCATGTGTGTAAGTATCTCTGAATGTATGTATGTATGTATGTATGTATGTATATGTATGTATGTACACCACGTGTGTGCGTGTGGAGGCCAAAAAGGAATATCAGATCCCCTAGAACTAGAGTTACAGACCACTGTAAGCCACCATGTTGGTGCTAGAAACAAACTTAAGTCCTCTGCAAGAGCAACAAATGCTCTTTATCTAACACTGTATCATCTCTCCAGCACAATATAGGCAGATTTTTAAGAGGCACTGGCTAAGGCCTTCCTGTATCCACAAAACATTTTTATAAACTCTTTACTAATATGTGCCATATTTTCATAGTAAAAAGTCTATTCTGCAATTACAAGTAAAGCAAAAAAAAAAAAAAAATCCACACTAATCACACCCAGGTGTGAAGGCAAGTTGGTGATTTAGAGCTCCAGCCAGATGGGCTCAGGATCCAACATAGGCTAAGCCATCACAGGCTTTCCTAGTCAATACAATGGAGCCACCTTTAGCTTTTCACCTGTTGTTTTTCTCATGCTTAATATCCTGGCTGCTTGTAAGGCCTCAAATAGAGTTGTTCTTGGTCAGAATTTTGTTGTTGGACTAGACACAAAGAACCATCCGAAAAGGGCAGAAGCCAATGCTTCACAGAAGACAAAAGAATACCAAAAGAAAGAGGAAAGGTCCTATGGCATGCATTGGCCAAACAGCCTAGATCATTTTCAAGATGCTTTTGTGAGTGTGCATACAGCACAGTGCACACTCCGAGGCTGGAGACTACTTAAGCCTAAGTGATGCTTAATCAACTTTCCTTCGGCCATGTGCCTCCCGGGTTTGGAACTCAGGCTCTTACACGTAAAACAGGCAACTTTACCCACTGAGCCATCTCTCAGGTCCTAACCTTCATATTGTTTTATTTTCCTAATTTCATATATGTATACTATGTTTACATCATCCCTAATTCCTCCATTCAACCCCTCATGTCTTGTTTCTCCCTGCCCACACCTCTAAAATTCATGGCCTCTTCTTAGTTATTATTGTTACATATAGAGAGAGAGGGACATACATAGATGCAGCCTGCTGAGCCCATTTAGCGTTGCTTGTATGTATATATTTTCACGGATGAGCTGCCTATTTATTCATCAAGCTCCATGGTGTTGTTGTCCCTCCTAGGCCCACTGGGGGCTGCTCCGCAGAAATTTGGGACTCACTCGAAGTGGCAGTGTGGCAGTACACCACCAGATGGCAGCATAGAGCTACCACGTTTTCACCCTTGGGCTGTGATGCAGCTTTATCAGGTTGAAATAGCTTCCTAAGGCATCTTGGTTCGCAGCTGAGAAAACAGTAATCACTGGCACCACGCTCTCTCTATTGCACATCCCGGCCCCACAAGTTGCTTATGTTGAAGCTATTTCTTCCCCTCGTTCCTCCTTGCTGTTCTTGAGATGGTAGGATGACAGTAAATCTGACTCTTTTTAAACAAACAAATAACAACAACAACAACAACAACAAAGTATATTGCACATATAGGAAAGAGCTACTCAGCTGCCAGCATTTGGTTATCCTTTGTAAACCACAGAAACTTGGCTACAGCTAAAAATGTTATTGAAACAAGATACCCTCGCAGGCTTCTAGACAAACCACATGTTAACAGAATCGTTTCACAAGCAAAGGTGCCCTGGAAATCCAGTGACCTTTGCAGAAAGGTCACCCACCGTTGGTCAGCTCATCAGTCCATCGAGACTGTTTCAGATGCTTAGTAGCCTATCAGAGAGGTCACCATTGGTCAGCTCATCAGTCCGTCGAGACTGTTTCAGATGCTTAGTAGCCTGTCAAAGTCTTTAGGAAACCTCAACACGGATACGAAGGAAGGATCCACTCCCTTCCCAGCTATAAACAGGCGGGTACAGCAGTGAGCCATCACAGACTAAGACCGCTATAAACAGGAGGGCACAGCAGTGAGCCATCACAGACTAAGACCGTTTCGGATCATTCTGAGTCTTTTCATTTTTAGTTGGCGACAAAGTGAGTTCCTGCAAGGAGGGCAGAAGCATATGATATCTTCAAATGCTATGACTTACATTTGACTAAGATTTTACCTGGTGGGGAAGACACTTGCATTCAGATACCGTCCTAGAAAACATGCCCGTGCTGCAGCTGAAGCAAGATATTCCTGTTTTTGTCAGCATTGACTTGTAGTTTAATTTCCACGGTCTGCGTTTATTGTGATATAACCCAGCCTTCTAAGCCTTTTTGCACACAACCCTCTCCTCTAGAGTTACCCTAGATTTTAATGTGGACTGAACATGATCCTATGGAATTTTTAAAAGGTGATTCAACTTTGAGCAGAAGGAAACCAAAGTCCCCATCATCTAAGATGCATAGTCTTACTTAGGTGAATAGCACTGACAAGTACATTTATCTGCAACATCACACATCTCCAGATACAACATTCAGAGGACATGGCAGCCTTATCAGCGCTCCTCTCAACACAACATAAGCCTTACAGTAATGAGGCAGTAATGGGATGGCCAAATTAGGGAGAACTTCTACAAATAAGTAGTCTATACTCTTAAAATCATCAGGCATGAAAGGCGAAAAACTCGAGACTCACCTAGATGAGACAAAACTGAAGACTCATAGAACCCAGACTCAGGACTGGATTTTTACCATAAAAAAAAAAAATCCTGTATAAGATGTTACTGGGTCAGATGCCAAGCTCCAATGTGATATAGATTGGATAATAACTATTTATCAATGTAGAATTCTTGATTTGGGTCACTGTACATATTTTCCTAAGTGAGTGTTTTTGTTCATAGGAACCATACATAACTTAAAACATTTAGGAGTAAAAAGAATGATGCACTTCCAAGTCAGTCTAAAAAAAATACATAAATATATGTTTAGGAGAAAGAAGAGGACAGGAGGCTGATACAAACTGTTAACAGCTGTCAGGGTGACTAGCATATGAAAACCCTCTGTGCTGTGTGTCCTCTGTACACTTAATATTAGGTCAAAATGAAAAGCAATTCATTAAAAACCAAGAGCACTTCCAGACTAAGATCCAGTAAAGAAATCTCCACTTTATTATTTTCTTAATAAAACGCTATTCTGAGGAGGAAAGGGGGGACAAAGAGTATCTGTTTTATTTTGTTTTCAAAGAAAATAAAAATCACCATAATGCACCTCTTGTGCAGGGCCACATGTCTGCAGGTATCCCCCTGCCTTGGCACTGTGTGGCTTTCATAGTCTCCACATCTTGCTGACCTCTGCTCTAAGCCTCCATCATGTCAGCAATGGGATGAGAACTAGGCTCACGTTCGTCCCAGTTCCCTCTTCATCCAGTCTCCCCAGAACAGCTGATCTTTGTGCCTGGTACTCAACAAACTTGAGCTGGGCGGTGGAGCGATAGGAGAATGCATAACAGTAAGAATGACATTCTGCCATTGCCTTTTTCAGTGAAGCAAACTTTAATAATGCTGTCCACATCTTCTTAAGAAAAAGCATCAAGGTAGTGATATGGGCAAAATATGTGATGTAGAATCTAGGATGTTAGCATTTGAAGACATTCAGACATTGCTTAACTCAGATAAAACTCGGCTACTTTAGCTCAGATGTAGAATCTATCTTCTATCAAACTGTAAAAGAGACTTGGTGCCCCTGCTCTGCCACTGTTTTCCCTTCCTGGTGGTTGTTTTAGTTAGCTGCCCATCTTACAGAAATGCCCAGGTAGGGCGTTTCTGAATCCAGGTGACTGTGCCCAAATCTCTAGTGAGATCTGCCTTCTGATTAACCCTGAGCCTTCTGACCTCAGTGTGGTTGGAGGTCATAGACATATTTAAGTCAAGGATTCCACACTTTCATATAAGAACTTGGCAATGTTACCAAGCTGCTGTAGTAGACTTTGCAAAATGCCTGGGTTCCCTGTTTTCAATTTTAAGTCAAAATGGAGATGTTACTAGGTAATCTCTAAATTTATCCTCAGCTCCAAAATTCTGTGATTCTTAAATTAACGGAAATAATCAGACAACAGGATACCATAAGCAGAAACATTTTTAAGTGAAAGAAAATTCAAGTATAAAGCTTAGGAAAGCACAGGTTTATCTTAGGGTTTACATTCAGAGGCAGAAGAAGACTTCCCTCACACAACTGGTGGTGTGGACTGAGATAATTACAGACTGGAAAGTTAGGAAGATGACAAATGACTTAATAAAACAGCTGATCACAACTTGAACCAGCTATGGCTGAGTGACACATCTCTAGATGCTGTAATTAAATGTCTCTGGAACATTCCTCACAGTGAGTAAGCTGTTCTTCCTTTATACTTTCAGTAGCTTGGGAATTAAAGTACAGTCAGGTTTTTAGGTTACTAGATCAATGATTCTAAAAAGCATAGTCTGTAAGTCTAGACCAGAGATCAAAGCAGCTTATGGTGGGTAGGGGCAAGTTGATGAAACATGTGGAGTCTAAAGACAGTGAGGACCAGGCTAGTTGAATGACTTGTCAAAGGTCACAAAATACAAGGTTGACTCCTTAGCAGGACATGTAGTCCGGTATCTCAGCACCATGGAGCTTACTCATAAGACACTTCTAAACTAGATGTTAGTGGGCTGGTTCCTGGTGCTCTCCAGGAAGAATGGTCATATTTCACTCCTGACATTGAGTCATGTGTTTCATCCCTCTTTAAGAGCTGGAATTGCCGGTCAGCTGAAGACAGAACTGGAGTCCTTTCTTTCCTTCAGGAGAAGCTCAGAATGGACACCTACCTCCCTGACTAAAGTAAAGTACCTCTCTAAAATAGAAACTTTCCAGGAAACTCTTTAGACAAAACCATAAGTCTACTGCAAGTGTTTGTTACCTGGCAGTGTAAGCAGGTCAGAGCTGCATAGTCCTCTGAGGGCTTATACCTCCATCAAAACCAAATTTAGAAGGCTAGAAATATGCCTTTGCATCTTTGAATTCAAACGACATGCCCAAGAAAAGGGGCAGTCCCCACAGGAGCATCCCACAGCATTTCCCTTTCTGAATTTTTCCAAATAAAGAAGACATGGTCCAATGTAACACTTAGCGTTTTATTTACTGACAATAATAAAGTCTTCCTCGGCTCCTTGGAATGATGGTGGTGGTTTCCATTTTAGAATAACAGCGAGCTATCCTCAGAACCTGCAGGTAACTAACTACTAAGCTCCTGCCAAAGCTAGATGAGATCTAAGCTTTTGAAGTCTGCCTGCTCTATGTGGAGACCACTCTCCCCAAAGCCTCTGCACTGAGAGACAGCAACAGACCTTGATGCCATAGATGCCTACTGAGCATTTATCAAAACAACACGAGCTTCCTGAGATCATGTATCAAGCACCTCCGGGACAAGCAGACCCTTGCTGCACCATCACAATCACTCAGGATCAAGGCTCAGGCAAGTCTTTCCAGCTCTTGTTCTTCTGAGGGTTTCTAATGAAAATGTTTCCTTATCAATTCAAAGATTTCATTTCTGAACTAGAGATTTGAATTTAAAAGAGTCTGAGGCCCTTATGAATGAAGACCTATAATTGCATTTCTAAGTTCATTCACTGGAAGGAGAAGTAGAATTGTTCTTCAGGCATCAGGCTGAACCTGAATCCATCATCATTAACTTACTAGTTATGTGGGCTTAGTCAATCCTTCTCTTCCTCTTCCTCCTTCTCCTCCACCTCCTCCTCCTCCTCTTATTCCTCCTTTAAGTGGAAATGTAGGGGCTTTCTGGAAAGTCAGTTGTGTTGGATGGTGTTTTGCTGGGGCAAACACGTAAAGGAAGGTTTCTCTGTAGCAGACTCGGGTGAAAGGATGTTCTGCTAAAGGAAGCATATTAAAGGACGTGTGCTAAAGGATTCTTCACTAACTATATGCCTGTATCAGTCTCTCTTACATTGCATAGTTGAGCTCATTTTGTTGGGACACCATAGAGAAAAACTTACCAAAAAAACTTCTGGTGATGTGCCACAACTTCTTGCCGTTTTCATGGACTCAGCAGATTGGCAGAGAGATGTCAGCTGAGACAGATGCACAGGCTGAGGCAAGACCACGCTGAAGCAAGATCTATGGAGGACACGTGATGTTTGGAGGGGATAAATAGGACTCGATGGACAGTGACAGAGGCTGAGCTTGTCCTGCTTATAGAGCTAGCTGTGCACCATTTGTGGTCTCCCTGATCTTCACTTCGCTGAGAGAGGCACAGCCGAGAACTTTTCCTGTTATTCCTCCTGGTCCCTCCTGATCCCTCCTGCTGATTCGTGCCAATTTGGCTGAAGCCTGGCTGTCTCTGCTAAGTAGTGCCACTGCTACCAATACATGTTTGCTATCCCAACACTACCAAAGTGAACTGCTGGTATATCCATGAAGTGTTTATAAGTGGATTGAGCTGCCACTGCTAACCTGTAAACTGAGCTGCTGATTTCCTGACAACACAGATGGGATCTGTTCCAAAGAGCCATTTCTAAACAGGTCCACTTCCCCCATATCTTTTCTTTTCTACTACCTCTGGTGGGTGTTGGGCTAGAAGGAAGGTTACAGTGTTTAAGAACCACCATTAAAAGTAGGTGTTGAAAAAACTGAAATTATACTTCCTTTTCTCCAATCCTGAGCAGATCCTACACTTGAACTGCAGAATCCTCTCTGCATTTTGTCCTGACATCACTGGGAGATGTGGAACTTACCAGGATTTGCAGGTTGACTTCACCACAGCCGTACTCCCAAAGCCTAAGATCTGCAGCATCCTCTATTGAAGTTTTTGAGGGTTTGGAAGGGGGGGGTGTTTTTGTTTGTTTTGTTTTTGTAAAAACACATCAAACAGAGCTTTCCCGAATCTCAGATAATGGCTGTTCTGACACTGGGACTGCCAGCATTCGTCGCTTCCTGGATTTGCTCACCTATCCATATACTTTCTGGGGAGTGCTCCGCATATTTGGGCCACTGGAAATGATTTCAACCTGTCCCCACCCTTTTCATTACAAACATCAATCACAAATACCAAATACATTGCTGGGAAAACAGTGTGAGCATCTGAACCGAGAAGCAAGGCCGAATGGCTGTGAGCTCTCAGAACAAGCAAAACTATGCCAGTTGACATCTCTATAAGCAATACTCTAATTCCATTTCTATGAAATGTGATAGGACATGGTTCTCTGCAACAGATGTAGTTTAAGAATCCTGCCAAAGCTTCTCAAGCAATTCAACCTTTACTTCTATATTGTGGCCAGGCCTTGATGTACAGGATCCATTTTCTGAGTTCATAAAGCCAAAGGACGCTGTCAGTAGCTCCATCAGTCCTATCTACTACACTTCCGGGAGTCGTGTCCGGGCTTTCCCAGCAACTCCTCTGAGGAGTATAATAATCCAAGATTTGTTTCATCATCTCCATTTTCCCATTCACAGGCAGTTGTTGTGAGTCTCATGGCTTTGTCTCCCCTGTTCTTGGAGAATCTTTGCTGGCTAGAAAGAGAAGCTATAGGGCCACAGAGAGTTCCCTAAGCAAGCCAGTGATTTAACTTGAAAATTGTGGTTGCATTGTTTGCTCATGGTTATGAAGCCTCTGTCGTCCTGGCAAGGGATTGGGGTCATCACTGGGCTTCTCCTTGGAGGCCACTCTAAAGAAAACAAACCTGTCTTCTAAATTCTCTATCCAAATCTCTTAAGAACCTTCTTGCAAGCCACTCCCCTTCTCATTTCCCTTTCCCTCTTGCCCCTGCCCTTTTCTTTCTATGCCTCTGTCCTTAATGACTGTATTAAACCTAGAAGAAATGGTGAAACATTGTTTTCTTAGCTAAATGCAGAAGTGACGGCCTTTTGATCTCAGTGAGTTCAAAGAAGTAAGTCAAACAAAATGGCGGCTCTGGATCACCCTTCTCAGTGTCTGTGTTGCTATAGGTAGTGAGTTTGAGTCATAATCCCTACTGCAACAATATTAAGAAGAGGGAGAATTTACAAATGATGACATCATAATGGCTCTGTTCTTATGAGTGGGTGCTGTGAATAGGCTTACCTTACCAAAAGAGCGGATTAGCTAATAGGATGGGTTTTTCTATTTCCCTTTCTTCCTCATCTCCCCTGGCTCATATGATGACTTCTACCACAAGATGATAAGCAGCAGGTCGAGCTCCTCAGTACTGGAAGTCCCAGCCTTTAGAACCATAAGCTACACCTATATGTCCCAGTTTGTAGCAGCAGCAGCAACAGAATTATGGTGCTCAGCAGTACTACGTGACATTTAGGTTTGTGAGTTGTGGGATCTCGTTTCTGAGTTAAACTCCTGGCTCCATTCCACACACATTCCATGACGACGCCTGTGAGTGTGGCTCAGTGCTTGTTGTGCAAGCCTCAGAGGCTGAGTTCAAATCCCTAACACACATAGAAAAAGCCAGGTGTGGTGTCATGTACTTGTAACCCTAGCACAGGGGTCAAGAAGAGACAAGAGGATCCCCAAATATTGATAGCCAGACAGTATAGTCAAAACAGTGAGCTCTAGGTTTAAGGAGAGACCCTGTCTCAAAATATGGAAGATCATTAAAGAAGACATCTGATTCTGGCCTCCATGTGTACACATCCTCTCTCTCTCTCTCTCTCTCTCTCTCTCTCTCTCTCTCTCTCTCTCTCTCTTTCTCTCCCCTCTCTCTCTCTCTCCTCTCTCTCTCTCTCTCTCTCTCTCACACACACACATATACACCACATGCAAAATAAATGTGTAAAACTTAAATAAGTAGCATGATTATTTAAGCTCCAATTGTCTTCTTTGGTGATTTGAGAGTGAACTTTCAAACAGTGCAACCATCAAGTGTGCGACCCTGCTCATGGTGCACAGGAAACTTTTAAAAACAGTAGTTATTGTTTTTAACAGTCATGTCATATTTGCAGCAGCAGTGGTGGTTATAATATTGCTCTATTTGGGAAAGAACTTGTAATTAGCATTTGTAGACTACTCCCGAAAAATGTTTTTGGCAGAAATAATGTTCCCATTCCTGACTGGAGCACATCACAAATACGCATCTTTTCTGAACAGTACAGGAAACTTTGAAAGAAAGTAGTGGATAAACAAGGATGGTGCAATGTTTTCCCTTAGGAAGCTGTTCCAGTCAATTTTTAAAAGACTTTCTGGTGCTATTTTAATAATTGGGATAATTAAAACAAAAATTCCTATCCATGTTTCAAACATAAAAATTTTCATTAGAAAATATAGGCTTTAAAGTAGTTGTGTAAAGTTAATTTATTCTCAAGAGGCATTGTGATATAACAGATGTGCACAGGACTGAAAATTAAAACAAATTATATGTTACACACTTCTCCATCTACCATCTTGGGTCCTGGTCATCACTAAGTACACTTTACATTCAGTTTCCCTCCTCTATGAAAGTATGGACATTACCCCCATCTCAGTAAGGATATAACTCAAAGTTGTTGAAGTTTAGGTGAGAATATCCTAGGCTGACATTTAATTGAAGTTGTAGGAATTTAATTTATTCTTATTTCACAACATGAGTCACTTACACAAACTGCAGCTCTTGGATCATGTTTGCCCTCAGTGAAACACAACTGATTTGGCTGGGAATCTATTTGCTGCTTAGATTTGGTATTAGCTGCTCCATAGGATAGACAGTACATGGTCGAGACGTCCCTCAGAGTCCTCTGTGCACAGGGGTTCCTGGGATACATAAACTGGGACTTTCCACAGACCACCCAAAGGAATTTTAACAGGCTTTCTTAGAGCTGTACAGCCGCCAAAACACATATGGATGTGATAAACCACAATGGATCTAAGTGTTTAAAGTAAAAAATATACTTTCAAAAATAAGGACTTACACTGGCTAATTGAGCAGTCCTACCTGGATGCTGACTTGGGCTTATTTAGCCTGACCTGCAGGGCAAACCTTTTTATTTTAACATTTAGCACTGATGCATGGAAAGCCAAAGAAGGGAAGACAATTCTGTGAGACATTTCCTTATTTCTGCACCATGGAACAATTGCTATCAGTAACAGAGTCATAGAGCCAAGCCAACAAACTCTGATAGAGTCTGTAAAAACGTTTAGACTCAAATAAAAGGTAAGTGTGGCTTCCTACATCCCCGACATCCCCGGCCTTGTCCCACTCTATCTGTTTACACTTGTTCTTGTGCTGTTTTGTTTTGCAACGGTATCCTGCAATACCATGTCTGGTGCCCAGAAAATTTCCTGCAAAAAAATTCACCAAACTGAAAACAAATGGCAAAAGAAAAAGTCACCTGCAAATTGGATATGGTAGCACTATGTTTAGTCCCATCACTCAGAATAGAAGCAGAATGGATCTTGTAGCAAGATGTCAAGGGTTGGGAATGTGGCCCTGTGACGGAGCACTATCTAGTGTGGTCCAGTCCCCAGCACCAGACTGTCTGTTTGCCATTGACTTCTTCTGTATTTGCCTGTCTGTATTTAAATACAGACTCTCCCTCTTTATTTATACACAATTCCATTTACGCCCTCCAGTTGTCAGCATCGCTTGAATTGGTGTAGCACATTGTGATACAAGCATCTTCTGTGTGAGCTATTTACGTGAACTCTGCTGTCCTGATCCCTGAGGGGATGTGATCAGCCTCCAACATGTCCTGAGAAGTAATATACAATTCCCTAATCACTAGTCTAACAGAGGTTTACAATGCACTGCATGGTATTCACTAAGCCTATAAAGTACAGATATGGGACTTATGCACCTAAGGAGTTGCAAGAGTTTCTGCAATGAATCCCTATTTGTGGATGCTGAGAGACAATACTTTTATGTTTTATGCTTTCAATCCCTATCTTGGAGCATTAAAAAACCTGATTAGCTAGATCTCCTTTTCCACCCCATGACTTCAACCTGAAGAGTTAGTGAAAGTCAGATGATTCTGGGAATAGTTCCGAACTTTGGCACAAGGACTCCTCCCCTTCCCCTAGATTGGTTCTCAAGACAATAGGTCAGACATAGATAACAGTTTTCTTCCATGTGTTAAACCAATAGAAGACCAGAGGTTGGCAAATTCTACCTGTGGTTTAGATGGGTCCTCCATATCTTGAGACAAGGGCTTGTTTAGTGTGGCTGCCTCTGGCATCGATAAAAGTCCCTGATCAATTTGGTTACAACAGCATGGCCTCCATCAGGTAGGACAATGGATGGTATGTTTCCTAGAATGGGAGAAATGTTCTTCTTTTCTACATGAAATTTTATTACTCCAAACTCAAATAGCACCTAGATAGTGTATACACAATTCCAGTTCCAAGCTGGACCATGAGCACTCAACCTAAAGGTAGAGAGTCAACCTGAGGCAATCATGGAAGAAACTACATCATATCAGCAGATCAGTTGGGATATTATACTCCTCAGTAGGAACTTTTCTTCAAAGATGATTAGCATTCTACAGATTCAAATATTAAAAATGTTTTCCAACTCCATGTGTGGTTTATCTGTACATGGAAATATCTCCATTCATGGTTTATCTATACATGTCAATGTACCTTTTCTGTATGAATTCAAACTTGATTGCTCACTTGCTGCCCTGCATCCTGATGACCCTTGCTGCCTGGACCAGGGAAAGATTTGCTTTTCATTACTTCAGTAAATATGATCTCTAGGTTCAATGAGGGCCTACTTTCTGCTCTCACAGGGACACACGTATCACCTCTTTTACTTCTACATTCTGAAACCCAGCACACACTCATTAGAAAAGCAAAGTCACCCAAGGAGCTGAAGGGGTCTGCAACCCTATAGGTGGAACATCAATATGAACTAACCAGTACCCCCAGAGCTCATGTCTCTAGCTGCATATGTAACAGAAGATGGCCTAGTCGTCCATCACTGGGAAGAGAGGCCCCTTGGTATTGCAAACTTTATATGCCCCAGTACAGGGGAACACCAGGGCCAAGAAGTGGGAGTGGGTGGGTAGGGGAGTGGGGGGGGGGAGGGCATCAGGGACTTTTGGGATAGCATTTGAAATGTAAATAAAGAAAATATCTAATAAAATAAAATAATAAATAAATAAAAGAAATAAATAAAAGCGAAGTCAGACAGTAACTAGAAGCAAATGTTCCCTCGTTGGGCTGTAGCCCCAAGTAATACTTTCAAAGAAGAAAGAAGTCTCCTTCCCCAACCCTTACTGTGTTCAATACCTTCTTTAACCCCCACCCCCAATCCCTCTTTACCACTTGCTTCTAACCCTCCAGGCACCACAGCCATCCCTATTACCACACCTTGTGGATGCTTTTATCCATAAAGCTTATGAAGCTCTGCTATGCTGCCTAGCTTATTTCTTGGGTTTGTTGTGAATTGTGTCTCTCTCCGCCATCATATAAGTTTATGTGTGCAGAGATTTTGTTTGTTTTGTTTAGAAATGAATCTATATTTCAACAGACCATATAGCAGATAGCAGATAAGGAATCAAAATTGATTAATTACATCAATGGATGTTTTAGTATTCACATAAGGCACATCTTGAATGTTTTTTCTTGGTGTTTTCTCTATCTGTAAGGTCAAATCGTTGCTGGGTTTTAAGTTAAACATTGTCGTCTCTTCTCTCTTTGTTTGCCTCCTGATTTCCATGTCACCTTCCCCATTATTTGGGCCTTTTCATTTAAACAAGCTTATTTCCTGGCCCATTGTAATGATGCTCTTCCCAGTGCTCCATATCTCCCAGTTTTACTATTCACTTCTCTTTTTTGGGGGCTGGGGGGTTCTAAGCAAACCCATTTCATTCATAATTTTAGTTGGTACAGATGTGCTAAGAATCTTAATGTTGTAAATGTTTCTAGAGCAAAGTTACTATCCAAACATACTGCCATACTGTTCTGATTATCTTTATAAATATGCTTCTATGCCCTCTTGAAGACTGCTGAGTTGCAAAGCCATACACACTCAGCCAGCCCTGTCCTTAGACAGAACCAGACCCTACAGTAAGAATAATAGTCATTTAATCACATAGTACCAAAGAATTCTTACTTCAGACAAGGATGCTTGAAGGTCAACAACATGGATGAGTTATAATTGACCTGTTATTCCAGTAAGTATCCAAATATAAGCCTCCTCTTTTCCAGACTTAAACCACATTACTTAAAGGGGATTCCAAGAGCCTTTCTTCACTCTACCTCTACTCAAAAGAGAGGACTAGAGAACAATAGTAAACTGTTATTGGTGCCTTGTACATCCCAGTCATCATGCTGATCTTTCATACACCTTATCTTACTCCTATAAAAATGCACTCTCTAGTGCTGGCATTTTATAGATGCAGAACACACAAGACTTCTAAGCTTCAGAAAATTATCCAAGGCTGAGGAGATATAATGTAGTCAAACTAGATCTTGCCTCAAAAGTGTAAGGACTTAAGTTTGATCCCAAGAACTCAAATAAGATGCCAAATGCAGTAACACACTAGAAAGGCAGCAACAAGAGAATTTCTGAAGGTCACTAGACAGCCAATTTAGCTAACAGATAAGCTTCAGGACTATGAGAGACTCTGTCTCACAGAAGGTAGTGTTCCTGAGGCTGACCTAGCCTACACACACACACGCACACACACACACACACACACACACACACACACACACACACACACAGAGCTAGAAGTAAAACAGGATTATAAACTTAGCCACACCTCCAACCACTGAAGGTGTAATTCCCTCACGAACATTCCTTCCCCTCTCAGCTTTCCACACCTTCTCATGCATCCCCCCAGTGCAAAGTTTTAAATGAGCAGGAAATAAAATTGGAGACAGAAGAGGTAACTGAATGAGGCAGTCACCCACACACTCATCTTAGGGAATGCCAGGAGGCTACACAAGATTGGAGGCGAACAGACCCATGACTGCGCTGTGGCAGAAGAAAGCTGGTGTGAGTTTTTGGTGGTGATGATAATAATATAGTTTGTTTTTCCCAGGAGGTGGAGAACTGTGGTCTATTTGGGTTGTGAAAGACACTCTTCACAGTGAGAATCCTCTGCTGAAGTCATCATGGGATTGGAATGCTGTTCCACAAGGACATGTATATTGAAGTGAATGAAACAGACAGGGATGACACTGGTTGCCAAGTGTAGCCTATAAACTGAAAACACCCTCCAGGATCTGCAGCGTCCCAAGGAACTTCCTCTTCAGAAGTCGTTACTACAAGAAAAGGGCAAACCAACACGTTTATCCAGGAGGAAAAATACATCTTCTACTTGGCTGTGATCCAGGCTTCTTGCCTTATTCTTTCTTGCTATTTTGTGGCATAGAGTACTTTGTCATCTCTCACTAAAGTCACCTCTCATAGCTTTTGCAGTAGTAGAGGGTAAGGCAAGAATGATGGGTGCAAAGTACTATACATTTTTTGAAAGATTTTCTAGAGTGGATGAAAAGGGTGAACCCACTACAATATTTAGAATATTCTTAATGTGTAACTTTCTCCCAGAGTATGCAGCTCTCATTCACTTTAACAATCTCTGATTTACAAACTTGGTAAGTACGAATTGGTGAAATAAATGAGAATTTGGATAATAGCTGCAATTATGAGGTTTGGAAAACAGAATAGACACTAAGAAATAGGGTCAGCCTGGAGCACAGAGGAAGAAAACTGGCAACTTTGTCTACTGAGCAGGTCACTTGAATGCACTAAGGCTCAGTCTTACATCTGCAAACCAGGAAGGCTGACTTCTCAGAGCACATGCAACTTTCAGTGTAATTAATTATGTTTCTGAGAGTGTTTTACGAAGTGAAAATGAAAGTATGAAGTATCACAGTCGTCTCTGCCTTTGCACTTTCCAGAAGTACAGAGCACTGCAAGGATACAATGAGCTATACCATCACATAATCCCAGAGTCAAGGAGACCTGTACTCCATGCTGCATTATGGAAATGTGAACCTTGTGTAGAAAGTTCAAGTTTCAGGAAGAGTAGATGAGGCTAGACTAGGCAGAGTCAGAGGAAGTGAGAGGAGGTTCTCTGAAGGGAATGAAGGACTGATTGAAAAGTGGAGTGGAGGGAAGGGAGGAGAGAGTAGGGAGAATTCTAGTTGGTAGCAGAACAGTCTAAGCAACAGTCAGCTTCTTTATGTAAATTGTGCCCTAAGCATTGGTGGGGAGGGGGGAGTACTGTTTATTCTCACTTCCATCTAGCTCCTTTTGAAATCTTCAGTTGCTGCCCAGTGGACTCTTGTATGCTTCTCTTGCTTACTGATGATTTCAGATGGGGATGAAGAAACTAGGACAGTGGTAGTCCAGGAGTAAAAACTCTCAGGAGACAGCAATATGGACCAAATGGTAGAACAATAAGAGGGAAGGTGTGGAAAGGGGCACTTTGTTTGGTTTCAGACAGCCTTTTCCTGCAGATGCAAGAGAGTGTTATCTTTTATAGTTGGGGTTTTTGAAAGGACTAGGTGGCTGGCCTAAAGTTCACTGTGGCTTTTAGTGATGAATAATCCAGTCTCAATACACGCCTCTCAAATATCAGTATCTACCCACCCAACTCATGGGTTTCTTTATGGTCACTATAACCAATTTTTTAAATTATAATTTCAAAACACAGAAGATGCTTAAGGGTGAAACAATTCATTCAGATGATCCAGATAATAGGGCGCAGAGCCAAAACTCACATAAACACAATGCTCTTTTCACACTTTGCCATGTAATACTTATGTTATTAATCAGGACATTTGGCTTTTTACTTTCATTGTGGCTGTTTCAGAAGCCAGCATAGCCATCTTTGCCCAGTTACCCTGCACCTGGTTGAATTACCCTCTCATTCTGTCATTTTCTGTTCTTCCCTTTGTTTGAATTTGCTTGTAGCTTGCCCTCTTTCCTACCAGTACCCAGGTATGTGCTTTGAAATGACCCTTACTTTCTTTATTTCTTTAAGAAAACTCTCAGGACTTGAATGAGAAATCCAAGTGGTCTCAAACAGGAGATGCTGAGTGGGTAGACTTAGGTGATCTTTGTAGACTGATCATTTTACAGTCCAGTGTGTGCTAAACAAGCACTCCACCACTGAAGCCCCAAGTAGTTCAGTCCCCAAAATAGTCTTTTTTAAAATGTGATTTCACAGTTTTTTCTAAAGGAAGGTGCATATCCAGTGCATACCTACCATCTCACTGTGTGATAGCACCATCCAGCTCTTACAAGGAAAACTAGCCATTTGTTGAGAACTCCTACAAATTTCTCAATCTGAGCACAGCCTATGACTCACAAACAGAACTCTATGCAGTTGCAGGATGTTCATCTGAAACACTGACAACAGCAGAAATGGCTCCTGAAACTGAAAACTATCACTGGCAACTGTTGTCTTTATGAACAAAAATCAAATCACCACACCCCTCTCCTGTTTGAAGTGAGGCATACCATTCCTCGTCCTTCCTTTAAAAAACAGAAGGCAGAATGTGAAAGATCACATTTAGAGTCCTCCACTGCCTGATTTTAGTGAATAGTTGTGTCCCCCAGCTATGCAGAGTAGTGGAAATGCCACAGTGCCTGTATACAAATGATGAGAAAGCACAGTGAATCTGACCAGGGTTGTCATAAAGGCTCAGCACATATCTGAGAGCTGAGCCTGAGAAGATAGCAGAGCTGAGAGCAGCGGAGTAGACATTCAAGATCAGAAAACAGGGTATGCTTGGTGCTGGTGAATGAAAATAGCAAGATGTCACTGTATGGAAGGGATGTCAATAATCTCATGCCTCATGCCTAAAATCTAAGGTCAGTGGGCATGAGTTCTGGGTAACTTCCTCCAATTCACTCCCTTGATGTTCCAGATCACAAGAGTATTGCAAACCATGGGAAGTGCATCAGCCTGAGAGGGTAGGTAGGTCTTTGGGATTTTAAGTGAAACAATTTCTGCATTTTGGAAAGATTCACCTGCTGCATTTGAGAGAGGGGGGAGAGAGAGAGAGAGAGAGAGAGAGAGAGAGAGAGAGAGAGAGAGAGAGAGAGAGAGAGCAGGAACAGTGTTATAGAACAGGTAAATCCATTGTGGGAATCTGGGGCCACTATAATAATATGTCTGCCTCCAGAATTATGTTTTATATGCAAATTGTATTTGAATTTTTGTCTCAAAACGCTATCTAGCTTTCTCTTACATATAAAGCAAGCTATAGAGCACCAAGCACAATGCTCAAGGCTCTTGTTAGTCTGAACACATTCTAGCATTCTTCCTCTTGTGCTAATTCCCTTCATATGCTGTGTCTTCCATTAGTAAGGAATTCCCCCGAAATGACATAGATGTGTGCCCCTCTGTGCTTATGTAGACTGCTTCCCTCTTGGTTTTTTGTTATTCCTACCACAGTGCTATTTTTACCCTCCAGCCACGCAGTGAACTACCTCAAGAAGTTGTTCATCCATATGCATGCTGCACACCATAAGCACTTGGCAGATGTTGTAGAGGAAACTGGACTGATAGCAGTATTTGTATTTGTCATTTAGTATTTTTCCCCCTGAGACAGGGTTTCTCTGTGAAGTTTTGACTGTCCCGGAACTTGCTCTGTAGACCAGAATGGCATGGAACTCACAGACATCTCCCTACCTTTGCCTTCTGAATGTGAGGATTAAAGGCATGCACAACCACTACCCGGCAGTATTTTCAAACTTCAAACACCATAAGTAAAATAATCTATTTAATTACATAGCAACATAAAACACTGTACAGAAAATTATTTAACATTCAAAAAGCAAAAGGGTATACAAAAGAATTATGACGAGATAATTTCCTAAAGACAGCCAGCGACTTCTAATGAATTTTCAGCTAGGATCTTAAAAGAAAGGGACAAAAGAAATGTATTTATTTGTTCTGGTTTCACTCACATGATTGGTAAAGATGAAAGAGTTTTAAAGTTGGGACTGAAGATGCCAGGAAAAGACACAGTCTTTATTGTTAAAATTAAATTGTTGTGCTTCTTTTCAGAAGGTAATTGAGTTATCAGTATCTACAAAATTTGGAATACAGAAATCTTTAATGTAAAAATTCAAATCTTAGAAATTATCTTACAAGTAAAATATAACAAGCCCCAAAATGATTGCTACCACCTGTTTCAAATTATTCCAAACTATGCCTGTTAAAAGCAAAAAGCAAACTACAATGGAGCATATATACTATGATGTTCCTTTAGTGCAAAGAAAATATACTGATAATGCTGATTGCGAATAAGAAATCTTGAAAAATCTTGACATTAGCTATTTCTAGAAAGATCTATTGCATTGAGTTGTCAGTCCTTTGACATTGTTTGAATATGTACATTTCTCAATTCTAAAAACTATAGCCAACCCCAAACACAAACATTTGGTCATTTGTCATATACTAGAAAAATATTAAACATTTATGGCTTCCAGGATTTTGCAAACATGGTAGTTTCTCAAAAGAATTCTTATATAAGACAGACATAGAACATCATCCTTCCTGCTCCACTGAGAACCTGTAATATGCTGCTGCTATAGCAAATGAATAGGGATGTGATAAAATCACACACGCACACACACGCTTACACATACATATGCATACATATTGCTTTTGAATAGTTGATAACATATAAAAATTTCCTGAAGTCTAACATTATGACATTTAAATTATCAACTGAACCAGCCCCATTCCTCACAAAGCAGGATCTTGGAGAAATGTAACAGTGGCAAGTTCAGCAGTGGTGACAACTCCTTCCCCATGTTTGTGAAACAGCATGAGGGGTGATGGCATCAGCTTCTTCCTGAGAAGTTTGGTACAACTTGATACATTTGTCAGTCCTGGGACTTTTTGTGATGCTTTTTAAAACACTGCTTTACCCTAAGTGCTTGCTATGGGTCTATTTAAACTGTTTATATCTTTCTAAGTTTGATAGTTCATATGTGTTTATGAATATATTCATTTCTTCTAGACTTTTCAGCTAATTAAAAAAAGTTGTCAAAGGATTCCTAGTAGTTCTCCAGAATCTATTGGACTCTGATATATATCATCTCTTGTTTTACTAACTGAGGTCTTCTCTCAAATTTAGTAGAGGCTTGTCAATCTTGGTTGTCTTTCCAAAAAACCAACTGTTTGAGTTTATATATTGTTCTTTCAGTCTGTCATTAATCTCTGCCCTGACCTTTGTTGTTTCTTTTTGCCAAATGCTTTTGGTTTGGATCATTCGTGTTTTTCTAAGACTTTCATGAGATGACTTTATTATTTTTTTTTAATGTAAGACTCAGAGTTGTGAACTTTCCTCTCCTAACTAGTTTAGGTGTGGCACAAAGTTTCTGGTACGTTTTGTTTTGATCATCATTTGTCTAGAAATTTTACATTTTCCTTCCTGATTTGTTCGACGATTCACTGGTCTGTTGGCTTTGATATGGATCTTCTAATTGAGCAGGTCAATCTCCTGAGAGGTTAGTTCTTAGTCCCACTTACAAAGAAGAAAAAAAGCTGTAATAGCTGCAAGATGAAATTTTGCAAGATATAGAAACACTTAATCAATTAAAACCCTCCAATATATAAACAATGATCATGAAACTAGAAATGGTAAAACTAATGCAAAATAATTTTAAAGTTATATAGAATTAATGTAGAACTAATAAATTAATAAAATGAAGTAAAAAGAAGGGAATAAATCAGAGGAAGTAAGGCTGAGTAAGAGAAAGGAAAAATAAAAGGATAGGAGAACAGAAAAGACTAAGAAATTAGAAAAGAAAAAAGAAAAGCAATGGTGAAAATCCCTAGTAACAAGAAAGCTTAAAATGCAGAGTTAAATAAAGGGGGAATGAAAATGGACATACTAAAACAACTCCTAATGTCTCCCTATTGCTATCCCCCACAGTCAGATCATCTCTTAACCATTATCGAGCACAGCTTCCTTTGCAATAGATGTCAATTAACACAGAATCCCTAACCTGGTCAATAATAGTTGAGTGGTCAGCCCCCAAGTAGACATGAATACCTCATCCCTAGGTTCAGGGATCTTTCTAGAAGAGAAGACAAAAAGACTAAGAATTAGAGATAATAGATAGTGACAAGGAAACATGTCTTCCAGACACAAATGGCAGACACAGGTATGAACTCACAGCAATTGGGACCACATGCACAAGGCCTGCAAAAGCTCAGCCAGATAAAGACCCAGTATTAAAGGGAAAGGTGGGTATATAATCCCATCACTAACTGAGAAGCAGATTGGCAATGATGGCTCACTTCTTTAAATGTTACCTAGAGGACTGATCACCTTCCAGAACAGGCCAAGACTGCAACAAAAACTAGACTACTGGGAAAGAGTTCAATAGATCTCAGAGTTGCGTAAGAAGAGATGGGAGGGCTGAAAGGGTGGTAAGAGAAGCAGTTAAGGGCAGAGAGAATGTGTTCAAAATACAGGGTATGGAATCCTCAAAGGATTAAGACAAAGTATTTTAAGAATGGAAACATGAGATTTAAAAGAAAATAATACAAAGTTAGCATACTACCAAAAATAGAGAAAAGAAGGGCAAATAGGAAAGAGGTGGGGGGAGCAATAATATAATAAATACATAAAATATTTCCCAGTTAAAAAAGCAAAGGCTAAAGAACTCACCACTAAACTGGGTTGAATGTACACTAAGTGTTTTATACATATATACAATTACAAAATTAACTTCCAAAAAATATTTCCCAGTTAAAATAAAATAAAACTATTACAAACAGTGGTGACAAAATATCTTAGAAAGTCTACGATACTCAGTTGGTTCTGGGAAGCTTGATATGGTGGAACATGTCTGTAATCCCAGCACTGAAGATGCTGAGGTAGGAGAATAGTTCAAAGCCAGCTGGAACTATCACAACCTGTCTCAGAGGAAGATTAATAAATAAGCAGTGCAATATGAACTTGAACAACTCTACTGAAATTGTCAGTTTATTTATAAAACAGCAAAGAAGTAGGGAATTACTGAAAACAAATGTTGAATTGAACTGTTTTGTCTGGGTGTAACCACTAGGTTCAAATACACACACACACACACACACACACACACACACACACACACACACACACACAAACACACAATTTCAGGGTTTGGTGCTCCAAACATACAAGTAAGGGGTCTAAGGAGATGTTTGAATTGGTAAAATACTTCTTATGCAAGCTCAGGCATCCAGTACCCCTGTTTAAGAAAATCAGGTGTATCTCTTGCTTTGCTGTTGCTGTCATGAAATACCATGACCTTAAGTGATGTATGGAAAAGTTGATTTGAGCTTATGGTTCCAGGAGAGTGCACAATGATGAGGGAAGACATGGCTGCAGGCAGTTGGAACAAGAAACTGAGAGATCACTTATTCAAAATGAAACAAACAAACAAACAAGCAAACAAACTGGAAGTGGGGTGAAGTTATATATCCTCAAAGCCCTTCCCCAATGATGTACTTCCTCATCAAGCCTCCGCCACTTAAAGGTTCCATAACCTCCCAGACAGTCCCCTCACTCAGGGACCAAGGGTGCATATACATGAGCCTTTCGTGGTACATTTCTCCCTCTAACCACCACAGCAGGCTGCGGCGGCACATACTTATAACACCAGCACTACAGACAGAGACTGCGATTCCTAGAGCCCACTGTGCAGCCAGCTTAGCCTAAATGAGATACCATCATAGACCTCTGGCCTCCACATACAGACACAAGTGTACACACATATTCACAACTCCCATGTAAGTTTGTCATCAGAGTGCTTCATAGAAAATACACTTAACAGACATAGGTCATCACAGAATAGTGACACTGATACAAAACTAAAATAATCAAGATAAATGTGTTAGCCCAAGGATAGATGTATACGGTTTCCCCAGAATAGATTGCAGACTATAACTACTTACCATGTATAATCAATGATTTGCAACTAAGATGCTAATTCAATGAGACAAAGAATAGTCTTTTTTAATACCTGTTGAGAAAACCAGATAGCCACGGGTAAAAGATGAAAGTAGACATTCACCTGAGACTTTACATCAAAAGTAACTCAAAGCAGAAAGATGCTTTAATGCTATGACCATAGACCTCTCAGAAGAAAATAGGTGTATATTACATGTAAGCCTTCATGACCTTACATTTGGCAATGCTCTCTTAGATTAGGTACCAAAAGAGGGGGAAAGGCACTGCATAGATTAATATTCTAACATAATGTTGCTTAACTTACAGTCACAAAAAATAAAACTGAAAAAAATATGATTCATAAAGATACCTTAAGTGGAAATCAATCCACAGATGAGGAAACTATTCAAACCCTTTTATCTAGTATCTTACATCTAACGTATGTAAAGCACTCAGACAAGAGTGTCCTGGGGTCTCATGGAACTGTATCTTGCCTTGATAACATTTCTCTGAGACAAACTTTTTTTTTTTTGGTTTTTCGAGACAGGGTTTCTCTGTGTAGCCCTGGCTGTCCTGGAACTCACTTTGTAGACCAGGCTGGCCTTGAACTCAGAAATCCGCCTGCCTCTGCCTCCTGGAGTGCTGGAATCAAAGGCGTGCGCCACTACACCCAGCTTCTCTGAGACAAACTTTGACTCCTTATTCTGACTTCTAATCTCCCTTCCAGCAATAATGTCTGGGACCTTTTCTTAGTAGCTTTGATTTCCAGGTTTGTTGTTGCTGGGTTGGGTTGCGTTTTGGTTTTTTGCCATTTTGTTTGGCAGTTAGGTCCATATGACTAATCAGCCATAATTTGTCAAAATTATATCACCAACGTAGAGCTCTCTGGTCAATTTGTACCTAAAAGCCTCCTACCACTTTTCCCTGGACAATGTGGATCAATAAAGTGTGGACAACATCTATGAGTTGATTGAGTGGTGATGCCAGAGGGGCATGCTCAGGAAGCTGCAATCGCAGCTGTCATGGTCATGGCTCAGGGCTGTAATACCATTGGGAAGTAGAGGCAAGAGAATGAGAAGCTCAAGATCATCAGTTCAAGGCCAACCTAGCTTCATGAGATGAGAGAGAGAGAGAGAGAGAGAGAGAGAGAGAAAGAGAGAGAGAGCGAGTGACTCCCTCTCCCAAGTCAAAATAAGATAAAACCGTGGAGGCCATAAGAACCATCGAGGATCTGGAAAACTGAACAGCTGGACCAGATCCTTTCTGATCTTGTGTTGGTTCTGCTTGCAGCCTTCCATCTCTGTGCAGGCCTAAAGAACTCCTTTCCAGATGAGGTGAAGCTCATCAAGATGTGTCTGTCATCACTTGACCTCACAGGCTGGTGAACTCCTGGACTACATGGGGCACGTATCTCTTCCAGCCAGAGCTCATCATCCTCAAGCACAACTAAAGGCCCCAGAGCCTTGCAGTTTGTCTGCATCAGGACCCTCCACCGAGACTCGCATCAGGCCCCAGACAGTCTCGTGGTCGTACCGGAGCTCCTCCAAAGTCAGTTTCTGTATGAGAAGGCATGTAAGAAATGTTTACCACCAGAGAAATGCAAACCACTCACAGCCATTAGGATGGCTACCATCAAGGTCAAAGGTGCTAAAGATGTGGAAACTGGCATTCTGACTGGTGCTCAGACTGAAAAGCCCATCAGCGACTTAAAAGTTAACAGCTACAGTATAACTCAGCTTGGTACCAAGGAGAAATACTCAGATGAGAGCACTGGTGGTTAAGAGGTAATAAAAGTACTTATAAGGCAGAAATTATAAACATAAATAAATGAAAAACTTTAAAGGGTTATATCAACAAATAGCTACAAAATGATTACACTAGTATTAAATTAAAAAAAAGAAAGAAAGAAAAAGGAAAGACAAGAGGGCTTGTAGGTACAGCGCAGGAAAAAGTTCATTGTAGGTAAAAGGGAGAGCATAACCAAATAGCCATAGCAAAGGCATCTGGGAGAGTACAGAGTGAGCATGACTAGACTGAGCCAGGCCGTGTGAGAAGAGTGGGGGTGGGGGAGGAGCCAGACCAAGGGGGTAGGGCAACCAAAATGGTTGCATTATGTAGGTTAGGGTGCTGGGGTAAAGAAAGCCCAGATCAAGGCTGGAGAAATTTGAGGTAGTGGGCAGGGTAAGGACTGAGGGATGCTGGGAGAAACTGGCAGCCAGGTCTGCTTTGATATGTTAAGTAGGCACCCGTGTTTTGAGACCTAATAAACATGTAAAGTCTGGTTTCCCATATCCCCCATCTCCAACGGAAGGAACCCAATGAAGAAGTCAATTTAGACTCTCTCCACACGTGGGGCTGTGGGTCTCTGCACCTGCTCCCATCTGCTTTCATCCCAGGAAGCCTCTCTGATGGCAACTGGACAAGGCACCAATTCTAGGTCTCTGAGCTATCCAGTCTCTGGTTCTTGGTCATCCAGGCATTGTAGGGTATGGGCTTCCTTTCCGGGCGTGGGCCTCAATTAAACAAAACTTGGCCACTCCCACAAGTTCTGAACAAAAAAAAATATTCTCAATCCATTTTTTACTCAGGACCATATCCAACAATCAAGGTCAAGCCACATGATATCCCATTGTTCAGGAGGCTGAGTTGTGAGGACCACTAAGTTCCAGGCCATGAAAAATAAAATAATATAAAGATTCATCTGGTTTTAAAACCTCTGAGGCTAGGTTTCAGACTAGACAGTTGATTGTTAACACCCATTAAAAAGATGTCCTGATTCAAGCCCAAATGATGCAAAGGGACACAATAATTTGCTGACTTCCTAGAATAGAATGTTATTAAGTACACAAGAATCTATGAAAAAGCAGTGGGAATAAGGAGAGTTCCTGTGTTATCATTAGGGAAAGGTAAACTCTAATCTCACCCACACTGATTCATCCAATAAACTCCATGCCTCCTGTGCTCTCGTTCTGAAACTAGAAATCCTACTTCTAGGAATCGTTTCTTTCTTTTTCATTATTTATTTCTGCCTATTACTGTGGTCCATGAACTGCTGCTATGGCCTTAGGTGATCCAAAAATTCATGGAGTTTTAGCCAGAATCCTGGAATCAAGCCTGTCCCTAAAGAAGTAAGGCTCTTGTGTACTCTATTCACTCGGTAGTCTTCCTGTGCCCATTTACCTCCTAGTCAATGGACTAACCTTAAAGATGGTGGATGTAGCAGGGCAAGGACTTCCAGAATGATCCCCAGGCCTATGGCCCACCATGAATCTACCTACCTGCCAATCACCTCTCCACCTCATTACTCAGTTTAAACACAGCACTATTTCCTCCATCACTGTGTTGCTTGCAATCATTTCCTTTCCTGAGGACGACCACTTTTCTAACAGCCACAGGAGCCTGTTCTCATGCTAAATCTCTTTCCAGGCCTAAAAGAGCCCAAATTCTACAACAGACCTTCCTAATAGTCCTGTCCTTCTATGAGTGACAGTGTGGCAATAACATTTTTGTCACAGCACTGAAAGCAAACACCAAAGCCTTAAGGCTAGCTGAATTGTCTCACCACGTACAACTCAAAGTTGCCTGGGATGGAACCAATAAAGACTTAAGATTTCAGCAATCATTGATTAAAAAAAAAAACAAAAACAAAAAAAAACCCCAAAACATGTTTCAAGTTATAGAAACAATTTTAATGCAAATACTCAGTAGGGCATCTTTTGCATTGCTCCCAAAATTTCGTCTCTTTCTGCTGCTGTAGGCATAGATGGCTGAACTCCATTTTGTCTTCTTTGGATCATGACAGAATTCTATACATAGGCATGAAAGAAAACACCAAAATCAGTTACATATTAAATGGTAATAATCTGACAGTAATTTTCAGTTGTTTCTTCAAAAAGAAAATACTAAAATCTAAGTTTTAAAACTCCAAAACCTACTTCTAAAACTCCAGATGTTTCAATCTATTAACATTTACACTGAAGAGATTATGCACCCAGAAAGCATTGTTAGCAGGAGTTGGGTTAGGGATATGACATTTAGTATATATACAGGAGTATATACAGTCCACTTACAAAAGCTGTGCATAATTATGAAGTGAAACTGAGTCTATCAGAAAAGGAAGGACCTGGATCCAGTGCTCAGGGCTATTTTATGACTAAAGATACTCACCTAGGAAGACTTATTGATATTAAAGGTTGAGTCTTAAACCTTGGAAAAGAATGAAACAAGCGCTCAAGGATGCCACAGAACTAAAATCCCACTCAGAAGATAAGGTCAAAGAGTAAGTGTACCTACAGCCATCACTGGGAAACTGTGGATTACTGGTTATTCTCAGCTACGGCCACAAGCCTAAGAAGCTTGAGAAGTTGGGCTTACCCAGAATCGCCGGCAGTTTTTGTACTTCAAGAAGTAACTGGAACACCTTTCCCTGTCATAGTTATTTTCATCCATGCATCTGGTAGAAGCATCAGATTCCTTAAATATGTAAGAGATCATCATTTAAAATGTAGAATGTGATCTATTAAAGACCCAAACACAAAGACTTCTGAAGCTGTTTTCCCCTGAAAAGATATCAAATGGCTTATTTTTGTGCATGGTGGTGGGAAGACTTATAAAAATAATAGCCAACTACTCCAGAAATCACTCAACTTAAAAAAGACATCTTTTTTGCCCAGTCTGGGCCAGTTTTCTAAGCATCTGATCACATGAGTTTGAGTCAAAGCCCTGATCATGGTCATTTGTTCCAGGAGCTGAAGTAAGGTATCAGGAGCTCTGAGCATGGCTACACTGCAAGCAGCAGAAACCAGCCTCCCACAGCTCAGTGCAGCTCTCCTGGCTTTCCCTAGATCTCAGTTTGACTAGATGTTTTGATCTTAACGCTTGGTTTGAGGTTCCAAGTAAATTACACAAGTAAATGATCTACATCAAGGCAACCTAAATTAACAGCACCCATCTTGGTGCACTTTTGGCTATCATTCATTCACTCCGTTATGCAAGCATACTATTACACAGGCAGCTTTAATAGTTATCATTAATGTGACTTCAAAAAGAAAGCAGCACAAGGCCATGAGTTTAAAATGAAGTAGGTACTACTGGTAATTAAACTTAAGCTGCCTGAACTAGAAGCAGATTGTACAACAAGCTTCAAAGTGAAAGGTAGGACTATGAGAAGTTATCTAAAATAAAGTTTCAAATACGCAGGGAATCTGCTTCACAGGCCTAAAAAAACTATCTTGCCTAAACAATACTTAATGCTGGAAACAGATGATATAAACCAATGGATGTATACTGTGTAATGTGTATTTTTGAAAACCCCATAAAGGATGGTGGATTAATATTCCTCATAGCAACAATATAGTATTTACATTGTATTTCTCAGGAATGGCAAAGCCACAACAAAGTGTTGCAAGCTATATCCAATTAATGTCAACAAAAACTTATTTTTGCAACACAATGCTGTCTATAAGATACCTTTGTGAAAACCATTGAGCTTAACATAAGCTAATCCTACTGTGAACCCATGACTCAAGCCAGGCTGTCTCAAAGGCAGATTAAATAATTGCTGTGATGAAAACCATTGGTTGTAAATTTGCTGTACTGTCCCATGTGTAGACTAAGGACTTTCCTTAGTGCTACATATACAAGTTTTACAGTGACAACCAAACCCTGTTTATTCCACAGTTAAGCAGAATTGAAGAACAGAGTCTTTGTTAGGCACATTTTGGTCATTTTTAAGTGTTATAGTGAAATAAAATACACTGGCCAGGAATATCTTTTTCACAGAAAAATATTTTATTCAATAACTGCTTAGGACAGATACCCACAAAATTAATATTGGTTTTTCCAAGTTAACCCTCATGACAATGAAAAGCAAAGCACCCTACCGACAAGCAAGGGTTTATGTCAGGATCTCTCAGCCGCCGAGTGACCATGGGCATCTTGTCTTCTTACTGAAGGCAGGCGACAGAAAAACAGGTCAGAAGGAAATGACCAGAAAATGTCATCAGCCCCACAAGTACTTTTAATTTAATTTACCCACAAAATTTAATTTTCAAAGTAGAAGGTACTCTATAGGAAACAATGAAACACACACAAACAAAAGTCAAGTTACTGCTTACTTAACATTCTAAAAAGCCATAGTTAAAAAAACAATGAATGAATTTTTCAATTCCCTTTCTACCTTCTATGTAGATTAATACTTTCCATGGGTTGAAGGAGGTCAGAGAATGCTACTGTGGCTCAGTAATTTTCCAATTTGAGTCTTAAAAATACAGCTTTGCAAAGGTTTTATCCATTAAAGACATCACATTACCCTAAGAGCCAATTAGCTATTGGAAGTCAAGTCATACACTTTATGAAGTCAGCCAATCAGTCATGGTCAAGTACAACTGCTCTTCAAATCCCAGTTCAAATGAAACTGTACAATTCTCTTGCAGGGGAAGAGGTTAAAAAAAAAAAAAAAAAAAAAAAAAACACAAGTCACAATTATTTGAGAAAGGGCTTCATTTATCTCAATATATCGATAAGGTATTGATGAGCCACCCACCATCTTTGAAAAAACGTCCTCTACTTAGCTTAAGGGGCTGATCTGGCTTACACACCCAAATGCTACTCTAGTTTAATCACTTTTCTACCGAAAAATCAAAGCAGATGCCAGAGAAATAAGGCAGTATGAAGTACACAACTCTACTGAATTAAAAAACAGAACAAAACAAACATGCATGGGCCTTTTCAGAGAAGTCCAACGTTTTGTATGAAATGTCACCAAAAACAATGTTAAACAAAATAATGTATATTCCAGAAAAGTAATTCAAGCCCATAAACTCTTAAGAAGTGAACATATTCTGAATCAATGGCCATCCAGTCCAACTTCTTCCATTCTGGTAAAGATCGGGATGTCTAAGCTAAAGGAGCCCAACTTTTCCCGGAGATAGAATCTGATTACTCTGAGTCCTTTAACTTTCAGTAATCACCAAATAATCATTTATGCCATGAACTTCATTGAAAATACCCAGCCAGTAGAAGCGTCTTGACAGGAAGGGCACTCAGTACAAAGTCCAACTATCTCTAGAAGCCTTTCCTCTTCGGAAGATAGTTTACAAGACTGCCTCTTCCTGAGAGAATACCAGAACTAAGAAAATCTACAGTCTTCTCTTCATGTCTCCCACAGAGCTCCGCTTGATCGTTCATGCATATAATAATCTCGACAATCTGATACGAACACAATTCACACTGCGTCCTGATCATGAGATTCTGTTGTTTCATTATCATCAGCCAGAAATTCTTTTAAAAAGTATCCACACAAAACAGGCATCAAATTTGCTGCTTCAGGCTATTCCCGTTTTACTGCTTTTTATTCTGGATACTAAATGCACTATAAACATGGTTTTCCTAATGTCACCTCCTTCGTATGAATTCCTGTGTTAACAGAAAAGGAAGAGGAAATGTCAATTTACATGGAGGAGTGTGGCTGAAGGACAAGATGGAGTGCCCTGCTAAAGAGGCCTTATCTGTTTACTTTTTGAAGGTGCAGGAGTGAACAACTGTTACAACACTGTACTACTTCCAAGATGACATTCAGAAAGAAAACCAGCCTGAGGGAAGACTGCAAACCTACAGCACATCTGAGAAATAGTGCTAAAATCTACTCTAAAGGGCAAACTGCTTACCAAAAAAGTTCCTGATTTCCCACTCTTCGCAGCTTTGATCCGCAGTGGGGGAAGGGCACGTTACTGAACAAGTCCAGGCCCCCCAGGCTTCTCAGAGTCTGGTCTGTGAGTGTTAAATCCGGAAACAGAAATACAGCACACCATAAACCTGGGTACAGAGTACCAGGGACAAAATGTCAAAGTACACATCACAGGGATCTGAGAGGTCGGAGACGAATCTCCAAGAATGTAACTCCCGGACCGCACCGCCTTCCGAGGTGCCGCGCCGCAGAATCGGACGGTGGAGGGCGGGCACAGGTAAACACCACAAAAGGGGCTGGGAAGGAAGGGGGCGGCGTAGAGCGGGGACCTGGGGAGGGCAAGGAGGGGAGTGACACAATCCGGGGTGCCCAGACCTGCATGGGGTCACCTTCCGCTGCCCCGGCCGGACGAATCGCGTGGCGTGAGTAGCGGCAGGAGCATGCCGCGCCGCGGAGGGTTTGGCGCCACGAACTAGGGTCTGCCCTCGGCGCAGTGCTGTCCCGGGCCTGCTGTCCAGGGAGGGAGGGGCCGGAGACCACTCACCACAGGCCACCACTCAGCCAGCACCCGGGCCGGCTGCAGTTCCAAACACGTCAGTGGCTCACGCAGCAGGACCTTAAGTAGCGCGCACCCCAACGTGCTGCCCCCGCGCCCCCCGTTCCAGCTTGTCCAATCCACGCACGCCGCTGCCAGATTGACAGGCGCGCGGAACTCTGTGAGGTTGGGGCGGGCTCAGTTCGCTCCGCCCCCGGGCAGCGGGAGGAGGGCTCAAGCAGGAGGAGCGGGTGGGACGGCGTGAGACCCCGCCTTCTCCCCGCCCCACCGCGCCCCCCGCCCTTCAGCATCGCTCTTACCACTTCGGCCTGATGGGCAGCCACGTCAACCAATGAGCTCATCTGGACCCGGCGGCGGCCGCTCGGACTGGCCAGGCCCTGGGCGGAGCGTGAGGAGGGCGGGCACCTCGGCGGGCGGGGGCCAGGGCGGGCCGGCGGGCGGGCGCGGGGCGGGGGCGGGGGCGGCGGCCGAGCGGGCGGGGGGGGGGGTGGGGGGGGGTAGGAGGCGGCGGTGGGCGCGACGTCGGCGGCTGCGGCGGCGGCGGCGGCGGCGGCGGCAGCTGCAAGTTGAGCTGCAGGGGCAGCGCATACACTACAATGGCTGCTGGAAAGAGGCGTAAGGAAACAATTTCCAGGCCCGCCGCGTCCAGCCCGAAATATGAGAAAAAAATTATTAGAAATTCCGCGGGCGGTGTAAAGGCGGCGGACGGGCCGGAGGGAGGATGTTAAAGCTCCGCGGTGAGTTCTCCGGGGGTCCGGGGCGGCGGGGAGGCGTTTAGCGGGAGGAATATCAGGGTTATTTAAATTATGGGACTAGCCGAGGGGGCAGAGGAGCCGCGGCGGCGGCAGGAGGAGGAAAAGTTTGTGCTACTCCCAGCCCCTGCTCAGGACCCCAGAGAGAAAAATAATAATAAAAAATCAAATAAAATCGTGCGGCGGGGCTGCAAGGACTCCCGAGGTCGCTGCTGACAGGGCAGGGGGCGACGCGACTGGGGACCCGAAGGTGAGGTCGGTGGGAAAAAAAAAACCCTTTTATTCAGGGTCTGGAAAGTTTGAAAAGTTTTCCTCCTCCTCCTCCTCCTCCTCTCTGGTGCTGTGAATATTGTGACAGCGGCAGCGGCAGCAGAGAGAGCGGAAGACATTAGAGACCCGAAAAATAAGGGAAAAATTAATATAAATTCGGTTTTGAGAGGAAACTCTCCGCGTTTTCCACCAAAACATCCCGGGGGAAGGTCGCTTCCCAGAGGGCCTGGCGGAGACCCGCGGTCGGCAATATTTGGGGGGTACTGGGAGTGACTTGGGGTAACTTTGCCCCCTTTTCCGAAGAGGTTTTTCTTTTCTGGAGAAATGCATTTGTTTTTGCCCTCCTGCCCAGGTGGGAGAGCCGAGTCGGGGTGCGGGGTCCGCGGGGCGCCGGACCCAGCCGGGTGGCGACGGGGGCGTAGGGGGAGGGGGTGCTAAATGAAAGCAGGAGATCGGGACGGAGCAGGGACAGCTTGTTGTCAGTATCATAAACAACCAAAATGGAGGGAGAACTCAGGCATATAACCAAATAAAAATTGTTAAAAAATCGCAAAAAATCCCTAAAAATCCGGGATGCGCCCCCCTTTCTCGCCAAAGGTAAAAGTGTGAACCGCCTTTCCCCTGAAGTCCATTTGGACTTTGCAGGGACCAAGGAGTTAATATTTATTTATTTTTTAAAACTTTCGAAGGGCAAAAGCCTTTTATAACTCCACCGACAATGAGAAAACGTGAAAATCCAATGCAAGAGAAGCAGGGGGAGGGAGGGGGAGGTGGTAGTGCAGAAACTACTAAACTTATTGGTAATGTGGACTGATCTGAGATAAGATAAACACTATATTTGCTATTTTATAACTCCCTTTTAATGATCTGTGAGGAGGTTGCTTTTTGGGGTAGGAAAAAAAGTGATGCCATTTTCTTAATAGAGTTAATATGTGTGATTGGAAGAATAAACCTTTCCGGCTTTAGATTGCATTTTCGTCGCATTTATGCCTCGGGTTTTGTTAGTGGCTCCCTCCTTTCTTTAAGCTGGGCTCTCCAGAGGAGGGGTGGAAAGGTGCTGTTGCCCAGAGAGACTGGAGGGCAAGACTGGCGAACCTTCTGGGGAGGGGTGGGGAGTTGTTTGGTTTCTCCCTTCCTGGCTCGTTTGCTTCACCTGTTCGCCCTCACTAAGGAATGTTGGACTGAAGTTTTCTGGTTTTATGTATATAAAAGGATGGTGCCTCTTGCATCACATTGATGTTAGTGGGAAAGTGCTGCTGATGTTGGTTCCACGTGGGATCTGGGACAGAGCAGGGCATTTTAAAGGGACAGCTTCTCTTTTCTTAGGGTTTTCATCACCTATGCAGACTTACAGAGGACCAAAGTCAGAGGTGCTGGAAGTGTGTGGTGATGGAAGAGCCTTCTCTTTCCATTACTCAAGTGCACCCCCCGTTTAGGAGTGATGGAGGGAGAGGAGGGATAAACAAGCCCAGCAGAAGATGGATGTGTGTGTGGCTTAGTTTTCATCCACGCTGTTCTTTTATGTAACAAGCCCTCCCAGAAACTTTTCATGTTACATTGCTTTGCTCTGGAAGCTGATTTTGGAAAGAATTGTGGAAAAATGGAAAAAGTTGAAGGTGTGTGGTGTAATGGTATAGCATTATTGAACACTTATGAATTCTGTGCAGTGAGATCAAAGAGCCATGTATGCCCATAATGGGGGTTTACAGCCATTTTGTAAAATACCTAATGCTCAGTTTGGCTTCAGGTACACTGAGGACTTCTGGTTGAAACTTACAGGCAAAGTGGTGGAGACTCCTTAACATTGTAAACAGTAGACATTTCTGGGGAGGCGGGAGTGGCTCTCATGAAGACCATGGAAAAGTTTATATATATATTTCAAAATTATATATAGTCCATCCTATGCATATGTTATAACTTTGCACTTTGAAAATGAAAATGCTTGGATATCCTGAAACCTATGGATTTGTATCTTTTCCGCTGAAATGATTTGTGTTTACCAGGAAATGTTTGCTAATCGTTAGCTCCTATCTGCTCTTGTGTCTGCTCTTGTGTCTTAGATGTCCGCAGTATTTTCAAAAGGTAAAATGTGTACATTGTTAACTGTACAGTATTTAAGATTACAACTAATCTGGGATGGAAACTACTTATATTCAGTTTCCACAGCCATATAGAGTTTGGGAAATAAATCTCTATTTTGCTTTGTTTTTACAATTTATAGAAATGGACCAAAGTAAGAACTGAGTTTTTAGACTTCTTAGGTAGTGTTCTCTTTTGCCATACTGCATAAAAATTATTTTGTGACAATCCATTGTGTGTTAGTTCCTGTTTCTAACTGACTTTTCTCAGCACTTTCTGTCCATACCTACATGAAAACAGTATCAGTGACCTGTGAGCACATCATCTTGTGGTTTCCCACTTTGGGAACAACTACAGCTTTCTAAGAAGTCACTAAGGAAAGCACAGGGGCACAAATCCCTGTGAAATCCTGATGCTTGGAAAGAGATTAAAGTCTCAATGAAGAAGATGACCCCTCCCCACCATAATCTTGTGTCCAAAGATTTCAGAATTCCATCACTACTTACAAAAAAAAAAAAAAAAAACCCTCTGAAGTTTATTTTGCATGTTCATTATGTTGCTGGCTCAAGATAGTTACTCTGACTATAAGTAGTCAGGATTATACTTTGTGCTTAAAATGCATGAGACTTTCGGATACTGAGCGGTTGCCACTTTGACAAACCAAATACAATTACCAATAAATTCAGTGTCAGTAAAAGTCAAGGCAAGTTTTGCTTTTGGTTCTGTTAGCTCATTGAGCTACTGAAGGTGTTTGGGCACTTAAAAATAGGATCTCATTCTTTGTTGTCAACCTCAACACAAGTTCACCTATTAAAATAGAGGTTATTCTTTCTCATATAGAGTAATATACACTTTGTTGGGGTTTAGTAAAACCAGCTCTTTTTGAAGTTAAAAAAAATACACTCATAATGTCCAGATGAAAACCTGTAACTCTTAGAGTCTTGCTTAGATAGGGAGTAGCACAAGAGCTGAGTTGAGTTGATTGTACTAAGGCTTTTTGATGCTTAGAAACCCTGCCTGTTGAACTTCCTTTGCTGGAAGTCCTATTAAATTATACCAATACAGAGAGATAGTCTAAGGACAGCAGCCCATGCTCCATACGACCTCACTTACAGTTAGAGAAACCCCACAGAGGAGAATTCTTCTCTGAGACTTAGATGCCCAGTGGCACTACTGAAAATTCTGAAATGATTATTTCCTGCAGTGGTGGATGATATAGTGAGTGTGGGATAATACTGATAAAACCCCTTATCTGTGTATTTATTTATGATAATCAAAATAGTTCAATAAGCAGACATTTTCTAGTTAAAGTAGTTGAATTTTCCTTTATCACTATAATTTGAAATTTTAAGAATTTTTTTTGCTTTAGTATCAATTCAAAAATGAGAATTTTTCCTTCATTATTATAATAATCCTGGTTGCTATTATGTACATTTTCATATGATATTCTAGAAATTTACCTAAGGGTTAAACTATTGTTTTTTAAATTAAATGTCATGTTCCTATCACAACTGGGATTTTAAAAGACGTACAACTGAAACCTATGCCATGCCTGCCTTTGAAGGTTACTTCAGTAATCATTTTACTCAAGCTGTATAATCAAACTAGCCATCCTTCTAGGAATGCTTTAATATTATTTCTTTGTAATTTTGTTCTTTGACAATTTAACGTGTAAAAAATTAACCTGTTAACTCATGAGATGAGAGTTTCAGAAGAAGAGTGTCTTGTCAAGTAAAAGCTAAGCAAGTAGATCTGTTCAGGGTGGAAGGGAAACTGTCCCTTAAGCCATCGTTTAAAGGGTTTTAAGAACCTGGTAAATATTTTTTTCTGAAACACAGACTATGTTGAAAGCATGTCAGTCATTGCTTGAAAACAAAGATGGATTTTTATTTCTTTAGTTTTAACAGGAATTAATGTAGGCAGCATATTTAACCAATTAGTAAGTGTTTAGGTACCCTTAGAACAGTATTTACAAATAAGTTCAGTTCGAGGGCAGGCTACATCGGATTGATGAACTGTAAGGTTCACTGTGGTTTCAGAGCTCATGAAGAAGAACTCTTTTCCATTCTAACACAAGGACACAGTAGAAGTGATGTGTGGTTGCTTTTTGTAATCATCTCACTGCTAACCTTCTTAGAAACTCTCAAATCTGAAATCCACCGGTTACTGCTTTCCTTCATATCAAGGCAACTTTTTTATCTCATGTGTAAATTTAATTTCAGGTTTAATTTGAGAAAGTAAATGAATATTTCTAGGTTATAAATTTTTATGAAAAATTGGTGTGAAATTATTAAAATTTGACATTATAAGAAATATATCTGTATAAAAGCTTAATAGAAATTATTACAGAGGCATAGCTTGATTTTTACTTTTAAATTCATTGGCCTATCTCCCTAAGGTTTGCATTCTACCTAGTGTGCCCTCCTGTCTCTGTCTACTCCTTACAGGGGAGAGTTGACCAGGATATCATGATGTTCACATATCAAAGACATTGGAATGTTTTTGTATTCTGATTTTGTATTTATATTGGTGTTTGCCATTCTTAAGGATTTTGCTTTTCTAAAATGCATATCAAGTACAAAAAATGTTACAAAACAAATAATATCTCATTTTTAAAAAGTGAAGTAGTATGATATTACACTAAAATTGTTAGTATTTAAAAGTCCCTGAACGTCTTGTAAATAGAGTTACTACAGGATCTTGGTATTAAAACTAACCACAGTTTGTGCTGGGAGCTTGGAGTGACTCCTTATGAAGGGTGCATGTGAGTGAACTTCTGCACTTATATCCTAGGTTCATAGGGAAAGCAGGCAGCTAAAAATAACGTGGAACCTTTTCCTAATTTAAAATTATAGAAAACCTAGAAATGTGAAGATACCAGAGAACAAAAATATGGTTTTGATGCCTTTTAAATATTAATACTTTTGAACAATGAGAATATTGTACAACATCAGTGTAAACTAAAATATTCAAAAATAATAATGAGAAACTGAAAAACTAAGAATTTCAGAATAAAATTGGAATTATGGTAAATTTAAAATTCAGCTTATGTGAATAAAGAATAACCAACTACAAAGCAAACCCATAAGTTTACAAAAGAAAGAAAGAAAGAAACGGAAAGAAAAGAATCAGAGTGGTACTTTGGGGAATTTTATCAGAGAATATTTTTAGTGCAAATTGCAGGATTTGTAATCACCTTTGAAACAAGAGTTCCCAAGCCTTTGCTCCTTCTTCTGTAGATGTGGATTAAACTAAATCCTAATTATGATTTCTAGTGATGATTTCTTTGAAATTCATTTTTAACAAAAGGAAAAAGAGAAAGTCATTTTCTGCTGTTTTTAAAAGAGATTTTAAAGAGGTATCAAATGTGTAGCAATGTGAAATGGTCTGAGAGCCTTAGAAATCATCGAATAATACTTCCCTTGTTAATTATCAGAAAGCTTAAAACTTGTTTAGGTTAATAAAATAAATTTTAAAGCTTCAGTCTAAGAATAATTTTGCTCTGTGGATTTTTTAAGGGCAATTTGAATAATTTCTTACAGTCTTAATAGCCCTTTAAAAACTTTGACAAGACAAAGATAAGAGTATTTCACCAATAAGATTGTTAATTTCTAGAGTGTTTTAAGGTGTAAGCTGCTGATTAAAGGTATGTCTCTTTCTCATTCATTAGTTAGTTGGTTTTCTAAAGGAGAATTGAAACCTTTTGTGATATCTGAAGTAGAATTTACCTCGAGCTCTGGAAACTGCTCAGAGAATGCATGGGGCTCTTTGCAGTGGTGGGAGAGAGAGCATTGCAGAGTCTTGAAATCTATCTTTGAGCAGGAGACTCTCATTTTACGCTTTTTAGTTGTTAGTACTTAAATTATTGTCTCATATTAGTGTTGGTGTATTGCATGTAAGCTGTTTACAGTCTCCTATGTTATAGTTTCTGAAGATGAAAATACTAATTCTCAGAGTAAATACCACAATTAAAAAGCTGACATATGACTTTTAAAAAATATCTAATGTCTGATCAGTGGGCATTAGAATCTTTAATATACATTTTTGGGAAACTAAAATCAGTTTTTAAATGAGGACTATAAATCTTTTGTGTAAAAGGCAGAATCAGAAAGTGTTCCAGTCAGCTCTGTTTCTCTGAAGACACGGCAGTCGATTGTTCTTGAGAAAGAGAATTTTAAGAAACCAAAGCTGGAAGCTTAAGGTTGTTTAACTTTGCAGGTTCAAAACATCACCAATTGATTTTACTCTGCTACGTTTTCTCAGTAAATCAATTTTATTTTCTTGTATTGTTTTAATGCTATAATTTCAGAGCCCAAGTTAATTCTCATCATGCCCAAAGAAGTTATAATAAAAATGTTCTAGTGTCTTGTCTTCAGGCAGTGAGGTAGAACAGTATTTGTAGAAGAGTGCATTCCCTTTCTTAGGTTGTCTTTCGCATTCTCTAGGTATAATTTCTGAGAGTGTACCACTCTGAAGAAGAGAAATTAGCTCTATTACGTTGACATGAAATTTGTCATAATTTTTTAAGTTCATTGAAAAAATGTTACTTTGCATATTTGAGTAAAACATATCATATTCTTTAAATCAGCACTTGTGTGTCCAGTGTGCCCAATTGCATGCTCAGCCTCAAATACAAATTTGCTCTCCTAGCGCCTTTAAATTTGCTTAGGTAAATGTTAGAAAATGTTCTTCCCGTGTTTCGGTAATTTGTTATTGTCTGGGATAATTTAATTGAGTAAATTTCTATCTTGGTTTTCTTTCTCTTCAAATATTAGTCTTTTACTTGAAAATTGTTGGTAAATGCATGTGATTTCAGCATTAAGATAGAATCGGACATACAATAAAATAGGTTATCCCAAGAGTGGTGAAAACAACGCTGCTGGTTCTTGCTTGGACGTCCTGGTGAGTACAGTGTGTGCTCTGTCTCCTGTGCATCCTCAGAGCTGATGCTGTGCAGAGCTGACTTCATTTTGCTCTATGGAGAGTGCATGGTCAGCCTTCCCAGGGATTTCTTTCTCAGTTCTAAAAAAAAAAAAAAAATAGTATTAAGGCATTCCTTGAAAATACTTTGTCATGCATCACAGCACTGTGTGTGAAGATGTGTTACCGTAGTTGTTTACCCAAATTGGGATTAAAACAAACCATCAAATAATAAACTTAACTGGGCAAAAATGAGATTTAAATATTTATCTGAATAAATTGATTTACTGGTGAAATGACAGAATTTTAATCAAAAGAATTGGTTTTTCTTTCAGAATCTGTTTTTCAGCCCCAGAAGTTTGTAAGTAAAATAATGTTAAAAATAATAGTAATGATATAAAATCAAAAAGTGTGGAGCTCTGCAAAAGGTCTTAAGCATTTGTCTTTGATGGTTAGTAAACATATTTTAAATGATCAAAATGACATCAAAGAACTTAATATCTTCAATCATTTTGGTTATTTTTGTAAGAAAAGTAGTAACAGCCTAGTACCGAACTGCACATCTGTTGTGTTTGGGAGCTTTAATTATTACGTGTTTACTAGGACAGTGCTACTTCAGTGTTTTTTAAAAGTACTGTTATCAGTGTTTTCTTCAGAAGCCCTCTTTGTGGATATTAAAACTTAATTCCGTTTTCCTGAAGCTTTTCGTACTACTTTTATTTTTTAAGCATGCCCTGTTCTCACAGCATGCTGTTCTTGAAAGAAAGTGCTGTCCTGAAGCACTTTAAACCATAGCTCAGATTAGCTCAACATAGGCACTGCAGGTATAGCCATTCTGTTCGACATTGGCCCTGCGTCATACTTGAATGAAATTATACTCAATTCACCCATTATTGGTCACTGCATGAATAGGAGAAGAAAACAGCTGAGAAGAGGAGAAAGGATCCCGTTCCGAGGCTGACTCATGATAGCCTTTCTGCAGACTATGATTTCTTTGCCAGAATTAAAAGGAGCTTGTTAATTAGAACCAAAATGCCCGTGTGTCTACGAACTCTTTTCCTAATCAGGATTCAGACACACTGGTGTGCTTCCTTCCATTGGCATCCAAGTGTGCTTGCTGCTTGGCTCTGCTCTCTTCTCAGTGCTGCCACCCTGTGGATGGCAGTGCCGCTGCGGCAGGCACACATTTGCTGTGTTATCAAGTGGTACCGTTCTGGAGCACTGGTGGAAAGAAGCTGAGCTGAGCGCAGAGCCTGTTGTGTTGCTTTGCCGCTGTGTGTGCTGCTGTACTCCAGTTAGGTTTGTAAAAGTTATGCAGCGCAGAAGGACGGTACTCAGCTGCCAAAAACATGAAAATTTGGAAAAACTTTAAAGGTAAATGCTGTTGTTTGTCTAATCTGCCGTTTCACTAAAATAAAGCAGAGTTAGACTAGTGCTTCAAATGTGGCTTACAAGTAGCCAAGTAAGAACACAGAGGTTCAGAGTGTGTAAAGATGAGAAACGTCATGAGATTTTTAATGTTAGCCAAGTTATAATTGCAAGTTCTTCCTTAGTAAAAGCAAAACCAAAAAACTAACACTCTCTCTCTCTCTCTCTCTCTCTCTCACACACACACACACACACACACACACACACATGGGTGGGGGAGTCAGGGACTGTTTCTGCTTAAAAGGAAAGGAAACCTAACTTGATTGGTTACATTCTTCTCTGAATCACTGACCAACACGACTTGCATTGTATCAGCATCATATTTAAGGAGTGATGCTGCGCCTCGGCCATAAAGCGCTTGGGCTGGATCACAGGATTAGTCCCTTGCTTTTCCCTGCCTTATCTCATTTCATTTTCAAAGCAGTCTGTGAGTAAGGCAGGGTGTGCACAACAAGCACTAAGTAAGCCTCATTATAGACAGACTATAAAAGCTAATTATAAATTAATTTCTTAGTGTAAACCTAAGTTGTGTCAGTACAAAGATTAGCATATTTATAGTTACAAATTTGTTCCAAAAATTTAAATTTTTTCTTAAAGTTTGCAGAGTAGCTCAAGTTAGAAAGTGTTGTAAGAATTCTTATTAAGAAATAAGGCATTGATGGAAAATGTATCTGCTCTGTAAGTTAAAGGCGATTTTAAAATATTCTAAATCTAAGCTTTGCTTTACAGTATGAATCTCAGACACAGTTTCTTTTAGACGGATTTATGGCCAAGCCACCAGACTTCTGACTGGTTACTGTTTCTTTCAAAAGTTTTGAATGGTTTGCTCTAGGAAACAATGTAATTGTATATGGTAGCTGTAGAAAGTATTGCTTAGGTTGGTTAGTTTTAGATACTGAGCTTCTAAGACCAAAATGTGTGGATGGGTGTAAAAGGGATCACTGTAGTATATGTGCTGTCCCCTATTAAAAGACCAAGTTCAAGTGCTCCAGTTTGTACTGTTCCTCATATTTGAGGGTTGGGAATTTCTTTCATCTCTGTAAATACCATTTTATATTTTTTAAAAATTATTGCCGTGAAAATGTGATTAAATTTTGAATCAGTACTAAAGAGTTACCACTTTAAAAGAAACTTTAAGAAAGACTATTTGCTTCATCTTGTTCCTCTTCATAGTAAGCTCAGATAAGACTGGATCCGCTGACCTTATTTTAACAAAGCAGTATAAACAGTTGTACAGATTTATCTAAAATCACAAGCTTTTATAGTGTTTTAAATACGAGTATAACTTTCTTGTCTTCACTCAGCTACAGAGCATCGTGCCACTCTATAATTTATTCTTGTGCTAAGTGGGAGACAAAATAGGAAGGGTACCTTAGGCCACTCTGTTGGGGTACCTATATTTACTGCACACTATTTTTTTTTTCTGCTTGCTTTTAAAATTGCTGTTTAGATGGTGGGTAGACATACCAAAAGAACACAAAGGCAGTGCATGTTTAAATGCCCAGTGAATAATATAGATATCAAACACTATAGTATTCTTGGAAGGGAGAAGGGAAACTTGAGATGGACCTTGGGAAAGGCACAAGTTAAAAATAGACAAGGAGAGAGAGAGAGAGAGAGAGAGAGAGAGAGAGAGAGAGAGAGAGAATGAGAACACAACATCTAGGTCAAAGAAATGGTTTCTACAGGAGGCAGAAATGTGCTGCTTGTCTGGTACGCTGAGGTAGTAGTACTGAAGAGGGTGTTTCTGAGGAGATGGGTGTGCTGAGGTCTGACCAGAGCAAGACCTCATAACCAGCCACAGAATTTGCTCCATGTGTGGTAGAAAGTTTTTAGCTATGCAAGCAGAGGATTTTGGGTTAGGAAACTTAAGGTGCCTCTTAATCCAGAATAACTTAAGCAGGAAGAAATGAGATATACTCCTACTTTGACGTAGGAGCCTCCTCTGCTCTGGTATTCCCCATTAGGTCCATGCTCACCAGAACGATCTGAACATTTATTTATTTATTTATTTATTTATTTATTTATTTATTTTCAATAATGCCTGGCTCTCAACACACCTACAGCTTGCAGCTTAGACGTCAGTAATGACCCCAGGACTCGTGCTTCTAATCATAAAACTACTCATGATCACTCACTTGGAACTGGAGTTGCACTTCTGTTGTAGGGGCGTAATCACAGTGGGCAGGTGGAGGAAGACCAAGAGAGCCAGGCTCACAGAGGAGCAGCCTGGGAACAAAGGTACACCGCTCCATGGAACTCTGTCCCTTGGCTAAGTATCAGGATGCCAGTGAGCAGACACTTAGCAAGGGAGGCTAGCCGATGAGACAAGGACTGTGCTCTAACAGGTCTTCCGCAGCACCTTGTGGTGATTATCCTGATTGGGAGAGAAGCTGGGCCTCTGGTAATGCAGTGGTACTCAGTACTATGCTCAGTCCTCTCCCTGCAGGCTCCACCCTTCATTTCTACTGAGCCTCTGGTAATGCAGTGGTACTCAGTACTATGCTCAGTCCTCGCCCTGCAGTCTCCACCCTTAATTTCTACTGAGCCTCTGGTAATGCAGTGGTACTCAGTACTATGCTCAGTCCTCGCCCTGCAGTCTCCACCCTTAATTTCTACTGAGCCCTTCACCAGGTGTCCTGCCTCCACTCCAAAGCAGACTGCCTTCTGCATAGTCTCTACTTGGCATTTCCTTGCTTCTGGATTTCTGTAGTGTTGCCTAACACTTCTTCAGAGCCCCAGGGAGAATATATCTAGCTGTCTAGCTACCTAGCTGAGGTGGCTATACCATATGCTATGCATGGCATGTCGGGGGCTGTGGCAAACAACCTGTTATGCCAGCCCAATTTAGGCTGCCCTCCCTGGGCTGGAATTTCCCACTCTTCCTCTCTCCCTACATCCTGTCCCCAGTATCTTTTTTCCTCAACAAAGCCAATCTCATGAGAAAAGTTTGTGTTTTGTGTATGGTCCCTTTTCTTTATCTCTCCATTCTTGCCATCCAGCCTACCATGAAAGAAAACAGTAAACGCCCCCCAGGAGTCAAATCCAGGGACATCTTTATTATCCCTAGGGGTCTGTTCTGTAGTGCCATCACTCTCCACATTCGAGCCTCTTTCTTTCCTATCCTCTTCTGCCACCTCCTTTGTACTTTCCTTTGGTGCACATTCTTCCACCTGTCCTAGCTCACTAGCATGTTGGCATTTCCTGGAACTTGCCAAGCTCCTTGACCAGCTGATTCTCTGTGCATGCTCTCCCTGAGCACCAGCTCCCTCCCATGGTACCCTTTATATGATGCTTCACACTAACGAAGCCGCTACCTCTCCTTCCTTTGTGGGCCTCCATACTTCTTTCTATATAAGCCAGCTCCCTACATCCCTCAGTTTTCCTCCTGTGTCTTATGCATACCAGACTGTGTAGTACCTGCTTTGAGTTAGGTTCTAAGCTATATCCTATCAGATTATAAACAAGGCTTCCTCAGGCTGGCAGGTGGTAGGAAAGCAGTAAGAAGGAATCCAAGGATGAATAGTTCTGAGGGGCTCAATGAACAAGGACCATTGGAGACAACAGCAAAGACAAACGAGCATTTGTATAGGAGCTGTAACAATGAGGAACAGTCTGGAAAAATCCTGGTCAGATAACTAGGCAGAAGTCCTGTTCTAGTTAGGGGAGCTAACTAGACACAAAGGGAACAAGTTGAAGATCAGCCTGAGACACAAATGCCTTGGGGACTGTCCTAAATGTCTTTGGGGACTACTAGCCCAAAAGTGAGTGGTACTCCTGAACCATGTGGAGGTTGCCCTTGGCAAGGTGACTGTGACAACCATCCTCTTGCTTGTCTTATCATCTTGTGCTCTGTGGCTAGAGGTCAGGGGCATCTGGTAGGCATAACACCCTGAAAAGCACAACTCCTTGAGACAAGAGAGCCCTCTCTTCTGTGTCCCCTACCTGCTCTTTGAGATGTGGTGGAACTGCCTCATCTACAGCCCCCGTGTTAACCGGCTAAGAGCTCAGTCCTATCCTGTGTGTATCTGGTCTTCCTACTGAACTGACATTGGAGGGCAAAGGCCATAGACAACCAGCTTTCTCTTTACTCTGTTTGAGAATTAGGCATATAGTAAATGTCTGGTACAGCCTACAGGACCAATTGTGGTGAAGTGTCTGAACAAACATTGTACAGCAGTTAGGAGCTATGTGATAAAAAGTCATCTGCCTGAAAAGCATCCTGAAGAATAAATATTTCACCACCTTGACCTTGAACCCCTACATTTGGAGGAAGCTGTGACTACTGAAATTGTGTATTACAGTGTTACTTGTACAGTGTTACTTGTATATCCATCTCATGCTAAGAAAATAAGTATTTAGCCTCAGTAATATGAATATCATACTAGAATAACAGTTCAAAGTCTCAAACCAGTTGTGTGCATTTCTTAGTTCCTGGAGCCTGTGACCATTGTACATTGTACATAAATTGTTTGTCTTTGACATGATCCACTATCTTTCATGACAGAACCACCGTGTTTTTAGCATATGGACAACAGGTTCACTGTACAACACTAAGGTAATGCTGCCTTTACAGATCGTTTGAACTCTTTATTGTGGGCCAATACAAGATAGAAAAAAGTTGACAGATGAGTAGAATTAATTCTTGTATCATAACCAGTTCTGACAACTCCAGAGCAGTTAGGCTTGCTTCAACCACTCCCCCACCCAAATACAGCCGCCTCATGGAGATCGTTTGATATAAAATTGTTTCATGTCATTTGTATATTGTTTTAGGTCTTTCCTAAAAGTACAGACTCTAAAAGTTTGACTTTACATGGGATGATTGACATTTGTTTGTCTCTAAGCTTCTACTAATACCTTTGTGCAGGTGAGGGGGAGGAGAATATCTATTCCATTAAGGAAGAGGAACTTTCTAGTCATGACCACAAGGTGGCACAATGACTACAGCTTTCTGGTATCCATTGAGAATTGGCCAACTCAAGAAAAAGGTCTTATCTCCTTAAATGTTAAATATGCATGGAACATGCAGAGAATTTTCCAATCTGTCCATCCTCAGTCGTTTGTAGAGACAACTGTCTTCCTTATCCGTTGGGCCAACAGAGTAGAAAGGGCCCTCTTGCCCTTCCTTCCTCTCCCTCTTTTCTATTCACTCAGCAAACACTCGATCACATTCCTCCTATGTGTTCCGGATTCTAAATGCTGAGATGAAGACATGGGCAGTAGAAGCAAGACCCTGGCTCTTGCAGTCTGAATCCTGTGCCTGAGAGCTTCTCTGCTGTCCTTGTTACTTCTGAAGCCATCGTTATCTGTCTTCCTCAAGCTGAATCCAACCATGGGTTTATATCATCTACGTCAGTTTTTGTTCAGCATGCAAAAGAAGTACTAATCAGCATCTATCAGTGATTAATTTTGGTTTATTCATGATTATCTGTGGCTTTTCTACTTCCCATTTACCCAGTTAGTCAAGAATTGGCAGTGTGTTCCTTATAAATGCAAAATTACATTCAGCGTTAGACGGATATAAATACAAATAAATGTATACATTGAAGTCCACATAGCATTTCTTTATGATCAATGCCAGTAAAACGGTTTCAAAAGATAAAGAAGGCCAATAATGCAGCCAATACATGGAGTTATTACAGATTTGAAATATACTGGGTTGGTATTAACTTTTTAACCAAGTGAACCTACTGTAAATTTATTTAGTTAAAATTACATCTAGTTTAGAAATGTCTTTTGCAAGGAGTAAACAAGAATGTAAAAGTATTGTTTAGAAACTATTGCCCAAATTGCCATTCTATTTCACTCAAAAATAGTTTCTTTTAGTTGTGATTTGGGTTTAACTGTGACTGTAAGATATACTCTGTCCCTCTATATACATAGAATCATAAGTACTTCACCAAATGTCACTTTACTGCTTGAGTGCATAAGCCTTTTATATGAAATGTTCTTTTTCTTTCTCTGTTGACTGGTATCTATAACAGGAGGAGTGGTCAGTCCTTATTTTTATAATTTATCATTATGGTATGAATGTGTGTATTATATGGGAGAGACATACTTGTATCATGACACACAACATGCAAAGTTACATTCAGCATTGCACAGATAAAAATATATATAAGTGTACACATTGAAGTCCACATAGCATTGGAGGTCAGAGGACAATTTTGTGGAGTTGATTCTCTGCTTCTACCTTTTACTTAGGTTTCAGGGACTGAGCACAGGTTTCTGGGCTTGCTCAGCAAATATCTTTTCCCACTGAGCCATCTCACCAGCCCTAGTCCTATACATATCAGGACATTGTAAAGCAGCACTCTTTGCTGAGTAGCCCACTAAATGCAAGAGATATGTATATTAAGCCCTCAGGACTATACTAAAGACTATGCGTGTTACTCTGTTTAGCTAACACGACATTGTAGATTAAGTATTCACTTCTATCCTTCTAAGGAAAATGTTGAAGATAAATAAGGTTCCCATGGCTAGCACCAGTCCTGATGGCCTGAGTTCAATCCCCAGGACCCACATGGTAAAAGGGGAACCGACTCCCACAAGCTGTCCCCTGACTTCCATAAGTGCCATGTACATGCATGCATGCATACATCCATAGTGCATACATACATATATACATACATACAATCTTTAAGAGAGAATCAACTGTACAAAATTACGCTGGTTAGGCAGGATTTGGACCAGCCCTTGTTCTCAGAAGTAGTTCATCTTTGTGGTTGTCTCCTGCACTGCTTTAGCCTGAGTCAGATTGAGAAGTTTTGTTTTCCAAATAAACTTTTAAAGGAGCAGTGTGCAAAGGGTAAATGCCAGAAGATCGCTGCCCTATAATCATACTGTCTAGAAGTATGAAGTGACTCTCTAAAGCATATCACAGTAGGAAAAGGACCCAGAGGTGTGGAGCAAACAGAAGAGTTGGGGTGGTGGGAAGGGGCTTGCATAGCTGCTGTGCCCTAAGCTACTTCCTGGGGAGTTTTTGTTATCCCTCTTGGTTATCACCTGTTAGCAAGCACAACAGAGTAAGTTTACAGTTTTATAATTGAAGAAGTTCTTTGTTTGTTTAAATGCTAAGCTAGCTATAAACCAGAAGGTAATGACCACTCATTCTGTTTTAGAAAGCAGCAGAGGCACACAAAGATTGATTCATTCCCAACAGTCTTGAGAATGGGGCCAGTATGCAAATTTCAGGAGGAAGCAGGGCAGGCACCTACGTTTGGGATACTTTGTAATTGATCAGGATAATTTTCAGTTTTTCATTGTCTGGTAACAAGACCCCTTCATTCATCTAAACACATAGCTCCAGTCTCCAGCATTTTGTTTGAAATATAATGTATCCCCTAGTTACCTAGCCCTGTTGCTAGTCCCTTCTACCTGGGATACCTGCCCATGTATGGCTCATACTAGTTCTCTGGGTCACACTTGTCTTGGCTCTGGTGTTTAAAATAAAAACAGAAGTATAATTCATAAACATTAAATGTCACATATTGCTTGTTCTAAAACTAGATGAAGATGTTTCTGGTGGAACATGTCTACCAGTTGCCATGGATGTCTTTGCTTAGAAGGTTGTTGCTGATGAGCACACAAGTGCTTTAGGTCCTGCCGTAAATGGACCACAGTCTTTACTGTAAGATAAAGTTCATCAGTGCTGCGGCTTAAACATTTCATTTTCAAATTTGTTTTCTAAATTAGCATACAAAGTAATGTGCTTTATTGTGGCAGAAAGTATATTTATTATGCCTTGTCTAGTAAGCATCACATTAGCCTATATTGAATGAAATCGCCAAACACAAAGCCAGTTTTATAATGAAATATTGAACATCTCATGTCATTGGCCAAATACTGAAAGTAAAGTCAAAAGGATTGTCTGGGTGCATAGATCTTTGTAGAAGTGTGACGTTAAAACAGAAATCAAATTAAATGGTCGTTGGAAGTCCAAGAGCATCAGTATTTAAAACAGCAGTGTAGAAGCTACACCCAGACACTGCAACAGATACTTCCTTGGTATTTAATAAGTGGAATGTATCCTAGAACTATTTATTATCCACAGGTCTCAATTCCGTTAGGGTATATTCCTGGAGTCTTTAAATCATGTGGTATGATATGCCAGTTCCTAAGCAACAGGTGAGCCACACTGGCTCCTCCAAGTAGAACAGCTGAGAATGTAGCTCCAAAGCCTCTTAGATGTGTGTCCTTCCTTCTCAGGGATAAAGGCCTCAAGCTACACTGAATTTTCTTACATTGTCTCCCCCTCTGAATGGGAAGGACAGATTTTAGTCATTTTGAGACTTTGTCCTTATAACGACCACAGCATTATAATCATTATATTTTTATATATGTATATATATATAATCATTATTATTATGGTTATAATTGTCCCTATAATGTCCATTGTTAGAGTATTTTCTCTTGAGAGTTCAGTAAATTCATCTGGAGATTTGCTTGTTTGTTTATTTGTTCTGTTCACTGATATTTTCAATACAAAAACTGCCATTTGTTTTCTCATTGCTTTGTTGAGGTGTGGCTGGTGTTTATAAGGTAGACAGATGTGAAGCATACAATGTGCCATTTGGAGCACTGTGAGGCCATCATGCCATCAGATACTAAGCTTATCTACCGTTTCTGCTGGCTTATGAACTCCTCCCTATCTACCTCCTGTCCCTAGACATCTGTTAATGTGAATGGAACCATGCAATATGTATCTTTTTTTGGCCTGGCTAGTTTCAACAAGCATAATTAACTAATTTGGGGTTTATTTATGTTTCTGCAAATAGCCATCATTCAGTCCTTATTGCTACTCACTAGTGAATTGTGTTCACATTGATAGGCATTTGGGTTATATCTTATTTTGACTATTAAAACAAAGCTGTTCTGGGTACTCATGCACAAATCTTTGTAAAGATGCATGTTTTCATCTCTTCCATAAGTAGATAGAAATGAAATAAATGACTGTCACATGGCCAGCTCATGTTTGACTTTTTAAGAAGCTACAAATGTTCTCAAAGTGAATTGCGTCATTGTTACCTTCTTCTCATTCATGGGTGTGCCCACTGTATAATACAGTTTCAGAGAGGTCTATTGCACAATAGCTGCCAAATCCAGTCAGCCTCTTATGACCGGTGGAATGATCTCACTGCTATTAATTTGCATTTCCCTAATACCTAGTGATGCCAAACATCTATTCATGTAGAGTTGGGTTTTGCCATTTGTATATTTTTTTTAAAAAATACTATTTTATATGTATATGTGTTTATCTCTATGTAGTATGGGCATGTGAGTGCCCACAGAGGTCAGAAGAGGCCACCAGATCCCCAGAAGTTATAGACAGTTTTGAGCCACCCGATAGGGGTACTAGGAACCAGACTTGGATTCTCTGCAAAAGCAGCAAGAACTCTAATGGCTGAGAAATCTCCCTAGCCCCTATTTATATATTTTCATGATGAAATACCTGCTCTTGTCTCTCTTTTTTTAATTAATTTTGAATTGAACTATTATGATCTCATTGGATTTTGGAAGTTCTCTTTCTAGGTAAGCTCTTGATCATACCAATGCCCTATAAGGGTTCTGTCCATCCTCTCCAGGTCAGCTCTTGATCGTGCCGAGCCCCTGTGAGGGCTCTGTCCGTCCTCTAGCCTCCTCTCCAGGTCAGCTCTTGATCATGCCGAGCCCCTGTGAGGGCTCTGTCCGTGCTCTAGCCTCCTCTCCAGGTCAGCTCTTGATCATGCCGAGCCCCTGTGAGGGCTCTGTCCGTCCTCTAGCCCCCCGGCTTTTGCTTTCCTCGGGGATGTCTTTTGAACATTATTTGCAAGTTTGCTGAAACCCAGTTTATGAATTTGCTCTTGTAAGGGCTATGACTTGGTTTGCTGTAAACACATTTTTTCCTGTTCACAGATACTTTTCTTTCCAATATTTTCTTCTAAAAGTTTGAGAACTTGGGTTTTACACAGACTAGTCTCTGACCCATCCCAGAGTAAAGGCCTATATGTGCTTTAAGGTATGACTCAAGGTTCCTTTTTTGGTATTTGAACATCAAAATTTCCAGGGCATTTGTAAAAACATTCTTTTTGATAAAAATAAAATTTTCTAATTATATAAATAAGACATATAGTATGAATGAGTGTTCAGTTTTTATGTTACCAATCATTTATTTATATGTTGTGATGAGAGTGAATTTAAATACATAGTTTACAAAGTTAGAGTTGAAGCTTATATACTGATTCCATGTACCAGTGGTTAAATTTTTTCACATTGTGGCTGGAGAGATGCCTTGCTGGCGTTGCTCTTACAGAGGACCTGAATTGAATCCCCAGCACCCACATTCGGCAGCTGACAACTACCAGGAGTAACACTGACTTAGCGCAGAGGTGAGGTAGCCCCTGAGTCTGGCCTCTGAGGATACCTGCACATATGCACACACACAATTAAAAATAATATAAGTATTAAAATTAGCATTGTATATTTTCCCAGGTGGCCTAATATATTCAATTCTTTAATTGCTCTTTTCTGTGTAATTTCATGATTTTAAACTTTGTAAATTTTTTGATTGGTTGATTGGTTTTGTCTTTTTGAGACAGCGTTTCTCTGTGTATCTCTGGCTCCCTTGGAACCCACTCTGTAGGCCAGGCTAGCCTCAAACTCATAAAGATCTGCTAGAAATAGAAAATGCCTCGTGAGTTCTGGGGATTAAAGGCATGTGCTACCAACGCCAAGCAAACCTTGGTAGGTTTTAATAGCTGTATAATACTCTGTCGCATGCACACTGACTTCCATCCGTTTTATGAAACATCAACTTTATTCTTAAAATGTGAAATTTTGAATTTATGCTTAAGTTCTCTCTTTCTCTCCTCCCCTCTCCCCTCACTCTCTCTTTCTCTTTAACTTTCAAAAGTAAATTATAAGTCCATGTATTTGGATTTTAAAGAACGTAAAGATTCAACACTTTAGTTTTCCATAGGCAATAACTGAGATTAAGTTCTTTGTAGCAAATTGTTGTTTTATAAAACTGGAGGCTGTCTTGGTTCCCCTGGTCTTTCTTGGTCTGCTATCTTGCTCTTTATTCTTTTTTCTTTTTTTTTTTTTTTCCCCCCTTTGGTTTTTTTCAAGACAGGGTTTCTCTGTATAGTCCCGGCTGTCCTGGAACTCACTTTGTAGATCAGGCTGGCCTCGAACTCAGAAATCCGCTTGCCTCTGCCTCCCAAGTGCTGGGATTAAAGGCGTGTGCCACCACCGCCCGGCTTGTTCTTTATTCTTAAGCTACAAACAAAACCCTCTGTTCTGCCCTGGCCAATGTGAGGAAACTGAATTTCCTCATTCTGGAACAAGAAAAGATCAGTGGGTGAACACACATACCGCCATGTTAGCTAGAGAAGCGGGTTTTCATACTTCAGACTGACAGCTGACTGGTATCTCTGGGTGCCATTCTGATTCGTGACTTTAGAAGGTCTCACTGCTTTCCACAACACCTTCCCTACATCTGGTCCCACTCAAGACACACACCCAGCCTCCTGATCTTGCAGACTCTGTCTTCCTCCTCTCCTCCATCCTTCTGGGATGGTTAGTGCTAGTTAAGAAGACCTAAAAACCTGGCACACAAGCTTCTGGGCGCACCTGTGAGGGGTTACTTACTCTCTTGGCATGCCTGTGAGGCATCACATTGCTTAGGTTAACATCCTCAAACTGGATAGCACACCATTCTCGGGCTTGGGTCCTAGAATCTATAAAAAGGAGAACTGCTGACTACAGACATCCACAGCTATCTCCCTCCTGCCTGGATGCAATGGACCAACTGCTTCCAGGTCCTGCTGCCATGATTTCCCTGTGTGATGGACTGTACCATCAAACTCTGACCCAAAATAAACCACCCTTAAGTTGTACTGCCCAGGTATTTTATCACAGCAATGGAAAAGTAACTAAAAATCTTCCTTTTTCCTCCCTTCTGTTTCCTCTCCCTTCCTCTTGCCCCTCCCATCTTGCCCTTCTCTCCCTTCCTTTTCTTTCTAGTCCTGATTTTCTCTCCTCTTCTTCCTTCCCCTCCTTTCCTCTCTCCTCCCCTCTTCCTCTCCCTTCTGTTCTTCCAGGCCTCTTTTGTACTTCCTTGCTGCCTCCCCTGTCATTATAAGCCCCCCCGACACACACACCCATAGTTTTTATCACTAAATTTAATGTATTTCTGCCCAAATAGCTACTGCTCAGCAGTGTTTGTGGGTGGTTCCGTGACTTAGTAACTTTTTTTTTAACTTTGCCACCTTTTCCTTCCTTCCTTGAGAAATTCTGTTGTCTTATCTCTTGTCTTATCTCTTAGTGGTAGCTTTTGGTGTCCAGTGGCTTTGTTGTGTCTAAGAATAAGCTGCACTACCCTTGGCTCCCCTCCTCTTACTGCTTTGAGAATACTGATACAAGGCAGTCTTTCTTTTGGGAAATGTTCCTTTTGCTGGTTGTCACTTTGTCTTCAGACTCTAGTCACATCTTTCACTCAAGAGAACATGCTGTCCTCTCCTGCCTCCCCAAGTTGTTGTGTTCTCAGCACTTTCATTGGGTATATATTTTTCAAAGCCCCTGCTCCTTTTGTTAGTATATATGTGGATCTGTCCACAGCATTGGAGCTGCACTGTCCTTGTCTTGGCCCTTGGAAAATGTGTGACCAACATTACACAAAATCAGCAGGCATCTTAGACTCCAGTGCTGGTGGTTCTAACCTGTCGGTCTCTGCGTGCACACACTTTTGGGGGGTTAGGGGGTTTCTTAAGGTAACATTCTTCAAGGCAAGTCGTGAGAAATGAATAGTACTTTCCTCCTGGGATGTACTGTGGCACTTGTACTGTCTAGTATTGTGTCCCACTGATCTCACCAGCACCACCTCGTGGCAGTGTTTACCAACTGGATCAACGACAGGCACTAGTTTGCACACTCCTACAGAGCAGAGACCATATCTGTCAGTAGCTGTGGCAATTCAGATCAGCACTGTATATAATAGATGCTGCTAATATTTATTACATCACTGTCAGATACTGACATAAGAGTACATAAGAATATACTGGTATAGAACTGCACATTGGTTCTCATTTCCACATAAAGCAGAAGATTTTTCTATATAGAACTTGGGGCCTCTCTTTTCTGTCTTGATTATGCTCCTAGAGGTCTATCTTCATAATTTGCAGTCATGGGATACCAAAGGCTGACTGCATATATGGTGCACTTCAGGACGCATTTTGTTTTTCTTCCTATATTGTTGATGGTGGATCTGGCCCAAGAAACTCACATAAGGCACACAATAGTCCTGGGATGAGCTGAGGAAAGAGTTCCTGTCCTTGCTCCACCTCCACCTTTGGCCATCTACAGTTTGCACTTTCTGAGATCACGCACAGGGCACACTTTTTCCTTAGTCTTCGCTTAGACCAAGAAAGATATGACAGAAGACCTTTTTGAAAATGTTCTGGAGAAGACCGGATGTGCTTAGAAAATATAAAACGGAAGTAAATGATCAATTTTAAAAATACCAGAAAACATAAGAATAGCTGAATTAAATTAGAGTTCAGAGAGAAAATATAGAAGTTGTAAATATTCATGTGTTTGCTTTTCACTTTCTAATAGATTATAAATATTTTGTTTTACATTTGCTTTTAACAGGATTTAAGATTAATCCACTCCCCAATAAAGTAAAAACAATAAGTGATAATGAATGAAAAATAATATGATTGATATAGTAATAATCATTAACCAGATTGACCCTGAACTTTTGGAATTTCAAACTAATTCTTCTTTTCTTCCTAGGTTGCCTGTCAGTGCTGCCTGGGTGGTATTGGGCACCCAGAATGCTTCAGTCTGTGATGATCTATTAATAAGGTGGCCTTACTAGAGTTTGGAACAGGGCTTCAGGTAGGTGGTTTTTATCATTATATGGCATGATTTTCAAAGTGATCAGTTACTCCAGATCCTTAATTATGTATGCTGTGATAGTGAAAGCTTTGAAAAGCATGCCACATAATAAGCATGCCACTTAGGATCTTAGGGCTTATGCACTGGTCCATGGGACTTCAGTAAAATCTGTGCTCTGTAAATGGCCAAGAGCGGTCTTGCTTCAGAAAATAAAGCTATTGTAAAGCTTGTTGGTTTTTTTTCCTCCTCTCTGAGACCACAGATGAGCTCACAAACTCTTGATCTTCTGAATATCCCAGAAGGGAAAACTACCCTATGGAACCACTGTGTTCATGTGTTGAGATGATCTTAACTGTGGGCAGGTATGGAAGCAGATTAGGTCTGCTCCCAGAGTACAGAACCCAGTGTGACCAGAGCAACTTCCTATCATTTCTGGGAAGAGGACACACAAAAGTATCTAGATTTCCAACGTAGTTATAACTCAGTGGCACAGAATCAAGGTATAGTGATATTTTCAGTGTCATCCTCATATCTTAATCTTATATGAAGCATATTCTCTGTAAAGGATTTGGAATTTTGCTTTGTATGATATTTTTCCCCACAAACTGAATTCCTGTGCTTATGGGGTTACTAGGACAGAACATCTGAAGCGCTCACAAGTTAGTTTTCAAGCCTGTCTCGTCTGAGTAGCATGTGCCTGAGTCCCCTGCTTTCACCATGCCTAGTCAGAGCTGCTTAAAAGGATGTGGAAGCAGCATTGCTGTCAAATGGCTATACTGGGCATGACAGTTCCTACCCCTCTGCCAAAGCACATTTACCAAACCATTTACCTGTTCTGGGCTTTCTCTGATCTTGCTTTATAGCCCATTGGGATTTCCAGAGCTCACAACATGTTTCCCCTGGTTGCTTTGATTCCTGAAACCCTACTACAGTTGATCCCAACAAGTATTTATCAGCTAAAGCCAGGTGTAGTGGCACACATCTTTAATCCAAGCACTCAGAAGGCAGAAGCAGACAGATAGATCTCTGTGAGTTCCAGGCCAGCCTGGCCTACAAATTGAGTTTCAGGAAAGCCAGGGATGATACATAGAGAAACCCTGTCTCGATCGATCGATAGATAGATAGGCAGACAGACGGACAGAATTTATCATATTACTGCAACATGGCAGGACAACAAAGATAACTGTTAGCTTTCGGGGTAAAAGATGCAGTCACTGAGAGATGGTTTTCAAATTGGTCAAGGAGTACAACTGTCATGTCTCTTAATGATGTTGCCCAAAACGAATTCTGTTTATGTCCGAGATGTGGTAATAAAAAGAAGTCTTGTTTCTTGATGTGACTTTATCCTTGCCAGCCACACAGTGTGGCACAGGGCGGACAGGCTGGTGGCAGGTGCAGAGCCTTCCCTGCGGACTGGACCCTGTGTCCCTGCATGTCCTGTTCCTCGAGCATCAGCATGCAGCCTGGGCAGTATTTATAGCTCTTCATACCCTACAGGTTGCACTTATGGGTACACACTACTCTAAGGTAGCTTAACACTGATTTCCACATGAACATTTTTAACTAAGTGAGCTGATACTTACTCCTTTTCTCACATTTCATATGCTTTCTACCTTTTCCCAAATTTATCCAGGGATTTGGTGTGAGGGCCTGAGTGTTGAGATATGAAACTTGGATTGTGTTTCTGTGATCTGAATTGTGTAATGATTACTCCTTCTAGAAGGCATACCCTACCTGTTTAAGGACTTCAGTGTGTTACAGTAGGTGATGTCAGAAGCCCTTATGGTACCCCTATCAACTCACTCAATGGCAGTAACATTGACCTCATTACAAGTTGAGAATGTGACCTGTGGGCTTCCTCCTTTCTAATGTAGCTTCATGGCAAATGTGGAAATGGTTTGTGCATTTTTAGAAGCCCAGAAACTTCTGTAGAGATGAGGTGCTCTCTCACCGTTAAGGTTGCAGTTATCCACTCGTTCTGCCTGCCATTATTACTTCCGCTTTCACAATTCCTCTTTTGCTTTCTGTTTTCAAGGACTGATTTCCCTGCATGAAGAGAAAGCTGCCTAGTATACTTGGTGTGCCTTGGTTTTCATTTTCCTAACAACATACAATCATAGAGTGTCTCTCCTACACATAAGACATAAATGCTGACTCCTGAGTCCTCATTAATCCTCTTTACCTCACTGGCCTTCTCACTCCATAATAGAACTAACCAAGGGAAGCATTTGAATTGGAAAATCCCACTTGTTTGCTTTGTCCGTGTTCTTGGGTGGTTGGTATTCTATGCGGGCCCTCCAGAGCATGCATGACCAGAATGTGACCATTGAAGACTAGTAAGAGAATTTCTGGGAACTTTGCAGTGCCAACTTTGAAATCTGTTGACATTTCCCTACTGTCCTTAAGAAACAAGAAAGATGAGCTATTTCCTTCACTTTTCTTTAGGTTTTTATCTACATTAAATATAAGATGCTTCTAAACATAATTAGAGCTAATTTTGTGGTAAAGTTGAAAAAGATTATCCTAGAACTATATTTTAACCAATTATTCAAAAACAAATACAAAAAAAGGCAAATGTGGAAAAATTTTTAAAGGCATCCCCAATTTTCCTGGTTAATTTAACTACATCTAATGTAGGAAAATAAGTATTGTGGTCTTGCTCCAGTCTCAGGACTGAGTTCTTGAGGACCCATAATTCAGGTGAGTTAAGTGTACATCTTGGCTGTGCCTCCTGCTTCTTCTCAGTGAGCTTTCTGCTCCTCAGTTCTCTGTAGATATCACTAGCTCTACCCAAGAGTCTCACCATCTTTTTCCCCCGCTTCAGCCCAGGTAGCCCAGGTAGCAGGCATGTTTTCACTCTAAGAATTTTTATTAAGAGTGGGGATGAATTGATGCTGTGTACTCATGCCAGTTAATTTTGTAAGAATACCATCAGTCAGGGCATGCTAGCAAAATGGATATTTTGCATAACTTTTAAGTTATTATAAGTGCTAGTATTTATCTTGGAAATGTATTGTCTTCTGTCTGCTATGATGATGAGTAAACTTATAGGTCATTATGTTAGCAGTAAGCACTTACTCTGTTTTAATCTTTCTCGTTCATTCAACAGTTACTTTACTGTCATTTATGGGAAACAGCAGTGAATAAAACTGGCCTGAGCCTGCCCTGAGCTGCCTACAGTTGACTGCTTATTCTCTGAAGGTCTTTTTTGTTTTTTGTTTGCTTGATTTTTGCATTTGTTTTTAATTTTTTGACAGTCTAATATGTGTACTGAATGCATTTTGAACATACCCCATTACCCTTTCTTAAGTTTTTATAAATACAAGATAGTTAATTTTTTTCTTCATTAGCAATGAACTCTATAGAATGAGAGCTAACTGATAACAATGTCCAAGTTAGGATCAATGACATTTTAAAGCAATGTTCCTAATATGGTAGTATGTCTCCTTCAAAGTTATATTTAGTTATGTAATCTAATTCATCTCCTTCATATTATTCAAGATTCTATTAGTGCTTCTTACATAAAAAGCATTATCACTGCTACTTTTCCTTCTGTGAGCCACCCTGTTGGAAAATGTTGTAAGCATACGTTGATATTTTTCTGAATTGGGAACTAATGGTATGTTATGATTAGTATAAGGAAGAGCAAAGCCTTGGTGAGTGATAGCATTTGCTCTTAGCAAAATCTGACTTTTAAAAGTGAAAAAAAAATTAATGCTGGTAAGTATTGCTCAAAATTTACAACTGTTAGCAGTACAACTCTCAAAACTGTGGGACATCCAATGAAAACAACACAAACAAACCCTGTTTTAGTATGTACTCATCCTTTGGCTGACATCTCATAGAGGTTGGTTTCAGTAGACCCCCTGAGGTGCAATGTATTTGCTTATTATTTTTCTTCATGAGCCACTATTTGCCAAGAATAAATTAAAGCATAAGAAGATGAACTTTTGTGCTCAAGCATATAACCTTCCCTCTTCTCTAGCTTCTATTGGATGCAGAGTCACCTTTGGAGTAGAGGGTAGAGGCGGTGTGTCTGCTTGGGTATCATCAGAAGCTGGGGTATAGTATTCTGAAACATTTCACTGCAGAGCAGTGTAGAGTGGGTATGTGTAGTCTCTGCCTTCTGTTACAATTCTTCAGACAAAGGCAAGGTGGAATTTCCATCACTGATGTAACCAGTCTTTGATAAATTATTTTAACTAGAAACGAAAAACATGAATTAAGGTTTTTTCCTCTTTGGTTATAGACTTTTTAGAGCAGTAAAGAGACTTCCTCCATTGCCCCTTTGGGTGCATGAAAGAGGATACTCAGATAACTTTAGTTAACATGTTAGCTAGGATTATATGAATATAAACTATTTAATTTTTATGTTTATTCTGTCAAACAATTCAAATCAACTCTTGACATCTTATGTCTTGGGAAAAATGAGCAGTTCTTTGAAATTAATTGGCAACTAATAAAAAATTCAAAGTAAGGTAAAAATTTAGAGAAATTAACTGTAACTTGGGAGTTCTGTTTTAAGATAAACCAAATGTGATGGCTTTATTTATATTTTATATTTATATTATTTATATTTTATATGTGACTATAAGATATACAGTGGAGGTAATTTGTAGACAGCGATATTTATGCATTGTTTGAAATACTTACAGCCGGGCGTGGTGGCGCACGCCTTTAATCCCAGCACTTGGGAGGCAGAGACAGGCGGATTTCTGAGTTCGAGGCCAGCCTGGTCTACAAAGTGAGTTCCAGGACAGCCAAGACTATACAGAGAAACCCTGTCTCGAAAAAACAAACAAACAAAAAAAGAATGATGAAATACTTAGTTTCTAAAGCATTTCTGTTATAAAATGCCACTGTACAAATAAGCATAGAATTTTATGAATACACAAATCTATTATTTGCTTGTCAGCTTTAGTTTTAGATTTAATTCTGCTTAAATCATCTACTCAGAGTTACTAATTATTTTAATGCTTAGTTAAAATATTTAAAATTTACCTTGCAAATTGTTTTTAAACTTTTTTAAAATTCTTTCTTTTTGGAAGTTTTATTTGGAAGTTCTCATAGAAAACTAACCCAGAACATTCTTCTGTTCTTTAAGTGTAGTGCCAACATGCATCCACACACAGGTTGATGTATTAATCTGCCCTTGTCATAGATCACAATACAGTCTAAGTGTAGTGGGAATCTAAGACAGAAATCTCATCGTGACCACACATGTGCCATCACATAGCCCAGAATCTTAGGTCATTGACTGCAGGGAGGAGATAAATAGGGAAGTATTCTATTTGTGAAGTATTTACATTATTCAGATAGTGGTGTATAAAATGATCTTTCATATTCATAATTACCATACCAAATATTCAGTGTATGTCCTGGGCAAGTAAGTATTTACAAAGTAATTTTGCTATTTTGCAATTTTGTTGTTCTTCTACTTATGCATGTCCTGTGCTGTATAAAAATGGGGCTTTTGCTTGAACTTTTAAAGATATCTTTTTATCTAAAATTTTATTTTTCTTTTAAACAATAAGAGTAATACTGGTTTCTTATATATACTCAGTAATTTTGTAATGATGCTTGAATGTCCTCTATTAAATATTTTTGTTGCATATCATCTTTACATATCATTGAATTCTGAAAGTGTGTAAAGATTTTATTTAAAGAGATACTGTTAGATTGTTATACAACATTAGAAGCTTTTTAACCTAATATGTCATTGACATATCCTTTTATTACTGATTTTTAAGTATTTGATTTGTATTCTCTCTCTCTCAAGTTCTTCTAATTAATACTTGTGAATACTTAAGATTAATCACAGAATGCTAACCAGTGTTTGCCTTGTATTCTTTGTAATAAGTGTAGGTATTTTTTACTTTATACCATTCTCATTCTTGTCTTTTCTTTCCTTTGTAAATATTAACACAGTTTATATGTGTGTTATCAATCTGCTAAAAACCTTGCTACTAACAGGCATCTTTAAGCTATCTTTAAGATTTCTCAACAATGGTCTCATGCAACAAATATTGCTTTTTTCATGATACCTGCCTCCTGTAGCAAACCTATACTTAACTTCCCTCACATGGATGTCGAATCTGAGCGGCAGAGTGGTTGCTGCTACATTCCAGCCATCCTTACGGCATTCCTTGGTCTAAATTGGCAGTCTGCAAGTAGCAGAAGGGTGGCTCTAAGAAGCCCCAGTCACAAGTGTGGCAGTGTGGGTGGCAGTGCTGTGGTCAGGAGGAAACCGAGTTCCATTATATTAAGCTCAATGAATTTTTATCAGTTTCCCTTACCGTCAGTAACTCTTGTTTAGATTTCTTTTTTATTATCAACTGGGAAGTCATTCAGCATCACAAATTGACATTTTTTTCTAGATAATACTATTTTTTTTTAATTTGTGCATTTATTTGGTCATGTAAAGTGTGCTTTCAACTAATCAAAACAAGCAACTGGTGGGAATTAATGCACGACTATCAGCAAAGTAGAATGTGAGCATGTGCTATGAAATGCAGTTTGCTCATGCTTTTTTTCCTGTCATATGCACTCTAGTTTCATTTATATTATAGTCCATTCTTTCTTTCTTTCTTTCTTTTTTTTTTTTTAACTTCTTCATAGATTGGCCAAAATGGGAAGGACTGGATTCTGCTCTCTCCCACGAAGAGTTAGTGGACTGGCTAAGATCAAAGTCTGAGGCTTCTCCATCACCAATCAGGTAGGTATTGAATGAAAATCACTAATTCTATGCATGTGCCTTTCAAGTATTTGATTGATAGACATATTATGAATATAATTTTTATTAGACATTAAGTTTGCAACATTATACTGATCCTAAAATTGTAAATGTACCTATGATATGTAATTTGAATTTTGTAATGGATTAAAATATCAGCCATGAAAATTTTCAGCTGGTCTTAGAAAAGTGTAATATTTGGTATCAGTGCAATTCCTCATTGCTCAGTATGTACATCCAGATACAATTCATTTCTTACATCATATTGAATATCACCAAGTTAATATAATCAAAAGCTTGTGTGTTGTTTCATGGTGCCCTTTTAATATTTTGGAGGGGAGTAATCACATTAAAGTTGCTTTTGTCTTCTGGAATTCTCAACATCACAACTGTGTTGTTACAGTGGTGATTATGACCAATTTTCAGACCTAGTTATTAGGCACCTTGCATTCCCTTTGATTTGGCAATTGGAAAATGATTGATTTCTGCATAGTCTAAATAAGTCTATGAAAGCATCAAGTGAACAAGTCACAATGAAAATTAAAGCTCTACTAATTTACTGTCATTACTTGCCTGAAGAGCGACTATTTTATCCCTAAATAGGAGGGAGACAAAGCATCTGTCTCTTGAATAAGCTCATAACAGGAAAAGATGAGCTTCAGAAAGCCTACAGCCAGAGCTAACAGTAGCATCAGTGCTGTGACATCATACTTAACAACTGCGTCAGTACTGTGACATCATACTTAACAACTGCATCAGTGCTGTGGCATCATAGCTAAAAGCTGCATCAATGCTGCGACATCATAGCTAGCAACTGCATCAGTGCTGTGACATCATAGATAAAAACTGCATTAGTGCTGTGATATCATAGCTAACAACTGCATCAATGCTGTGGCATCATAGCTAACAACTGCATCTGTGCTATGAAATCATAGCTAACAACTACATCAGTGCTGTGACATCATAGCTAACAACTGCACCAGTGCTGTGACATCATAGCTAACAACTTTATCTCTTCTGTGACATAGCTAACAACTGCATCTATGCTATGACATCATAGCTAACAACTGCATCTGTGCTATGACATCATAGCTAACAACTACATCAGTGCTGTGGCATCATAGCTAATAACTGCATCAGTGCTGTGACACCATAGCTAATAACTGCTTCAGTGCTGTGACATCATAGCTAACAATTGTCGTCTGTGCTGTGACATCAGAGCTAGCAGCTGCACCAGTTCTATATCAGGGCTAACAGCTGCATAAGTGCTTTGACATCAGAGCTAACACCCAAATCGGTGCTGTGATACTGGTTGCATCATATTAATTTTATTTGTAAACTGCAAGAGGAACATCCTGATATTTAGAACAGAGCAAAGGCCTGCATCTGTCTTACAGAAAAGAAACTGTATGTCTTCACCTTACCTGAATGCTGTACTGCTTTAATCAAAATAGTGCCTTTCTGTTGTTTTGTTTGCTTAGGAACAGCTGCTGTGCTAAAGTACAGAGAGATGTAACGTACAATAAAGTGTTACCAAAATGTAGGTATTTAGAATTCCTGAAAACTTTTCCTTAAAATTGGGCAAGTAAGTGTAACAGACCTAATTGTATAAAGACGTGTGTCAGTCTAATACTAGAACACAGGCAAGATAAAGAAGTTGGTTCTATTCTTTATAGGATGGCAGATTTTTTTCCTCTTTGGGCTTCAGCTACTTCCTTGGACTCATTAATTGATAAGTCATTTAACTCTAATATTCAGATCCTTTTAAAAAGAGGTTATGGGTGCTATCATTTCTGTGATTTATTGGAAGAACCCCTTTAAATTACCTTAAGAAACATATAACTTAGTGGTTCTCAACCTGTGGGTCAAGACCTCCACCAGAGTCACATGTCAGATATTTACACCATGATTCATAAGAGTAGCAAAAGTACAGTTATTAAGTAGCAAGGAAAATAATATTGTGGTTGGGGGGCTCACCACAATATAAGGAACTGTATTAAAGGGTCACAGCGTTAGGAAGGTTGAGGATCACTGATTTCATTTATACACCAGTAGAATCTTCAAGCTGATTTTCCTACTCTGGGAAATAGAGTTATATTTACTATTTCTTATCTATGGAGGTTTCTGTTTAGTTTTATTTCATTTTAACAAATGAAATACCCTTCGTTACACAAATGCACATTTCATTCTTTCTCACAGAATTGATCATAAATTAAAGCTCTAACACATCTTTTACTAACCTGAAACATCTCTGTGAGGTTACATTCAAGAACAGGTGCTGTGCACTAAGAGAAAGAAATCTCCACAGCTGTGCCACACTCAGGTTCAGGTATGTCAGAGGCCCATCCCTTCTCTTGGGAAGGCCTAATGGCTCTGGTTAATTAACCTTAGAGCACCTAGTAAGAATAGCCTTCTCTCTGATGTAAAGGCAGCTGGGGAAAACTGAGCAAACCTTCACAAATGACAAGGATCCTCATCTTTCACCTCGTGCTGTACAAAGGTTTTACCATTTCAAGAATATCTGTTATGAAGATATGTCATTCTGCTCCTGATCAGAGATCCTTGGAGTGTCATAATGCTGATTTACAGAGTCAGGTCTCACTTAGGGCAGTGCACCCTCTCTACCCTATAGTGTCTGGGCTTCAGCTTCTTCCATGGACTCAGTGCTTGCAAAATTCTAAGTGCTCAAAGTGCCTCTAGTTCATATGATCCGTGTGCACAGAGTGATGTGCACAGATTGAAGTGGGTGTTCAGCTGTAAGATGTGTTTTCTAATCCCTGCTGAAAACTGAAGTTTCTGGTGCTACCTTTAGAACAATGCTTTGGGAGTTCCTAAATTCAGTAGTTATGCCTAAGTACAGCGTTTGTCAGGTGGAATTTCAGGGTATGTATGAACTGTTCATTCTGAGCAATGCATTTATATCTGTTTTGGAAAATACCAAGAAACCAACAGATATTACATTGGACCAGCTGAATCCATTTTATGGTTTCCTTTTTTTAATTCAAAAGCATCACAAAGCAAGTAATTTTTTTGAAAAATTGAGTTTAGTTACAAACTAGTTGTTTCTTATTTTTTTTTCCAGTCCCTTTTTGCTTTCTTTTACGACCACATGAAACTTGAGAAGCCACCTAAAGCTATATCACTTAGTGGAGTTGGGCAGTTCCCAGGTGTCCAACAAGAAGGCCTGGTTTAGGCTGCGATGGCCACTGTCATTCCTGGTGATTTGTCAGAAGTAAGAGATACCCAGAAAGCCCCTTCAGGGAAACGTAAGCGTGGTGAAAGCAAACCAAGAAAAAACTTTCCTTGCCAACTGTGTGACAAGGCCTTTAACAGTGTTGAGAAATTAAAGGTTCACTCCTTCTCTCACACGGGAGAGAGGCCCTACAAGTGCACACACCAAGACTGCACCAAGGCCTTTGTTTCTAAGTACAAATTACAAAGGTACTACACTCTATTTGTCTTTCAGATTATACTTTCTCTTGTGTTGGCCCTCTGAAGCCATTGTAAGTGTGTGTATATCTGAATACACATTTCTCAGCTGATTTGCAGAGAGGAAATGTTAAGTAGATTAGATATTGGCTAGCTTGCAGTATTTTAAATCACATACATTTGTATTAGTGTCTTTGAATTTTTTTAAGTAAAATGCTTAATGAGTAGAATTTTCATTTATAGAGAGAAGTTTCTACATGAGAAGGATGTGGACAGTACATGAGTATGTTCAGTCTTGCTTGCTTACTTTTGTCAACACTGAAGTGGCAATTAGATGGCTCAAGTTTTGCAGTGTGTTAACTATCCTGTGGTGTGTGTTAGTTAGGTAGATCCTTTATTAATAGAGAGAGCTGTGTCTTAGCATTAATAGATTATCTGCCCATTTTAAAAGTGAATACATACCTTTGTGCTAAGATAATCACTCACTCACAGAATATATCTATGTTTAAAGGCACATGGCTACTCACTCTCCTGAGAAAACCCACAAGTGTAATTACTGTGAGAAAATGTTTCACCGGAAAGACCATCTGAAGAATCACCTCCATACACATGACCCCAACAAAGAGACCTTTAAATGCGAAGAGTGTGGCAAGAGCTACAATACCAAGCTTGGTTTTAAGCGACACTTGGCCTTGCATGCTGCCACCAGTGGTGACCTCACCTGCAAGGTGTGTTTGCAGAATTTTGAGAGCACAGGTGTGCTCCTAGAGCACCTGAAATCTCACGCGGGCAAGTCATCTGGGGGTGTGAAGGAGAAAAAGCACCAATGTGAGCACTGCGAACGCAGGTTCTACACCCGGAAGGATGTCCGGAGACACATGGTGGTACACACAGGAAGAAAGGACTTCCTCTGTCAGTACTGCGCACAGAGATTTGGACGAAAGGATCACCTCACTCGACACATGAAGAAGAGTCACAATCAGGAGCTTCTGAAGGTCAAAACGGAACCAGTAGATTTCCTGGACCCATTTACCTGCAACATGTCTGTGCCTATAAAAGATGAACTCCTGCCGGTCATGTCCTTACCTTCCAGTGAACTCTTGTCAAAGCCATTCACAAACACTTTGCAGTTAAACCTCTATAACACTCCATTTCAGTCCATGCAGAGCTCTGGGTCTGCTCACCAAATGATAACAACTTTACCTTTGGGAATGACATGCCCCATAGATATGGATGCTGTTCACCCCTCTCATCATCTTGCTTTCAAATGCCCATTCAGTTCTACCTCATACGCAATCTCTATTCCTGAAAAAGAACAGCCATTAAAGGGGGAAATTGAGAGTTACCTGATGGAGCTACAAGGTGGTGCACCATCTTCATCCCAGGATTCTCCAGCATCGTCATCTAAGCTAGGGTTAGAGCCTCAGAGTGGGTCGCCAGATGATGGTGCTGGGGACCTCTCCCTGTCAAAGAGCTCTATCTCTATCAGTGACCCCCTCAGCACACCAGCATTGGATTTCTCTCAGTTGTTCAATTTCATACCATTGAATGGTCCCCCTTATAACCCACTTTCAGTGGGAAGCCTTGGGATGAGCTATTCCCAGGAGGAAGCACACTCTTCTGTCTCTCAGCTGCCCACACAAACACAGGATCTTCAGGACCCTGCAAACACTGTGGGTCTAAGTTCTCTGCACTCACTGTCGGCAGCGTTCACCAGCAGCCTGAGCTCAAGCACTACCTTGCCCCGTTTCCACCAGGCGTTTCAGTAGAGTCTGGGCCGAGGGACTCACCCGAGGTGCTTGTGTAGCCCTGCCTGCAATGACCATTTATATTCTAGTGCCTACTTTTAACATAATACAAAAACTTCTGCTTTTGTATAATATCAGGTTTTATGAAGCCAGTAAATAATAGGAACTAGCCTCTTCGATAAGCTTTGAAATCGTTCGTGTTTAACTACGTTTGCTATTTCTCCTGATTTCCTGCCAGTTGTCATAGTCTCAGAGTTTAATTTCATATAGGAGCGCCATTATTATCACTAAATTTTACAAGTCCTATGTTCAAATTACTGTTAGATCTTAAATTTTTCATTTTTGTCTAATAGCAATGGGCATTGGACTTTTTTTTTTTTTGCAAATATTCAGTACAGTGTAAATCTTATGAAGTGTGTTGTGTGAATAACTGAAGTGTTTCACATTTTTTTACTAGCCACTAAATGGATTCATAATTAAGTGTGTTTTAAATGAGTTAAGAATCCAGTTTGGGGAGAGTATAGTGGTTTCTTAAATATACCATCATTTCAGATCAATATATTTTGAGGACTGCTATTGTCTGGCTAAAATATTTTAAGTTTCAGTATCTATCTAAAAGAAACCTAGAGAGGTAGCAGGGTGTTGTGTGTTAGTACTAGCCCTCAGGCTGGTTTGCCGCATTTCAATCATCTTTCCATAAACAGTGTGTGGCATCGAAGTCATCAGGATCAGTGTAGAAAGGTTTTGTTATATGCCTGTCACCTTTCATACCCCAGGATGGCTTCAGTATACCAGCGTTCTCATTTTGCATGGTGGACCACAGTTATTCCAGAGTCTTAGAGCCATTGTGGGACAATAGACAGTAAATATGTGAAACCTACAATGGCTGGGCTGCCTCAATCGTCGGGGTGATAGACTCCTCAACAGGAAGATGGATGTAAAACAGCCAAACCCCAGAACTTGTCCAGAGAATTCCACTGTTGCCAGAGCTGAAAACTGAACTCCTTGGGTGCAGAGTAAAAGCCTATCACATCACTTCTAAAGCAGTCTTGCCCGGTGAGCTCTTGCTCAGTGCGTATCCATCTTGCCCTGCTGTTTTTGGATGGAGAACTTAACAATTAGACCCATCAGAAAGCAACTTGAGGAGTTCTACAGTTTTACACAACCAGAAGTTGTAAGACCCTACTTTTACTCTGGGAATCAGGAGGAATGTTAGAAACAAGTTGAATCTATAGTGGAAACAGAGGAAAATAAAGCAAACACCAAACGCATATGAGTGCACCTAGGATGTGGAATGCACTGAGTGAGGTAGCGATGGACTTCCTCTTGTCAGACAGCCACCAGGAATGCGATCGATGGTTCCATGTATATCTTCCTAAGGGTTATTTGTGGCATCAACTTATGAAATGTATCTATTAAGCACTTGTTAACACCTTATTTTGGGACCCCTTCTGTTGGGGCAGGGGTGAAGGGAGGTTTATAGAAGGCTATGTATCTCTTTTTTAAAAGAAAGAAGAAGAAGAAACTATATTTTAATTTCTGAGCACTCATTAGCCCTGTATGGGGAAACTCTTTCCCTTCTGTAAGGGCCAGTTATCACTGCATATTGCATTGTTTACCCATCATCCTAAATGTAATTACAGATTACTGACGATAATGCATTATTTACAATGCCTGGGAATAGTCTAAATTGAGGAGAAGTGTAAACTGTCATTTGAATGGGGCTTTCACTCTATGTCATACACACACCTAGTGCACTTCGTAGAATCAGAGTTGCTCTCTAGAGGGTTCAAGCTCCTGGTTCTAACCCTAGAGCAGTAGTTTTTATACTTATGTATTTAAATTTTATTGTGAAAAATACATTTTATTAAAAAGTTTTCCAAAGGCATTAAAATTATATATGTTAATAAGGAAATACATGTTTAACTCTTCAAGCTGCTCCTAAGCTATGAGTGGGAGTGCACTCACTCTGAAAGTGGGCTCTTAGCTCTGCTTCATGACCGCTTCCTTAGTTTCTATGAAACAGATCACTTACCTAATGTTCTAGTTGGATGGTTAGTGTTCAATATTGCTTTAATCACCACTTAAAAAGGAGGGGACATTTGGTGACAGAGCACAAGTAAATAAAAAAACCTATTTTTATGTAGAGTTCACAAGCACCACATATGAAAGCACTAGTTTATTCTATCTAAAATTTGCTTAAGAAGTCACATTAATGACCTGAGACGTTGGCCTTCATAGGCTGTATGTATTTCACTGCTAATTGAAAAAAGGGAGTACCAGGATATATGAAATAAAGCATTTTGAAATGGGAATGGCGCCATATATGTGTGTGTGTATATATATATATATATATATATACACATATATATGTGTATGTATATGTATATATATGTGTGTATATGTGTGTGTGTATATATATATATATAACAAATATATTTTTATCCTAACTCTTACCCTGCACGGAACTCTAGTACACATCTTCCAGGGAACCAGTGTTAAAATGTAGAGTCTTAATTTTCTTGTATGTACACCTCTTTGCCTGTTGCTGCCCCCGCAGACTTGAATAACACTTCAAAGTAAGAGGGAAAGAAGCAAATTTGTTTTTTGTTTTTGTTTTATTGACTACAGTGGTCACTAAACCCTTTTTTGATAGATTTTCTATTAAAAATCAGGCAGCTTTTTTAATTGCACAATATTTTAACAAGGACGTAACACAGAATTGGCTCCACTCCTCCCGTAGAAAATTCTGTCACTTGTTTTATTTGAAGTAGGACTGCTTAGCGATAGGCCTTGCCAATACCCTTTTCATTCTCCATGGTCCTTGGAATTTCTGATAGTGCCTTAGCATGGCTGAAAGAAAAGGGATTAACATTAACTGATACAGTTTATTGTGGCATTTGGACCTCAGGCGAGATGCTGAGCCCCATTCAGTTTGACTTCCACATGTGCATGCAAACGGCATGCATCTGCGGGAGCGTGAGTGCGGAAAGGCCTGGCACTCTAAGCAATATAATCCATTGATATTTACCAATATCACCTTTGTAGTTATTGTCTCATAAGCTTTCATTTAAAACCCTATTACTTGTTCAGTTTTCTATAATTTAAGTTGCCTTGGTGGGTCTTGCACCCGTCTGTGTGCAGCTTTTTTTAATTTCAATCAGCATTTCTTTAAAGCTGTGTGGTTTTTTGCCTATTTGTTGCTTGTGCTTTATTTTTCTAGTCATTTGTGGAATATAGTGATATAGTGTGTTAATTTGGACAGTGGCGGTTTTTTAAAACCATATACTGACTGAACCATGAGCCAGAGCTGATTGCTTTATTAAGCTAATAATGAATGTTATAGAGTACATATTTCAGGATCATTCATCTAGTGAGCAGTACACATATAGGCCAATTAAAAAATAGAGCTTGGTCAACCTCTATACTTCACATACTACAAGATATAGCACTTTCAAAATGAACCTAAATTTCTACAGAAACTTTCCTCTATGTTACGCCTTTTATTTTTAAGACTTATTATATTCATTTCAAGTGCCATTAGATGATATATATGTAGGCCTTTGATATATAATACTTTGTGTACAAAAAAATGGTAGATGATATTTTAAACAGGTACATTTTTACAGTGTTTTCTTACCGATTTGCTATATTGCACAGAATCAGTGTGTGTCTTTTCATAAGGTTTTACAATGGGTTATTTTTTTACAAGGTTTACGTATCTCAAAGCACACTGTCTTCCCAGTCCATAAGTAAGTTTAAAAATACCAGTTCACCCAAGTTGCTTCTAGCCTACTGAGATCCTTGTGACATTGAAGGAGATCTTTTCAATGTTGAGTATTCACCCTTAATGAAGGCAGACTGTTTTTTTCTGACAAATGAGTTTCTTGGTGAGTTTGTCTCATTTTATTCATGCTGTCAGCAGCCAGGTCTACAATACAATGTAGCTCGATTTTTGTAGACCTACATAAATACCTAAATTGTGTTGTACTCACAGAGCACTCCTTTGAGATTATGCAAGATAATGTCTTCGTAGCAGACACAGATCACCAATAAGCCTTTCTACAATGTTAGCAGCCCCTGGGGATGGAAGGCAGTGTCTTTTGATGAGTTATCGATCTCTAAAGATGGCGAGGAATTGTTACTGATGTATAAGACATTTCATTACATAAGCTTCAGTGGTACAGATGAACCAGAATGAATGTCTGTCTTCTCAGAAATCCTCCTTCAACATTATATGGGATCATGCTGCTACTGTCACTTGGGATACAACTCTTCATGGTGCTACAAACTTCTGTCTCATTCAGTTGTATTTTTTATTCATAGGAAAAGGACTATATATAGGTGTAAAGGTGTACAATATATTTTTATACTGTGACTTTAAATTGTCATTAGCAAACTTTTACACCACCACAGTGTATTCATGTGCGCTTGCAAAAGGAGATCTTGGATGTGCAAATGTTACCAGAACAAACCCAGCTTTTGTCCACAAAGTGACTGTAACTCAGAATGGAAAGTGGGCTTGACATAGGGTGTGGAGTGAAGAACATGCTGTGAGTTACTAACAGCCCTTTGAATTTAACAAAAACTGGGAATCCATTAGAGAAATGGATTGCATCATGCCTGAACATAAGCTGACTGCTGTTTTTTTTGTTGTTGTTGGTTTTTTTTTTTTTTTTTTTTTTTTTTTTTTTTTAGCTAATGAAAAAGTGTTTGGACTAGTACTCTAAAAATGTTCTAATGGTAAAGTTTTTGAGTCAAATAGAAATGAAAAAATCTGCATTCCAGACTGAATTTTGTATATTTTTATTGCATTTTAAATTGCTACTCTGTGATATTGGGAAAGCAAGTGGCTTATCATGTATATCATGTACTTAAAATGTATTCACAAACTACTGTTGTATTTGTATAAAATATAGACAAAGATTATCTGTGTGTGTAACCTCTGTACAGTTGCTTCACGCCATGAAACGTCAATAATCCCATAGCTGAGAAACATACAACCAAACAAGGAGGATGCTTATTGTCCACACACCAAGCTGCACACAGTCACTTGCTGCTGCCGCTTACCACCACAGCTGCTTATGACCTGCAGTGGGATTTGTTGTAAGGAAAAAGATGGATGAATTCTGCAGAATACTTGAGTTGAATACAGAAGAACTTTAGATACTAGAAATCCACCCCAAATCTTCATAGATGATCCTTTACTGTAACATTTTTCTTCAGTATTTTTAAACAGTATTAATATTTTGAGAATTTACACACACATACATAGAGACAAACAGACAAATAGATCATATTTACCCTTTACTTCTCTCAGAACCAATCCTTACTCTCTCCCAAATACATGTCCTTTTGTTTACTTAATAACCCACAGAGTCTACTTTGTGCAGTCCATAAAGCTCATGGATGGAGCATCATCCACCTACAGCACTATCTTTTTTTCACTCACCAGTTTAAGGCTGGAACTGTAGACTCTAGAAAGTTACTCATTTTATATGAATTTGACAACTGCAGGGCATTTAATACTTTGGAGCTTTGGGAGGTGATGAAGAGATTATTCAGCAGCAAAGATTCTTGCAGAAGACCAAGCTCCATTCCCAGCATACATGATGGCTCACAACTGTTCGTAACTCAAGTTTCAGAGGATCCAGTGCCCTCTTTGGACTCCCACAGGCACCAGACATACATAGCCACTTTTCTGTGTACTTTGATCGGGTAAAGAAAATAGGGGTTCTGGTATTTGTAATTCTGCCTTTCATTTAATCTCAGCAAGTATGAAAGTATCCCACATTAATCCTTAGAATTAACACAATATATTCCTATGTAAATCTGATCACGTGAAGTACTTCAAGGGTGGTGTAGAGGGGGGAAATGTGGCATTTTTTAAATACCCAAGAGCAGAATACTCTGAAAAAAGACACCTAAGATTAATTTGTTTAGGGCATGATCTCTGCTATGAAAACTTCATTAGATGCGTAGTTTTTTATTGCATCTTAGACCCAGTGGTGCCAAGTTTTTTGAGCTTCATGAAAAACTAAGAACCATAGCTCATCACTAAGAAGAGTGAAAAGTCCAGTCTACCTGTACAACTGAACTGCCAGGTTTTCTTATTAGCATTGTCCTAACTGTGCTCTAAGGACAAGGCACTCACTGCTTAGCTAAATCCTAGAACTTCAAAGAAATCAGTTTCTTTTAAAAGGAGAAATGTATTCCTGGGTGAAGTGTCCAAGGCAGGTCGTAGTGTCTTGGAATCAAAATCCAAATGTTGACTTGAGCCATTCTCAACTGTCTTTTCCTAGAGCCAAAGTGATTAAGTATTTTTAATTTCGGCCTAAAACAAAAACATCAAAATACCTTCATTACAACTATTTTCTCTTCCACAGAGAAATCACATGGTCACTCACCAGTCTATTTGACAAGGCTTAGTAGTCTCTGGTCAACCAATCTAGATGTCACATTGACCATATATTTTATAGAGTTAGCTACTCCTTATGATTTTGGTGGTTCTCTTCTAATCATACAAAGGTAGGGGGCGGAGGGGAGGAGGGCGGTGAATTCTGTCCCTGGACAACATCAGCCTGGGTCAGGAATGTGAGCTCCTCCCCTGCTCTCCATCCTCATCTACCCTACAGATTAGTCCTTGCCAGCCCCCAAAATGAGCCGGTTCTTTAACCACACGCCAGTTTGGTTTTCCTGTAGAACTCTATTACAGCTGGCTTTAACTCAGTTTTTTAAGAGGATACCTTAATGCAGTAAGTGGAGCCTCTTTGCTCTGATATCTTGTGGCAAAATACATCAATTACCAGGTTTCATCTACTTTAGAAAACACATAAAGCAGTGTTTTGTGGAGGTTGTGCTCACAAAGGAATCCTCAGAATTCCCTTTTGTGCTGATCTTCGTTGCCATTACTGCAAGTGAAAATAATCTTTTCTTAATAAGAAAATAACATGAATAGCCCAGCCTATTCATATACTGCTTTCCTCAGTGCTTGGAATAAACACCAATGCATATTATAGATATGTAAGTGAAAAGGTCTGTGAATCAGATGTTTTTTTGAAAGCAAATGATACATTCATTGCAATACTAAGGTCAAATGGGCTGAGGAGATAACAGAGTGAGCAAAAGTGCTGTATAAGCATGAGGTCATGAGTTCAAATCCCAGCACCCTCACCAGAGAAAGGGAGAGAGAGAACTGTATGTACCCGTAACCCCAACAATGGTAGGTGAGACAAGCAGATTCTGAGCTCGCTGTCCAGTCAGCACAGCTGAAATGAGATTTGACTTCAGCCAGAGACCCTGTCTCAAGAGTATAAGGCAGAAATTGATAGAGCACACCTGACATTTGACTCTGGCATCTATATGAGTGAGCATGGGCATGCATGTTCAATATACACACACCTCACACACATAAATAATAATGAACATCACAATCAAGACTCCAGGCTTTGGTGAGGATGAGAGAAAAAGATGCAAAGCCATTTCCATTTATAATACTAAATTTTCCAAATGATTCTACCTTTGATCTATCCTGTTTATTCTTACAGAACTTTAATCTTCCTTGGAGATCCTTTCGAAATCTAGCCTGTGCTGTCAATCATCTTACTGGAAAACATTAGCAAACTGCTGTTACTAAAATAAAATTTCTGTAATGATGGCATTTCCTAAGCAGGTTCCTGTAGCCTGCTTTTTATGTCCTGGGAATGCTCACTTTCTGATCAGGCTAAGTCTTGGCTATGATTCCCTGTGGAAAGATTGTAAGACATGTCAGCCTTCCTACACCAGAATGAGCCCATTCTATATGCATTTCAAGGTGACTTTAACACAATCCTAAATACCTTCTTCAAGGGTAAAGTACTACCTAGTACTAAAGTGAATTTTCTGCCATAGAGAAGAAAGAGCATGTCCATGTGTCTTCCTAAATGCTAGCTTTGTCTAGTGAGTTTTAAGTTAGTGATTTAAATAAGTCCAGAAATTTTCTTTCATTCTTTTTTTTCCCTTTTTTCTTTTTTATTAGGTATTTTCCTCATTTACATTTCCCATGCTATCCCAAAAGTCCCCCATACCCACCCATTCCCACTTTTTGGCCCTGGTGTACCCCATTTTCTTTCATTCTTAACAATATCTGCCCATTTCTCCTCTTGCTGTCCCTATAACTTTACTGTCATTTCATGGAGTAACTCTCTGGTCATTATAATAGAGTTTTCCCAACATTTTCCCTTCAAATCGCCTGTTCTTCATCCCTGGCATGTATCATTCGTTCCTCCTACCCTAGAATTCCACGTGCTAAAACTTGACTCATCTTCCAACATCCAAATGGTTCTTCTATAAAGATGCATCTGGTCTCACCCACTGGACAATGATTTCCCTCCAGACCTTACTAATCTTCAGATACTGTACAGCCCAAGCATTTGTCTACACCTATGGCAGATAATTGACTCATAACAATTGGACCAAAGGCAAGTAACAGTTATCGCCTAAAAAAAAAAAAAAAAAAAAAAAGGCTTAGCACTCTTTAAAAAATTATCCTTTCAAATGTGAATCTAGAAAATAATAAATTTGTTTTATTATTGTTGGCCTAATTTGTTCTCTAGACTTAAAATCTCATGTTCATAAGACCGTCTTTTGTTCTGGCTTTCTTGATCAAATTAAGCAAGTTCTGCATCTTTGCTCAGTCTCTTCAGACAGGAATTAGCGAACACTTCCACTGTAGAATTAGGAAAATAGAATCTTTGAATATCTTATTCTTGTAACTTCAAATGAGCCATAAAGTCTCACCTCTGAGTTGTGAAGATAAAGGTCTAACATCTATATAAATTTGTTATATTTGCCATTTGAAAAGGAATGTGGGGCTGAAGAGATGGCTCAGAGGTTAAAAGCACTGGCTGCTCTTCCAGAAGTCCTGAGTTCAATTCCCAGCAACCACATGGTGGCTCACAACCATCTATAATGAGATCTGGTGCCCTCTTCTAGCATGCAGGCATACATGCAGGAAGAACATTGTATACATAATAGGAAAAAATAAAAGAAAATGAATGTAGTGTCAACCATAGCTGAAGCAGAAGGGGTTGAAATACTGGGGCTATTTCAAACTCAATTATAAAACAGATATTCAAGCAAAAGGTGGGCTCAGACACCTCAGAATTCGGGAAATAAATTCAGCTCTTTTTAGTTGAGAAATAGAAGCAATTCGCAGAAGCAAAAGTGTAATCAATGCACGTGTGCTAGCCACTTTTCCTGTTACTGTGACAAAGTACATGGCAAAAACAGGGAAAGAAGGGTTTGTCATGACTGACAGTTTAGGAGACTTCAAAATACTTTGGCAGGGAGAACATCACAACAGGAAGAGCTCAATGGTTAGAAGCACGAGGAAGTTACTTCTGTTGGTCAACTGGGAAGCATATCTATATCTAGAGGACACTGTAGATCTGTAACCAAAGGGAACTGGATTTGATGGCAAGTGTGGCTCAGCACACCTGCCCCAATAGGAATCACACAAAAACAGGATCCATCCTGTTCTACAAACATTTGTTGATCACCTAGTGTGCATCCATTCCTCCAAGTGTTGAGAATACATTGAACAAAACAATATCTATTGTGTCACATCTGTAGAGGAAGTTCATGAGATCTGAAAGCATTGCATGAGTCCTAGTCTGGATGTTTCCAAATACAGATGCTCCCAAGTTAGGATGGGGTTCTTTCCCATCCCACTGATTGATTAAATTGAAACTGTCCGTAGTGCACAAGGCCCAGCCAGCATATCAGAACACTGAAGATTCTCTGTTGCTTCCCTCCTGACTGGGAACTGCAATTGGTGCCTATAGCCCAGCATTACAAAAGGAGATTGAAAGACACCACCAGCCCTAAAACTACAGTGTGCTTTCTATTCTGAAATGCATATTACTTACATATCATTAAGTCAAAACCATCCAAATTTGGGCAAAATACCAAAGGTAAAATCAGGGAGAAAAGACTTATGTTTTGCTCATGGTTTCAGAGATTTCAGTTTATGGTCTCTTGGTTCTGTTGTTATGTTGTGGTACGACATCGTGGTAGAAGCACTAACTAGCAGGTAAGCTCATGGAGGCTTACAAGTAGAATAAGAAGAGGCATCTGAGAAGATACATCCTCCAGAAGTGCACCGCCAATGATCTTCTTCTCCACCAGGTCCCAGTTCTTAAGTTTCTACCACCTCTCAATAGTGCCATAAAATTTTGTAACACTCAATGGGTTGGTCCATTGATAAACTCAGAGCATTAATAATTCATGTTTCCCAAACTCCTCACCTCTGAACTCTGCCTCTCTGGAACCTGAGCCTTTCAAAAGACAGTTATATTCAGAGTCTTACTTTTAAAAAGGAAGGAAGGAAGGAAGGAAGGAAGGAAGGAAGGGAGGGAGGGAGGGAGGGAGGGTGGGTAGGAGGAGGGAGAAAGAGAGAGTCAGAGACAGAGACACAGAGACAGAGAAGACAACATATGGTTTAGGCCATAATATGCATAATATCAGGAGTATCCATAAGGCCACATCAAAGTGGGGGTAGCCACAAGGCCCCAAGGAAAAGGAAATTGCCATGAATCACAAGTGCACAGAGTTCAGTGGTTCAGTAGTGATCAATACTGAAAATTCCACGACATAAAAAATTATCATATTGAGTCACAAAAACCTACTAGCTCACCCCCCCCCAAGTAAGATAATTCAAAGAACATGAAAGAATTTTGAATTCTTCAAACCCTCTTCCATTGTGATCAACATGGCCAGATTTTTTTTTCATAACAGCAACACCAATGTACATTTATGTAGTTTCCTTAGTTGAAAACGGGTGGTCTGCATGCATTTGTTCTCTAAGTCACTATTTATATGTGCTTATTTTCCCAGAAGGGTGTCACTATCTTCATCATTAAGATAATTGAACTTTACAAGAAAATTGGGGAGATAATAAGAATGTAGGTTTCCATTTGTACTAGGGTTCTCTAGAAGAACAGAACAGAATGAGTATATACTAAAGAGGAATTCATTAGATTGACGTCTACAATATGGTTCATAGAGTCTAACAATGGCTGTCTCACAAGACAGAGGCTGAGAGTCTGGTGGTTGCTCAGACCATGAGGCTGGATGTCTCAGCAGTCCCAATGTAGTCTGAATTGCTGTGATCTATAGTCTATGCTGGGATCCTGAAGAAGTGAGCTCTAGGACCAATGAAGGAATGCCTCTGCAGTAGGATAGATGAAATTTCCAGCAAGAGTGAGAATAAGCAGTCAAGCAAAGTTTCCTTCTTCAGCGTCTTTTTATCTTAGCTGCCACCATAAGGTATCACCCACATTTAGGGTAGATCTTTCTGCTTCAAATGTTGATCAAGACAAATCTGTACAGGAATGCCCAGCTTGTGTTTTAGTTAATATTATGTAACTTCAGGAGGGAACAGCCACCCCTGTTTTCCTTTTTGTTTTTGCCAGTTTAATGAAGCACAGAGGTATTTCAATTATTACACTGATTCTCATTTCCTTAACTTTACTATTAGATTTAAACATCAGTTTTATATTTATTTGGTGGTATCAGATTTCTCTTCTGTGACCTGTTTATGTACACTTTGATCATTTTCTTGTGTGTTCCTGTTTTTTTTTTATAAAATTTTTCTTAAACATAGAAAAATTGACCATCTTATCATCTGCTTTCTGAACTTTCCATCAATATTATTTTCCATGTCTTTGGCATGAAAAGACAGCATAGAAACCATTTTAAAGCTTTGAACTTGCTTTTCTCTTTAAAACTTATTACTTTTTAATATTATGTGTATGGATGTTTGCCACCGTGTATGTTTGTGCAACACATGCATGTAGTGCCTTCCAAGACCAGAAGAAGGTGCCAGATCCCCTGGAACTGGACTAACAGAAGGTTGGTGGCATTATGTGCGTGTTGAAAATTAAACCCAAGTCCTCTGGAAGAACATCAGTCCTCTTAACTGCTGAGCCATCTCTCCAACCCTTAAAGCTTTAAGTTTCTATCTAAGTGGGTTTTATGTTGTCCTATGCTCTAGATTTCCAACCATTATTATATGGGACACAGTCCCAAGAAAGAATTCCTCTGTTGGAAAATCATCTGTGTCTCCCTGGCCTCACAGATTTTGTTATAAAATTACTTGTTTCCATTTACTATTTAAACCTATTTGTTTGCTTATCACATGTAAGATCCAGATGGAAGTTTAATTTCTTCCAGAAGAGAGACTGTAGTGGTAGCATCAAAGGCTGACCAGTTTGTGATTTCTGCTTCTATCTATTCCACCTTTAGTTCTGGTCATACTGACTTGAGTAAGCCGGTGTCTAGTTCTGGGGTCCCTACCCTTCTATTTATTAGTGTATACATAGGTGTCCTTACCTTATTCAGTTTGTACCTGGTTCTGAGAGCTAGCGTTGCAAATCTGCAATCTGCACTTCTTTTTGTACTTGTTTTTACCTGTGGTCATGGGCATTTGCTCAACCTAAAACCTTTAAGAATATGTTGTTTAATATTGAAACAAACCCTCTGTTTTCCCCCAAATTGTGGAAATCATTTAGATGCGTGTTTTAATAGAAGTTCATGATGAGTAAATCAATATCCAAGATGATGGGGGGACCTCCATTTTTTTAAGATTTTGTTTGATGTCTATAAATATCATAGATTCTCTATATTTATTAGCTATTTCTTGTTAAAATCTTTTGTATGTGATTTAAATTTTGTCCTTCCATTTTACATCTACATTTTCAATACTAGGACATTAAAAAGTAGTCAATTGCTTAATAGTTAAAAAATTTGCATAATACTAAAATTAGTATTTCTGTCATTGAGTTGATGCCTTTGTATATCTTCGAAGTCCATGTCATTCATTTTATATTTCTGTTTTAATAGATCTATCCAAATATAAGAGAATATTAAACAATAATAACAGCAGGCATTGGTGTCTTCTTATTCCTGAGGTTAATTGAAATGTCTTTAGTAATATCTTTAAGATATTCTTTGGCTAGTTTGGGAAAATTTATGCTTTTCCTCTATAAGTTGATCTGATGCTGAAGAACATTATATTCTTCATAGAAATACATACAAAAGATAATAGGGTGATTCCGTGATGACTGCTGGAACAGGTAAAGGCAACGGGGGTCCCTGCTGAGAAGGGACAGCAGCTTGGGTGTATGGAGGATCCCAGAAGAAGTCACCGCAGTCCTGGTGAGCCAGCCTGTTAGCTCATCTGATCCACTTCTTGCTTCCAGGCTGCAGTGCCCACCACGACCACAAGAAGCCAACATTCCCTCCCACAAGTGGACTTCTCCCATTTGGGGATCAATGACAAAATCTAAGAGTAGCAAGAAAAGAGTAAGAAGAAATCCAGATAAAAGACATAAGAAATATTTTCAACAAAATCATAGAAGAAAAATTGTTTAACCCAAAGAAGGAGATGACTACAAGAAGCATATAGAACACCTACAGACTACACCCAAGAAAACACAAGGAATAACTAATCCAAAACCAGAAAATCAAAAGAGAAGAAACAACAAAACATACACACACACCAAAATCATAGGAATCAACAAACACCACTCATTGATATCTCTCAACGTCAATGGCCTCAAGATCTCAATAAAAAAGACACAGACTAACAGAATGGATGTGAAAACAGGATCAGTCCTCCTACATCTAAGAACACACCTTAACATAAAGGATAAACATCACCTCAGCAAACTCATAGAAACTGAACAATTCTTTATTCAATGACCACTGGGTCAAGGAAGAAATTAAAGGCCTTTTAGAATTCAATAAAAAATGGAGACATAACATACACAAACTTGTGGAACACAATGAAAGCAGTGCTAAGAGGAAAGTTCATAAAAAGAATTAGGGAAATCACATACTATTGGCTTAACAGCACACCTGAGAAGCAAAAATCCAAGAGGAAGAAAATAATCAAACACAGGGCTGAAACCAAAAAATTAAAGTGAATAGAAAGAGTCAATGAAATAAAGACTTGGTTCTTTGAGAAAATCATCAAGATAGACAAACAAGATAGTCAAATGAACTAAAAGGCAGAGAGAGAATATCCAAATTAACAAAATCAGAAAAGAAAAAGGGGACATAACAACAGACACTGAGCAAATCCAAAGAATCCTTAGGTCTTACTTCCAAAACCTGTATTCCACAAAATTGAAAAATGAAAATGAAATGGGCAATTTTCTTGATTCATGCTACTTACCAAAGTTAAATCAAGATCATGTGAACAATCTAAATAGACATATAACCCTTAAAGAAATAAAAGGAATAATTAAAAGTCTCCCATCCAAAAAAAAAAAAAAAATGCCCAGGGCAAGATGGTTTTAAAGCAGAATTCTAGCAGACATTCAAAAACAGCAAATACCAATACTCCATAAACTGTTCCACCAAATAGAAACAGAAGGAGCATTGCCAAAATCGTGTTCTGAAGCCAAAGTCACACTCATACCTAAACCACACAAAGCCTCAACCATGAAAGAGAATTTCAGACCAATTTCTCTTATGAACATTGATGAAAAAAATACTCACAAACCGAATCCAAAAACACATCAAAGGCATCATCCACCATGCTCGCGTAGTGGTCATTCCAGAGACACAGGGATGGTTCAACATACAAAAATCCATTAATGTAATTTACCATATAAACAAACTGAAAGATACCATATAATCATCTGATTAGATGCTGAAAAGGCCATTGACAAAAATGCAACACCCCTTCATAAGTCTTGGAGAGATTATGGACACAAGGCACATGCCTAAGCACAATAAAGGTAATATGCAGCAAGCCAATAACATACATTAAATTAAATGAAGAGAAACTTAAACCAATTATACTAAAATCAGGGACAAAACAAGGCTGCCCACACTTTCTGTATCTCTTCAATATAGTACTTGTAGTTCTAGCTAGAGTAGTTAGACAACAAAAGGAGATCAAGAAGATCCAAATAGGAAAGGAAAAAGTCAAAGTTTCACAATTCAAGGATGATATGATATTATACATAAGCAACCCACAAAGTTCTACCAGAGAACTCCTACAGCTGATAAGCACCTTCAGCAAAGTAGCTGAATACAAAATTAGCTTTAAAAAAAAAAAAGCAATAGCCATCCTATATACAAAGAATAAACAGTCTGTGAAATAAATTAGGGAAATAACAGCTTTCACAATAGCCACAAATAATATAAAATATTTTGTTGTAACTCTAACTAAGCAAGTGAAAGACCTGTATGACAAGAACTTCAAATCTTCAAAGAAAGAAACTGAAGATAATATCAGAAGATGGAAAGATCACCTATGCTTATAGATCAGTAGGATTAACATAGTGAAAATGGCCATCTTACCAAAAGCAATCTACAGATTCAATGCAATTCCCATCAAAATTTCAACACAATTTTTTCATACCTTGAAAAAACAATGTTCAACTTCATATGGAAAGAAACACAATAGCTAAAACAACTCTGTATAATAAAAAACAAACTGGAGATACCACCATCCCTGATTTCAAGTTGTTCTACAAAGCAATAAAAAGTGAATGTCACTGGTATAAAAACAGACAATTTGATTGGTGGGATTTAATTAAAGACCCAAACGTAAACCCACACAACAATGGACATTTGATTTTTGACAAAGAAGTACAATATAAAAAGGAAAGCATCTTTAACAAATGGTGCTGGACTAACTTGAGTGTCTACATGTAGAAGAATGCAAATAGATCCATATCTTTCACCTATACAAAACTCAAGTCCAAGTGGTCCAGAGACCTCAATACAAAACTGGATACACTCAATCTGATAGAAAATAAAGTAGGAAAGAGCCTTGAAAGCATTGGCACAGAAGACAACTTCCTAAACAGAACAACAGCTCAGGCACTAATATCAACAATTACCAAATGTGACCTTATGAAACTGAAATGCTTATATAATGTCGCGTCCGCTCTCGACCAGCACAAACGACACGACCACCAGTCCTTCTAACAGCAGTTTATTCAGCAAACTTCAGTCTTCATCTCTTTCTCTTCATCTTTTTCCTCATCTATCTCCCCCGAACCCCGGGCCTCTCACTCTTATATACTCTCAGTCCCCATCCACTCACAGCAGGCCACGTCACCTCACCAGGCACGCAGCTTCAGCCAATCAGGGCAACAGGGGCATGTCTCCACCAAATATGGACTTGTTTAAACCGCCAGCATCATGGTGCATCTGTACAGCTCTCACAATGGTCGTAGCTTATTTTCAGGTGTATGAGGAAGTCAGGTGCAAGGCATAAGACTTAGCTGCAGTCCCTGGTGCCTTCTTGGGACTGCTGCCACACCCTTACAATATAAGGCAAAGAACACTGTCAAAAGACAAATGGCATCCTATACAGTGGAGAATATCTTCACCAACCCAACATCCAACAAGAGTCTGATATCCAAAATGTATAAAAAACTCAAGAAACTAGATATCAACAAACCAAATAACCCAATTTAAAAATGGGGTACAGATCTAAACAAAAAATTCTCAACAGAGGAATTTCTAATGGCCAAGTGCCCTTAAAGAAATGTTCAACACCCTTAGTCATCGGAGAAATGCAAACCAAAATGACTTGGAGATTCCATCTTACACCAATCAGAATGTCTGCAATCAAAAAGCAACAAATGAGTGACAAAAATAAATAAATAAATAAATAAATAAATAAATAAATAAATAAATAAATAACAAGCATGGAGCAAGGGCAGCACTCCTACTTTGCCGGTGGAGTACAATAACTTTGAAATCAATTAGGCAGTTTCTCAGAAAATTGGGAATAGTTCTACCTAAAGACCTAACTATATCACTCCTGAGCATAAACCCAACAGATGCTCCACCATATGACAAGGACTTGCTCTACTATGTTCATAGATGCTCTGTTCATAATAGCCAGAAACTGGAAACAACCTAGAAGTCCCTCACCTGAAGAATGGATGGAGTACTGAGTATAACTCAGCTATTAAAAACAATGACATCAGTTCTGGTTGGCGCCAGATCTGGGCCACCTTGGGCAGATGGTCCCATGGTCCCCGGGAGGACTCTCCACACTGCAGGTGCCCTAGCAGGCCCAGGATACTAGGATCACTGGTCTGGGTTAAAGTCGAAGCTTCTTAGAAAACCAAGAAGATGGAATTATAAGAATTGTTGCCTGGCAGTTGAATGATAGCAGCTTAGTTAGAGTTGTAATGTCTTGATTTAAAATTCTTTTTTGATTCTGTGCACCTTCCCTGCCAGAGGAAAGTCAGCCTCCAGAGAGGGCTATGACCCAGGGACTCAGGTGAGAGTGCCATCTTGTATTCTGGGTCTCTCAGAGACCAGTCCACACAAGAGAGCACGTGGGCCACAGAAGCAACAGAGCTTCTTGGACAGGGTCCCATCAGGCCTGCATCTTAAGCCAGGAGGAAGATCTGAGCTCCAGACCTCTGTGCACCTTCCCTGCAAGAGGAGAGCTTGCCTACAGAGAGTGCTCTAACAACTGGGACTCAGGAGAGAGTTGGACTCCCAGGAGTGCTGACAGAGGCTAACAGAATCACAGGAGGAACAAGCTCTACCCAGAGACAGCTAGAATATCTAACACCAGAGATTACCAGATGGTAAAAGGCAAATGGGAGAATCTTACTAACAGAAACCAAGACTACTCAGTATCATCAGAACCCAGTACTCCCACCACAGCTTGTCCTGGATACCCCAACACAACCGAAAAACAAGATTCACATTTAAAATCATGCTGGTAGAGGACATCGAGAAGGGCATTAATAACTCACTTAAAGAAATACAGGAGAACACTACTAAACAGGTAGAAGACCTTAAAGAGGAAGCACAAAAATCCCTTAAAGAAGTACAGGAAAACACGACCAAACAGGTGATGGAATTGAACAAAACCATCCAAGACCTAAAAAGGGAAGTAGAAACAATAAAGAAAACCCAAAGTGAGACAACGCTGGAGATAGAAACCCTAGGAAAGAAATCTGGGACCATAGATGCGAGCATCAGCAACAGAATACAAGAGATGGAAGAGAGAATCTCAGATGCAGAAGATTCCATAGAAAACATGGACATAACAATCAAAGAAAATGCAAAATGCAAAAAGATCCTCACTCAAAACATCTAGGAAATCCAGGATACAATGAGAAGACCAAACCTAAGGATAAGAGGTATAGATGAGAATGAAGACTTTCAACTATCAGATTCGGTACAATTCTCATCAAAATTCCAACACAGTTCTTCACAGTCCTTGAAACACACACACACACACACACACACACACACACAAACATACAAATGCAACAAAGAAACAAAAACAGAACAATGAAAACAATGGATGGTTAAAGCAGCAATCCTGAATAGTAAAAGAACTATTGGAGGTATTGTCATCCCCAATTTCTACTTGTACTACTAAGCTATAGTAGTAAAAACACCATGGTAATTTTACAAAACCAGACACTTGATCAATGGAATGGAAGTCCTAGATATAAATCCACATACCTATGGATATATGCTTTTTTTTTTTTTATAAAGAAGCCAGAAATACACACTAGACAAATGACAGCATCTTCAACAAATGGTGCTGGTCAAATTGGACAGCTGCATGTAGAAGAATTCAAATAGATCCATACTACCCTACACAAAAGTCAACTCCAAATGGATCAAAGGCATCAACATAAAACCAAATACACTGAACTTTACAAAAGGAAACACTAAGATCAACAATGAATAAATGGAACCTCAAGAAACTGAAAAGCTTCTGCATGGCACAGAACAGCAAAATTTAGACAAAGTGATAGCCTACAGGATGGGAAAAGATTTTTACCAACTACATATCTGATAGAGAGCTACCAGTTGTTTTTGTAGGATTTAGTGAATTAACAAGTGGGTCTCTGATTCTTGTGTCTTTTCTTGGGCTCTTTTCCTTCTTTTTGTTTCTTTTGTCAATTTTGATGTGTTGATTTTTCTTTGATTTTATTTTATTATTATCCCTTAGAAGCCTGTTTGCTTTCTAATGACAGAAAGGAAGAGGATCTGAATGGGAGGGGAAGTGGGAAGTGGGAAGGAACTAGGAGGAGTAGGGGTTGGAAAAACCACAATCAAGATATATTATTATATGAGAAAAAATTTTCAATAGAAGAAACAAAAGGGAAAAAGAAGAAGAAGAGGAGACAGGAGGGGAAGATGAGGAAGAGATCTGTGGGGAAAAAGGAAGGGAGAGAGAGGAGGGAAGGGATGGGAGAAAGTTGGTTTTGGTTTTGCTTCTCACATGTAGCTTACCATCGTTGATGTTTACTGGGCTCATCTAGCCCCCTTACACCTAGACTCTGATTTAGTAAGTGTTTTTCACCTTAGCTTTGGCAGCCATCCTGTTTACCCTTTTGAATTTTGATGACTCTCATCAGTATTCATCCAACCCATCACTTCTGATCCCTATCCCCAGGTCTTGTCATCCACCGTGCCCAATTTTCCTTTTATTTGTAGATAAAAGTGAAGAGCCACAGATGGAGATGCTGCCCACAGCACATCCACACTTCACTTCTCACCTCCTGTGCCTCATACACAGTGCCCATGCTTCCAATGCATCCACTTAACACATTGTTAACTCTCAATGAATATTTATGGTAGTAGTTTGGCTTGCTGACATAGTTGCAGTCAGTGCTGAGAACCAGAAGCCAGAGTCACATCCATGGTAGGCATGCTCTCTTCCTGACCTGACATCCCAGCCTGTGAAATGTTTCACTCTAGTAGTATAATTTTAAGTTCTAGAACACTTCATATCTTTTAATAATTTCTTTTTCTTTATTGAAATTTACAGCTGCTCATTCCATGTGCACTGTTTTTTAGAAACCTTTTGCTAATTCTACTGACTGTTCCTTCCCAGGGTCAGCCTCCACAAGCCATCTTATTTGTGGCACATGGGTTCCTGTTTCTTGGTATTTCTAGTAATTAAATTTCATGATTTGATTGTTTTCTCTAAAGCAGTGATTCTCAACCTGTAAGTCGAGACCCGAGAGGGTCACATCAGTTATTTACACTAGAACTCATCCCGGTAGTGAAGTCACACTTATGAGGTAGCAACAAAATGATTTTATGGTTGAGGATCACTACCATAAATAGTCCTGGCATTAGGAAGGTTGAGAACCACTGCTCTAACAAGTGTTGAGGGTCATGTTTGCGTTAGCCAGAACCCTTGAGTGATGGGTTGTTACTCATACAGTTCTTTTAGCCTACCTGTGGCTGCTTGGAGTCTGCCCAACACAGGAGCATATCAGGAATTCACAAGAAATTTGGTCAGAGTATATGCAAAGAATTTGTCTGAGAATTTCCCTTTCTGAGATTTTCTTGCTCACCAACCAGCTGATTTTCCTCCAAACTATCTGATTTTTTTATGTAGGTAAGACCAAATTTTCTATTTTAGTTGCCCGTGAGATTGTCTGATACTTGAAAAGTGAGTTTTATTTACCATGGTTTATACTACCTGCATCTGAAATGCTATTGAATCCTTAGGTCTTAGGAAAGTTTCTCTGATTTTATGAGTGTAACTTTGGTCTAGCTTGGCCAACAACATGCATAACTAGAGTTTTTATTGTTTTGTTTCTGTTGTCTTCTGTGTAATCCATCTAGGTAGCAAAGATTCTGTGTCAAGATTAGGTTTTAGGATGTGTTTTCTTTTGTGATTATTTTATCACAGATTTCCATACATCTGCTTTCTAAAGTGCTTTTCCTTGTGTTGCCCAGTAACAGTTCTTGCTGCTTCGAATCTTTGTGGTTTCTGATAGTGTTGAATGTAAAGACTTCCACTATAGTCTCATTGTGATTCTCCTTGTATTTCTTTAATATATATATGTGTATCTACATATATATACATATATATATATATATATAATGTATATGAATACACTGTTGCTGTCTTCAGACAAATAAGAAGAGGGTATCAGATCCCATTACAGATGGTTTTAAGCCACCATGTGGTTGCTGGGAATTGAATTCAGGATCTCTGGAAGAGCAACAAGTGCTCTTAACCGCTGAGCCAGCTCTCCAGTTCTCCTTTGTATTCCTAATTACAAATGATACCCAGGACTGGCTCAGTTATTTATTTATCAACTGTAAAAAAAATTAGGGAAAATGTTTCTTCAGATTTCTTGCCTATTTAAAAATATTTTATTAGATTAATTTTTATTGTTGAATATTAAGAATTCTTTAATATTGCAGGCATGATCAGATATGTGATCTGCACATATTTTCTCAGTCTGTGGCTTGTGTTCTCATTTTGTCAAGTCTACTTACATGGGTTTTTTTCTTTCTTTCTTGAATTGTACTTTTCCATTTCAATCTAAAAAGTCATCACTAAACGTAAAGTCATGGAGATTTTTCCTTAAGTTTTCTGTAGAATTTATGCAGTATTATATTTTCAATGTAGATTTATGATCCACTTTAAATTAGTTATTTATGTGTATTGTTATTTTGCCTACATATATGGCTATGTTTCCTATGCATGCTTGATGTTCTCAGAGACCAGATGAAGCTGTTGGATCCCTGGTACTGGAATTACAGACAGCTGTTAGCTTCCATATGGGTGCTGGGAATTGAACCTGGATCCTTTGTAAGAGCAGCCAGTGCTTTTAACTGCTGAGCCATCTCTCCAGCCTCTAGGACCCATTTTTATGCCATGTTTATAAGACATATGGTACATGTTAAGAACCTTTTAGATCTTTTTGGTTGATGCTTAGTTGGTTGGTTGATTAGGTTTTTTGTTTATCTGTTTATGTTTTTGTTTGTTTTTAAAAGGATCTCACGCTGGGCAGTGGTGGCGCATGCCTTTAATTCCAACACTTGGGAGGCAGAGGCAGGCAGATTTCTGAGTTTGGGGCCAGCCTGGTCTACAAAGTGAGTTCCAGGACAGCCAGGGCTACACAGAGAAACAAAAACAAAACAAAACAAAAAACAAACAAACAAAAAAAGAGGGATTTCACTATGTCGACCTAGCTAGTTTGGAAGTCATTATGTAGACCAAGCTAATCTTCAAAGTCAGTGAGGTCCGCCTTTCCCGAGTGTTGGGATTATGGGCATGCACTAGCATACACTTTTTTGTAGTTCACAGGATTTGCAGCTGATTAGCACTGTTCATTCTTTCTCTACCTCAGTACTATACACAGCACAGCACCTTCTAGCACTATGAAAGCTACCCATTTAGGGATGAAGCTTCCAGGTCATTATCGGCTAACTTTCTCCATGTTCTTTGTCTCAATACATGTCAGCTTCAGCAATAAGTTTTTATCATCAAGGATCCTGGAGGACAACCAAGAGCAGTGACCATCACCTGTACTGTTTGTGGAGGTCTGTGAGACCCCACTGACCAACAATTAGAAAAGAGGTAACCCACACCTATCTCTGTGTTTTTGTATGGTAGCTATAGAGTCTAGGAGAGCCATTATGTCCCATGCAGGATAACTTTATTTAAAATTTTGTTATATATGAATATGGGCATATTTTCGAAAACTTCTAAGAGTTTTCATGTGGCTTTTTCAAAGGTCTTCAGTACTGATTATCCTGTAGTCCTATGTTAATGAGCAGAAGAGCCTCGTGAATATTAATGTTAGGTATTGTGACCTTGTGTTCTTGCAACATTGAGCTAGAACCCAGGGGCTTTGTGTCTACTAAGCAAGTACTCTACCTCTGAGATACTTTCCCAGCTACCAGATTATACTCTCTGTGCTATGTGTGTTTGTCAGAGCAAACCTGGGGCCTCATCTGTGCTAAGTAACAAGCTGTTATACTTGGGAATTCCAGGAATTCTCAATGTATATCTAGATTGGAGGTGATGGTGTCATTTCTTACTTTCTAGTCTATCTGCCTCCAAATTCTTCTACTTGCATATTGCCTAAATAACTTTAAGTGTGATGTTAAATGTGAATAATTTAGGATTACTCTCTAAATAGGTCGTTTAAGATACTTCTGCCTTGTTCTCCAGGTTTACAAGAAAATATCATGAGTATTATTACATGGTTTTAAAATCAACTATACTTTATTAGGTTAGGGAAATAATCTGTTTGTATTTTATATGGTTTTTATCATGCTGTTGAATGCCCCCATACACTCATTAATATGAGTGTGTGTCTTCTCATTTAGCCTTCTACTAATATGTCGAATTATATTCATTGATTTTTGAATGATTGACAAAACCCTGAACTCCAAGGATAATGCTGTTGTTGAGGTGTTATCCTTTTTTATATACTGCTAGATTTGATTTCATAGTACTGTTAGGGATTTTTGTGTCTATGTTTATACTTTTTTCTTTCTCTTTCTTTTTTGTAATAATATATGGAAAACATATGTATATATCTGTCTTACTTATGGCTTCCATAGTTGTGACAAAACACCATGACCAAAACAACTTGGGGAGGGAAGGGTTTATTTGGCTCACATTCCCATATCACTGTTCATCATTGAAGAAAGTCAGGACAGGAACCTGGAATGGAGATCAGAATCACACAAAAAAAAAGTCATAAAAATGAATGAGACCGTTGACATTTGGAAGGAAAGGTCACCACCAGCATGGAAAAAAACTCAACAAGGAACTTGAGGTTTCAAAAAATAGAAAAATAACCAAATAGAAATGCTAGATATAAAAAAAAAACAACTCAGTGAACCAATGCAAAACACAGTGAAAATCAGTACAGACCTGACTAAGCAGAAGAAAGACTACCAGCAAAGGAGGCAAGGTGGAGGAAATACTATACTCAAACTGTGAAGGAAAAGAAGTGGGCAATGTCCGTGTGCCCAGAGAAGCTTTGTTACCTGGCTTGATCTCTTCCTCAGCAATCCCAAGGTGCATTGCTGCTGTCTTGTTAGGTGTCCCATCTGTTGTGGCTTAATGGATTAGAACCCGACTCCAGTTTCCATTAAAGTCTTTGAGGTTAGGGCCTACCTTTAACGTACCCTCACGGTTTCCTAGCTGGACCTAGAGGTCCACTGTGAAGACATGTTAAGCCTCTGCTGCTTCTCCATGATGCACAGACCCTTTACTAGGGATTTCACCGTTTCATGGTAGTCTCACAAAGAGAAACGTCATCATCAGAAATGTTCTGGATTTCCAATAAATAAGGGAACACTAAAGATATTCAATCAAGTTATTTATATTTCTTCATTATATTTGTACCACAAATACATTTTAAAAACTCAAATAAACCTTAAAGATCCTTAGCATACTGGGTAGTTGAGTGGTAGATGAACCTCTATATTTTCTCTTTTTATATATAGATTAGTAGTAGAATCACATACTGATTTGGGACAGAGATATAGTCTGAGGAGTGTCTGGATAGGGGATTACATCATTAGAATGTACTTACACAACCTTGAATGGGGTGGGCCAATGATCAACAGGGGCTCTTGATGCATTGAAGATATAGTGAATTAGTTCTTTGCTAAATTCCAATTGATTTTACAGGAAACTTCTTTTAAACACAGGCATTACTGCAAACTAATAAGAATAGTATAGCAAATACATATGAACAAGAATTGCATGTGCACTTAACTGTATTGCATTCATCTGATGTGGTTAAGAAGGCAGTAGGCTGCTTTCCATTAGCATCACCACTAACCTGTGTGCTGTGCTGTGCTAAGATGTCACTGAATTTTCAGTACCATTATAATCCTCTGGGCCCACCATCACATACATCATCTCGCACTGGCCAGAACAACATAATGTAGTGCGTAACTATATCTGAGTCTTAAAGCTGGAAACCATGATCATTATTTGCACAAAATGTGGAGCAATGAAAAGTTGGAATTCATCCAAAAAAAGGCTGCAGCTAAGCCTGTTGATTTTTGTCAACCTGTTTTCCTTTGAGTTGAGTCTCCCCACATCTGCCTTTTGTCTTGGTTTGAGATATAGATAGATAGATAGATAGATAGATAGATAGATAGATAGATAGATTTTATGTGTGTGTGTGTGTATGTGTGTGTGTGTGTGTGTGTGTGTGTGTATGCTGAGTAATCCTCTTGCCTCAGCTATAGTTCATAAATTAAGATTTTTTTTCTGTTACTCTGGTTTCATACCCTCACTTCAACTAGTTCTAAAACTCCAATAAAACGACTAACAAAAAAATACCCCAGCCACACAACAGTGGGGAGTTTTCAGCGTTCTTCCATTTGTGCTTGTTTATAGCAGGAAGTAATCATCAGAATCTTTTCTGGGTACACCAGGGTGCCCCAAGTTTTAATTTCTCACTTTTTAAATTCTATAACAATGAGGTCCTAAAACAGCTAAAGAAAAATCACCATGTCAAATAAACTAATTGATGATATGTATGGAAAGATGTGGCTCTAGATCAAATTGCCCAGAGAGTGGCCAAAATTATTAAAGATGTTAAAATAAGCATTAAGGATAACCCTTCCATAAAGCTTCTTCTCCATTTCTTGACCAACGATACTCAAAAAAAAAAAAAAAAAAAAGTTAGTTAGATGCTGGCAAGATAGTTCAGTGGGTAAAGGTTCATGTTAACAAGTCTGATGACCTGAGTTCAGTCCCCAGGAGCCACATTGTAGAAAGAGAAAACTTACTCCCAAAAGCTGTCTTCTGACCTCCACGTAATATTGTGCACTTGGATGCACACACTTGCACACACACAGAGACTGAGAGGGGTAGGCTAGGGAGGGGGGAAAAGAGGGACAGAAGAGTGGGACCAGACTGATAGCTCAGCAGTTAAAGCACTTGTACATGTAGAGAATCCAGCTTTGGTTCTCAGGAACCACATGATGTGTAACAATGCTCCGTAACTCCCAATACCCTCTTACAGCTTCGTGAGGCACTACACACATGTGGTGCCCAGACATATATGCAAACAAAACAATTCATACACATAAAATAAGTAAGTCTTTATTAAAAGAATTTACATCTACTTATATTATTATGTGTTGAGGGCACACATGTGCCACACATGTGGAGTTCACAAAACAACTTGTAGGGGTATGCTCTTGCCCTCACCATATGAGTCCTGGAGATAAAACTCAGGCTTAGCAGCAAGCTGAGCTGTCTCTCCTATCTAAGAGCCAAGACCTGATAAGGAGAACCATCTTCTTCCTTCACCACTCCCCAAACCTCCTAAACTCACTTTGTGTGGAGTTCTAACACATTTCCCAATGCTTGGCTTGCCAAGATGCCTGGCATGGATGCTGCAAACATCACTGTGATATTCCTCGTAATCTCATACACATTAAACCCAAATTATTAGCCCTAAAGTCCTCAAGGTATTAAGAAGGCAAATACTACCAATAACTAGAATTGTCTCTTTTGTCTAGTAAGTGCATAGAACAGATAAACATGAAATGTCATCTCAAATAAGTCTATATTGCCAAAAATCAGAAAACAAAAGAGAATGGCTTGAATCTTTGTGACAAAAGAGAGGAAGAAGAATCACTGAGTGAAATGTTTCATGTATAAAAGAATGTGCAAGGAGAGAGAAGAAGAAATGAAAAACTTGAGGAGGGTGGGTGTGGTGGGGAGGGGACTGACATTGGGTTATAATAAAATTAGTTTAGAGAATCATTTTGTTTTCTGCATGGTAACGTTTGGTGATGTGTGATGATATTAAATTGAGAAAACCTTGGCATGTGTTATAAAGGAAACTCAAAAAAAGAGAAAGCAAATCTAAAATGTTTCCTACAGTACCAGAGATGTTGCTGGTTAACTAGAAGGCAGGTAGTTTTTTTAGAAGGTAATGATTTTTGATGGTTTGCAGCCAGACGTGTGGCCCATGTCCATAAGTCTAGCACCCAGGAGGTTAATGAAGGATAGCTGCAAGTTTGAGGCCACTATGCATTACAGAATGAATTCAGGACCTGGGAGAATAGTTAAACTCTGTGCTTTCCTCAATCACACACCACCAAAATTTACCATAATTATGCATGCTATATGTCATGTGTAAATTATTATGTAAGAAAACAATTTGACTGTACATATTTTGTGACTTACAGTGTAAAGACAAAGTAACTGCAAGAAACCTTGAACTGTATTTATAGCTTCTAAGATAAAAAGCCGGCAATTATGTTACATCTTCTTGGACTCAGGATGCTATGACTAAAAATATGAGAAGAAAAAAATAATAGCTAACATATTTAATTTTGAAATATACTACTAAACCTAAATTCAAATAATCAATAGGAATATTTGCCTTTAAAAAAAGACTATGTTTTTCCAACTTTTGTTTCTTAAAGTGAGAGAGGAAGAGAAGGAAGTAAATGGACGTACCTGTAATGTTACCTCTGCAGTCATGATTTCCAGCTTCATTTTGCTAGGGTACACTTGAGAAATGGATTCTACAAGGCACTGTGAACCTGGTCCAACCCACAGTTATAATTCCAGTCAATGGGACAGACAGTACCAAACAAACAGAGCAAGATCCACTCATTGCCAAAGTGGGTAAGTTTGAGCAATAAAAGAAAATTATTACTGTAGTTCATTTAATCACATTGAATGCATGAAAAGAATCATATGTCCATATTGACACAATGCAAAAAATGAATAAACATGATAAAGTGAATAACCTGTATCAGTTTTGAATCCTTTCATCAATGTGTTATTATTTTGATTCACTTACCACCAATGAGAAATTGACTTTATAAGTATTAAATACATAGTGTTTCCTGGCTCAAAGAAAATGATCCCTTAAGCTGTGATGAAGAAATTAAGAATCACCAAATTAAAGTCAGGTGAGTTTTCAAATATCCGTGAATAGCTTATGGCCAAGAAGATGAGAAAAAATTGCAAGGTATCATTAAACTCGATAGTCTATATTACAAGTTGTGTTACAAAATCAGTAAATGTGTTGAAATCTTATCAGGTGAAAAGATATTTCAAGATAATGTGTATCTTCAGAGTTAAAATAAAAAATGCAAGTGATCAGCCCAGGTGGAAGAGGTCCTCCCTTTAAGAGGGACAGAACCAAGTCTTGTGCAAGTTTCACCCTCAGACTTGCTTCAGTCCTACAAAATGTAAATCAGTCTCTGAAATTCGAAGTTGAGCGCAGGGAAATGGAAATAATTCTATGCGCACTTCACAGATATGGAAATAAGTCAGTGTTCTATCCACTAGGCATAAAATTCAAATTTCAGAAGAATATTAATAGCATAATGTTTGCCTTAAGTAGATTGAGAAATCGTTGTGTGTTTTCCAGTTTGACTCGAATCTCTGCCTTGGAACTTTTAGTAAGACCTGTATTTTTTCTATGTTTTAGCGTTTGGGCTTTTTTAAACGTCAAAAGGTTTTCGACCTTAATAAGAGTTTGTAAAGGGAGCGCAGGGCGGGGGAGAGGGGGAGGACACCAAGGGCTCCTATGCTCCACTTCTTCCAACTTTGCCATTCGGAAATCCGGCTGGATGTAACCTGAGCTCACTGAGGCCGCCCAGCTCCCTGAGCAGCCTGTGTTCGGGACTGCGCGTGCGCGAACGTGGCGGTGCCCGGTTCCCCCACCCCCACCCCTCGCGGGTCTTGAGCGTCGTCGTGACGCCTGTGGAGTTTCAAAGCCTTTTTAAAAAATGTCTCTCAACGGCTACGCGACGACCCTGAGACGCGGTAGCCTGCACGGAAGGGCGGGGAGCTCCTCGGTGGCCTGTGGGGACCCCAGGGCCTTAGCCACTGGCCCCCGGGCCGGGCAGCAGCCACCGGGCGGGTCCGAAGGCGCCGCCGCTCGACTTCCGGAACCCGGAGCAGGAAGGAAAAGCCCGTAGGGACTCCAACACCGACCGGCGTCCCAGGAGCTGTAGATTCCGTATCTGTGGTCACACCTGATAAACTCGCTGATATCCGCAGATCTCCAAGCCGAAGGAACAGATGTTCACACTTCCAGGAGCGGCCAGGACCAATTCCTACATCGCACCTGCCCTGTTACCTTCAAATGCTGTCTTTTGTCTTTGGAGATCACAAAGCCTTATTGCATCTGATCAGATTAAAGTTAAAATTCTGTAGATTGGACATTTACGGATAATATGACGTGCTTTTATATCTTTAACAAAACGAAAGTGCCGGAAAACACACTTTAAACTTTTAACTTATCAATAAAATGAATTCATTTAGCCCCAGTAGATTATTTTAAGCTAGTGATATTTAACACGTCTGTGTTTCTTACCTGGTATAAGCCCCCAAATACCAGAGTTTTATTTCTATGAGTTTCATAAATAAGTAGTAGCTAAGTTCCATCTACTATAAATCCGGAGCAAAGGAGAATTTGAAATCTCTGAGTCTTTCTCACAACGTAAGGTTGGGTGTGCTTTTACTGTCTTTTCCAGGGATGGAAACTCAGGTGGTGGTACAGTAAGAAACACCAGCCATCTAACCCAGAGCCTTTGTACTTTATCTCTAAAACCAGGCTTTTATCCATTTCTGAGATAAAATTTTCATTTCTAATCACAGTTTAGTATTTATCCAAAATGTAAGGTATTTGTGAAAGTATGATTCGTATTGCATGCACAAATCACAAGCCCATTGCTTGAGATCCACCATGTATCCATAGACCCAAGGGCTTTAATTGCATGTCCATTATTCCGTACTTATTTTCTTTTACAGGTATTTGAAACTACAAATGGGTTACACCCTGATTAACCCCATCATAGGTTAAAAATACTGAAATGTTGTATACGTGTGGACACAAAGTCAGCATTAAACAAAGTTAATTAAAATCATAATAAGAACTTAGGTGATAAAGGAAAGAAAGTTAATATAATGGTAGATCTTTTCAGAGTAAGGGCAGTTTCCATAGTAAGACTCCAAACTCCAATGTTTTAACTTTATAATGATATGGCATCCTTATGCACTCAACAGACCTCTCTGCTCAGATTGCCCCTCTGTAGCACTGTCATTCGGGTTAATAACCATCTCTGACATTTGCTAGGTAAAGCATTTAACATATGCATTTCCACTCATCAGTGCTTACAGCCTATGATGGGGTTACCAGGGTGTAAACCGTCTGCAGTTTTAAATACCCACAAAAGGAAACACATAGAAAGCAGTGGGTACACCATTAAAAGCCTTGAGTAGATGGCTGGTGAGTGGAATGAGCTCAGATTTGTGCATACACAGTGACTCATACTTTCACCAATACTTTGCATTTTGGATAAATACTAGACAACTTTAGAAGTGAATTATTTATGAGGTTGTCTTAAAATTAAAAATTACAAAGTAATAAATCACATTGTAATGTATTTTGTGTGATACCCAGAGGTTTAAGGCAACCTATTACTCTTATGCTCCTGAAGTCCACAATTCACAGTCCTGAACTATAATCTTATCTTTGTGATTGCTGAGCAAATTTGCAGTATAATTTCAGTGCTTTTAAATTTTGTCCTGCTTACTATTTTCCTTTTTTATTTGGGTTTGATATGCGTGCACAGAATGGGGCTTCTATTAAAATATTCCATGGCTTACATTTTTAATATTTTGTTCTCTTAATATGTTCAAAGCTACTCAACTTTTATTCCCGAAAAATGTTTACTTTAATTATTCTAATTTCTTACATAAAGCATTGAGGTGCTAACAATTATATACTATGTACAAGATGGCAGACTAAATCATATCATACCATCAAGTAGAAACCTGGAGTTTGGTGAACTTTGAGTTGTTTATATGTCTCTCCTTTATTGTCTTCTCAAAACCTGTGATTCTGAAGTCAAAGGGACACAGCTGTCACATGAAAAGTGATCACTTATCACCTGTATGCATAAAACACCTTACCAAGCAGCTAAGAGGAATAACTCCTAGCCACTTTGAGAAACGTTTTTGAATAAACAGAGCAAGGCTCTTCCCCATTCTCCCAGAGATATAGCATAAAACTGAGCGCATTTTTATAAAACAAAAAAGGAGGAATGTGTGGTTTGATGGCCAGACCCTGAATTTGTGTTCAGCATCTGCTTTTCCATATTATAGATGGGTACCAGTGATTCTGAGCCATGTCTATTTCTCCTGACTTTTCCTCTGTTTTCCCACGCTTGCTGATATTTACAGCCGTGGTCATCACAATCACCTTTGTTCCTTTCTTCCTTCCTCCAACTCTGCATTAAATTCCAGGAACTTGCTTTCTGTGAAGTCTAGAATCTGTCTTGAAGCAAACTCACACTCATGGGGTGGCTTAACTTGCCTTGGAAAGGGATATTGGGAGGTCACTGTGTTGTTATGTTACAGAGTCTTAACTTGCTGTTTAAATCAAATACAGTGTCAGAATGCTCCCTTCTGATGAACGTAAAAGGTATGTGATCTGACTTCTATAAGTGATTGTATTTGGATCAAAGACATTAAAGTTACAGATGTTAATTCTTACAAAGGTTGCATCTAATAACCCTGGCAAGTAGTTCAACAAATGTCTGCTGTTTGTATTGCAACTCTTGCAGCCAATAGCTGCTGGGAGTGATTTAATGCAGCTGGAGACTAGCACTAACAATCATTATAGCCTGAAAAGTGTGCACCAAGTTCACTGTACTTTTTTTTTCTCTTCAGTCGAAGGACTGATTAATGATCATCAGAATGTACTTGATTTTTTTTTTCTTCCATTGTATTGTGATTGAAGAATTAGTTGGAAGGTGACGTGAACTTTTGGGCAGGCCAGTACTGTTTAACGGGGGAAGAAGTTGCTAAGGATTCACTTTAGCTGTGAGCAATCGTTTCATCTGAGACTGCCAGGCTTCATCTGCACCCCCAACCCCACCTGACTTATTTTTTAAAAAAGAAACACCTTGTGGAGTAGTGATAGCACAGATGTGGCTGGTTTTGAGAATCAAGGAAGAAGGGAAAGGAACTGGGATGAAGGCAGCAATCTTCAGCCATGCTCCCAAACTTCCCTGGCTGTTCCTACTCATTTCTCCCTAGTGTCTCATGTGACTGTCCCATCTGAGGGTGTAATGCCTTCGCCTCTAAGCCTGTGTCGCTACCTCCCTCGTGAGCTGTCGCCATCGGTGGACTCGCGGTCCTGCAGCATTCCTTTGGTGGCCCCGAGGAAGGCAGGGAAGCTCTTCCTGGGGACCACTCCTCCTCGGGCTCCCGGACTGCCACGCCGGCTGGCCTGGTTCTCCATAGACTGGGAACAGGTATGTCTGATGCATAGGCTGGGCTCTGGAGGGTTTGGCTCGGTGTATAAAGCCACTTACCACGGTGTTCCTGTGGCCATCAAGCAAGTAAACAAGTGCACCAAGGACCTACGTGCATCCCAGCGGAGTTTCTGGGCTGAACTGAACATTGCAAGACTACGCCACGACAACATAGTTCGGGTTGTGGCTGCCAGCACGCGCACGCCCGAAGACTCCAACAGCCTAGGTACCATAATCATGGAGTTTGGGGGCAACGTGACTCTACACCAAGTCATCTACGGTGCCACCCGCTCACCGGAGCCTCTCAGCTGCAGAGAACAACTGAGTTTGGGGAAGTGCCTCAAGTATTCCCTAGATGTTGTTAACGGCCTGCTTTTTCTCCACTCACAAAGCATTTTGCACTTGGACCTGAAGCCAGCGAACATTTTGATCAGTGAGCAAGACGTTTGTAAGATCAGTGACTTCGGCTGCTCCCAGAAGCTGCAGGATCTGCGGTGCCGGCAGGCGTCCCCTCACCACATAGGGGGCACGTACACGCACCAAGCTCCGGAGATCCTGAAAGGAGAGATTGCCACGCCCAAAGCTGACATCTACTCTTTTGGAATCACCCTGTGGCAGATGACCACCAGGGAGGTGCCTTACTCCGGCGAACCTCAGTACGTGCAGTATGCAGTGGTTGCCTACAATCTGCGCCCCTCACTGGCAGGGGCGGTGTTCACCGCCTCCCTGACTGGAAAGACACTGCAGAACATCATCCAGAGCTGCTGGGAGGCCCGCGCCCTGCAGAGGCCGGGTGCAGAACTGCTCCAAAGGGACCTCAAGGCTTTCCGAGGGGCACTAGGCTGACTCCATCGAGCCGATGTAGAGATAAGCTTTTTGTCTCTGTTTATTTTTTTAAAGAAGTAAGGATGGTGTGGAAGAAAACATACCACTAGGGCATATTTTTAGGAAATAAAGTTACCACGAACTTCAGCCTGAAGTGCTTTTCCTAAGCATAACGGGGCCACAGATCTCATGGGCATCGCTGCTGGTAAACTAAGCCGTTTTGGGGTTCCTGGCCCTACTGTATCATTTCTGTAGTAAGGTTTGTTCCTGGATGAAAAAAAGAATGGGGGTGATGGTGGGAGGAGAGGACATCCCTGCTCCTAGGTATGAAGAACAAAGTTTATCGTGAATAAAAGGGAGACATAGGACATGGACCTGACTCTGAGCCATGTGAGAAGAGGTAGGAGGGGAAGGGAGAAGGAAGAGAGGAGAATCAGGTGTAGCAGCCCAAAAGAGGAGAAGTAACTAAATGGATTATACAGGGAAGGACAGCTGGGGAAGAAGGGCATGCCAGCCAGGACCACCCTGTACTGATAGGGATTGAGGGATGCAGGGAGAACCTGGCACCAGGTCCACTTTGTTGTGTTAAATAGGCACTTCAGCCATTTGTCCTGGGGTTGAAAACTTAGTTACTGGTAAAGAACATTTTTCCAAAAACGAATGGTACTATAGAATGCCACATTTCCCCCTGTAAATTTTCATGTTTCAAATCTCCCCTAACACATACCTAAACTCAAGCTGCAGTTTCCCTGAAACAAAACAACAAAACCAATGCTTTTTAAAGGAACAGTTGTTAACCAGCAGTGATGGAGCATACCTTTAATCCCAGCACATAGGAGGCAGAGGCAGTTGGATCTCTGATCTCTGAATTTAAGGCCAACCTGGTCTACAAATGAGTTCCAAGACTACAGGCTACTACTGTATAGCCAGGGCTACACAGAGAATCCTTGTCTAGAAAAAGCAGAACAAACAAAAATGAAAAGGGTTGCTTTCCTTTCCAGTCCATAAAGAAAGGCCATTTGTAATCACTTCCACATAAATTTTACAAATTGAATTGTTTTCAAGCAACAAAATTCTAAATGACTTGTAATAGCTTACATTTGAACGTTGTCATGAGCAGGAAAGTTGCAAAAACACTTCTACACTGGGTTTCTTTTGCTTCAGATTTGAGCCCAAAAGCAGATGGCAAAAATAAAGTTGTGTGGTGGGGGCAAATAGCAACCCAATGAAGAGGGAGGGCTGAGTTGGAAAGAAAAGACCAGTGAGATGGGATTGCTTTTTCTAGAAGTCACAACACTGGGTGCTGTGGAACTTGTCACTGGGACAACTGTGGCTTTCTCTGAGTGAGAAGAGTACATCGGTGTCCACGTGTAGAGAGGCCAGGCAAGTGCAATGGCTAGGACAGTTGGTGGCACATGCTTGCGCTAGAGGCTATGTGTATTGCAGAAAGGAGCAGAATCCTGGAGGAGGCAAGAGACATTGAATGTGTGTGGTTGTTTGGTTTGCTTTTAGGATGAAGAAGTAAATTTATTTGTAGACAAAAGCTGAGGAGACAAAGATAACTGGTGAGCTTTTCAAAACCAAACAGATGAAAGATGGAGCTATGGAAAGACTGGAGCCTTAGAGGAAAGGGAACTCTCTTCCAGGATGGGCGGGAGGCAAGAGTGGGGCCGAGAGCTAGTACCTATGTGTAGAGAACAGGCACAGTGGAAGCTCAAGGCTCTGGGCTTCTACTATTCCTGTCTACGTGGTTCAGAGGGATCTACAGAGTGATATTCTGGTCTAGAAGTGTTCCTGGAGGAAGCAAAAGGGAGCCATCCAGGACCAGGTAGTATTGAAAGAATGTTACTATCTAGGTAGCTACTGGCCAAGAAATAGGTGGCTGGCTATTGTATCTCGTTTGGGCCTTGGCAATGTAGGGACTGAGCCATTAAGCAGAAACTACACTTGTCTTTTCCTGAACTATCAGTAGGTAGTCTTAACTATCTAGACCCCTAAGCCCATTGTTAGGAAGCATCAGTAAGGGTCAGCTGTCAGCTTCCAGTCACAGTCATGCTACACAGTCACTGTGCCTGCATGGTTCTCTGCTTATAGATGCAGCAGACTAAGATCTGATCACAAAACAAATATTCAGGATAAACTGTACTAATTTGTACAAATGTATCATTATTCTCAAAACAGTATACTATAACTAATATTCACACAGCACATCCATTAAACTGGGCATTGTAATCAATGGGCAGATAATTAAGGAAAACAGGATGTATGGGTTATATGTAAATATAGTACCATTTTATGAGGGTAAAGAACTTGTGAGGGTCCTGGATCTAGTCCCCCCACCCAAGAACACTGAGAAACATTATATTCAATAAATATGAAAGATAGTCAATACTTTATCATTAAATTGATTTTGTTAGGATAGATGATTTTACCCAACTATAGTCCAAGTTAGTATTCTGAACCCATATAAAGTAGGCTATGTGAAGCTGATGGTCAGTATATCAGGAAAATTTTCAGTGATATTTTCAATTTATGATAGCCTTATTGAACCTAACCCACTGTAAATTGCCATACACCTATACTTCACTCCCCAAGAATAACCCAGGTAGAATGTTCTCCTAGAGTGTGCTTGGCCCCAGCTTCCCAGAACTACAAAACTAATTAATTTAAAATAAAGTTCCTTCTGTTTATTTTAGCAAAAAGAACTATTGTTTGCAAACCCCTAAATAGAATCATTGAAAATATAATACATTACAATCAACCTGTTTCATTCTACTATGATAAAATATTATTCTAACTATAATTAATGCCTTATTCTCGGATTGTCAACTGAGGTAAAACGTACCCTCAACAATGGTATGTTTTAAAGGCATGAAAATCCAGAATTGACTTCTAAAAGGAACTTGGTCACTACTAAGGTTAGAATATCTTCTTTTGCTGGGTGTGGTGGCACATGCCTTTAATCACAGCACTTGGGAGGCAGAGGCAGGCGGATTTCTGAGTTTGAGGCCAGCCTGGTCTACAAAGTGAGTTCCAGGACAGCCAGGGCTATACAGAGAAACCCTGTCTCGAAAAACAAACAAACAAACAAAATCATCTTTTTCTGAAAACCATTCCAAGTGACAAGAATCAGCTCTGTACATTCTGTAGCCATGAGTGCATGAGAAAGAAATCCTAGAATGCAGTGATACCCAAAGACTGGACTAGTTGCACAGGAAGAGTGTAGGGATAAGGGGGAAAGAGACCCACCATTGATAGGTCCTAGAGATACCTGAAAAAATAGATACCCATAGAATCAGAGCCCCTCGCGAAGTGCAAACGTGTGTGTGTGTGTGTGTGTGTGTGTGTGTGTCTGGGTAGGGGATTAACTCTGAGGGCAGACTAAGCTTCCAAATGTTAGTAGAGGAAGAAAGAAAGTGTTAAATGTTCCATCAACACAGAGCTCAGACAATGGCAGAGAAGAAAGGGCTCCTGGACATGACAGACTCACCTTGGGGGCAGGGCAGAGTATAAGAGAGGCTCAGAGGTCTCCCAGGCCACTTTGTTTTGAGAAAGCAAACCTGTGGCTTCTGAGAGGAGCCCTGCAGAAATGCCATGTTTGAAGGGAGCAAGCAGATGAAGGAAGTCTGAGCATTTGGAAAACATCCTGAGTTTGAGCAAGGGCCTCAGGTGACCCATGCATAGTGACCCAGTTAGGTGATGTTCATGTTTGAGAAGTCGTCTCAGCATATTTAACACAAAGATTAAGAAATAAAATGAAGACTGGGTCAAGTTGTGGCAGGGAAGAGAAACAACCTTGTTGCAGATAGCCCTGGGACTAATTGTATATAATGTTAACTTGTTCTCCTGGGAGAGGTTGTGAGCAAGGAATGAGTCAGCACTCAGGTGATTTCCTGTAAACCTTCTTCCCAGCTTAGTTTATAAATAAAGGCTAGATCGGGTGATTGGACGGAGAAAGAGGGGAAGGTAGAGCTGAAGGTTTTGAGGGAGAGGGAAGGGGAGAGAGAGAGGGGGGGGGGATGACTGAAAAGGAAGGAAAGTAGAGCAGAAGCACCTGGCCTGGAGAAACTGAAAGTTCTAAGGGGTCTCTTCTATGGGGAAGATGGTAGTGTAGTGGTAGTGAAAGAGCCTAGTGGGGAAACCCCCATTCCCGATTCGGCGTGCACCCAAAGAATCACGAGAGACCGTCTTGATGCAAACACGTGAGGTAGTTTAATGACGGAGCTCCGGGCCTATACATATCTCCCATAGGGGACAGCGGTAGTCGGCCTCGAGGCTTGAAAGCTAGGGGTTTTTATAGAAAAGGGTCTGGGGCTGGGGAAGGAATTGGTGTGGTTTCACACAATTGGACAATTTAAACTTCAACAGAATAGTTATACACTAGTAAAAGTGTACGTATAGATCGGGGTATCAGGAAGTCTGAGGGCTGGGTGCTTGGAACATCTGGTTAATATATGACTCTGAACTGAGTCAGAAGGTCAGTGGGCAGAGGGAGGTGCTGGGCCAGATGGTATTGACTAAGCTGAGATAGCCTTGTTCTGTCCTTGCACTCTTTTTTTATCTTTATGATCTTAGGATCTTTTATCTTATGATCTTTAGCTGTTCTTAGGAATACCTTAACGACCGGCCTGCTAGGACATGCCTGGGCCTGTTCCTCTTTGTTCTCAGTCTCAGGCAGCCTCTTAGGCTCACAAACAACTTTCTGGTATATTTTACATGAATTGTAGGTCCTAAAATTTCATCTTTCTCTCAGTAGATCTGTCCAATCTAGTTGCACAGCATGTATTCATATTAATTGAGTTGTGTTTTCATTACCCGGGCTTATTTGGGTTGGAGATTTACTGCAACACAACCTATCAACTATAATCATGGCTAACTGATGTAGCAAATAGATGTCCAGCAGTAAGATAATTATAAATGGGCAAATAATATTACAAAAATAGAACCTGTGCCCTAAATCTAAAAAGAAATATATAAATAAAGGTAAATTTTACCAAAATCAGAGCTTTTAAAGAAATTTATATTGATTTGGAAGGGGGTTGAACATGCATCCTGTAGAGGTCAAAGAACAATATGTGGAAGTTGGTTCTCTCCTTTCCATATTATTGGTTCCAGGAATTGAACTCAGATCCTCAGAGTTGGCAGTAAATGTCATTACCCTCTGAGCTATCTCATCAGCCCAAAGCCCACCCACTCTCCCTCTCTCTCACACTCCTGCTTCCCTCCCTTCCATTCATTCATTGTGTGTTGTGTGTGAGTATATGTATGCCATTGCACGGGTGTAGTGATCAGAGGACAGATTGGAGAAGTTATTTCTCTCCTTTTACCTTTATAGAGGTTCCTGGAGTGGACCTCAAGTCCATTGGTCCTTGGTGGAAAGCCTACTGAGCCATCTCAATGCCACAACTATTGTGCAACTATGTGCTGAGAAAACCACTAATTAAAACTGTAGTAATTTTGAGACCAACAGTGCAAAGTATTTAGTAGATAAATACAGAGGAGTTAAAACTTATCTGAACATAAAAAAAAAAAATGTGTGTCACATTGAGAGAAAACAGAAAGCTGGGCAGGGTGATACACACCTTTAGTCCCAGCACTTTGGAGGCAGAGGCAGGCAAATTTCTGAGTTTGAGGCCAACCTGGTCTAAAGAGTGAGTTTCAGGACAGCCAGGGCTACACAGAGAAACCCTGTCTCAAAAAAAACAAAAACAAAAACAAAAAGAGAGAGAAGAAAACTTGAGAGAATTTTAAAAAATGGAAATAATGTCAAACATAATGAGTTTTTAAAAAGCAAAACAAATAAGATTGTTAAATAAAAATCAACATATATTCCACTGTGAGAAATAGTCACAAAAGTGGAGACTACAGATCAAAACAAGATTTTTTTTTATTAAGAAAAATACTGTTTGCATAACTTTGGAAATAAAACTCCACACCTATAAGACCATAGGCAATATACCCAAACTAGTCCCAATGACCACAAAATACAAACAAAGTTTGTGTGGATGAAATAAAGATACTCAGCATCTGGCCTATTTTTCCCATAAGAATGAAGCCACAAGTGCCATTAGCTTCTTCTAAAGGCTGATTGATCTTTGCTATTTAAATAATTCCAAAACCTTCCATTTCTTTAAAGAAATTTATACTGAAACCTAATTAAGATTATTTTAAAAGATAAAAAAGAAGAATGAGGGGTTGGAGAGATGGCTCACAGACACAATGGCCACAGAAAAACTAGTAAAGATGTCTGTCAATGTGATAGGTCAGTCAGTGAAGAATGCCAGAATGTAAATATCAGACAGTCAATGTACTGAAATTGATAGAATGTAGAAAGCATGTTTAAGTCTTAGGTAAACAGACAGACAAATAGTTTGCAAAAATTACAGCAGAATCAAAATCCTATTTCTTTCCTCAGATAGCTTTCCTTCCCAGTTTTATGAAGTTTGTTCCTTAACTCTGAGAACTTTCTGGCGTCCCCTTTCTTTGATGAGTCCCAGTTCACCTTCCTCATCTGATCCTGTTTCTAAATCCAAGTGATTTCCCACTAGCTAAAGAGCCTGGAGGACTGGTTCTCTAGGGCATCTCCATGTGTTGATAGATCCATTACCTTTCCTTTGCCTCGAAGGCCATGGTGCTGGGTTGTTACTGATGCCTAAAAATGAGAGATAAAAAGTGGGGCACTTCAGCTCCAGAAAATCTGTGTGTATACACATACACCTTGCCCACCCCACAATCCACTTTGCAGGGTTTAGCCCCACAGCAGTTAGTAGTACTATCAACGAGCAACCACTTCCACATTTTCACTTAGCTCTGAGTAATAAGTCTTTTAAAAAAAGAGTTAAAGTATGAAATCATAAGAAGCCCCAGAAGGCAGGTATGAAGTCCTTTAAAACATCAGAGTGGTAACATCTTTCTAAAGAAACAAACAACAAACAAGCAAAAAAAAAAAAAAAAAAAAAAAAAACCAACAAACATGAACAACAAAAAACTGGTATTTTCAACTACAAGAAGAACATAGGCACATGGGGGGAAAATCAATAGTGCTTTTAAAAGGAAAAGAAAGATAACAAGTTGGGTTCTGTCAGATGTTACTAGTACAATCAGAGATGGGCAAACATTCCAGGGAAAACGATCTAGAAGCATGTATTTACAGTCACAAGATCCTTCCTCAGTGACCCAGTAATTCTGTTTCTGGGCGTTTAAGCTGTTACATATCACATAGAACCAAGTTCATCTGTTGCAGCCTTCAGAGCAGTGGAAAGTGAAGAATCTCTCAAAAAGAACTGGCCATGATCTAGCCTATCATAAAACCCTATGCACTGACCAAAATGAATATGCTTTTACTTTCCAGGGAAGCCTTCATATTTTCAATTAAAAGCAAGGTAGAAGGCTAATGATTACATCTAGCATGCTTTCTTTTATGAAGGAAAGAGAAAAAGCAACTGTCCCTATTTGTTTACATTTGCATAGAAATTCCAGAAGAAAACTAGAAAAGGGTAGGACAAGATGAGATTGTTCATTGTATATCTTCTATGGTAATCTGAGAAATGAGCCATATCTCCTAATTTTAAAAAATATCTTTTAACTGTAAAAAGTATTTACACACAAAGACCTATTTGTGAAAGGTTGTCTGAAAACAGTCTCAATACACCTGCCCTGTTGCCATTGCCCCCCCCCCCCCGCCTCCTCCGGCCAGCAGATTCTCTGAAACATGCTCTGAAACAGGCCAGCAGCACCATCTCTGACTCTTCCCTCAGGTTTCAAGCTGTTCATCCCAGCAGCTGAAGGAGAAAGAGACAGACGTTTGTCCTGCTTAGCCATTGCTGCTGTACTGTCCTCTCCCTCACTCCTTAATCTGCAATCTCCTTCTTTACCCTTCAAGCAAATCCTCATTTTCCCCACCAGCATGTCTGAAATGTATTATTATATGCCAAAAGCTGTGTTTACATAAGTAAATACTCATACTACCTGCTTACTATCATTGGGTTTTTTGTTTTGTTTTGTTTTGCTTTTAAATATCAGGATACTGAGACCTAGTGAGGATAACTTGACCAGGGTCACACAGACAAAAGATGGGCACATAACTCATGTCCCTAACCATCATATTCTTCCACCTCGGATGGTGGTCATGGCAGAAAAAAAAAAGACAACAATCTTTAACATCATTGTTTCAAGTGCTTAAAGAATATATCTGATTCACATGAAAATAAGGCAAATTTCTTGGTACAAATATTAAGCCACTTACTATAAATGAAACAGAAGAGACATGTGAAAAATAATCCTAGTTGACACTTAATCCTTTCATTCACATCATCCTGATCATAAAATCATTTTCCATGTGTTTATATGCAAGCATGTGTTACCAAATATATATCCTTAAGTGGGAGCACTTACAGCATCAGATAGGAAGTCAAGAGAGAGGCTGAGGTCTCACAGTCCATCCTTCCCAAACAGCCTAAGGAACTCTTAGCAGTCTTCAGGACTCGGGTGTTTGTACGAGCTCCTAGGAGTACCTCCTCAAAACCATGCCTAAAATCCCAACAGGCTGTCAGAAGACACAAGCCATATCCAAACTAAATCAGCCTATCATCATAACATGTAAAAATAGTGCAAACAATGGCAAAGCCCCAAAATTAGGTCCTAAGGTCCAAAGCAAAACAAGTCAGCTGTCAAAGATAAAGATGCTAAAAGGCCGTTGCGGCTACTGCATCAGAACTCTGAGGAAATACGTTACTCTTCATGTCCAACTTAGAACTCTGTGCCTTGTTACCTTTGCAGGCTAACCAACAACCTTTCCAGATGTACAGCATCTCAAAAATCTACTCATATGCATCCTTACTTAGGAAACTACTCCATAAGATATTCTTCCATCACAAGAGCATGGTCCAAGACAGAAGAAAACACCAGAAGGAAACATGAGGATACAGATGGACAGACGCTGTCCATCATGCATTGGAGCAGCAGAGAAGAGGTCAAAGCAGGCTGAAAAGAAGGAACCTTTAGATTTGAGTGAACTGAGAGAACATTTCCACAGACACTCTGGGGATAATTTAAGATAAGTAAAAGAAAATAAAGCCATTGCATCAAAAAAGTATTAACTTTAGGAGAAACAAAAGGTTTGGACATTAAGAAACAAAGCAAAGACGGAGGGAGAAATGCTACCATTCAACACAGGCTCATAGACCAAGCAACACCGTGCAGTTGTGATTTCCTGAAAATAGGAGCAGGAAAAAAAATAACTTTTGAGACAGCCTATTGCTGGTTCAAAACTTGTCTGGGGAGAGCTAGGGAAGAAGGGCCGGTGACTGAAGCACTGGCTGCTCCTCCAGAAGGACCTGGTTTGATTTCCAGCACCTACATGGGAGTTCACAACGGTCTGTAACTCCAGTTTCAGGGTATCCAATGTCCTTTTCTGGCCTCCACAGGCACTGCGCACATATAGGACACAGATATACAAGCAGGCAAAACATATATACACATTAAATAAAAATACATAAATCTTTAAAAACCAAACCAGCCAACAAACTAAAAGCACTTGTTTCAAACTTGCAATCTTCCTGCCTCAGCCTCCCAGATGTTAGTATTACAGATATATGGTACCTTGCTTAGGAATGAGGAAAATCCCTCCCTTTTGAAAGAAAGAAGACACTAGATTATAGCCAAAAATGTCAGAAGATATTCATTTCAGTGTGTTGCTTGGAGGTAACCTGAGACACCAAAGCCACCAACCAGCATAGGGAGCGCTGCACCCGCAGCACTGGTGTTCATGCTAGAATCGGATGCTCTATTGTAATTCTGTGATTCTGGTATTTACATGTAACTGATGGCATTTTAAAGTAAATTTAAAACAAACAAAACAAAACCAGAAGCATAGGTGTGCCTTAGGAATGTATTTCAACACGAAAACTCTAACTCTAATTCTCAACTATGAAATAGTGTTTTGTTGTCTCTTTATGTAACCTATGCTACCTCCTTTTTCTAAAAAAAGGAAAAAAAATCATCTATTTAATGTGTGGGGTGTGTGTGTGTGTGTGTGTGTGTTTCCACATGCATGCAGAGCAGCAGATAACTTGCAGGAATCAGTTTTCTATTTCTACTATGTGGGTTCTGGGGAGCAAACTCAAGGCTTTGGGATTGGCAACAAATACTCTAACCCACTGAGCCATCTTGATGGTCCTGAGCTGGCCTTTTATTCACAATCCTCCTGTCTCCGGCTTCCTGGTGTTGAGATTGTTACCATGCCATGCTTAAATGTGAGTTTTAAGAAACAGATGACACCACAGAGACAAACAGCATTCTTCTCCATGGCCTTGGTGTGTGTGCATCGCTGCGCTGATAACCACTCTTTGTACACACACATACTACTAACGTGAAGCAGACTCCCTCCTACGGGAAAGCCTAAAAGACGAAAAAGCCCACACCTTCTTCTAAAGAAAAGAAACTAAAGGAAGCTGGGGAAAGTAAAACAATGGAGCATACTACCGAGCAAGGAATTCGATTACAAAGAGGGAAAGCTAAGGGTCTATGGGACAGGAGAGGGCATGCAGAAGACATTTAAAGAGAAAGGCAGGGGGGCAGGGAACATGGGTGACAGGACTAGAAGCTTGTGCTCTTCCAAGAGGCCAAAGTGTGGCACTTCCTTGATTTAGAATTGGAGGTAGATTTTCCTGCTTTCAGGAGCAGTGACGTACAGGAGAACATGCTGTACAGCAGTCCAAGAAAACATTTGTCAAATGCTGAGGAAGGCTTAGGTCCCAGAGAACTGGGGAGTCCTGCCATAGAACCCTCTGAAGAATAAATCATGTATGTGTTTTCTCATATTGTTTAAATGCTGTGGCAAAGGGGTGAATTAGTAGATCCTGCAGCCATCATTAATGATTTACTTCAGTGTATTTTCCATAATTACTTATGACTTGCAGCTATTGTAATTTTAGCCATAATAATTCCTCACCAGGGCTATTCTGTACACCCAGACAGTTGAATTGGGTCTTGGCTGTGCAGTAAGAATGTTATTCCCGGGTTTCTCTTGGCTTTCTTGGTAGTCATGCTTTGGCTCATACTTGTTAGCATCTTTCTGGAATGTTAGAGAAAGTTTCAAATTTAGTCAACAATGTATTTCCTAAAGCAGCACTATCCTTTTTGCCTTTAATTAGGTTCAAATACTATTAAAGAACGACTAGATTCTTTAAAGTCTCTGTTCCCTAAAGATTTCATAGTCTTTCTTGTCTAATAAATTCAATTTTAGCACATTTTATGGACCTTGCTTTAAACTCTGTCAGGGCTCAGTTGGTACTCCAGACATTGGTGTGGTAGCAGAAAGACCATACGTAGCATTGGTCACTAAGGATCCAGGCTGACAGCCCCACCCACCATAGTTTCTCTACACCATATCGAGAAGACAGACAGACAGACATTAAAAAAAAAAAAAAAGCAACCAGAAAATGGTTTCTCTTGAACCAGGGAGGTGCTCTTCAAGTACGGAGGAATTTGCCATGTGGCATATTAACCCACATAAAAGAAAGGAGGCACCAGGAGGTGCTGCTGGCCAGAGACAGGAAGTCTCCAGGGGTTACAGGAGTGTTTTCCTGAGTCTGCAGAGACCTAGGGTAGAAGGTGTCCCCAAGACCTAGTAGGGAGATGTAGGGACACCACGCATGTAGATTGTCATGGGTACTGTCTCTTCCACACTGTGGACTGTAAGAGCCATTGTTCCTAAATAGGACCCAAGGAAGCAGAGGCTGGCTAATCATGCTTCTGTCTGGGAAAGCCGAGGAACCCCAAGAGTGAATAAAACATGCTTCCTGTTTTCAGAGTCTAGCCTAGCACATCAGTTTTACTAAAAGTATTTTTTTCAATAAATACTTTACATACCACATACCAAAATCATTTCCAGATGGATTAGAGGCCATATGTAACACTGGAAGAAAACAGAATGAAAGGTTATTATGAAGTCGGAGAGAGAAAAGATTTCAAAGTATGAAAGCAATGGAAAAAGCTATAGAAGAGATTGCCAGAATTAATTACACAGTGGAGAGGATTTCTGAACATCAAAATATAAATAAAACACAGCTCGTGGACTGAGAAAAGTGTTTTGCTAGAATGTAACAACATAAAAATGGAAATGAAAACTCATCTTGCCCAAAAAAAAAAGAGAGTAAAGAAAAGTTTTTAAAAGTGGATACAAAATAAAGAAAATGCATTTAAGAGACAAACAAGAATCACAGGAAAATGTCATCTCTCGAGTGCCTGGGTATTTGCACATTAAAAATAAGGTATTTTAAAAGACTGTGCACATATTTCTCTGTGTTAATGAAGTTGTGGTAAAACGGGATCTTCCCTACGTGGCTAAGTCACTACAACTTTTTGAAAACCAACTGCAGCTTGGCAGTATGTCAAGAACCCTGTAAGTTTTAGTACTCAGGAGGCTGAGGGAGGGAGGCTAAGAGTTCAGGACCAGCCTAACTATATTGCAAGGTCCAACCAAGAGTTCAGGACCAGCCTAACTATATTGCAAGGTCCAACCTCGACAAAACAAAACAAAATTTACAAGATCCCTAAAAAGGTTTTGTATTTAGTACTCAGTACATAGTACTCAGAAATCTGTCTGTAAGGCACTAACTTTAACTAATGAAATATTCACCAAAAGCCACTTTATTCTGCCAAAATAAAATAACATAAATACCCAACATGGTCCACGTAGATCAGTTGGTTCAGAATGTGATGGTTATTATAGTAACATAGAAATGGTTAATTTACAAGGTAAACTGAGTCAGGGAGATATTAAAATGACCTATTCAGTGTGTTTATAACATATGTTTCATTATTTACTTATTTGTTTTTATTTTTGGTTTTTTGGTGGTGGTAGGCAGTGGGGTGTTATTGAAGTTGTCTGTTTGTTTTTTTGTTTTGTTTTGTTTTTTTGATAAGCTCTTTCTGTTACTTAGAATGACCTGGAGGTTACTTTGTTGCCCAGTCTAGCCTCAAATTCATCCTTCTGAATGCTGGAATTACTGGTGTGAGCCCCCAAAGATGGTTATATACTCTCATTGTTTTAACCTAGTACCTCATGAATGCTAAGCCTTCTTCCTACAGAGCTATTTCCCATCTCTCTGTTCTTTTTGTGGTGAATAGTATTAATTTATAATTGTCATGGAAATTATCCTAAAAGCACCTATTTAAAAAATAAATGACCTGCCCCAGAGGCATTGCAGGTGTGGCTGCTATGTTACATGTATGTCAATAGGTGGCAGAGGGGAGAGAGGCTATGTCTATGCTCAGTGTTTTGACCTGTAATCATTGACCTATAAATGATTGGTAGCCTAAAATTCCCTGAAAAAGTGAGCCTAAGACAACTAGCAGTCCAGTGCCAGGCAGACCCAGATGAACTTCAAGGAAGGGGAGCAAGCTGGAGACTAGAAGCACCCTTCCTGGACCTCCAGCCCCAGGTGGCCATGAGCCCAAGACAACCATCATCAAAAAGGGCCACTTGGGTGGGCTGGACAAGGATAGAGCCCAAGATGACCACCAGGTTAGCGCCATGAGACCACTCCTGAGAAGATCCCAGACACTGGGAGACCCCAGGCACCACTGAGAAGAGCACGTAAGTGGAGGAGAGATGGAAGAGAAAGAGAAACAGAAGGATGTGTGCATAATGAAGAGGCAAAACTGGAGGGTAATGAGGAACAGCTAATGTGAGTAGCCAGTGATGCCACCTGGATCATGGTAGGGTCCTGGCCTGTGCTGCCACTAGGAGCCACATCTGTGTCTGTGGCCCTGCAGCAGCAGGACTGTTACCCTCGAAGGCCAGGCAGATGTCTCTGGTTTGTTCTGTCACTCTGGGACATGCTGATGTCTGAGGGCTGTGCAGAACTGGTCCCACCCCTCACCTGGGCATCATGGGAGAGCTGACCCTGAGTGTATGAGAGCAGGAGAGCTGACTCTGCCCGTAGCCAGCTTCAGTACTCAGGAGAGCAGGCTCTGCACATTGCCGGTGTGCTAGCCCCAAGGATATGGGCATGGGAGAGCTGGCCCTACCACTTGCCTCCCATACAGTGGTATGGACAAAGGAGAGATACCATCCTTTCCCCTTGACCCCCACCAACTGTAGCAGGTGGAAGACCTGGCCCTGGCATCATGAAAGCAGAAGAGCTGACCTTGTCCTTCATGCACTATAGCACTCAGGGGAGAGGGCCCTGTACCTCGCCTGGGCAACACAGAAAGCTAGCCTTGGATGGGGTGGTTACAGGTGAGCCAGCCTGCAGAGGCTCTTGGGCTCTTGCCTACTGGGCAGTGGCAGAGGGAAAGGTGTCCTTCTCCCTTCCCTTGTCCCTCACCATCTATGGCAGGTGGGAGACCTGGTCCCAGGGTCATGCGAATAGACTTGGCCATAACCCTCAACAGCTGCAACAATAAGGAGAGTGAGCACCCCACATAGGCAACAGAATAGAGCTGGCCCTAGTTGCAAGGGTTGCTGGTGAACTGGCTCTGTGGATGTGAACGTACAAGAGCCAGCAGGCTGACCAACTCAGATTCCTCTCAGGCCAGATCCAGGGCTTGAATCAGTCCACTCCAACATCTACCCCATTGATGAACTGCTGGAGTGCATGCAGGGGCTGGTCCTACAGATCCACAACTACAGAATCTCCATGATACAGGCTATATATTCTATATCCTCTTGGATATCTTATATTCAAGAGGAGTCTCAGTGAGGCTCCAGTAATGATAAGAGTAGCAAAAATGTGAGGCCTTGTATCAGATGAAGGAGTCATTGAGATGAACATTTGCAAGCAGAGAAGTGTGGACAAAAGGGTCTACTGTGTGACACACTACGGCTTCCATAATGAGATTTTTTTTTCTGTTGGTGGGAGGTTGCAAGGGTAGAGGGGCAAGTGTGAGGGGAGTGGAGGATGAGTGGGATTGGGGTACATGTTGAAACAAAGAATTAATAGTGTTAAAAAAATAAATGAATTAGGGAGGCAGGAGCATGCATACCCTTAACTCCAGTTGGGAGGCAGAAACCAGCCTGAATTCCAGTACAACCAGGGCTACACAGAGAAATTCTGTCTCAAAAAAATAAAAAACTAATAATCATAATCATAATAAATAAATGAGCAAAGAATTACTAGTGCCTCTGCACAATAGTAATGAACAACCAGAAAGAGATTTTAAAACTAGTCTCATTTACAATATCAAAAAGGATAAGCCGTGCGGTGTTGGCGCGTGCCTTTAATCCCAGCAGAGGCAGGCAGATTTCTGAGTTCAAGGCCAGCCTGGTCTACAAAGTGAGTTCCAGGACAGCCAGGGCTATACAGAGAAACCCTGTCTCAAAAAACTTAAAAAAAGAACAAAACAAAACAAAAAAAAGGATATAATATTTAAAAATGAACATGACCAAAGAAGGAAAAAAAACATGTCTTTGTTCTTCCTTTTAAGAAACAGCCTTCCTGTTCCCCGATGTGATCATTCTCCTATTGAAAGTATGTTCCCCATGGCTTTCAGTGTACCCAGAGTTGTACATTAGAATGGTTACCACACTTTCCCAGCCACTCTACTCCCTAGCCAGCCTGTCTTGACAGAATTGCCTAGTTTTGACATTGCATATAATCTGATTGCATAATGTATGGCCGCCTGTGACTAGCTTGTTTGACAGCTGACTCTTTGCAAAGCTCATTCCTTTTGTAGCATGGCCCAGACTCTGCCTTGTGAATAGAGCACATTTTATCTGGTCACTGGCTGACGGGCATGAGAACGGTTTCTCCTTTGGGAGATACTATAAACAATCCAGATATGATAACCCAGACAAACATTCTTATAGGGAAATGTTTTCATTTCTCTAGAGTATATACTTAGAGCCTGAGTGATAATAATTTTAAAATTCTTTTTTTAAAAAAAACTATGAAAAAAATGCTTCCAAAGGCAGTTGAATTAACTTATACTTTAAGGTATATATGCCACTTTGGAAAGACCAAATTTTCAGATAATAACCATAGAAGGAAAAGAAGAAACATTAAAAATGTTATTTCTTTAGAATGAAATAAAAGAAAGTCAGAGTGTCACCCACAAGGCATGCATGGTGGCCAGAGGACAGCTTTTGGGAATTGGTTTATTCCTTCTATCATTTGTCTCCCCAAGATTGAGGCCAGGTCATCAGGTTTGGCAGCAGGAACCTTTATGCACAGAGATATCTCACTGAGCCTAAAGATATGGAAAACATTTTTAAAATAATTATAACAGAAAACTTCCCAGAGTTAGAAAAAGAGATGGAGCTGGTGAGATGGCTCAGCGGATAAGAGCACTGACTGCTCTTCCGAAGATCATGAGTTCAAATCCCAGCAACCATATGGTGGCTCACAACCACCTGTAACGAGATCTGGCACCCTTTTCTGGAGTGTCTGAAGTCAGCTACAGTGTACTTACATATAATAAATAAATAAATAAATAAATAAATAAATCTTAAAAAAAATAAAGAAAGGAAAAAGAGATGGCAATCTAGACAAAGGAGACATTTAAGACACCAATCAGACATGATCAGAGAAGGACCCCAACCTACTCCACGTTATAATTAAAACACAAAATATGCCAGGTGTGGTGGCGCACGCCTTTAATCCCAGCACTCGGGAGGCAGAGGCAGGCGGATTTCTGAGTTCAAGGCCAGCCTGGTCTACAAAGTGAGTTCCAGGACAGCCAGGGCTACACAGAGAAGCCCTGTCTCGAAAAAAAAAAAAAAAAAAAAAAAAAAAAAAAAAAACCAAAAAAAACCCCAACAAAATATACTGGAAAATTATTGTGAGCAGCAACAGACAAACATCGAATCACATAGAAAAGCAAGCCCATCAGAATAACATCAGATTAATCAACTGAAACTTTAAAAGCCAGGAAGCCTGAGTAGGTATTTCAAGTTCTACAAGACAACTGCAAACCCCAACTGTGATCTCCAAAAAGTTACTGTCATAATTGAAAGAAAAATAAAAGCTTTCCATGATAAAAATAGTCTAAAAGAATTCATGACCACTAAGTCAGTGCTACAGAAACTATTTGAAGGAATGAAGAAAAAAAATCCATGAGGCCACAGAAAAGAATAAACCACATAGAATAATAGTTAAGCAAGAGAGGAAGAGGGAGTAGAGGAGAAACACTACAAAGTCAACAAAATGTCAAGAATCATTATATAACAGTTATAATGCTGAACAACTAATGATCTCATTTCCCCATTCAAAAGGCACAGATTGCTAGATTGGATCAAAAAGCAGGAAATATTTATGCCCCAATTATAGGTCCACCCAAGTTCATAAAATAACAAGAAGACACAAATTAGCCGTAGCACAGGAGGAGAGGCAACTTCAACATTCACTCTCATCAACTGACAGGTCATTCTAATAAAAAATAGAGATGTATGACCCAACCGACACCATACATCAAATGGGCTTAACAGACAGCCTCAGACCATTTCATCAAAACACTGGAGAAGAATTTATTCTTCTCCATTGACCCTTTTCCAGAATAAATAAAATACTAGAGGGAGGGAAGGAAAGACAGAGATAGGCAGAAATAGAGACAGAAAAAGAGAGGTGGAGAGAGAACAGGAAGTTGGTGGGTAGGAGGTGGAGGTAGATCTGGGAGGAGCTGGGTGGTAAATATAATAAAATGCATAGTATAAGATTCTTAAATAAATAATAAAATATTATTTAAAAAACAAACCATATATTAGTACACAAAACATCTCAACAATTACTTCAAAATTGAAATAATTGCTTGTGTCTGGTGACTGAGAATGGGTGTGGGTGGGTTGGGAGCAGGCAGAGGTGGGAGGGGAGAGGGGATTTTCAGAGGGGACACTAGGAAAGGGGATAACATTTGAAATGTAAATAAAGAAATTATCTAATATGTATGTATATATATATATATCACCTAAGCCACGTGCTGAGGAGTTAAGGATGAGCTAGCTGCTCAGTATCCAGAGCTCCGTCTGTAGCTCCTGTAGTTCATCCTATTGAGCAAACTAAAGCTTGGTTTTGTGACTCTCTCTGAGCATCAAAGCACTTAAGCCCCTGTTGTTATCAAGCTTGGTGTTTAGGTAGCCTAGAATAAATACCCAGAGCACTTGGGTTAGAAGGGGCAATTCTGTCCATTGTATTAAAGTTTCCTCAGTTTCTTAAAAAAAAAAAAAAAATGGGATACAGAGCTAAACAGAATTCTCAGCAGAAGAATCTTGAATGGCCAAGAAGCACCTAAAGAAATGTTTAACATCCTTAGTCATCAGGGAAATGCAAATCAAAATAACTTTGAGATTCCACCTTATAGCCATGAGAATGGCTAAGATCAAAAACTCAAAGGACAGCACATGCTGTCAAGGTTATGCAGCAAGGAGAATCCTCCTCCACTGCTGGTAGGAGTGCAAACTTATACTGCCATTCTGGAAATCAATTTGGCAATTTCTTAGAAGACTGGGACTAGTTCTCCCTCAAGACCCAGCTATACCAGTCCTGAGCATGTATCCAAAAGCTGTTCCACCATTCTACAAGGACACTTGCTCAACTATGGTCATAGCAGCTATATTCTGCTGCCAGAAACTGGAAAAAAAAAAACTAGATGTCTCTCAACTGAAGGACAGATTTAGAAAATTTACACAATGAAATAATACACAGTCATTAAAAACAAAGGCATCATGTATTTTGAAGGTAAATAGATGGAGCTAGAAAATATCATCTTGAGTGAGGTAACCCAGACCCAAAGGGATATGCATGGTATGTTGTGCTCACTTATAAGTGGCTATTAGCCATAAAATACAAAATAACCATGCTATAATCAACAGGCCTAAAAAAGCTAAATAACAAGGAAGGCCCAAGGGAGGGTGATTGAATCTTTCTCAGAAGGGGAACAAGATATTGGAGGTCAATAGTAGGAAGGAATTGGGTAGAAGAGGGGATGGGCAGGGAAGTGGGGCAGCAGGGTGTGGGGGGAAATCTTATGTAGGAAAAGCAGGGGATAGAGAAAGGAGATCGGTATTGGGGATTTGGACAGTCTCTAGGATGTGCCAGAGACCTGGGATGGGTAGAGGTCCCAGAGGGTATATGGGGGCTACCCTAGCTGAAACTCCTAGCAGTAGGGGAAATGGATCCAGAAGTGGCTACTTCCTGTAGCCAGGCAGGACTCCCAGTGGAGGGATAAGGACAGCAACCCAACCACAAAACCTGCTACCAAAATGTGTCCTGCCTACAAGATGCGCAGGAAAAAAGAGCAGAGACTGAGAGAATGGCCAACCAATGGCTGCCCCAAATTGAGACCCATATCCTGAGTAAGAAGCACTCCTTGACACTATTAATGATACTCTGTTATACTTACAGATAGGAACCTAGTATAATGGTCACCCAGCAGCCAATGGAAAGAGATGCAGAGAATCACACCCAAACATTAGATGGAGCTTAGGGAGTCTTATAGAAGAATTGGGAGAAAAATTGAGGGACCTGAAGAGGACAAAGACTCCACAAAAAGACCAGTCAACTAAACTGGATCCTTGGGGGGATCCCAGAGACTGGATTACCAACCAAAGAGCAAGCAGGGGCTGGACCTGGGCCCCCTGGACATATGTAACAGATGTGCAGCTTGCTTTTCAATGTGAGTCCCCCAACAACTAGAGCAGGGACTGTCCCTGATCTTGTTGCCTGTGGATCCAGTGCCCCCAAATGGACCACCTTGTTTGACCTTAGTGGGAGAGGATGCACCTAGTCCCACAGTGACTTCATGGGGTGGGGGTGATGGCATGTTCATGATGTTCTTGTTAAGGGGGGTGTTAATTAGGAAAGGGGAAGGTGGAAACTGGGAGGAGAGGAAGAGTTGATATTGGTTTGTAAAGTGAATAAATAAATACAGAGAGACCTCAAATAAAGAATTTATTGATCCCCCTCATGAAAATAGGAAAAGAAAAGCATACTAGACCTCAAATCAGTATAGAAAAATATTATTAATATCAGGGCAGAAATTAATGAAATGGAAACAAAAAACCCACAAAGAATCAAAGAAGCATAAGTTTGACCACTATGTGGGTAGACAATACTTCCTTAGAAGACATTGGTTATTAAATGAAAAATTTCAGTGTTAACCATGAGTTATTTGTCAGGGAGAATTCCAAAACAATGCAGCCTATTGCTATTGCTCCTGGCTGACCACCAGAACTAGATGGTAAGATCTTATTGTTGATGCATGAGTTGGTTTCAAGATAAAGATAAAGATAAAGGTAAAGGTAAAGGTAAAGGTAAAGGTAAAGGTAAAGGTAAAGGTAAAGGTAAAGGTAAAGGTAAAGGTAAAGGTAAAGGTAAAGAAAGAGATCACTCTGGAAGAAACCTGAAAAGTTCCTCAGTGCTGACTACTTTCATAATTCCCAAATGTGCTGTGTAGGCTACTGGGGGAGAAAAGTTCTTGGTACCCAATAGAGAACCGAGTGCTGGACTCCAACACACCAGGCAAGATGTGTTCATTGGTACAATATGGGGTGAGCAACTGCTTCCTGATTGGATCTGAGGTTTGCTTCACAGCAGGGAATTTATATCTACTACTGTGAACCCAGTCCATTGAAAGCTACAGTGGGGACCTACTATTGCTATTGCTGAATGATCATGTTGTCAAATGCTCTTCTAAATATTTCTGTTTGATCCCATAGATTAGTGATGTGCCTTGATCAGAGAAGCTTCTTTGTGCAGCAGACCAGCAGTGCAGAGCCCAAGGATGGGGAAGAGGCTATAAGATGCTGTCTTCTGGACATGGCATGGCTACTGTGCTCAGGAATTTGCAGCCGTTGTGGTTAGCTGCTTTTGGAATCACTTGACTCCAAGTAAAGAAGTCAATTGAGAGCTAAAAGAAGTTGCACTGACTGCAGGCCAATCAAGCAGCATCACCCAGCACTGAGTCTCCCAATTTATGAACATAGCTATATGTCCATGTATCTTTGTCTTCTACACTTCTTTCATCAATGGTTCGTAGCTTCCCAAGTATGGCAGTTGGGCTGCCTTCTATGGAACTCACATTAAATTAATTTATTCTTATTGATGCTGTTACAAATGTTATTGTTTTCCTGTTGCTACTACTTATGGGGAGCAGCATGGCTGACTCCTGTGTGCAAATGATACAGTACCCGTAGTACCTGTCTTTTGCAGTGTTGTTAGTATATTCATTAGAATTGTCTGTCTATGAAGTTATCTATGGTGCAAATTCAGAGGACACCATTTCCAGCTTCGATCTTGCTTACTTGTTCTTCTTATCTGATTACTCTGATGAATGTTTCTGGTAACATGCTGGATGCAAAGGACAAGAGTAGCCTCCATGTCTTGTTTCTGAACGTAAAGGTTTTTACTCTTTTGCTTTTGAGTAGAATGTTTGTTGCACATTCTTTATAGAATACCCTGATGAGAAAGTCCTCTTGTGGGTCCATTTCCCCAGATTATTGTGCTTTTATCAGGAAGGAATATTTTTCCATTGTCTATTAAAATAATTATGTTGGTTGTTTGTGTTTTGTTTTGCTTTAGGTATGGTCTCCTGTAACCCCATCATGTAGCCTTAAAATTGCTATGTCTGAGGGATGACCTTGAATTCCTGATCCCACTGCCTCTACACTCTAAGTGCTGAGGTTACAAGCATTCACTGCCTTGCCTGTCTAATCATATGGGTTTGCTTGTATGGTATGATTCACTAATATCTGACTGTCTTCAGCGGGGCATGGAGGGACACACCTTTAATCCCAGCAGGGAAGCAGAGGCTGGCAGATCTCTAAGTTTGAGGGGCAACCTGGTCTCGTGACCTAATTCCAGGCCAGCCAGAGTTACATCAGGAAACCCTGTCTCAAACACCAAAATCAAAAAACAAACAAACATTGTTTGCCTGTCTTTATTCTTACCTAGCCTTCCACCAACATTAACATAGTTTTCAAAGTCCGTCTTTTTGAAAACACTCTTACTTACTTGTTTTGGTACATCTTTACTATTTTGCCTCCTGCTTCCTTTCCCCTCTGCATCCTAAGCACTGAGAGCAGTGGGGTCGTTGGATGTCTTTACGTGATCACATCCTGTCCTGGGCTGGCATCCAGGGTAATGAGCCCTCAAAGTCATGTTTCCAGGCCCGAACTCTTCTTTGATTTCAGAGCATGCCCCACTGTCTCTTATGTTTCTGCATTTTCTGTGAATAGTTCAACTATAACTTGCTCAAAGCTAGATGTTCTACATCTTCTTTTATTCAAATCTTATCATTTACATTCCAAAAAATGCATCTGGAATCCAACAACTTTTCATAATCTCTGCTGGTAAAGCCCAGCCCAAAGCACTGACAAGTTGCCTGTGGATGACCAGGAGAACTTCCTTCCACCCCATCTATTGCTTTAACTAGGGCTGGGACCAGCAGGCAAGCCCCTCATCACTCCACTCCACCTGTGTTTAGTGAATGCCTGTGATAGCCATCAAACGGCCTGTTTCCCTAGGACCACATGCAACAGACAGTTTAAAGTTGGAAAACCTAGGGCATCAGTGTCTAACATGGTCAGAATATCATTCAGTCTCGGAAAGAGACTTTTGTAACGAGAGAGATGAAGAGAGAGGATCTTGTGCTAAGTGGAATGTTGAATGCAGAAAGAACACAGCGCCATCTCGCTTCTGCATGGGATCTAATGAAACAAACACAGAAGTACAGTGAGTAGGTGAAAACAGAAAGTAGAGGGTCTGGAATGAGGGCTGTATTCGTCAGGGTTCTCTAGAGTCACAGAACTTATGGATAGTCTCTATATAGTAAAAGAATGTATTGATGACTTACAGTTGGCAGCCCAATTCCCAACAATGGTTCAGTCGCAGCTGTGAATGGAAGTCCAAGGATCTAGCAGTTACTCAGTCTCACACAGCAAGCAGGTGAAGGAGCAAGAGCAAGACTCCCTTCTTCCAATGTCCTTACATTATCTCCAGCAGAAGGTGTAACCCAGATTAAAGGTGTGTTCCACCACACCTTTAATCCCAGATGAAAGGTGTAGCCCAAATTAAAGGTGTGTTCTATCACACCTTTAATCCCAGATGACCTTGAACTCGGAGATTTAATCTTGTGGAATCCATAGCCACTATGCTTCAAGATCTCCATACCAAGATCCAGATCAGAAACTTCTATCTCCAAGCCTCCAGATAAGGGTTACTGGTGAGCCTTCCAATTCTGGATTGTAGTTCATTCCAAATATAGTCAAGTTGACAACCAGGAACAGCCACTGCAAGGGCTGAGTGTTTATGAGCATTTATTGCTCATGCAGAAGACCCTGAGTCCAGCTCTGAATATCCACGTGGAACTGTTCACAACAGCCTCTAACTCCAGCCACAAAGACCAAGGCCCTCTGTAGCCTTTACAGGTACCTGCACACACACAGCGTACACTCACACAGACACACACATATGCATGAATAAAAGCAAAATAAAATCCTTTAAGAACAGCAACAATAGAAAGTAGAAAGATGGTTGTCAAGAGAGGAGGGGCAAAAGAAATGGGAAGCTAGAGATAAACATTCAATTTTCCGTTGCCTTCTCCATTACATCACAATAAAGCTCAGTCCTCTTGCTGTGGCCTAGAACCCTCACGGTCTGAGTCTGACTGCACGGTAGCCTTTGCCTCTCACCCTCCCAGTTACATCTACATCTATACAGACGTGGGGGATGCCAACCATCCTGCCCAAGGACTGCTGACTCCTTCTCAAAGTTCATGTCAGTTCATGCTGTCTTTCCTGGATATTCTTTTTCTAAATACTTATTCATTTTTCTAAAACAAATTTATGTGCATGAGCATCTTGCCTACATGTATGTATGTGTACCATGTATGAGCCTGGTGCTTGCTAAAGCCAGGAGAGGGTGTCAGAGCCCTTGAAACTGTAGTTACAGGTGGTTGTGTACTGCCACGGGGATGCCAGGCACTGAACCTGGATCCTCTAGGAAAGCAGTACTGGGCCATCTCTCAAGGGCAGCATGCACACTTACCCTGTATCATTCTTTCCTCTGATATCAATCATGTTGCCATATGTTCTTTTTATGGTTATGTTATTTATCTTGACAGAATCTCATACAGGCCAGGCTGGCCAGCAACTGACTGAGGCTGAAGATAACCTTGAACTCTTCATCTTCCTGCTTCCAAGTCTGGAATGCTGAGATTACAGCTTGTGAACCGACGGCAATGTTTATGTGGTGCTGGGCACTGAACCCAAGGCCCCTACATGCTAGGTCAGCTCTACCAATGGAACTGTGTCCCCTCCTAAACTCTCCACATCTATTCCCTTATCTTTCTCAAAAAATAAAATAATTTCCCCTTCTTCATTAATACAACGAATGTAAACTCCCTGAAAGAAACAGTAGCCTCAATATTATCTAACTTTAAGTGAGATCTGATATATATCATTGATGTTCAATTAACATCTGTAGAAGGAATGAATGAGTTATATTTGTGAAAGATATAAAAGCAAGGTATCTTGAAACAACTCAAGAGTAGAAAAGGAAATGTGTATTCATTTATTCATTACAATTAGTTCTGAATGCATAGTACAAGTTAGGCATGATAACAATCTCAAAATGGGTTTTCCTTATTTAAAAAAAAAAAAGTTTAGACAAGATCACACCATGTAGCCCTGGCTAACCTGGAACTTACTATGTAGACCAGGCTGGCCTTGAACTCACAGATGTTCACTTGACTCTGCCTTCCAAGTGCTGGGATTAAAGCCATGTATCACTACAGCCTGCCATTATTTTTAAATTAGCATTCACAATATTAAATTTCATCATGGCACTTTTAAAACTAGTGTGAGACAAGGCGGAGGGGGAGAGAGAGAAATGTGTATGTGTGTGCATACCACGGCACACATGCAGAGGTCAAAGGACATTTTTTGGGAGTTGGTTCTGTCCTTCCACTGTGGATTCTGGGGATCAAAATCAGGCTGTCAGGCTTAACAACAAGCACTGTTAACCTCTGAGCCACTTTGCTGGTCCACATTATGGCATTTTCAAACCAAGTCAGTTTTTGTTGACTCCCTTTGCTCCCTCTTATTGCCCATGCCTCTGCTCCCCTGTGCCCACCCATCCCCCCCCCCAGCCTTCTTTCTGCTTCCACTTCATGTGTGTTCTATGTTTCCCTTCTACCTGTCTTAATGGCTCTTTTCTCCCTCTCATGGCTTCCTTCCTAGTTTCATAGCTCATATCCATACACACTCTACCTATATATATATTCATATAAACATTATAAGCTATATTTGTATATGAGAAACCCCTCTTTGAGTCTGTCATCTCACTTAATATACTATTTCCTTTGTCCATTTATTTCCCTAACATTTCATTTTTCTTTATAGCTGAATAATGTCATGGCATGTATTACCTCATTTTCCTTATCTAGTTATCTGTTGATGGACATCTTAGCTAGTTTCATTTCCTTGCTATTGTAAATGATACACACACACACACACACACACACACACACACACACACACACACACATCTATATATAGATGTGTGCATGTGAAGTATTTCTGTGATAGGAGTCCACTAGGTAAATACTCAGAGGTGGTACTCCTGGGTCATATGGTAACTGTGTTCTTTTTTGTTGTTATTGTTGTTTTGAGAAATGACTATATAGCTTTGTATAACAACTATACTCATTTTATTCTCCCACTGTCAATGAGTAAAGGGTCCCTCCTCCCCCCCCCCCCCCCCCCCCCCGCTCTTGAAACAGGGTTTCTCTGTGTAGCCCTGGCTGTTCTGGAACTCACTCTGCAGACCAGGCTGGCCTCAAACTCAGAAATCTGTCTGCCTCTGCCTCTCAAGTGCTGGAATTAAATGCATGTGCCACCACTGCCAGGCATAAAGGTTCCTCTTTATGCACAGCCTTACCAGGATTTGTTGTCTATCAAAATAATGTTTACTGAACATTTAGCACATACAGAATTCCAATATGATTAGTTATTTAACATAATGCTAACTGTCCCTCATTGGGTCCTTTCTTGGACAATATTTTGTCTGTAGATGAATAGAGCAATTTTTGTCCAGTAGCTACCTTGCCTTAACTGGAGCACCTCTATATGAGTTTTTGATGCTTAAGTTCTTCTTTGAAGGGAAATGGGGAAGATGTCAGGAGCAGACACGTCTCATTGTTAAATAGTCCTTAATAATGAAATAACATTAAATGTCACATTTTGTGGATTTCTGGTGTTTCTGAAGACTATCTACGTAAAGTATATCTGAACTGTTAAACCTTACTCAGCCATTTCTACTTGAGTAAATTGAAAATACTTTATTATAATTAAATCAGAATGTAATATAACCATGAATTAACTATCTGGCCCTTAACTTTTGTTAATCATCTTATAAACAGTTTTTAATAGCAGCTATTAGAAGGTCTGGGTCAAAGGCTTGTATTCATAAATGAGTTGCATAGGCACAAGGCCTAGCTAAAAGTAGCAATATTAATTTCAAAATTTGTATCAATATATATGTTTATACCAATGAAAACATTAATTCTATATTAATATATATAAATTCTGTATCAATGCAAGAAATTATAGCTAAGTTCTGAGTGGCAAGTGGCCCTATATGGGGAACTGCCCAGAAGGTAACAGGGCTGCAAAAATAAAACAGAATTAGAAGGTGTTAAGCCAGGACTACGAGAGGGAAATATATGCTAGCTGTGTGGAAGATTAGAAGTACCCAACCATTGAGCTAGCCAAGGCATATCAAAATTAACTGGTGTGTGTGTGTCTTTCACCCATGAATCCAGAGGATTCTGGCAGGTGGCAGTGCACCACCGGGAGCTCAAAGCAGGTTAACTAAATTGCCACTACACCTTATTGCTCACACAGGTGCAAGACAGATCAGGAAATTTTAATAGTATTCTTTTAAGGGTTAAACAAGGGTAACTGTCTGGGAAAAGTAACTTGAGCCCCCTTAACACATCAGAATAAACTTAGAATGAGCAAAGAAATCAGCAAAACAATGAAAATAGTCAACAAAACCATGGGCTTTTACAGACTTTGCTGGAGACAAACATGACCCCAAAGTCAGAGGAGAAAAGATTGATGGTAGCTCAAACAAAGTGAGAGCCAATTATGTGAGAGAAAGTTCTTACCAAGTCTGTACAGAAAGTAGCAGTGACCTAACAGAGAGATAGTGCAGAATATCAATAAATATCCCACAGGAAAGGAAAGAAAGTGGCTCCTAAATGAGCTGCTGTGCAGCACCTAACACACTTGTACTGGGAGAAACAAGCCTTTGGGTGGATTCTAAGGTTAGGGAATAGCAGTCAACATGCCTAACCTTGCTAACATAGCACACACACACAGAACTTTAAGAGGAAAAGCATAGGGATGCCTAGTTGAACCTACCAGCCTCATTCTTCACTGGGGGAAAAAAAAAAAAAAAAAAAAACCCTGACGAACTATGACTGTTCCAGCAGCAGTATGTATTTGAAACATTTCCTCAACAATGCCTAGTGCGGAGTATCATTAGAGGGTTTGTTGTGCAAGCATGAGGGGCTAAGTAACTCAAGACCCGTGTGAAACCAAACCAAACAAGTGTAGTGGTACACACTTGTCAGCCTAGTGCTGGGGAAGTAGAGGCAGGAGGATCATGGGACTCACTGACCAGCCAGTGAACCCCAGGTCCTAGTGAGAAACCTTGTTTCAAAAAACCAAGGCCAAAAGCTCCAGAAGAAAGACAGCTGAGGTCTTGCCCTCACATACACTCTTTCAGGGACAGACATAACACACACACACACAATACACACACACACACACACACACACACACATACACACACACACACACTTGCACAGCGTGAGTCTGTCAAGTAATCGGCAATTTCTGACTATAAAATTTGAGCTTTCAAACTCAATTTAGAGTTTGAAAATGCATTTGGAAAATGCACATGGCACCCTGACTTTACCAGTTGCCTAGTACTCAAAGCGTTCCTCCTATGAATCATAGAGATGATAAAAATGTGATTTTTAAGTGTGATGCCATGAAATATGTCAACAGTCAGATTTGTGTCATTCCGGGATTCAATATTTACTTGATGAATAGTATTCTGTTAAAATGCAAGAGATTACAGTAAATTCCATGGACACAAACTTCCAGATTCTCACAGTAACCACACATACAGTTTAAGTGTAATTTAAGTAAAAAGTATTCATTGCTTTCTAAATAGGTTATTATGTCTTCCTCTCTTTTCCAAGTACATAGCTATGCTCACAGAACCTTCTACATAAAGTTTATTTCTACCACAGTAAAACAACTTGACACTGAGCGAAGAGGCAGGTATGAAAACTGGGTTGTCTTTTGCAAATTATATTAAGGAAATTTTCAAAAGTATAAAGACAATACTACCCTTCTCACCAGTCGTTTTGTCATGGAAGATATTTTAATTTTTTTTTCATGGAAAGTGTTCTTATTATAAATACATTAGTAGTTAGTGTGTTTCTTATTTTAAAAAGAAGTTAACTTTGAATGCTTCTATTTTAATTTCTCTCTCTCTCTCTCTCTCTCTCTCTCTCTCTCTCTCTTTGTTTTTTTGAAACAGGGTTTCTCTGTGTAGCCCTGGCTGTCCTGAAACTCACTTTGTAGACCAGGCTGGCCTCGAACTCAGAAATCTGCCTGCCTCTGCCTCCCGAGTGCTGGGATCAAAGGTGTGCACCACCACGCCCGGCCTATTTTAATTTTTAACATGGCAAATATCAATAGTAATAACCCATACAGGTCAAAGCTCTTTGTAGCCCCTAGCTTCTTTTAAGCATTCAAAGAGTACCTTAGACCAAAACCTTCAAGAATTGCTGTTCTAGAAAAATTTTAATTATCTAAACTAACCACAGAAATATATATGGTGGGCTAGAGAGAGGGCTAGAGAGATGGCTCAGCAATTAAGACAGCTCTTCGAGAGGTCCTTAGTTCAATTCCCAGCAACCACATGGTGACTCATAACCCTCTGCAATGGGATCAGATGCCCTCTTCTGATGCGCCTGAAGACAGCCACAGTGTGTGTGTGTGTGAGTGTGTGTATTTACATACTGAATGTATACTGACTCCTTCCTAGCCTGAGCTGCTCATCTCACTTAGCTCCTTCCTTCCTAAGTAGAATGTCCCCTAATATTGATATAAGGATCAAATGGATTGACACCAACACAGAGTACTTCTGGTAGTGGTGCTGCTGGGACCTGCTCATCGACATTCTGCATCCTCACCTGCAATCCTAGGTACCCATGACGAACTCTCTGCTCCACTCCCTGACCTGACCCTGGGTAGTCACAGAGGCTTTAAAATCTTTTTAGGTTTGGCATTTAATTTTCAGACTGATTAAGTTTAAAGTTAAAATGTTTATTTAAACTCAAATTTTCACAAAGAAGTTACTATTTACACAGACTCTTTAATACTAGTGTGATCATTTAGCCTCATCATTTTTTTTTTTTACAAATATATACAAGTGTTCCATGAACTAAGTGGTTTTCAACTGCCTTTCCTTTTGGAAGGAATAGGATGATACTGTCATTGCCAGTAGGTGGCATTTCACAGACCAACTCGAATGTATAGTGCAACTCTTCACAAGCATAAAAAAAAAAAAAGACCAAGGAAAGACATTGAAAACATTTTTTCCGTTTATCTCCAGACTGTTTCATAAGTTAAAATGAAATGTACATTTAAATCAGTTTTCCCACTTAAATTTCTTATTGTTGAAGGGTGCATTTAGATACAACCTCCTCAGAAAGCAAGTTAGTAATAGCAAACTAATCTAAAGCATTAGATATGAGATAACGACTTATCTGTAATAGTGCTCTCAGTGGTACAAAGGAAGGTCCTGACAACGTCCCAACAGGAAACAATGGCCAGTATCTGGACCTGTGTCTGATGTCACAGCTGGAGGGGACAAATTATTGTTGGTATGGGGACAAGAGACAAAGGGCAAATGTATGACTAATTACCCTGCAATATACATACAGCCCCCAACCCAGCATCACATGTAAATACTGAGGTAAAGGGGCCCAATATACAGCCCTACACCTACTGGGATTGTTTATCCGAGTAAAACAAGTGGGAAAACAAACCCCCTGACTCAAAACTAGGAAAGCATCCCCTGCACAATTCATGACCTATAGTGTTCATGCAAAGCCCAATTCTTGCTTCAAAGGGAATGAGAGAGGCTTCTCCCCAGTCACACAGCAGTGATCAGAACCCAGAAAAGCCGACTCAGTCACTGAATGACATGCACCACTTTAGGGGATCCCATGAGGTTTTAGAACCATAGAACAAAGTTTTAAAAAGCCCTAAATCAATGCACTGACCAGACATGTTGATGGGGACATTAAGTGGTCAAGTCCAGCAGAGTCGGGGAAGACTCTTCTATAGGCTTCTGATGCTACCTTATAACTTTTAGATTTAGGGGTGGAAGAAGTTAGTAGTCAGATAAATAACACAGTCAAAAGGTTTTAACTACGAGTCACAAAACTGCTAGAAGAGATATAGACTGGCCGCAAATGGCCATTAAGGAGCTAAAGGGAGCACAAGGAAATGGCTCTCAATCTGTAACCTTGCATTTCTTCATGGCAAAATTAGGGTCAGGCCATTGGTCTTCAATACAGATGTGGTTTCCTTGGAGACTTCAATGGCAATTGTCATTAAAAGAGATGAAATGGGGCTGGCAAAGATGACTCAACAGGTAAAGGTGCTTGCTGCTGGACACTGACAACCTGAGTTTGACCCCTGGATCCAATGTAAATAAAGGTGGGATGAAGGCTGGAGAAATGGCTCACCCATTAAAGTGTGGACTCACAACCAAAAATAAAGGTGGAATGAGAGAATTGTTCTCTGACCTACACACACACACACACACACACACATAGACACACATCATACATACAGATATGCACTAATAATTATTATAGCAATAATTTTAATTAAAATATAAAAAGAATGAGACAGAAATATACATATTATAATTAAATAGTCTTTGAATCATATTGTACATAGGATATAGGCCATATGTTTAAAAAGATATATACATACCTAACGGTGTAAATTGCTTATTTTGGAATGGTGAAAATGTGCGTTTTCCTTTAGCATTTTGCTTACTATTATTTATTATTATTGTTATTGTTAATTATTGTTAATTTCTACTTTTCCTTTGATGACTACCTTACATAATAACATAGAAAATTGATTTTTTTACATGGAAATTTAGGGGGCACTGTAACTGCTAATTTTCAAGAGAAAAACACGGCAAGAAGTTTGAAATGAAAACTAATAAAATTTAAAATAATGATTGTTGCTGAACATCTCTCTAGAGCTTGCTGTCCCTGGAAACCACTCTTCTTCTTAGTTGTTTTGAGTTGGACCTTTAAGATGCCATGTCCCTGAGGGCATGCATTGTTTGATACAATGCCAACAACCTCACTGGTATACATCAGAGTTTCCTCTTTTTTTTCTTTAAGAGCAGGTGATATTCCATCATATCTATGTGTGTGTGTGTGTGTGTGTTCTTTTCTTTACTCACTCATCTGTTGATAGATACTTAAGTTGTTTCCATATCTTGATTATCGTGAATAACACTGCAATGAACATGACACAGTACCTCCTTGAAATACTGTCTCATTTAGGGTCTCCATCACTGTGGAGAGACACTACGAGGCAACGCTTATAAAGGACAACATTGAATTTTGGATGGCTGACAGGTTCAGAGGTTCAGTCCATCATCAGCAAGGTGGGAGCATGGCGGCTTCCACTCAGGCATGGTCCAGGAAGAGCTGAGAGTGCTGCATTGTTCTGAAGTCAAACAGGAGAAGATTGCTCCTATCTGGCTAGGAGGAAGGTCTCAAAGCCCAGGCTGACAATGACACACTTCCTCCAGTGAGGCCACACCTCCTAATAGTGCCACTCCCTGGGCCAAGCATATTCAAACCACCATAGATACTGACTTTAAAAATAATTTCTTTTAGTTATGAACATGTGTCTGTTAGTGTATGCTACAGAGGTCAGAGGAGGGATGGCTTGGAGCTGGAGTTACAGCTAATTAAGAGTCCTCCAAGCATGAGTTGGGACCCTTGAGTTATGTGCTTTTAATTGCTGAAGCATCTACTTAGCTGTGAGATAAGGATTTAACAGATAAACAAAGGTGGGAGTTCTAGGACATATAATGGATTTATTTATTTAGTGTGGTGATGGGGTTGAACCAATGCTCTTGTATGCTGTGCTAGTGCCCTCAGTCAACTATACTCTCAGGCATACTTACAATTTCTAAAGGAAAACTGCCCTTGCTTTCTTTTTAAATGACTCTTCTTTAAAGATCTACGTCTTTTTTTGTATAATTGTTTGCCTGCAAGTGTGTATGTGTGCCACATGTGTGCCTGGTATCCAGGAGGTAAGAATTACAGGTGACTGGAGCCGGGCGTGGTGGCGCATGCCTTTAATTCCAGCACTCAGGAGGCAGAGGCAGGCGGATTTCTGAGTTAGAGGCCAGCCTGGTCTACAAAGTGAGTTCCAGGACAGCCAGGGCTATACAGAGAAACCCTGTCTCGAAAAACAAACAAACAAACAAACAAACAAACAAACAAACAAACGGAATTACAGGTAACTGTGAGCCACCATGTGGATGCTGGACACCAAATCAGCTCCTCTTCAAGAATGGCAAGGCTATCTGCTGAGCCAACTACCTTCCTCCCTTCCTTCTTTCCTCCCTCCCTCCCTTCCCTCCTTCCTTCCTTCATTTTCTTAGAGACAAGGTCTCTACAAAGCCCTCACTATGTAGACCAGGTAGGCCTTGAACTCACAGAGATTCACCTGACTCTGCCTTCCAAGCGCTGAGATTAAGTCCACTCACATAAACCTGGGGTGTATTTTACCTGTTTATCATTGAACTTTCTTTACCTCTCTCTCTTTGTGTGGTGCTGAGGTTCAATCTAAGACCTTGGGCATACTAGACAGAGGTTCCATTGCTAAGCCACATGCCCAGATTTTTTCTTTTTCTTTCTTCTATGTTTGTTTTTTGTTTGTTTGTTTGTTTGTTTGTTTTTGAGATGGGTACTTACTATGTAGTCCAGGCTGATATTGAACATGAGAGCCCCCTGCCTCTGATCGCCCAACTCTGGGATTATAGACCCATGCCACCGAGACCATGTTTAAGAAGTAAGGAATGTCTAAGGTTTGTTTTTTGTCAATAATTCTAGCTGGGAGTGGTTTCATTCACCTGTAATTCTGTAGCACTGGAAAAAGAAGGATGGAAGGATCTTAAATTTGGAGCCAGCCTCAGTGTGTATGGTGTGTGTGGTGTGTGGTGTGGTGTGTGTATGTACTTGTCCTTCTCAAGAACCCTGTTCAATCTCTGGACAGCCTCGGAGCATTGCTGTTCAGGCCTCTGAAGATGTAATTAATATGAATACAGATCACATCTCAGGAAGCTGCAGTATGACTGCATTTCTTTATTTGTTCCAGATAATCCTACTGATACATTATGCAGATTTAAAGTTGATGTCACAGTTAATAAAATAAAAATGCAGGTTTTAGCTATGGTGGTGGCCAATGCCTTTAATCCCACCCAGTATTCTAGAGGCAGAGACAAGAAGATCTCTGTAAATTCCAGAGCGGCCCAGACTAAAGTCTTAAAAAAAAAAAAAAAAAAGAAAAAAAAAAAAAAAGCAGACACTCAGGAGGCAGAGGCAGAGGCAGAGGCAGGTAGATCTCAGGGTGCAGGCCAGCCTGGTCTACAGAATAATTTCAGAACAGCCAGGGCTACACAAAGGAACTCTACCTCACACAAAAACAAAGCAGAACAAAACAAATAGTCAAGAAAGGAAAAGAAAAACAAAGTTAGACTTTTTTCTGATGTTAAGTCTACTAGTAGTCTAAGAGGTCAATGGATTATATTTAAAAATAATTGAACTCGAAAACTCCCCTAACTTTAACACTTACCTAATTGTTCAATGACAGCAAAACTTCATGTACACTGTGAGTCAGAAAGCCAGTTCCTAGTTAGGTCGAATCCCGACCAAGCAAGTGAATCGGTGCTGGCGCTCCCAAAGCTCAGAAGAACATGGCTTAGGGAGTTCTCCTTGGAGGGGAATCAGTGCTCTGGGTTTGGCAACTCGGAGCAAGTAACTTTCACCTACAAAATAATGTTATTTCCTCCTGTGTTGTCTGTAACCCACCTCCAGGCTTACATTCTATTTGACCTTGCGCAGTGGGTAGTGTAGATTAATCTGCACCATCCTCTGCGTCCTAGGACATTTGACCTGAGGACATTTGGCTTTCTTTCTGCTGTACGCAGACACTAATTTTATTATGAACAACTGCTCCGTTCTAAGGAGTCCCCGGAGGTCTCAGCCATCATAACATAGCAGAACGGAGCTCCATCGCAACATAGAGAAGAGAATATTAAAACTGGGTAGATGGGTTCCAGGCCAGGCTGCAGGTACAATGCCCTGTGACCCCACAGAGCACTGGGACTAGAGTTCTGCCTTCACTTAATTGAACTAACTGAAGCTAAACCTGGGTTTCCAGCAGATATAGACGTTTCCAATATTCCTGGAAGCCCAAAGCCAAAATATCACAAAAGGGCATTTCAGCTCCGAAAAGCAGTTTCCGAATAATTTTTAGAATATAAGCTTAGTAATTAATGGGGGGTGGGGGGGAGGTGGGGTGTGTGTGTGTGTGGGGGGGGTGCCACAGCTCTCGTCAGAAGACAAGTTTCCGAAAACCACTATCTCCTTCTACAAGGATTCACAAGATTGAACTCAGGGTGTCAGCTCATGGATGGAGTGCGTTTTCCTGCTAAGCCCTGACTTCTGTCTTCAGCACCAAGTAAATAAATGCCCTGTCACGATCATTCTTCCCCAAGGTCCGTGTCAGCTAACCTCAAAACAACTCTTCCCTTGTCAGACAAAAGCAAGCTGATCGAGTATGCATGCGAAGCATATTTCGCACTGTAAAGACCGTAGGTGCTTGTGCAGAGAGCACCTGGCATGAGTTTTCTCCGCTCCAGCTTCGTCTGTCCTCCGAGTCAGGACAGGGACTCCGCCGAGAGGCCAGAGGGCGCGCGCGCGTCCTCGCCTTTCCCGCCAACTAGGCGGGGACGCAGCCCGGCCTCCCCCACGGCGACCTCTTCGCGGGCGGGGCGGTTCCTGTTCCGGGTCACAAAGCACCCGGATGCGCACGTGCTTTATAAGCGCCCGGCGCCGTCCGGCCCCTCCTTTCTGAGCCCCGGCGGTGCGCGCTACGGAGCTCGGCCAGCCTGCTCCGTCCTGACTCACCGCTGTTCGCTCCTGCTGAGGAACAAGTCGGTCAGGAAGCCGCGCCTCAGCCATGGTGAGGTGGGGGGCGTCGCCACGCGGCCTGGGGCGTCGGCGGGGCTCGACTTGCTGGGGCGCCGGGAGCGCAGAGCCCGGGAGAGGGCTCCCGCCGCGGCGAGGGCCCGGGAGAGGGTCCTCATGGCGGTTGTGTAGGAGTGGGCCTCCACTTACGGGTCGCTGTTTGTTTTTCCCGCCTGGGTGATAACAGGCATTTAAAGATACCGGAAAGACGCCCGTGGAGCCCGAAGTGGCGATTCACCGAATTCGAATCACGCTCACCAGCCGCAACGTGAAGTCGCTGGAGAAGGGTCAGTACGATGCTCGGGGTGGCTTGGTGATCGCTGGGGCGCGGTCGGCGATGAGGAGATACCAACCGTATTGAGTTATAGTGATATTTCTTATACGCTATTCTGAGCCGATAGGCGAACTTGTTTAAAACGCCTCGAGTCATTCTGAGTTAACTGAAAGACCATGCTTTCTTAACCCGCAGTTTGTGCGGACTTGATCAGAGGCGCCAAGGAAAAGAATCTGAAAGTGAAAGGACCGGTGCGCATGCCTACCAAGGTAAGGGACAGGTAGACTCGAGTACTGGTAGACTGGTGGGGAGGGGGAAGGTCAGAGTTTGATTGCCAAATAAATTCAGAGATTAAATTTACATTCCTAAGAATACAAGTTATTAGGGGCCAAATGTCTGGTGGCGATTGAGTATGATACCTTTCTTAAAGCAAACTCCAAAACTCTCTAGTAAAGGTTGCTGAAACCTGTTAACATACAGAGAAAATGGTTCAGAAATGGACTAATTTTGTTTTATTGCAGACTTTGAGAATCACTACCAGAAAAACACCTTGTGGTGAAGGTTCCAAGACCTGGGATCGATTCCAGATGAGGATCCACAAGCGACTCATTGATTTACATAGTCCTTCTGAGATTGTTAAGCAGATTACTTCCATCAGTATTGAGCCGGGAGTTGAGGTTGAAGTCACCATTGCAGATGCCTAAGACAACTGAATAAATCGTCTTAATGGTCAAATTTTGCTGGCTTTTGTTCAGGTTTTTTTTTTTTAATTCATGTTTATGAGTGTAAATGTGTGTGTCACAGGGGTGTCAGATGTTCTTTGAACCACCATGTAGGTGCTGGAAACCCAACCTGCATCCTCGGAGAGAACAGGTTCCTTAACCACTGAGCAAGTACTGAAGCATTAAACTGCTTTTAAAAATGAAGGTGTGCTAACAGATTGGTCAGGTGAAAAAGAGACGTTAGGTTTCCTGCAGGGGGCGCTAAGCCAATTTAAAGACTAAGTTGGGTTAGAAAAGAGCAGATTGCATCCTTGATCTTTTAAGCCTGGGGATTTTGTTTTGTTTTGGGATAGGGTCCCAACACAGAACAGGCTGACCTCATTAAATATCAATCTTATTTGATTGCCTCTGCTCCCAGAGTACTGGAATTAAAGGCAGGGACCACTGTATTAGCCATTCTGAGTTATTTGAAATGGACTCTGCAGGCCATACTTGGTCAAAATTCTGCCTTCTCAATTACAGGCATGAGCCACTATGCCTGGTTTACTTACTAATAGATGTCCAAAGACTAGTGTATGAAAATTTTGCTTTTCCAGGTGATTTGTGAAAGGCAGGGTGGCCTCTCCCATGTCACACTACTTGGGTTACTCATGTTGCAACATATCTGCAACTTTAGGTTGAGGGGATTTGAGCCTGCATGTGCCACTTTGGCCAACTGAACTAATCTTTAATTCCATCTAAAACTTTTAAATCTCAGTCATGTGTTCAACTGGAAAATAACCTAGAGTGTGCTATGTTGACTTCAGGTACACATCAAAGCAGGTTTTAGTGATGTAGAAGCTGTGTTTGAGTTGAACTAGTGTTGAGGCTAGGCTTAGGTACCATAGAACTTTGGTTTTTCAAGACAGGGTTTCTCTGTGTAGCCCTGGCTGTCCTGGAACTCACTGTAGACCAGGCTGGCCTTGAACTCAGAAATCTGCCTGCCTGTGCCTCCCAACACACCCAGCTCTAGCTTTAAATTCCTTGCACCAAGAGATGCTTTATCCCTCCGCTGAGAATACAGGTGCATGTCAGCATGCTAAACTCTAGATAAAATTTCATCTTGTTTGAAAGGACAATAATATAAGAAAAGTGTATTTGCACTGTATACCATGCCCTTTTGTGTTTAAAGTTAAACTGGCAACAGTGTCCCATAGAGGTTCCAGAAGAAACTGCTTCTAAGGGGAGGACCATAAAGGGAAATGCTTACCATAGAACTTTTTAAATGTTCCTACAGGTTGTACTCTGGATAGGTATATGAACACCTTTCTATTAGAACAGTTTTATAGTAGTACTTAGTGAATATGTAAATAATACTATTTGTGAAATAGTTTGAGGTTTCTCTATAGTCCTGGCTGGCTTGAGCTCTATACCAGATTGGCTTCTAAATCAGAAATCTGCCTCTATCTCCTGAATGGTTATGATAGAGATGCAAGTTACTTAATTTCTTACATGAATTGCACTTTGTACATGCTTTTGGATATGGGCCTAGGCTTTTGCTTTTGGATTAGACTGTCTTTATTACATTTACTGGCTTGATACTTTACAGTCTTAAGCCCACTTGCCTGGGTGTGATGCACACCTTTAATCCCAGCACTTTGGGATTTCTGAGTTCCAGGACAGCCAGGGCTACGCAGAGAAACCCTGTCTTGGAGGGGAAAAAAAGAAACTTTGGAAATCAAAACTTCTTGGAAAGCCACTTTTAGAGACTTGAATCTAAGGATAACTAACCAGGTAGTAACCACGAGTCATTGATTCTGTGAATCTTGTATGAGTGGGTTACAGGCAGAAATTAACTTCCTCTGAGAGCACTGCTGTTTTAGAAATGCGACCTAGTAATTACCAAAGGCATTGAAGCCACTTGACTACAGTCTCAGGTTTCTGCATCTGACATTGCTGGGACTGTGTGGGGTTTATGGGTGTAAAATAAAACAGGCGAAAGGATGTTGAGTGGAAAGCTTTGGCTTCAGAATCAAATTCCAAATCAATTACCAGATCAAATCAAATGCCAGATCAAATTACAAGACTTCCTTATGACTAAATTCTTCAGTGACTTAGGATACTAATAGTATCTGCCTCAAAAGTGTATGTGGTTATTTTTGTCCCAGTGAAGCCAAGATTCACATGCTATGGGCATGGATTTCCTGAGGACATGCTAGCCTATGGTATGAGTTACTTGAAAGGACTCTGAGAAATCTTAGTCCCCAGCTGTGAGGTTTTTAAAGATCATGCTCAATGGAAAGTGGGGCAGTAATTTGAGAGCATGGCACAAATGAGGTTTTATCTTTTGAAACTAAGTGAATCTATGTCCTTGGACTAGCATATTTTAAATCACACATCAAATGAAATTTCTGTTCAATTCCTATAAACAGTTTATTTCATATTTTGTAGTTACCATTTTCATTAACAGCATACACCCTTCAATTGTGTTGCTAAAACTGAGTCACATTATTCTGTAAGAACTTACTCCAGTATCACAACTTGGTGCTCATCCAATATTTTTATTTTCATTCTATTTTCCCTGTCTAGCCACGTATGGCCCTATTCTCTCTTCTTGGATTGACCCTAGCTTCAACACAAGAAAGCTTGCAGTATTTTTTTTTTGCGCCTGGTTCATTGTTTTGTCCTCAAGTTCTATCCATGTGTCCAGAAATTCGAGGATTTTTTAAAATTTACTTTTCTGCCTAAATACTGGTATGTGGATAGTCTGTTATTTTTACTGTTGGTTGCATATCTGTAGCATATTTCTGTATTTGCAATGACTACATTGAATGTCCCTTAGTTAACCTCATTCTTCTTAACTATTTTGTAGGCGTTTGCTATTCAAAGCACAATCTCAATTAAAATGTTTTTAATAGCATCTTTCCACTTGGATGTGTAAAGAAAGTATTTCTAGAAGTCTGAATTTTTGTTGCATTGTAGATGTGTACACAATAGGGCTGGGAAAGTAGCTCACAGTGGGTAAAAGCCATTTGTTGCCAATCCTAACAGCCTGAGTTCAATCCCAGAATCTATAAGGTAGAAGAAAAAAACCCCAGCTCCCACAAGTTATCTGGCCCTCTGCACACATATAAATAGTGCAATAAAAATTAACCATTTAAAAATATAAACATACTAGTTGCTCATGTGTGAACACTTTTCTGGAACATTTTAAGAGGAAATTTTCAGTAAAACAACCAAAAAAAAATGGCTTTAAATGACTGACTGCATTTATGTTTCCACCAACGTCAGAGTGCAAAGGCATTGTTCTATACACAATATACACAAGATGGTTCTTTTGAGTTCTGCCATCTGTTTGCTCCATCTTAACCTCAACTTTGTTGCCTTCTAAACTGCTGCTTCCGTGAGTCCTTATAGTTTCTTGTTTTATTTTGTTTTTTTCAGAGAATTTTTGTTTTTCGGTTGGTTGGATTTTGTTTTGTTGAGTCGGTTTCTCTGTGTAGCCCTGGCTGACCTAGAAATTAAGTTCACAGAGATCTGCCTGCCTCTGCCTCCTGAGAGCTGGGATTAAAGACCTGTACCATCGCCACTCTCAGGCGGAGATTTTCTTAACTGTCTTGCCTATCATTTCTGTTGATTTATTTTTAAACATCAATCATTTATTTTAAACAACAATCATTGTCTTGAGTTTTTTAATATCTCACTGAAAGCTTCAAACATACAAAGAATGCTATAATGGTTCTTTATAGCTTAGCTTTATAATAGTTTCTGTTATAACTTAGCTTTAAGATTGTCAGTTGCTGCTGTTTGTATTTCATGTATGACTATCCACTTTACTCAGAATATTTTGAATTCAATTTCAGTCATAATGTTTTAGCATATATGCTAAAAGATAACATTTAATTGTATGGGTGAGAGAGCTTTTCCTGAATATCTGTGCACCACATGTGCCTGGAGGCTAGAAGAGAAGGTCGGTGGATCCCTGGAGCTGGAGTTGGAGCTGCCAGGAGACTGCTGGCAATTAAACCCTAACCCTTGGAAAGAGAAACAAGTGCTCCCAACTAGTAGGTCAGCCCCCCAGCCACTGAAAGATAAGCCTTTAACAAGATCAAGCTAGCCAAAATTCCTGAGTAGAAAGGGGAGAGATACTGTCCAGACCCCACCCCCATTTGAGGAGCTGTTGGCGGTTGATAGCTGCTGAGGGAAGGAGAATCACTCTTAAGAGTTTTTTTCTGGTAGGTTCCGCATGTTTCAGTGAATGGCTCCATTCTCATGGACTAACTGGGTTTATTAGTAGGTTAGCCAAAAATAGAAGAAAAAAAATGAGGTTGGGAGGGGAATATGATGGGAGAGAGATGAAGGAGTTGGAAAATAGGGGTTAGATACGGTATTTCACTGTATATGTGTATCAAAATCTCAAAAATTATAGAGAAGTTATAATTTTTAAAAGTTCAGTATAATTGTAATACTGTGCAGCAGATTCCCAAAACTCTTACAACTACAATTCTCAACCCTTAAATCCATCCTTAGGCCCCTAGCACCTATCATTTTACTTCCTATTTTTTTGAGTTTGACTGTTGTAAGATAGCACATATGGGTGCAGTCACAGGCTTCTGTTTTATCATAATGTCATCAAGGTCCGTCCATTTTGCATGGCAGGAATTTTTCTTTCTTTTCAGAAGTTGAGGAAAGTTTTATTGTTTAATTCTGGCTGGCCTCAAACTCTTGGCAATCCTCCTGCCTCAGTCTCGGGAATTCTAGAGTTCGAAGCTTGTGACATCATTCCTTGCTTTTACCAAGCTAGGAAACTGTGTGCACCTCATTCTTTATCCATTTTTCTGGTTTATTTGGGTTGCACTCATCTTTGCTAATGTGTCTAATGAATATACAGATACATCTTTGAAATACAGCTTTTCATACTGTGTATGTCAGATGGGAAGTGAGGTTGCTAGCGTGTATGGTCTTCCTATTTCTAATTTTTGAGAAATCTCTGCTGTTTTCCATAGCTGTTGTATCATTTTACATTCTCACCAGGGATATAAATTTTTCTTGTTTTTGTTTGCTTTGGTCTGGTTTTTCAAAACAGTATTTCTCTGTGAAGCTCTGGATCTCCTGGAACTTGCACCCACTCAACGCTGTAGGTTGTTTTTCATTCTGTTTTCGGTTAACTTAATTGTATTGTTTTCTCTTTATTTGTTTCTGTTTTATGAGCCAGAGTCTTGTTTGTATATCCTAGACTGGTTTCAACTTGCTAGATAGCCAGGGCTGGCTCGAACTACTACTGCTCTTCCTGGCTCAGTTTTCAGAGTGCTAGAGAAAATAGATAAGTCAATAACTCTAGGCCTGAGTTATTGACTTGTATATATGAAAGGACTCTGCCTTTGGTGTCATACCTAGGAAATCACTAAATATATCTATGCAGCTTTCCCATGAGGTTGTACGCCTTACAGTTGTATTGGTAACCCATTAAACTAAAGAAAATGACCATTTAATCTTAGAATGTCAAAATGATTTGGGGAAAATTATTAATCCATGACCTGTAAAATGCTTATGAAAACATAAAAGTGTCTCTTACTGTTACTTTAGTTGTAAGAGGGAATAAGAAAAAGTTAATATTTAGTATGCTGAAGCCACTCTCATCCTTTGTCTTACTTTGCTCACCCTACATTCATTTTCTGCATTCCAGAATTGTGGTGAAACTCACCCACCGTCTATTTATATGTTCTTTTTGCCAGAGCTTTATTTCTTGCTTTCTCTACATGGCATTTCAATGTGTATTATCATGAGCTGAAATTTTATTTTAAAACTTCTCAAGCATTGTTTCTATATATTATATAAACAGTCATCCAGAATACTTTTTACTGAAAGACAGTAGCACGGTGTTTCACCACCATAGGGCTCCTGGGCCAGACTCTGTTAGACTGCCAATCCCAAACACAGGCTTTCCTGGCTGTGTCTCCAGTTGTTATGCATCTTAAGTTACTTATTAATCTTCTTTCCCCTGACTTTTCAAGACTGGGTTTCTCTGTGTAACCTTGCTGTCCTGGAACTCTATAGACAAGACTGGCCTCGAACCTAGAGACTTCCCTACCTTTGTCTCCCAAAGGTGTGTCCCGCAACTGCAAGGAGAAAACATTACTTTTTCTTTTTTTTTTTTTTTTTTTCGGTTTTTCGAGACGGGGTTTCTCTGTATAGCCCTGGCTGTCCTGGAACTCACTTTGTAGACCAGGCTGGCCTTGAACTCAGAAATCCGCCTGCCTCTGCCTCCTGAGTGCTGGAATTAAAGGCGTGAGCTACCACGCCCGGCTTTTATTCATTACTCTTGTATCTCACTTTTCTTATATGTAAACTAAGAAAAGTACCTTGTGGAATTGCCTGAAAAATAGCTGAGTTAATTTTTTAAGTATTTTTAAGATACTGCCTGGCACAGAACATAAGCTATATAAATATTTAAAAGTGTATTAATCTAAATTTCAGGAAATGAAACACATTTGCCCTGACAAAACATTCAGGAATCTTAGTAGAAACTGAAATGATTTCATCCAAAATAGAAGCATGAGAAACTACAGAGAAAGGAGACATTCATGAAACAATTTCCAAACATCTGTTTCCTCCTGTGTTTTCTAATCACTGCCTCTTCACATTATTGGAGCCACAGCTTGAGGAAAGTTAGGAACTTCGTCTGTTTAAAGCCCAACAAAAAGAAGCTAAGACATTTGGCAAAAGTATGCTTATACTAAACTATACAAAAATATTTTTGGCAGAGTCTCACTATATAAGTCAGTCTGACCTGAAACTAACTATTCTCCTGCATCAGACTTGTGAATGCTGGGACTTTAGGTATATATCACCATGTCTGGCATCAAACTGCAATTTTGAAAACAAAACCAAGAAAAGCATACTGAAATGTCAAGTTTTTTTTGGTTTTTGTTTTTTCAAGACAGGGTTTCTCTGTGTAGCTCTGGCTGTCCTGGAACTCACTTTGTAGACCAGGCTGGCCTCAAACTCAGAAATCCACCTGCCTCTGCCTCCCAAGTGCTGGGACTAAAGGCGTGCGCAGCCACCACCACCCGACTTGAAATGTCAAGTTTTTAAAAGCATCAGTCTTTCACTTATGTTCCCTTAAGGTTTAACACATTGTGGTCAAGTATCAAGTCTTTTCTGAAAAGACTCAACACTGGTAGTTTAAATCTTTTCAAAGATAAAAACTATTAAGTTTCACAAAAGGAACAGGAACAATAAGTATTTTCTCTAAGATTGAGAAAAGAGATATAAGCTACTGTTAAACGATGAATGCTGTTTTTCATAATCGATTCAATTGTTGGCACAGTGCCAGGATATGTTGGAAAGCACACGTGGTGGTTTGGCTGCATAACCATAGTGTGTGGCACTATTGGGAGGTGTAGCCTTGTTGGAGGAAGTGTGTCACTGTGTAGGTGGGCTTTGATGTCTCCTGTGATAAGTCTCCGATCAATTCGGAAGATAGTCCTCTGGTTGCCAAGATGTAGAAGTTGATCAAGATATAGAAGTCTCAGCTTCTCTAGAATCATGTCTACCTGGAAGCTGCCATGCTTCCCTCCATGATTAAAATGAACTGAACCTCTGAAACTATAAGCCAGCCTCAGTTAAATCTTTTCATTAATAAGAGTTGCCATGGGCCAGGCGTGGTGGTGCACGCCTTTAATCCCAGCACTTGGGAGGCAGAGGCAGGCGGATTTCTGAGTTCGAGGCGGCCAACCTGGTCTACAAAGTGAGTTCCAGGACAGCCAGGGCTACTCAGAGAAACCCTGAGAGCTGTTTTTCCTGTCCAGGTGATTATCAGGACAGTTTGATTTGACCCTTAAAGGAGGGGTAATGACATGTCTTTGTTCTTTTCCAGAAAAAAAATTTACTGAATGTTAAGGGTCGGGTTCCTAGAAGTTGGTTTAGGTAATTAATTAATTACTAGTGACCTTCTCGGCAGTTCAAGATATCCTCCAATGGCCAGATACTTCATTCCTCTGGGCAGTAATTATAGGCCGTGGTTTCATAGGTTGTTGGCTATTGTCAAATGCCCTTCAACCCTGTTACAATCTATGTGTAACTCTAACAGGTTCTGATCCTCTTCTGCCCTCCCCCTTCCCTCCCTCTCTCCCCCTCCCTCCTTCCCTTCCTTCCTCTCCCTCCTTCTCTCTCTTCCTTCTGAAGTTGGTCAAGGATGCCTTTTCTGCCTATTTGTCTTGATAAACCTGGTGCTCACTAATTGGATTGGCTAGAGTGGCTGACCAACTCTTCCCTCCCCCACCCCGCCCCCAGCACTGGCATTGTAGGTACTTACTGCCAGGCCCAACTTTTTTACCCAGGTGCTAGTGATCTGAGTTCAGGTGCTCATTCTTGCAAGGTGGGTGCTTTGCCTACTGAGTCCTTTCTCCAGACCCTTTGTGATTCTTTTCCTTTTCAAATATATTTGTAATTATTCTTTAAAAATCTCATACATGTATACAATGTACTTTGATCACAACTTGATTAAATCTCTTAACCTTAGGCTTCATGCTAACCTCCTCCTATGGTTTTAAGTATATAATTGATAGGAGTGACGTTACGATATGTAGTTATGAGGATCTTTCTCTTGTTTTAGTTCTCAAATTCACAAACATCTGATTGCCTCTGCCTTTCAAGTGCTAAGATTAAAGGCTGAATTGGGACTCCCTTTATAGTTGAGACTGGCCTTAAATTCCTAAGTCAGCCTCCAAACTCCAATCTAGGTACTGGGATTGCAGGTATATACCACTACAGCAGGCTCTTATACACAGGCCTGTACTCTCAACATTCAATTCAAGGTCTGCCTGTCACATATAGTGTAGTTCAGAAATGCAGATCCATGAAAAACAAGGAAGCATGTGAAAAGAGGATTAAACAAAAACTAAATAGGTCCCACACACAATTTCAACAGGACAACCTGTGAGCTGTTTCTAACACCTGGGTAAATAAAACAAATACAGGGGGCTGGAGAGACTGCTCAGTGGTTAAGAGCACTGACTGCTCTTCTGAAGGTCCTGAGTTCAAATCCCACAACCACATGGTGACTCAACAACCATCAGTAAAGAGATCTGACACCCTCTTCTGGAGTGTCTAAAGACAGCTACAGTGTACTTACATATAATAAATAAATCTTAAAAAAAAAAAAAAACAAATACGGGGGAGGAGGGAGGAGCTGCGAACATTGCTCTGATGAATCTGTATTTTGCAGGAGGCTAAAAAATGGGTTTAAATTGGTTACAAAAGTGCATTTTAACCCAGGCAGTCCTTAGAACTGCCTTTCTGTCTTTCTTCCCTCCTGCTCGACTTCCTTTCTTCTTTCTTTTAAAGGAATCTCACCCTTAGCCCAGGTTGCCTGGGGCTCCCTTTGTAGACCTGACTGATATTGAAGGCTGAGATTAAGGCCTGAGCCTCTGAGACACCTGGCTTTTAAAATGTTTTTAAAAGCCATGAGCAACATGCCAGAAAACAGAACTGAAACTTGGCTACAGGTTTATTCATTTAAAACCAGACAAGACATAGAGAGAAGAGGAAAGGAAATAGAACAACTGTATATGTAGAAACCTCATATGGTAGGCTCCCTGGGTGCCTGTGTACATGTTGTAAGGGTCCATGAGTCACTGAATATTGATACTCCAGACTCAAATAGTATGTAACCACAAAGAGTGTTTTATTCTGTAGAAGTCCATTGTGCTGGGGTCTACCATCTACAAAGATGGAGAGACTCTGGAGTGAGCTGGCAGGCAGAATTTAAAGCACATTAGGGGAATTCCAGGGAGGAGCAAGTGACTTCTATCCTAATTTTGGCTCTGTCTCTAGGGATATGCTAGAACCATTGCTGGAGACTGGGAGGCTGGATACTGTTCCTGGAGAAGTCTAGAAACTGTTGTATCACCTGACTCACCTTAGATAAATTTGTGGCTCATTTGGTAGACTCTTGGAGGTCCTCCATCCAAATTTGGCAGTAGACTCAGAACCTCTCCTTACCTTCAGCAGTGTTAAGATCCCAGTTGGGCCCAGTCAAAGGAAAGGCTGCATCAGTATCAGCATGGACTTGAGTAGGCAGCCCATTTGCTCCCAGAACCAATTTCAGGGCAGCTTCTTGTCATGAAGAGGACTGAAGTGGAAACAAGTGGGATGGTGTTTTGCTGGGGCAAACATGTGAAGGAATGTTTTGTTAAAGTGGACACAGGTGTGAAAGGCTAAGGCAGACTCACAAAGGAACGTTTTGCTGAAGAAGACACAGGAGAGAGGATGCTCTGCTAAAGCAAACACATGAAAAGACATGTGATGGAAGATTCTTTGGTTATGACACCTAGATATTGGTCTCCCTTACATTGCGTAGTTGAGCTGCATTTATCAGGACACCATAGAGAGAAATGCACCAAAAAACTCCTGGTGCTGTGCTGCAGTTTGTTGCCACTTCCAAGGACTGGGGCTGATTGGATACACGTGCTGAGGCAAGGCACGTGGAGGACACATGATGTTTGGAGGGTACAAATAGGACTCCACTGAGTGATGGAGACAGAGCTTGGCTTACTGGTACAGCCAACTGTGCAATGCTTGTGGGTCTTGAGTCTTTGGTGATCTTCGATTCCCTGGTAGAGGCACAGCTGAGACCTTCTGATGTTCCTGTTGATCCCTCCTACTGACTTGAGCTGAGGCTGAACCTGCTGTTTCTGCTAGGTCCTGTCACTGCTGTTGCTAAGCCAACTCTACTGGACTCTACTGGACTCTACTGGACTGCTGGGGTATCCATGAAGTGTTTGTGCATAGATCAAGCTGCCACTGCCTGCTGACCTGTGAGCTGAAATGTGATTTCCAGACAATACAGACGGGAATTGCTCTAAAGAACCTTTCTAAACAGGTTCACTTCCTCCATATCCTTTCTTTTATATTATCTCTGGTGGGTGATGGGCTACAAGGAAGGTTAAAAAACCATCAGTAAAAATAGAATTTGAGAAAATTAAAGTTACAGAGGACCTGGAGCAGTTGCTGACAGTCATCCCAGAGGGGCTGGTGACTCAGCATGATTGAATCTAGAAGACTTGTGAGAGCTGATGGTCTTTCTAAAAATGGGGAGTTCTGCAACTTCTACTTGCAAACATCATTACTGGCAAATGACACATATATCATAAACTGTCTACTCTGAGCATCTGGGCATCCCATAGCCTGGAGGTATAAGGCCATAGTAGAGTCAGCCCTCTGGGCCCGAAGTGAACTCCGAGTGGTGTCAGGAGAGTCAGAGGAATCAGGGTAGTCAGGGATGCTCCTCCCTCTAGCTGTGGCAGCAGGAACAGGACACAGGAGGCAGACAGAGACCCAAGGCAAGGGGCTAAGAATGGCCCTCCTTTAGAGGAAGAAGGGTGGGGAGCAGCGAGACCTGTAACAAAAAGGGTCTCATCCAAACAGGGGAGTGGTGGTGGTGGGGCTTCTTGACCAGGTGTTGCCATGTGGTGATATATAGCACTTGGTCCTGGTGGGCCCCAAGCCTTGTAAACTAAACCATCACCTTCTAATTGAAGGGGTGATGGAAAGTCCCCTCCTCAGGCCATCCTACTTTATAGGTGGGCCATTCATTCCTGCAAAAGATGGTTAGACAAACAACCAGACCAGAGTCTTGGCAAAAGTCATTAAAATTATTCAGGACCAAGCCCAGTGAGGTGCTTTGTGCCTGTCCCATCCTAGAAATCAAAGAAAAATTTGTACAAAAGGACAAAATGCACAAACAGAATACACACAGACAGACACAGAAGGACATTCCTGGGAAAACAAAACCAAAACCAACAGTCTTCCTCCCTGTGCATGGGAGGCCTATAGACATAGCCAGTTCAGCATTCAGAGGAGAACTAGCCATTTCTGCTGTTTCTCATAGGGGGTCTGGAGCGTTCCCTGGCCAGTTGACAAAATACGCATCTGCTTTGTCCTTCTCAGCCTCCAGATTAAACCCAAACCAGAAACACAGAGATGGACAAAAGACAACCAGGCACCCAAACTTACTGATTGGAAAAACAATCCACTATTTGGGTCAGGGGGTCTCCAGAGAATCCCAGACAAAAGCCCACAATGTAAGTGTCCATGATCAGCTGAATATTGATCTCCTGGATTCAAATAGTATGTAACTGCAAAGAGTGTTTCATTCTGGAGAAGTCCAGCATGCTGGGTGCTAGGGACTATAAGAGCAGCTAGACTGGTCAGGAGCACCTTGTGTTGATTCTGGCCTAAGAGTCTGAGCCAGGAGTCCCTTGGCTAGCATCACCAACCAAAGCTCCCTTGAGTAGTAGGAGCCTCTGTCTCATCGGTTCCAGCACCCATCATCTACAATGATAGAGAGACTCTGAAGTGAGTTTGCAGGCCAGTTTAAAGCACATTAGGGGAATTTCAGAGAGAGGCAGGAGACTTTTTTTTTCTTTTATTCTTTTTTTCTTTCTTTTCTTTTCTTTTTCTTTTTCTTTTTCTTTTTCTTTTTCTTTTTCTTTTTTTGAGACAGTTTCTCTGTATAGCCCTGGCTGTCCTGGAACTCATTCTGTAGACCAGGCTGGCCTTGAACTCAGAAATTCGCCTGTTTCTGCCTCCCAAGTGCTGGGATTAAAGGCATGTGCCACCACGCCCGGCATGGGAGACCTCTATCTTAATCTTGGCTCTATCTCTAGAGATATACCAGAACCATTGCTAGGGCCTGGTGTGCTGGTGTGTGTGCATGCACGTGTCTGGAAACTGTTGCTGGGGAAGTCTGGAAACTGCTGCTGACCTATTGTCCTTGCCTCAGGCCAGTTGGTGGGGCAGCTTCTGAAACCTAGACTTGCCTGGATTTGCCCAGTTCTTGGAAACAGATCTAGGTCTAGTTTTCTGAATTGCCAATTAGAAGCCTGTCATGGAGTCAACCTAGCCTTCTCATTGTCTGTACTCGTGTGTGTGTGTGTGTGTGTGTGTGTGTGTGTGTGTGTGTGTGTGTGTGCGTGCGCGCACATGCACACTTGTGTCTTAGTGGATAACCTTGGGTATCACTCCTCAGATAACATCTATTTTTTTCCTGGGACAGGGCCTCTCAGAACTTTTGAAGTAGGTTAGACTAGCTGGCCACTGAGCCCCAGGGTCTGCCTGTCTGCCTCAACACTGGGATTATAAGCATGTGTGACCACCCCATTGTTTTCTATGTGGGTGCTGGGGATTTGACTCAGGCCCTCATCCTTGCAAGGCTTTACGGACTGAACTATCTCCCCAGCACAAAGATGATTGGCATTAATCCAATCATATCCATAACATTTTAACTCTGAAGTGCTAAACACATCAACTAAAAGAAAATTTTACATTAGATTGAAAGAATAACATCAAATCCATCTTAAAAACTGACCTAACTTATTTTTATTTATTTTTTTAAACATATAATTTATTTATTTTATGTGCATTGGTGTTCTGCCTGCATGTATATCTGTGTCAGGGGGTCTGATCCTGGAGTTCCAGACAGCTGTGAGCTGATAGGAATTGAACCCAGGCCCCTGGAAGATCAGCCAGTGCTCTTAACCAATGAGCTATCTCTCCAACCCCAATTAAACACATTAAATCCCTTAATTAAACACATTCAGTGTAACTTTTGCTGTTTGCTTCTAGCCTGGATTGCCCTCATTTGCATGTCTGCCTCACAGTCTAGGCTTCCTGCCTCCATCTTTACTCTTCTTTGTTTGTCAGGAATTAAAAACAAAACAAAAACCACAAACAAACAATCTCTAACCTCAAAGGATAATTTATTCTGGAACTAAACATGAGAGACCATGGTCCAGGAACACAGATTCACGTTACCCAAATGCCATGTTCCAATACTGTCCTGGGTTCATGCAGTTTTATAGTAACAGAACAAAGGAAGTTATAGACCAAGACATTTTTTTAAACTCATTGATGGAAACATGAGGTTGACATTTTCCAGAAAAACTGGGAAGCTCAGCTACAGATGCTATCTGACAGCACCTTTAGGCTTCTGGTTGGTGGGAGCTAGGGTCTGTTTATGCATTCTGAAGGACTTACCTAATGGCCACACAGATGTTAGGTCCAGTACACAGGAGGATAATAACTGACTATTAAGGAGGCTGAAGATGGCCTGGGGTCTGGACTTGAAGCATTCCAACCTTAACACATCACTGAAGTTCTAACTAGTCAACAAGCCATTGTAGTCACAGCTTCTTCCCAAGAATTTTTGTCACACTTGGGAGTCTTCAAGTGGAATCCAACAAATCCAAATTCACCCATCCCAGTGCCCCAAGTCTTCTCTCAGTTCCACACCCCAAACCACAGTCTTTACTGTGACTACCCCATTGCTGGGTACGAGAAAGCTTGGAGAACTTTACACCCTCTGTCATCAAGCTGAGTAATCTTCCATAGAGTCCTAAATCCACTTGTCCTGCCCCAGGTTTTTTGTTTTTTTTGTTTTTTTTTTTTTTTTTTTTTTGCCCCCACGGTGCTTCATTGCAAGGTGTCTGATTACCAGGCATGACTCCATTGGGTCACAAAACTGTCTCTGCAAGATTAGGCACCCCCTCATTTGTTGGACTGACTGCACCTTAATATTTTTATTAAGAAGTCAATTTTAGAATACTCATATATAAAATAAATAATAAATAAATGGAAAAAGGTAAGCTCTGCTATGGTAATATGATTTAGAGTCACTAAATTAAGTTTAGACCAATTGTACCAAAAAAAAAAAAGATGAGGTTTATAAATCATTGTACAATATTTTTGTTTTGTTTTTGAATTACAAATGGTCTCACTGTTTAGCCTAGGATGGCCTCAGACTCGTGATTCTCCTGCTATCACCCCTTGAGCACTGGGATAATAGGTGTGTGTAACCACACCTATCTGCTTTGCAATTAAGGCATCAACAATATCAATGGCCTTTGTAATGAAAAGCTCCTCCTTTCTAACATAAAGCCTTAACCATAAAAAAGATTATGAAGGCTTTGTAATTTACACTTTCCATCTGCCAGCATAGGGCAATAGGCTGGAAAAGATACTGTGACTTTGTTTTACATTTATATATGCTGTGCATGAGTAAAAGCAGAGGTTCCTCGAGACTCCTTGGGCCTGAGGAATTGAGCCTGAGAACAATGGTACCTGAACAAGCAGATGACCTGCAAAGCAGCAGACACAGACATGGAGGCCTATTCTCACACTGCCCAGCTGGTGGAAACAGTTGGCTTTTCATGCCTTGCATTAGCTGGGATTCAAATCCAGAAGCAGCACAGAGTTTGACAGAGTCTTCTCTCTTTGCTATGTGACTTGTCCTGACTTTCTGCTTAACATTAGTCAGGGATCCTAGCCAGGCTATCACAGAGCCAAAGAGGTAAGATTCGTTCCTCCTGTAGGCTAAGGTAGAGGACAGCTTCATGTCTTAGAAGTCAGCTGTTTGCAACCTCTTTTATACAGTCTGAATTCTTCTACTAGTCCACAAAGGACAAAGCCATCATTGTGTACATTTAAGTGAGATTAAAGAGGCTGAGTAATTTACACTGGGAATGGTAGTATATAAGATTACTGTGTATACATGGGCATTAACCCTTGTAATAATTATCATTCCCATCAAGTACATAGCATTAACATGTTCTGACTCTATATATTCCTTCTATTTCATGATATGGGGAGAAGAGAAATGATAGGGAGGGACTGGGAGGAGAGGAGAGTAGGGGAACTGTGCCTAGGATATAGTATATGAGAGGAGAATAAACAGACACACAGACATATTCCAGGCTGTCTTTCCTTGACTTTCTTGTATGACCCTGAGAACGCCCAGATAAGCTAACCTTGGACACCATTTTTATCATGACCATGAAGAAAGCTCATCTTTTCCTTGTTTGATCTAAAACTTCTATTATTCATGATCCATAGAGTTGATTTCTCCAAAACACAGGAGACTGCCTGCTGCAGTTTGGGGTACCCTTCATGAATGAACTCCCAGCAGAGTGTGTTGACTGAAGCCTATAATTCTAGCCCTTGGAAGGCTTGAAGCAGGAGAACTAAAAGTTCAAGATCAACGTGGCCTAAATATCAAGAACCTGCCTCACTTCCTCAGTCTCCCCCTAAGACATTTCTCCTTATTCTTCCAGTTTTTGTTTTGTTTTTAGGGTAGAAATTTATTTATTTATTTATTATAAAATTAATTATTTTATTTTATATCCCAAATGTTGCCCCACTCCACCTCCCTTCCCAGAGTTCCCTAGCCCAATTTGGGATCTCTCTCATAGGTGGTCACTAAACCCTTACAGTATTGCTGATGCTATGTTGTGCTTGCAGACAGGAGCCTAGCATGGCTGTCCAGTTTTGTTTTTTAAGGTTCCTTTTCATCCCCAAGTCATTGGAGAGAGGAGAGTGGTAGGTAGGTAGGTAGGTAGGTAGGTAGATAGGTAGGTAGATATGTAGGTTGGTAGCGTTTATAACCTGTTTCTTTTTCTAATAAGAACATAATGATAAGCCATTAACACAGTCTGACCTCTTTTTTTTCACTCATGGATACTGAAGGAAAGCCCAAAGGCACCGCTGCCCACTCTCCAGCTCTCTACTGACACCCTCTGGGAAGAAAGCACATCTGTAAGACTAGGAACAATTCAGCTTTGTCAAGGGCTCTTCATCACAGGACTTCATGTGGCTCCTCAAGACTCCTAGCAGATCCTCCTTCAGTCAGAGCATGCAGCTGTGCTTCTGACAATGGAGCCTCTCCTTGACACTACCTGGCTTCAGCCCTGCCCACACAGTCCTCTCTTCTGTATGCCATCACTCTCAAGCACCCTCTTGAGGTCTTTAGTCCTGGGAAAGACTAGTCCTGGCTCTCCCAACCATCATCTTCATCCACGGTAAATCCCTTTTGAAGTTCCTTTAAATTTTTCTCTGTTCCTGCAGACCTGATCCCTTAGTCTCATCTCTAGCACTGCACGAGAACACAGCAGCAGCCTTCCTCCCCACACCCTGCCTACAGCTCCAGTGGATTCCACAGACCATGCCCTCCTAACTTCTCTCTCCCTTCTTGTTTCTGTATCCCAATTCCCAACTCCAGCAGGCATACCTGCTAAAACACAGGCCATGCCTGCCAGAAAACCAGGTGGGCTGGCAGCAGACCTCTCCCCACTGTCTTTCTTTCTCTGTTCCCTCAAACCCAATCCTCCAGTCTCCTTCCATGAAGGACAACAGAATGGAGCTATATAGCCTTCCCTCCCTCCTACCTACATCTCTTGTGGAGCCCACAAACCAACCCCTCCTAGCCTCCGTCCCCAAACTTGTAGCTTTAGGTCAAATATCAATATTTTGCAATAACGAATTGCTGTTTGGAACAAGGAATTCTTAATTCTTAATTAGCACCACAGCAGCCTTATAATAGGATGTTAAAACTTTAAGGTGAAGAAGAATGATTTTACATTAATGTTTTTTCTTGCCAAAGAATAGCTGTGGACACATTTAATAACAATAACTAGAATATGTAGCTAATATTTGATTACCACCAATTATAATCGATACCAATAGATTATAGAAGTTTCCTCTACTTTCTGTTAAAGCCTTTTTGGTTCTTACCAGTTAATTTGAATCTCACTTGATAGCACCTGACAAAGGCTTAGGTTCTCCTGTGGTGAGTTTAAGGTGAGGTCTTTAGCCAATTAACATCTCCTGGAAGCTTTTGAAAATAAAATTTTGAAGCAAATTTATACCACAATTTTCCAGTATAACTAAAACCCTAAATATTAAAAATATTGCTTCTGAATCTTATGGATCAACAATTATTCCCCAGAACTTTAAACTTCCCTTTAGAGGCATTGGTTAATAGAATACTTTTCACTTAGGGAACAATATATACTGAAAGATTTAAACTTTGTTTCTTGTATTGAAGCAGACAATAAAAATTTCTTACATATTGTAAAGCTATGTTAGCCATACCTACAGGCAAAATTATCTAGTTATCACCAGTTCATTAAAAGCAAAACTCTTCGAATTTAAGCATTATTTTTAAACATCTGAATAGATCTGCAACAAAGCTAAAAAGAAATTCCCTTGAACACAGGGGAAACTTTCTCAGGCATTGTTTGCAAAATAAAAGAAGGTAACAAGCTTCCCTGGGGCTGCCTTGAGCCCTGTATTAACTCAAACGTAAAATATTTTTTAATCTGAGCATTTTGGCCTTCCTGTAATAAGGACCGATTTTAGAGGAACAATTTAACTGTCTATGTCTCTAATTTTTGATACTCTTTCTTAAGATGACTTACAGTTAAAGCATTCTTCACAACTTTTGTACTGTGAAAAAATTGTCCGTATTGCAATTTTCTGCCAGACTGATTATCTGAGGGTCTAATCTATGCACAAAGACAAACATATCTAGATAACTCTGTCCCAGTTTTGTATGAAGTGAGCTGTATTAGCGCTCTCATAAAATGATTACTCTTATAATTATCTTAATTACAATATACAGGTGAATTAAAGATCTTAAATTTGAAATCAAACTGCAAGCTGCAGTCAATGGAACACTGGCAATTTTAACCATAATTTTTAAGTTTCCATTGCAATGTTAGAATATATCTATAACCTTTGGAAAGCAAGACCCAATTTTAAACAATTTATTCTCCTTAAAGTCAATACTAGAAACATCACTATCACGTTACAAAGTTTGGCTGCCAATTCATGAATGCATGACAGTGCAAATGTTAATGTTCCATTAAAGAGACACTGTTTTAAAATCTTATCTCTATAAGTCTACTTTCTGGGATAAGAATTACACAAAATTTTATCTCAATTTAGAAGTATCTTTAGAGGACTAGTTTTCTGGGCTGGTTTATGCCAGGTGCTTTTGTTTGAAAATTACTCTAGCCTTGAGTTACTACTTTTAAGCTAACTTTGTAACCAGTGTTATACCTTTTTAATCATACCCAAATACTTATAAGCCAATTCTCTATGACCAAGACATACAGATCATATTTATACCTTTAAGGCCAGTCAAAAACCAAATGAAGTGCCTACATGAATCTTATCAAAGAATTTTACTTTTTATAGCTATAATTATAAGATAAAAACACACCTTGTCATTTGCTAAACACAATAATCACAAAATTGTAGAGAATTTTTTATAAAAAAAAAAAAAAAAACAACTATCAGCTTATTTGCCTTAGAACTAAGAGGTTGCAGATTCCTTTTCTTTCAAAACAAGTTTTTCAGCAGGAGATCTCCTGCTGTGCTTGATTTTTGGCTAAAGGGAGGGGCCTCTCAGCCTCAGTTGTGCAAACTGAGAGTGATTCAGCAGGTAAAGTTTTAACCATTTATTTATTTATTTATTTATTTATTTATTTTCTTTTCAACATGAAACATAAAACAGTTAGTCATTCAGACAATGAAACAATCATTCAGACAACGAAACAAAAACATACATGAATTGACATGTGATTGGTGCACCAAACATAGACAATAGAAAGAGGGTAGAGAACTTCTCCTGTACCAGCCAGAGAGAATAAAACAGGGCATCCCACGATTTCTCTCTGTCCCTGGAGGAGTTCTAAAATCCATTTCTCTATTCCTTCCTTTCCTTTCCTGTTTGTAAGAGGCAGCTTGTGAAACCAAGATTAAAATCCAAAATTTTCTAACAGCTTCTGGCAAGTGTCCAAAACTTTTAATTTATTTATTTCTGAGGGCAAATTTTTGAGAAAACACACAATCTCTATACACTAAATGTCTCAAATAGCCTAAAAGTTTACCATGCTAAATCTTTTTTGAAGCCATTATCAGTCCACACTTAGTCAAATATTTTATAGCCATCTGCAAAAACGCTCTCTATTTTCTGCAACCAACAAAAACACCACCGACAAAATGAATTATATATGTTTTAGGAAATGATTTCTTAACTTCCAATAAAACCTAATCTATGAATTTTTTGACACAATGTAGGATTGGGGAGTTGTAAATAAGGTAACAGTAAGAATTGAGCTATATTTTGACCTTTATGAAGTCTCTTTAAAACCCATTTTTATTTACTCTAAACGTGTTATTGCAAATCTCTAGCAAGTGCCTCGGCGGAAGCATGCCTGGGCCTAACACACAACTTCTTACCCTAGAGAGTTCTGTCAAGGTAAGCTGAACTGACTCAAAGGGAAGCTGCCTAGCATCTGAAAGCAGGGTAAAATTTTCAAATAAGGCTATGCCCTCATAAAAGGATGGGGTCAGCAGAAAAGCAAATCCAACAATTTTCAAATTCTGATGCATTATCTCTTTGTGTCTTATCCAACAAGGCTAAAGCAGAAGCATTTAATATAGACCACAGTAAATCAGTGGAAGAGGGCCCCCACCCCCGTTCACCTTAGTCTAGGCCCACCGAGGCCTCCGTTCAGGCCTCCGTTCATCTAGGTCTGCATGCTCGGCCACGGGCGGGCTTGCGATGGCAGAGTGTTCTTGCTCAGACCCGCTGCCTCAGGCCGCAGAAGCTCCGAAGGCCCAGCTTTGGCCTTCAGGTCTAGCAGGTGGCTGCCTCGAGGGCGAGGGCTCCTGGCGTCTGCAGGGTAGGGACTGAGGCTGCTCCCGGGCCCCTCGGGCTCACCTGGCACGGGCCGAGGCCATGAGGGGCTCGGGGCGAAGAAGGCCACACTCTCGAGCTCGCTGTGCTCTCTTCTGGAACCCTGCACAATCTCCCGTGGGGGCTAGGGGGTTGTCTGCAGTTGTTATTAGGGGAGACGGGCCTTGTAGGGGGGGCCCTCTGGCCGTTTCCCTGGACCACAGTTACTAGGGTGTTCTGTCTTTGTGTAGGGCATTCTCTAGCAAAATGTCCAGGTTGGTTGCATCTATAACAAGTTTTTTCTCCTATATTTAGTTGTAGAGCAGCCCCAATGGCTAGGTTAATAGACTTAGAAACTTGTTGAGAAAACACATCTACCTCATTTCAAAGCTTGATCATACAATTTATATCTAAACTCTTGGTTTTACTTCTCAGGGCAGCCCTAAACTCTGACTTCTAAGTTAAATATTGGCCTCTAGTGAGGACAGACTGAACAACTTTATTCCATTCATTGGGTATCAAGTAGCCTTTCCCTGCTAAACCTTCTAATATAGATACTGTTTGCTGGCAGCTTAGTTTCGCTTTTGTGAGACAGCGATCAGGAGTTTTCTAAAAAATCTTCAGTAAGGGCTAAGAGGCGAGCACCTTCTCCGCCCTCTTCTGCCTGTTTAAGGAGAGCTCTGATGATTCTCCAATTGCTAAAAAGGACTCAGGGACATCCTCTCCTTTATCAAAGCATTAATATCTTTGTCTACTTTATTCTAAGTTAAAGGGTGTATTTCAGAACCATTCAATACCAGCCACGGACATCTCTCGTCCACAAAACAAAAATTTTTTATTAAATCCTTTTTTTTTTTTTTACTCTTATCCCTCTCTCGTTAAGAGAACCCTTCATCTCTTGAATAAAAACTGCCTCTTTGGACAGAACCTTCCCCATGGTTAATGGGATAACAACTGAATGCCTAGGCTTACCTCTCCGATGTCTGTCCACGACACTCAAGCGAAGTGGCAGGGGACTGTCCCACTGTCTCACTGTCTGCACGGTACCTCTTTAATTCGTTGTCCGGAGGGCGGTTGTACCTCGTGCCCCATGTCTGGTGCCACTTGACCCATCCAGCAGGTCCAGTTATTTGAGGGTCTCGAGGGGACCTTCTCCTAAGAACCAAATGGGGGGGGTAGAGAGAGACGAGGGTCTTGTACGAATAACAACACGGAAACGTTCTGAATTGCATCAAGATCCCACTGTATTGAGAAAGGCTCAAGGCTTAAATGCACAAGCAAAAGGGGAAGTACCTTTCAGCAGGAAGGATGAGGCAATAGAATTGCACAAGCAAAAGGAGAAGTACTTATAAGTGGGAGGGGGCAATAGAAATTTTTTCTTTTGGCAGCTACACGGGGAAGCAGGAACTTGGTAGTATCAGGGTGTGGTCAGGACATCGGTGTGTCGGTGGCCTGCTTTTGACCCCCTTGTCTCCTTTGGGGGGGTGGGGGGGAGAGGTCCAATTCAGAGATCAGGACAATAGCGTTGCCTTAATAGCTCCCAACACCTTTCTTTCTTTCTTTCTTTCTTTCTTTCTTTCTTTCTTTCTTTCTTTCTTTCTTTCTTTCTTTCTTCCTTCCTTCCTTCCTTCCTTCCTTCCTTCCTTCCTCCCTCCCTCCCTCCCTCCCTCCCTCCCTCCCTCCCTCCCTCCCTCCTTTCCTCTCTCTCTCTCTCTCTCTCCTTTAATCAAGGTCTCACTATGTATTTTAATCTGGACTCAAACTAACATACTTCCTGTCGCAGCCTGCAGAGCTCTGGGATCTTAAGTGCTTACTTCCTGCAATCTGGCTTCAGTGTGTTTTAATGTTGGATTAGTTTAATATTTCCAGGCAACGATTTCAATTAATGGAGCAAATTACCAGTAGATACATCATCCCTCGGGTAGCATCATTGAAGTTCAGCAGTGATTTGTTTGATTTCGGGAAAGGGTATAAACCCCAAACCTAAAAGAAGCTTTTTTGGAAAGCCAAAATCACCAAAACATTTGAAACAAACAAACAAAAACAAACAAAACATTACAAATCTGATCTTTCCTTGCAAACCACGTCTTTTATTTACTTATTTTTTAATCCTTATTTTATGTGCCTGTTTTGCACGTATATATTGTGCTCCTCGAGATCAGAAGAGGGCTCTGGATCCCATAGAAATGAAGTTATAGATGGTTGTGAGCCACCATGTGGGAGCTGGGATTTGAACTCAGGTACTCTACAAGAGTTATCAGTACTTTTCACTGTGAAGCTAGATCAGACTCCCCCCCCCCCCCTCTGTCTACTCTTTCTCTATTACTGTCTCTTTTCCCCTCTGTATGATGTGTCTATGTGTTCATATGTGTGAATGAAAGTGTCTGCATGTCATAGTGTGTGTGTGTGCATGTGTGTGTGTGTGCGTGTGTGTGTGTGTGTGTGTGTGTGTGTGTGAGAGAGAGAGAGAGAGAGAGAGAGAGAGAGAGAGAGAGAGAGAGAGAGACTGACTGGGGGTGAACAACCTCGTGTATCAGTCCTTGTCTTGCACTTTGCTTGACACAGTTTTTAAAAGGTTCTCCACTGTGCACAACAAGCTAGCTTCAGAGATTCTCCTTTCTTTTCCTACATTTTGCTGCAGGAGTGCTGGGATCGAAGCTCAGGAGATCATGCAGAGTCTTAAAGCAAGAATATACCTCTTACCCAGAAATGATGAGAGCAATATCTTTTTAGTCATAAGAGAGTGAGAAGTGGCATTAAAATTAATAGTAAGAGCTTCCCTAGCTCTGCACTGGTCCTACTGGGGATTGGCAGAGCTAGGGCTAGCCATGGACATCACAGGCTGTTATGTGACTTAGTGGCTGTAGACAACACTCCTTATTTCATCTGCTTCTTTCTTTTTAAGCCATGCTTTGAAGAATCATTTAGATTCAGGGAATTATTTGATTTTTTTTTTCACTTTCAAATACTAATCTTCAGTGAATACTGTTTTTCTCTTTTTAGCTATTCTTAATAAAGACATTTATTTTATGATATTAAAGCAAACACAAACACAGGCAGGAACACATGTAGCTGTTGGATTAAAAAGAAATGATAGCTCTAGGTTTTCTTGAACTGACACTTGGAATTGAGATCTGCTGTTTTGTAGAGCCTAAGTTATTTTTACCTTTAAAATAAAAAGTACCTGTTAGGTGTTTTGGCGAGTGTGTGTTTCAGATAAAATATCCTTAATAAACATTGTTTTTGGATTGCATTTCTCGGAGATTGAAAAATAGGCATGTCTGTAGACAGAGATTCTGGAGTGAACTTATAATTATAATCAAGTTGTTTAAATCTAATTCCTCAGGAATCCTTAATAATTGTGAGTGCTCTTTAGAAGGGATATGGGATTTCAACTCCTTGTCCTTTTGTGTTTTTATTATAATTATGAACACACATTTCAAAAGCTGATGGGATTTACAGTGCTATCTTCACACGTACAGATACCTGGTATGAGCCATTTCGGTTTTGAACTAGGACGTAGCCAGAGCCTTTTGTGGGTTATTCATACAACAGGACGCTAGATGGTGCTGTTTCGTGAGGAATTAAGAAGAACTGACTAGTATTTAAAGCCTCCTTCAGAGGTGGGTTTATTGCATTTTCAGAAGTGAGGAAAATACATTTATTTTTGTACTTAGTGAAGGTTTAACTTTCTGAATAATCCCCACAGTTAAAATGAAAATGGTCCCAGTGAATAAGTGGTGTGTTGAGTAGGATTTTGAATAAAGTATGTATGCTTTTCTATGTAGGAACCAACTCATAGGACAAATTGACTTTTGGGTTTTGCTGTTATGTTTAATTTGATTTTGTAGAACAGTTTTAGGTTTTCAGAAAACTGATGAGTGCAGGGATTTCTCACAAAACCTCTACATAGTTTCTACTGTTATTAGATATATATCTATAACCCCAGCTACTCAGAAAGCTGACAGGAGAGTGGTGAGAGAATTCAGCCAGAGAAATTCATATGGCCTTATCTCAGAATAAAATCCAAAATAGTTCAGAAGTAGAGAACTTCCCTAGCATACAAGAGATGTTAGGTTCAACACCTCCCACACCACCCAACACTCACACTCAACTCAGTGGTAAAACATTTGCCTTCCGTGTGCTAAGCCCTGGATTCCATTCCCAGAACTGAAACAGGAGTACACAAATCCTGAATGCATAGCATGAATCTCTATGGGCACTTGCTGTTCTTTGTTGTTAACTTGAATACATCTGAAATTTGTAGGCTTTGATTTTTTTTTTTTTTTTTTTTTTTTTTTTTTTTTTTTTTGGCTTTTCAAGACAGGGTTTCTCTGTGTAGCCCTGGCTGCCCTGGAACTCACTCTGTAGACCAGGCTGGCCTCAAACTCAGAGATTCACCTGCCTCTGCCTCCCAAGTGCTGGCATTAATAGTGTGTGCCACCACTGCCTGGATTCTTTTTTCTTTTTTCATTTTTTTTTAGGGGGGGTTAGGCTTTGATTTTTAAAAACCTACTAAGGGTTCTCAAATGTTTCCACTCCCTTCTAGCCCACTGTTCAAAGGTAGGGGAGAAAAGATGGTAAATAGGACAAGGGGATATGGACCTGTTTAAAAGTAGTTCTTTGAGGTGATTTCAATTTCCATTTGTCAGGTTACGGGCATCCAGTTCAGTAGTGTCAGAATACCAAAAGGAATCAGCAGCAGTGGCGTGATCCGGCAGAAACTGCCAGGCTTCCACCAAGTCTGCATGAGTCAGCAGAATTGACCAGAATCAGCTGGAATGTCAGAAATTCTCTGTTGTGTCTCTATTAATGAATCAAAGATCAGTGAAAATGCAAGACCAATGAAGCGTTGCAAAGAGAGTATGCAAGCTTAATGTCACTCTCCATTGAACCCTATTTATATTTTCTCCAAATATTATGTGTCCCCCACAGGTCTTACCTCAGCAAAACACATGAGTATGCATCAGCAAAACATCACATGAGTCAGCGTCACATTACATACCCAGAAACTTCCACTTCAGGAGTTAGTTAAAACCCAAATTGCTGGATATACCTGTAAGAGACTTTCTTCTTTTCTTTTCTTTTCTTTTCTTTTCTTTTCTTTTCTTTTCTTTTTCTTTTTCTTTTTCTTTTTCTTTTTCTTTTTCTTTTCTTTTTCTTTTTCTTTTTCTTTTTCTTTTTCTTTTTCTTTTCTTTTTCTTTTTCTTGATTTATTCATTTTGTTTTATGAGTACTCTATAGCTGTATAAATGGTTGTGAGCCTTCATGTGGTTGTTGGGAATTGAATTTTTGGGACCTCTGCTTGCTCTGATCAACTCTGCTAGCTTAGTCTCTGCTCACTCTGGCCCAAAGATTTAATTATTATTATATATAAGTACACTGTAGCTGTCTTCAGACTCACCAGAAGAGAGCATCAGATCTCATTATGGATGGTTGTGAGCCACCATGTGGTTGCTGGGATTTGAACTCAGGACTTTTGGAAGAGCAGTCAGTGCTGCTGACCGCTGAGCCATCTTGCCAGCCTGAGAGACTTTTTCTTAAGTAATTTAAGTAGGAAGACTCAGTTTTAGTCTTGATCTTTTGAGGAGGAAGATCCACTTCTATTCTCGCCCACACCTTCTGCCGGCAGCCTATACAAAGGACACCGGAAAAGGAAGAGTTTGATCTTTGCCTGCTTGGCCTCACTCTTGCTGGCAAGCCTATTCCTTCACTGACATTAGAATTTACTTCCTTGGGATTCCAGCATATACTGAAGACCAACTCCAGTCTTCAATTGGACAAGACATTCAAGCTCATGAACTGAGCAACTACTGGATTCTTTGACTTTCTTATTGGTCAACAGCCATTGTTAGACTAGCTGGACCACTGTTAGACAGTCTGTAAGCCAATCTAATAAATATCTCTCTCTTTCTCTCTCATCTATTTATAGATTCATTCTATAAGTTCTGTTCCTCTAGAGAACCCTGACTAATACAAGGCATTATTATTTTTTTCAAGTCCACACTTATTTAGTTAGAGTTGCTTAATTTTCTTCTTATGCCCTTCAGTGTCTTGGAACCCCATCCAAAATATCATATTCTCTGTTGTTTTCATCTCCCTTGCTTTCCCTTGCCCATAGCAGTTAGCTACTCAATGTAACTGGTTTTGAGTAAACCTGAAGGTGTTGTGTATTCTTTGTCTGGCCACTCGCCCTTCTTTAGAAGTTGGTCTTCTTCAGTGAACATGAGGCTACAGAGACATAGCTTGAAGGTCACACCACCACCTAAGCATATGGTCACCATTGATGCCGCCCCTTAACTCTCAACAAAGGGATGCCTGACAGGTGTCGCCACTGTAAACCTCCTCCTCCTGCTCTCATGTGCTTCTTCAGAAGGAGGTATACAGTGAACACTTGTGGGGACTTGGGCTTCACTTCTACCTGGGGAAATTATGTGAAATTATTTGTCATGAGAAAATTACCTCTTCTGTTTATTTGATGACTCATTTACGCATACCACTGTGGACTTATGGGTATTTATTCTACTTCCAGTGTAGACTTATGGGTATTTATTCTGCCTCCAGTGTGGACTTATGGGTATTTATTCTGCCTCCAGTGTGGACTTATGGGTATTTATTCTACACCCATTGTGGGCTTATGGATATTTATTGTACCCCCATTGTGAACTTATGGGTATTTATTGAACCCCGATGTGCACTTATAGATATATATTCTGCTCCTAGTGTGGACTTATGGGTATTTATTCTGCTCCTAGTGTGGACTTATGGGTATTTATTCTATCCCCAGTGTGGACTCATCGGTATTTATTTTGCCTCCAGTGTGGACTTAGGAGTATTTATGCTGCCCCAGGGTTATGCTCTAACATATTATGCTGTTCTGTTGCTTATACTGTCCCCATTTGGATCCTCCACTCTTCCACTTGGCTTCAGATCTTCTTATGCATACTCCATTCCCTGTAGGGTTTTTTTTTCTTTCCTTTCCTTTTCTTTTTTTGTTTTGTTTTAGCAACTTGTTTAATTTTTAATATGCAGACTTCTTTCTCACTCTTCTAATAGGATCTAGCATTAGTGCTATCTGGGCATCTTCTTTTTCTTGTCTTTAAGTTAATCTATAAAAATGAAAACTAGAGATACATGAATGTTATGACTTTATTGTGTTCTCTTGACATATTTTGACATTTTTTCTCCTTTGCTTTTTGCACTTTCATTATTTTACGCATTTTCACATGTCTTTTTAAAGTGACTCTGTACATTCTTTAAATAATTAGATGTTCTGATTATATTTTAACAATGGATCATGCACTTTGCCTCAATTTCTCATTGCTCTACATGATTCTATTCCCTTTTTATACTAAGCTGATCTGTGTTTTATTCTTTTTTTTTTTTTTTTTTTTTTTTGAGACAGGGTTTCTCTGTGTAGCCCTGGCTGTCCTGGAACTCACTCTGTAGACCAGGCTGGCCTCGAACTCAGAAATGCGCCTGCCTCTGCCTCCCAAGTTCTGGGATTAAAGGCATGCACCATCACACCCTGCTCGTGATCTGTGTTCTAATTGCATTGAACACTTCTGGATGCACAGCCAAATTTGAGTGCACTGTATTGTTATAAATTAATTATTTACAAGTTGTGTGTGTTGTGTTTTATAAAAAGATAAGAAAGAAGTATATGCTTGGTGGGGGTGCAGTACACTATGGGGGAGGGGAGTGACTCTGAAGGCCCATGCTGAGGCATCCCTTCCCTCTGAGGGACCAGCCACAGGACAGTATAGTATAAAATAGAATTTATTCAGGGCATGGGGATGGGAGTTAAGAGGGTAGTAGAGGCAGCCGGGCATGGTGGCGCATGCCTTTAATCCCACTCAGGAGGCAGAAGCAGGCAGATTTCTGAGTTCGAGGCCAGCCTGGTCTACAAAGTGAGTTCTAGGACAGCCAGGGCTATACAGAGAAACCCTGTCTCAACGCCCCCTCCAAAAACCCCAACAACAAAAAAACCAAAACAAACAAACAAAAAAAGAGGGTAGTAGAAGAGAGAAAGGCAGAGAGAGAGAGAGAGAGAGAGAGAGAGAGAGAGGGGAGGGGAGGGGAGGGGAGGGGAGGGGAGGGGAGGGGAGGGGAGGAGAGGAGAGGAGAGGAGAGGAGAGGAGAGGAGAGGAATAGAGGCAGGCTGTGAGCACATGGAGAAAGACCGGGGAGGTGAATGGGGAGCAAGGGGGAGCAGGAACAAGAGGAGAGAACAAGAGGGTAAGAGAGAGGAGGGGGCAAACAGCCCCCTTTATAGTGAATCAGGCACACCTGGCTGTTGCCAGGTAACTGTAGGGCAGAGCCTAGACTAAATGCCAACAGTGTGTGTGTGTGTGTGTGTGTGTGTGTGTCTCCCTGAGGGTTAAACTGGAACTCTACTGCTGAGCTATGTCTTGCATGTAGAGTTATTTAAGGCTTTTTGCTTTATTTTGCATACAAGATTTCTGAAGGTCACACTGGGTCCAATTAGTATTTTAAAGTTTTTCATACACAATTAGATTTTACAAAGTTGACTAAATGGCACGAGGCTAAAGCACAGAAAGGAAAAAAAATGATATATGCAGATTATACAAATAGCAGAGGGGCTTAGAGGATGTAAAAATATATTACTGAGAATATAAACAAAATTGGCTGTTTCATGAAGAGTAAAATTTTCTTTTGGTTTTTTGAGACAGGGTTTCTCTGTGTAGCCCTGGTTGTCCTGGAACTCACTCTGTAGACCAGGCTGGCCTCGAACTCAGAAATCTACCTGCCTCTGCCTCCCCAGTGCTGGGATTAAAGGCGTGCGCCATGAACGCTTGGCAAGAGTAAATTTTTTTCTACAAACAATAAGTCTAACTCAGATCCTGAACACCTAAAATATGGCTTGTTAAGGGCAGCACAGCCACCACCCACATGGCAACCATGGACCACTCTTGTCACGCCTCCATTCTTCCCTTGGGCCTCTGCTTAATTGTGCTGTTCTCCCACCCAACAGGTTCACTTAACGTCTCTGCTGGGACACACCAGAAAATGCCTGCAGCTGATAGGACCCAAAATGGAGTCTTAGCTCTTTTCAAGCATTAAAAATATTTTCCCTCCAGGGAGGCCTATCCAGTCCTTATTTTGCAGGTGCTTTGTGGGACCATTCATTGCATTTATAGTCCAAGCCTCTGAATGCAGCTAACAGTTGACTGTTAGGCCAGGAGGTGCTGATCACCCTCCAACTCTCTGTAAATAGTTATTGAACTTCTTCCTTGGCCTCATGCCGGGGGCTAGAAAAGGTGGCCCTGAGCTGTACTCCCTTGCCCTTGTTCTAAAATTCTATCCACACGTGAATTTATCTCCCAAAGGAATGCTTTGTTATATTATTGATGAATAAGGAAAAATGGGTTTTTGATCCCATTCTCTGAAAGTAAGAGTTTTATTGAATTTTTCATAGTTTGCCTTTATTCCTACTAAGAAAGGATAGAAAGACAGGGAAGTTTTTGGCAGTGGGAGAGAGAGAAGCAAGAAGCAGGTCTGACAGTTGTTCAGAGCCTTGGTCACATTGCAGCTGCAAACCTGCGACTTCCCACAAATTGCTCAAGACATCACATTTCCAGGAAAAAAAAAAAACCACTAAGCATGTTGTACAAGCATAATGGCTTCTGCTTCCATTCTTTCAGATTTAAATTCTTTTTTTTTTGTTGTTGTTGGTTTTTTTTTGTTTTTTGTTTTTTGTTTTGCTTTGTTTTTCGAGACAGGGTTTTTCTGTGTAGCTTTGGCTGTCCTGGAACTCACTTTGTAGACCAGGCTGGCCTCGAACTCAGAAATCCGCCTGCCTCTGCCTCCCAAGTGCTGGGACTAAAGGCATGCGCCACCACTCCCGGCCAGATTTAAGTTCTAATCTTGCTTGTCAAGGAAAAGAGGGAAAAGGGTTTCTTTGCAGCCCTTTTAGATGCAACTTGAGAACCACCTAAATGGCATTGGTGGCTAGTTAATTATGACTCCATTGAGCTACCTATACCTGGCTGTCTCTCCTTCTAGGCACCTGTCATCTTCCTAATCCCTATGTTTGAGTCTATATTAAAATATCTTTAATAAACTCTCCAACTCTGGTTTCTATACACCTGAAAGTCTTTTTTGCTGTTGTTTTAATTTGTTTTTGTTTTAGTTTTTTTTGAGTCAAAGCTGTGCGTCTCAGTTTGGCCCTGAGTTGAGGTTCCTGAGAGGCTATGGGAGCTTCTCGCCATGCTGCTGAGTGCTGAGTGCTGAGTGCTGACAGCGTGGGGCTGTGTCGATGTCTCCTCACCACTGATGCTCACACGTGGCCCTTTGTTGAGAAAGATGATGACAAGGTCTAAGGGCGTGTTGGGAGGGTGAGGCCTATGCCCAGATAATCTTCACATTTCAGCTACCCTATGCATGCACGTAACCTGGTGCCTGCTATACAGCAGACGATTAGTAAATATGACTGATTTAATAAATGAGTAAGTGAGATTCTAGTGTCTTACTTTATTTATTTATATACTTATTTATTCTCATAGTTGAGAATAAATTCACTCCTATTTTTGGTTCCCAAATTCTGGTTTCTTTAAAAGAAAGAAATGAGTTTAAATAACAGCTTCAGCAATAGAACAATACACTCTTGGGCTGCAGGTATGGTTCAGGGGCCAAGAATTGATACGGCACGTACAAGTCCTGGGTTCAATCTAGCACTGCATAAACAAACAACAATGAAACAAGAAAAGTCTTCAAGGATTATAGATAACAACGAACATCAGGGAGAGTTTGTTTCTAAGCAGCAGCAGCAGTAGCAGCAAAAATTCTGTCTCCTAAAATTATTTTATGTTAAACAGAACTTGACCTTGGCATACCTATGTGTCCATTAGCATAAAAATGGAAAATAATCTTTCTTGATGGGATTGTTAGACAGGTGTGTGCATGTGCACACAAATGGAGCTAAGAGCTTGAGTGCAGAATATATTTTTACATCATGAGAATCGAGATGAGTTTCGTTGTCCTTTGCCAGGAAATGTTTCTCCTAATGCTGATCTTCTGCTTAAGGAACTGTGGGGCCCAGCAGGACTGGCTGGGCAAGATGTGTGCTTACGGTGCCTGAGGACTCTCTGAAGCTCTGCTGCCCCCACCCCCCTTTTTTTTCTAATTTCACTTTACTTTATATGTGTGAGCGCTTTGCCTATACAATTCATGCATCCCTGATGCCCATGGGAGCCTGTAGAAGGCATCAGATCTCCTGGAACTAGAGTTAGAGACAGTTGTGAACTAAGGTCCTCTGGAAGAGTAGCTAGTGCTCTTAATTACTGTCTAAGCGTTTTACTACTGTGAAGAGACACTATGAACAAGGCAATTCTTTTTTTTTTTTAAAAGATTTATTTATTTATTTATTTATTTACTTATTTATTTATTTTTGGATGTGAGTAGACTCTAGCTGTACAGATGGTTTAAGCCTTCATGTGGTTGTTGGGAATTGAATTTTTTTAGGACCTCTGCTGGCTCCAGTCAACCCCACTCACTCTGGTCAGCCCTGCTTACTCTGGTCAACTCCACTCACCCAGTCCCTGGTCGCTCTGGCCCAAAGATATATTTATTATTATATGTAAGTATACTGTAGTTGTCTTCAGACGAGCCAGAAGAGGGCATTATGGGTGATTGTGAGTCACCAAGTGGTTGCTGGGAAAGAGCAGTCAGTGAGTGCTCTTACCCTCTGAGCCATCTCACCAGCCCAAACAAGGCAGTTCTTATAAGGACAACCTTTAATTGGGGCTGGCTTACAGGTTCAGAGGTTCAGTCCATTATCATCAAGGCAGGAACATGGCAGAATCCAGGGAGGCATGGTACAGGGGTGAGGGGCAGTGGGTGTGGGGGAAAGAGGGAGTGGGAGAATGTCTGTGTTCTGCCAGAGTTCCGGTGCTCTGGGCGGGCCGATGTGGAAGGACTTCCAAATGCTTCCCATGTGGCCCCGTGTGGGTGTCTGGCTGTGTGAAGCAATTAAACCCCAGCTCCGTGGGTGGTGGACAAGGGGCAGTCTTAGGTACCAGGTCCTCACTCTTGGGCATCTCACGCTGGACACCTTGGAAGAGCTGAGAACAGAATGAGGGCCCCGGGGGCAGCTTCATCAGCCCCGGGGCCAAAGGGAGGAGAGGGCAGAGGAAGAGGAGTGCTAGATGGTTTCCACATGGGCGAGAGTCTTTGGTCTGGTCTGTGGCTGGAGCATAGGAAGGCCTTCTGGCAGGAGGTTAGACATGGCTCGTTAGGAGAAAGCCTATCTCATAGTTCAAGCACAGCAGGCCTTGATGAGCAGAGACAGTCTGTGGTTTTAGAGCTTTATTGTAGAAAGGCAGAGGGAAAGAAAGAAGGTAGAGCAGAGGCAGGAGGATTTCTGAGTTTGAGGCCAGCCTGGTCTACAAAGTGAGTTCCAGGATAGCCAGGGCTACACAGAGAAACCCTGTCTCAACAAACCAAAATAAATAAATAAAGAAAGAAAGAAAGAAAAGAAAAGAAAAAGAGAGAGAGAGAAAAGAAAGAAAGAGAGAAAGGAAAGAAAGAAAGAGAGAGAGAGAGAGAGAGAGAGAGAGAGAGAGAGAGAGAGAGAAAGGGAAGAAAGAAAGAAAGAAAGAAAGAGAGAAAGGAAAGAAAGAAAGAGAGAGAAAGGAAAGGAAAGAAAGAAAGAAAGAAAGAAAGAAAGAAAGAAAGGTACAAAGAAAGAGATACAAAGAGAGAGAGAGAGGCCGGCCATGGCCATGTGGAGAGAGGGGGAAGGGAGAGAGAGAAGGAGGGCTAGAGATGAGAGTAAAAGGGTGAGAGTTTAAAGAGCGGGAGTGAGGAGGGGCCAAGCAGACCTTTTTAGAGTGGGCTGGGCTATCAGGTAACTGTGGGAAGAAGCATACCTGGCTATAGTCAGGTAACTGTGGGGGTGGAGTCTAGCCAGATGCCAGAAGCTTTGGACATGTGTGTGACTTATAGTCACAGAATCATGGAGTTGGGGGCTCTGTGGTGTCAGGCACCAGATTCAGGGAACGTGGCTCGCTCTTCTGTCCCTTGTAGAATTTTCTACTGGGTGGCCAGAGCAAGCCTCATTCAAGCAAAATAGGCTGCCTATCACAGTCCCACACAGGGGGAGCTGAGAGTTCTACATCTTCATCTGAAGGCTGCTAGCAGAATACTGACTTCCAGGCAGCGAGGATAAGGGTCTTATAGCCCACACCCCTGTGACACACCTACTCTAACAAGGCCGCACCTGCTCCAACAGGGCCACACCTTCTAATAGTGCCATTTCCTAGGCCGAGCATATAGAAACCATTACAATTACTGAGCCAACTGCTCTTGCCCCTCATTTCGATGCTTTTTGCTTATGTCTTTCTGGTCCAATGCAGTAGCCAGTGCAGCCCCTGCATATGCCTCCACTATTTCCTGCTTACTAAGGCCTCCCACCACACTCAGTCTGTGTGGTTTTGTATATGTGCGGGGGGTGGGGGACATCCTTTTCACCTTCTTTTCTAGTACTTTGCAGAAATAGCTGTGACTGAGGGGCTCATCTAGGTGCTCTGGGAGGGTCTGCAGGGTAATAAGGACTAGTCCTAGGGTCTCATGCATGCTTGAGCACTTAGCCTTGCACAGTGGTTTTGATGACAGCCTCTCCTACTTATTATGATCCGCCCAGGCCAGTTTCAGACTAGATTGTACTTTTAAATATTCCCCCCAGTTGGGAGGCACTAGCTCCAACATTCAGAAGGGTAGTGTCTGAGATAATGTTCTTTTGCTGTGAAGAGACATCATGACCACAGCAACTCTTAAAAGAAAAGCATTTAATTGGGGGCTCACTTACATTCAAAGTTTTAGTCTATTATAATTATAGGAGGAAGCATGGTGGCATGCAGGCAGACACGTGCTGGAGAAATAGCTGAGAGTTCTACACCTTGGCAGGTAGCAGGAAGAGAAAGTAAGTCACTGGGCCTGTCTTGAGCTTCTGAAACCTCAAAGCCCATCCCTGGTGACATACTTCCTCCATCAAGGCCACATGCCCTAAACAACAGCACTCCTTATGAGCCTATGGGGGCCATTTTTATTAAAACCACCACAGGTAGACTGTGAATAAATTCAGAAATAGAAAGGTTTGAAGGCCAAGGGAGGCCAACAAAGCTGTGTACAGCTTAATCAGGCCCAGTTTCTATGTGCTGTGTCCAACACTGTGTGGGCAGCAAAACAACCCAGTTTTGGACTATGCCTTTGTTTTAGTAGGGCTGAGTACCAGAATTGAGACAGTTCCTAACTGAGCTCCTTGCTGTCAATGTGGCTTCCTCTTCTTCCTCCTCCTCCTCTTCCTCCTCCTCCTTCTTCTTCTCCTTCTCCTTCTTCCTCTTCTTCTTCTACTTTTTCAGTCAATCCTGGCTCATAGTCTCTATTTCCCAAGAGCATTATGGGCTGAACCACAGCTCCAAATTTATATAGTGAAGTCTTTACTCCTAATACCTCCCAATGTGATTGTATTTGGAGATAGAGTTTTTACAGAGATAGGATAAATGAGGTTATGGGGGTGTACTCTAAATCAGTAAGACTAATGTCCACATAACAAGAGGGAATTTGAATGCTGGTATGTGCAGTGAGGAGAACAGGCAAAGACAGGAACAAGGGTTCTCAGCCAGACAAAGGCTTTAGGAGGAAGCCACGACTTGATAATAGCTTCTGGCCTCCTAGTGGTGAAAAATCTTCTTCTAAGTCCTCCAACTTTGAAATGGCAGCCTTTGCTAAGGCTGCTAGACAACTAGCCTTGGCAGGAGTCCTTTATTTCATCCACATTCTATACACCTGAAGCATTCAGAAAGCTGAGACAGGCTTCGATTCTGAGGTGACCAGAGGTCATTTCCAAAGTTTGGTGGTGTATGGCTGTTTGATATTCTCTGAGAGCAACTATGGAGAAGGCTTAGGAAGGAGGTGCCTGCTGGAGCCCCATGGCCCCCATGGCTGGCCTTCTGGTGAGCCAGTTGACAGGCCAGTTAGGATTTCAGCTCGCTTGTCTCTGTTACAATGACTTCATCTCCTCTGTGTTCTCTGCATTGTGTTCAGGTTAGAGTCTACAGCCTCTGTGATGCTGCATTGCTGCCTGCCACACAAACAGAGCCCTCTCTGTGTTCCCTACAGGTCTCTCATTAGGAAACACCCTCTCCCTTCCAAGTGCTGTCTTGGCTGCTGGGATGTGAACCAGGGCAGTATTACTCCTAGTCTCCAGAAATTTTGGTTCTTCTTTAGAATGTACAAACACTGTCTAACTCTGCCTGTTTGTACTGTAGCCCTCCCCCAACCTGCTGTTGACTTTGACCCTGGGCCTCAGCATGCGTGTTAATTCTCTGTTCCCAAAGCTTTGACACCTGGGGCCTCTGTAACCTTAGAGGGAATATCCTTCCCAGGGTCAGACCTTCAGAAGAACCCCACATCTCCCTTCAACTCCAGCTGGTCTTTAATATGCAGACCAGCCAAGCAGGAGCTTATGCCATGTCCTACCCACCCAGTGTGGGGAGCGGGTGTGGCGGCAGTCCCAAAGGCGCCAGGGACTGCAGCTAAGTCATATGACTTGCACCTGACTTCCTCATATAAGACACAAACATCCTGAGTGCTGCGCAGGTGTACCAGGATACAGGTGAATCCAATTTGGTGAAGATTTGCCCCTGCTGCCCGGATTAGCTGAAGCCTCGTGACTGGTGAGGGGGCGTGGCCTGCGGTGCGTGGATGAGAGAGAGTATAAAAGGAGTGAGAGGCCCAGGGTTCGGGGGAGATATAAACAAGAAGAATCAGGATTGAATAAACTGCTGTTAGAAGGACTGGTGGTCGCGTCGTTCTTGCTGGTCGAGAGCGGGCGCGACAACCCAGGGCTGAGTACTAGACAACTAGGAATAGTCTCCAGCAGTGGGAAATCTCTGCAAAGATTCAACGTAGCCAGTGCACAGCCTTTCCCTGCTTTCTTGACTTCCTACAGATGCTCAGATTTTCCTTCCTTCTGCCTGGCAATGTGGCTGCAGTGCATGCTGCAGGCATGGGAGGCTTCTCCATCAGATAGTGCTGCCACCTCTTGGTCTATGCAATGCCCACTCCTAGCCTGGATTCTCTGAGCCATGGCCTGATCCAGGCTTCTGAGCCTCTAAGCACCTGTCTTGCAGGTCTCAAAAAGGTGCGCCATGGCTGCCACTCTAGAGCTAGGAGCTAGGAGACCCAGTGAGCCAGCCACCTTAAGGAGCCTGCCAGGAAGTTCTGAAAGGTGGTGCCTGTCTTTGATGTTTACCTCCCCTGCTGTGCCTCTTCCCTTACTGCTGTTGTCTTGTTCCCGAAGCTCCTCTTATGCACTCTGGATCCCTGTGGTTCTTGTTCTATCTTGTCCTTGCTGGGCTTGTCACCTTTAAGCAAGTTAAGGCTAAATGTTTCTGCCTCTCATACATCCACCGTGGTTTCATCCACAGGGAAGCAGTGTCTGCTGACACAGTGCTGAATGAGTACCGTTGGCTCAGAGAGACCCACAGTGAGAGGATTGGGGGGATCATTTAATCCACAGAGGATTGGGGGCAATCATTTAATCCACAATCAGAGGATTGGGGGCGATCATTTACGTATTTCTTAGCACAAAAAATTCAAAACAATGTGGCATAAATCTTAAAAAAGACTTCATTGCTCCAGCTAATGCATTCAAGGGCTGTCTGTGCTGTGGCTTCCAGTGGCTCCCTATCCCTTCAGAAAAATCCAATTATCCATTCTGGTCAGTCACCCTCCATGGTCCTGCCAGCACATGTTCAGCACAGAACACTTACTCTTCTGTGGCCTGCCTTGAGGTGACAGAAAGCATGTCTCTGTATGCAGCCCTTTCAAGTTCCTTTGGGACCTGGGCCTGCACTTCATCTTGGCTCCCAAGAGATAGCGTGTGGTCAATCTGTGTTATATATTGTCCCCTGTAGATCTGTAGCTATAGATCAAACTTCTCATGGAACCTTCATTGTAGTAACAACAGAACATGCTGGTTCAGAGGAGCATAACTTTTGCATCTCTGAACATGGCTAACTCAGATGGTTTGGAGCATCCAACATCTGGTTGTTCCGTCTGACTCCAGGATGGCACTGACACTAAAGCTCTTGTGCCCCTCAAGGTGCCGAGGAACAGGCCCGTACCTCATTCATAATTCTGAAATCCCCAAACCCCCAAACAAAAAGGTTGCCAAAAACTCACCTGGTGGCAAAACCAGATCTGAATCTACCTATAGGCTACATTCATGCCACCTATTCTGAATGTCTACAAAGACTTTTCCCCACCGAAATGTTTTATTTCATTAAAAGTTTGAAGTGATTGCAAAAGTCTTACCAGTAAATATTCAGTATATTAATTGTATTAAAACAAACAAAAAGACAAGAAACCAACGTGCTGCTCCTAGAAGCATTGCAGACGTGGGTGCTGTGTCACATGTACCTCAGTAGGTGGCAGAGAGGAGAGAGGCTTTGTCTATGCCCCAACCTGTGTTCTAACCTGTGAACATCGGAATGATTAGTTGTCTAATATTCCCTGAAAGAAAGCAAGCCTGAGACAACTACCAGGAGGCCAGACAGGGAAATAGCCAGATATGATCACAAGTCCAAAATCCCACAGGCCCAGACAACTTCCAAGGGGAAGAAACTAGCCAGAGACTAGAAAGATCCTGCCTGGATCTCCATAGCTTGAGGCAGTATCCTTGCATGGGGACACTTGGGTGGCCAACCACCAGACCAGAACCATGGGGCACCGACAGGGTAGTAGCCTGTGGTAATCACCATTGTGGCACTAAACAGGCCTTGGGGGTCAGGCAGACCTTGCCTGAGATAACCCTTGCCTGGTGCCACAATGAACAAATGGGCATAGCACTCCTGAGACCAGCGTTGAAACCCCAGACACTCAGAGACCCCAGGATCCTCTAAGGGGAGGAGCTAGTAAGTGGTGGAGAAATGGAAGAGAAAGATAGACAGAAGGATGTGTGCATAATGAAGAGGCAGAACTGGAGACTCGAGAGTAGCCAGGAACAGCCTGATATGAGTAATTGGTGCCACCTGAGACCACAGTGGAGTCCTGGCCTGTGCTGCCACCAGGGACCATGTCTGGGTCCATGGCCCTGAAACAGCAGGGTCTATTACTACGAAAGGCTAGGTGGACATATCTGGTCTGGGCTGCTGCCCAGGGCCATGCTGATGTCTGAGGGCTGTGCAGATCTGACCCCACACCTCACCTGGCATCAAGAGAAAGCTGGCCCTGGGGTAGCAGGATGGCTGATCCCACCCCTACCCACCTGCAGTACTGGAGAGAAGCTCCCAACATTTCAAGAATCTTGGGTGAGGATATGAGTGTGGGAGAGCTGGCCCAGCCAATCATCTTCCCTATGATGGTATAGACAAATGAGAGATACCCTCCTCCGCTCTTGCCCCTGAGAAACCTGCCCTGGGATCATTATAGCAGGAGAGCTGTCTCTTCCCTCATGAGCTGAAGCACTCAGGAGAGTAGGCCCTACACTTTACCTGGGCATCATAGTAGAAGTTACCCTAATGTAGATAAGCTGACCACAAGGGTGTGAGCTTGGGACAGCTGGCCCTATATTGTCACTTGTCTGCCATGTGGTAGTATGGGCAAGTGAGAGATACCCCTCTCTTGCCCTTGCCACCCATGGCAGGGAGGAATCTGGCCCAAGGTCATCAGAATGGGAGAGCTGGCCCTGCCCCTCAGCTACTGCAGCACTTTGGAGAGTAGGTTCTACACCTGACTAGGCAGCACAGCAGAGCTGGCCCTGGACATGGGGGTTACAGGTGAGTTGGCCTGAGGATGTGAGCACAGGAGAGCTGGCCCTGCCTCTTGTCTTATGTATTGTGGTGCAGAGAGACTCCCTCCTCCCCTCCCTCATCCCTCAACACCTATGGCAGGCAGGAGAACTGGCCTCAGGGTCATGAGAATGGGATAACTGGCCATATCTCTTGCCAACTGCAACACTTGGGAGAATGGACCCTGTACCTCCCCTGGGTAGCATGGTAGAGCTGGCCCTGGTTGTTGGTGAAGGGGGAAATAAGGAGGGTGTGCTTGAGGGCATGAGAGCAGGAGAGCCAATGGGCTGATTAGTTCAGATTCCTCTAAGGCCCAGATCCAGAGCTTTGGATTGGCCCACCCCAACATCTATCTCATTGATGAACTGCTGGAGTGCAAGAAGGGACCACTCCTATAGATCCAAAACTACAGGATCTCTGTGACACAGAGCAACAACAAGATATCCAAGAGGAGTTCCAGTGAGGCTCCAGGATTGACAGAGTCGCAGAAGCCAGAGTACCCATACCAGACCAAGGAGTCAATGCAATGAACATTGCAAGTAAAGTGTGAATAAAAGGGTGGGATCTGTGGGACACACTGTGATACATTACAGCTTCCACAGTAAGATTTTTTTCTCTGTTTTAGGGGAGGACGCAAGGGTAGAGAGTAGGTATGAGTAGAGGGCAGATGAGTGGGGTTGGGGTGCATGCTGTGAAATTCACAAAGAACCAATAAAAAGTTAGAAAAAAAACCAACCTGAAATTGACAATCCAAATTATTCTAGAACCTAAGGGATAAGACTAAAAGTAAATAGAACTTGCAATTATCTGGGCTTCCTGACATGGCATCTCCTTTTGTGCACATAAGCTCTGTTCTATGACTATAGTTTGACAATCTAGATTATTCCAATGGTCTTTCCAACAATCTAGAGGATTGTTAGAGACAGTCCATGGAATTGGATTGTCGTTTCCACACGCATGGAAGTGCAATGATGCTGTGGCCATCCCAGGAATGCTAGGTACAATTAACATGTCTATCTGAAGCACTTAACAGGAAACAGGGTCAGTGGAGTCACTCAGCATTTAAAGGTCCTTGGGGCTGGATGGTGCATGCCTGGTTACTGATGTTACATCTCTGGAACCTGGAAAAGGTGGAAGAAGACAACACAGAACTGTCCTCTGACCTCGACACAAAGCATGGCCCTTGTTCCACACATCACACATACTCTCGAGTGCACACACATGCACATCACACACACATATACACACACATATGCACATGTACATCACATGCACATCACACACACACATATGCACATGTACATCATATACATATCACACATATATTCATACACACACATGTATACACACACACACACACACACACAAAGCATAGGAAACTAAGCGGGAAAACTTTCGACATAGTGGTCTAGAACTTACTGAAAAAAATGTTACCAGTTTTAATATATTCTCCCTCATAAAATGGACCAAAATATTATCAAAACATTTAATTTTGAAGGCTATAATCCCTACAAATTGTGTTTTAAAAGTATATTGGTGAGCTTAATTTTTCCATAATATAACTTTGAGGCCGAGTCTTGGTATGTAGCTGTGACGGTTTGACTACAATGCCTAGGCCCATAGGGAATGGCATTATTAGGAAGTGTGGCCATGTTGGAGGAGGTGTGGCGCAGTTGGGAGAAGTCTGTCACCATGAGTGGGCTTTGAGGTTCTTGAAGTTTAACCTAGGCCCAGTGGCTCACTCTCCCTTCCTGCTGCCTGAGATGTAGAATTCTCAGCTACCTCTCTAGCACCATGTCTGCCTGCCATGCTTCCACCGTGGTAATAATGGACTAAGCCTCTGAGCTGTAAGCCAGTCCCAATTAAATACTTTCCTTTATAAGAGTTGCCATGGTCATAGTGTCTCTTCACAGGAATAAAACCTCAATTAAGACATTAGCCGCCGGGCGTGGTGGTGCACGACTTTAATCCCAGCACTTGGGAGGCAGAGGCAGGCGGATTTCTTAGTTCGAGGCCAGCCTGGTCTACAGAGCGAGTTCCAGGACAGCCAAGACTACACAGAGAAACCCTGTCTCAAAAAACCAAAAAAAAAAAAAAAAAAAAAAAAAAAAAACCAAAAAAAAAACAAACAAACAAACAAAAAAAGACATTAGCCAAGTCTAGCCTAAAAGTGTGGCTTGCATGATATTTTGTATACACAAAAAAGTTACTTAAGGAAATTTCTCCTCATATCTATGTGGACTTTAGTGGATCCTTTTGAAATGTATATCCTTGGCAATTGGAATCAGGGCTAATCTGCTACCAAAGTTCTTCAGGATTTGATTTTATAAGTAGACGCTCCCAGTGGCCTAGAGGTTAGAGTTAGGTGCGCTCATTCTATCTCACAAGAAAACAAGGAAAACAAACAAACAGGCAAACAAACAAACAAACAAACAAGCCCCAATCTAGTCCTTCAGCATTGAGTGCACCAGATCACTCAGTCATGAAATTAGATCTTTCAAAAGTTTCAGGGCTGTTGTGTGAACTGGAGAAAATTTTGATAAAGTGCCAAAGTTAAAAAAAAAAAAAAAAGCCTTGACTAAATGGCAGATGTGATTAGAATCAACATTTCCTTTAGCAAAAATAGCAATGCTTGCCAGCTCTTAATCTAAAAGGTTTCTGCAGGAAAATATGGAGTTGCCATCCCACTGGGTGAAGAGAAAGAAGGAAGGAGCCAACAGGAGGTGAGAAAGCAGTGTCCTCTGAGGGACAGTTTCCTTTGGGGAAATGGGAGACTGTTCAGCTGATTGTGGATGCTGGTGGTAAAAACAGGAGAGCTGGAGGCTGCAGGAGGAGAAGCACTTCATCTAATTCATCGGAGTTGCAGAGGGCGTGTCCCACTGTAAACATCTTAGCAGCTCTTGTCCATAAAGGGATCCAGGATGGAAATGAACTGTAACTCTTTCTTTGCCATGGATGTAACCACTATGTGAACATTAAAAACATCTTGTTGTTGTTTGTTTTGAAGTCTCTCTCACAGTCTCTGTGTGTGAGATGTGTATGATATGTGTGTGTGTAAGATGTGTGTGTGAGATGTGTGTGTAAGATGTGTGTGTGTGTGTGTGTGTGTATAAAACCTATGGATGTGTGTGTGCATTTGAGTGGTCAGAGGACAAGCTTGGGTACTGGTCTTTTTACCTTTATCTTTTGGGGTCTCTTGTGTGTTGCTGCATGTGCCTGGCTAGGTGGACCTCAAGCGTCTGTCTTTTTGGGGTCTCTTGTGTGTTGCTGCATGTGCCTGGCTAGGTGGACCTCAAGCGTCTGGGGATTCTCCAGTGTCTGACTCCGACTTCCCAGTAGGAGCATTGAAACTGCAGGAAGTACACACGTTCTGGGGCTGTGAAGGAAGGTCCTTAGCCTTAACAAGCATTTTACCCACTGAGCCCCCTCCCTCCCAGCACACCTGATATCTCCTGATGACACAAGCATCTGAAGGAAAGATCAAATACTCCATAGAAGGGGAATGCCAAATGGAAAATGGAAGCAGGAGTGAGAGAAGTAAGACAAGATGGAAATGAATTTTTAGCAATGTTTTAGTGATTTCTTTAAGGATTCTTCGCACTTCCTTTCCATGAAATAAAGTAGACAATGCAGGTGAGTTTGAAATGAGAGTAGGGACTGGAGGGCCTTAGAAATCCCACTATTGTCAATCAAATGAATAAATGTACACATGCTGCGTTTGGAAATAGGCACTCGGATATAAAGGGCTTTAGAATATTTTGAAATGATACTATTTTAAAAAATCATGGAAAAGACAAAGATTGAGAAAAAAATGAGATATTCAATCCCTTCGCCTAGTCATCTAGATCTTCAAATGAACATACAAATTTCAATTTTAATGGTGCCTGCAAAGCCTGTTAAAAACAGATCTGTGGCTACCCAGGCCATCAACTCCTCAGCCCTCCAACCTGAAATGCTCCAGTTGTGGAGGTGCAGCCTGCACAAGTTCATGCAGTAGACTGTACAGAATGACTCCCTGCCCTTCCCCCACCAACCAGCTCTTATTTATACATGGACAAGAGTTGAGAATCTGATACACAAGACAAAAATCTTAAGATGTTATTGGGTGTATTAAAATAAAATCAAAAATCAAAATATTAAGTATGTACACAGTAGCATAAGTGAAAGGGGCAGACACAGCAGTTTCCAATCAGCGTTGACAGTGGGCAACTCAGGTAACAAAACTGCTCTGGTCACCAGAGGCTTTTCCATGACTCCTGATTCCTACATGTAAATAGTCTCTCATACACTTTACACATTTTAGAAAAGATTACCGAGTCACAAGAATAACCCGAAATATGCCATTTTAACTTTTTTAGAGTATAACTAAAATATATGATTTATAAAATGTTCAAGTCATTTGAGGCAATGAGAGAAATGCTTTGTATTCTTGGAAGGTCTCATAAAGTCCTGACAGATTAGATGGATGTTTACATTTCTCCCAAAGGACACCATCAGGAAAGCCTTTAGAGAATCCCATAATTGAAATACCTGGACCATTAAAAACATTCCTTTAGAGCTTGAGGCTTTCCTGCCTTCGAGGGAGGTCTGGGCAGTGGTGTAGCTCCAAAGGGCTCCAGTTCAGCAGTGGTCCCTCTGTGTGCCCATGCACAGCGCTCCAGCAGAGTGAGCACGTGCTGCCTCCTGTCCAGTGATCTTACCACAAAGGAAAATGTTCAATAGTCTCATTTTCTGGGGGTTGTGCGGAAGGTGAGGAGGAATCAAATTTCCAAAGCAAAAAAAAAAAAAAATTCAAATTTAGAAAAGGTGTTTTAAAGCTTGTGGCTTCACCTGTAAAATCTAACAGGCTGGATTAGTAGTTTTTAAGAATGTAAGCCAAAGCATTGAGAAGGTACGGGAGCATCTGCTCAGCATGGGGTTTATTTTTGCTAAGTGAGTTTAGTTCTTGTTGCATCTGGGAATTTGTTGCAACAGTCTCTGAACCTGAGTCACTCGGCCCCTGTAGAGCCAGTGTGCATATTAGAAAGAGAGGGTGTTTGTATTCTGACTGTGGTCCCATTGAGCAGCGGCCACCCATTTAAGAAACAGCATCCAGGGTGTTCTTCCTGAGTTAATTCATCACGTCCATCAGGAACCAGGAACACAGAGGGTCCTGGCATGAGATAGTTAGCTCCTCCAAGGCTGCTTTTCCAACTACCTACAATAGGCTAGTCTCCATGCCCACTACGGTTGCTGCTGATACTGCCCTTCTGTGGCTGTATAGAAGTCATCCAGGACACTCTGTAAGTAGTCAAAAGTTGGCCTCTCCTCTGCCTTTTCTTTCCAACACATTTTCATGATGTCATAGAGCTCATCTGGGCAGTTCTCCATGCGTGGCATTCGATATCCCTGTGACAGTGCGCTCATCACATCTGCGTTGGTTCTCCCTGAGGCCAAAACAAACAAAAGCAACCTTGTAGAGTTTAGAAGCCCTGCTCAGTGGCAGAACACTGCAGGGTGGCTTGACACCAGCATTCTGCAGCTAAGACTGAAAAAAGAAGTTTCCTTGAGTCTACTTACAGGTTGGTGTATGTTCTCCCCAAATTCACAGAGCCTATATCAAAAGCCAAGCAAGGTGGTACATACTTGTAATCCAAACTCTCAGGGCAGTAGGGATTGGGAGGCAGTGGAAGTAAGACTAGCAGATAGATCTCTGGGGCTTACTAGCCAGTCAGCCTAGCCTACTTGGCAAATTCTAGTTTGAGAGACTATCTCAAAATCAATAGACACTGAAGAATGAGACTTAGTGCTGTCCTCTGTCCTCTACAAGCATGGTATACATGTGTACCTGTACACACACACACATACACACACACACATGCACCAGCGTGCTTGTAAGTAACTCCTTCATATTAACATGCACATATATGTTCCTTAGATTGTTCTTGGATGTGATTTTGTGTCTACTGTGTTAAGCATTTACACTCAATTTATATGACACGATGATGCAGAACATAGCTATAGAACCAAATCTGGTCAGTATACATTGACTCTACATACAGCTTTCTGCCTTGCTTTCTCAGATATACTCTATAGTAGGTGCCAGTCAATAGTGTTTATTTTATTTTTTTAAAGATTTATTTATTTATTTTATGTATATAAGTACACCATTGCTCTCTTCAGACATACCAGAAGAGGGCATCCGATCCCATTACAGATGGTTGGAGCCACTATGTGGTTGCTGGGAATTGAACTCAGGACTTTTGGAAGAACAGTTGGTGCTCTTAACTGCTGAGTCATCTCTCCAGCCCCAGTCAATACTGTTTAAATTAGGGGCTGGAGAGATGGCTCAGTGAGTAAGAGTACTGACTGCTCTTCTGAAGGTTCTGAGTTCAAATCCCAGCAACCACACAGTGGCTCACAACCACTTGTAATGAGATCTGACGTCCTCTTCTGGTTCGTCTGAAGTAAGCTACAGTGTATTTAGATATAATAATACATAAATCTTTGGGCCGGATCAAGGAGAGACTGAGTGAGCGGAGTTGACATGAGCGAGTGGGTTGATCTGATTCCCAATGACCACATGAAAGCTTACAACCATCTGTACAGCTACAGTGTACTCATATACATAAAATAAATAAATACATAAATAAATAAATAAATAAATCTTTAAAAAATAGTGTTTAAATTGGTCTGTCCTAAGAACATTCTGGGGAAGGGCTACTCTGTTAATATTCAGTATGTGTTTATTGATGTTTATTTACATGCTTTTCTGAACTCAGACAACCTTCCTTGGATTGTTGCTTTTTTGTTGCATTTGTGTATAAAAATACACTGAACTGACATAAGGTTTCTACCGCATCAGACTGTAGTCTGCCCCATCCTTCTAGGTCCTCAGATCCCATGACCAGCAGAAAAATCTGCACAGGTCGGCTGAAAAGTTATCAACGTGCATACAAATCAATGTTAGACCTGACTGACCTTTTAAGTTAACCATACCAGCCCAATATTTAATTTCTCCTTCCTTGGTGGGGAAGATTCTTTTTAGCATCCAAAAATTAAAACTATATTGCACACATCTTATACTCCCAGACACTCTGCCGTTCTAGCTTTCCTTCAGAGAAGACAGGTGCTAAGGAGTCTCTCCTGGCGCAAACCTCTGAGGAATGATTGTTGTTCCTGCCGTGCAGGAGCTCTTGTCTCTATATAAGAAGAATCAAAATAAACTTAGTAACACTTTGTATCTTTTTTTCTAAAATTTCATTTCTTTATTGTGTGTATGGGCGTTTTGCCCAAATGTATGTTCTGTGGCATCTCATGTGTACAGTGCCTGAGGAGGTCAAAGAATGTATTGAATTCCCTGAGAATGGAGTCATATACAGTTGTGAGCTACCATATAGGTGTTGGGAATTGAACCCTGGGCCTTTGGAAGAGCAGTCAGTGCTCTTAACCAATGACCCATCTCTCCATTTGTATGCCTTTCAAGTTGTTTACTTGGTGAATTCACTTTCCTAAACATACTTATGAAATACGACTTTCAAATCTGTCTACTGAAATCCTCTGACTAGAAGATTTCACTTGATTCTCACTGCCCAGCCAACGAGTAGATCGACATCACCTTCTTTAGTTGGAACTTTGGTGTCCATAAAATTATGTAACTCTGACTCCTAGATACATTGCTGAGGAAATGTCTGGTTTTACGTCTCCTTGAAGTTCTGGGGTGCTGGTGGAACTTAATGCACAGGAGGGTGTAACCAGACATGCGTATGCAAGCTTGGTTAGGAATCTCTTTACTTCCTTCCTGAGGAATCCTTGGCTACATAGGAGATCAGATGCCCATAGAAGATAAACTTTGTAGGAGCTCTTTGTATATTCTCTTAACTCTGAAGAACACACTCAGTGATGCAGACTAAGGACAGGAATGTCTAACCTGCCTGGGAAAACTGCTTTGGTAAGAGAAGAAAGAAGAAAGAATCTAAACACATCTTTTTATTTTTGAGTGAACCAACACATAAAGCAAGCCATGATATGACAAGCCTTATAGAAGAAAGGAGATGGGAGATATACTTCTACTTACCCTAAACTCACTCAGGGTTTCTACTTAGTCTATGGCTAGGCTAAAGTATGCAAATGTCCATTAGCTGGAGGCCTTCAGCTCCTTCCTGTTGCATCCTTCAATCTTTCCACAGTGCTTACTACTAATCACTGTGAGTCATGAGACAGCCTGGAGTTCTGAGGGACCCAGTGAGATGGTTAACATGGAGAGCTGTCCTCAAGTGACACATAGCCCAGTCAGAAAGATCCTCTGACTTGGGGATGGAGAAGGTGATATCCAGAGGCTAGGAAGTGCCAGAAACTACAAACTGGTCAAAAAGCATGAGAAAGAGGAAGATGTGGTACAGAGATAAGAAAAAAACTGGGGGTGGCTGACAGGGGAGGGGACCCAGCAGGACCATAGAACATTACTGTGTACAGTTATTCTGGGTAAGGGGGTACTGGAGTGGAGAAGAAGCAAAAATACACCTTATAAGAAGGTGAACTGTCTTCTCTAAGCATCAGTTAAGATCAAGACAGATAGTCATAGAAGGATGAATTTTTAACTTTGAATTCACACATGGTTGGAAAAAGCCAGAGAAGACATGATGTGTCAGAACTTGTTCATTTTCAGCCTAATTTCTCTTTATAAGAGTAAAGCAAAGTGAAGGACCCTGCGCTGAGACCCTCTCTTCTCTTTGTAAAAACCATACACATACAACCATAATGAGGCTACAGAAGCACAGTCCTGGAACAAGCCTGGCTGTGCTGTGTTACTGCTGCAAACACAGCGAATGACCTGAGTATGGTGTGCCCTCCCCAAACTGATGCTGAAGATTGGATGTTTTTTCTGAAAGTTTTGTGAGGTGGCCTCTGTAAAAGAAGGCTGCTAGGTCATTAAGGAAGATGGAAGCCTTTCTCACAGGAGCCAGTGCCTGCTCTTGAGGGCCCACATAAAATCTCTTAGGAGAGAGATGTTAGGGAGTGTGTCATCCCCACGACCTAGTTCATTCTGCATGAGCCTGCTTGCCTCTCTGCTTCTCACCTTGTAGTTCTCCACCTGACAGCAGCAAGCTCCTGAAGTCAAAAGCAACACACTTACTTCCTGTATGGAGGCCCAGCCTTCTGCTCTACCAACAGAGAGGAGCCAGAGTGAGCTGAATAGAGAACGCTCCAGCAAGACTGTGGGGAAGGAATGCTGGACAGCAGGAACAAGAGCCAGACACCATGGCACATGTCACACTGTGGATGGTCTGGAGGATGTTATGACAAGGGACCCATGCTGAGCAGAGAACAGAAAGCGGTTAATTCTTTTCTGTGGGTCTCTGGCTTCAAAACTGGTACAAAAGGTTGTCCGTGGGCTGGGAATTGTGTGCTCAGGGTAGAGGGGAGACATGCTTCACTCTATAGCTATCTATTTCTTGATTTTGGGACCATGTGAGCATTTTATTTAATGATAAGCATGATGGACAGCTCCCACACTACTGAAAGTTAAAAACATGTTTAGAACTGCGAGCTGCAAATCATTAAGTAGCCAGACTCTGAGAGCAATTTCTTTGAAAACCATCTATGGGTCGGGAAGAATGGGAATCTTTTATTAGAAAGTTTGACCTTTTATTGCACATTTCCCCCTTTATTTTTAAAGTGTATGTATATGGGTGTTTTGCCTGCATGTATGTCTGTATACCATGTGTGTGCAGTGACTGTGAGGTCAGAAGTGAGCACTGGATCCCCTGGAACTGGAGTTACAGACAATTGTGAGCCACCGGGTGGATGCTGGGAACTGATCCTGGGGCCTGCAGAAGAACAGCCAGTGCTCTGAACTGCTAAACTATCTCTCCAGCTTCTAATGTGCATATATTATTTTTGACAAGAATAAAACTATTTAATAACAAGTAGTTTTAAAGAATACAAAAACTTCAAAGAAAGAAAGAAAGAAAGAAAGAAAGAAAGAAAGAAAGAAAGAAAGAAAAGAAGAAAGGAAACTTCAGAAATTTGCCAAGAAGAAATACTAATCTACTCTATTATCTCTTTGCCTAAATATAATAGCATTTTGGTAAATTACATTTTCAGCCCCCTGCCACATAATTATGTTCTTTTTATTCATGGCTTTCTTATTTCTCCTCTTCTTCCCTTTTTATTCTGTAAATAGTCACATAGTCGATTAAAACACCTTTTAAAAAAGATCTTCACACACACACACTTTTCTGGGTAGTGAAGGTCACAGACAACCCAATCACAAGGGCTTTCTCTACATAGCAGCTTTGCAAAAGGGTGGAGATTTCTCAGTCATCAATGTTGCCTGTTTCTTTGTGTCTATGAATCATGTCCTCTAAGGAGCTAAGAGTAGTTCTGGTCAGAATGCTGTGGACTCTACACACACACACAGAGTTGTGATCTCATTCACTCACTCACTCAGTCACACAGAATCCTTCCAAATCTGGAACACCAAAAGCGATAGGCAAGCAGAAGGTCTTAGGAGGTGCTCGGCCATAGTTTAGAAGCACCTTTGCCACTGGTTTGGGCCCTGTCATTTTCTCCAAGCCTCAGAGGTCTTGGCTGGAATATCACACGTAACAACATATTACACATAATGCACACATTATATGTAATATTATATTATTATGTCAGGTATCATATATATATATATATATATGAATATGTAATCTTTTATTTGTACAGGTAGATAGATATATATTTGTAGGGTTAGATAGATATAGGCTTACGTACAGAATGATGTCTGTCAGTTTAGATACTGTGGATAAGTAGAAATAGTTTTCCTAGTTTATAGCGGTGTTAAATCACTAACTTCACCACCATCTCCCCATCTTGACAAGCTGAGTGTGACAGGAGGCTCTCCTACAGTCATCAGTACTCTGTTGAACCCAGGCCCATGGCCTGTGACACTCTCTGGCCCTGGGTCCGTTGCTTCCTCTGATATTCTGACCTCCTAGTATCTCATCCACAGTATGGAGACTGTCTTAAGGTTATTTAGCCTTCCTGAGTTACTCATTCATTTGTCCATTATTCATTCATCAGGTATCAAGTAAGGTCCAAATCACACTGGCCTCCTTCCTGTGGCCCAAGTCCAAAGCTAGCTGTTGCCACTGTGGGATGCTCAACTCTCAACTTCCAAGCCTCCTTCCCTCATGCCTTTGAGTCTCAGACATTAATAGCCCTTGGGTAAAGACAGTAGATCCCTTCTTTGCAAGAATTCCTGGTAGCCCATAGCCATCCACATGCTTTCTCCAGCATCTCTTACCCCACCACAAGCGGAAATCATCTGTTAAGCATCAGTTTCTCCCATGAAGGGAAGGGTGGAGAACCTCCCTCCTTCTGGCCTTGGGTATGGACCATGCGCCCAGGTATTTCTAAATGAATAGGGCAATTAGTAACTTTAATGATTTAACTGCAATTTTCTCCTCTTAATTTAAATTTTATGTGCATGGGTGTTTTTCCTACATGTATGTCTGTGCATTATGTACCAGCAATGCCTGCAGAGGCCAGAAGGGGGTGTTGGATCCCCTGAGATTGGAGTTGGTAGATGGCTGTGAGGGGCCATGCAGGCTCTGGGACTAGAACCTAGGTTCTCTGCATGAATAGCCAGTGCTCTCAACTGATGACTTATCTCTCAAGCCACTAAAGATTTACCTTTAAGATCAGAAGAGTCCTTCAGTGCTGAACAGTAGCAACTACCCCCTGAAGAGGGTAAGAGCCACTACCACAGTTCTCACAACTAGCAGAAGACATTGAAGACCCTCCTTCCTTGGACATGGTCTGCCCCATCTGGAACCCTGCTTTGGCAGAGGGGCACTAGTGTCTAATCTGCCTCACTGAAACACCAGGAGCAGCGCCAGGTGCACAATGTAGTAAGTGGTGAACTCACTGAAGGAAGAGTGAGGTAGAAACATCTAAGCATCGTTCAGTAAGATTTGCATAAAGGGTAAGGACCTAAGTTCTGTCAGAAGAACAGATCTGGGTAGACAGAGCTATTGTCTCTGGGGTGCTTGTTCTCCCCTCACAATGGAGTGGGGTGTAGGGAAATGATACCTGGGTAGGGAATCTTCCCATAGGTGACAATCTCATACAGGAGAATTCCGAAGGACCACACGTCAGATTTGATAGTGAAGCAGCCGAAGTTGATGGCCTCTGGAGCTGTCCACTTGATAGGGAACTTCGCACCTGAGGAGGAAGATGTGGGCTCCTACTCAGAGTTCAAGCTAATGATGGGTTATGAGTAATTTTCTTCTTTGACTTTTTTTTTTGAAATTTAAGTAATTTACTTGGAATAGAAAAGATACAATCAAAATGGATGTGGTGTCAAATTTGTTCACCTCCCTTTCTTGCATATCCCTTTTGGGTCCTCCCCTCCTTAGAAGCAGTTTCTTCTGGAACCTCTATGGGGCACTGTAGCCAGTTCAACTTTAAACACAAAAGGGCATGGTGTACAGTGCAAATACAATTTTCTTATATTGTTGGCCTTTCAAATGTGTTGAAATTTTTATCTAGAGTTTAGCATGCTGACATGCACCTGTATTCTCAGCGGAGGGATGGAGCATCTCTTGGTACAAGAAATTTAAAGTTAGAGCTGGGCATGGTGGCACACACCTTTAATCTCAGCAGTCAGCACTCGGGAGGCAGAGGCAGGCAGATTTCTAAGTTCGAAGCCAGCCTGGTCTACAAAATGAGTTCCAGGAAAGCCAGGGCTATACAGAGAAACCCTGTCTCAAAACACCAAAAAAAAAAAAAAAAAAAAAAAAAAAAAAAGGAATTTAAAGCTAACCTGGAAAGCAATGCAGGATCACATCTCAAAAACCCAAACCAAACAAACCTATGAAAATGTCAAACCAAACCTCTATAAAACAGTTCAGGTTTTTCCTTAATGGGCCCATTCTAAGTTTCCATGGATACATCTTATATTTCATTTAAATTTGCCTACTTAACTTCTAGTGCTGGGGATGAATGCTAAGTACACATTTGACCACTGAACTATATCCACAGCCAGAATTATATATAATTTCCTTAAAGGAAAGCAAGACTTGGCACAGACTGTAACTTGATCATTCATGGAACTGCTAAGGGTTCATAGCCATTGCTTGAAGACATTACCTTTACTATGTCTTTGCATGAGTTTTCTTTTGAAGTGCCTTACTAAAACTGGAAGTCCCTACAAGAGCAATAAAGACAGTTGTGTACACCTGTTGTGTGCTGGAGCGTATCACTGATTCCTGGACTATTGCCAGACAGTCTGGAGCAGTGCTGCATGATGGGAGGACAGAGATGCAGAGACTGAGAGCATCTCCATGTTACCACTTTCTATTTGGTTCAATCCTAACATGTTCCTTATGATCTTTGTACCTTTCTGGTATTTTTCAAAGACTCACTGCTTGCTGGTATCAACAAACCAGTGGACTCGGTTCTTGCTCATGTACTTAGAAGCCGGATTCTCTGGTGCGGATCCAGACTCAGCCCCTTACAGAGTGATCTCTAGAGCTGCAGAACAGCTGAGGTCTGTCATCAGTGGTCTGCAGCATTGAATGAGTGTAACAAACGTCTCTGCAGTTCAGGGAAGCACACATACTTTATTATTGAGAGAAAAAATCTACCTGACAGGCTAAAAAAAAAAAAAAGAATCTTAATTTTGCCAATTCAGTTTTGTTTTAGTTTGACGAATTGAAATACGAGGCTGGATGTACACACCTGTGTAATCCCAGCACTTGGGAAGCTAAGGCAGCAGGATTTAGAGTTTGAGGCCAGCCTGGGTTACACAGCAAGACCGTGCTACCACTCAGTGGTTGAGCTCTTCCCTTGCAAGCACGAGGCCCTAGTCCATTGATCCCCAGTACCAAAGAGTAAAACAACCCCTTATCTAAGAAACAGCGAAGAAGAAAATAGTTGCTACTGTTTATGAATCTTGTTACACAGCAACCCCCTGTCTTGAAGGTAGACGTGAGGACTGTGGGAACAGAGAGAACACTTGGTGGAATTGGGGGTGGAGAAACAGGAGGGCATCAGGCACGGGGGTCAAAGTGTGGAAAGCAGAGCACAAGCCTGCAGTGAGATGGCCTCTGTGGCCCAGCACACATACCTTCCCTTGCTGTGTACTCGTTATCTTCGATGACTCTCGCGAGGCCAAAGTCTGCAATCTTGCACATGAGTGACTCAGAGACCAGGACGTTAGCAGCTCGCAGATCACGGTGGATGTAGTTCTTCCGCTCGATGTACGCCATGCCTTCTGCAATCTGCAAATAGAAGGGGCTCAGGCTTGTATTCTAGATAGGCTGTCATGGTTGGCCATCAAGAAAAACAAAACAAACACAAACACAGAACTTGAGCTTTTGAGATTCTTTCATGTGTATTATTATTCCTGTTGTTCACATTTTTAAGATAGTGCTAAAGTCACCCTTAGAATCCTTTCTAAAATCTGTCCCTAACATCTACAATGATGATAACTTCAAAGAAGGTTTTATTATCTGTATGTCTCTGTGTGTGTTCATATGTGTATGTGTGTGTTTGTGCATCTTTTGTGTGACAGTGTAAACATTGCATGTAGTTGCTCATAGAAGCCAGAAGGGGGCATCAGATCCCCTGGAGCTGGAGTTGCAGGCAGTTGAGAGCAGCCCAACATGAGAACGGGGAACTGAACTTGGGCCCTCTCTAACAGCAGTTTGTGGTCTTAACTACTGAGCTATCTTTTTAGCCCCATGGTAATGGGTTTTGGTTTGGTTTTTTTTTTTTTTTTTTTTTTTTTTTTTTTTTTTTTTCCTTTCTTTCAGTTTTTCGAGACAGGGTTTCTCTGTATAGCCCTGGCTGTCCTGGAACTCACTTTGTAGACCAGGCTAGCCTTGAACTCAGACATCCACCTGCCTCTGCCTCCCAAGTGCTGAGATTAAAGGCATGCGCCACCACTGCCCGGCATAATCTTAGATTCTTAAGTGAGGAAATATATGCTATTCTCTGGATGTTGTAGCCCCCAAATTCATATATTGATACCCTGACCCTCAATATGATCCTTATGTGTTGGCAGTTGTAAAGTAATAAGTCAGGGCATCATGGAAGACTTGGTGTCCTTACACAAGAGACCACAGAGAGCTTCCTGGTCCCTTCCACCTTGGGTAGCCATAGCTGTTAAGGGAGAATGTGTGTGTGTGCATGCATGTGTGCATGCATGTGTGCATGCCTGAGCCAGGAACTGAATGTGCTGGCACTTCCTCCCGGACATCCCTAGAACTCTGAGAAGTAAATGCCTGTTGTGTGAGCCATGCAGTCCATGATGATTTGTGGTAGAAACCAGAACTAAGACAAAAGAAGTGAAGAAATTGAATTTTTAATAATACAAGTTCATTATAAGGCACCAGGACATGAGGGCTGTGCTTGTTAGTAAGACTCACTCTATCAAGATCTTGCTAAGGAAGAGCTGTAGGTCCAGCTCTCCAGAGCCTCTGAGCACAGTCCCTCAAGATGAACTGAATATACTCTGACAACAAAGCAAGGGCATGAGGCAGAATGAAGGATTCCAATAGACAATGACCTCGAGAGAAGAAGGTGCCACTTAGTGCTGGCAGGAAGTGTGGCAGAGCTCTAAAATAAATTAGAGGATTGTTCCACCAAATTACAGTCAAGGATAAGGAATGAAGGTGTGTGTGCATGTGTGCTTGTATGTGTTTATTTGTGTTTGTTTATGTGCATGTTTGTGGTGCGTGTTTGTGTGTGCTTGTGTGTGTGCATGTTTGTGGTGTGTGTTTGTGTTTGCTTGTTTGTGTGCATGTTTGTGATGTGTGTTTGTGTGTGCTTGTGTGTGTGTTTACGTGTGTTTGCTTGTGTGCAGGCTTATGGTGTGTGTGTGTGTGTTTGTGTGTGCTTGTCTGTATGTTTGTGTGTGTGTGTTTAAGAGAGTTAGAAGTCACTTCCAATTAGGATTACTTCTAATAGAGTCCATTGCCCCCCAGATTCTGCCTTAAACTGCAGCAGCTCATCTGGAAGGACCAGACTCCTCCATCACTGTGAGCAGCAGCCTCATTACATCATGCTGTGAAGCCCACTCAAGTCCCTTGCCCTCTACTGCTCAGCAAAGGAGCAGCTCTTTAGCACTTCCTTTCCTTCCAGGCCTCATCCTGGGTCCCCTTCCAGAGTCAACCAAGTCCCACCCTGAACCTTTCTCCTGTTCTACAGTGTTGTTTTGCACAAACACTACTGGCAGCTAAGGGTTGTAGCTTTACCTTTGTTTTTATTCTGTTCAGGTGCTTACTGTTGTCACGGCAACCAGATAATAAACACCTCTAAGACAAAGGCCGCACTGTATATCTTTTCTATTTCACTTTTATCTAGTGCAACTTTGCTGCTGTTACTAATCTCCCTCAGTAAAATGAGCTAAGGTTTTGTTTTTGTTTTAAGATTTATTTATTTATTTTATATATCATGCCTCAGTTATTCTTACTGCGCTGACACACCAACCTTAGGCAAACTTACTAAAGCCAAAGAAAGTGGAAGAGTGCAGAGCGTGCTGGGACTAAGCAGAAGAATGGGCCAAGCAGTTGTTACACAACTGGATGGAATGTTTGGCTTAAGGAGACAGAGAGATCCCTTGCTGAAATGAGCCAGAGGCAGGTTCTAGAGCCCCAGCGGGATACAAACAACTGTGTGGTCATTACTGATGGTCTCTGAGCCCGTTTCCAGTCCTCCTTAGTTATTGCCTTTTTGAAATGCTGGTCACACCTAGCTAACAGTCTAATAATTATATAGACCCTGGGCACGGCATGCAAAGAAGCTGAGGCTGGAAATAATCCCAACTTAGGCCTAAACTCAGTTAACTAGAAACCTGTGTGGGAAACACAGATACAAGCATCACAGACAGCAAGGGCTCATGCTCTGCCATGGATTCCCAGGGTCAGCTCATTGAAGAACATTCCAAGAACTTGCTAGGAGGGCTCCACACACACCTACTCAAGCTAGGCACCTGTTGAAAGCGTTTGGAGGCGATTCTCTGAAGCAGTAACAGTATTGAACAAGCCTTGTGTACTTTGGCTTTCTATTCCAGGTAGAGTGCTTTTCCGAGCTCAGCTTCTAAACGATGGTGATGGTGGTGGTAATAGTGGTACTGGTGGTGGGTATTGATTATGATGGCGACTGTTAGGTAGTGAGAGAGATAGTAACCACTACTAGTTCAGCATTTACTGTGTTTTACAGATTTTATACTTAATTCATGTTTGACCCTAATAACAACCACTAGGCAGGTTTTACTCCCATGGAACACATGCAAATGAAGCTTAGAGAAGATAAAGGCCTCAGAAAACAGCAGTGTGAAGGAAGCCCATGGAGGTACATGACAACCACAGCCCGTGACCAAGCTCTGTCCAGAATGGTGCCTTGAAAATGTTTCTGACTGAAGCAAATGCTGTGAAACACACCCTTGCTGAGTGTGCTGCTCTCCTGGGAGGACAGGCAGAGCTACCAGGCAAGGTGGAGGTCTGTGAGCCACGGGGTCCACATCAGCCTAGCAACCTAGCCACAGAAGATTATGATGCTACCTGGGGTGAAGGGCTGCCTTGTCTTGTTAGTTGACAAACAGCCCTGCAGTGTCAGGAAATGAGTCCTGAGATGTAGCCTCTCTGATGCACCTTGGGAAAGAAGAGAGGCTTCCGGGATGCTCTTACTCACTCACCAGTCAGCCAGACTTTCCTCAAGTAACAGCCAACTGGCTGATTATTTTCAATAACCAGTCAGCGGAAGAGCCTGCCCTCCCACAAGCCCAGAGCCACAGGTTTGGCCAAGCACACAAGTCAGAGATGAGAAGTATCAGCTTCTAACAGAAGTCATGTCAGGAGCTGCAGCATGCAGAAACCGAATATTGCTTCTTACTCGTGTAGGCTGTGTGTGTGTGTGTGTGTGTGTGTGTATAGGGTGTGCTGGATCAGGGCTGGACCTTAGACTGTAGTCAGCATCCCAGAGGCTACTGTGGACTGCTAGCCTGTTGTCATGCCTTAGTAGGGACCCATCCTTAGATATCAATCATTAAGTGATCTTGCTATTGTTCAAGCACTGTGTGCTGTACTTACATAGCCTAAGGTGGTGACATCATCACTAGGTACTATAATCTGAGACGACGGTTGTGTATGCAGTCAATGGCTGGCACAGCATTGGAATTTGGTAACCATGGGTGGTTTTTCACGCAAAGTGATTCTCACAGCACAACAGCCTTAGATGTACATGAACACTTGTGGTGGGCTGGGTGGCGATAGAATATAAACTGCAGGGTCTTATTACTTTGCACATAATTTTCTCCCAGGATACAACATCAGGGGTGTTAAATCAGACTAAAGATATTAGAAGAATCTTGCTTGGGCATGCTCACATGAATTTCCCACCCACTAACAATGCTTACATAGAAAGTCTGTCTTCTTGTTCCACAAACAAGGGGTGCACAGTGTGATCTGCCTTATCAGGCCTCACTGTGCCAGAATAGCTCTGAGGAAGGCAATTCTGGTCCCTCTCCACTAATGAACTTGAACTTTGAGTCACCATTGCACATATTTAGTGCCGTGCTGGTGGCTCACAGCAGTTACATCTGTGTAGAGAACATCGAAGGCCCACAGTGACACACAACAAGCCTTCCTTATTGGGGATTTAACTCTAGCTGGAAATATCAATTATGTCTGCAACCCAGGCAGAACTCAAATAATTCTCCTTGCGGGTGGCTGACTTACTAGTGAAAACTGCTCCCAAGTCAGTCGTCTGCCTCCCTGTGTAGAACTGGTCCATTCCAGCACCCCACAGAGTGTAGCTTTCAGCTAGTTCCCACAACAATGCTTGGAATCCAGGCAGCTCCTCACTGTGGTGCTCATCTGTTCATGGACACTGACTCAGATGTCACCACCCAACTTCCTGATGCTTTGGACAGCTAATGAAGTGTCTCACAGTGACTTGGGCTCCACAACTATTGCTCCAGTGTTTATGTCCACTAATTACTACAGCTTTTGGGCACATTAGCAGATAGCAGGAGAAAGGTTTTGTTTCTGTTTTTAATAAGAAACACCCACACCAGAGTCAGCTGACTCAGGGAGAAAGGAACTCAGGAAAGCTGTATGTGATCTCTCAAGCAAAGCTAAACTCTATCCCAGTAAGTTTCAGCCTGAATGAGAAGCCGGAACTGAAACGCAGCAGCCTGCCTTGGAATGGGCTGTGGGAATAACAGTCGTTCAGACAAGCAAGAGAGACACTAAAGAAGGAGCCACCAAAGGGCAGGAAGAAGGGACCTGCCACCCTGCTGCCTTACCTGCTTGTGGGGCAAGCTCACCCCACACTCTAGAGTGCTGCTCACCTCCTATGGCTGAGCAAAGGGTTCAGAGGGTTAGTTCTACCCCAATGTCCCAAGAGCCCGTGGAGTAAGGATGACTCTAGTAAAGTGGAAGGGAAATATGAGCAATAAGTGCTGCACATCACAATCTCAGAAGTCCTTCCTAACGGGGAGAAGGTGTCATGATAAGAGCAGAAAACAGAGTTTGCAAACCAAGCAAAACCAGGATCCACGTTTCTCTGTGTCTCCAACAGGGCAGCATTTGTCTCATGGCTCTCAATTGCCACAGAAACAATAGCAGTAATGGCCACTGATTCTCCATACTGGGTCTCTACATTGCAATCTATAATGTGCATGGAGGAAGCATGGATCAAAAAGCCCACTCCTTGCTGCTGAGTCTCTTGAAACTCAATTTTACTTAGTTATAATATGAATATTTCCCCAAGAAAACACAGCTAGACATGATGATCTATGCTTTGATGTTAATGATAACAGCTGCCATCTTAGCTTCTCCTCACCCTGACCCTGCTAGACTTTTAAAACAGCCAAAACTAGCCTGTGCAACAGGTGCCACTCATAACAGAGAAGAGGATCCAGGATCCAGAGAGGGTCTGCTCCAAGGAAGACAAGGATTCGAAGCCATATCTAGTGGGATCCTCCTTATGCACACTGGCTTCTGACTTTCAAAGCAAAGCGTTCACCAAATAAAGAAGGGAAGGAGAAAGAAGGTGATGAGGTCATTCAAAATCCAGCCAAGACAAAACCGGAAGTCTGTCAGCCTGTCCTCACTGCTGAGGATGAGGGAGGAGAGAGGAACACACACACACACAAAGAAAGCCACATCTGTGACGGATCAGAATATAAGCAGCCAACAACAGACAAGGATTCCTCAGGGACACAGCTTTCCACAGGTGGCTCCACCAAGGGACTGGTTGCATTTAAATTAGTATGTTCCCATGAAAAGGAATCACTCTCATTAGCCGGTAGAGGGGAATTGTCCGTTATTTTTCTTAGACTTTCTCTTGCACAATAGCCCACATTTGACTACTTCACTCTGCTGAGAATTGTGTGAACACACTAGAAAAGAGCAAGTTGGACTAGTGAGGGGCTAGGGCTCAGAGCAGATGCTGTGCAAAACAGCATGGTGGGCTGTTATTATTGAAAATAGAATCGCTACATGTTTCAGAAATTCTCTTTCTTAAAAAGAGACAGACAGACAGACAGACAGAAAGGAAGGAAGGAAGATCTTTGGCTCCCAGAACCTACATTAAAAAAAGCCAGATATGGCAATATGTGCTTTAAATCCTAGTGCTGACTAGGCAGAAACAGCATGATCCCTGGACAGCCTAGTCACTGAGAGACCCAGCCTCAAAGGGAGCCAAACTGCTCCCAAGGAATGACATATGATGTCTATCTCTGGCCCTTCACACACACAGACACATACTTGTACATGTGCACTTGAACTTACATGAACACACACACACAAGAAACCATTGTAAGGTCTTGAGATATACTTGTACATCTGTTGCGGTAATTTTTTTTTACACCATTAAGCCCATATAAAAATATACCAGTTATTATATTTATAAGCTATATGCCTACATTGGGCAGATCTATCATTATACCTCTCCCTCCCTCTTTCTCCCTCCCCACCTCCCCCGCCCTCCCTGAGACCTCCAGTCCCACCTTTCCCTTCCATTGTCCAGTCATCTGCTCTAGCCTTTATTTGCAAAGTCAGAATGAGGAGAAGGTTTAGTGAGGTCACCTGAGTGTGTAATCTACTTCTCATCAAGGGCAGCCCTCCTTCTCCTTCTCCTCCTTCTCCTCCTCCTCCTCCTCCTCCTCCTCCTCCTCCTCCTCCCTTTTCCCCTCTCCCTCCCCCTCCCCCTCTCCCTCCTTCTCCTTCTTCTTATTCTTCTTCTTCTTTTTGTTTTTTGATACAGGGTTTCTCTGTGTAGCCCTGGCTGTCCTGGAACTCACTCTGTAGACCAGGCTGGCCTCAAACTCAGAAATCTGCCTGCCTCTGCCTCCCAAGTGCTGGGATTAAAAGAGTGTGTCACCACTGCCCGGCAGGGGCAGCCCTTCTTTTTTTTTTTTTTTTATGTATTTTCCTCAATTACATTTCCAATGCTATCCCAAAAGTCCCCCCCCCCCTTCCCCATTTTTTGGCCCTGGCGTTCCCCTGTACTGGGGCATATAAAGTTTGCAAGTCCAATGGGCCTCTCTTTCCATTGATGGCCGACTAGGCCATCTTTTGATACATATGCAGCTAGAGTCAAGAGCTCTGGGGTACTGGTTAGTTCATAATGTTGTTCCACCGATAGGGTTGCAGATCTCTTTAGCTCCTTGGATACTTTCTTTAGCTCCTCCATTGGGGGCCCTGTGATCCATCCAATAGTTGACTGTGAGCATCCACTTCTGTGTTTGCTAGGCCCTGGCCTAGTCTCACAAGGGACAGCTATATCACGGTCCTTGCAACAAAGGCTTGCTAGTGTATGCCATGGTGTCATCGTTTGGAGGCTAATTATGGGATGGATCCCTGGATATGGCAGCCCTTCTTAAGGAAGCAGAATTAACATCAAAATACAAACAGCACCAAGGCAACCCACAACACACACCTATGTTCAGAGAAGCATTATTCACAGTAGTGAATAATAGATTAACCCAAATATCCACCGGTGGTTGAACAGGTAAACAAAGTGCAGTATTTTCATATCATGGACTGTTATCCAGTTAACAAAAGGAAGGAAATCTGATACATGTTAAAACACACATGAATCCTATAGAGATGAATCTAAATGAAACAAGTTAGGAGCTTTAAATGGTCAAATTCAGACCTACATAGAGCAGAATGCTGGTTAGCGGACTGGGCATATAAGGGATATGGAGAGTTAGAAATAGGTGTCAAATGAAAGACTTGGTGGCTCAGCAGTGTGGAAGTGCTTAATACCAGACATAAGTAGAGAGTGACAGGCCATGTGGAAGTCCTGAACGGCAGGGCGGGACCTAGAAGAAATTGTCCAAGAGAATCTCTTACTGTTCATTCAGTCCGGTCTCAAAACTGCAACTGGGTCAGCAGGATGGCTCAGGGGATAAAAGTGCTTGCTACATGACTGATAACCTTAGTTTCATGGCAGATGGGAGTGAACAATAATTATTACTTTAAAATTTTCAGGTTTATTTATTTTATGTGATAACTGCTTTGCCTGTATGTTTGAGTATACGTATCACTTTTGCACAGAGAAGTCAGAAGACGGGCTCAGAGTCTCTGGAACTGGAGTTATGGATAGCCGAGCTACCACGCAGATTCAGAGCCAAACCTGGGTCCTCTGCAAAAGCAACAAGTGTTCTTAACCATTGAGCTACTTTTCCAGCCTGAATAATTATTATAGTGATTGTATTACCATCACTGAACCTTTGAATGTGTGTGTGTGTGTGTGTTGCTGCATGCTGAGCCCAGAGCCCTGACATACTAAGCTTAAACCCTCAGCCCTGCACTTTATTGATATGAAAATGACTAACATCTGTACACACAGCAGTGAAATTATAAACAGTAGATGTGGTCCTGGAGAGGCCAGGTGGGAGGCCAGGTGGGCACAGCCTGACCTCAGGCACACTGGCCATGCAGGTTGGCTACCATTGATTCGTGGAAATGACTTATCACTTTGGTACACCCAGGATAGAGCAGAAAGTGGCAGACATACTAGAAATCTTTTCACTGCCACAGCAGTGGTGGAAATGCCCGAATCCTGGTCTCTAGTGAGCAGAGACCACTGAGAAAGCAGTTTTCCAACAACTCCACTGTGCACTGTGGACTGACCCTTCAGGGGACTCCTGATGCCTCCATGCAAGTAACAATTCCCTCAGCTCAAGGCTGAAAACGCTCAGTGGAATGAACTATGACTTTGACAAGAACTAAGACAGCTGCCCTCCATTGTAAGGAGCCCAGCCCAGCAGAGCCTTGTGCAACAGCTGTGTTCTGTGCTGCTGCTGACCAGTGAAGAACTGAGCATGGCCCAAGCACTCTTTCTAGGCAAATGCAAAGGAAGTGGTCAGGAAAAGATTACATTGTGATAAGTACACATGCATTTATAGACTTTTAATAGAAAACAGAAAAAAAAAGCACCATACCTTCTCTAAAACGTCCTACGTACACTCAGCCTCAGCATGCTGTTGTTGTTAGTACTGTTGTTATTGCTGGGACTGAAACCAATTGAACTATAGTAGCTTGGTCTTAGAGTGTCAAAGGCCTGAAGGTCAAGGTCTTTGAGAGGCGGGAGTCTTCCTTGTTTGAGAGAACGGCATCTATTCATCCACCCACCCATCCATCTATGCACTGACATGGTTGTCCCTGCCTTCAAGCCCCATCCTGTTCTCAAGGCAGAAGTCTCCTAGAGGAGCCCTGTCTGTCACGTTTACTTTCTAATGAGGAGACAGAAAGCAAGAATCTGTCAAACAGACACCAAGCCAGACACTATGAAACAGATCGCTGCCTCTCTACACTTCAGTTGGTTAAACTGTGCTCTACACAAAATCACTAACTCACTTACCCTGGGATGAGCTTCAGGGAAGCTTGTATCAAGATCTAATAAATTCCAGGAACAGAGTCGGGGTCATCTCTATTTATATTTCATCCCCTTTGAAGTGAGTTTTCAAAATAATCTGTGTTTAGGGATGAAGCCTTTAAAGGTCTCCCTCCACCACTCCAGCTTTCCCTTATGAAGCAGGAGGTGGAAGGAGGCTGGAGTGACATTGAGAGAAACTTGTCCCCTAGCCAGTTAGAATTTGCCTGAACCAACGGGATTGGGCAGACAACTCCTTGGCTTCCCTGACTTAATGAGTATGACAAAAGTCAAGTTCCTCCAGCAGATGTGCCTCAGAGAGGAACAGATGTGGGCCTCTGGCAGGACGGCCCACAAAAGCATTACCCAGGAACTTCCCATCAGTCCTTCCCAGGCTCACGGGAGCCCAAAGGACACCTGAAGCTTGTTATTAGCTACAGGTGTACATAAGTTTAAACAAGCACTTAGGAGGAGACTTGGGATACCGTATGTATGGAAGACTCTGCAACAGTTTTCCCAACAAATAACAGACACATACGTACGCCTGAAACATCATATATTAAAGTGCAGACCAATGGCCTTTATCAGGGCTCAGTCTGTCCTGAGCAATGCACAAAGCACCGGAGGTCTCTGAGCATGGTGAGTCAACTCTTGTCATCCCCCAGTCTCTGAGCATGGTGAGTCAACTCTTGTCATCCCCCAGTGCTCTGGTCAGTGACCAGTGGGCTCAGGAGCAGGGAAACCAGAAGCAAAGAGTGGCAGGCAGTTATTCTATAAGTCATGAGGAGGTGGTGGAGGTGGCCATGTGAGTCACCTGTGTAGGACTTTGTTGAGTGAAGGACTGAGGAGAGGGTCAAGGTTTGGCAACTCTAAGGACCATGTTGCCATCAGTGTGAGGGGACCAGCCATTGAATGGGAATGGTTCAGGAGCGGGAAGAAAAGGCAGCTCACCTGGGCATGATGAGTATGATGTGATGAACACACATCTGTGTGGAGAAGCCAAGAAAGCAGTGGACTGGAGGGAGCCATTGGAGCTGGAGACGGGAGCTACAAAGTGCTCAAAGCTGGATAGTCTCACTACATCTACAGTGTCCCCAAAAGACTTCAGAATGCAAAAGTTGACCCTGTAAACCAGTGGTTCTCACCCTGTTCCTCATGACCCCTGGGGTATGTGTGGAACGACCCTTTCACAGGGATCACCTAAGACAATTGGGAAACATATTTATGTTATAATTTATAATAGCAAAACTACAGTTATGAAATAGAAATGAAATAATTTTATGGTTGGGGGGTCTCCACAACATGAAGAACTGTATTAAAGGGTCACAGCAGCATTAGGAAGGCTGAGAACCACTGATGTAAAGAAAATCTTTTCAGATTTAATAAATTAAAGATCTTGAGAGGAAATGCCATTCTAGGCTCAGAGTGGACCCTGTGTCCAATGTCTGATGGCCGTTTATGAAAACAACAGAGGGGGCCTTTGCTTCTCCTGCAGAGAAGTCTTGGCAAAGACACAGGTCTTACAGAACCCTGCCTCAAATCAGGGAGTGCCAGGACCACCAGAACCTGGAAGAGCCTAGGAAAGAATTGGTGATCCTAAGGAACTATTGTATTCCTGAGGCCGCTGCTCAGCTTTAAATCATAGGAATTTAACTTGTACTTACACCAGAGGTGAATGTCTAGAAACAGCAGGAAAGGTGAGGGCTCAATGAGTTACACTTTTAACCCAGTGTATCAAGCCAGGCAGACAGAGTGTGATGGTTTGTATATTCTTGGACTGGGGAGTGGCACGCTGTGGAGGTGTGGCCTTGATGGAATAGGTGTGACCTGGTTGGAATAGGTGTGTCACTGTGGGTGTGGGCTTAAGACTCTCACCCCAGTTGCCTGGAAGTCAGTCTTCTACTAGTAGCCTTTGGATGAAGATGTAGAACTCTCAGCTCTGCCTGTGCCATGCCTGCCTGGATACTGCCATGCTCCCACCTTGATGATAATGGACTGAACCTCTGAACCTGTAAGCCAGCCCCAATTAAATGTTGTTTTTATAAGACTTGCCTTGGTCATGGTGTCTGTTCACAGCAGTAAAACCCTGACTAAGAGAGAAATATTGTACTGGCTAGTTTTGTGTCAACTTGACACAGCTGGAGTTATCACATAGAAAGGAGCTTCAGCTGAGGAAATGCCTCCATGAGATCCAGCTGTAAGGCTTTTTCTCAATTAGTGATCAAGGGGGAAAGGCCCCATGTGGGTGGGACCATCTCTGGGCTGGTAGTCTTGGGTTCTATAAGAGAACAGGCTGAGCAAGCCAGGGGACAAAAGCCAGTAAAGAACATCCCTCCATGGCCTCTGCATCAGCTTCTGCTTTCTGACCTGCTTGAGTTCCAGTCCTGACTTCCTTTGGTGATGAACAGCAGTGTGGAAGTGTAAGCCGAATAAACCCTTGTCTCCCCATCTGCTTCTTGGTCATGACGTTTGTGCAGGAATAGAAACCCTGACTAAGACACAGAGGCTGAATGGGGGAAGAGCTTTCAGGGAAAGGCCCAGTCAGGAGGTCCACTAAGAGCCCCAAGGGGGTGGGCAGTGTGCAGATGAAAGAGAAACACGGTTGTCCAGGAGCTGAAAAGGTATGGGCTTGGAACTTGTAGTGGGACCCACAGATTCGTGGTCCTTAATCAGAAATGCAGAAAGCTCACTGCCATAACAGTGCCTAGCTGAAAGTTAATGGTGGAAGAGGTGAAGATCTGGCTTTGCACAAGGCCAGGAAAGATTTTTACCAGGAAGGTGTGACAGAGGTGTGTGTTTGCAGAAAGAAGGGACTATGAGGGTGGAGGAATTGTGGGCACCGATAATGTGTGAGGGAGCAACACTAAAACAAAAGAGAACTTTGGAGACACAGCAGGACCAAAGGTCCAACAAGCATTTCTTACTGCCCAGGGCTCAGTGAGGATTGAGACAGAGTCCTGGAGGACAGGAAGGAAGACACAGGACTGAATTTGAAGGGGAGGATTGCTGGGAACAATGGGAGATGTGCTTAGAGACAGTGCTCTGTGTCACAGTGAGGGAAGCATCCAGGGACCCCAGGATGACTGCAGCAAGCACAGACTGAGGGTGAGGCCTTCAAGGGTGTTAGGGCTCACAGGATAAAGCAAAGGGTCTACAGTCAGCAAAAGGATCACACCGAGTAGGAACGTACCGAGAAAACTTGAGCTAAGAAACATGTGTGTACTAGTAGACATATCATCTTAAAGGAACAAGGAGTTGGTATGACCCTGGAAATGATGAAAAAGACTTGGAGAAGCTGGAGAAATTTCTACCACCTACAAATCTTAATTTTGTAGAGAAGTGTTCCTTCAGCATATTAATTCCAGAATCAAGGTGTGTGCTCAGTGCCAAGGGAAAGGCCCAGAAAGTCCTTGACTTAGGCCAAGAGAGGAAAAACCATCTGTACCACTGTGCATCCCTCCCCCCATTGCTGCAGTTTCAACCAGTTCATTTATAGTTTTTCACTCTTCCTGGTGTTCTTTATGCCACAAGGAATGTGATACAAAGCCACTCTTTGTTTTCTCTAACAGTCCAGATACTCACATTCTATTTCCTTCTTCCCTTGCTTTTGTTTGACTGATTAGGCAAGTTTTGTGCAGGGAAATAAACACACAGAAGATGAGGAACATGAAAATGCTTTGTTCACACCTGAGCCTCAGACAACCTTCAAGGCGACACACATTCCTCCAGTCACCAGTTCAGAGCTACGTGAAGCAAGACAGGTGTGCTCTAATTTAAGGGTCAATAAATGACTCAGCAAGTTTTTACCCAGCACCTCTTCTATGCACTGATGATACGAACACAAACAAGAACTCATTGAAATATATTGTACATGTTATGGAAGAAATGCTCAGAGGTGACTATCGAGAGCCACGGAGCAGGCAGGAGGGGAAAATGCTCAGGTGGGAGGACAGATGTTAGCAAGAATGTGGGCATGAGGCAAAGGACAGCATCTGCCATGAAGGAAAATTTGGGAAATGTGCTGAGCTCAGGAAGCATTTGTGAGCTGCAGAGCTGAGGAGGAGGAGGGTGCTGTGGACCACTGCTCCAGGTCCAGTTGGAACTCACGGAGAAGAGTTATCAGGCATGAAACGTGGTGAGATACAGACAGTGTGCAGACTTAGAAATATGAGTAATAGAGGGTCACAGAAGGGTACCGCCAGGGATCACGGAGAGGGCAATGGGGGAAGCTGGCTCTGGAAGTGCTTTTGGTTTTCCAACTGTGAATGCACTTAATGCTGCTGATAGTGCTGAATATGACTAAACTGCTGCATTTGATGCTATGTATATTTTAACCACAATTGTGTATGTGTCTGATGTGTATGGGGACAGGGCATGGACATGCCATACAACACATGTAGAGGTCACAGGGAAAGCTCAGGTGTCCTTGCCTTCCACCTCAGCTTTACATGGGACTGGGAGATTTGAACTCATTCTTCTGCTTGTGAGGCAAATGATGTACATACCAAGCCATCTTCAAGCTCCTATTTAACCACCATATTTGAAAAATCAAAGAATAGGAAAGAAAAGAGAGGGGAGGAAGAGGATGAGAGGGGGCCGAGAGAGAAGAGAAACCCCTCCAGTTGGCCTGCCTACACAGTGAAACTTGGAAAGAAGGAAGCTGAGGAGAGAGAAGAAAGAAGAGCTGTCAGCCAATTTTCTGTCTGAGATTTATGGGTGCTGGCCAAGTTTTAGGTCAGCTTGACACAAGCCAGTGTCTTTTGGAAAGAAAGAACCTGAATTGAAGAAGTGTTCCCATCAGATTGGCCTGTAGGCAAGCCTGTGGGCCACTTTTAAAATTAGTGATTGATGAAAGAGGGCCCACCCCACTGTTGGTGGTGAGGGCCTTTCTCACTCTGGGCAATGCCACCTCTGGTTAGGTAATTCTGGAGTATAAGAGACAGACTGAGCAAGCCATGTGGAGCAAGCCAATAAGCAGCACCCCTCCATGCGCTCTGCCTCAGCTCCTGCCTCCAGATTTCTGGAAGTAGGATTCCCAGGACTAAAGGAGTCATGGAGAGCAACTGACGCTTGGCACTATGTGGCAAGGTCAGAGTCCCTGATGAAAGCCCAGGAGAAGCTATTGGTATAGTGCAACCTACTTGCAGTGAAGACCCCAGTATCTTGGAGATGTGGTACCATGGGACAACAACCAATGACAGCAGCAGCTATGGAGTAGAGCTGGCTTAAGTCTAGCTGTGTGTGCTGCAGAAGAAGTTCTGCTGCCTAAGTCCTTTAGAGTTCAGAAGAGTAGGAGTTGGTATCAGATATCAAACACTGAACTTCTTATATCATTGAATTCTGCTTTATTTTGATTTGAGTGTAACTATGCAGATGGTCTTGTGTGTATAAGAAAGCAGTGTTGCTCCATGGCCTCTGCTTCTGTTTCTGCCTCCAGTTCCTATTCTTGTATTCCTCAGTGATGAAGACTAGATGTATACTTGCAAGCATAAGATAAGATAAGATAAGATAAGCCCTTTTTTTCCCAGGTTGCTTTTTTTTTATGATGTTTCATCATAGCAGTCTAAACCCCAACTAAAGCAACTTGTTGACTGGGTTGTTTAATATTTAATGACCTTGTTGTTTAATTTTTAAAACACATAATTATATTCATTTGAAGGTATAAAGTGATAGTTCATTATATGTATGCGATGTGTGATGATCAAGTCAAGCCCATCAGCATACTAATCACCTCAAGTGCTTGAAGACAAAAGCCATATATTCTCACAGTGCAAACTGAAAGTGACTTCATGGCTGTGGAGAGTAGTATGTCAGCTGCAGAGACTGGAGAGCACAGGGGAGATGGGGAGAGAAGGGCATAGGCAGGCTGTTGTGGTGTGTCAGGTGCTGGGTTCCGATTGTTGCCTCAAAATGGCAGTAAAGTCCAGAAAGAATGTTCCAGAGGGAAATGCAGAACTCAGGAATACCCCACACCTCCCACGCTCTCACTACACCTCAAGGATATCCAAGAGAAACAAGATGACTTCAGGTTAAACGTTTAAGTCAAGTGGTCCTTAAACTGGAGTGAAGGCTACTTTCAGTGTCTCCACTTTCCTGTACTTTCCAAAACCCTGGGGTCCAAGAGGCTACTTGCACAGATGTCTTGAAGCAGATGATGATCTGGGGCAGAGGAAGAATGCTCTTCTCCACAAAAGCCAACATGCTTTCTTGTTTGTTTGCTTGTTTATTATAAAGACCAACAATTAACTTGTCACTAATCTCATTTCCATTTTTGCCTTCCTAAGACTTAATATAAGCCTACTTAAGAAATGAAAATTATACAGTTCTCTCTGTATAATTTCTGTGCAAGCAGAAAGTACAGTGTGACCTGGGGAGGGTTATGAGGGACTAGGTGAAGAAAGGGAGACCAGAAAGAACAGACAGGCAGAAATTAGGAGAGAGGAAGTCTAGGAATAGGGGAGAGAAACAGCCAAGAAGGACTTTCCCCCAAACCAGTGCATTGAGAAGGCTCTAACAAATTCTCCAAAGGCGAAGGCGCTTTTGCCTCAAAATGCAATGTAAGTTTCTTTGTTCTCAGTCATTCCTCCCTTCATGAGGAGCTGGCTCTGTGGCCTTTCTTGCTCCACTTTATGCCTGCTTTCTCTTCCCATCTCTGTACATCCCTTTCAGGCTCAGCCTCTACCTCTTCACCCATTCTCTTGAAACCCTATTTATGTCTGTCTACAGCCCAACCTCACAGAGCTCTTCAGTCCTACCCATCTTCCAAGTCCCAGACCCCATAGCAAAGCATCTGAAACCCAGGATGCCAGTACTGTGTATAGTGGGCAAATACACTGCCATCGAGCCAAGTCCCTAGCCCCGAACTCACAATGGCTGTGCACTTAATTATTGGAAGGTGAGGGAAACTTAGGAAGTGGGGGCCTGGCTAGATGTCTCTGTGGGATATCTTTGAAGGACACCCTCAGGGCCTTTTCTAGTTCTCTCCCTCTGCTTCCTGGCAAGCATAAAATAAGCAAGTTTGCTCTGACAGGCGCTCTCACCAGCATGGTGTTTTCTCTCACCACAGGCTCACAGCAACGAAACAAGCTGACCACGGACTGAAACGCCTGGCTAGAGTTCCCCCTTTTTTCTTTAGCACACTTCTTTCAGATACTAGTCATGGTGGCAAATAGAAACCAGAGTGCAGGAGGGGCAGTCTTGTGATTCCCCAGGCAAGCCCACTTCTTAAAGTGCTCACATCTACACTCACTACCCACGGGCTCTTGGCATCCACAGTCAAGTAGCACACATACCACGGACCTTCCTTTCTACTCAGTCCTGTATCCAGCTTGTCAAGGCCAGACTTGACAGCACATCCCTGCTGCAGAGTCTAGCCAATTCCTGTCACTCCCAGAGCAGTCACAGCAAGCAGCCTGCCATGATTTCATGTCTCAGAAGCCAGCATGCTGTGGCATCACCAGCAACCCACCTGGCTAGAGTTTTACATGGTTGTCATAGTGACCACAAACACCATCTATTAGTCACTAAGAACCAAAACATTACCGAAGAGAGCAAAACTGCCACAGGTCCAGGAGAGACCTTTGGCTGAGCACACTGGCTCATGTTGTTCACATATAGCTTTGCACCTTGGAGTTAACTACAAAATAGCTCACTGAGTTTGACAGACACGGGCAGATTCTTTAGCACCTATGTCCTGGTCACTGACATCTCTCATTTCACCACATGCTTCATTTGCAGTTCTCCTGCCCTCTTTTCTAGGCAGCAACTCCCTGGAGTCAAAGCTCACTTCTGCAGTCTGCAACCCTTCCCAAGCTGATGGAGTGATCCTGTCTCCAAAGCCAGCTCTCCTGCTCCAATGGATTCCTGCCTCCCTGTCTATAGTACTCTGAAAGCAACATAAGGTGCTTAATCAGACAGCCCTGGCCACATTCCTGGTGCCGAACCCTGTCCTCACACATTATGCACCTGCCTCAGAAAATAAGCCACTTTCTTCTGGGAGACAGCGTGTGTTTTGCTCATCCCATCCTTAGCAAGGAGCCAGGCTGTGCTCCCTGCATGCTGTGCTCCCTGTTCACTGTGGGTGAAAGAGAGGAGAGAGAGAGTCACATGGAGAGGTAAAAAGGGAGCAGATAAACCCCAAATAAGGCTGACCAGGGTTGACATATCTGCTTTTTTTTTTTTTTTAAATGCTTTCAACCTCGGTTTTGAATGCATCTTTCTGGTGAGGACCCTCACTGATCCCAAGCTACTCACTCCATTAAGTCTGGCCCGGTGGGATACCAAGACACATCTCAAAGAGAAAGCTGGATTGTGACTTATGGTAACACAAACTAGCAACTATCATCCTGGACAAAACAGTATCAAGATTTGAGGCCTATCTGACTCACAGGTTCTTTCTGGGACTAGGATGATTTCCAACCAGGTTCAAACAGATAGACAGATGTGCTATCACACACCTTAATCCCAGCATTGGCAACTGGAAGCAGGGGTATTGAAAGTTTGAGGCCAGCTTAGGCTAAAGAGTTAGGCCCTTTCTCAAGAAGAAATAAAGAAATAAAACAATCAAACCCCGAAAACAAAATAACAAAACCTAAAGAAACAAGACAAGGCTCCTTTGGCCATACTCCTCAGCCTCATATTTTTAACTGAAAATTAAGTGTTTTTTTTTTTTTCAATTTTTCCCCTAGAAGAAAACTGCTTATTATCCAGTTTCAAAATTCTGACATTGGCTCCAGCTTCACTCATTCATTTTTGTAAGTTTTCATGCCCCAAGTGTTAACTCATTATTCAAAATGTGAAACTCATTATTCAAAATGTATAAAGAGAAATGGGACCAAATTACAGTAAACCCTGTGGAATGAATTCTAGTGTTCTAAAGTATGGAAGGGTAGCAACAGTTACCAGTATCATGTCTATCAAAACAGGTAGGGCAGTGAATTTTGAATGTCTACTGAGCTGGCTCAGCAGATAATGGTGCTTGCTGCCAACCCAGATAATTTGATTTGGATGCAGGGACCCCACACAATGGAAGGAGAGAACAGACTCCTATAGATTATCCTTTGAACTTTACGTGTATGCACGTGCACAAACATGTACACACAATAAAAATGTGTTCAGTTTTTTTAAAGTCACACTGAACTGGGACAATAGCACATGCCTGTAATCCCAACACTTTTAGGGCAGAGGCGCAATGATGGTGAGTTGAGGGCAGCCTGGGCTACACAGCCTGGTTCTGTCTCAAAAACAATGCACAAAAATAAACCCACTGTACATTATAAATATGCACAATTAATTTTTATCAATTTTTTTAATTTTGAAAAGAGAACATTGCGATGCCTCAATCTGACTACTAAAATAATATAATGTATTTATTTCCCTTTGTTTAGAACATGAAAACCATTAGTTATATTAATAATTAATATTAACTATTAGTATTAATAAAATCATGAATAAAATAATTAATTATTAAAGAAAAGAGTGAAAGCTCATGTAGTCTCAGTAGAAAAAAAAATTTTGGTGTCATGGAATGTTAAAGCTGACACAGTGAAACACCTAACCGGGTGTTACTTACAGAACTGCGGCAGTCTTCTGCTTCACCAGACTAGGCAAGCACCAGTTACACAGGATTGCATGCCCTGGGAGTCATGGTTCCCAAGCAACAATGCATACTGAGACATCTTGTCCTGATCACCACGGCCCCTTTCTCTACAGTACCTTTCAGATCACAGTACTCTTTGGGTATTAATGAATGCCCACTTCCTTGCTGATCTTTCCCGTTTTGTTGTCATTAAGTGGACATACAAGAGCAAAGGCCGCAATAGAAAGGCACACATGAGAAATCCCAGGAAAGAGGAAAGACTAAGAAAGCAGAAATCACTGTGGTTTCCCAGCAGATGGACAAGCCAAGCCAGCTTCTAGAGGCTTCCACTTGCCTCTGAGCAAATTGTGTTTGCACTTCAGAGATGTTGATGCCAAGTAGCAAAATATGCTTTGCTTCACTGGGTCAGAAAGACAAAGGGATTGTATCTGACCACTTTACGCTCCTTCAAATTTTGTACACTATTTTCTCCTCAGTTTTACAAGCTTGTGACTTCATATCTGGTTCTGTCCCAGGATGCTCCCAACTAATTTCAACTTCTTTTGCCAAGTAATTTTTGTCTATCACTTGGAATTTAGGTGAAGGCAATCTGCTCAGAAATGTCAAACGTCTGCTAAGGCACCACTTTCCTCTCGTAGCAAAGAAAAGCATGAAATGGCAAGGAGAAAAGCTACGAGGAAATCTGTTCCAGTCAAAATCCCTTCATCTCTACCCAGTGAGCAGGAGGTATATGGGCTTTAGGCTTTAGGGAAGGGGGTGGTGCTGCTGGAGAGCACGAATTACACTTGTGCCCCATAAGACTTTTCAGAGCTTTCCTGAGACAGGAAGTGATGAAATCAGCTCTCACATGAATTGGTGGCCATGTGCACCATGGGTTTCCTGTCTCAACTGGACACCCAGGGAGAGTGGGAAAGAGAAAGCAGAAGAGAAGTAGGTCATGGGGAAGTCCCGATTCTGCCCCCTCATGCTTTTCCTTGTTCTTCTGAGGCTATGATTGTTAGCACACCCATCTCCAGGCCTGATAACCAACCTTTGCTGTGGGTGGTAACAGTATCCATGGTGAACATTAATTTTCTCCACTCTTGACCATATTTGACAATGGTAACAGGACAGAAAAACATCGACATATTGTACACCCTGCTCACTGATTAAGTTAGGGCTCAAATATTGAGTAGATTCATCCAATTTCTACCCTAAGGAATAAGCTGAGGAAAAGATACAGGGTGCAGGCATGGATTATCTAAGTACTTGGCCACCAACTGTTTACTTAGATTAGTCTCACTAATATTCACTGTTCTTGTGTGATTCACCACAGGAGACGGACAGAGTTAACTAGCGGCAGGTGAAAAGTTAAAAGAGGCCTTGAGAAGTATGGAGACTTTAAGAACAACACATGAAAGACGAGACAACACATTGCATAATACCACCAGAACCAGAACCCAGGGCATCACAGTGGCAGCAGGAACATTGTAGAAGTCAGTGTGTAACACTGTTACAGGGCTGAGCCCACCAACTCAGTCTCAGCAGGAAGAGTCACAAGCAAATGGAACAAATAATAATGAAGGAGGGAAAGCAGGTGCTCTCGCCAGCTGCACCCCAAGGGAAGGAACAGGGGAGAGTCTGGGTGAGGCTTGTGATCCTAGTAAATATGAACTCAGAAGGAGCTAGATCTTAGGTATGAGGGTGTAGCTGAGTATCAGACACAGACTTTGTATATACAGGTCCTGGGTTCAATCTATGAAGAAATGAAGGGAGAGAAGGAGAAAAAGGAGGGAGGGAGGGAGGGAGGGAGGGAGGGAGGGAGGGAGGGAGGGAGGGAGGGAGAGGAATACGGAGGAAGGGAAGGAAAGGAGGGAAGGAAGGAGTGAGTGAATTTGTTCTAAGCCTGGATGCTCAGGCTATCCCAGACTGCTGCTGACTGTGACACACTCAGTAATAGTGGTTTTCACATTTACCTTGACAATTCAGCAGTTTTCCCAGGGGGAACCTCCCAGGAAAAATACCCTGGGACATGCAAATAAGAGCTCATCTGGCACAAGCTGGAAAGGACAGTGGTGATGTCTTGATTGTTTCTAGCCTCTCCAATCACCAACAGAATTTAGGCTACTTAAAGTGAAATCCTGGAAATAGGCCTGGTATCCAGTGCATGGCCACAGTTAGAGCAGGCTCTGTGGATATTATGTCTGTAAACTATGAAGTCTCAGAAAGCAACCATTCCCTTGTCTTGTAAGTCAGTGAAAACTACCCTTTATATGGTAGCCTCAGACACCCAGACTTAGACCTTAGAATTTCAGCTACAAGATAATGTTTAATCAAATAAGATGTAAAAAACCAAACACAGATACCCATGCAAAAGGAGAAAGATGGCCATGCAAAAGGAGAAAGATTCAGCATAAACCCTGCTGTGTATAAAGTCTGAGGAGCAATGAGCACAAACTGACCCTCAGTCAGGATGAAGAGAAAGTCTGTGTAGGCCTCAGGTCACATGTGCCATGCCTCCTTATCCCTGACCATGGGACAAACCTTTACTGTGGTCCTCTAATCTCCAGCCTAGTAGGAAACCCTACATCCACTAAAGTAGAGGCCCTTTATCTGTGTTCTGTGCAATAGACATTTATCAGACTTCTGCTTTCTCCACTTCCTGTTCTGCTAGCTTTGTGGGATTCACGGCTGCACCCAGCCATGTTGCCTTTACTGCAGGGCAGTCATCTTCAAACTATCATCCTGAAAGTATAGAGCCCTGGAGTGGCACCCCAGAGGCAGGGCCAGGATAGGAGTTAAGGATGGCAATGAAGGCAGGGGCTCTGGTTCCTTTCCCTTCCTCTCTTCAAATGTACACTTCCTTATGGCACCAAGCACATATATAGCTTGGATCCTGGGCAATTTGCCTTGGCTTATAAGCACACTTCAGGAAGTATGTGACTCTAAAATATAGAGTTAACTCTTGAGTTAGTATTGGAAACATTACAAACGAAAGAATCTCCCACTCCTAAAGAGACATACAATAAGGGCCTAAGAGGAAGAACAGGCAGGGAACACAGTTCTCCCTTCAAGAATGCCAGGACTCCAAAGAATCTGTATATTAGAGTCACACTTGATTAAACACATGCATGATTTAAAACCTGCTGTACTTACACAATACGGAATTGCCTTTTCAAAATGCTAAACACCATTTCTATGAATTATAGGAAAGTAATCCAGAATAAAGAGGCTAACCTGCTTCACAGAATGTGATATACCAGGAGGTCTGAACACAGACAGACACACACACACACACACACACACACACTACTCTGGAACGTTCAAGGGGAGTTCCTTCTCCCAGGAAGAGACATTCTAACTGTAGAGCACACATCCACTGGGCTTTCTAATACCTCACCTGGGCCGAGAAGTCAATGAGCTTGGGCAGCAGCACCTTGCCACCTTCATCACTCTTGAGGAAATCCAGCAAACTACCTGCAGACAGAGCCATGAATGGTCAATGCAACGCAAGCACATGAGCAAAGAAAAATGCCATCAAGGGGTTTTAGGTGAAGTTCAGGAGTGGAGCGCTTATCTGGCATGTTCAAGACCCTAGGACTTATCTCCAGTACTGAGAAAGAAAACTGCCATTAGGGAGAAGACCCCATAAAATGATGGGCTTTGTAGCTCTAGATAGTTATAAAACCTTTTCCTGAGACTGGTCAAACTCAATATCTTTCAGGCTGTTACGCTCAGGGTACAGGGGAAGATGGTGGTATCTTTTCTCTATAGCTATGTGAAATCATGTTTCAGAGAACTAACCAGCGTGTTAACATCTGCAGCTGCCTGATCACTGGTTGGCTTGTCTGGGACAGAAAGACAGGAAGCATGTCTCATGGAAGGCCTTTCCCTTGCAGGCATCAGGCTAGGCTTGCTCTGACTTGTTCCAGCAAAAGTACAGACCTCAGAAGAAGCCCGAGGCTCTGGGAGAGCTGTTATACCAGAGACAAGGAGTTCCCTAAATACAGCGCTGACTGCAGCCCCCACCCACTTCCTCTGGTTTCATATCTATGAGACCTTTTTCTCCCATAGAACTACAAGCACCTATCTCACAGGCAGCTTTTACTTCTTATCATCAAGTCTTTGCAAAGTGGGCCATGTAGCTCTAAAGGAGTTTTTGTAAGAATGTAAGCAAGGAGATTTAAGTTATACACTATGGGGCTTGGCGGGTGCTAAGTGCTTAGTATCACAGAATAGCACTTAGTCCTTGGACACAGAAGTCACTGGCCAAAGTGATAGATAATAAGCACTCAATGAACCTTATTGTCACACTTATAAATGAGAAAACACCTAGCCCTGAGTATGGCTTCTCCGTTATATCAACAAAAGCCATGTAGTTTTATTTATATTTTTAACAATCTCTCTGAGGTGGAGGACATGGCTCAATGAGAATGCACTTACCCAGCGTTGGGAAAAGCATAACACAGGACAGCACATGTCCCCTTCTGGGGAATGTTTTAAGTAAACGCTGTTCTGAATAGCAACTACTAACAGATATCAAGTTGAAATATGTAATATTCATGCTTCTAATCTGCTGGCTAATCGGACTTCCGATGTGTTAGCTCAATGCCATCGTGCTTGTCTACCATGAGTGAGGACCCAGGTATGATCTCCCGCATTAGAAACAATTACTAACATATTGGCTATCTCAGCACACTCTAATCCGACTTGCAGGAGCAACTATTAATTTAGGATTATTACCTATGCTGCTTTCTTCCCTACATTCAATTTCCCAAAGACTTAAAAAATTGTGAGAGTTATAAGTATCACTACCAGACTGATGGTGAAGGAAAAAAATCATGACTGATAGCCATTCTCAAAGGGCTAAGAAGGAAAGATGGCTGCTTAGAACTTCTTCCTCGGGGATTTCACCTCCAGGGAATAAAAACCATTAACTAAATTTGTGTGCTACATAAGCTCTCCACCTCATTCGCATCCTCAGACCCTGCATTAACAATTTAAAGCAACACTCAGAAGTTTAAATCATGCTGAAGAAGAAATCTCAGCCGTTTTAGAATTGTGACTACTCAGATTTTAAGCATGGAAGAAAAATGCTGTCCCCAGGCTATGACTGTGAAATGCACTCTTTCTCTTACTTTTTAACTTTCCAGTACTGAGTATGCTTCCCATTAAAGCTGACTGTTCTCTGCTTTGGGACTTGCCTCCTTTAGGGGTACAGACTCGTGATGCCACTCACCCTTAGCCATGAACTCGGTGATGATGTAGATGGGCTCCTCCTTGGTGACCACAGCGTACAGCCGCACTAGCTTGTCATGTTGCAAGGTCTTCATGAGGTTGGCCTCTTCCAGGAATGCCTGCACAGACATGGTGCCGGGCTTGAGGGTCTTCACAGCCACCTTTGTGCTGTTGTTATAGTAACCTGGGCAGACAAAAGAAAGCAGAGAACTCAAGCACTGCACCTCCTAAATGCAGAGCTGGAGAGCTTATTTACAGACTGAGAAGGCTGAAGATAAAACACACTGTGGTGTTAAATACCAAGGGCACAATGACTGGCAGGCATGTGGGAATTCTTCGTACTCTTCCACAAAATGCTTAAAATTTATTGCAAAATCTAAAAGGTTTTGTAAAACAGTAGTTGTGAAAATTCTATAGGCATTTTACCATGAGGAATAATATTTCCCTCTAGTTAATAAAATGTTATTCAAGGCAAAATAAACAAGAAAATTAAAACTTTACAATAAAAGTGTGTGTGTATGTTTGTGTGTGTGTGAGGGGGGGAACATGCAAGGGACAGTGTAAAAGAAAATATATCAACACACATTAAGCACTGTTTTTATTAATGAAATAATACAGACAATTTTATAAAGTGGATAAGTAGATGGTTTTGTTTTGTTTTGCTTAGATACTATGTAACCTCCGTTCAAACTGGTGTTCCTCCTACCCCCATCTTCTGATTTCTGTGGTTTGAGTGTGGGTCTCCATGCCAGGCTTATATCACCTTTACAATCAGGAAAAAGTGTAGTATTTATTAAAGTTGCTTATATACATGCTTGAAAGCATAATATCCCAGGGTCAAATAAATATTTTCCAAGGTTTTCTAAGGCCTGGTCTTGGGAGATTGTCCACTGCTGAAAGCCAGGGATCACACCTGGTCACCTCTGCAGGAGCTCTTCGTGCAAGAAACCGGAATTCTTCAGCAGCCTTTCCCACACCCTCAGGAACATTGGCTCATGGAAACCCTCGAGGAATGCCAACTTTTTAATGTACTTTAAAAGTAAAGGTCTCACTGTTTTGGAAACTGCTTCAATGAAGTGCCTAGGTTTAATGCATATTTTTTTAGAAAGCCCTTCTTTCTTTTCAGTAATTTGGAAAAGTAAAAATAAAAATGATAAGCAAAATTCCCCTTTCTTTGTCTGTTTACATAGTTCTCTTGGAAGTGTGGACAAATGAGGTTGAGAAGGGATGTTGAGCTGGTAGTACCCTAATGATCTGCTGGGGTGTCACCTGGTGTGACAGGCCTTTGCAGCCACCAGAGAGTGGCCTGGGAGTGGATAGACCCCTTCATAGGCTAGTGAATCAGCTGTGGTAAGCAGCAGACTCAAACAACAGTGACTTCCGGGTAACAGCATTTGGGCTTCTACATAGTTTTATTTATCTTTTCCGTTTTTATAAAATTAACAATGAATATGCATATTCTCACAAAAGGAAGTATTATTACTATTTTAAAAGTATTTTCAAAAGGAGCAGAAAAAAAAGCATTAATTTCTATGAGTACCCTTAGCTGGTGATTTTCTTCTGACCATTAAGAATGAGTTCTCCGGGTGGGAGTGTAGCTCAGTGGTCGTGTCTAATGCCCATATGTGACGACCTGTGTTCCATCCCCAGCCTTGCAAAGAAAGGAAGGGGAGGAGAAGGAGAGGAAGAGGGGGAGAGAGAGGAGGCAGAGGCTGATCTCTATTAAAATATTTCCTTTTGATTATACTACATGACACTTTATAGTGTAATAAGATCAACAAGTGTAATTAAGACTATGTAGAAGAAACATGAAGAATGTAGTGGAAATAAGTTTTAAACTAACTGAAGACAGTGATAGGAAAGGTAACAAAAGCTACCTCCGAAACATCACAGAGTGCTAAAGAAATTGTGTTGATTTGCCATTTTAATGTGAAAATGGTGCCTTTTTATGTACCTTAAGAGCAGTTTTATTGATCTCATTATTAGCCTTTTAAATTATATTTGAGGGGCTCAGAGGTAATGAACACCTGTTGTTTTTGCACACGACCCAAGTTTGATTTCCAGCACCCACATGGAAGCTCACAACCATCCACTCAAGTTCCAGGAGATCCAATGCTGTCTCATGATCTCTGGGAGCATGAAGTCTGCATACAGAACACATATATACACGTAGGCCAAACATTCACACATTAAATGAAACAAATAAATATATAAAAAATAAATTACACTGAATCACAGGTTCCATTATGAAATTTTTGTTAATTTATACAGAAGTTCTCAGTTATACGATATTATCAGTTATACTGGTAGCAAAACGTAAGAAAATACATGCTTAGAAGTATGAAGACCTGAGTTTGGAACCCTATCACCCGTTTAAAAGCTAGGCAGAGCCCTGTAACTCCAGTGCTGATGGGACAGAGATAGGATTCCTAGAGCTCACTGGTCAGTTAGTTGGACTAGTTTAATGTGCAGTAATTCCCCTGACTCAATAAATAAGGTGGAGAGCGACGAGGAAGATTCCCAGTATCAACATCTGAACCCCCCCCCCCCCCCACACACACACAGAGAGGGAGAGGCAGAGCATGAGAATAGTTTCCATGACTTAAACAACTGACAAGGCACTAGTATCTCGAATCTGTGATTCCCACGAGTCAGTTAAGTAGCAAAGCAGTAAGTGCTTGGGTGCACCTTACAGTGGCTCGGATAACAAAAGGAAATCCATTGTATTAGTAATCAGAGAAATGCAAAAGAAACCCTCCAAATCAGCCCGCCTGACCCAAATCAAACAGTGTGACAATGACTGTAGGTAAGTTCTGGGGAGTGAGTGAGGGATGGCATGGCAGCTCCCTCAGTCCCTGCCTTTGCTATTTTTCCAGGTACTACTGAATGCTAACAGCAGAGCTTTGTGATGAAATCCCAAAGGTTGATGGAGTAGCCTCCTTCTGAGTCACCACAGGGGGTGCTACACTGGACCCATGCGGTTGGCACAAGTCCTCTGCTCAGGAGAAGGCCTATTGTATATTGCTAGGAACAGGTGGAACTGAGCCCTGTGGATAGTATTCATAGAGCAATGATTCATAAGTGATCTTCCCTACATAATTCATAGGGATTGGTCCAGCTCTATTGTCCACAGGGGATTGATCTAGGTCCCTGGAGCATATGAAAATCCAAGGATGTCTTTCACATAAATTGGCACAGTATTTGCATCCAACCTGTGCACATTTCCTGGATACTTTAAATCACATAGGTAACTTAAGATGCCTTGTAGAATGCAAATGCTATGTACATAGTTGTTAGACTGTAATTATTACGTATAAAGAAAAAAAACTGTACCTATTCAATGTAAGTGCAACCCTCACCCCAAATATTTTCTGTCCAACATTGACTGACCCCACACATATGGAGGCCTGACTGGAAAATCCATTACTCCTAGAAAAACAAAAATTCATGCACACTTGCACCACCAAAACCGCAATAAGATCAATGTTCACAGTGGCCACAACCCAGACTCACTCTGACTTCACCAGTGAATGTAGAAATGAATGAAGAAAATTCTATATTTGTTGCATCATATACAAACAACACTATACAGCAACGAAGATGCATTAAATGTTCTGGCACCCCAAAACATGGACAAATTCCTTAAAGTGTCTAATAAAAGAGACAAGAAATAAGGGAATACATTCAGCATAACCCATTAATATTAAGCCCAGACAAAGCTGGACTATTCTGTTTGATACATGCTGTACCATACATAAAAGTAGTCAGAGTATATATAAAAGGCACTGCAGTACTGCCTGCATGCACACGTTCTACTTCCAGAACCCTAGGGGGAAAGTCAGGGAATTATGACAAAGGTCAGAACAGCAGCTGTTTGGGGGCAGGTGAGGCTGTGGTAGAGAAGGGACAAGAGGATCTCTAGGATCTGACAAGTTTCTTCTGTGGACTTTGTAATTACTTTTTACTATCCTTGCCATAGCTTTTCTGTGGACTTGTTACATCCTCTAGAATCAAAGTTAAAGAAACAAAGTCACTCCCACTCATCAACCCGAGAACAATGGAGCCAGGAAACTGTTACATCCTTTGAAATGATGAAAAATATGCTTTCCAGAGGCAGAGCAAAAGTTGCCAGGAAATACTGCAGCTGCTAAAGGCATTGAAAATGCTGATAAGGAATTTGGATTCAGCCATGACTTAACAGCTGTGTCTGCAGCTCCAGAACACCAGCAGACCCCACCAAAAGCCAGTCATTTGAAGGTTCCATTAGAGTCACAGGCATTTGTATTGTTGCTCTAGATAGATTAAAAAAAAGGCAGGATAATAAAGAACTTCTGTGGAGTGACACTTTGTCACAACAAAAGAAAACATTAACTTGAGAAAGTTTCAATTCTAGCAATTCCTGGCTTGCTAAAAGGTATACATATACCAAGGGATGGAGAGTTACCTCAGAAAAACTTAATTGATTTGGGAAGTTGGCTGATGACTAGTTTTCACTAAATTGCCTCTAAATAAGAATGTATCAGCTTGAGAGATGATTTAGGGGGTCAGGACCCTGACTGCTCTCCTAGAGCCATAGGGTCTGTTCTCAGCACCCACATGGCAGATCACAACCATCTGTAACTCCAATTCCATGGGCTAGAAGCTCTTTTCTGGCATATGCATAGTGAACATACATGCACACAGTGAGCACTCATAAACAAAAAATAAAAACAAATCAATCTCTTAAAAAAAAAAAAGACAGCCAGGCAGTGGTAGTGTGTGCCTTTAATCCCAGTGGTTAGGAGGCAAAGGTAGGTGGAGTTCTGGGTTCAAGGCCAGCCTGGCCTGCATAGTGAGTTCCAAGACAGCCAGGCCTACATAGTAAGACCTGTCTCAGAAAACGAACCAACCAAAGTTTTTTTTTTTTTAAACAGATTTATTTATTTATTTATTTATTTATTTATTTATTTATTTATTATAGTAAGTACACTGTATCTGTCTTCAGACACTCCAGGAGAGGGTGTCAGATCTCGTTACGGATTGTTGTGAGCCACTATGTGGTTGCTGGGATTTGAACTCAGGACCTTTGGAAGAGCAGTCAGTGATCTTAACTGCTGAGCCATCTCTCCAGCCCCCCAAATCAAAGAGTTAATCAAACAAAACTCAATTTAAAATTTTCACTTCTTAAAATAAAGCCTCCCAGAGACCAAGCTCTAGGAAGTCTCTTCCTCTCCCTCCTCCCTGTCCAGTCAGATCTCTGGGAATATTAACAACACAGAGGGGAAACAAGGCACCCACAGCAGATGCACATATCACACAAACAAGAGGAAACAGCTTGAGGCAGAGACAACTTTCGCTTTTTATCCCAACAGCCTTCTTCCTGCAAAGGGCAGGTTACAGCTGAGAATCTCTTCCCTGTGTTTCAGATCTTCTAATGTGAGAGGCAGTCTGTGAATAACACATTATGATTAACAAAAGTTATAATTTACTCACTTAACAATGATATAATTTTAATTGGCTGGATTTTGTTTTGTACCCATGTGAAAAACTACTTCCCATGTTCCTTGAGGATGAAAAACTAAACCTGGGGGCTGGAGAGATGGCCCAGTAGTTAAGAGCACTTGTTGTTCTTCCAGAGGTCCCATACTCAGCACTGACAGGCACTCACAACCATCTGTTAGTCCTGCTGAGGTGGTGGGGGTGGAAATCCAGTGCCCTCTTCTGACCTTCTTAAGTATCAGACATTCAAAAGTTCCACAGACATACATGTAAGGAAACATTCATACAAGTAAACAATTCAAACAATTAAAAAAAAAAAAAAACAAAACCAACCAACGATATCTGGGCAACTTTATAGTCTCACTGAGAGACAGGCTCAGATGGGTGGATGGAGGTGTGAAGATGCCCAGAGGGGTGAGGCAGGGCACCTCTGACGGCTGACACTCACAGCACCTGCACCCACTCACTCTTCTTTTGGCTTTGCTCCCAGTGCTTGCTACCTGCTAAAGTTCAGCAGGATGAAATCTTCCAGGTGCTGCGGTGATGCCAAACTCACATTCAGGTCATATTTTCTCTTTCTTGTTCTTCCTCCCCTGCCCTTTCCTCTCATTCTCTCCCTCCCTCTCTTGAAAACATAATTTATAAACAACTAGGCTTCATTTTGGCTCCTATCACCTAGGAGTCCTAGGCAGGGGGATTGATATGAGCTCAAGCTCAGCTTGGGCTATGTAGTGGATTCTGGACAAGGCAGGGATAGACAGCAAGACTGTCTCACAGATGAATGAATGAATGAATGAATGAGTGAAACTATTGATGTCAATATTTTAGTAGTGATATTTTGCAAGAATTTCATGAGATATTATTCAGGACTGGATAAGTGGTACCCGGAAGCTCACAATATTGTTTATTTCACATACAAGCTAGCATTGTTGAAACAGAACTCATATGTCATGCTATTTGTCCATTTCAGGCATACAATTAGTCATAGTTGTGAAGTTGTTACTATAAACTACTTTGAAAGATTTCCATTAATTCTTAAAGAGTTCCCTCAGCAGCCAGGAACCTACTTTGCCTGTTCTGGGCATTTCACATTCTATGAGTACATGGAATGATACCCCTCCCCAGCCATGTGACCAGCTCCTTCTGAGGGGTCATCTACATTACATGAATACCAGTTTTTATTCTATGGCTATAACAATTGTTGCTTATACATTATTTTTTTGGTAAAGATTCGGGTTGCCTTTCCTTTTGTTTTTTTTTTTTGTTTGTTTGTTTTGTTTTGTTTTTTTTCAGACAGTTTTGCCATGCAGCCCAGGCTGGCCTCAAATTTAAAGGTCTCCTGCTTTATTCTCATAAATGCTGGGATTCTACACCATTTTCCTGTCTATTATGAGAAATGCAGTCATGAGTGTTCCTGTTCAGGCTTTTGTGGGGCATATTCCTTCACTTCTGTTCCTCTCTCTCTCTCTCTCTCTTTCTCTCTCCCTCCCTCCTCCCTTCCTTCCTCCCTTCCTTTCCACCCCCCTCTCTTTCTCTTTGTTAATTGAACTTGTTTCTTAACTTTATTGCTATTTTACTTTGATCTGGCATTTCTCTCCTTTTTTTTTAATGTTATTTTATGTGTCTGGGTGTTTGGCCAGTATGTATATCTATACATAATTGCATGACTGGTACCAAGGAGACCAGAATGAAGGCATCAGATTCCCTGGAACTGCAGTTACTGACAGCAGAGAGTTGCCCCATGTGCTAGGAGTTAATCCAGGTCTGCTAGAAGAGTATTTAGTGTTCTTTCACCTCTGATATTTCCATCTCTCCAGCCCCTTCTGTGTTCTTTCTTACAATCATATTGAATGCCAATTATCTCAAAAAATATTTATAGAAACAAAAAGGTCCTAAGCCTGAGTGTAGCTTTCACTGAGTTGAGACTTCAAGTGTTTGCCCAGAGTGTGAGGATGAGAGATGGATGTGAGAGGAGAGAGGATTTGGGCAAATACCCATGTTCCTATCCTGAAAGGAAGTATTGAGTTCCACATCTGATGCAGCACTGAGCAAGCATCAAAGCAGACAGAGTTTGGCTCAAGGCAGGAAAGCAAGAAATTATGCTCCTGAGTGGCCCAGGGCCTGGTTCAGTGGTTGGCAGAGGCTAGAACCCTTTAGCATCCCCTCCAGAGTGGGACACTGTTGAACACTCACCCATCCAGACTTCCCCAAACTGCCCTGCGCCAAGCTTTTTCACCAACTTAATGGACTCCCGGGGGATCTCCCAGGCATCTTTATCCCATGGCTTCTGAGGTTTGGGACTGATGCATGCCTTCTCCAGTCTTCTGCATAGACCATCAGACTGCTCTAAGGTGAAAGGAAGAACAAATATTAAGGAACGCATGCTGGGCTGCAGAGATGCCTCACTAGGTAAGAAAGCTTGCTGCCAAGTCTTAATAACCTAGGTTCAATCCTGGATTCTCCAACATACACAAACAATAAATGTAAAAAGAAGGAAAAGGAGAAAGAAAGAAAAAGAAAAAAAAGAAGGAGAAAGGAAAAAGAGTAATATAAGCAATATAGTCTGTAGTCATGGCAGATGGATGCCAGCGTCTCCTTAAATTCCAAAGCCAAGTCCCTTATATAAAATAATGTAATACTTTGTGTGCACACCTTATTTAAATCATACTTGGATTACTTATATTATCAAATACAATGTAAGTACCACGTTGTAACCCTGTATTGTTCAGGGAATGACAAGGAAGTCATCTGCATATGCTCAGACAGATACTTTTGAAGGCACTTGGCTGGCTGAGTTCTGATGAAGAACCAATATTGTACATTCTTTATTTTACAAGTGTCTATATAGGAAATCTTAAATAAGCCGTTATTTTTATAATGTCCAACCTGACACCATCTAAAATGCCAATGGGGATACCTTTCGCTTAATCACAACTTTAAAAATTACCAGAAGACAATTTGAAATATTTATTTTATTTATTAATGCTGCCAGCATACCAAAACAAAACCAGCAAAGACAGTGATGGACTGTCACACTTAGCAGAAGTTATTCTGATTCCTGTGTCCTCATAAGCTCAGTGGTACATGGCCAAGAATGTAGTTAGGCTACCCCAGTATTCAGAACAGACCCACAGGATTGCACCCCCTGCCCCTCCCCCCAGCACCGCAGTCAGAGCATAAGTGAATGGAAGTGAGAGAGGAAGGGAGGACTGCACAAACCAGACCCTTGTACTCTCCACACTGCACATTGCTCCATGCTTTGGGGACTAAGTAAATCCTCAATGAGCTTTCTCATAGAGCCACTTAGAACAGGCAGGAGGAACCAGCCACAGTAGCAGCTCCCACATCCCAGGACAGCCAAAATGAATGCACCTAAGGCCACATAGGTGAGTTTCACCTGGCAGATACAGGTACTGGGCACGAGGCATTCACTTTCTACATTTAAATATTCCCATAGTGCTATGATATGCACAATTACCATGGGCACATAGTTTTACATACATGCATTACACTCAGAGACATGGATCTGTATATCTTGTACTTTGAATATTTACACACATTAAGAGTATGCATTGTGCAAAGATAATATAAACTTTCCTCTGCAGGAAGGAGGGAGCACTAGACATTAAGTAACTCACACCAAGAAAGAAGGCCCTGCCTACCACAGCAGCAATCTCACTGTGAATGTGGTGATAGCCCCCACTTACAGCGCTCTGCTCAATGTTTTCTATTTACCACGGTATGAAACTGTGCCTACACAACCAACCTGTGTTCATCCCCAGCCAAGTACTTGGCAGCTTGCATGAGCCACTAGCACACAGAGGTTATACAGGGGATAGACTCTGTCCAACTGTAGGGAAATGTAAGTACCTGAGCACACTCACTGATGGCTACATTAAGCTAGGGTGTTCAGAAGATAGGGCGAATGAAATGTATTTTCAACTTATAATATGTCAAGTCACAATGGACATATTAGAACACGTGATCACTGGAAGTCAAGGAGTATCTACATTAAGTTAGAACTACTTGTAGAGTACTACCCATGGCATTACCTGAAGGAAACAATTTCTATAAAGTAGCATTTGCCACTTTACACTAATCATTATAAAGATAATCTGCCTCTCCCGGCCTTCAGTTTTGACTTACTTTGGTAATGCTTAATCATGTCACTGATGCAGGGAAAAGTGATGCGAGGAGAGATGTAATAGCCACCATTGTCCAGACTTCTAATTTTGTAGTGCTTAATGACATCACCATGCATAGGGTCATAATCTCTGACAGAAAGAGAGAAGCTTCCTGTGGAAAACAGTTAAGAGAAGGCATGTTTATATGTTATTAATAAGGTCTACATTATACCACACTGTGATAACCATTTTACCATGAAACATACAAATACAACCTCATCACATGAAAGCTCTGCAGCCTTGTGCAGTGATGATTTTAGCCCAGGCACGTGGGAGGCAGAAGCAGGGGAATCTATGCTAATACCAGGCTAGCCAAGGCCTCAAAGGGAAAATACAAGGTACTTTAAATTTTTGACTTGATAAATGACAATAGCAATTTGTTTGCTAGACAAGTAGGCAATATATCACTTTTCTTCTTCACCGTAGTTTTCCAAAATCATTTAGCTGAATAGAACAATTATTTTGAGTTTCCTCTTGACACTTAGGATTCACTTTCATAATAACACAACAAAACAGGAAGTATGACCTGGCCATAATTACAGCAGTTTTCCGTTTATCATTTGAGTTGTTATTTGCTATCAAAATACAAAACTTTACTGTCAGAGGGTTTGCATGATGGCTAGGCAGGTAAACAGAGCTTTCTGTATAAGCCTGAAAACTTGAATTCAATCCCTAGAGCCTATGATGGAAGGAGAGAATTGATCCACAAAGTTGCCTTATGACCTCCACATATGAACCTTGCCCAAGGAAGGCATGCACACACGCACACACATACATGCACACACACAAAAATAATAATAACACTAATGCCAACAACAAATTTAAAGTTAAACCATCTAAGTGAGGTGGCACAAGCTTTTAATCTCAGCACTCCAGAGGCAAAGGCAGGGGACCTCTGAGTTTGAAGGCAGCCTGCCTGGTCTACCTATTGACTGGTCTGCCTGTTAAGCTACAGGTAAGTCAAGCATAGGGAGATTCTGTTTCAAAACCAAACACAAATAACCCCTTCATTCCCAGAACCTACTGTATTCTTTATTTTATTCATTCTGGAATCGTTTTTCAAATGATTTTCTGTGACTATGGCTGTACCTCTGGCAGAATTCTTACCTAGCATGCCAAGGCCCTAGGATCTATATCTAAGGAGATTGCCCAAACCCCTAAGCAGGCTTCTGTATGGTCTTTTACCACGTACCCACCCTTTAAAGTTTCGCTTTCTCTGATAAGGAAAGCTCCTGCACTGTTCCCTGGTGCCAGAAGCTGTCGCTCTGCATCTTTCCTTGTTATGTCCTTGAAGAACCACCTGTGAAGACATGTTCACATTTCATAGAGGTTGCAGCAGGGATACAAAAATAAGCAATCCTATGTAGCGTTTAGAAACACCAGGATGGCCATGTAATAGAACTCACTCTTCAGTTTCTAAGGTGTTGACCTTGGCCACGTAGTTGCTGGGGATGAAGCCTTCTCTCTTTGATGAAAGGGACTTAGCTTTCCACCATTCCCCATGCCTGGAATAGAAGTCAAGGTCAAGAGTTGTAACGGCAATTGTCCTAAGGTCTTTCTTTTGCAGACTGAAAACAAGAGGGAGCATTCCTGAAACCCCTAAACCCAGGGGTAAAAGTGTATTCCTTTTCATAGAAAAATGTATTTAGTGTCACATGCAAAAATAAAAAAACATCGTTTCAACTTCAATATGGCTTGCAGTGCCCTATAGAAGAGAATTGGCAAAATGGCCAACCTTATCGAAGCCAAACACTTCTTTCCCCAGGTGCCTAAGAAATGTTTTAAAGGATCCGTATAGCAATGGGAGTGAAGGGAATAGAGACTTTAAAATTCATGTGTTATAAACTTGTTTGTACAAATATCCACTTTACCCAGAGATAGGCACCAAGAATAAAAAACAACAACAAAAATAAGTAAATAGACCAAAAGTAATTAAAAGAAAGAAAGACTCCTCAAATGATACTGCACAATACCATACTGACCCAGAGGTCAAAAGGAAGGAGAAGCAGGAAGGACCAGGCCCAGAAGGAGCAAGTGAGCTCCAGAAGAGGTGGTATGGAATTGGTCCTTGAAAGCCTCCATGCTTGCACACAGAGCAGTCTGTCACTAAATCTGAGCTGTACCTGTGAACTGCTTACCCACACAGGCAGCCTATGTATGCTGCTTAAACTGAGCAAACTGGAGATGGGAATTATTTGAAATATTTAGACTGATTTTTTTTTATATATGTAGGGGTATTGAACCTAGGACCTTGCATGTGCTAGACAAGCTTTCTCCCACTGAGCTACCTTCTCAGGACCTAAAACTTTTATATCTATATTTGTTATTATTGTCCATTTAAGTGCAGCATAAGGCTATTCATATAACAATCACAACCATGTTGTATTAGATGGGGGAAGTCATCCAGAGATGGTTTGAAGTACGGAGGGCGGTTATATAGCATAGATCAGGCTCATGGGCCAGGTGATGTGATTTCTAAGGATGTGATACTATAGTCACATTGGAAAGTCCTGCTCAGCTACTTCCGTGATTCCCTGTAACTGCTTGGATGTTTCGTTTCCTTGGCCCCTGTGTGACCCTGGTCAGGCCACAGGGCAGTGAGAAGGGAGAACAAGGAAGTCAACACTTTAAGTCTAACTTCCTTTCTGTACTGAATTTGCATAAAGCAGCTGTGACCCTGACCTGCCAAAGAGGGAGAGACTGGAGACCCCTTACTGAAGAGAAGGCACCAAGTGCTGACCCAGTGTCAGTGTGAAGTTGCATCTAAACGTGCCTCCTTTCTTGTGATAGCTTTGTGACCTTGAAAAGTCACTCAGTCTATTCCTGGGAATTTTAACTTTTAAAATGGAACTGACAGTATCTAAGTCACAGGATTGTGGTGAGTATGGTGTGTGTGTGTGTGTGTATACATGTTCATGTATTTGCACTTGTGTTTGCAGGTATGTATCACATATGAACATGTGTGTACATGTCAAAAGAGAGCCTCATAGTCATTCTTCAGATGCTATAGATAGATATGGATAGGTATAGGTATAGATATAGGTATAGGAATAGGTATAGATTAGGTATATGCATAGATTAGGTATAGGCATAGATTAGGTATTGGTATAGATTTGTTTCCATAGGCTTGGATCTTGCCGAGCAGATTAGACTTCCTGGCCAGAGAGCCTGCAGGGAGCTGTCACCACCTCCCCGATGCTGTACCACCACAAGCAAGTGCCACCATTCCCAACGTTTTCTTTTTTAAAATGTGGGTGCTAGGGAACTAACTCAGGCTATGACTGAGCTATCTCTCAAACTCTACAATGGCCATCTTAAGTAGCATGTCACACAGCCAAACGTCTTAAGTAGCATTTTGGCAAAGAAAGAAACAGTGCCTGTCCTTGGTGCAAGAACCAATAGGAAGGGCCCACCACCACACTCAAAAGGGAAGTTCCTTTTGCTCTGCTTCTTCTGGTGCTGAAGCAAGCAGCCTGCAGGAGCTGGGACCTACTTGCTGCTGGGACCTGGACACACTTACTCTTCTAGAACTTTCATCTTTTCTCCTTTCTTGAAGGACAAGTCATCTGGGTGGATGCCATCATAAGGGTATAAGGCCACCACAATGTCACCTTGTTCCTCTGGATCTAAGAACAAAAGATACAAGAAGAGCTCTTCAAAACCTATCAACATAAACACAAAAGAAGAGAGGAAGCAATGGAGAGAGGGCCATGGAGTGAAGCTCTGTGCTTCCCACCTGTAAATGACATGTGGTGCATCCCATGTATACCAATACCCACAGCAATCTACTATAACTTCAAAACCATGCTTAGGAAAGGACGTACACACGATCATGGCAACACTGTTATGGTCTCCATAGGCAGAAACCACTCTAGTATCCATTAGTGGAATGGACAAAATATGACATATACACAGAATAGAATATACATATGCACAGTCTAGTCAGCCTTAAAAAGCATTAAAGTTCTGACACACAATGGACTATGGATGAGCTTTGAAAACTTTCAGTTAAATGAGCCAGGCACAAAATGACAAAGACCATATTTCCAGTCGCATGTGTTACATAGAATCAAATCCATAAGGACAGAGGGTGTAATGGTGGCTGCCCAGAGCAGAAGGGAGAGGAGAGCAATGAGTGAGTGTTTAATGACAGCATTCCACTTGGAATAATGAAAACCTCCTGATATGAACACTGGTGATGCTTGCACAGCAATGTGTACTTCCTGTTCAGAACTTGACATTGAAAACAGTGACTGAAACTGTGATAAACTTGTGTTGTGTGTATTTTTCCGCAATGACAAACAAAACATGAATTATGTTGGTTAGGAAACATACCTTTTGTTTGAAATCTCTGTCCTGGTAAAAGATGAAATTCAGGAACCTATGGAAGAGTATTTGTTAGAGGAACAAAAGTCATGATCATAGTTTTCTTCTCGCATGCATATCATTTTCCTAACAGCAGCAAGTGAGGTTTAGATGTGCAGCCAAGAAATGAGAAAGAAGAGCCAAACAGAAAAATCCTACAGGGTGATGCCAGGGCTCCTAGCTAGGCTCTCATGCTTGATGATGTCATTAGCAGGGTCCTAGCTGCAAGTCAGCTTCAGGGCTTTTCCTGGTCATGTAGCCCTTGGTTTGTGTCAGCAGACTGAGTGGGTAGGGCTTCCCGAGATGGGTCTAGATGCCAACCCTTGTACAAGGATTGTTTCTCATGTTTTTAACAGGAGACTAATATTTTGGGGTGGCAGTTTGCCCAGTGGGGTCCCTGCTTCTAGACTCACAGCCCTCTGAGATGGAGGGGGGAGGGGCATTCCATAAGCTCTCTGCTTGGGTAGGACCTTGGTACAATGTGCCTAGAAAGAACGAAATGTTGGAGACACAGCAGTTATGGAAACCAAACAGTAGGAAGGGCCAGCACAAGCACACACAGGAGTGACAGGACCCTGGTGACATTTAGAGGTTGTCAGCAGCCCATCTTCACGTTTCCTGAACTTAGTTAAACATTTGATCAGACCTGTCACTAACAGATAAACATAAGCTCAACCGAGTTAGGCTTTCTTGTCTGACAGTGACTCTGTCCAGGGCCAGGGATATCCCCCAGTTATGGCAGCAGCTGGATGCATCACACGAGGTACCTTATATTCTAAACCATTTCCACACAAGAGCACTGCTGGGGGTATATAAGGCCTGGTGACCTCTTCTAAGGAGGCCCTGCCTGGGCTCAGATTTTAATCCACCTTATCCCTCTGCTTCTCCTTGAGTGGCTACTAACACTTTGGTGAGTGTTTAATAAAACACGGCCAAAGTGGTTTATACTAAAATATAAATTTCTGCAGAAAGTGAGCCCCTGAAATCTCAAATTCACTGAGGGAAGGGACTGAAGGAGTGGGCAATCATGGATCCATACTAACATGCAAGACTTAAAGCAGTTGTATATTGCTGTTTTAGTCATTTACAGTTGCATAATTAAGAATGACATTCTATTTTATATGAATTAGAGGAGACAATTAGATAAGAAATTAAATAATTTTGAAAGCAGCAAGCTGATTTGCGAATACTAGAGAGATTAGTCTACAATGCAGCAAAGCACATTTTTATATGCGACCTGCTGGCTGGCTACGCTGGTCCTGAGATATGTGCCCTGAAGTTCTCCAGCCCATCTTAAAACACTTTTGTAAGACTAAAACACGTACATGTGGCCTTCAGGACATCACTCTAGCTCTCTCTTGAACAGTTGCACTTCACTTCCTTGTAGAGCCCTTTGTAGTCAACTGGGAGCATATATTCTTCACATGTGCAAAGGCTGAGAGTCTTGCTTATGGTCATAGGATGAGACCAAGCTAAGCAGCCCATGGAGAGCACCTATGGCCACAGGAGACCTAAACTATTTTTTTTTTTTTCTGGTGAGCATCAAGGAACTGAAAGATTTTAAATACACTCATTGTTGCTTTCCAATCTACTTGTAATCTTTTTTACACTGAATATTTGAGTTTTTTAAAATTAATCTCCTTTGCTTTCCTAAATAAATAACACCTGGAAAAAATAACAAAACAAAGAAACAAAACCCAACAAAACAAATCAAAATAAAAAACCAGATCCAAGCAAACAACAAAAAAAGCAAAACAAAACAAAAATTTTTTTTTAGGTTTTTAAAGTACATTAAAAAACTGCAGCATTTGCTACAAGAAATAAATAGAACTTTGAAGTCTATAAGAAAACTACCTTTTGCCTTTTCTTTACTCTTACATTTCCTTCCATTCATCACATTTGTTTAAGAATATAACTCTATATCCATATTTATATAAATTGCTTTTAAATTTTATATTGGTATGTATTCAGCATCACCAAATTACTAGTACTCTTAATAATCTTATTCACTTTGTGTTGATACATTTTCTTTACTTCTTTTTCAAATTCATTTGTATGAGATAGGCATTGTGCCTGCACAAATATCTGTGCACCATGTGTGTGCATGGTACAGACAGAGGCCAGAAGAGGTGTCAGATGCCCTGGAACAGGAGCTACAGATGGTTGTGATCTGACATGCGGGCACTGGAAATTGAAGTCAGGTCCTCTGGAAGAGCAGCCATTGCTCATAATCACAGTCATCTCTCCAACTCCTCTATGTTCAATTTTACATGATATATTGATAATGCATCTATACACAAGAACTATATAAAAGAACTTAATAGCACAGTGAAGTCATCAATCATCACTTCTCTTTAACTCTGACCTAGCAGTCTAAGCGATGATAGTTGATTCTGATAGGTTATAGCTAAGGGTGATGGACTAGCCAATAGCCTTTGTCAGCACTATACAATGACAATGTACTCTAAAATGCCAAGCCATTTAAAAGCATAGGGCAAACTGGAGAAACTGCAAATTCTGTTTTGTTTTTTGACACAGGGCCTTACTCTATAGCCTTCCTTGGCTGTCCTGGAACTTGCAATGTAAACCAGACTTGGCCTCAAACTCACACAGATCTGCCTGCCTCTGCTGCCAACTTGTGATTACAGGTGTATACCACCATGCCTGCCAAACTGATAATAAAGGCATTTGGGCTAAACTGGAATAGCTTGTTTTCAGTTTAAATGCCAAGACAGTCCATTAAAACTGGGTAATGGAGCTGGGCGGTGGTGGCACACACCTATAATCCCAGCACTTGGGAGGCAGAGGCAGGTGGATTTCTGAGTTTGAGGCCAGCCTGGTCTACAGAGTGAGTTCCAGGACAGCCAGAGAAACCCTGTCTCAGGAAAGAAAAAAAAAAAAAAAAGGAAAACTTGGTAAGAGGATGCATATAGACATCCTATGGGAAATTGCTTGCCAGGTTACAAGCTCCAAAGTAAAGCAGATTTGGTTATAGCTATCCTAAATTCTGAGTTCCCCTATGTCCCTAAGATTTGGCATCACTTCTTTTCCAAGTACAGCAGGTGGCACATCACTCATAAAGTTTCTAATGGGGACACCTGTATAAAGTGTTGAGGCAGAATCAGACATGCTTTCTCTTAACCTTTACTCCACTGTAACACATCATGATGTCTTTGTACTATTTTAAATCAGTTGAAGAAAAGGAGATAAAGAATAAATTGTAATACCCCAAAGACACACTAGCTAGCATATGTTTTAGATTCTGGTTTAAATCCAGAAAATCCTTTGTCCCCAGAACATCTATCCTGAGTCACAGAGGTCTGGGGTCTTTTCATTAGCAGCATTAAAGATACTTTTCTCTATACTTGAAAATGCAACTCAAGATTTACTTATCATCTAGTAAGTAGCCAGATTATCCCTAAAATCTCTACACATTTTTCAAGGATTAAGTTATAAAGCATATAAAATTATCTGGGGTCTCTGTAATCAATTTATATATGTGTATATATATATGGCATGCAAAGATTGGGGTTTAGGCTGCACAGCCATGCTCCGATCCTACTGTGGGATTTCTCCCCTGAGACTAGTCTACTTACTGGCCTTTGCTGTTTATTGGACGTTGGATCTCTCACATAAATAGTTCGGTCAGTATTACGTACTGGTTGAGTCTTCGAATCTACTTCATCGTCATTGAGATTGTCTTTCCTTTTTGATTTAATACATCCCATATTTCCTGTTGGAATAGAAAAGCAATGGCATTGTTTTTTAATCAATCAGAATTGGATGAAAGCCACTCAAATCTCTGTATTAAAGAAGAGCAAAAAGAATGTGCTTTTATTCATTGTTACACACTAGTTAATACTCTCAAAGGTGGATGCTGTTTGAAAGCAGGACATCTCGGTTGTTCATTTGCTCCTTGTTTCACTTATTTAAAATTCCTTCCTTTACATCAACCCAACACAATTCCTACTATAGAAAATGAGAATCGGCATTAGAGTATGGTCTGGCAAATCTATGACACAGGACATGAGTCCCAATAAAAGAAAGGACTTCTAATTCAGGCAAGAAGAGAAAGGGATGCTCCAGGAAGCTCCTGGAGTGATATGAGACAGATTTAAATCTGGTACCAAATCGGCAAAGAGGCTCTGAGAAGAGTTTTCAGATGCAGCCATTGTGACCCTGGATAATCTGGTCCCAAGAAGTAGTGCAAGAGGAGGTAGCCCTTTAGTTAAGGAGCAGGCAGGAAAGGCTGGGAGTCAGAGATGGAGAGAGAGGAACACGGTGAGTATGACAATATCAGTTTCGTTTGTGTTCCCTAAAGACAACTGGCACATCCTTTCTGGAGTGTGCAAGGGAGAGATAAAGGACTTGAGGCTTCACCAGCTGGAGTCTACTGCGTGGGGACTGGGAAACTACAAAATGGCGGCACCTTTGTCAAGACTGGAAATAAAAGAGACACAGGTCTGAGAGTAAAGTTGCTTGAAGGATAATTCAGATGATCCAGTGTGCTAGGATCCCTATTAAGATATCTGAGCCTGCAAACCAGAAAAGGTGGCTGAACTTAAGACACAGTGACATCACCTACAAGCCATGACTACAGCTAGAACTTAGAGGTGAGGTTTGTTTGCTCAGTGTTAACCCCCAACCTGAGACCTGATGCCCCCAAAGGAGTACAAGACTGTATAGAAACTAATTTGACTTGCTGTTTGAGAAAGTGCCCAAAATTATCTATATCTTACAATCTCAAAAAAACATTAAAAAGAGAAAAAAGGAGAGAGAGAGAGAAGTGCCTGTGGGTCGCAAACAGCCGCAGAATGGGTGGAGAGGGTGGAGATGGGAGCAAGAGGTGGAGACTTCACTGATATCTCAGGAACTTGGCTGCCAACTGGACCAATGCAGCAGGACTGAGCTCTGGGTGACTGGCTACCTTTGTTTAACCCCATTTCTCCAATCTGTTGGCTGGAGATCAGATGGAAGAGATTTTCCAGGATGTTAATTAACCCACTGTCTTCTGAGACCACCAGCTCACTGAATAATGTGTGCCTCATGATTCAAATCCTGGCCTCTGCTCCCTAGTTTCTTATGTGGCAGGCAGCAGGAGTGGAACCTGTGTAGCTCGGGACGTTGTCCTGCCCCTACAGGCTTTGGCTAGCTGTGGGGACTTGAGCCTTTACATCTCTTCAACAATCTGGGTGAGAAGTCTCAGAAGGACAGCCACTCCTTTCTCAAACTAGCAAAGTGGCAAGCAGTAGTTCTCAGAACAAAGGGGAAGTGAGCATTTTACTTCAAAACAGACTTTCTTCTTCTTTTCATAGCCTAAGTTTCTGAAATGGAGATTTTCTTGAGTTGATCTGTAAATAAGCATAATTTTGTTCCCCTGTCTATTCTTCACTTTACCCATTCCCAACATTGCTGTCCTACTGACCATGCCTTATGATGATGTCCTATACGTGGTGACAGGAAAGCCCTGTATCCCTGAGCATACAGAAGCTCCAGAGAGTGGGCTTCTCAGATCCCAACAGGACCCCCAGCCCTCCCACCCCTACTGCTAAGTTTGCCATGCTGCTCCTAACACCAAAACAGCACTGCTGCTCCAGGCGGGGTTCAAGACCCATTCTTCCTTTCCTTTCCTTCCTTCTCTCCTCCTCCTTTTTTTTTTTTTTTTTTTTTTTTTGCCAGGTTTTACTCTGTCTTCCAGGCTGGTGTGGAACTCACTCTATCCTCAAGGCTAGCCTTAAACTCACAGTGGCCTGCCATTTCTGGCTCCTGAAAGCTGGGATTACAGGTGAGCAGTCACACCCAGCTAAAGCCTGCAACTGAGAGAAGGCATAGGTGCACCACTGCAGATGGCAAGTTTTGTGCTGACAGACCGTGTGGATCTTTGCTGAGAAGAAGCATCAGAAGGGACGACAGGATGAAACCCTTCTTAGACTCTGCTTTCATGGGAGACAGCATGTGTGGTAAAAAACTCTAGACAGCCCTTTCCAAAACTGCAGTTTAGAAGCAGGGATGGTGGCTCACCTATAATCTCAAAGTTCAAAAGGCCAAGATAGAAAGATAGAGCCTGATCCACAGTGTGCAAATCTGTCTCATAAAAATTAATTATTAATTTTTTTTTACAAAAGTGTCTCTAGAATAGAATTAACACAACAGTTTGTAGAAAACATGGGAGGGGAAGAAGACAAATTAGGTGGGAGAAGTCTAAAATGTGTCCTGTTCTCAAATGCCTGGCCTGAACTTCTCTAGAGAAAAGAAGGCAGAACTACTCCATACTAAAGGGACTAGGGGGTGGGACATAGCTTAGTGTACCCGTGAGGGTCAGGGTTCCATCCTAGCCCTGCAGAAAGAGACTAGAACGACACAAGAACTGCATGTGGACCTTGACCAAATCCAGGGAGGGGACTGAGGGGATACAGTGTGCACAGCCAGAAAAGTCTGGGGGAAGTGTGTCGGTCCCAGAACAATCTTAGGAATGTCTCAGTTTTATAGATTTGATAAAGGTACCTTGGAAATGTAGGATGAGAGGCATGCAGGAGTAAAGGCTAAAGTCTTTGCAATTCCACATCCTTCCCCCACAGTGAGAGGGAGCTGGAGGAGAGAGATGGTATACAGATTCGTGAAAATGAGGACATCTTCAAAAGGACATGCCTTTCTTTTCTGTAGATTTGAAATTTTCAAACAGGTAAATTTGGTAGGTGGCTATTATAAACAGATATATAAAATTCATTGAGAATTTTTGGTTTTTTGTTTGTTTGTTTGTTTGTTTGTTTTCAGATGGTGCTGGTACACGCCTGTAATCCCAGGAGTCAGAAGCAGGTATAGAACCAGGCCAGCCTGGTCTGCAGAGCAAGTTCCAGCACAGCAAGGTTTACACACAGAAACCCTGTATCAAAAAGGGAAACAAGAAGATACAGAACAAAGTGTACTGATTTCAAAATGTTAAAAAATAAGTGGTTTGTCTGTGTGTGTGCACATGCACAGATGCTATAGGAATGCTTGCTGGTCGATGTTATTCCTGTGGCATGCTAAACAGTCTCACCACAGCCCAGTTTTCATTCCAGAAGGAAGCCACCAGAATTCTCTAACTGGACTGACACAGAGATATGGAGAACTCTTTCTGATATAACTTTATGACAAAGATTTGAGTTGGGCTCACAACTAGCAGGGGAACTCTATTCTTCAGGCAATTTGACCTGAGGAAGACCTGGAAAAGAAGTGATGTGTGCTGCCAGTGGAAGACAGACATAAAGTAGAAAGTGGATGAGTGCAGGGTGTCAGATTGTTATTTGCTTGTATTTTGTGATTTCCCCAGCCCATCATTCCCACAATTAACCCAAAACCAAATGTTCATTCTGCTTGGTGGATAGAAAGTGAAAAGAAAGACCAAAGACACCGCAGGGCCTGGACTGAGCCCGCAAGCACAGAGCTCGGGACTGGGCTCCTGCATACAAACCCAACCAGGTCCTGCAGCTCCTTGTGCTGTAGGAAAGAACCAGAAAACCCCCAAAGCAATCGATTCCTGCCAAAACCACCCTGGCTTTGTCACACAGCTCCCCAGAATCTGAGCAGTCCAAGCTGATTTGCACCTCTGACATATTTTACTAAATGTACAATGTGCTAGTGTTTCTTGTTTAATCCCTGAAGAAACTCACCGTCCTCAGCATTATGATGCTCCCTTTATAGAGACCAGAACTGGCTCTGGGAGAAGTTAAAGATTGGCAATTAGCTGCAGCAGGGGAGTGGTTCAGCAGGGCTTGCCCTCTGTATGACCTCAGGCTAGCCTCAGGCTGAGCACCCGTGTGCTTGCCATTTTCCCACATGATAACTGATTGAAATAGGTATTTTACTAAATCACGCAACACTATTTTAGTGTATGTTAATTACACTAAAATAGATCATTTTCATAGGCTGCCTCTAAAAATGTTATACAATGCTTCGCCATAAGGATCGATGAGATTGTTTGGCGGATCCTCAGAAAATTGGACATAGTACTACTGGTAGATCCAACAATACCTCTCCTGGGCATATACCCAGAAGATGTTCAACTGATAATAAGGACACATGCTCCACTATGTTCATAGCAGCCTTATTTATAATAGCCAGAAGCTGGAAAGAACTCAGGTGTCCCTCAACAGAGGAATGGATACAGAAAATGTGGTACATTTACACAATGGAGTACTACTCAGCAATTAAAAACAATGAATTTATGAAATTCTTGGACAAATGGATGTATCTGGAGGATATCATCCTGAGTGAGGTAACCCAATCACAAAAGAAGTCACTTGATATGCACTCACTGATAACTGGATATTATCCCAGAAACCTAGAATACCCAAGATACAACTTCCAAAACACAAGAAAATCAAGAAGGAAGACCAACTAGTAGTACTTCATTCCTACCTAGAATAGGCAATAAAACATCCATGGAAGGAGTTGCAGAGACAAAGTTTGGAGCTAAGACAAAAGGATGGACCATCCAGAGACTGCCCCACCCGGGGGTCCATCCAATAATCAGACACTATTGCATATGCTAGCAAGATTTTGCTGAAAGGACCCTGATATAGCTGTCTCCCGTGAGACTTCGCCAGTGCCTGGCAAATACAGAAGTGGATGCTCATAGTCATCTATATGATGGAACACAGGGCCCCCATTGTAGGAGCTAGAGAAAGTACCCAAGAGCTGAAGGGGTCTGCAACCCTATAGGTGGAAGAACAATATGAACTAATCAGTACCCCTCAGAGCTCATGTTTCTAGCTGCATATGTAGCAGAAGATGGCCTAGTTGGCCAAAATTGGGAAGGGAGGCCCCTTGGTCTAGCAAACTTTATATGCCCCAGTACAAGGGAAAGCCAGAGCCAAGAATTGAAAGTGAGGGGTAGGGGAGCAGGGTGTGGGGAGGGTATAGGGGACTTTTGGGATAGCATTTGAAATGTAAATGAAGAAAATATCTATAAAAAAAAGAATTGATGAGATTAATACAATGAAATCAGAGAGTCAGGCCAGGGAACAGAGGGAAACACAATGTGCCTGCTTTTGCCAGAGGTGACTTATCTGGCCCAGCTGCATGCTCACGTAGGAGATAATTCGACTCACCCTGAGAGAGGAAAGGGACAAGCCTTATTCAGGAAAACTGTGAGTCCCTAGCAAGAATTCTAAGTTTGTACTCAATGGACCTAATTAAATCTGGTAGATGATGCTCTGTGCATTACTTCTTGGTATTATACATTTTTACTTTACACTACATACTATGTAGTCCAGGCTGGCCTTGAACTTGCAATCCTCCTGCCTAAGGTCCCCCAGTGCTGGGATTTTAGGCAAGTACTATGACACACAAGTCTGCCTCATGTCATTTCTAATGGTAAATAGAGGCACATTTAATATGCAGACACTTTATTTAAAATTAATTACATGAGGAGTGGGGGTATTAACTAAAATTGAGAATAGATAAGAATGCTTATAAAAAAGTATACTTTGTATGGCAATTTGAAAATATAATAATTACATAGAGAAGGTCAGAAGGCAAAGGTGCTTGCCCCAAGCCTGACAGCCAAAGTTTCACTTCTGGGACCTACATGGTGAGAGAAGTTCTATATGTATGCTGCAGCATGAAAGCACACAGAATTTTAAAAATGTAATAAAAAGAGTATGTTTTTTAAAAGCAATTCTGAATGCTTTACCTATCTGCTAAAGATAGGTAGTACTTTTCCAGGAAATATTAATTACTAAGTAAAATTCCTACTTAGTGCCTAGCATGAGCTACTTCCCTCTGAGTTATTTGTCAAGAAGGTCCCAGAAGGCCCCCAAAAGGCACAGGCTACAGTCATTGTTCTTGGTTGCCTACCATAGCTACATGTAAAATCCTATTGCTGAGACATCACCCACTTTGGGTGCAAGACATAGAGAAATATATGAGCTGACCTGAAATCTTTCTTTATCCTGGTTAGCTCTCACAGTGCCAGACATTGTTATAAGGGAGAAGAAACATCACTGGCTTATCCAGTGGTGAACCCTGAATGCTACGATTCCAATCTACCAGGTGCTACCACTTGTGCAAAGTGGAATGTAGGCCGTGAGGTAAGGAAGATCCTTCTGCTTCTCAACAGGGAATTTATATCTAGTGCTATAAAAATGGTCAAAAGCCCACATCTTGGGGGTTCATAGGCCCAAGTCAGGGAATGTACTCCTATTGTTTTGCTAACTGGACAAGTTTTCAAACTGTCTTCAAAATATTTATGCTTAGTGCTATTTTCAATCTTGGCCAGAAAAGCTTGTTTTTGCAGAGTGCCTCAGACAATGCTAAGACTGGTGACTAGTCAAAGTGTTGAGACTGAGTGACAGTTGAATGACTTATGCCCTAAACCATAAGGCGATATAGACACCTTATAGGGTGTCTATATCATCCTCTCCACAGCTCAGAACACACCATGGAGGTGGGGGTAGAAAGAATGTCAGAGGTCAAGGATGGCGTGGCCTTCTAGAGACTCCTAGCAGCTGTGGTTACCTGCATAAAATCGAGTTGAGTCAAGAAGACCCATCAATATTTCACAAAGTAGACTCAGTGGGTTCCAAAAGAAAGGAGAGGGCATGAAGGTGGGAGGAAGATCTATTGGCGGTGGGGAGGTGGGGGTGGGGAGTCTGTGGAAAGGAGGAGGAAAGAACCTGGGGGTGGGTAGAATAAGTTACATTGTTTGAAACTGTCAATAAATAAATAAAAGATATTATTAAAATAATAAATCAAAAGTGTGTGTTTTAAAACTCCTTATCATTCAGGGTCTGACACATCCAAAAGACAAGTCTGGATTCCCTGTAAAAGCTCAGCTCTGTGGTCTAGAGACGCAAATGGATAGGCAGCCTTCGCTCACACAGGAGCATATACCAACACCTAAGAACTGGTAGGCTGATGGTGTCTCTCGCTAGAAGACTCTTTCATGAGAACAAGTATAGGTAGTCCTCAGTTAAAAAACAGACTAGTAAATGAATGATTTTCTTTAAACCAAAGACAATATTGTAGAAAACTAGACTGTAACTCCCGGTTATCAGCCTGTATCCTTGGGCTCTATCTGTAATAATGACTAAGGATTGCTGTCTAGAGGATAAGACACCTGTGTCATCTAGACACCTTGGGCTCTGCTTCTGAGATCTCCAGCAATCTTAGAGAACATCAGGATGTTCACAGCAACTTTATTTGTGTTCTAAACAGAAACCAATAGACACCACTAGGGAAATTCACTACATTAGGGCAAACTGGCAATTTTTCCATTGTTCATATTAGTGGAACTTAGACCCCAAATAGGAAATGGGATGTCAATTCCCCCTTGAGAAATCTGTCAGTCTGTGTATGTTATCTCATGTTCATAATCCTAGCACGAGATTGCTGGAGCAAAAAGAGTGCTCTGAGTTTGAGGCCAACCTGGGCTACAGAATGAACCCTGTCAGAAAGAGAGAGCCAGAGAGAGTATGTGTGTGTGTGAGAGAGAGAAAGAGAAAGAGAGAGAGAAAGAGAGAGAGAGAGAGAGAGAGAGAAATGAGATCTGAATATCCTAGATTTTTTTCTTTCTAGTTCTATTATCGTATTCTAGTCTATTCCATTTTACAGTCATGAGTATTATAACCAAATATGATTCTATGAAGAATTTATACAATCCTACAACTTAAAATTTAAAGACAAACCCACTAGAATTTGACCTTTTGTGACTTAAATATTATGCCATTATAAACTAATATAAAACCAACTGTGTTGCTAGCTGCAGTAGCACAGACGTGAAAGCCTTGTACTAGGTAAGGCAGAAAGGTCAAGAGTTTGAGATCAGTTCTCACCTAAGGGCTCCTCAGGAGCCCTGATGTCTGACTTCCTCTTACTTGACCTCGCACTGTAGCAAACACTTGCCTCAATGCAAATGCAGGGGAGGAAACAAGGTTCTAAGGTGTGAAAAAAAAGGGGGGGTGGCCACTCCAACCCCCAGAGAACCCATCCCAGGTCATCCAAGGTCTCAGAACTTGCTTCATCTGGCTTCAAATCTGCATTTGATTTACACCCACCACAGCCTCGGTGCCTGCCTGGACAGGCCTCATTTCTGAGAGTTTCCTGAATTAGCAGAGATGGGAAAAGAAGACAGAAGCCCAAGCAGAGATCTCATCCTTCAAAAGTCAGGTTTAAGTTTGATTCAAGCGTCACTGGCAGGACTCGATCACCACAGTAAGGTCCTATCCTCATCCTCCTTCCATTGTTTCTACCTCACTTTCAGAAATGAAACTTAAGAGGAAGAAAGGCACATACAACCAGCCTATTAGCAGCAGGCCCCACCAGAACAAGCCCTCCGACAGAATGTTCCTAATCCCCACATGAAAGAGACAGCCGTAAAGCATATAGGTCCTCTTCATGTAACCCAGTAATCATTCCAAACGTCTCTGATTTTTTTTCATCCATATCCCAGAAAACCAGGGCTGCCATAGTGGCTGCAGTGTCAGATGGGTGAGTTGGGGCTGTGAAGTAACTGTTGGTATCGCTCTGCTGATGGGGATGCTAAATGGACACCGAGAAAATTTGTGTTTCCTGAGGACTGTCACAGAAGCAAAAAGAGAAGCTCCTGGACAGTGACAAACTCCCTTTCTTAACTGCCTCCCAGCTCCCATGAGACAGGAAGCCAAGAGAAAAAGAGGGGGCTCCTCCTTCAAAGCTAGAGTCTATCCAGATAGGTGACTGGACTTTTGTTTGTCCAGTTGCAACATCAGACTCTCCCTAGGGTTTAAGTGCTGTAGGTGAAGGAAGAGTAGGCTGGAACCATGATGGGCTAGGTTGGGGGTAGAGGAGTGGAGGTGAGCCATAGTGTTGGTAAGGTGAGTGAGGGTGAAAATAGAGGCAGTTGCTACTTACAGAATTGAGAAAGGGAGGAATAGAGGAAAGAGTGTCTGGTTGGGATAGAGCATTCCCACAGCCCACACCCACCATTTCTTGGTTTCATTTGGGTCTTCTAAGACAAGTTTTTACTGTTTAGTCCAGGCTGGCCTCAAATTTTCAATTCCTCTCCCTTAACCAACTCTCTCCTCTCTTTCTCTCTCTCTCTCTCTCTCTCTCTCTCTCTCCCCATCTCTATGTTTCCCTCTCTATGTCTCTGTTTCCTTGTTTGTTTGTTTGTTTTTAGACAGGGTTTCACTATGTAGCTCAGGCTGCCCTGGAGCTCACTCTGTAGACCAGGCTGGATTTGAACTCACAGAGATCTGTCTACCTCTACTTCCTGGTGCTGGGCATGTGCCACCACATCATGCTTCCCTTAATTTCTGAGCACTGGAATTACAGGATTATGCCACACACTGTTTCTATTAGTGGTTAGTAGGGAAAGGGATCAAGAGAGGAATTTGCATAAAGAATATCTACACAGAAAAGAGAGGTAACCCAGTTTCAAGTAGTGCCTGCTTCTTTCCTCACAATGTGGAAAGAATGTCAAGACCAAGACCCGGGGTCTATTTTCATCTCTCCTCACTGAGCTTGTGGAAGTATTTCAGGGGAATCCAGAGGTCCCCAGCATCTACACAACTTCCCCCAAATCAGCAGTACTCAGCAAAATCTCAGCAGCCACTCTATGTCCAAGACCAACTCAGTAAGAGCATAGAACATGCAAAACATGGAGGAATCTGAGACTTCTTCCCCAAACAGTGTGAGAGCCACCAGTGTCAGATTGGCAAGCAACTGAGTCAAATTGAGCAAGTGTCAGATTGAGAATGGGCCTGAAGGACTAGGCTGCTCTCCTACAGAGTTGGAGTCATCTGAAAACAGCCCAGGTCCATTGAAAGACTCCCCTGACAAATTAAGACACTTACCCCACTGTCTGCTACTCAAAGGGCTGAGGAGAGAACACACTCACAAGAAACATTGTTTTTTTTCCTGATGCTAAACTGCAGTGTATAAATTCCTGTAGAGAGCAACACAGAAAACGCAACAGGCTCCAGAATTAGGCAGTGGTGATGGTGTGCATTGTGGGAAATATACTAAAACCTACTGAACAGGAGACTTTACTTTTGTGTATGTGTACGTGTGTGTTGTGTAGATATGTGTGCAGTGCCTTCAGAGGCCAGCAGAGGGGATCAGATACCCTAAAGCTTGAGTTACAGGGAGACATGAGCAGCCCAACATGGATGCTGGCAGCCTCTCTTAATTGCTGGGCCTCAAGAATTTGATACTTCAAATTGACCAGCTTCTCTGTATAGAACTTTCAGAAGGAAACTTGACTTTAAAAATGCCCCCCCCCCCCACCTCAGAGATAAGGAAAAATGGTTCCGCAGTTAAATGTGCTTGGTGCTCATGGGGAGGACTCTGGTTAAATTCCTAATGCCTATGTCAGACAACACACAACCACCTTTAACTGAAGCTCCGGGAGTCCACCCTGGCTTCTGGCATCCAAGATAACTTGTACACATGTGTACAAATCCAACCATGTAACAATAACTGAAAATAATAAAACAAATATATTTTAAATGTCCCTACCTTAAAATGAGATATTGGTTCAGTGAAGCTTATATCTATTTTGTTTTAGTAATTCCAGGGATTTAATTTAAGGCTTCAGGTATGCCAAGAAAATGCTGTAACTCTAGTTTCATCTCCAATCCTCCTTTTCTTGGTGGTGGGAGAGGGCAGGGGTTCCTGCAAGTGTTACAGCCAACAGGGAAACAATCCAGGTGAGGTAAGAATTAAAGCTGGGTTCATCTTGACTTAATTAGCTGCTGCCCGGCCAAAACTTCTGGAGTCTGACTCCAAGTGGTTTATCTTTTACACATTAAAACACAGTAAAACTTTGGAAAAAGAAGTTTCCTCATGATAATTATCACAACACGGTACTTCTCTTTAAAAGAGAGCACCGAGAATGGCTTGGACTGTTTGAGAAACAGTGCTCCGGAGCCTGGGACTGAAGAGGGAGGGTTTGTAATAAATCTGAGGATGGATTCAAATGACTGGAAAACAGTGCTCAAGATTCTGGGGGATTAGGTAAGGGCTGGCCTTGCAGAATAGCAAAGATCAATAGGTATTGACAAATCTATTACCTGTCTTCTGGATGGATATCCCATGACAATTTCTTTCATTGAAGGAAACCGCCTGGGTGTTTAACAGCTCTGATTCTCTGGAACTGTCTGTCAACACGGGAACCATATGTCCCTCTGTACTCTTTACTTATTATTTTGACATAGTGTCTCACTGAGTTGCCCCAGGTGGCCTTGAACTCTGGAATGAAAGGTGGCCGTGAACTTGCAGTTCTCCTGAGTATCTGGTGTTGGTGACAATTCCAGGAATAAGCCGTGTCTGCAGAGATGGACTGACTGACAGAGCTGGAGTGATGTCCAGAGGCTGGAAGGCCGCAGGCCCAGAGGTTTGTCTTATCTCCAGCTTTAGCCCCTGGACCACCTCTGTATCGGAACGAACATCCTTTGACTTACAGGTAGAAACCTTTTGGAATGTATTAACATAGCAGACTACTCACCAACCTGAAAGCTATGGACGTCATCAGATAGCATCTCAGATCTATTGAAAGGCTTGCCACAGCTTGTGCTATCTACCTCTCTGATGTACACAGAGAGGTACAAATTGCCCTTGATTTATGACTTTCTTGGTTTTGTAAAACATCAAAATTTTGAATTTGGGGTAACCTAAATCCATGTTTCTGGGTCATGGTTACTCAAATTTGGCTCTAGAATAAACTTTTATCTTTAGTGTTAGAATGTGTGTGTGTGCGTTTCAGTACTGGTAGTTTGGGGAAAGAGAGTTGTGAGATTGTGACCTTGAACTTGTGATCCTCAGGACTCTACTTTCCAAATGCTAGGATTATATTTTAGCTGGGTACTACCATTTTCAGTTTATTTTTGTCTCCTTTTAATTCCAAAATATTGCAATTGACAAAGATTGTACATGTTCCATGCATTCTTTAAAATTTAGGTTTTTATACCTAAGCCAGATCTTCTCTCTAGAGTAGAGTCTGTCGAATTTGAAATTGTTGTTTTTATTCTGTGTCACAGGCCTCACACAGAGCCATAGATCCAGAACTGTGCAGTTAGCTATGCCGTGGACAGATTACAGGAGCTGATGCTGAGGCAGCTTGAAACTATAGCACATAAATACAGCAACTCGTCTGCCCATCACAACCTTTAACAAATTCCTGGGAGCACTGCTTCACTGGTCGTCTGGAAGGAGTTCAAGAACAAATGTCCAAAAGAAAAAGCTGTCCATCCTGGAGGCCAGAAGGGACACCGAGACATTCATGAGAGGGGTGAGCAAAGGAATAAAGGATAGTGAATAATTCTACATCCAGCTTAAGTGTCACCTACAATGGAATTCACTCTTCTCCAGACTCTTGTTTCTTCAGCTTAAAGTGATTTCTGGGAATGGCAGGAGGCAACAAATGAGCTATGGTCAGATTGGCCAATAGAATGTGGGCCTTTCTTAGCCAGACATGAACAATTCTAGGGATAAATTATTCCTAAGAAAATTCCTGGGGGAGGGGTGAATTACACAATGTTCAGTGTAAAGAATATTTATTGTGGGGGCTATTTCCAATACCATACAGAAATCACTTGCCAGATAACTGCTCACTAGCTATAGAAATGCAGACCAGTTCTTACACTTCATTTTAATAAAAGTCGTTCTTTTAGGATTTTGTTTTATAAGACAACCAGTTCAATGCCTGTATTTTTCAACTATAAGTTTTAGGCACTTTCATATTCGACGCAAGAGAGTTGTCATTATTTTAATAGCTTGAGAATGTTATCTTATCAATTTTAACCAATTTTCAAAAGCTCTTGTCTATTTTTTAATCACTATGTATATGAGTGTGTGTCGTCTGTGTGTAAGGGTGTACATGTGTGTATATGTGACCACAGAGGCCATAGGGAATGGATATTCCTGGAATTTGAATTAAAAGCAGTTTGTGAGCTGCTATGGGTGCTATGTACTGAACTCAGGTCATCTGCTGAAGTGATTCATGCTCTTAACTGCTGGGCCATGTTCTCTTGAATCTTTCTGTGATATTTACTATTGAATGTCTCTTGGGTGGAGGTTAATACAGAGCCCACAACATAGCCCAGACAATGCTTCCCAAGTGTGGGGTCATAGGTGTGCACCACCATATCTGGCTTAGAATCTTCCATTTTTTACAAGTTAATGATTAGCCAGGCGGTGGTGGCGCATGCCTTTAATCCTAGCACTTGGGAAGCAGAGGCAGGTGGATTTCTGAGTTCAAGGCCAGCCTGCTCTACAAAGTGAGTTTCAGGACAGCCAAGGCTACACAGAGAAACCCTGTCTTGAAAACAAAACAAAACAAAACAAAACAAAAACAAAACAAAAAGAAAGACGTTAATGATTACTGGGCCTTCTTAGGGCTTTATTAATAATTCTTAACAGCAATTGTAGTTTAAGTATTCATGTGAGAGCTGCTAATTTCTACGATTACTAGCTTGTTTCTTACTGGATCCAGTCTCACGTTTTGGGACTTGTAATCTTTCTAATGCTCTCACTTTAGGACTGTGTGATTGTACTGTATATGTAGCTGTAGACTTTTGCTTCTTCGTCCTGTTCCTCATTTCACTTTCACTTCCTTCCACATCTCAGGATAGAGCTAACCTTTCACACCAGAAAATTCTTACTATCCTCTCTCTCTCTCTCTCTCTCTCTCTCTCTCTCTCTCTCTCTCTTTCTGTCTGTCTCTGTCTCTCTCTTTCTCTCTCTCTTTCACAGACACACACACACACACACACACACACACACACACACACACACACACACATGGTTTCTTTGGCTGTCTTGGAACTTGCTCTGTAGACCAGGATAGCCTTGATCTCAGAAATCTCCCTGCCTCTGCCTCCCAAGTGCTGGGATTAAATGCGTCTCCTTCTGTAAACCTAAGTTTCAGCATGTGATTTGTGTTGGAAATTTCTGGTTCATTTCCTTCTTTGGTCCAGTTTCCTTCTAATACTTCTAAGTAGAAATTCAAATTTGAATTAAAATTTTATTTTTTTCACTGATAAAATATATATTTTCTGTTGACATGCCCATTTGAAGTTTTGGGCAAAGTACCTTTAAAATGCATCGTTAGGATGTGGGATGCTCAACACAGATAGGACATTTATATCACATTCCTTCCCCAATGCTCAGGGACCTTTATGGAAGATGGAATGGAAAGAATATGAGAGCCAGAGGACAGGAAGCACCAGAGCCAAACTGTGCCTTCTGGATATGATAGGACTACACACTCATGAGTCCACAGTCACTATAGCTGTCTGCTCAAGTCCTACAGAACACCAAGCCAGCCAACCTTGCAATACGGAGATGGGAAGGCTCACAAGCCACCACCTTAACTGAGGAGCTATTGGCAGACAATGGCTTCTGGGGCAGGAAGGATCTTTTATTAAGGATATTCATCCTGTGTCAGCCAAACTTTGTGGGTCCCCTGATGTATGTGTAGCACAACTGAACTCAGTGGATTATTCAAAAGGAAGAAGGAGGTCAGGAAGGTGGGGAGGAGATATGAGAGGAGTTAGGGGAAGAGTGGAGGATGAATATGATCAAAACAACTGGACACATGTGTGAAGTGCTCAATGAATAAAAATCTCTTATGAAGCAGGAGAATGAGGAGGAGGGAGAGGAGCAGCAGCAGCAGCAGCAGAATCAGCAGCAGCAGCCTGGATCCAGCAAGTCCATGTGCTTGTTCAGAAGCTTGATGCTCTGATTTTGATCACTGAAACCCATATAAGTTTTGAGTTTTATCTTTCCAAATTTTATGTGAATATAATATATATATATACATACATATATAGAGAGAGATTATATACACAATACATACATGTATAGCATCTATATTATATATATGTATTATATATACCATATACAAGTTACATAACAATCTATATCTTATATACTATATAGATCACTATATATTTTATATATAGCTAAATGGAAATATATTAAATCTTTAATCAAATAATATGAATGAGAATGTATTTGGTAGTCTGTAGGATGGAACAACTTGGGATGGATGAATGCAGCTGGAGCTGTAGGCCTTGCTGAGAATTTAAAAGAAAACAAAATTCAGTTGTGATGATTTGTTACTAGTTATAAGAAAAATCTCTGGCCACAGTGGCAATGAGCCCAAGCGTGCGCTGGAAAGCTGAGAGGCTCCAGTAGGGAATTTCGGAGGAACCATAGAGAAAACAAGTTGCCAGGCAAAAGCCTCCAGCCTGGAGTGAGCTAAGGAGGAGAGGGAGACTTGGTATAGCTGCAGAAAAGCCGACCAGGGCATAGGCAGAGGACAGCGCATGACAGAGTACAGCTACCAACAGACCTAGCCCAGTTCTGAGTGATGGTCCCAGTCAGTGTGCAGGAAGCAGCCCCTCCCACTTGGCTTACACTGATTGCAGAACTCTGTGTTGCAATCTCACTAAGGAAGACAACAGTGGATTGCCGAAACCAAGTTTTTTTTTTTTTAATTTTTGTTTCTCTTAACAAAAAGGAACAAAATGAAAAGAAGAGTTCACGGAAACATATACACATAGGGAAATGAGCCCCTTGATGGTCCTCAGGGGGAAATTAAAGGCAGGACCAGAATCACACAAACCAAGAAGCACCACTGAGCATCAGGTTTGTTTCCAGACTCAGACGTTATGATCCACAACCCAGGTGTCTACATTTATAAATATACACAACTGTTGATTCTGTCTCACTAAAGTAGTTAAACTATAACATAAAATGGATATAACATGAGATCAGGAAAGAGGGAAACTGAACTCCTGCAACCTGAAAAATGACTTGGGTGTTACTTTGGACAGGCAGGCATTTGCACAGTTGTTAGGTGTAGACAGCATATCTACACAACTCACACTTATCTAGAGGCCAACGCAATGAGGAAAACATGTCTGGGTATAACTACAGTCCAGTGGTGCTTCTCAACCTCTGCAATATTCACAGTTCACGCAGGACAATGACTGGAGAGGAAGCAGTCCTATGCATTGTAGGACCTTCTGTCTGTAGCAAGCTTGGCCTTCACTCACTGGAAGCCTATAGCTCTCCCCGGACCCCACTACCACTTGTGACAGTCACAAATGTCTATTGACACTGCCTAATGTCCTGTGATAAAACCTGCCTGACAGAAAGTTGGCATCTTATTAATGATAGAAACCCTCAAGTATTAATATTTATGTTATAGTCTGGGCAGAACACATACACTCTCCTAGTCCTCAGTGAAACACGGCTTTAATATAGCCAATAGAAGAAACATGACTAGAGGACCTGTCTAAACAGATATCTGACACTCTAACAGTCTTCAAGATAAACAGGCCTGCCGGGCGTGGTGGCGCACGCCTTTATAATCCCAGCACTTGGGAGGCAGAGGCAGGCAGATTTCTGGGTTCGAGGCCAGCCTGGTCTACAAAGTGAGTTCCAGGACAGCCAGGGCTATAAAGAGAAACCCTGTCTCGAAAAACCAAAATAAATAAATAAATATTAAAAAAAAGATAAACAGGGCTATAAAGAGAAATCCTGTCTCGAAAAACCAAAATAAATAAATAAACAAATAAATATTAAAAAAAAGATAAACAGGCCTGATGCCTGCTGAAACAAACCTTGAAACATTCAGTGACAATACTGCCAGCCTACCTGTGGCCTTAAATATAAAGTAGTTCAGGGCTAATGACCTATGGAACAGTATGAGTGACCCAGTGTGCATATGAATGACTCGGAGCACGGCTACGGGCCCCCAAAGCCAAACCAAGATTAGCAACTTGGATTTCGTTTTCACTAAAAGAAACTCATTTAAAATGACATAGTAGACAGAAATAGAATCACACACACATAACCAGCTGGTCTCTGGCAGAGGACTAAAGGTGGTTCAATAAACAGAGGTCAATCTTGTCAACAAACAGTACAGAGCAACAGAACAGCCACACGGAACATCATAACGGGGCTGGCAAAAATAATGACCCAGACTTAACCCTTACTCCAGTCTCAGTCACAGATCTAATGCAAAATGCAAAAACAAGAAGATAACAGAAAAAATACAGAAGAACATGGGTTGGTGCTAAATTTTAATATACAAATTAAAAATAAGATCTACAGAAGGAAAAATTTGAAGTTTATTAAAATTAAAAACTTCTGCTCTGTAAACACCAGTGTTAAGAAAGGGAGGAGCATGCCTTTAATCCTAGCACTAAGAAGGCACCCTCTGGTGGATCGTGGGGACTTCCAGACCAGTCTGGGTTATTTAAAGAGCTCCAGGGTGATTTGGTAAGATCCTATCTCAAAAAAGAAAGATCAAAGAAACAAAGAAAAGAAAGGGAAGGAAGAAAAGTCTTTTTAAAAGTTTTTTCTTTAATAAAACACTGGCAATCAAATTATAAAAGGAAGTCTTAAAAAAATCAATAATAAGAAAACAAGTAAGACTAGCAAACAATACAGTTAGGATGGTTAAAGGTGACCCCAAGAAACCAAAGGGCAAGATGTCTGCTTATGCCTTCTTTGTTCAGACATGCAGGAAAAAACAAAAGAAGAAAAACCCAGAGGTTCCAGTCAATTTTGCGAAGTTTTGCAAGAAGTGCTCTGAGAGGTGGAAGACCATGTCTAGCAAAGAGAAATCCAAGTCTGATGAAATGGTAAAGGCAGACAAAGTAAGCTATGATTGGGAGATGAAAGATTATGGACCAGCCAAAGGAGGCAAGAAGAAGAAGGACCCAAATGCCCCCAAAAGACCTCCATCTGGAATTTTCTTATTCTGCTCTGAATTCTTCCTCAAGATCAAATCCACAAACCCTGGCATCTCCAACGGAGATGTGGCAAAAAAGCTGGGTGAGATGTGGAATAACTTCAGTGACTGTGAAAAGCAGCCTTACATCACCAAGGCAGCAAAGCTGAAGGAGAAGTATGAGAAGGATGTTGCTGACTATAAGTCTAAAGGGAAGTTTGATGGTGCCAAGGGTCCTGCTAAAGTTGCCCGGAAAAAGGTGGAAGAAGAGGAAGAGGAAGAAGAGGAGGAGGAGAAGGAGAAGGAGGAGGAGGAAGATGAATTAAAAACTCTGTCTCCTTGTGAATACCTTGGAGTAGGAGAGAGCTGTGATTGACACATCTCTTATTTGAGTCGTGTCTATTGCCCTTGTTAGGTTTAATAACAAAATTTTATCACGATCATATTTTAGTTTTTCAAAGTGTCAGTGGTTTACATGAAGTGGCCGTGGGTGTCCGGAGCACCGTGAAACTGTATGAAAGTTGTAAATAGTTCCAAACATTTTTAAAATGAAAAGGCACTCTCACATCCTCCTCAGTGCACTTTGCTGTTGGTGTGACAAGGCAATTGAAGATGTTTCTGGCATTTTGTTCTCAACTAGTAAGGTAGTGCTAACTATATGGTTATTGGCTAGAAATCCCGAGTTGTCAACTGTACATATCTATAGTTTGTAAAGAGAACAAAACGACCCAGACAGATTCTTGATGCTCCTTGTTTGGTGTGGAGGCTGTGAGGGGAAGATGCCTTTTGGAGGGGCCGTAGCTCAGGGCATGCACTGTGAGGCTGGACCTGTTGATACTGCGGTGGGCATCCATTTAGCTTCAGGCTGTCTTGTTTTTTTATATAGTGGCATAGCATTCTGCTAACATTCTTAGTTGTGGAAAGTGGGGAGGGTTTGGCTGGCATGAGAAGTGTTTGGAGTTTTTTCTTTAGTTAAGTGCAATAGGTTTTAAACTTTTTAAAGAAACTGTAGAACTCATCGTTGTCAGCAAAGCAAAGAACTACTGCATCAATGGAAGTTCACGAACCCTCTGGACCTAAACGCAATTTGCAACACATTTGTATGTTTAGAATGCTGAAATGTTTTTGAAGTTAAATAAACAGTATTATATTTTAAAAAAAAGAAAGAAAACAAGCAACCCATTTTTTAAAATATATGAAAGACTTTAGCAAACACCTCAAAAAATAAAAAATAAAATAAAATAAAATAAAATAAAATAAAGCTCTCCTGGGGCCAGCAGGGTGCCTCAATGAGCAAAAGCACATGCCTGGAGACTTGAGCTTGAGCTTTGATCCTATGTGATGAAAGGAGAGAACCGATTTCCACAAGTTCTTCTCTAGCCTTCAAGAGCTCCCCTTGCCAATAAAAAGTGTGATTAAAAAGTAAAGAGGCATACAGGTGGCACATAAAAAGATATTCCACATTATGTATTGGGGAACTAAGAATTAGAATAACAGTGAGATATACATACATGTATGAGACTGAAAAGCTCCTAAAATACTAACCCTACTCATTGCCCAGGAGGATAAGGAGCAGCAGGAATTTTCATTCACTGCTGGGGACATAGAGAACAAGCTGGAGACTCTGGGCAACAGTTTTAAGGTTTTTCTTACTGTACAGTCCAACAATCACACTCCTTGATAGTTATGCTAAAGAGCTGAAGAATCGGCACGTGAATGTTAATAGGATCTTTATTCATAATTGACAACAATACAGAAGCAACCAAGATATCCATGGAGGTGCTGTTCCTGCTTATTACTAAGGGAAATTAGCCAATGAGAGACTAGAGATGGCTCCCTAATGTGTGCTCCAACCACAGGATAGTTGGGAAAAGGTAGAGTACAGAGACAGTGAAAATGGTCAGTGTTTATCAAGGACTGGGAGGACAAAGTGCTGAGCAGATGAACTGGGATGTTTTGCTGGCTCCATTTCATGGAGCTTGTGGTGGAGACATGTTATTATGTATTTTTCAAAATCCATAGGATATATAACATGAAAAATGACAATTGTTGTGCTGGGCATGGTGGTGCATGCTTTCAATCATAGCACTTGGGAGGCAGAGGCAGGTGAATCGCTTTGAGTTGGAGGCTAGCCTGGTCTAGAGAGTGAGTTCTGGGAGAGCCAGGGCTATTAGACAGAGAAGCCCTTTGGGGGGAGAGGGAAAACAAAAACAAAAAACGGAAACAACCAAACAACCAAACAAAAGTGACAACTGTGGACTTCCAGGAACATTGCATCAGTAGCGGCCCATCAACAGTAGCAGGCACTGCAGGGATGCTAGAAGCTCTTATGGGAATTTGCTTAGTGGGGAGGAGGATTGGCGTGGGCTGTACAGGGACTCTGTGCTTTCTGCTCAAGTTTCTACAATTCTAAAACTGGCCTTCACTCCACTAATGCTTTTAATGTGTTGTGACAGAATAGGTTCCAATCTGAAAACTTTTACATCAATTTTTAAAGAAATGATTTTTTACAAAGACTATTAACTTTAAGCATTTCTACAAGAAAAGTTCTACAGTTCAGCATGAGCCTCAACACCCAACAGCCTTTGCAATTTCCAAGCTCTCAGGGCTACTCAGCCTGCTCTGAAACCCCTAGGCAGAGTCTAAGGGGTTGGGAAGGAGAGAATGGAAGAAAGGGAGGGACGAAGGAGAATTTCACAGAATCTTCTTGAGACAATTCTCAAATGTCTACACTTTTAGCTTGAGGAAATGCCTGATAAGGGCTGGGAGTGCTATTAATGTTTAATGAGAGTCACTATTCCTAATATGCTCATAGTTGTTTGTAATAAACATACAATTAGACAGGGCTTATAAAAACAATAAAGCAAAGTATGTTTGCTAATGTAGCCTTGAGATTCATATAATCAACAAATTCACATAGTGAACAGGACTTTATCAGCAGTATGTAACTTGGCAGAGCAACTACTATATATGTATATATATATATATATATATATATATATATATATATATATATATATATATATATATAAAATTTTCTGAGACAAAGTTTCTCTGTGTAGTCCTAGCTGTCCTGGAACTCACTCAGAGATCTGCCTGTCTCTGCCACACAAGTACTGAAATTAAAGGCCTGTGCCACCACTGCCTGGTTTATTGTTCTAATATTTTTCAATCTCTCTCTCTCTCTCTCTCTCTCTCTCTCTCTCTCTCTCTCTCTCTCTCTCTGTCCTGTGTGTGTGTGTGTGTGTGTGTGTGTGTGTGTGTGTGTGTGTGTGTGTGTGAATATGAAGTCAGAGGAAGACCTTAGAAACAGAGCCTCATGTTTCTTTTGCTCTGGATCCCAGGCTAGCTGGCATGAGCTTCTGGCCGTTCTCCTGTCTCTGCGTCCAATCTTGATGTAGGAGCACTGGGGTTACAGACAAGGACAAGGATCACTGCATTCGGCTTTACATGGATTCTGGGATCTGAACCCAGGTTCTCCATCTTGTGTGGACACTTTATCCACTAAGCCATCGCCTTGGTCCCTGATATATAAATTATGTGCAAGCTTTCCTTTGACAGATCTAGGAACTACTTTCTAATTAATTTTATCAGGGCTGGGAATGTTCAGTGGTGTTCCACATGCTCAAGGTCCTGGGTTAAATTCCTAACAATAAAAATAATAATAATAAAATAAATTAATGTAATACGCAAAGCATAAAAATTGCTCTTATTTGTGGGGTACTATATATATTGATACATGTTTAAGAATGCTAAAAGAATTATATAATTATATAAAATATTATATTTGTAATTTACAATAATGAATTTTGTCCAAAAGTGTTTTAATTTACATTATGTTTTTATAAAACGGTTACAAGGCATGTTAAGAACAAAGGAAATCGAAACAAACATTTTAACCCTTACTCTTCCATGATAGGTCAGTTGTTTTTTTCTTTTTTTTTCATTATCAAGGTATCCACATAAGCTACAATGTTTTACTCCTGTAAAAACATGGTTATGCTAGGTGTGGCGTGGCACATGCCTTTAATCACAGCACTCAGGAGGCAGAAGCAGGTGGACCTCTGTGAGTTCAAGACCAGCTTAGTGTACAAAATGAGTCAACCTAGTCTACAAAATGAGTCCAGGATAGCCAACTCTGTCTCAAAAAACCCTGGTCTCAAACTCACAGAGATTAAAGGTTAACTCCACATGAACCTGGCCCAAGATTCTCAAAGCTTAACAAATAAGACACTTTACTAACTGGCTAAACGATACATTGCAGGACAATGAAGTGTCCTGGAGAGACTTTAACAGACCCCAGGAGTTTAAAATGAGAAATAAGAAGCAAAAGCCAGTGCAGATTCAGAGCTGTTCCTCTTAAAAATGAGGCCAAGAAGAGATGATATAAAAGGATGGCTCTTGGGGGTCAAGCCACCTCAGGGCACCAAGTGACAGAATGCTCTAGGGGACCTCAAGCTTTCAGGGGATATGCCATGGTGAAGGCTTGTTCCAGCACTGGCTCAGCTATGTACACCTCCCTCCCTCACATCTTAGCTTTGTGAAACCAGGTTGGCTGTGTCTGGTGTGATTCAAAACTAGCAAGTGTCAACTGCAAATCAATGGAACAGAAACAGGACAGTTTGAGAAGTTTCATGTCAAGATACACTTGACCCATTTGCGAGTGACTGTGATTATTAAAATATAACAGAAATAGGATTCTTCCTTCTAATGTATGACATCTTTTCAAACAGCATTGTGTCCTTATATCCAAAATGTATTCCAGTTTTGGATTCACTACTCGCAGAATATCTTCCATTCTAGGACTACTAGAAAAAAAAAAAACTGTAGTTGGAGGACCATGAACCAAGAGTGCCAGAGAAGCTGTGACTCAGTACTTGGGAGAAATAGGAGCCAGGGGTTAGTCTGTGTGGGTGAGGCTGGCAGAGGCTATACATCTTGAGTATGGTGTTAGGAACACACAGCATGTGACCACCAGCCAGTACTGAGGCAGTGGCTGGCACTTAGCAATTTTGCCTTCACTTTCTACATCGCTCAGAGTCCAGACAGAGACACTACTGGCTTTCCAGGGGACTAATACTCTAGGGAAGGCTGTCACTCAGTTTCAGACCATATCTTTTTATATATATATAAAATGTAAAATTGGCTCAGTGGTCCCAGCACCTGGGGTAGAGACAGGAGGATCAGTTCAGTGTCATCTTCTGCTACTTAAACTGAAGGCCCTGGCTCATAAGCAATACATAAGTAAATGCATTGTAAAAATCAGTAAGATAAAACTAAAAGGAAAAATTTAAGGTTTAAAGAACACAAAACACAAGCAAACATCATGTAATATTACAATAAAAATCCCAACGCTAAAATAAAATACAATACTTTGTACCTCTGTAGTATGTTGGAAGTTTGAAAACTTCTTTTTTTTTTTTTCTGGACAGGGATTACCTGTGTCATTCTAGCTTTGCTGGAAGTCACTCTGTAGACCAGACTGGCCTCTGCATCCCAAGTGCTAGAATTAAATGCCTTGACACTACTCCTGACACTACTTCGACATTATTTACTTTATGTATGTACTTCAACAGCATATCACAAAATTCTACCGAATTTTCATTTTTAATTAAATTCCTCACCACACTGTCCACTCAGCATGGGAAACCACAGCTGTCCAGTGTTGTCATTTCCTAGTCAAATCCAGTCCCCTCAGGTCCCATCAATTCTGTGAGAGATTTACATTTGGGTTCTGAGTTCTGGGAAGGCATGCATGAGAAAATGGTAATTTTTGATTTTCTTCCCCACGTTGATCCCCTCCCCCCCAGCAGACCTACATGATATCAACGATTACAGGATCTATGTAGAGGTGCGGTTGCCCACCAGTTGGTCCCCGTGGCATTGGTCTTCCCTCTGCCCTGTACTATGGTTATGACTAGGAACATTATTTTACATTTAAAATTCTCCAGAGACTTCCTCCCATCTATTACCTTCCCGATTTAATACAAAGGACACACAGAGAAACAAGCTTGAAAATGTGATGCTCTCTTCCGAGTGTCCTCCCAGCTCACAGCTCTCTTTGTTCTTCCTTAATGCCAGCCCGAGAATTTACCTATTTTATCATCAATCTATCTCTCATGTAAATGTAGGTCCATGAAGGCCACACTTTCTGTCAGTAGTGTACAGTACTGAATTGTCAATGAAGGACATTCTAAACCTTGCATAGCTATTGTACAATAAAGGCTACTTGGTAGGATAAATAGGCAGTAAGTGTTCAGTACTGTCCTTACAATCACCTCTCATTAGATCAAAGAGTCCTGCCTTTCTTTGTGAGCAGTACACACTCACATAGACACCGTACTGCTCACAGTCTGACAATACCCCTCTCCAGCCTAACTGTCAATCATCTGCATGGCTCCAGCAGAAAATTTCTGTCAGAGGCAGAGATTTCAACCCATGAACATGCGGTCATCTTGCCTCCTCATCTCTACTTGAGCAAGCTCTTCCCATGTAGGCAAATCTAACCAGCCCTCCAAACCAAATGCAAGGCCTGGCCAGCTGGCCTTCCACAGCTCACACATTCCTCTGCCTCGTATTTCTTCTCTCCTCAGTCACAAGTACCAACATTAATAACTCACAATGTGACTTTACGTGTGCATTGAGCCCTCAGTATTGGAAACAGGTGCAACTATTCCTTAACCCCACTGCACACACCCTGAGGGCAGGCGCAACTTCACCTCTGTCACCTCTGTCACCTCTGTGACATCATCATACTTAAGTGAAGAGAGGCATCTTGAACTCTGACACAAACAAAATCACTAGTTTCTAGGTCTCTGGGCAAACAATTGTCTGCTTCCATGCTCCTTGCAGGTACCTTAAACAGAGAAAGGAGACCGTGCAGCCTGCACCACCACAACGGCTACCTGTCACCAAGGCAGTGGCCAAGCACCATTTACTGAATCAAAGCAGACTCAGAAATTCTATGAACTATGTTTCGTGGTTTATAAAAAGCTTATAAGTAGAACCCATACTTTTATGGCCATATTTTTTTGGTTTATAATAAATTATCAATAAATGTTAATTCCCAAAGTTATTTTACTTTTAGGTATAGCTACACCAAACACTGAGCCAAACCCCACCCTACTTCATTAAGAATCGGGAAAAACTCGAAGGATTTTGGCTAAAAGACTCTTGCTTTAAAACAACCATTTTCCTGCTGTAAAGCAGAAAAAGGCCATAGTATGGGGAAATCAGGTCCCACCTGGAACTTTCATTTGTTAGTAGACACATAAACACCAGAAAAGTTTCTTAATGTAATGGTATTTACTTCATCTGTGAATTCAGATAATTCCACTCTTTCCAAGGCTATTGTGAGAACTAAGTAAAATACCAGATGCTAAATGCTTCTTAAATGGCAGGTAAACAATGGTTGTGTCCCAGCTTCCTTCCCTGTCCCCTACAGCAAAGAAAGCCAGAGTAGAGTGACTTAATCACACTTGACGGAAGAGAGGCTCCGGTGACTTTTTGAACAAACAAAATCATTAAATGTAACATGCTAAGGGCGTTGGAAAGCGGAAGCAGTTGGTGTAGGGTCAGGAAAGAAGGAGCGGACAGACAGCAAGGGAAAGAATATGCATGATGGGAACATTCTCTCATAGTGAAATCTACTGTCTTGTACAATCACCATATACTGGAGTTGGAGAGATGGCCTGGTGGTTAAGAACACTGGCTTCTCTCCCAAAAGACCAGGGTTCAATTCCCAGCACCCATATGGAAGCTCACCACCATCTGTAACTGCAATTCCAGGTATCTGACGCCCTCTTATGGCCTCCGAGGGCACCAGGCACACATGTACAGGCATATGCATGAAGGGAAAACATCCAAATACATCAAATAATAAAATGATTTTTCAAGAACAACAAAAACACGCTAATAGTTTTATTGTCAATTACACGCATATTAAAGTGTCTAGAAATGAGATATTTCATGCCTGAAGAAAGAAAATGCTACTAACAACTGCAGCACTTTGACAATCCCAGCACTTAATGATTCAGAATATGTTCCCAGTCTACCCTCAGTTCCTCTTCCTGAAACTGCGTGGTTGAAACTTCAGCTCTTTGGCTCACACTGTCTCTAGGTGACTCTATTGCTGCATGGTGTCCCTGTCCCTATGTTTACAGCCCATGCTCAAACACTTGGCAGGAAAACATTTCATGTTTACAGATTGTTCTTTATCAATTGGCTTTCACATTTCTTCTTGATTCTATCCACGGGGAAGTGAAAAAAAATAGACTTCTACTTTGTCCCCTCAGCATCAAGAAGCAGGGGAGACAGGAGGCCCAGCCCCAGAGCCGTCCCTTTTCTCCTGTGAATGTGGAATGAACAAAGCTGCCTCTCAGCCCTCAGTCTTCCAAGCCTGCCACCTCAGCCAGTGTGTTCAGCTTCTCACCCCCAAGGGCATGTCCTCCCTCTCCAGGACCCCATGGCTTCTTGGCCTACTCCCCAGATGCCTCACGCTGAGCAGGAAGGGACTTTTTCAAGCAGCCCTAAGAGGAGGAAGCTACTTGTTCCCAGGGGCTCCAGTTTTTCTTTTTTTTGTGTGGGTATGTTTTCTCTCTTTGAAACCAGGAAGCTAAATTTGCCTAATGATTAAGCCCAAAAGGATTAATTCTTTAGAGAACTCATAGTTGCCTGTTGTCCACCCTTCCCCTTTGTGTTAAAATCAGCCCATTTACAAATCACTCAGGCAGAAGGAAAGATTGTTAGTTGTCTCAGTGAAGCCTATCTTTTTCCTCTCTTCTCTGTGGAGGTTACAAGGGAACCAATCTGGGCTTCAACATGCTAGCAGGTACTCTACCTCTGTATCCATCCATCTGTCCCAATGCCTTCACCAAAAGCATGCTTTTACCAGGTCACCAAATTTACATTTTACCCTATACTCACCAAACTCTAGAAACATACAAACTCAAAGAGTTTGTATCATTTCCAACAAGACAAAAATAAAAATGTCACTTGTTTCTTACTTATTTATTGGTCTTTTATTCTCAGAGATGAAACTCTGGATGTATGCAAGCAATGTAAGCACTCTACCATGAACTGCATGCCCAACTCTTCCTCCTCTTAAAAAAACAAACAAACAAAAAACCCTACAGCTAACCACACTCACACATTTTTCATATTTGTCCTTAATCAGCCCTGAAGACCCAGCATAGCCTATCTCTCTTCCTGTACTTGAAATTCTTTTTCTCCCATGGATTCCACAAAGATGCACTCTTTGTTGGCCACATGTCTAATATCCTTGCTGTCAGGAATGTCTGAGATCAAGAAATGTCTGGCTGTGGAAATATGCACACCTAGTATTAGCCTCCACGCAGGCAGAGAATTCTTGCCAAAGCTACCGCATAGTCCTTTGTGGGCACCAACCAGAAGGAGTGACTGGTCAGAACCCTGTTGGGTGTTGCAATGGTTGTGTATGCTGAGAATTGTGATCAAAGGCTAAATCGCAAATCCTAAACTTTGGGAAGACACTTAATCCTCTAGCCTCAGCTGACTCATTTGGAAAGTATGGATATTGCTACCAACTCCACCAGGACTGGGGAAAATATATATATATACCCAGAGCATCTACTGAGCACACAATCTGGGAGAATTCTTGAGAATGTCTTATATGCACTGGCCTGCAAATATTCATCTTCGCTAGATTTATTATCCTTAGTCCACTGAAACATCTTTTTTAGTCAACCTGGTTGAAACAGAACACCCTCTGTGAGTACAGAAGACCACAAGCCTTTGTTTTAGCCCTGAATCACAATTACACCAGATCTTTAAAGATAAACGCACAAGCCCTGGCTCTACTATAGGGCAAAATAAATTTGGGTAAGAGGATGGTGTGTTGGGGATGCCTTGGTGGGAGAGGCTTGTTTCAGCACATCCTGCTTATGCTGAGGCCTGTGTGGAAGGAAACAACAGTCTCCTATTTAGATCAGAGAGACAGAGACATCTGCTTGAAGAGCTCTGGTACCACCCCATACCTGCCAGTCCTTTCCCATCACAGTCTTGCTTGGTCAGCTCTTCCTTTAGTTTTGTGCAATTGTGTTCAAAACTTCAGCTTCCTTCCAATAAATTCCTCATTTTCTCTAAAGCTAGCCTGGGGAGGTTTGGGTAGAAACCCAAAGGCCTTTTATGGGTACACACATCATTTCCTTTAAATTAGTTTTATTGCACAGTTGTACTTGACAAACTGGTGACTTCAACTTATAAGGCTTGGGGAATCTCTCACAGATTTACCTCTGAGCAATCTAAACACATCCTGACTTCTAGAGTCTAAAAGTTGCAAAACAACTGGGTGACCCTAGTACCCATCCATCCCTTACAGTTCAGAAGTCTCTGGATTTCTGCGTCTGGGGTAATTTTCACTTCTTAGACACAAAAGAAGACATAGAGTAAAAACCCAAAAGATGGGTGAAGACATCACCACTCCAGTAAGTGGAGGATAAACAGTATACAGACGGAGAAATTCCTTTTCTTCCCCTTTTGCTAGTCTCTGCATATTGGGTTGTACTATTCACCTCCATCAAAGGAGAACTTTCAGAATAATAATCTCTCTGATTTGATCATTACTCTAAATTAGCAGCAATCTGATATTCTGCTTTTCTGTCTAATGTTACACACACACAGCTCCTATATAGTTCTTCCTCTATTATTACTACTATGAAATATTTGAGGCTGAGTAACATTTGAAGAAAAGAAGCTAATTTTGACTTATAATCCTTGAAGTCCAATGTCAAGGGGCCACATCTGGTCATGGTCTTTTGGCTGCCAGAGCTCCAAATGTGAGACAGAATGTGGAAGACATGGACCACATGTAGCTCTCTCCCTCTCTCTCCCTCTCTCCCTCCCTCTCTCTTTATAAAGCCACCAGAGTCCAGGACTTGCAACCTGACAGCCTCACAAAATCCTATGTACTTCCCTACAGCCACACCTCTGAGCATCAGGTCGATTGATTTCCACTCTTTTCTTACATCACATCAGAGCTAAAAGGTCAACACACTGTCACCATATCCAAAAAAAACTGCACGCACACAACCCAAAGCTGCACTTCAGTATGGTTCACCATTCTCATGGATAGCTAGACTGGAGCCAACAGAGGTCTGCCTGTGCTCTGCCCCAGCATGAGCAATGGGTAGATATTGCCAAAAGCAAACATGATGAGGGATTTATCTCTTCCTCAACATCTGGCACTTGGGATTTATCGTCAAAGGAAGGATACATATCTGGAGCAACTGTCCAAGTCACAGACTGTACTACATGCCCTCCCTGTTGAAGGTCTGTGCTCATACACACCTTTCAGACCACACTGTGAGGAATCACCCACAGCATGTAGTCTGACAAACTTCAGAAGTAGGAGATATAGCTCTAAAAGTAGTATTTTAAGCATAATTTTAAAGTTAGAAAACTGGAAAATTCCATACTATGTTAGAATTTGGAACATACATGTTCCATTCAACATTAAACACATCATTAACACTGAATACATGCCTCAAAGCCACATAAAACAACAAAAATTCATACATCTTTCTTTAACCTTTCCCTCCAAAAATAATTTTAAGCTAATAATCAAATTTTTTCTGAAAAATTAGTTAACAAATGAGGCCATCACAAGAAACTATGTGCCGAGCTCTACATTTAACTGGACCTATAGCATCGCTGATCACTACACCATTATTTTATGCATAATTTAAAAGGACACTAGAGTATTAGATACCCTGAGCTGTAAGCCTATAATTACGTTAGCCAAGGATGATGGCTCCCACTTATAATTCCATTATTCGAATATAGTTGTAGGAGGATCAACACAAGTTTGAGGTCAACATGGTCTGCATAGTGAGTTCCAGACCAGAAGGAATGATATAATGAGACCTTGTCTCAAAAATAAGAAAACAAAAAAACATATCCAACAGCTTGTGCAAGAGTAAATACATGCATTGTGATAAAAACTGCATGGTACTGGTATAGCGACAGACAAGTAGACCAATGGAATAGAATTGAAGACCCAGAAATGAACCCACACACCTATGGTCACTTGATCTTTGACAAGGGAGCAAAAACCATCCAGTGGAAAAAACACAGCATTTTCAACAAATGGTGCTGGCACAACAGGCGGTTATCATGTAGAAGAATGCGAATTGATCCATTCCTATCTCCTTGTACTAAGATGAAATCTAAGTGGATTAAGGAACTCCACCTAAAACCAGAGACACTGAAACTTACAAAGGAGAAAGTAGGGAAAAGCCTCGAAGATATGGGTACAGGGGAAAAATTCCTGAATAGAACAGCAATGGCTTGTGCTGTAAGATCGAGACCTCATAAAATTGCAAAGCTTCTGCAAGGCAAAAGACACCGTCAATAAGACAAAAAGGCCACCAACAGATTGGAAAAGGATCTTTACCTATCCTAAATCAGATAGGGGACTAATATCCAATATATATAAAGAACTCAAGAAGGTAGACTCCAGAAAATCAAATAATCCCATTAAAAAATGGGGCTCAGAGCTAAACAAAGAATTCTCACCTGAGGAATACCGAATGGCTGAAAAGCACCTGAAAAAATGTTCAACATCCTTAATCATCAGGGAAATGCAAATCAAAACAACCCTGAGATTCCACCTCACACCAGTCAGAATGGTTAAGATGAAAAATTCAGGTGACAGCAGATGCTGGCGAGGATGTGGAGAAAGAGGAACACTCCTCCATTGTTGGTGGGATTGCAAGCTTGTACAACCACTCTGGAAATCAGTCTGGCGGTTCCTCAGAAAATTGGACATAGTACTACCAGAGGATCCCGCAATACCTCTCCTGGGCATGTATCCAGAAGATGTTCCAACTGGTAAGAAGGACACATGCTCCACTATGTTCATAGCAGCCTTATTTATAATAGCCAGAAGCTGGAAAGAACCCAGATGCCCCTCAACAGAGGAATGGATACAGAAAATGTGGTATATTTACACAATGGAGTACTACTCAGCTATTAAAAAGAATGAATTTATAAAATTCCTAGGCAAATGGATGGACCTGGAGGGCATCATCCTGAGTGAGGTAACCCAATCACAAAAGAACTCGCACAATATGTACTCACTGATAAGTGGATATTAGCCCAGAAACTTAGAATACCCAAGTTATAAGATACAATTTGCTAAACACATGAAACTGAAGAAGAATGAAGACCAAAGTGTGGACACTTTGCCCCTTCTTAGAATTGGGAACAAAACACCCATGGAAGGAGTTACAGAGACACAGTTTGGAGCTGTGACGAAAGGATGGACCATCTAGAGACCACCATATCCGGGGATCCATCCCATAATCAGCTTCCAAATGCTGACACCATTGCACATACTAGCAAGATTTTGCTGAAAGGACCCTGATATAGCTCTCTCTTGTGAGATTATGCCGGGGCTTAGCAAACACAGAAGTGGATGCTCACAGTCAGCTATTGGATGGATCACAGGGCCCTCCAAAGAGGAGCTAGAGAAAGTACCCAAGGAGCTAAAGGGATCTGCAACCCTATAGGTGGAACAACAACATGAACTACCCAGTACCCCCCCAGAGCTCATGTCTCTAGCTGCATATGTATCAGAAGATGGCCTAGTCAGCCATCAGTGGAAAGAGAGGCCCATTGGTCGTGCAAACTTTATCTGCCTCAGTACAGGGGAATGCCAGGGCCAAGAAGTGGGAGTGGGTGGATGGGGGAGTGGGTGGAGGAGCATGTGGGGGACTTTTGGGATAGCATTGGAAATGTAAATGAAATAAATGACTAATAAAAAATAACAATAAAATAATAAAAAAAAATTTTTGCTAACAGGACCCTGATATAGTTGTCTCTTTTGAATCTATGCCAGTGCCTGGCAAATACAGAAGTGGATGCTCACAGAAGAAAAAAAAAAGAGTAAATGCATGCTTACCCAATTTATTTTAGATATCACAACTAGTTTTGCTTCCCCTCCAGGAGGGAGAGCTGGCCCTGGGGTCATGAGAATGAGAGAGCTGACCCTGTCTCTCACAGACTGCAGTATTGGGTGAGCTAGCAGGGACAGTGCTAGAGAGCTCAATATGCTGGTGTGGTATGGAAAGCTGGTAGGCTGACCAACTCAGCTACCACCCAGGCCCAGATCCAGGACCTTGAGTTGACCCACCCCCAAATCTACCTTATCTATGAACTACTAGAGTGAATGAAGGGACTGGCCCTGCAAATCCAAAGATGCAGGACCTCTATGACACAGAGTAACAACAGAATATCTGAGAAGAGTATCATTGAGGATCCAGTATTGATAGTGTAGCAAAAGCCAGAAGCCTTGAATCAGACCAATGACTCATTGCAAGGAACATCTGCAAGTATAGATGTGTGGACTAAGTGGAATTCTGTGGGACACACTGTGACACACCACAGCTTACACAGGAGATGTTTTGTTTGTTTGTTTTTTATTTTCTTTTGGGGAGAGAAGTTGCAAGAGCAGAGGGCAGATAAGAAAGGATGGGGAGATGATTGGAATTGGGGTACATGGTGTGAAATCCACAGTGAATCAATAAACAGTTAAAAAAATTAGTGCTAGGGCCAAACACTGGGTCTCATGCATAGTAAGCGAGAATTCTAACATCCCAGCCCTTCCCATTCATTAGCTGAGGAAAATTTGCTTATTATTAATGTTAAATTTAATAGTCATGAGTAAGAAGCAGACCAATCTCTTTCCTGTTTAAAGGGGAAAGCCTGGCACCTGCTTTATGGGAGCAAGTCCTCATCTATTTTATGCTGTGCTGGGCTTCTAATCCAAACTAGCCCTGGCTGGGTGTGGTGATGCAAGGCTGAAGCAGGAGGATGGCTGCAAGTTTGAGGACCCCATGGAAACATTCTGTTTCAAAACAAACAAAACCCTACCTGGCTGACAAGTGGAGCAATGAGTAAGCAGCTAAGAGTGCTGCTTAGTCCAGAGGATCTGGGTTCAATGCCCAGAACGCTCATGGTGCCTCACAAGTCTGTCACTCTGATTCTGGGGGATATGACGACGCCTTCTGGATGCTGAGGGTAGCAGGTACACATGTGTGCATACATTCAAGCAAACACTCATACATATAAAAGAAAATATTGAAAAACCAAAAAGGAAATTATAATTATGGAAGTGAGGGTCCAAGTAGGTGACAAGAGCAGGAACAAACATTCACTGGGCCCACCTGGTGAAGGTGAAGGGTAAAATACAGTTGGAATACAATGTATACAGTGTGGATACAGTGTAAACAGTGAGGATACAGGCCTGGGGCAAGAACATCACTGGAGAGCAAAGAGAGAGCAACGGGAGCTGGGGATGGCTTTGGCAGTCATCCAGCCTACAGAAGTAGCAAGACTTCAGAGCCTGGTAGAAATGGAAGCTCTCAGGCACCCCAGAATGTGGGTCTGAGCAAACTCTCAGGGGTTTCATAGGGCTAGCTCAACTTCAAGTTCCACATCATTGGTTTACAGACAAGACAAGAGGACCAGGGTCCAGCCACAGGACCCACAGAACTTTAGCCTTCAAGATGTGAATCTAGGAGAGCAAATTTTCTCACAAATTTTCAGATTCACAGCAGTATCCATTTTCCAAAAATCCAAACTTAATAAGAAATATATTTAAACAAACTATAGGTGACATAAACCTGGAGACTACAGGCTTATTAGCTACAACTTCAGTGTGCATGCTCATAAAATCTCATACAGAAAATGGAAAGAGCTGCCCAGTGGAAGGTACCAGCCTCTCATTCTAGACTGGGCAGACTGGCTGGATGCACAGGCCACAGATGAGAAAGCAGCTCTTCGAAAGGAGCAGCAGACAACAGACAAGGCTTTGATGGAGTACAGTTACTGGTCATCAACCTATGGCTAACTGGATGAGAATTATAAAATGTCACTTTTTCATCTAATTAACAAAGTTATTTGTACTTTCCCAGTCTGATTGACTATAATTACATCATCCTAATTGAAAGCAGATGAAACCAGATTCACAGATGGTTCAAGTTCAGCTGTCCCTGACTGAGATTTGCAGTGTTCACTTTTTCTACGTTTGTTTGGAACTTGGCTCCACCACTGCAAACAACAGAACCGTGAGCCAGGAGCTGAGAGAACAGCTACTTCCTCAGCCTTTCTTGTTGAGAAGTCCACAAGTGGGAGTTCTGAAGGAGTGAGGTCCTCACATCTGGAATGACAAAGGCAGATGGAAATAGAACGAGAATAACATGGTGATCCTGCCCTCAGAATTCCACCCTAGTTCCTGGTAAAACAGGTCTGGGAGAAAGGCCTTGAGTCCTGTGCACAGAACATCAGGGCACAATGGTGGTGGCGGGGCTGTGGCCAGGCAGCTGCATGCAGAGTCCTGGGCTCTCAAGGACCTGAGATTACACAGCAATGGGCAGACGGCTCTGCTGCCTCCTCAGCCCTCACACTGACAGAACACCAGAAGCTGTGCCAGTATAGCCCTTTCTTAAAGACGAATTTATTTTATGTATGTGGGTGTAAAACACATGTGCCTGGTGCCCTTGGAGGCCTGAAGAGGTCATCAGGTCATCTGGAGCTGGAGTAAAAGATGGTTGTTGAGCCATTATGTGGGTGCTGGGAATCAAATCTGGGTCCTGTGGAAGACAGTCAGTGCTCTTTACCACCGAAGCACCCAGTTCTTTCTTCTTTACACTGACACATAAACCCATAAATATTGTACAGATTAATAGGGCGTTGGACTGTGTTTCATATCAAACATATAAACTGTTCCTAGGAAACAGCCTAGTTCCTTGGTCTGGCCTCCTCAGGACACATTCTTGTACACCTGCTCGGCCTGTCAGAGAGACTATCCCTGAGCATCCAGTGACATTCCTCAGGACATTCCTTATGTCATCACTATGCTGAGTAAAACACACTGCCTCAGCCTCCTTTCCTAGGGCATTCCTGAATCATTACCCAACATACACACCAATCCTCCCTACGGTCACTGCTAAGCCAGTATCTTTCCTTAGACCAGCTCCAACCCTCTGCCTCCTCCGTTTCCTCCCAGCCTGTGGCTCCCACAATGGGACTGGTGACAGCTGTTCACAGTAAAGGCTTTCTGCTTAGTTATACACTGCACATTCTTTTCAACCCGCCAGGGAAGCAGACATGGGAAGCACAGCTCAGCTTCTGCCAGCTTCCTGGAATACCGCACAATGTAAGCAGCCTCCGTCCTTTCAGATAACCGATTTTGAATACCACATCCACTGTGGAACTTGCCCCTAATTCCCTGGCAACAGCACACATCCCTTATACTTTATGTAGAACATGTATTTTGTACCTAATTTCACCAAGTAGCTTCAGTAGCTCGGACACTGCCAAGGTCCACACACCTTGTTTGTGCACAAACTAACTAAACGTAATTAAATAAAAAAATATTCCTCCCTTGTTACTCATTGTCAGGTGACTTATACAATATATTTCATATGTTTGACTGAGTTGGGGGCACAGAACCTAGGTCAGTATGCATGCTGGACAAAACTAATGTACTCTGCTGCAATCTTGAGCCTACAAGGCAACTCACATGCTGATTTACTTTAGATGATATTTTTGATATTTTGTGAATACTTTGGCAGAGAGAAACTTGGTAAACGTTATCACCTGTCTACACTTTAATGGGAACTGCTCAAGAATGCTCTTTAAGAAGCACCTATCTTCACAGAGACTAAAAGTGCCAGGGTAGGGGGACTCCCAGGGGGGTCCCCACCCACTCAAAGGAGATGAGGAGGGGATGTGGGGGAGGACTGTGGAAGGGGGTAGCCCAGAGGAGGGCAGTGAGAAAGATGTAAAGTAAATAAGTAAAAAATAATTAATTAAAAAATAAAAGAATGTTTTTTAAACAGTATCAATGGGATGAGGACAGAAAAGGTGCGTCCCACCAGGTTCTGTCTGGAGTTTTGGTAGAAGACCATTTTCTGTAACAAGACCATTCTTCATCTAAACCTTCTGAAATCAACATGCTTGTAGATGAATCAGCAGTTAGGAGAACTGTTTGCTCTTCCAGGGGTCCTGAGTTCAAATCCTAGCTCCTACATGTTAGCTCATAGCAATTTGTAACTCCAGTTCCTAGGGATCCATGCCATCTCTGGCTTCCATGGCCACCAGGCATATGGTGCATAGATATAAAAGCAGGCAAAGCATTCTTACACATAAAATAAAGCTCGTCTAATAGTGTTTCCCCTACAGGCAGATCTTCCACCAACTCTGCCAGAGGATCTGTAACTTGTGCCATAGGACACCATGAGTGCTCTCAATGGTTAAATGCAAGTAACACCTATGAGCTACAAACTTTAATTACTGTAACAGAATAAAGTCAAAATGAATAAATGTTTAATAATAGGTCCATTTTATGGAAGAGACTTATTAATTCTTCTAATTAATTTTAAGAAGTACACATGCCCACAGAGACACACATAAATACACATACTTAAAATTAAGCTAGACATGGTAGTGCGCACATTTAATTCCAGCACTCAGGAGGCAGAGGCAATATGTATGAGTTCAAGTCTAGCCAGGGCTATATAGTGATTCCAGATTCACAGCTGAACTACATAGTGAGACCCTGTGTCAAAAAAATAAAAATCAAATACACAAAAATAAGTTTAAAAAGTAAAAAGTTATATATTTGAAATTATTTCTTTTTATATCAAGTAATGTAATATTATAGTATTCATGGAAACTTTATTTTTCTTCATAACAAAATGATTTCTTAGCCTTGTTTATTGGCATATGCCCTTGATCTCAGCACTTGTGTGGCAGAGGCCGCAGATCTCTGTGAGTTCAAGGCCAATCTGGTCTACATAGCAAGGCTAGCTGGTGCTGCATAGTGAGACTCTGTCTCAAAGCAACAATAACTAGCCAACTAACTAACTAACTAACTATCTAAATAAATAAATAAATAAATAGGAAGAATTCTTAATTTGGGTTAAAAAATTTACATGCAGACAAGGAATGATCCACAGTGATTCAAACATCTTCAATGAGACATCTACTACACCCTTTAAGTCAGATATAACTAGACAAACCCACTCCCTTTCCATCTTCCCCAACTCAGTAAAGAGTACCACCCAGTGCTGAGGGTTTCAAAACCTAGAAAGAATCCTTGATCTTTGCTTTCCTCCCTCCGCAAATTTGTCTGCAATGTTTCCAAAGACTGTAGATGCTAATCTTCCAGATCCCTGCTCAGTAACTCACGGGGCACCACCGAAGCACTGTCAGATAAACACAGGACACCCAACACTTCGAGGATAGCACATCAACAACAAATCACTTTGTGGTAGAAGTCTTTCACCAACACTACATAGGCTATACTAAGAAGTTTTCATTTCTGTCCGAGTTTGCTTCTCTGTTGGTGACCAAAAAACTTGGGGAGGAAAGGGTTTATTTGGCTTATAGGTTGTCATCCTTCATTGAGAAAAGCCAAGGCAGGAACTTAGAGGTGGGTACTAAAGCTAAGATGGTGTGTGTGTGTGTGTGTGTGTGTGTGTGAGAGAGAGAGAGAGAGAGAGAGAGAGAGAGAGAGAGAGAGAGAGTGCTTCCTACCTTGTTCTTCTGGAGAAGTGCTGCTTCCTGCCCTGTTCTCTACAGTTTGCACAGCCTGCCTGTAGCCCAAGATTCTCTGCCCACAAATGGGACTACTCACAATGGGCTAGTCCCGCCCACATTAATAGGCAATCAAGACAGTACCCTCAGTAATCATGGTCACAGGTTAATTAATCTGATGGAGAGAATTCTAGTATCAAGTTGACAAAAATTAATCAGCACAATTGCTTACCTGAAAATTTAAGGGCATCCTAACAGCATAGTTTGTGTGTGTGTGTCCTTGGTAATATGGAAACTCCATCTGCCTCCTGATTTCTCCATACAGCTGAACTTCAACTAACTAACCCTCTTTAGTTAAAGAGATGGATCAGTAGTTAGGAGAATGTGTTTCTCTTCCAAAAGACCAGAGTTCAATTCCCAGCACCCACGTGAGTGGCTCAAAACTCAAGACTGCCTGTAACTCTAGCTCTAGGGATTGTCGAGGTGCACACATACACACACACACACACACACACAATTTTGAAAAAAGTAAAATAAATACGTTTCTAAACCCTTCCACTTAAAGGTCAGGGGTAAAGTGCTTGTCCATAACATGTGAAGCACAGGGATCCATCTTTCACACATCAAAATAAAACCAATTGGAGGCTTTCTTCATGATTTTTAATATTATTTAATATTTGTAGTTAGTGAGCTCATCTCGCTCTTTGGATGGAGAGGGCAGGAGCAGCTGGTAGAGACCCTCTTTGTACTCCAACTTCAGTCAACCAAACCTTCTCAGCAGACACTCAAGCTTAGCTCTACCTCTGTACTTGCTATGTACCCATCTAGAACCCTCTCCTCCTCTGTTAGATAGATCATAGCTCAAAGACACACAATCAAAGTAGCTAAAGAAGCATCTACGGTGCTTACATACTCCCTTTCTATGACTCAGTGTGACTTTCCTCTGAGCCCTTAATCATTCTGAAAACATATATATGTAGTATATCGCCAGCATCTGCCCTGCATCTTCCCTGACTCAGGAGCACCCAGATCTGAATCTGACACTTAGTCAGTGCAAGATCTCTTTGCTGATCAATGAAAAATGGTGCCTTCTATCACTGAGATTTCCTTCTGCTCTAGGCAGACTTCCACTTTGCGTGCTCCATTTTTCATATGTCAGCATTCCTAAAACAATCCTTCCTATACCAAATCCAGACTTCTTTCCACCAAGCTGTGAGCACACATTCCACTGGTTGTATGATGCTACTACTTACCACCCTTGAAGCTCAGTCAACAGAATTGCCATCTGGTCTGAATGCGAACATGATTTTGCTATTTGAACACATCATTGTGTTTTGACCTTTTGATTTTGAGACCCAAGTAGAAAGTCAACATCCAAGGTATTGATATGCACGCTATAGAAAACCTATGTTCCATAGAACATAAGATAGAAATCAGAGGCTCACAGCAGAGGCTCCATAGCCTTAAGTGAAACACTTCTTTGACTTAAGCTGATATATTTACTGTAGGAGTAGGGGCAGAGCATTAACATTAAAGACCAAAGAGCAGATTCTATAGGTTGAAACTACTCCTAGATGAGAATCTATCATAGTAAGCAGCATAGAAAGGATTAAGTTCTAAGGAATGGTCCAAAGTCACATTAGCTTGAGAGCTAAAAATAGAGCAAAAGCCAACAAAGGAAGAAGGGACTTCCTCAGCAAGGTCCAGGCACAGTTAAAGGCAGCATGACCAAAGTCTGAGGTACACAGCCGACTCCAGGATTTACACCCTCCTAGCACTCTGATACGGACATGGAGGCCTTGTTCAGATGAGTGGTTTTCAAATGGGGCAGCTGGTCTGGACGGAAGCAGGAGATAAGTTCATGTTGAGTGTTTCTGAGAAACATTGTACTAAATGCTTTGGGGTTCTCAGTTTTCCAGGTTGTTAACAGCCATGTATAGCATTCTTTGAGAAAACTTTGACCATAGGTTCTGCTGTCACCGAACTCTCCATGCTTCCACACGCCCAAGGGCAGGGAAGGCATGTAAGGCAGTATCCGCTCTATGCTTAGCCCGAGGAGAAGCAGCAGAAACAGGCAAACCCATGTGAGCACTGACCAGGCACCTCAGGTGCAACCTGCCCACACAACAGGTGAGGGGTTAACGCCTCAAATGCTGGTTAATTGACCTCACTTGGGTGCTGTCTGCTTTCCCACTGAGGTAGGTGCAGTGTTCTTCACATGGGTGGTGGCCATGTCTGCAGACCACTGAGTGTACTGAATCACTCCTCAGAACCACACACTTACAAGTGGGTAAAATTAATTTTTAAAAATTTTTTCCTAGTCTCCAAAATGTATACATGGTGGAAGGCACAGGCCCAGACTGTTGTCTGGAACTCATTTTGCTGTGTATACAAGCCCACGTAACCGTGTTTCACACACAAGCCACACATTGCTATCACCCATGCTCCCATTCTCTCCCTTGCCTACTCGTCCTCCCTAGAATCTCAGTCTCGAGCTCCACACATGTGGAATAATAGCAGCTGTATTCACTCCCGTGTGACTTATTTTGCTGAACAAAAGGCTTATGGAATTCAATAGCTTCTGCTCATGTGAACATCAGGAATATTTCAAACTTCTTCAAATGCACTTCCAATGATTGAAATCTGATGTCTGTGATGTTTTTAGTGTGACTGAAGCTGACATTTGTAGCATTATACATTTTTGTGGATGTGTGCTTTCATTTCTCTAGGAAGAGAATTGGCTGTGAGGGCTGGTCTGCTGAGTTTTACATGAAAATTGCAAAGGTCTTCCACCAGCAGCCTCTACCTGTTTGTGTATACTTTTCCTGTATCCCAGCCAGGATGATGCATTGCTCATGGGTGGTGAGAGATCATTGAACAAACATTGAAGGCTACATCCCCTCCTCAGCTGGAGTCTGGATAGATTAGTTTCATCCCATTTCTTTTCCCTTTTTAAATACTTATTCGTTCATTCATTCATTCATTCATCCATTCATTCAACAGGTGTTTTCTGCCACTGAGAGAGAGCACAGATCAGAGAGCAATTTATAGGAGTTAGCTCTCTCCTTGCACCATGTGTGCTCCAAGGATTGTACTCTGGTCATCAGATTTTGTGGCTCCCTTGTTCTCTTGTTCCTTGAAAAATAACCATTCATGGAGGGAGAGAGCTTCATCTAGACTTTGCATGCCGCTCTCCATCAGCTGGTATTCAGAGAGGAAGCAGGAGTACCCTGCCTCCTCAGCTGGATTCAGGTCCTCTGGGAAGGATGTGAGGACCTAAGAGCCAGAAAGTTCCTTTCACTTCCTAGAGAGACTAAACAATGCATGGAAAACAAATGCAGGTCTCCCTTGTCCATCGTGGCTTGTCTAAACATCCTTTCCCTTTAGCAAACATTTCAAAATAGAATGGCAGCTCAAGTCAAAGCACACAGCTGGGCTCAGACCACTATGGTCCTTGAAAATAGCTTTATTTTGTGCAAATGAGGAAGGTATGAGATGTAGGGAAGAGGATCAGGAGCTCAAAGTCAGCCTGGCTTTATAGGGTGAGAGCCTGCACTTAAGAAAGAAGGAAAGAAAAGGAGAGAGAGAGAGAGAGGGAGAGAGAGAGGGAGAGAGAGAGAGAGGTAGAGAGGGAGAGGGAGAGGGAGAGGGAGAGGAGGGAGAGGGAGAGGGAGAGGAGGGAGAGGGAGAGGGAGAAGGAGAGGGAGAGGGAGAGGGAGAGGGAGAGGGAGAGGGAGGGAGGAAGGAAAGAAGGTAGATGGATAAAAAAATGAAAATTTGTGGTGATGGGACTTAGATTAGTTATAGAGTGTTTGCCTAGCATGAATTAGGCCCTCCCTAGGTTCAAGCCCCAATATTAAAAAACAAAACAAAACAAAACAAAGCAAAACAAAACAAAGCAAAGCAAAGCAAAGCAAAGCAAAGCAAAACAAAACAAAACAAAACAAAACAAAACAAAACAAAACAAAACAAAACTATTGCTCAAGCACAGTGGCATGTGGCTGTGGTTCTAGCTACTTCAGAAAGGATAGGAGGACTCCTTGAGCCCAAGGAGTATGAGAGTGGCTCAGGCAACATAGCAAGACCTTGGTAAATAATAAAATAAAAGAAAAGAAAAGAAATAAAAAGTAAAAGTGCCAGAACTACACAAAAAAAGCCCAGTCAAAAACTTCTATGGTTTAATAATTACTAGTTTCAACAAAAACAAAAGTAAATGTTAAATGTTTATCTAGCCTCTGTAATGTTTGGAAATATCCACAGAATCACAGAAAAACTTCAAAATGAATGTCTGTCATTAATCACCAAATCCTACCTGGCTACAGAAGATGTGACACAGTGGCTTGCCTAATGTTATATGTCTCTGATAGTGAGAATTTGTGCCTCTAACTGTGGAGTCAGGTCTGAGATTGGTGTGTACCTACCTAATAGAACCTCCCTGGTGCAGCTTTTGGAGAACAAAATGGCTTTGAAGGAGTATCAGGCAGCCCTCACTCTGTATCCTGTGAGAATCCCCAAGAAGCTGTGGACCAGTCTCTTCTCTAGGTGGGGACCCCAAGGCTCAGCAATACCTCATCTAAAGGAAACCTTGGAGGGACATCACTGCCATCACCCCCACAGCACAAGTGGACAGTAGAATGTGGCAAAACAAGATGACAATAGAATTGCCTTCAGAGTTAAGTTTGGGACAGAGGGCATAGCTCCAAGGTAGAGAATGAGTCCTGGGTTTCATGTCCAACACCACATAAGAACTGAAAACTTAGTTTCCCCTGCAAGAGGCCTTCCCTCTTAGTGATATTCATTCTGGAGTAGACCACACTGCCTTTTGATATATTAAAGGATGAAGATGATGAAGAGAAAAGAATTTAAGTAATTGGCTTAATGGAGGATGTGATAAGAGTTTCCCCCATGCTCCCAACAAGGTTTCCAGAAAACAGGATAAATTACACCTCAAAAGTCTGCAAAGTTAAGTGAGTTACAATAGAAATAGTTCAATCTGAGAAACATCAGAAACGGTGAACAAATCATTCAAAGCACTTGCCTGGCGTTTCCAGGCTCAAAGGTCCTATGGGTAGATGAGCCTAGGAGACAAGCGCCATGACACCTGGCTTATCTAAGAAAATGTAAAAGTTGATTGAAAGAACAAAGCCAGAAAAAATATTGCTATTTCTTAACATCAAGTCTATATCCTTTTTCTTTTTGTTACTCTTTTCTATTTTCTGATTATGATGGTTAATCTCCACTGTCAGGTTGACATATTTTTACAATAACCCAGGTAACACACCCCAGGGCCCAGAAGGGTGTTTCCAGAGGCTTGACTCAGGAGAGAAGACCTCTGTGAGAAGATCTCTCCCATCGGTTGTGATGCTGGACTGAATAAAAAGGAGAAGCTGAGCCAAGTATTCATCTGTCACAAACAGAGCTCCCCCACTCCCCCACTCTCCCACTTCCCCACTCCCTAGCTCCCTCACTCCCTCATTGACACACTCTTCCCCTCATGGTGGACAGGCTAACCATGGGGCATCTCTTCCTTAAACTGTGCCCATCAGATATTTTATCACAACAATAAGAACAGCAACTAACACACGGACAGTAAAAAGCTATTTTGTGCAGCTAGAGAGATGGCTCAGTGGGTAAATGTGCTTACTGCTCTTGCAAAAGACCCCAGCGTTTCCTAACCCATGTCAGGTGGCTCACAACCCGCCCAAACTCCCTAAGCACAGACACATACACACATAATTAAAAAGAAAACTTTTTTTTGAAAGTGATTTTGGAGGTTTAGAATATTGTATGCCTCTTCAGTAAACTGAGTATTTTGTAGTGTTATGAAGCCATTGGTTTTCCTTTTAAATCATGGGATATCAGAGTTGAAGAATAATAGAGAAGGAAATACAAGTCAACTGTGGCCAGGCTACCAGGATCTTTACAGTCAAGTCCCCAAGAGCCACCTCACAGGAAGCCTGATGTCTAAATAGACCCAAATGGAGACGCAAATGTGGGCTTTCTCTGTAGAACATTAGTCTCATGGCATTTTAAGAAGCATGAACAGGGTAATGAACCTTACATACTCCAAAATCTGAAATATCCATGCACCACTGAAAGCCACAAGAAGAAAATGTTAGCCCTGATCTCAGGTGATAGGCTGCAGTCACAACATAGGCCCACTGAGCCTCCTGGCTATATAAGACACACATCAGACATAATGGGTTTCATGTACAGGCTTTAGAGCCCATCTCTAAGGTGTCTCATGGGTGCATATATTTCAAAATTCCAGAGCACTCTGGTCCTAAGTGGTTGCTCAGATGCGACACCTCAGGTGTTCTTTACTTGAAATGGAGAGGTCTGGGCTCTCACAGTAGAGGGGCTGGTCAGAGGGCTCCATTGTTAGAAGCACTAGCTGCTTTTCCATAAGACCCAGTGTTCAATTCCCAGCACACACAGTGGCTAACTCCATTTTCAGGGAATCCAGTGCACTATTGTGGCCTCCTTGAGCACCAGGCACACAAGCAGTACACAGCCATATATGCAGGCACAATGACTATACACATGAAATAAAGAGGTCCAAAAGATACAATAGAAAAATACTACTTTCCTCCATATAAAATCTGATTTTTTTTTAAATAACAACAATAAGAATAAAATGAACCAGAGTCTTTTTTGTTTGCTTGCTTGCTTTTTTGTTTGGGTTTTTGTTTTTGTTTTTGTTGTTTTGAGACAGGATTTCTCTGTGGAGCCCTGGCTGTTTTGGAACTAGCTCTGTAGATCAGTGTAACCCACATGTACCACCATGCCTGTCTCAAATACACTTTAATACACTGATGGTTGTTCTTTATCACTTTGTGAGGAAAAAAAATTGGTTAAGGTCAGTATATAATCAGAGTCTATGTGGTCCTTAAACTTATGTAAAGCCAATTCTCTGATCAAGTACCATGGTTCTACATTTAACTACTTTAAATAGAGGTGAGGAGCCTAGGAGTATACCTTTGCTATATTAGGCAAGGTTGTGTGTCTGTATGTGTGTGTCTGTGTGTGTGTGTCTGTCTGTATACACTTTCCTATACAGAAAAAATTCCTGTCAGGCTTGCTGACACATCTGCAATCCCAGGGCTGTTGGGCTAAGGCAGGAGGACCCTGAGTTTATGGCCAGCCTGTGCTACCTAGTGAGACTCTACCAAAAAAGAAAAAAGGGCCTGCATGGTAGGTAAGTAGGCAAAAGGTGATTGCCACACAAGCCTGGCAACCTGAGTTTGAGTCCCCAAAAGCCACATAAAGTAGAAGGACAAAAACAACTCCATCGATCCCCATACACAACACACATGCCCACACCTCTAATTGTCCCCAGTCTGTCTTCTGCCTTGCTGTGTGTGTGTGTGGGGGGGGGGGACTATACATGTATACACGTTCATGCGAGTGTATGTCTACGTGCTGGCACATGTGCATACATCCACAGAGACCAAAGCTTGACATCAGGTGTCCTCCTTTCTTTCTCTTCTCACAGAACCTGGAGATCACTGCCTAGCTAGGCTGGCTGGCCTGTGAGTTTCAGGATCCATTTGTGTGTCTCTTCATCACTGAGATTGCTGAAGTGTAATGGCGGGCCAGTTTTTACCTGGGTTCTGGGGATCTAAATTCAGTTCCTCATGCTTTCTTTATAGACTGAATCTAACCTGCCCTAACTTTTTAAGAGTGAATTTCACTTGAAGTACATAAATCTCAACTTCTTCAACAGAATGGTTATGATGTAAAAATGCAAGACAGGGCAAGGTGATGTGCACAAGGGGGAGTTGGGGGACGGTTACAATAGAGAAAAGGCTGGGGATACTACAGTTCAATCAAACCACAACCACCTGGTCAAACATGGTGGAATGGACCTGTAGTCTGAACCTAAGAGACCGAAGCAGAAGGATTGCTTAAGTCCAAGAATTCCAAAACACTTTAGGCAGCACACAGCCCATCTACAGACAGACAGAGCAACTGACTAACAACCAACCAACCAATAGCCAAATGTTTGTCGTAAGTTAAGAGTCCTCAAAAAACTCCCAGAAATTAGTACAGTTCAGATGAGTGTCCCCCAAAGGCCCTCTTCCCCAGGGTGGTGATATTGAGATGTGTTATATAGATCTTTTAGGTGGCTGGGTCTTCCATGAGGTCATCTGGTCACTTGGGGATCATGAGACATTGTTTCTCTCTTTCTCGTTGTTGCTTGGCTCATGAGGTGTGATTGGTCCATCATGTACTCCTCTTATGCTATTCAGCCTCATCAGAGACCCAAGCAATGACATCAAACTCAGGAAGTAAAGTAGTGTATTCTGTGTGTAAGTTTGATACTTTGGGTACTTTATCACAATAAGATGATGTTCACATAGTTTCATAACACTTTTATAACTACTAGATGAAATAGCAGACAAGCCTCTGTTAGTACTATTTTTTATGACCGAAAACGAAGCCTGGAGAGTTAAAGAAACATCAGTCACTATTCCAACATTGGAAAACTGTGCACCATACTTCAGTTGCTGAATCTCAGCTTTGACATCACACACCCTAGTGACAATGGACATTTATCACAACTTATCTTAGTATTAGTCTATGTCTTTGCCAAGATAAGCAGGAATCCAACTAAGCTGCTGTTTCTGCTGTCTTCCTGATACGCAACTGAGGCTTCACTTTCTCCCTTGGGAATAACTCTGTTCTGCTCAGGCTCCTGGGTCCCACACTCTCCTCTCTTCCAAGGACTCACTCCTTGCTCAGTCCTTGGCCGCAGCATCTGTGGTTGCCAACAGGCACTGGCAGTCGGAATGCAGATGCTGAACCTCAGTCTCTCTAGAGCGGAGAAATGAACTGAAGTCAAGGGCTGTGAGCTGTCCATTCACAGGCTCAGCACCCCTGCAGGCTGTCACTTTGAAATGCTGCCCAGAAAAAATAGCTTCCCTACAATCCCACTGTCTGGTATGCACATATTTTATTTGAAATGAAAATGTAGTCTTTTCATTTAATTTTTAGAAACACTTTAATTTCTGAGTACAGCTATCTCTTAACATCAGTGGGACAACAAGGTGTAAAGTCTATAGTTGCCCAAATCTGTGGATGTTCAAATCTCTTATATAACATAGTTATAATCTATGCACATTTACTATGTACTTGAGATCATCTCTTGATTATTTATGATACCTAATACATTGTAAGTATTGTGTAAGTAGCTAATATACTGTGTTATTCAGGGAATAACAACCAAAAGAGCTGTAGTTGCTTGTACCAGAGCAAATTTTGAAAATATTTTCAATCCAAATTTGGTTACAAATGAAGATACAGAGGCAAGGGTGTGGAGGCTTGGCTTTATATATGGAACAACTCTGCTTTTGAGAACCAGTGGCTATAACTGCCAGCTAATCACATGCATATTTATGAGTGCCGAGCATCCAAGACATGTTTTCTGAATGATGAATAAATAAAGCACAGCTTCATGGATTAACAAATTCCACAGGTTAAATTATGCTTCTCTCTCCCCAGTGAAATCAAATATGCAAAGTAGCCCACACAGAAACTGAACACCAGTAATGAAGATGCTATGTTCTTTGACATCACAATATGGGTCCAACTTAACCTCAGAAGAGAATTTCTGAATCCACAGAGTTTCAAAGGCTAGTGCAGACACTGGCACTGTGTCATTCACAGGATGCCTAATATCAGTGAGTCAGTAGAAACCACCCATCACACTGGCACATCTGCATTTGGGAATTAGCTTCACTGTGAGAAGTGGGTAGGAGAATAACCTATGCATACACGGCTGGTGCCAACTAACTTTTCTAGTTAATGGATAAATAAAAAGCATTTAAATAAGGCACAGATCAAACTGAAGTGTGAGAAATACAACTGCAAAGCCAGAGTGTATAACACGGCAAGACCTGCGTTCTTCTCAAATGGCAGTAAGCCCAACATGCAGAGATTCTGGCATCAGCCAGACACACAGCGTGAAAATCTGTTTCTTTGTGAGACCAACTGGCTTTGTTTTGATTTTCAGTTTCTTACACTGGGTTGTTAAAAATCTACCTGCCTTGAAAACTGAACTAAAAGGAGAAGCAGGAAGGTAGATACCTGTGAGACAACTCTGTGGCAGATAGGCAGTCCTGTGTGGGAATGGACAGTTCCATCCCAGCATGGCAGCTTCTTGGTCAGGCTGTCCTTGCCCCAAAGCTTGCACTGCACCAGACATCTCTTTCTGTACTTTTCTACACTGTTTGAGGTAACATAAGATGCTCCACCATGAAAAAAAAAACCTGAAATCTATGAGGAAGACTTCCAACAAGGGGTTGGATATCTTTCTGTACACTCCTAAGAATCTGAGTTCATATCAGTAGCACCCATGAGAAAAACCAGGTGAGGTAACACTTCCCTGAAACCCCAATGTTGGGGGAAACAGAGCCAAGAAGACTCTTGATGAACCAATTTAGCAGAAACTATGAGCTCCAGGTTCAATGAGACTCTTATCTTAAGAGAATAAGATGGAGAAATGTTTGAGGAGGGCACCTGGCATCAACCTCTGACCCCCATATGTACACCGATGGGCAATGAACCCCTCCCAATGCACATAAACAAATAAATAATAAGAATGTGTGTGTGTGTGTGTGTGTGTGTGTGTGTGTGCATTTTTTCAAGCTGTGCATGTAGGTCAGTAATGAAATGCTTACCAGAGAGGAGGGAATAGAGTCAACGAGAAACAGTAGAATCATTAGGTCAGAAAGTACCTTTAGAAGCCATTAACCCAATGAACTCTACAGGGTTCTCTAGGGAAATCCATGATGAACCTCTAAGGACTGAGACGCTCTATTTCACAGGTTAGCTGCCTGCAAACAAACTGGATTGTTATAAAAAGGGAAAGAGCCTTTCTCCTTACCTTCTACAGCACAGGCTCTATTATAGTAAACCTTTCTCATTATCCTAACTTCTCTCTACTCATTGCCAGCATACTACTTTGTCAGAAATGTGCAAGGTCTTACACTGAATGAGGTGATCAAGTGTTCCACTGTGGTGGTTGGTTTGTGTCAACTTGGCACAAGCCAAGACATAACCGGAAAGAGAGACTTAATGCCTCCAAAACATTGGCCTGTAGACAAGTCTGTGAGAGTACTGCCTTGATTAATGATTGATTTGGGAGGGCTCAGCTCACTGTGGACAGTGACATCCCTGGGCAAATGGTCCTGCATGGCATAAGAGAGCAGGCTAAGCCATGGGGAGCAAGCCAGTAAGCAGCAATCTCCATAGCCTCTGCTTCAGTTCCTGACTTGAGTTCTTGCTCTAACTTCCTATGATGATGGGCTGTCATATGGCAGTATACAGTGAAATAAACTCTTTCCTCCCTAAGTTAATTTGGGTCATGGTTTTTATTTTTATTTCTATTTTTTTATTTATACAGTGATAGAAGCCCTAAGACACCAAAGACAGACACAGCAACCAGCTTGTTAGGCAAGTCTGAGTCAGAAAAAAGATCATTTGTCAAACTCACTGAAGGATCCTCAAAACCACTCTCAGTCCTTATTTCTGCACATAAACTTTTTAAAATTGTTCTTTAGAATTTTTTAGCAAAAATATGCATAGTATAAAATGTATTCCTGAACTATTTTAAGGCTGTAACTCTCTGGTACAGCCATTGCTATAATCTATCTTCAGAACCCTTTTCAGCTTGAAAATTTGCCCATTAAACAATCTCTCCCCATCCCCACCTCCTCAGAGCCCCTGGAAGCTACCATCCTATTTATTGGTTAGTCCATTGTGGATTGACTAGTCCATGAATATAAGAGCAATTGCACAGTACTTTTTCTTTGGTAACTGGCCTGTTTCACTATGAAAACATCCTCAGGGTTCGTTTATGTTATATCAAGGACCAGCATTTCTTTCCCTTTTAGGCAGAATAGCCTGCTATATGTATAGCACAATGCCCTTTGCTCCTTGGTTATTCTGAATTACCCTGCACTGAACCTGGATCCCTTACCAGCAATCTCTGAGGTTTAACGTAAGCTCCCAGAGGCTAGCATGGCCAGTAAATTTCCAGCAACATACAGCTAGGAAGGGTCAGCCCCAGCATCATCCGAGTGACACTCCAAACTCTATTACAGTTGAAGATGAAAAGAATCTCACAGGTAATAGTTGCAGTGGGTGCTCAATACACTACACCTAATTATGTAAGTGGTTGCTTAGTTTTAACCAACTACTGTTCCCAGTTGTGGTGATGATCTTAGTAAGATATAAATTATAGGACTGGTCTCAGATTGTTACATCACAATAGTCTCTCCTTTAAACTGAATGGCAAAGATTGGTGACTGCCCCAAAATCTAGATCTCTTATTCAAATGGCATGTAGACAAACTTTTGAGCAAGGCCAACATTACTTGGAATAGTTAGAGTGGCTATCATATATCAACTTGCAGATCCCAGGTAAAGTCTATAGCTCTCAAAACAAGCAGCAACAGATATTTTCTAGCTTCGAATTAACCTCTGTGGAACACCCTTTGAGTCTTTCAGTTACTTACCCACCTCTCTAAATCTATGGAAGTGCTAGCTGCCTCTTTCTTCCACATCATAAATATCTTCTTACAGCCAGTGGTGGGACATGCTTTTAATCCCCAGAATTCAGGAGGCAGAGACAGGACAGATGGATTTCTTTGAGTTTAAGGCCACCCTGGTCTGCAGAGTTAGTTCCAAGATAGCCAGAGCTACACAGTGAAACCCTGTTGAGAAACCTAGACAGACAGACAGACAGACAGACAGACAGACAGACAGACAGACAGATAGATAGATAATAAATTGATGATAAGTAGGTAGGTAGGTAGATAGGTAGATAGATAGATAGATAGATAGATAGATAGATAGATAGATAGATAATAAATTGATGATAAGTAGGTAGGTAGGTAGGTAGATAGATAGATAGATAGATAGATAGATAGATAGATAGATAGATAGATAGATGCTTTAAAAAGAGTGTCAGGATGCTGCCTTTAACTGAAAGGGGCTGTTCCTTACTAAAAGTTCTCCTTTCCTTTTTAAAAAGCCATCATTTTTAGTCAGGGACTCTCCTGTCAAGGCTTATTACAGATTCTAGGACAAGGTCTAGTGACAGAGCTGGACCGTTCTTTCCTCAGGATCCAATCCTTCCTCCTTTGTTTTGTTTTGTTTTGTTTTGTTTTGTTGTTTTTGTTTTTTTGAGGCAGGGTTTCTCTGTGTAGCCCTGGCTGTCTAGGAATTCACATTGTAGACCAGGCTGGCCTCGAACTCAGAAATCTGCCTGCCTTTGCCTCCCAAGTGCTGAGATTAAAGGCGTGCACCACCACCGCCCGGCCATGTGTATTTCCATCAACACCATCTGGACTCCCAGGAGTTACTCCAGAAAAGTTAGCTAAATGGATCACTGAACATCACAGAACTTTCTAAGGAAATGCTCTGGCCAGTCAGGATGACACACACATATAAACCCAGAACTCAGGAGGCTGAGGCAGGAAGGGTAATGATATTTGTGTCAGGTTAGGCTACACAGCAAGTGCACGATTAGCCTAGGATATATAGAAAGATGTGTATCAAAAAATAAAAATAAGTTCAGTCTGTTCCTAAAGCAGGACATGATGGTACAAACCTATCATCTGGGCACATGGGAGGACTTGGGGGAAAGGACAGCAATCTAATTGCAGGCGGCCTAGGGTATCTTGGAGACTTTATCTCCAAGAAGGAAAGAAAAAGCAAAGGGAGGAAGTAAAGAGGGAAGAGGGAGGAAAGAGAGGAGGAGGGAGCAAGGTGAGTGGAAGACAGGGAAAGAGGGGAGGGAGGATGGAGAGAAGAAAACATTCTCCATATTTACATTTCTGGAATGTAGCTCACAATTACTCTCGGCCTTGATATCCATGATTTCACATCTGCAGATTCAACCAACTACTGACAGAAAATATTCACATGGCACTGCTGAACAAGTATAGACTATTTTTTTTTATGGGTCTGGAGAGAAGGTTCAGCAGTTAAGAGAACTGACTGCTCTTCCAGAGGTCCAGAGTTCAATTCCTAGCAACCACATGGTGGTTCACAACCTTCTGAAACAGGACCTGATGCTCTCTTCTGGTGTATCTGAAGACAGCTACATATAATCATATACATAAAATAATAAATAATTTTAAAAACAATATCATCTAACAAGTATCTTCACATTATATATTGTTTTAGGCATAATATGTAATCTAGAGATGGCTCCGTGAACTCCAGAGAGTAAGTGAGGTCACACACAAACACATCCTTGAGTGGGCCTTGTTAGATTTCTTTCTAAACTCCACCCCATAGTTACCTGGCAACAGCCAGGTATGCTCCACCTGACAGTTACCTAGCAACAGCCAGGTAGGCCTGACCCACTATAAAAGGGTCCCTCTCTTGATCTCTTGCTTCTCTCTTGCTCTTGCTCTCCCCCCTTCCTGTTGCGCCCCTCTCCCCCTCCCACGTGTTCATGGCCAGCCTCTATTTCTCTACTCTTTCCCTCTCTCTGCCTTTATCTGGCTCTACTACCCTCTTAACTCCCCTCCCCATGCCCTGAATAAACTCTATTCTATACTATACCATGACTGGTCCTTCAGGGGGAAGGGATGCCTCAGCATGGACTCGCTAAGACATCTCCTTTCCCCATACCTCACCACATCCCTCTATAGAACATATTCCTTTTCTCTTTATCTTTTTATAAACACAACAGTCCTGGAACCAATTATCCATAGATAATAAGGACAACAGCGCCATCCTTAAGGGCAGCCTGCAGGCCACTCTAGTTCCCTGATCTCCCTACCTTTTGTAGTCACTGTGTCTGAGGTTCCTTGTACTGCTATTTGTTAGAAATTGTGTTTATTCTGTTCAATTTAAGGCCAGCCTGGGCAACTTAGAGAGACACTTTCAAGATAATATATTATTAACCCAAAATGCATTTATTGAAAGGGTTTCCCATTATCCTGATTTGGGGTATTTTTACTCCTTTTTTGTCATGAAAAAATATCCTTTGTCAGCCTTGTTTTTCTACTTATAGGCTGACAAGGCAGTGGAGCAGACAACACAGCAGGCTACCCTTTGTGTGTGGGCTTTAGCAGCATCCTGGGCATTTCACATCCATCTTCTAAGCAGAAACTGGAGCTCTGCACCAGGGTTTTTTTCTGTTTCCTCTCCTCCTTTTTCTGGGAGGGATGAAGGAGATCCTTTGTGTGAGTAATATAATCACCTCTGAGGATTTTTAAAGGGACTGAGATTGGGTTTGGTGATAGAATGCTTGCTTGTATCACACAAATATGTAAATAAATAGATGTGAAACAAAATAAGGATAAAAGTTGGAAAAGATAGGTAGGTGGTAGGATGATTGCTTACTACACACAATGCCCTAGATTTAGCCACAGTAAATAAATAAATAAATGACTCATTCATCCTCCAGAAAAAGATCACTATGAAGACTTTAGAATAAAAAAATTGATATGCAGAGCTTTTAAATGCTATTTTTCACCAATCAGTTATTTAAAGAATGCTATCATATTACCTATCAGTTTGTATTTAGCTAGCTTATTATTTATTTATTCATTTATTCATTTATTTATTTATTATGAAAGGAAGCATTTTGTTTTGGTATCTAATTCGGAGTGGAGCAGTCCATGATCCATTGACCCCTATGCTTTGGGCCTATGACAAAGAGGCATATTGTGGATGAAGCATGTGGCACAGAAAACACACTCATCTCATCACTGTGAAATACAGCAGAGGAAGAGGGAAGCCTGAGAACCAACTGCAGCTTCTACTAGTGCAGCAAAAATGACCTCAAGACCTCCCATGAGTTCCTCCTCTGGGAATTCCCACTTCCTCTACACAGTAGCAAGCTGGGCGTGAAGCCTTAAACACAGAGAGTTTAGAGAGCATCCCAAATGCAAATTATGGACAGATTCATACCCACTTAAACACTATAGAATGTAGGCATACCTATATTAAAACATCTCAGGCTACTTCACAAATGTACACAATTTTAATGTATCAGTTAAAACTGCTCTAAGGTTTATTTTTTTATAATTTTTGGGGGATTATAATATAATTACGCCATTTCCTCCTCTTTCCTTCCTTTAATGCCTACCATGCATTGCTCTCAAATTCATGACTTTTTATTCTTTAATTATTGTTGTTGTTGTTGTTGTTGGTGGTGGTGGTGGTGGTGGTGGTGTGTGTGTGTGTGTGTGTGTATGCAACCTGCTCAGTCAGTATAATGTTATCTGTAAGCATCTGATCTCAGGGCCTACTGCTGGTATTACATAAGCAATTAGGGGGCTTTTCCCTGGAAGGCTATTTCTCCCACTCTCAACATTCCTCAGTTGTATTCAGCTTTTAAAGAACACCTTGGGGCTGAGGAGATGGCTCCATGGCTAAAGCAGCTGCTGCTGAGACAAGGAGCCACAGAGTCCACACACATGTGATTCCAGTCTTGAAAGGCAGACATAATTCCCAAGACACTGGCTGGCTAGCAAGACTACCTCTACTAGTGAGCTCTGGGTTTGACTGAGAGACCCTACCCTTAAAGAATGATAGAAACCGTGAATACAGAGTCCCAATCTCAGGCCTCCATACATGTTCACTTCACACACACACACACAAATACATGATTGGGTGTGAGGGGCATTTTGCCATAAAGGAACCATAATCAAATGCTATTTGAGGCATTTACATTTGGAGACATCTGCCCTTGTATGGGTCTGATGCTAAGGTCCTGTTCCCAGTTAGCTCTTGATTGATCACTAAAGATGCCACCAGCCAATTGCTGGGCAGAAGGAAAGAGGCTGGAGTTCCAGGTCCTGGCAGGCAAGCTAACAGATGCAGGAGAAGGGGGAGATTTTCAATATGCTTTGGAGGGAGAAGAGGTGACCAGCCATGTTGAGATCTCGGGTGGAGCAACCATAGGCCATTTCTCCCGCAGAGATTAGAAACACAGCTAAAGCTGAGGGAAGCTGTGGCATGCTGAGCAAGGAGAAGATAATTGAGTAAAGTTTAGGGCAGATTTCAGGTGCTGAGCTAAGAATATTGGGAAGGGCACATAAGCAGAGGGAGATTAGAAGCGCCAGCAATTGAGCCATAAGGCAGGTTGAAAAATAAGTTTGTGTGTGTGTGTGTGTGTGTGTGTGTGTTTCATCTACAGATCCAAGGGAACTTGGGTGGGGCTGGAAGCACTGTTTGCCTGGAACATAAAGCAGGGTAGCAAAAACTACACGGTACATGGACACATGCCTCTTAATTTGTATTTGGATTGCTTGGTTTGGTTTTTAAATGGAATCTTATGATTTTGGTCATGCTGGCCCTAAACTCCAAGTTCAAATGACCCTCTTGCCTCAGCCTCTTGAATAGTTGGTACTACAGGTCTGTATCACCCTAGCCAGCTGAATCTGCATTTCTTTACTACATCTCCATCCAGACCCAGGTTCACCTCTGCTCACTTGCAGCCCAATATAGCTCTTGAAGAGGGCGCAGGACTCCCAACCCCTGGTACAAAAGAAAAGCCCCTCAGTCATGCTTTAAACGTCCATCTGTTTGTCTGCTTGGTTTTTATGTGCTATAGACATAAGCTAAGTATATTTCTAAGACAGAGATTATGCTTGTGGAGGTTTGAAAATACTGCTGCATTCCAAGAGTTTAACAAAAGACTGTAATTCAGGAACTTTAAAAACATCCTTAAAGTACTATACTCATGATCTTGTATAGTGAGAACATTGAAGGTTGCAAAATCTTCATTTGAGTTCCCATGAGGGGAAATTTCGAAACATACATCTTTCTGGTGCTGGAAGAATCAAGACTGTATATTTCAAAATATATAACTTCCTGCTGGAGGTCTTTGCCTGGGAAGAGTCTGCACCCTCTCCCCCTCTTGTTCACTCTCTCTCTCTTTCCCCTCCCTCCCTCCCTCCATTCATCCCCTTGTCTCCCTCCAAGGAAAGTTGGCAATGAACCTGCAGACTAAGCAAGGCTGGTAAAAGGAACCCCAAGGGAAAAGCAATTCTGAGTGGTTTGAAGGGAGGGGCCCCCACAGGCAAATGACTGGATGGTGCAGGGTGTGGGGGGTATCACTTCCTTTGTGCCTTCTCCCTTCGGCTGAGCAATTCAGCTTTCCCGTGGAAAGCAGAAGTGGTCCTCCCTCTTCGGAGAGCCTCACAGAGACCAGTTTCTCCATTCCCTTGGCCTCATGGGAGTTAACACTTACAGGAAGAGTGGGGCACCTATTTGGACCAAGAACCAAGTAGCCTTCAGGACTTCAGGAACCAGAGTGAACACTGACCCACCTCTGCAGTTCCCCTGTGGACTCTGCACTCAAAAGTATTACCTTCAAATTGGTATAGATTCACTACAAATGTTTTACTAGTAAAGAGTGAGGAGAGAACTAGAGGAAATATGTTTAAGAGTAGCTTCCAGTCAAGGTGGCCTGGAGTCAGAAAGGTGACCAGGGACATTTTGGATGCCTACAAAAAGGTGAGATTGAGCACAAAGGAAAATAATGACTTTAAAGTATAAACTGTAGGAAAGAAAAATAGTCCAAGCTACACACATAGAAAGACTCCTCCTTGGTCAATAAAATATTTAAGAAATTGTCTCTCAAACTGATGTGTGAACCAGACATGGTGTCACACACCTGCAATCCTATACTTAAAAGGAGAGAAGGAATATCAGGGGTTCACGGTCAACCTCAGTTTCATAGTGAGTTTGAGGTATGTTTGAGATCAGGTCTTGAAAACAAGACAAATGATTGTATTTTCGCATCTGTGTGGTTTTATATGACACTATTTATAACAACACCAATTAGGGATCTCAGTCTCATGAACTGTAATTGTGGGTACCAGTGTCTGTGGGTGCAATAATGAGCACAAATATAATCCCGTCTCATAAATGGTCAACTAGCATCATGCCAATCACAGGGTAGGGGGAGAAGAATGTTTTTGTAAGATGGCAGGAGTCACCCTGGAAAGGCATCAACAGTTGATAAAACACGGTAGTCAGCAGAACTTCCAGAGAACTGTGTCCCAACTGTGAAGACAACTTTCAAGAAGCAGTTTCATGGCAAACAACAAATTCAACGGCTTATCCAATAAGAGGGATGGAGAAGGAGAGCCGGAGCAAAATGAAGAAAAGATTGAATGACTAAGAATGAAGAACTAAGGCTATGGCAGACTATACTTGCCAAAATTTGCTATAATTATGTAAACTTGTTATTCAAAATTATAGGAAAGTTTTTCTAGTTATCTCAAGACAAAGATAAGAGATGGCATCAGTCTTGACACTGACTTGTTACACACTTCTAATCCCTCAGTAGCCACCCAGTTCTTACACTTGAGTGCTCCCCTCAAATGGGAACTTAAATGTTAGAAATGACGACAGAGTTCAGTTTCACAATTTAAGCATCAGGAAACTAGGCAGCTGTAGAAATATTTCAGTATTTCTGACTGGAAAAGCAGCTTCCTCTTCCATTTCCTTCTCTTCATTAAAAGATAGGAAGCAATGACTATACATGAATCCTGGGACTCTGGCTTGCCCACAGCAGACACCCAGAAAGTCAGACATATGGTCTTCTACATGGGTCTTAAGGGTTTTCTATCTTCATCATGAATGGTGCTCTTATTCTAACAAGCATGAAGAGCTGGTAGAGTTCGTGGCCAAGATATTTCTAGCAATGTCAGAGAATTCTTTTGACAGTTAGTCCTTGGACATTTCTGGTTAACTACTTACTGTTATAATCAAGGCAGTTACAGCTGATATACAGGTTTTCACCATAGCAAATATTATGGACTGTCTACAGCTAAGAGGACACATTTCTGAAAATATAGAAGATGGTTTCCTGGAGACCTACTTCTACATATCCTCATACTTAGTTTAAAAAAAAAAACTTGCCAAATAAGTAAAGAAAATTGCTTCATAGTTCTCTTTCACAAATGTGCATTAAATAATACATTTATTTTAAGTAATTAACTACTGGCAAAGTAGGAAAAACATACTTATAATATCCAAAGACCATTTAACCTTTTAACTAAGATAAACTTCTGAATCTCTTTTTCATGTCTGCCCTGGCCTATCCTGTGGGGATCCATGAGGGGGTTCAAATGAAGTCAGCATTGAGAAAGCCTCAGAAGTCACAAACAATGACTTCTGAGCAAGCAAGCAAACAAACAAACAAATAAAATAAAGTATCATCTTCATCGCTCAGAACTGCTCAGAAAGACTCCAGACTGGTTCCATTGCCAATGTCACCGGTTAATGTCCTTCAGTGTTGTGTTAATCTATGTATCCAAGGGATCACTGGTCCCCGTGAGCTGTAACAATGTCTTATGCTGTATACGTGTGCATATTGTATTCCTATTTATGAAATCAGTGAAGGTTTCTTATATGGTTCCAAGTAGTATCTCTGTAAAAACAAACTCTAATCTCAAGTGTTCCTGTAATTTATTTCTGAACAGAAACACTGCAGGAACTAGGAGGTCTTGAAAGTCTCTGATTTGCCAAGCTGTGCAAGACTACTTTTTCTGCTAAAAGGAAGACACTGGCCATGGAAGGGGAGTATCACAAAGCAACCATAGACTCTAAGATAAATTAGGGTGACTGCCTCTACAGAAACTGTTGTGTTTTCTCCAAGGCATGCAGAGAACAGTCCTGACCAGGGATTTCCATTGAAGGTTCCGGTGCCATTCTAAAATGTCCTCCTACCCTTGTTACAGAAACCAAGACAGAAGACCCCAACTCCATGTGTCCAGTAGGCAACCTTCCTTCCTCCTTCTAAGACATCTTCACTGAGCACTTACTTATCAGGCACCAGGCACTAGGACTTCATGTGGGACAAGAGAGATAACGTTGTTGTCTTGGCATTGACATTGTCTGGATGAAGAGCCCGTGAACATGGAAATATGTCAATATAACTGATGCTGCCCTGATGGAATGCTGACTCAGTCCATGGCCCAAGTGACTGGTCCAAAACTTCAGCTCTGGCAAACAGTGCCTACAACACACCTCCTGAGCTCTCTTCCTCCACATCTACTGTCCTCTTCAAGGCTCAGAAAGTTACTCCACTTACATATAGCCCAAACGGATCATAACCAAGGCTCTTGGGAGCTGAATTTTTAAAACAACAAAACCCCCAAATCACCCTGCCTTTCTCCAAATGAGGACCTGGATAGGCAGCAATCCTGAGGGGAGGAGAGTTTCATTTCACTTAAGAAGGGCCCAGGAAGCCGGGCTTGGTGGCGCACGCCTTTAATCCCAGCACTCGGGAGGCAGAGACAGGCAGATTTCTGAGTTCGAGGCCAGCCTGGTCTACAGAGTGAGTTCCAGGACAGCCAGGACTATACAGAGAAACCCTGTCTCGACCCCCCCCCCCAAAAAAAAAGAGAAGGGACCAGGAAGTTCCTGAACCCACAGGGCATAGCCTATTTCCCTAAAACATGTTATGGGTGTTAACTCCACAGAGAGAAAACACCCTACAGATAGCCGAGCTTCGGAGCAAAGAGTCCATCGTCTTCCACGTTAGGTCTTAAGATCTCTTGAACTGGGGGAATCCCAGGAACCTCTGAGGCAGCACAGCACACGTTTCAGGTGTTTTATTAGATAGATTTTCAAGTCAGCTAGCTCACTCAGACATGTGGTCTCGGGTTTAAAAATCGCCAAACTGCCAACCACCAAAGGCCTCCGATTTTATAGATGATCAGTTGTACCAAGTAACTTTCATATAACATTATATTCATATAATGTTCAAGGACCTTCAGTGTACTAAACCTATGAAGTAGGTTCATAGTCAATCAGGCGGAAACCCAAACCGGGAACTTCAATAATTCGCAGTCACTGAGAGAATGCAGGGCCTAGATTCCCACCTGGATTCTGAACAGCAAAGAAGTTGGGCGGATTAGCATAATTAACAAAAACACCGGTACTCCAATAAATAAAGAGACAACCACAAGCACCCCAAGTAGCGGGGACTATTGGGAAAAAAAACAAAAAACAAAAAACACTACACCAACAGCATAGGGAAGTCACTATAGTCAGCCAAGATAAGGCAGGCAAGTGGGAACTGTCGCACACACCCTTCCCCCATTCAGAAGGAAAGGCATCCCTGAATTCTTAAAATAACTCTAGCTTCCTCTTGGCCAAGGCGTTGGACTACTCCTCTGCGGGCTGACAGAAGTCGAGCTACGCGGGAGGTCAAGCTACAGCCTCTGTGGCAGCCGTTCGACGTCACCACCTTGCCTCGAGTCAACAGGGACCTCAGCTGTCAGCCAACCTTAGAGAGGGGCTGGGTTCAAACCCCCCTTCTCATCCCTGGGGACTCAAGGTCCGATCTGGACACTAAATACTGGATCCCAGATGACTCCCTCTGGAATCCCCACCGCGCTCCCTTTCGGAGTGGACTCAGGCCACTTCTCTCTGCCAGGCAAGAGAAGCTGGAGAGGGGCATGGGAGAGACTTGACGCCAAGGACCCAGGGGCGCCCACCCTGTGCGCACTGCCCACCACGCCTCCGCGCCGCTCCGCTGCGGACACCTGCGGAGTCGCCGCCCCCGCGTCCCCGCTCGATCGCCCCGGCGAGTCACAGTCTCCCAAGGCTGAAGGAGTCTAGATGCTCTCGCCACCCGGGGCCAGCGCGAGCGCCACCAAGAAGCAGTGCGCGACCTCTGCTGCGGGCGCCGTGGCTGCACCGAAACCCGGAGTCCCAAGCCAAGAAAGCGACCTGTGATCCGGTCTCTGACCCAGCCCCGGTCCCTGCCCGGTCCACCCTACGCACCCACCCTGCGCTCAAGCCCCGGACTTACTCGCTCGTGGTGGAAGTTTCGGGGCGGCGGAACTCCACGGTGACTTCGGTTAAAAGCTGTTCACGCGACGGGATAGCCCTGCGGGGCCCGCCTGGGAAGCAGCTGCGGGCCGGTGTCTTAGGACGCGTGACCGGGACTTGCGGGCACACTGCTCGGGGAACAGTGCCCGGCCTGCAGCAACCTATTAGCTGCAGAACGTTGGCCGGGAGGCGCCCAGGCCCGGCTCGGTGGGAGAGGAACTGGCTGTCGCTGGGCTCGGCCGAGAGGTCCCAGCTACTTCCTGGTGCTCGAATTTGCATACTGTGCTGGGAGGGCGGGGAAGTGACCGTTTGGTTCCTGTCCAAGGTTTGGTATTTGGTGTAGCCATCGCTCAGGGTTTTACAAGCAAACAGACTTTGGAGACCCAGACCGCAAGTTGGGAGAGTGGCGGTAGCCTCGGAAACAACATTCTCCCCAGGGCTGCGTGGAAGATCTAGGGGTTCTCGAGGGTCGTGGAAAACGTTCACCTTACTTCACTGTTCCTTAGGACCCAACTCCTCAATGCACTGTGTCTTGGGAGCAGAAGCAGCACTCTCTGTGTGTGTTTGGAGCTTCCAGAGAGAAAAAAACCGGTATCAGCGAGTAGATGTTTGGAGGGTATGGCGAGGGGGAATCTTTGCTTTAACAATCAAAACATCAAATTCCTTAAAGGTGTACAAGGAGTGCTGAAGATATTCACTGGAATGAGGAGTGGGAACTCGCTATGGAGTTAAAGGGCATGCCAATAGCTGAAAGCTTCCAGGAAAATGGAGCTAAGACTACTTATCAAGAACTGTCCTCTGTAGCAGGCTCGCATTGATTAGCATGTGGTCCTGGTAACATTACTGCATTCCTAACAAATGCTGTGTCCTTGTGTTCCTATGTGTACACAGTACTTGGCATACTGTAGGTACATAACCAGTGTGTGTTGTAAGATTGCTTGTTCAAACCAAATTTTGACTTGATAAATGCCCCTTACTGAACCAAGATATGCAATTAGCCTCAGTCACTATGATACCCACTTATGCTAATCTGACTTCTGTTTTCTGGGATTCCCTAATTGCAGTTCAACAGGTCAGAACAGGTACCTTGTAACAAAGTCCAGTACAGCTGTCATTTGTTACTAATGAAGGAAGACTAACATTTGTGAGCACACTGATTCACCAGTTTTGTTGTTTTTCTTTTCTTTTTTTCAGACAGGGTTTCTCGTTGTAACCCTGGGTGTTCTAGAACTCACCCTGCAGATTATGCTGGGCTTGAAACCAGCAATCTGCTTCCCAAGTGCTGGAATTAAAGGTGTGCACCAGCATTTCCTGGCCCCTCCATTTTTCAGTCAACCAGGGACTATGAAGATGGTGCCAGAGATTATAATGGAGCTGAAAAATCTGTATCACTTAGTGGTGTCGTAGCTGTCATAGCTCTTTCAGTGTGACAGTGCAAGACAGATCTACAGCGTTTGTGATGATGCTGATACCAACAAGTCCTCTCTACCGTTGTGGACCATGACTCCTGATTGCATCAAAAAGGACATAAAGTGAGTGACCTGGAGCACATAGGTTTAAGTGAGTGTACGATGTCTACCAGAAGACGAAATCACCAAAGAGCATGCTTCTTAGAGTGCCCCCATCACTAAGCCACAGGAATAACTCCTCAAACAAAAACAGTAGGAAGGTGGTTATTCCTATAATGAACAGTGCTACTGTCACTGTCCTGCTGAAGAGTAGCCAGTGTGTTAGCCTGGGAATCTGTGGTGCATATGAACTGTTATCTGTCAAGTATCGTATAGAACAGTGTAGTTTAAAACCTGTTATCCCAACCCTCTTGGGAGTGTGTGTGGGGGGGGGGGGCGGGGGGGAGTTTGAATGACCCTTTCATGGGGATAACAGGAAAATACATATATTTAAACTGTGGTTCATAACAGTGGCAAAATTACAGTTATGAAGTAGCTATGAAAACAACTATAAGGTTGAGGGTTCCCACCACATGAGGACCTGTATGAAAGGTCCACAGTGTTAGCCAGGGTGGGAACCACTGCTTAGGAGGAATTCACCATCTGAGAATTCATGTTCTGGGCTTTTCTGAATGACCTCTTCAATACACTGGCTGTAAGTAATAACACTCTTACATTGAGCCCCTGAAGTCTTGGCTAACTCACTTCAGCAGGACAGTGACAGTAGCACTGTTCATTATAGGAATAACCACCTTCCTACTGTTTTTGTTTGAGGAGTTATTCCTGTGGCTTAGTGATGGGGGCACTCTAAGAAGCAAACAAGAATAAGATTAAGTTATTTGGCATTGACTGCCACTGCTGTCCCTTCTACTCTCCTGGGAACCTTTCTCCAGAGATCTAGATTTCTGAGCCCAGCATGGGTACTTTTAAAAAACTCTTTGCACAAGCTGCTGTTTGACTTTTGTGAGAAGGGGTGGAGTGGACACAGAGACTCCCTTGAATGTTGCAAGCCTGGCTAGAGATCCTTGTGATCCAAATGGCAATACCATAGAGCAGCATCGACAGGCCAGTCAGTCTCTGGAGGAAAACCCAACAGTTCTCAAGCTCCCTAGATCGCTCTAGTATCGAGATGCCATTGGGAACCACTGGGAGAGCCTCAGCCAAATTCAAGTTGCCCATTTTGGTACAACTGGCATAAAACCTGTTGGTTTTAGAAAACTGTACTTCAAAGATGAAGAAGTTCACTTTGCTGGAAGGGTGTGGGAGAATTTTCCACGAGAACCAGGCGTTCACCCAGATTTTCTGGGAAGGAGGTGATTAGTGGCTTCTTTGTCATAACCACCACCAAAATACTGGGCAGGCTCTTTAACGAGACTCCTACTCAGTCCTCAAGACCATGCCCTCCTTTACACTACGTAGGGAAAAAAGGCTCAACATTAATAGGCAGGTTGCCTGAATTCCCTCTGTAAAGTCAATGTGTTGGATTTGAACCTTGTACTGTGTGGGTGACATTGAAGCTTTTTATTCAGTCACTTTCCCAGTCTGAGATGCCACAGACAAAGCTTCGGCTAAGAAGCCCCAGTCCTACTCTGTTTCCCAAAGCAAACAGGGAAGTCCAGCTCCAAACCATGCTAGTTCTCTGACATTGTGAGGGAGCAAACAAACTACCTAAACAATATGTTATTACAATTGAGCCACATAGTAATGATCATGACACCAATTACATAATTATTGTTTGAATCTTATTAAAGTTAATCTGCCATTTGATGACACACAGAAGCGTACTGCACAGTAACTACACCAAAACAGTGAACTACACATTAAAAATTGCCTCATACAGTCAGATTAGAGGTTTCCAAGGTCTGTCAGGTGCTGTCTGGAAGGTAAGAAGAACCAGTGAGATGATGTTTCTGTTCTCTCTGAGGGAAGGAGGCTCCACTGACCTCAGATCTGCACCATGGACGCTCCGTTCTCCTCTCCTTAACAAGCTGGCCTCCCAACCTAGGTATCTGCTCTATCCTCAGTTCAAATTCTACAAATGCCAAAAGTGGTTTCTAAGTGGCCTTATGGTCTTTAGAAACACTTTTTAATTTTTAGGTAGATGTAATTTCAGAATTACAGGACTGTATCAAAAGTAACACATGGAATAGTATATATTCTTTGCCCAGTTCCCCTGCTATTAACATTTAACCATACTTTTTTGTTCCTTAGCACTTTTCCATCTCTCCCTCTCTTCCATCAATCTCTCTGCCTATAAATGATCTGAACTGTTATCTGACAATTAGAGGAATAATAATCCTTTGCCCTCATCATAAGCCTCCTGGCTGCTGCTCTTTTTTTTTGTTTTTGTTATTTTCAGTTCTAAAAACGCAGTTGTCTGCATTCTATCCATATCCCTCTGTCCCCCTTTTACTTCATATTTCAGAGACTAATTTCAAATATCTAAGAGCATTCTGTCATCCTTGAGCCTAACCACCACCCACAGGTTTGCAGCCGGGCAGGACAGCTTTCTTAGAAAGAATGTGTGTGTACTTACCCATGTCCAACATGGTAGTAATTGGAAAACACAAACCTGTATTTGTTTCCAGGAAAAGCAGGAATCGTTTAGCACGAATTACTTACAGATGCAGAGCATTATTATTTTTTAAAAGAAACTACAAAAATTTTGTAATAAGTATTATAAAATATCTCGGTGCTGGCTAGTTTTATGTGAACAAGTTAATGTTATTTAAAAGGAGGAACATCAATTGATAAAATGCCTCTATAACATTCTCATGGAGGGCATTTTCTAATTAGTGATTGATGAGAAAGGGTACAGCCCACTATGGGTGGTACCATCCCTGGACTGGTGGTCTTTGGTTCTATAAAAAAAGGAAACTGGAGGCTGGAGAGATGGCTCAGTGGTTAAGAGCACTGACTGTTCTTCCAGAGGTCCTGAGTTCAATTCTCAGCACTCACATGGTGACTCACAACCATCCGTAATGGGATCTGATGCCCTCTTCTGGTGTGTCTGAAGACAGCTAAAGTGTACTCATATACATAAAATAAGTAAATCACTCTTTTATAAAAAGAAAGAAGGAAAGGAGGTTGAGCAAGCAATGAGGAGCAAGCCAGTAAGCAGCCCTCCTCCATGACCTCTGCATCAGCTCCTGCCTCCAGGTCACTGCCCTGTTTGATTTTTGTCCTGATTTCTCAGTGATTGCTTTGGTCATGATGCTTCATCACAGCAATAATAACTCTGACTAAGACAATGTTTATTCATGAGTTTATCAAATGCTGATTTTTAGCAGGAAATCGGTGATACTGTTCTGCTTTTGACAGGGGTCTTAGCATGTGTGTGACTCAGTTCATGTGCCAGACCACCAGCATGCTGTGATGCACCTAGGAGCATCTGTCAAAGAGGACACACTTCTCTGATATTTTCCCAAGAATGGAAAGGGTTGTCACAAATCATTGTCACTTGGCACTGGCATGGCATCTTGTCTGAGATGCCAAGAACTGTTCTCTAATTGATACTATTTGGTCATAAAAAATATGGCAGTAAACTAACCTCAACCATAGTTCAGAAGTGATGTACGTGGATGCTTAAGCCCCTCCCTAATGTGAAAACAAGTCCAGCCTTTTGCCCTGAGATTGGGTGACTCCAGATTGATGTTAATTTTTATAGCAATAGTTTTTTGTTATTATTTTTGTTTCATTTGTTTTTAACTTCACATTTATTGAGGTTAAACTGGCAATACAACCTGAAACTACAGAATCTCAAATAGACTCTGTGATACTTGGTCATTGTTGGTAGAGGATGCTTCCCTGGCCTGTTGCTTTTTGAGACAAGGTCTTGTGACATAACCAAAGATATCCTCAAACTTGTAATTCTGTTACCTCTGCCTCCAAGGTACTGGATTTACAGGCATAAACCACCATGTCCATTCATAACAACCTTTCATGTTGAGCCACTGATAGCCTTTAGAGTCTGCTTAATGCTGCCTCTCATTCATGGGTCCATCTTCTCAGGCAGCCCTATGTCCACTCATTAAGAGCCTCCTGTGTGCCTGGAGCAAGACGAGGGTAATACTAAGTTCTTTTTCTTTCTTTCTTTCTTTCTTTCTTTCTTTCTTTCTTTCTTTCTTTCTTTCTTTCTCTTTCTCTCTATTTCTCTCCCTCCCTCCCTCCCTCCTCTTTCTTTCTTTCTTTCTTTCTTTCTTTCTTTCTTTCTTTCTTTCTTTCTTTCTTTCTTTTTTCTTTCTCTTTCTCTCTATTTCTCTCCCTTCCTCCCTCCCTCCCTCCCTCCCTCTTTCTTTCTTTCTTTCTTTCTTTCTTTCTTTCTTTCTTTCTTTCTTTCTTTCTTTCTTTCTTCCTTCCTTCCTTCCTTCCTTCCTTTCTTTCTTTCTTTCTTTCTTTCTTTCTTTTTTCTTTTTGAGACAGTATCTCACTACATAATCCAGGCTAGCCTTGAATTAATTGCATAATCCAGGCTGGATTAAACTCACGACAATCTTCCTAAGTTAGCATGAGTTATCACATCCAACTTGTATTCAATTCTAAATAAAATTGTGGACAGCTATCAGCTGAACATGGCCAGTTGAGGATGTTGGCATAATGTTGATAGTTACTTTCTTTATCTTAATAGTTTTATCTTCATTGGACAGTGTTATAACATTTATGTGTGTATATATATATATATATATATATATATATATATATATATATATATAACAGGTGTCTGTATTTGCCCATCTTGAATGTTCAGATTCCCAGTCTATATCATCTTTGAATAAACTTAGCATCTTATAGCACTTATGATTTTGTACAGTTAGACGACATCAAATGAAGTGGGTGGTAGTGGCCCACATCTTTAACACCAGCACTGAGGAGATAGAGGCAGGCTGATCTCTGTAAGCTCAAGGCCAGCCTCATCTACAGGTTGAGTTCAAAGATGTCCAGAGCTACACAGAGAAGTGCTGTCTCAAGAAACAAAAAGCACCCAACCAAAAAAAAAAAAAGACATCAAATAAATTCAGGAAAGACAAACGCCCATTGAGCATGCTTTGTTTAATACTAGTTCTTGCACTTGGCCACCACTGATGTGAGAGAAAAAGCATACTTCAGAAGTTGATAGAGTCTAGCTGCGTGGTAAATGTTGATGTGCTCTAACCTGAGTATCAGTGGCTTGTGTCCCCAGAGCATGGCAGACATGGTTAGTGATGTCATGCACCCAGCAAAGTGTCATGGAGACCAGTGAGGCTTCATTCTGATCACCTGTCATTCCTTAGCTCTACTCAGAAAACTACGGAGCTTTGAACATTCTTCCAGGGCTCTTGGGAGAATCTCTGCTGCCTTCTAGGAGGCAGAGTTCTTCCCAGGATGGGTTTATGGTTTTCTCTGACTCTGGGTGTATCTTTATGTAGATTGAAGTAGTTTGTATGCATGTGTTCCCCAGAAACCCTGTAAGTTTTAATCATTTATTGCTAGGCTTTGAGAATGTCACTCCTCCAAAACTATACCCTCCTGTGATAATTGACCATTGGATCTTACATAGGGAATCTCCAGCTATGATTATAGGTAAATTCAAAGGTATAGAAGAAAAAACCATCACAAACTTAGAATTTCGGACAGTTCTTATTGACCTTTACTTCACAACAGGTAAGTCTTGACTAAACTACCATGATTTTGAAACTGGGTAGCAATTTTTAGGACCCAAAGCTTATTGAAGAGGTTATTCTATATAAACTTTAATTTCTTTGACTTTGTGCACTGTAGAGAATCTTATCAAACCTGTACAAGTCCTGGGGAGTCGAGCAACCAGTTTCCTAACCCATTGGCTAGTGCGTGACTGTCAACTTGATTAGATAAAGAGATGTCTAGGCTGTAGTGAGGCACACTCTTTCATGTGGTTGGGAAGACATTTCCAGAGATGACTCAATGAGAAGGGCAACTTTTGAAAGCTTCAGCACCATCCTATGGACTGCAGATCTACAATGAATAAGAAGGAAAAAGGGAGAGAGCAGCTGAGCGCCAGCATTTTCCTTCCCCTGCCCCTGGACTGCTGAGATGTGAGCAGGCAGCTGTCATGCATTCCTACTGCCTGCTACCTTTCACTCCAGGAAGAACTGGAGCCCCTCAAATCATGAATAAAAAGAAAGTATTTCCCCTTGAAATGGGGATTTCAGTTCATGGCAATATGAAACATATCTGGGGGCTATTAAAGAGATTTTAATATAGGTTTTAAGCATGAAGGTCAAGAGAAAGAGGTACCCTGGAAGAAAGGGCTGATACCAAGGGTATGGGCTTCTCATTGTCTCAATGTAATGTATTTACAGTAGCTATAAATACTTTTTTCTTGGCTTTGATGTTATATCTCTAAGGGTTGCTGGAACCTAAATGACACAGTATGGCAGCCCCTGTGATTTGGATAGGATTAAGGCTGACCATATCATAAATCCTTAGGTCACAAGGATTATAAAGGAAGTTGAGTTTTAAGTTTTTTAAAATGTTATGTTATTTTTTTGTGTATATGGGTGTTTTGCCTGCATGTATTCTGTGCACGATGTGTATACAGTGTACTTCAAGGCCAGGAGAGGGTGTAACACTCCTGAGGTGAGTTACACCGGACTGTCAGCCTCCTTGTGGGTGCTGGAGATTGAATCTATGTTCTTTGAAAAAACAGCCAGTACTGTTAACCACTAGATCATCTCTCCAGCTCCCAAAATGATTTCATTGTAAGCAAAAAGTTCAGTCTTGTTTGTGGGATTCCTAGAAAATCTTTCAGAAAGGAGTTAGGCCATACTTGAAGACTATATAGGCTTAGGCCTTATGCATGTCATTGTTAACATTCTCAGTATAAAAGGAGTATACTTTCGATGTCAACAACTGTCTTAAGTTAGGGTGTCTATTGATGTGATGAAACACTATGACCAAAAGTAAGTTGAGGAAAAAAGGATTTATTTGGCTTATACTTCCTTAATGTAGTCTATCACTGAAGGAAGTCGGGGCAGAAACTCAAACTGGGCAGGGATGTGGAGGCAGGAGCTGATGCAGAGGCTATGGAGGGGTGCTGCTTACTGGCTTGCTCACTGTGGCTTGTTCAGCCTGCTTTCTTATAGAACATAGGACCACCAGCCCAGCAATGGCTCCACCTGCAATGGGATGAACCTTCCCCATCAATCACTAACTAAGAAAATGCTCCACAGACTGGCTCACAGCCTGATCTTATGGAGGCATTTTCTCAATTGTAGTTTGCTCCTCTGGGATCACTATAGTTTGTGTCAAGTTGCCAGCACAACAACCTTCACAGCAAAGGTTAATTGTTTTGAATTTACTTTTTACATTTACTTACTTGTGTGTATGTGCAAGTGTGTGTGTGTGTGTGTGTGTGTGTGTGTGTGTGTGTGTGTTGTACACAGGTTCTTATGTTGGGAAATGGTTTTTCTCTGTGTATTCAGATGCTGATTGCTGTACCCAGAGATCTGGTTATAGTCCAGACATTGGCATTGTCATGATATTTGGAGCATCCCCTGTCTCAAGGATACGTAAAACTTCTTTTCTTCACCTGTGACTGGTTAATAAAGAGCTGATGCAGCCTATGAAGGGTCAGAAGAAAATAGGGTGCAACTTCTGATCCCAGTCATGCGGTCCAAAGCAAGAAGAAGAAGAAGAAGAAGAAGAAGAAGAAGAAGAAGAAGAAGAAGAAGAAGAAGAAGAAGAAGAAGAAGAGAAGAGGCAGATTCACCCTAAACAGATGGTCGGGAACTCCCCATGAGGTCACCATGAGGAGAAGATGGATGGAGCAGGAACAGCCAGGGCAAGACAAAGATGGCAGGTAACACCAAGTGGCTGGGAAGTGACAGGAAGTTGGCAGCCTTAAAGGGTTAGAATAAATGATTATCTGCCTAGCTTAGTGCCTGAAGCTTGTTAATACTTCTTTTTTAGGTCTCAGTGTTTTTTATTTGGGAGCTAAAACAGGCCAGAGCAAGTGTACAAACACCGTCATTACTTGGGAGCAAAAGGCGTAAAGAGACCCACCAGAAATTACATTTTCATGTCTGTGTGGGCCTGTGGAAGTCAGAGGGCCAATTGCAGGAATTTGTTTTCTTTCCACCATGCTGGCACAGGGATGAAATCAAGTCATCAGGCTTTGTGATAGATGCTTTTACCCGAAGAACCATCTCACTGCCCAGCGCATTTGCCCAGATTTAACATGACATAGAGTAGAATGATATGAAAACTACAGAGTTTCATGAAGAAAGGAATTTTAAGCCAGTTAAATTTAAGAAAAGAGCTGAAGACAAGAAAGTTTCTGTAATTATTAAAGAGAGTAGGATTATTGCAGAATAATGCCGGACTTTAGCAAGCGTGCATTGAGGATGAAATCTTCCTCACTGGAGGCTCCAAGATTGTAACAATGCAAGTACATTCGCAAGGGGAGTGCCTGAAAGCATCCAGCCTTCCATGTACCCTGCTGGAAAACAGCCGCCTAGGAAAGCCAGTCTGCAGATGATATCCTTTCTGCTGTGCTCAGTGAAGCATACACATGCAAGTGTAAAGGTGTCATGAAGCCTTGCACCCAGGTTCCTGAAGCTAAGATGTGTAACAGAGTGAAGCTAAGATGTATAACTCATGTGCAGTGTCTGAATAAGCTGTGCATGGGGCTCTGATGGTAAAACCAAGTTATAGTGTAGACCCTAGGATATTCACTGAAGGAAGGAAGCTGAAGGCTCGAAACAGCTAGTGTAAGAGAGCTTTATTAGTCAGGGTTCTCTAAGGGGACAAAATTGATTAAATGGATATACGTATGCATTAAAGGCAACTTTACTAAATTGGCTTGCTGACTGTGGCTAGTGACGTCCAACCACAGCTATTTTATGACAGAAAGGTTAAGAACCTGGTAGCTGTTTTGACCATGAGCCTGCATGTCTCAGCGGTCTCAATCTGCCACTGGAGTCTGAGAAGATCCCTGGAGAGCTGATGATCTTAGGTATATGTTAGAATTTCAAAGAAGTTAGTTCTAAAATATGGGCAATGGGATGCTGCAATGACAGGATGGGTAAATTTGCCAGCTAGAGGCAGAGGCAGAAGACAAAACCCAAAAGCTTCTTTTTTCCATGTCCTTTTATGTGAGCTACTCCCATAAGGTGTGCCTTATATTTAGGGTGGATCTTTTTGCCTCAGTTAATCTGACCAAGCAAATCCCACATAGGAATGCTCAGTAGCTTGGGTATTAGCTGATTTCAGGAATGGCTAGTGGACAACCAAGATCACAAAAGGTCACATAAGATTCATGCTCTAGTGCTGGAGGACGAATCTTCCCTAGATGACTAGAAGCCAGATGGTTTCATCACAAGCCAAGATGCCAGACATGGAGTTGCAGGGGTTTGTGTTTGCCCTGCTAGGTCTTGCTTTGACCCAATATTTCCTTGTTACCTTCTGACTCTTCTTCTCTAATACATGTTGGAGATATACAACAGTTTTTAAGAACTGGTACAGCTATGAGTTTGTCTTGAGACTCAGAGTGACTCTGGACTTTCAAACAATGTTGAAAATTCAAGACTTTTGGACTTGAGGTGAATGCATTTTGAGATGACCAGGGTGGAGGTGGGGCTAGAAGCAAGTTATGGTTTGCATGTAAAGTGTCCCAGCTGGTCCATATATTTAGACACATAGTGTCTGGTGGGTGGTACTATCTGGGGAGGTTATGAACCTGTAAGAGGTGGGAAGGAGGAAGCGGGGTAGCTGGAGGTAGTTGTCATTATGAGGCAGTCCTTGAAGTCCTTTATAGCTCAGCTCTGTTTCTTGGTTCCCTGAGATGCAGGCAAGCAGTCTCCATATGCTTGCCCTGCATGGAGCACCATGAAGCATCCTATACCAAGCTTTCCAGGCTGTGGTAAATAGAATACCTTCCAGCCAAATCCTATGAGCCCAAATAAATCTTTCCTCAGTGAAGCAGCAGGAATAGTAAGCAATAGAGCAGTGGTGTCACAGTGTGGGCAAACACAGAGGGGGGGATGTGTCAATAGTGCTCAGAGAGCCTAACAGTGGAAGGGTATTTTTGTGAGACTTACCATGTTGACACTCATGTTTACATCTTTGCTCTCATTCATGTCTTCCTTGCCATCTGTCTTTGTGTGTCCAAGTCCTACACACTTTTCAAGGACTAGTTTAAATGCCACATTATAAAAGAAGCCTTTTCCAAATGCATCACTATTTGTTTTTTTTTAAACCTGTGGTAAGTTGCCTTTACTTCTTGTCAACAGTAGTCACTTTTTATCCTTATTCTAATCTTGATGTTTGCCCTCACATACCAAACAATGAAGAGGTAAACCAATCTCTTTTATTTACTAACCTAAGTTTTAAACTCAATGCACATTAGCAGAATGTACTCGTAATTTTTTTTAAATGATTGAGCATAAGATATATGAGATTATTACTACTATGTTGATATTCAAAAAAGTGACTTTCTGCTTTGGTTCATAGGGGAACCTATATTGTTTTAAGACAGGGTCTCTCTATGTCATCCTGCAATTCTCTTTGTAGATCAGACTGGCCTCCAATTTACGTGCTTCTGACTCCCGAGTTCTGGGAATAAAGGCGTGTGCCACCATGCCCTGTTTTAGTAAAACCCTGGCCTGGGTTTTCTATCCCACCTTTGGTTATTGAAGTACCCAGATGAAAGACACACTCTCAGCCTTATGTTTACAGTAAGCCTTACGCTGCACAGGAGTTGGGAAGATACCTAGTCTCCATGCTAATAGAATCTACTTTCCTACTGATAACCCCGAGTTATCACTGACTACTTACTATGTTTCATTTGAGCTGCTCTTAACTCCAATTGGCTAGCCCACAGGGACATGCTTTTATGGCTCAGCTAACCCATGGGATCTTCTTCTACTCCCTCCTACATGTTCTTTTCCTCTTCCTCCAACCTCAAGTCCCAGAAAACCTAAGCCCCATCTATGTCTCTTCTCCCCAGCTATTGGCTGTTGGCATTTTTATTCACCAATCAGAAATAACTTGGGGCAGGATTCCAGGGGCTACATACTCCAGGTCTTGGGGTCACAAATGTAGCATTAGAATAGACAGTAAAAGATAAAACCTCAACAATTCCTGGCTCCTGGGGAAAACCTAATAGTAATTTAGTCTCTGTTCTGTATCAGGAGCTAGGTAAGTCACTAGTGGACATCAAATCTTTGCACTTCACAGAAGGTTTTTTAAAAAACACTTTCTTTTTACATCATCTTACATTCTCTAAAATTGAGTTAAAGGAATTAAGAAGTTTCCAAGGTCTCACAATAGTGAGTGATAGAACCAAAATTTGACTGGAGGTTTAACTAAGCCCACCTGTACCCTCCTTCACTGCACACTCCCATGCCTCATCTCCTTTCTGCACACCCTCTGCCAAGGTTCCATCCGATCACAAGGAATACCTCCAGCAGTGACTACCCCCACCAAGAGCATGTTCGCATTCTGATTCCAAACGAATGTGCTCTGCAGAAGTTACAGGATCAGCCCTAATATTTTCAGAACCATTTTTTGAGAGAACAAGTGGAGTTTAGTATATGCAAATTAGTGATGAAAAATGAATGAAACGCAGACTGTTCCCTGACCTGGATAATGACGGCTTGTATTCAAAGGTATATGGACCATTCAAAGGTCTAGAGAAGCAGAGTAAAGAGAATACATGTTTGTGTGTTCATGTGTGTGTGCATGCATGTGTGTGTGTGTTTGTGTGTGTCTATATATTCAATATTCTCTCTGTCTCTGTCTGTTTCTGTCTCTGTCTCTATGTCTCTCTGTCTCTCTGTCTCTCTGTCTCTCTGTCTCTCTCTCTGTCTGTCGGTCTGAGAAGGAAACACTCCTAGGAGTTGATGTGTGGGATTAGAGAGTTTGAAAGATTGAAACACATGCTATCTGCAAAACCACCCACTATATCGGAAATCTAGGGATATGTCACTGTTACAGTGCAAGTTCAAGTCCAGAAGCACTCTGATGACAGCAATTTTTGTTTTCTTCTTGAAACTTCAGTCTTTTTCCCCTAAACTCTTGAGCTGGTTTGGTGAGACCCACCTACAATGTGAAAGATAATCTGATTTTCATAAAAATCTATTGAACAAAATATTAATTAATCTACAAAATGCCCAAATCTGAATAGGGACTTGAGGGTTTTGATACTTGAATTATAGGCTGGAAGCATTCGTGGGCTCAGTTCCCTTTTTGGGGGAGAAGGTACAGCTACAGGGCTTTCCTTTTCTACATGGAGAATGCACCTAGCATTATTTTATTTTATTATTCTTTGAGAACTTCATACAATTTCACAATGTATCTCACTGATATCCACTCCCTCCTCCAGCTCCCCCTAGAGCTCCCTAACACTTCCTCCTCCAAATTTTATGCTCCCCTTTTTTAATTATTATTTTTGATAACCTACTGAGTCCAATTCAAACCCATATGTGTATGGGTGTTGGACCAGCCACTAGGATATGGGCAGCCTACCTGTGGTCACACTCCCAAAGAAAATGACCCTTCATCTCCCAGCAACCATCAAGGTTAATTACCAGTAGCTTCCCAGTTAGGGGTTGGAGCTCATAAGCTACTCCTGTATTCATGCTGGAAATGTAATGTTCACTGGCTCGATATTACATGGCTCTTGTGTAGATACCTACAGATACTGTGAGTTCCTGAGCACAAGGGCTGCTATGTCCCTAGGTCTGCATTTTACATCTCTTTCCCCCACTTAGCCTCCTGCCATTCCCTCTTTCCATTCCCTCTCCTGTTGTGTTTTTTAAGCCTGAGAAGTGGGAGATGGAGGAGTGTTGATAAATGTCTTGCCTAAGGCTGAGCATGTATAGTTACTTGACCACTTTTGAGTCTTTGAATTAACCAGTGGCCACACAAAAAGAAGCCAATCTGATCAAGGCTGAAAGCGACACAGGTCTATGGATCTAAGGATAAATAGTTAGAGGCAGTTCTGCCAAATGGCTTTTCATGTATCATGTGAGTTATGCCAGAGCGCCACTCATTTTACACACAAAATTGAGACATGCTCAAAATCACATCACCAGGAGTCAATGCAGAACCTGTGATTCCTTGGGACCTCAGCCTCCATTCAGTGACGGTACATTTATCTGTCCACCTAGACTCCGGATGTAGACTCAGGTGGCCACATCCCAGGCTGATGCTACAGGGCCACATTCAGGATTCCATGCATCTCCAAGTTGACGGTCTTGCTTCTCTTCGCCTGCCCATGCCTCAGACAGTGAGTCCCAAGGCACCCGGCATCCAGTGACTGTTAGGTAAATATAATTGTTCAGGATATGGACAATTATATCTATAATATTTTGTTCTTAGGAACAAATACAACCTAAATTCTAGAGAAATCTGGCCACACAAATCATCTTTTTGGAAGAGAAGAAACATGTATAGAAACTCCAAGGTCTCTGTGTCAGTTGTAATTTCATGGTTTCTCAGCTGTGAAATGCTGGCTTGTTCATTTTGTAAAGTGGGGCTTGGTTCAGTGGCTTCTGTAATAACAACCAGTTCTCAGATTCGGTGCTTTGTACAGTAACATGTGAAGCCTTTTATTGTCAGTTCAAAGCATTTGCCCAAGAAAATAAACCATCGCAACCTAGAGTAAAGTTTAAGGAGCACAGCTGTAATCCCAGCACTCGGCAGGCTAAGGCAAGAACATCACAAGGTAAAGGCTAGCTAGGGTTGCTTAAAAAACAAACAACAACAACAACAAAACAACCTAAGGCTGTTTTGAATAAAGATTGAAAAATAATCAAATAAACCAGTAATCAAATCTTTCACTTTATTGAAAGGAGAAATATTCAAATATTTAGGCAGTTCATTACAATGAAGAGGCCATAAATATATATATATTTAAATACAGATATGTAGATATATTAGTCCTGTATATCATATATATATATATGGGTTTGAGCATTCATGTGTCCCACAGCCCATCTGCTAAATGCTTAGTTACTAGTTTGTGATGAGACTGGAAAGCCATGAAACCTTTGGAAGGTGTGATGGTCCTCTTGGCTGTTGATGAGATTTAGAGTCTCCATATCTCTGGGCAATCTGTGAAGAATGATCTGGATTAGGTTCCTGGTGATGGGAAGGCCCTATATGTATGTGGGCTGTACTATTCTATGGGTTGACTCTGGGACTGATTAGACAGAAGAAAAATGACCTGAGCATAGGTACTCATTGCTGTTTCCTGATGGTGGAGGTCATGTGACCAGTTGCCTCCTGTCCCTGCTGCTGTACCTTCCCTGACATGATGAAGTAAAAGTCAAATAAACCTTTCGTTCCTTGGGGTCTTGTCAGCTATTTTGTTGCTGCAACAAGACAACCTTGTGGAGGAAGACAGGTCCTTAGTAGCGTGTCCTTGGAGGACACTTGGGACCCTGCCTTCCTCCTAGTTGCTTTCGGGAGACGATGAGATGAGCAGCTTTGCTTCATGTGCTTGCTACTAACAAACACTGCCTCCTCATCAGCCTAAAGCAGTGCAGCCAACCATGGACTAAGCCTCAGAAGCCACAAGCCAAATTCAATCTTTCTTCATTTTGAAGTAACTTTTTATAAGGAGTTTCCCTGAATGACAAGATATTGAGTAATGCAATATGTGTGTGATATAAATCTGGAAACAGGAAATAGAAATGGGAGCACCTGAATCTGTCCCCCACCCTGCCCCGGAATCTGCTGAAATATTTTAGCTGTCCCTCTGAGGTGGTAGGATTTACACCCTACACAAGTTTGGCAAAGTTTCCTAGGAAGAAGTGGAAATTCCCAGACAACACACGCTTTATGATTCTAAATTCTCTTTCCTACTTCATCAATTTATAAGCAAAATATAAATAACTAATTGATTGTTTTGTAATTAGTCATTCTTTCTATTTTTTGTTTGTTTTTTGTTTTTGTTTTTTGTTTTGTTTTGTTTTTTCGAGACAGGGTTTCTCTGTGTAGCCCTGGCTCTCCTGGGACTCACTTTGTAGACCAGGCTGGCCTCGAACTCAGAAATCTGCCTGCCTCTCTGCCTCTGCCTCTGCCTCTGCCTCTGCCTCTGCCTCTGCCTCTGCCTCTCTGCCTCTGCCTCTCTGCCTCTGCCTCTCTGCCTCTGCCTCTCTGCCTCTGCCTCTCTGCCTCTGCCCCTCTGCCTCTGCCTCTCTGCCTCTGCCCCTCTGCCTCTGCCCCTCTGCCTCTGCCCCTCTGCCTCTGCCCCTCTGCCTCTGCCCCTCTGCCTCTGCCCCTCTGCCTCTGCCCCTCTGCCTCTGCCCCTCTGCCTCTGCCCCTCTGCCTCTGCGCCTCTGCCTCTGCGCCTCTGCCTCTGCGCCTCTGCCTCTGCGCCTCTGCCTCTGCGCCTCTGCCTCTGCGCCTCTGCCTCTGCCTCTGCCTCTGCCTCTGCCTCTGCCTCTGCCTCTGCCTCTGCCTCTGCCTCTGCCTCTGCCTCTGCCTCCCTAGTGCTGGGATTAAAGGTGTGCGCCACCATGCCTGGCTCTTTCTACTCTTATCAATCTTTGCATATATAGCTGTCATTTCTGGGGTCTCTTTTGTGGTTGCCTAGTGGTTGCCGATTCTTTCCCTATTTTACTGGGAAGAAGACAAAACCATTGACAGAAGGTGTGAGAGTTGAGGATAAAGAGTTATCCACAAACCAAAGAATCTACCATTTCCCTCTGTCTCTTCTCTGTTTCTCTCCCTTTTCAGAGAAGCTTAGATTTCTATGAAGAGTAAAAAACTGAGCTGAGAATGGTGGTACATTCCTATAACATGGGAGAGAGAGGAAGGAAGATCACCAGCTGTAGGCCAGCTAGGGTTGCAGAACCAGATCTCAATCTCAATGGCAAATGAACAAAACTAAACAATAAAAATTAAGAGCCAGAAACCAAACACAAGTCAAGAATTGGGGTTCTAGAAAATATTGAAATCATCGATAAGGGAGGATTGGAGTGTGGGGAGAGGATGACGGGAAATCAGTAGAAGAGGGTGCACTGTAAAACAAGAGGCAGGCAGAAAGGTTTTGCTGACAGGACCCTGACATAGCTCTCTCTTGTGAGGCTATGCCAATGCCTGGCAAATACAGAAGTGGATGCTCACAGTCATCTATTGGATGGAACACAGGGCTCCTAAAAATGGAGCTAGAGAAAGTACCCAAGGAGCTGAAGGGGTCTGCAACCCTATAGGTGGAACAACAATATGAACTAACCAGTACCCTCCCCCCACCCCCAGCTGTGTCTCTAGTTGCATATGTAACAGAGGATGGCCTATTTGCCCATCAATGGGAGGAGAGGCCCTTGGTTTTGGGAAGATAATATGCCCCAGTACAGGGGAATGGCAGGGACAGGAAGTGGGAGTGGGTGGGTTGCGGAGCAGGTTGGGGGTAGGATATAGGGGACTTTGGGGATAACATTTGAAATGTAAATGAAGAAAATATCTAATTAAAAAAAAAAAAACAAGAGGCAGGACCTGCTGGCGAGCCTCAGACCTGAGTGGACGAGGCTTGACATTCAGTCCTACAACAAACAACAAGAAGAATTTTAAAAATCCAAAAGAGGGATATGTTGTTAGAGAGAGTAGTGATGCAAAAGCACTTTTAAATCATTGTTTTGTGAAATTGAAGCTCTAAATACAATGTGTATTTGGCTAAAGTTCTGTTTCCCTTGTGTCTTCTGCAGAGCCAGAAGAGAAACAAAACACTGAAGTTCTGGCAAAAGTGCACAGCGACTACAGGATGTCCTGTTACATTATCTGGTCAGGCAGACGCATGACTCACTGTACAGTATGACACATCGGAAATGGGTTTATTGTGCATCAGTCCTCTCCCTCATAAATATTAAACACGTAGATGTGATGATAGCAAGCTATCTTTGTCCTAATATAAAGGTTTCTGATGTACTTTCTTTTTGAAAAAGAAGAAATTTCAGACATATTGGTGATGATAAGAAAAAGTACGGGGACCTCACATTAAACTGCCTTTGAAGCATCCCCACGTTCCTGCAGCTCCCCTTCTGAAGGCGAGAGTAATAAATGGTGTAAAAAGGTAGTTCTGTGCATTTCACTGTTGTCTTCCAAAGCTGGGATGGTGTTTGCCCAACTACAAAGCCTCCAGCCGTTCACCCACAGTAGAAGGCTATGCTGTGGGTGGGCGTGTACCTCAGTGGCAGTGCTTGCCTAGCATGCTCAAGGCTCTGGGTTCAATCCCAAGCACAAGAGGGATATACTTTTAAAACTCACCAGTAGTTGAATAATAATAATCACAAATGTAAGTTGAAAAATAATAACCATTCACATAATCATAAAAAGGGACCAACATATTTTCTCATTGTGAAGATGTAAAAATGAATTTCATGCAGTCAATTCTACAATCCTTTGAGAAATGAAACTGAATGAAGAGCTCATGGTGGAGGAGTGTTCTTCCTCTTTTTAAAATGGTGTGCTTTTTTATAGGAGCCTAAAATGTCTGCTGTACACAGACACTCCTTGATTACATTGTGTCAGAGAATCTTGGTGTCTACTTTCAGTATAGGATGACAACTGAACTACATTGTTGTGTTGTTCTGTATCTAAGACAGGATCACACTCTGTAGTTCAAACTCACCTGGAATTCACTCCATAGCTCAAGCTGGTCTCAAACTTGCAGTCATCCACCTAGCCCAGCTTCCCAACTGCTGGAATTACAGGTGAGAGCAAATAGTGCCATCAGGTCACATCATTTGTGAAAAGAAATACTTTTGCAAAGAAAGAAAATGTCCTTCAGTCCAATCACTGAAATTGCTAAATGATAAAATTTAGACTTAGTTTTAGACCTTTCATGAGTTTGCAGATTTTGACCCTAATAATGTGTGTGTGCAGGGTAGTATGTGTACAAATACATGTGAGTGCATGTGGGTATGTGTGTAAAGGTATGTGTATGTAGGTCACAGTGTGTATAGGATGATAAATGCACACAGATATGTGAGTGTTTTGTATTTGAGAGGGGAGATGTGTTCAAGGGTCTTTTAAAAGGTAAGAGTGTATATGTAGAAGTTCATTGTAAGTAAACATTGTAAGCTCGTGTATGTTTATGGATGAATATAGGGAAATACTGGGCTCTTAAGACACATGTGTTAACTTCATGTAAATGCAGATACTTGTGTGCATAGACTATTACTGGGAAATGTATTCTGGGGTAGTATTCTGGAAGTGAATTGGCTGTGTGTGTGTGTGGGGGGGGGGGTTGTGATATTAGAAGCTAAACCAGTCGTGGAAGCTGGACTGTGCAGAGCCTTCAGATCAAGGACAAGCATTGTGACATCACTGAGAACAGTTAGTAGGACAGAGAGGGAGGAGAATCTACATAAGATACTTTGAATAATTCCAGCAGCCACAATACTTCTGCTTAACTAAAGGGTTTATTTGATAGTTGGGTGGTATTAGAGATAAAGGGAGAACAAAGAAACTGATTATCAGGCTGTGAAGTCCCATTTCATGAAGGATAGGAACTTGGTTCCTTTGGGCAAGAGAGTTGCTTCTAAGAAAAGCATAGACTCAAATTTCTACTCCATCTCTTATTAAATTGTGAGATAGGGTCTCACTATGTAGCCTTTGATGGTCTGAAACTTTCTGCATAGATTGAGCTAGCCTTGAACTCATAGAAATCTACCAGCCTCTGCCTCTCTAGTGCTGGAATTAAATGTCTGTGCCATGGTGCCTTGCATCTACTCTAGCCCTTAAAAGCTTGGAAAGTGATGAACTCAGTAAAACTTGAGGATATTTTAAAATTTTTGTTTCTATCATTTATCCATGGAGCCCAAAGCCTTACTCATGTTTGGTACATAACTCTGTTACTGAACCCCAAGTCTCTATTTTTAAATGGAAATAAGATTTTCTTGAACTAATGTGGTGATTTAATCAAACAACACAAATGACTTCCTGTAACTTGATTCACTGAAAATTCTCATGGAGAAAGTAGAAGAGAAAGAAGAGAAAAAATAGGGATTTATGAGGACTGCCCTGTTTGGTAGAGAAATAGAGCTATTTCTGACTCCAATTCTTCAGTCCATTTTTAGGGTTTCTAATTCAGTGTCTAAGTTTGAACATTTTCAGACTGCAGGCAATAACACTTTCTATACACATAGATATGGGAATATGATACAGAATATTATCCACATGCCATCTCCATCTGTGTGAAGGCATTAAGTAAGTAAATAAATAAATAACCAGACATAAAAGTAATGAGTTTGTGGTAGGAAAAGACAGAGTACCTGCTTGTTGGCATGGGATAGTGAGTCAGCCATTCCACAAGGATGTCGACTCAGGGTGATTCTTTCTTCAGTAACAGGCCAAGGATAACTCTTTGAGTTGTGGGATGAACAGCCAATTCAACTCCAGGTCCAAGAGCAATGTGTCGTGACCAGATCTCAGTCAAGTGTGAAAATCAAAGTAAAGATAAAGTAAAAAGAAATAGTGACCTGTGTGCTCTACTCTGTCAGTATAGCTGTCAACGAAATGTTTCTTCTGCAGAAAATACTTACAGTTTGCATTTTTGTAAGTTTGTATGTTGACAGTATTTGAACAATGGGAATTTACTTAGTAGATATTCAAGGTTGGTTGAAGTCTTGAGAACAGGGCATCTGTAATAGGATTAGTGGCTTTATAAGAAGCTAAGACATAGTTGAATTGCTTAGTTGAATTCAGAAGGATGTGTGTATGTGCGTGCATGTATGTGTGTGTGTGTGTGTGTGTGTGTGTGTGTGTGTGTGTAAGTCAGAAGACAACCTCAGGTGTTGATTCTCACATGTTTACTTTTGGTGTGGGGTAGGGTGGGAACAAGGTCTCTTTGTCCTGGAGCTCACTGAGAAAGCTAAGTTGCAGTTGCAGGGCCAGTAAGCCCCAGGGATTCACCTTACTCTGCCTACCCAGCATGTAAGGATCAACATCTGAGGTTGTCTTCCGACTGATACACACACACACACACACACACACACACACACGCAAACACATGCCCGCGCATACTTGAGAGCTGGGGATAGAATGCAGGCGTTCCTGTCTGTAAGAAAAGCACTCTAAAGACTGAGCTACCCCCTCAGCTATTAAATTGAGAATTCCTCTGTAGCTGTTACTGACCTGAAATTTATTACTTGTAACCCTAGGGCTGAACTCCCATTTCCCATTTTGCCTGTCTCCTGATTGTTGCAATTACAGGCAAGCACCTTCATGACTTAATCCACACATTCAGTCAACATAGAGTTATATTGGAGCACTTACTGTATGCTAGCTTCTCTGATGGATGGGAATAATCCCTACTATTAGCCATGGAATTTGAATCTCATGAAGACTGAACTTGCTGGGGTGTCTCTGGGGTGGGTAGAGAACGCCAGTCTTCAGGCTTCAGCCTAGTCTCACAGCTTAGGGGCTTACCCAGGGAAACTGTGTAGAAATCTCTCCTGACAAACAGAAACTCGACGTAAGAGAGGAAGAACAAATAGCACATTTGTTTTGTAAAATACAGAATTCAAATGAGTGTGTGATGTCCTCCCCCAAATTCGCTAACCTTATATAATTTCCTTCATTACAAATGCTGATGTTTTAGAATACCGAAACCTAGCTGACAGAAATAACTCTCTGGAGGTTTTTAAGCATTGTGCCACAGAAAAGAGAATGACACTTAGAGAGAAACTAAGTGAAATGCCTGGCTGAACAGTAAACCACCTTTTAAGTTCACAGTAAGAGGAATGGTCTTTGGCTAGCATGATCATACGCAATTGTAGTCCCAGCTTCTTAGGAGGGTAAGATAGCAGAACTGCTCCATTCCAGGAGTTTAAGGTTAGCCTAGGCAACAGAGTGAGACCTGGTCTAAAAACCAACCAACCATCAAAAACAAAATAGACAAGACCCAAAAACAAATCTAAAAACAGCCTGAGCTAGAAACAAACAAAACCTACATGGATTTTTCCCCCTCTAAATAGAACTTTCTAGTTGAGTTTGAGGCTGGTAACAAGTTTCAGTCCAATGAACATCTTTTTTTAAAAAGTAAGACAGAAATAAATCAAAAATAAATTTGATTCTATCTAGTTCAGTTTAAATAACAAAAAGTTATTAAGTGGACCTTTCAGTCAAACATTGAAGCTGACATTACTGTGAAAAAAGGAATTTCTGAGTGAAGACACCTCACTTGCTTAGCTTACCCTCGAAATCAATGCAGTGTGAATGAATTAACATGTTCCAGATGAATTATTCTAAAGGGACATTGCTCAAGATGTAAAAATAAATTGAACACAGCCATGTTGTAAATATAGAAAAGAAAGAATCCCATGAACTGAAGGCAGTGAGGAACCTTGGGCTGATGGCGTGGGAGCTATGACAGTGTTTGTAAAGAATATTTTCTTGTTCATTTATTTTGTTTAAATCTAACATCTCTTTGGTTATTTTTGATTTTTCATGACAGTGTTTCTCTGTGTAGCCCTGACTGTCCTGGACCTTACTTTGTAGACCAGGCTGGCCTCGAACTCAGAAATCTGCCTGCCTCTGCCTCCTGAGTGCTGGGATTAAAGACCTGAGCCACCACGCCTGTTTAATCTAACATCTTTTGGTTACATTAATCAATTGTAAATTATAAAAATGTAATTGTAATTGATCAATAACATTGAGTTTTATCTACTATATCTTCACACTGGTGAACTTGTTGATTGAACATCCACCCAAATTTATATGTTGATATCTCTGAAATTTCAATATTTTATATTGTGATTTTATTTGGAAGAAGGGTCTTTAAAGAAATAACTAAGATAAAATGAAGTCACACGAGTGAGCCCTAATCCAATGTGACTGGTATCCTCATAAGAAGAAAAATGTGGGGATCAAGACATGGCTCAGTGGTTAAAAGTGTGCACTGTTCTTTCAGAGGCCCAGAGTTCAGTTCCCATCACACATGTTTGGCAGTTCACAGCTACCTGTGACTCTAGATCCAGAGAACATGATACCCATATACAGAAAATAGTAAAATAATTTAAAAAATAAAGAAATATCATTTAAAAGGGCATAGGGCTCCAAGAAAAGAGACCATTTCTAGGTCTGGCCCCAGTAAATGCAACACAAGGTCAAAACAGTCAGAAATGAACTTTAAACATGACAGGGACAAAACCAGGAGGCTACCCTCAAGGGGACTCTATTGTCACAACTCAGACAAGTGTAATATAAATTATGAAAGTCACACAGTGAAACAGATTATAACTTGTAAGATAAATTAGAAACCATGAGTCTAAGCTGATATTTAAATGGAAAGTGGTTAATGTTTAATAATATGCTTACTACTAATAAAGGAGAAATGAGAAATAAAAAGAACTTGGCAAACAGTTTAGACATGAGTTCAGAATAACCAAGCAATCTGGGAACACTTTAACCTTTTAGGCCACCGGACACAGCAGCACTTCTGTTATGTTCTGCCAGAGACAAACCTGAGAGAAATCATCACAAGATATATCAGGCAGGTCCCATCAGGCAGGCTCCTTTCTGTAAAATAACTGCCTTGTATGCCCCCAAAGGTCACTAAGGAAGGAGAGGGACACTGCAGTAGTCTAATACTGAGACACCTTGATTCACCATGATGTCTCATGCTGGGATCTCTGTTTTAAAGAACATTGGTTGGAATGGATGACTGGCAAACCTTGAAAGACCCATGAAGTTAATTTAGGTATGAGAAAGGTATTTATACTGATTTCCCAGGGGCCCAGGCCTCCAGCATGCTAAGCAAATGTTCTATCTGAGCCTCCACCCTAGGAATTGTATATGAAGTAGTCTAGGGTGGTAGAATAGGGCAGACCTTTTCATAACTTAAATGCACATACAAGCAGATTGGGAGATGACCATCACTGAAAAGAGAGTTGTGCTGAGCACGGTAGCACATGCCAACTACTCTAACACTGAGGATGCTGAGGCAGGAGGATTAGAGGCTTCAGGAAGAGATGTTGGAGGAGAAGAAAGAAGAGAAGGAAAGAGAGGGAGAGAAGGAAGATACGTGAATTCCCAAGAGGAAGGGCCAGGCAATTAGGAGGGGGTGGGTAGGGCACATAGTGAGCCACCAAGTTAGTCAGGAGGCAGAGGGAGCAGGAACATGTATGTTAGAGATGGTTTCTATGGAAAAGAGCAAGCATGGCAGGACCAGAAGGCATAGGAAGGGCAGGATAAAAAGTCTCAAAGACATAGAGTTGTCCCTAGTCCATTATCTGGACCTGGGGTGACAGATCAAGGACTGTGGCCCATAGAGGGAGAGTTGAAATCTTGGACATAGATTGGTTGTTTGAACAAGAATGCGAAGCTTCCTGGTCAAGCAGTGACTCTTGCTAGGAACTAACTAGGTATGAAATCAGAAATCCTCTCACAAACAAGGCCCCAGATGTCACAATGCGAGGAGACTGAAAACTAAGTACACAGTTGACACAGATAGGATAACAAGCCAGCAACTTAGTGTCCAGTGCCTGGGGTGGGATGTCTCTGTATCATCCCACAGCTGCATTCTCAGAGATAAGTTTAAATCTATTTCCCTACAGCCTCTCTGGATGGTTGTAGCACTCATGTAAATCCATGGGTGTCTTTACACTCTGCTCAAAAATTTGAATAAAAAGTTAAAACATATTTAGGCTGTCTATCAGATTTTGATGTAGAGAGAGATGAAAGAGACCATTTAAATGTCGTTAGACTCCACAGATACTCAGCATCATAAACAGGTCCTAAGACCTTGCCATTCTCTATCTCTCCTTACTTGTCCAGGAAAGCCTTATTGCATTAAGCTAAATTTCCTCTTGTACAGTTTACAAAACTGTTCAATGCACTTGCTTAGTATTCACAAGACCCTTGCTTTGATTCCAAGAATTACAATAAATAAGCAAAACTATAACATAAGCACCAAAACAAAACTGAATTAGACATAAAACCAGACAAGGGTAATCCAGCAGTGCCTGTTATTGGGCTCAGCATTGCTCTTAAGCAACACTTTTGTGTTAGGCAGGCTACAGCCTTCTCCTGGCAAGAGAAGGCTTGACTATAAAGAAGCCTTCTTGACTAAGAGAAGATGAAACCACATCTGCATCCATATGGCAACATGCATAGACTGTCAATAGGATATGCTGCTAAAGAAAAAATCATAGTTCAATGTTTTAGACTAATGCTTATACTGGATCCAATAAATGAAAATAAAAATAAAAATTGAGTTACTCAGGGTAAAACTCCATCTCATAAAGCAAAAGAAACTTTGTATAGACCTCCTGAGAGATGAAGATTAGAAGACAGCTAAATCTCCACAGTCTTGTTTTCATAGCATGGCAATGAGAATTCTCCAACCCAGTTCATAGACAAGACAGCTGAAGAGTTCTGATGTTGCCTGACATTCTGATCGTAATTATCTCTATAAGGATCACAATTTAAAAATGTCCAGTCTGGCTTTTGCCCATTGTTTCTATTTCCCTCAAGCCTTCTCTATAGAAAACCAACCCATTTAGCTTACTGCATTTTAGGGAGTAAAGTATTGCCCAATCCTAGAAGACAGAATAAGATCAATAAACTAAACCATTTTAATATAATATGTTCTGGGGTTCTTAAGAGATCAACAATAAATACTCAGCCTTAAAGCTCTGATGTTGACCAAAATTTCATGTGGCTCATGAATACAGAGTGAAAATATCCTGGCATATGCTGAGATGGATTCTAACTATATAGTTCAGGCTGGTCTTGAACCTAGGATTCGGCTTCAGCCTCCTGAGGGTTGGGATTACAAATGCGGGCCACCAAGCTCAGCAAGGATGATATCGTAAAGAAAAGTGACTTTATGCCAGGTGATATCCAGAGCTGGTGATGATAGAATCACAGAGAGATATATACCAGGACAAAGAGCTAGGATGCTACATGGCCTCTGCCCAGTGACATTCTTTCTAGCATTTTCTGCTGATGCTGGAAAGAGCTTCAAAGACAGTGCCATTCTGGGGTCTCTCAAAGTGAGATCTTGGTAAATGTTGATAAAGATAGAAAGACAGAGGAATAAAACAAATAGCATCAGGTTAAAAGGAAAGACATGCAAAAGGCCCTGTGGTGGCTAATTCCTGAAATTTAGTATTCAGGTTTCAGAGGCAGGAGGATCCTGAGTTTAATGCCTGCTTGTGCAACAACAATGACAAAGCCAGAAACACCATGGCTTGTCTTTTGTAATACAAAGCTACAAGCAAGGACTGTTGCTTAATGTGGCACAAATAACTCAGAGGGTGCTGCAAATCACTGACAAGAAAGGAGAGGAGTAATCACTAATTACCGAGGAAGGAACCCTGCTGTAGGCAGGTCACTGAGGAACAGCCCAGGGGCCTCTCTAGGCCATTTAGTAGGATTATATCCCAGGTATGCCCACAGCACTGACCACTACGCTGCTCGTCAACCATAGAGGAAGTCGTTATGTTAAGCAGTTGAGTAGATCAAAGTCCTTTGACATCCCATTGTAATACAAAACGGTATAAGCAACATAAAATATAAAAACAAAATTGATAAAATGTAACCCTTCTTAGCACAAAAGAGTCCTTTTTGATCAAACCTCACTGTGCACCAACCTTTTGAAAACCAATGCAAAACTGCATAAACAGTCATTTCAGGTTCTCCGGAAGCAGGAGTTGGGATCAGAGAATCTAGTTGCATATGTAGCAGAGGATGGCCTAGTCAGCCATCAATGGGAGGAGACGCCCTTGGTCTTGGGAAGATCATATGCCCCAGTACAGGGGAATGCCAGGGCCAGGAAGCAGGAATGGTGGGTTGGGGAGCAGAGCAGGGGGAGGGGACTTTCGGAATAGCATTTGAAATGTAAATGAAGAAAATATCTAATAAAAATTTTAAAAAAGAACACCCCTTTATTCACACTGAATTTGGGAACAACAGAACCACGTTTGGTGACTCCGTGCAGAGCTTCCAGGGGTGACTGGGATACTGTGGTAGCTGATCATGCTAGTCTCTGAGAGGAAAACCAGGAATCAGGAAGATCTCAGGAAGAGGAGGTTGCTATGAAAGTCATACAGACTCCTGTTCTGTCTCAGATCATCCTTGTCTCTTCTGTGAAGTCCTCAGTTGTCTTCCCAAAAGGATAAGAGGTCATATGAGTGACTCCTGCCCTCCTGTCTATCTTGGCCTGCCCTGTATCCTTCAAGAGTCCAAATGAGGCCATGAGATTAAGTGCATAGACCTCTGCAATTACTCTGAATCCAATGCTGTACATATCAGGTACATGTGCTTGTAGTTTAATAATATAAAATACTGTGTACTTGTATGGATAGATGACTCTATGTATGAAACCACGGAGACAGACACTGAGCGAGAAGGACATGGGGCTATAACACCACTTCCCTTTATTCGATGGTTAGAAAAGATCACGGGCTCAGCTCCATTGATGAGATCCATTTTATTGAGAGGATCATGCCAAGCACAGGTGACACAAAGGTAACTTGGCAAGAAGCCAGCTTTCCAGCCACTGAAAGAAGGCCCCAGAAATTGAGGCTGGGTACAAAGGGTAGGTAGCACATGACAGATAATGTTGGCGAAGATTGGGTTGAACATGTAATGGTAGAATACCATTTAAAGAGATATGTATGCAGAGAGGACTTTTAGATTTGACATTGAGAATTCTTGCATGTTTCTGGCCATGGTTGGTTTTTGTCAACTTGGCAGAAGCTAGAGTTATCTGGAAAAAGGGAATCTCAATTGAGAAAATACCTTCATAAGAATAGCTTGTAAGCAATTCTGTAGGGCATTTTCTTGATGAATGATCAATGTGGTTGGGGGCAACCCACTATGGGTGTTCCTAGCGCTGGGCGGGTGGGCCTGCATTGTGTAAGAATACAGCCTGAGCAAACCACGAGAAGCAGTCCAGGAAGCATGTTTGTCCAAGGCCTCCTGCTTTCCAGGTTCTGAAGTCTGCCTTGTCCTAACTCAATGGATTAAGACCCGAGATGTGTAAGTCAAGTAAACCCTTTCCTCCCCAGTTGCTTTTGGTCCTGGTGCTTTATCACGGCAATGGCAATGCTAACTAAGACAGTTCTGAATACTAGTCTGTGAAGACTGTCGTTTATTATCTAAGAGGCTATTGATTCATTTAGTGATAACCGGTGGGCACCACCCACATTCAGAACAGAACTAAATGTGCAAGAGGGAATGAATTAAATGTTTCTTTACAATCACTTTAGGGAACTGTCAGGTCTAGAGGGCCCACTTTACAGTAGGCACTGCCTACTTTGTCACGTGCCTTGGGGGCACAATACCACATTGAAGGGAGTCTCGGTGTTGGTGTGGGGAATATGTTCTCACATCTCTTTCCTGGATTAGAAGCAGAAGTCTGGTTTTCATTTATTCCTCCAGATGGTAAGTTATTGGAGAGAAAGCCTTTCATGGTCATGTAGACACTTTTTTGTTCCTTATTCTTAGCAGCTACCATTGTCTCTGTATCTCAGTAGATACTGAGTTTGTAATATAAGAAAAGTTTGGCAGGCTTCCTCAAAGGGTGGGAGGAGTCCAGGGAGAGAGAAACAGCAGCTCACCTCTCCACCAAAAACAAGCCCTGGGTGGGCTGCTAAGCTTTTGCACTTGACTGGGTCTGTGAGAGCATCCAGCTGAAGGCAGCTGGTCAGCAGGAGGAAGCCCATGGAATGGAGAAGTGAGAATGCAGCTGAGTGCACAGCCACCCTCATCGTGGCCGGAAAACCACGAATGGAAAAAGAACGAGTGCCCCAGAAGCTCTTTGAGAACTTAAAGTGAGTACACAGGGTCAGCCAGGGCTTCATTTCCTCACCTGACCCCCCTCCATCATGTTCCTCTCACCCACAAGTGTGTGTGTGTGTGCTTTTCTAAGTTACAGACCCCTGCTTATGTGTTGGACCATGGTGCATTAGGTAAGGCGTAGTCAAGGAAAGCAAGCTCTGTAATTCCCTTCAGTTTGTGGGTTTACTTGTTATCATTTGGTGGGGGTTAGCGGTAGAATTAAAATCAAGAGTGACATACGTTAGGTAAGTGCTCTTTCTCACTGGGCTTCACCCCAGCCCACATTCTTTGTGTAAGGTGACCTTGACGTCCTGGGCTCCAGAGATCATTGTACCCCAGCCTCCTCAGCTGCTGGGACAGGATGAAAGCCTGGATCTGAGCCACAGCCTGGTTCTTAAGCAGGACATGGGTGAGCTCAGTGGATACATCTTAGCAAGTGGGCTTGGATCTCACAGTGATGGCAGCATGACCCTGGCTCTGGGTCCTCCTGGTTGTGAATACCCTTAAGGTGATGGGACAGCCCTGAGCTTGCTTTCTCCATGAACAAAAATGTAGTCACTTCTAGTGCTCATCTTCCAGGCTGTTGCAAAAAGTGAATGTGATTGGTTCATGAAAGTTACTTTCAAACCCTTGGAGTACCACTGGGTCTTTCCTTAACTATAAACTAGACCAATCACTCAACAGCAACATCAGTGTCTACCCCAGGCTAATTTCCCCCTCTTTTTTCTTACTTCCTCCTTTTCATAGTCCCTAGTATATAGCTTGTTATTAAATTAGATCAACAAACATCCAACAGGTTTCACATCTGACTCCGAGATAAATAGGTTTAAGCTGAAGTATCCTCAAGAAAAACAGATGACAAACATGTCAGAAGACCTTAAGAGATGTTCATGGCCATGATAAATGAACCGAGGAGAAGGGCTCTCTCCCCAGAGCATGATTTAATTATTCTGTTTTCTAGGACTATTATAAAATACCACAAAGTTGGAGACCTACACAGAGCTGTGCTCTGTCACAGCCCTGATCATGATGATGGCTGTGCCCTGGCAGAGTTGGGGGTCTACCACTATGACTTCTTTGTATGGTTGACTTATTTTTGTCTGAGATGCACTATGTATCAATAGATGATGTGGAACTTCATGCTCTTCTGAAAGCTGAGATGACAATGTTCCACTGTATTCAGCTTCTGTGCAAACTTTCTTTTCCTTACAGTGCTGGACATCAGATCTAGATACCTGTTCCCACAAATCAAAGGCTCTCCCTTGAGCTATACCCATAAGCCGTTTTGGAGTCTATTGACTATGACTAGCCCATGCCATTGTACCATCACATGTATATAACAAACACTAAGCCAAGGGGCAGAAGACATTGAGGGTAACTTAGTGTGATGAACCTTATTATAGAGAAAGTAGTCTTGAAAAGAGGAACTCACAGATCAATGTCAACAAATCATGTCTACCAGCTTTGGGCTGCAGAAAGCATTGACACTGGGCTCTATAACCTCTCTTTAGCATGGGTATGTGCAGTGTTTCTTCTGCGTATATGTCACAATCTACTTAAAAATTTGCTTTCCTCAAATGTTTAATTCTTTATTCAGAAGAGTACTGCAGTGAGCATTTACCTAAGTCTTTTTGGTGTTTGTTTGTTTTGAGGCAAGGTCTCTCTATGTAGCCCTGGATGGTCTGTTAAATCATTCTTAGCAAGCAGACCACACTAAGAAGGCAAATGGTGAGCCATGGCTTCTAGGCTGTCATTTGCTAACTTGTTACTAGAATTGGAAAAGTTCACATACATTGCCCTCTGGTTAGAATTACAGGAAACTGAAAATCAGCTGCTCAGTAAGAGGGAAGTTAGATGCGGTACAGCAGCTAAGGGTGACGACTCATCTTCCAAGGGTTTCTAGAGACTGGCAGTGGCTCGAGTTCATCAGGAAATGCTGGCTTGTGGGCTTGCACTGCCACCTGTTGCATGAGGGTTTCCAACCAGGGTGACAACATAAACAAACCAAACCAAACCACCTCTGTACAATGCTAACTAGACAAAAGGCAGAAAGCATAGCACATGGTACCTTGGCTTCCATCGTGTGCACCACAAGCACATGATATCCTTCCATTTGGCCAGGCTTTTCTGGTAAAAAAAAAAAAAAACGGAAAAGTAACAGCTTACATTGATGAGCCCATTTTCCTATTTCTATTGAAGGCTCCACCTGGTCACTGTCTGGGTATGCTTCTATCCTGTGTGGCAGAATCCAACAAACTTCCTGCAAGAGGCCTGAATTATGGACGACTTTCTACTTCCTCTTCTCCCTCCTTTCCCTTCCTTCCTTTGTTCCTTCCTCCCTCCCTGCTTCCTTCTTTTCTTCTTTCCCTTCTTCCTTCTTTTATTTATTTTTTGAGGCAGGATCAAGTTGGCTGGAATTCCTTGTGTAGCCCAGGCTAACAGGGAAGTCACCATCTTTTTGCTTTCAGCCCACTATGCTGCCTAGTTTTGTATCAATTTGTCACAAGCTAGAGGCATCTGAAAGAAGAGAACTGTAATTGAGAAAATGTTCCCATAAGATCTGGCTGTAAGGCAATTTTTAAAATTTGAGGTTGATGGGGGAGGGCCCAGTGCATGGTGATTGGTGTCATCCCTGTACTGGTGGTCCTGGATTCTATAAGAAAGCAGGCTGGCCAGGCGTAGTGGTACTCGCCTTTAATCCCAGCACTTGGGAGGCAGAGGCAGGTGGATTTCTGAGTTTGAAGCCACCCTGATCTACAAAGTGAGTTCAGGACAGCCAGGGCTATACAGAGAAACCCTGTCTCAAAAAAAAAAAAAAAAGCAGGCTGACCAAGCCATGGGGGCAAGTCAGTAAGCAGCACCCCTCCATGGGCTCTGCATGAACTCCTGCCTCCAGGTTCCAGCCATGTTTGAGTATCTGTCCCGACTTCCTTCAATCGTGAACTATGATGCAGAAGTGTAAGCTGAATAAGCCCATTCTGCCCCTTTTGGTTGTGGTGTTTCATACTAACAATTGTAACCCTGACTGGGACACTCACCATGTGCTGGGATTACAGGCATGTAATTACAGGCTGGGATTACTCACCACGGGACTCATCTGCATCGCACTTCTTGAAAGTACTGTTTGTGAAGTAGCAGAAATCAGAATTTACATTTCCTTCTTAACACTTTAACAGCACCATAGCATCACTATTGGTAGCATGCTCCAAATAGTTCTTAATTTTTGAGGGTCTGCAAAGAGCTCCCGACCCCTCAGAGACTCTGAACTATGTCCATTTTCATTTCACTGGGATCAGGGAGAAGCCAGCTTTAAACACAGTGCGAGTGGCTCTAGGAATTTCTTTTTAGCCATTATACTAGCAACTCTTCACTGAGCTTCCTGATTGTTTAGTGATGCAGGAATGGCTGTTTACATTTCATAAGAAGAATGTAGCTAGGCACATAGTTGCACATGCTTATAGCCCCAGCAAGTCAACATCAATGACAGGAAGTCTGGCTACATACTGAGTTCTAGGCTTCCTAGAGCTAGAGTCTTAACCTGTTTCTTTACAAAATATTCCCAAGTAAAACATGGCAGCGGCATCAGGTGGCTTGTCTACAATTAGTTTGTGCCCAAACTGAATCAGATTGTTATTTGGGGCTGACAGTTTAGCTGAGTGCTACAGTGGGTATCTGGCATAACGCTATAAAATAAAAACAGAGATAATTAATTAATTAGTTAGTTAATTAATTAATAACCAACCTCTGTAGTACTCAGCCCTAGCACCAGCACATTTGTTTCTGGTTAAAACAATGTGATTACAAAGATAACAAAATTTAATGAGAATAAAGGAAAAAATGCTTATTTCCTAGCCTCTAACTGATTCATTTGCCAAAGTAGGGATGAACACAATGCATTTTTATTTTAGTAATGGAATGCAAGGTTTGTTATTAACACTCTGACAGCTATCATCAACCCCTCTTTCTTTCTTATATCTAATGGTATATCAGTGTTACCTTCACTTTTCAAATGAATCAGTGAAGACACAGGTCTAAGGTACGGGGTCCCCAATGTGTTTAGCCTTATTGGAGCAGAAGAGTGCAGTAGCTCTGAAGACAGCCTAGGTTCTAATCTCTGCTACCCCACTTTCCAGTGCTTCAAACTTGGACAAATAACTTAATATTCCAACCTTAGTTTTGTGACCTGCGAAACTATACAAATGTCACTGATTTCATTCATATTGGTCTGTGAGTGTCAAGTGAATCAAGGAAAGTAGGCCATGGTCACTGGCTGTAGTTACTACAATCTTCCACTAGCGGCGTCAGTCCCACAGAACTTAGTCATTGAGCCTAATGACAGCTTGCCTCTAAGTTTGTCCCTTGTAAAGGTCAAGGCTGAGTTGACAAGGTCACTTAATGAGGGTGTGATGCAGGTAAAGCCGTGTTACAAATTGTAGCCATAAGGCACATAGTGTCTTCAGCTGTAGTGCCAGCTACCCAGAAGCTAAGGCACAAAAAACACTTGAACTCGGACTTTTAAAGCCAATCTGGACAGCACAGTGAAACCTCATTTAAAAACAATGATTAGTACTGGAGAGGCAGCTCAGTGTTTAAGAGTACTGGCTGCTCTTACAGAGGGCCTGAGTTCAATTCCCAGCACTCACATAGCAGCTCATAACTGTCTTAAAACAATGATTATACACTTGAAAACGAATGTTTATATATATGGACATATTTGCATACATAGATGTTTCTTTGTTTATGATATGCACATGTTCTGATAAACCCCTTTGAACACAGAAAACATCATAAGTTAAACATAAGTGACCTGCCTAGGTACATTCTATTTCAGAAATGCAATGTGCTTAGGGCTAGACCCGCACCCCCATATTGCGTGGGTGAGTGAGAGCTGCGGCTCAGTGTCCATGTCTACCACAGAGAGAAGTATCACGGTGCTTTGTCACTAGCTCCCGAGCAGACCCCGACATGACATCTGAAGCATGGTTTCTACAGAGTGTACTGCTTTCCATCATCATAAGGTCAGAGATCATAGAACCATCATGAATTTGAATTTGAATTTATCTGTGTGCGTGTGTGTGATTTTTTTTACTGAAAAATAATATTTTACTTTAAAATGTAAAATTTATTGGCATTAAGTATACAATTATGCAGCCAATTTATCTCTAGAACTTTTTCACCACCTCAGTGTGAATTCCTGAAGTGACAGTTTCTTCCTCTCCACCTCACTGAGCCCTGGTAATAACTATTCTACTTTCTATTTCTATGAACTTGACTTCTTTAGGTCATGTATGTAAGTGGAACAGTCTAGTGTTTCATATGTGCTTATGAGCAGAAAATTAATAAGAACTGAGGCTGTGATAGAAGCCATCTGCATGGTCTGCTCACTCCCCTTATCTTCCTTTTAGAGATTCTGCCTGTCTTGTTCTTCATGTGCAAAAACCCTCATGGAGTTCACGATTGAGGTCCTGTGGAAAAGGAGGGTATCAGGACAAAGAATGGGGATTCATTAAGACAGAGTTATTTTCTGCTGGGTGTGGTGGCGCATGCCTTTAAACCCAGCAATTGGGAGGCAGTGGCAGGTGGATCTCTGGTTTGAGGTCAGCCTGGTCGAGAGAGAGAGAGAGAGGCGGGGGAGACAGACAGAGAGACAGAGAGAAAGAGAGTTCCAAGACAGCCAGGGCTACAGAGAAACCCTATCTCAAAAATCAAAACAGCAACCCCCTGCCTCCCACACACACATCTGCATGTTCTCTCTCTCTCTCTCTCTCTCTCTCTCTCTCTCTCTCTCTCTCTCCCTCCCTCTCTCTCTCTCTCTCTCTCTCTCTCTCTCACACACACACACACACACACACACACACACCCCAAAGCCAAAATAAAACAACAACAAAAAAACTGTTCTTTTGGTAAAGAAGAGCAGTGCATTAGTTTGATTAGTGGTGGGGAGACACTTTTTTCTTTTCTTTTTTCTTCTTTTGGTAACTGGGACAAGTCTGAGAGAAATAGTTTAAGGAAGGAATGCATACTTTTATCTGACAGGCTCACAGTCCACGGCTAGCCAGCTCCATTGCTTTAGGCACGCAGCAAGGCAGCGAGGCAACGAAGCGGACCATGGTGGCAATGGGAGTATGAAGTAGACACTGCTCACCAAAGGCAGCTATGAGCAGAGAGGATGAAGGTGGGGTTGGAGATGAGGAATATGATTTCTGGGTGTGTCTTACTTTTTCCCATTAATGGCAGCATATTACAAATCCATCAAAAGATGAATTTCATGACTAATGCAGAGCCCTCACACAAAACTATATATATATATATATATACTGTATGTTGTAAATTAAGGAATGCCAAGCCACAGTGTAGATGAAAACACCCCAAGGCAACTTTGCTTTTGACATCTACTTATTTTCAAGATGTTTAAGAGTCTTCAATCTGAGCCAGGCATGGTGGTTTAGGCCTTTAATCCCAGCACTTGGGAGGCAGAGGCAGGCGAATTTCTGAGTTTGAGGCCAGCCTGGTCTACAGAGGGAGTTCTAGGATAGCCAGGGCTACACAGAGAAACCCTGTCTCGAAAAACCAAAAAAAAAAAAAAAAAAAAAAAAAAAGTCTTCAATCTGTCTACAATGTGACTCAGATAGTAAGAGAAGATTGGAAATGGGTTGAATGCCTGTATTCTCTACCCTTGAGTTCTTTTTTTGTTTTTTTTTTTTGTTTTTTTTTTGTTTTTTTTTTTGTTTGTTTTTTTTTTGAGACAGGGTTTCTCTTTATAGCCCTGGCTGTCCTGGAACTCACTTTGTAGACCAGGCTGGCCTCGAACTCAGAAATCCGCCTGCCTCTGCCTCCCAAGTGCTGGGATTATAAAGGCGTGCACCACCACGCCCGGCTCTACCATTGAGTTCTTAAAGTTAAGTAATTTTAAGCCTGGCTATACAGTAAGATGATGTCTGCATTAATTATTTTTCTCACTGCTGTGGTAAAACTCGAACATCATGAACTGGAGGGGAAAGAAAGGTTTATTTCATGATTCCATAGGACAGAATGTGTTACTCTGAGGAAGACAATTTGGTCTGGGCTCCTGTGGTGGTGGAAGTGTATGGTGGTCTATCCTTGGATTAGCGAGTGGCACGGGGCTCTACCCCTTAAGGCCTGTTCCTAAACAACCTACTTCCTTCTACTAAATTCTACCTCCCAAAGGTTCTACAACCATCACCTCCCTTCCTCCCCTCCCTGCAACAGCATTACCAGTTGGGGTCTAAATATTCAAAACACATGAACCAGTGGGAACATTTCACACTTAAATCATGATACTGTCAAGAAAAAAAAATGAAAGAGGGAAAGAAAAAGACAAACTGTTCCCAATTCTAAGGAGGGGCATAGTGTCCACACTTCAGTCTTCATTCTTCTTGAGTTTCATGTGTTTAGCAAATTGTATCTTATATCTTGGGTATCCTAGGTTTTGGGCTAATATCTACTTATCAGTGAGTACATATTGTGTGAGTTCCTTTGTGAATGTGTTACCTCACTCAGGATGATGCCCTTCAGGTCCATCCATTTGGCTAGGAATTTCATAAATTCATTCTTTTTAATAGCTGAGTAGTACTCCATTGTGTAAATGTACCACATTTTCTGTATCCATTCTTCTGTTGAGGGGCATCTGGGTTCTTTCCAGCTTCTGGTGGATGCTCACAGTCAACTATTGGATGGATCACAGGGCTCCCAATGGAGAAGCTAGAGAAAGTACCCAAGGAGCTAAAGAGATCTGCAACCCTATAGGTGCAACAACATTATGAACTAACCAGTACCCCGGAGCTCTTGACTCTAGCTGCATATGTATCAAAAGATGATCTAGTCGGCCATCACTGGAAAGAGAGGCCCATTGGACATGCAAACTGTATATGTCCCAGTACAGGGGAACGCCAGGGCCAAAAAAAATGGGAATGAGTGGGTAGGGAAGTGGGGGGGGAGGGTATGGGGGACTTTTGGGATAGCATTGGAAATGTAATTGAGGAAAATATGTAATAAAAAAAAGAAAAAGACAAACTGTTATGGCTAAAGAATTTCCATTTTATGTCTTTATTCCTGCACAAACATCATGACCAAGAAGCAAGTTGGGGAGGAAAGGGTTTATTCAGCTTACACTTTCCACATTGCTGTTCATCACCAAAGGAAGTCAGGACTGGAACTCAAGCAGGTCAGGAAGCAGGAGCTGATGCAGAGGCCATGAAGGGATGTTCTTTACTGGCTTGCTTCACCTGGCTTGCTCAGCCTGCTCTCTTATAGAACCAAGACTACCAGCCCAGAGATAGTCCCACTCACAAGGGGCCTTTCCCCCTTGATCACTAATTGAGAAAATGCCTTACAGTTGGATCTCATGGAGGCATTTCCTCAACTAAAGCTCCTTTCTCTGTGATAACTCCAGCTGTGTCAAGTTGACACAAAACTAGTCAGTACATCAACCATCTTGGTTCCCACCAACTATTTGACTTTGACTCCAGTCTCTGGAAAATAAATTCCCTGTAACCCTAACTCAGTACCCCCCCCCCCCCGCCCCAAGTGTACAGCCATGACTATCCACTTGTTATGATATGACTAACCTGCTTTTTTTTGCTTCTGTTACTTGCTTATGCAAATACTCAAAGATTGTTTTGAGTTGCCTTAACCATTTAACTTGGCAGAACAGAACAGTTTTTGCTTGCTTACATAGATATTAAAGGTCTTGCTCTGTGTGATTTTTTTCCCTTTAAAAGTCCCTTTAAAAGTCCTTCTTCACACCCCTCTTCCAAGGCAATCTCAAATTTGGCTTAGAGATTGTCCCCCACCCCCACCCCCATCCCCCACGGGCTAGCTGCTAATCAATAAATCTTTTGATTATAATTGGATTGAGTCTATGGTCTTTTCTCATGGGTCACAATGCCATAACATTTGGAGGCCTCCAGCAAGATTCCAGGGAGACCCTAGAGTCAGAGTTAAGGGTTGGGAACAGAGCCCACAAGGAGCAAGTCACAAGTGGCCTTCTTAGGCCCCAGAGAGCTCAGGCTTCGACAGATCCAAATTTGCAAATGAAAAGCAAATTGAAAGTAAAAAATACTGGCCAACAGGCTTCTGAAGCTGGGACATATGGGAAGTTGGCCTGTTCTATTTTGGAGTCCAGACATTTGGAGAGACAAAAGGCAAGATCTGATGAAATGGTAGACCCAGGCTCTGGGGCAGAGGGCACAGCGTGCTATCCTCCTGGTTTGGGTGTGTGAGTGAAGGTAGCCATCACATGTCTGAGTTCATCTGTGGTTTTGGGTTTTTGTCTCCCTCACCCCCAATCGTGTTGTTTCACCAGCTTTTGCTGTTGTTCTCTGCTGTCTGTTAGATTTGTGTTTTCAAGCTTCGTTGCAAAGATGGCAATAGACCTGAGCACAGTCGAATTGCCCGAGCTGCGCGTTGCATCTTCAGGGTTTTCATGAGACAGACTGTTGCTGGCTGCCATTACACTAGTTCGTCCTGCTCTAGAGTTTCTCCTACAAGCTTGCCCCATGTCTCTTTCACTAAAGTCTGCTGTTTAAGCTCTGCAGGCACAGCAGGCATTTCTCTGTGCCCTACTGTTTGCAATTCTTTTTCCTTGCTGTGCTCCTCAAGAATTTATCTTTTTCCTAATTAATCTATCTCCCAGCTGACTCCTGTCTCTGTCCGTAGAGCCCTGGTTGTACTCTTGCCCTTCAGCTGGACTGGCGTGATGCACACTCCCATAATATGTAAGCTGGTAGGTCCTTGTTCTATGGGCTGTTTCTCACAGCACTGCCACAGCTGGCCCACACCCAGAACTACTTATTTCTAATCTTTCTTTGTATTCTACTTGCTCTGGTCTTCCCCTCTGGTCACTGAATTCAACTTTTCAGGGATTCAGGCATCTTTGAGGTATGGTTAATATTTAAATATTATTTTACGCTGTTGTACTTTATTGAAAAGCTGGCTCTGGAGTTGGGGTATGGCCTCCCTCTCCCGACCCAAGCAGGGTTGTTTAAACATTTTCTCCAAAATCTTTGTCCTAGGCTAGAAGGCCATCTGAATCTAGGACAAAGAGAGAAAACAAAACCTAGCCCAAGAGAACACACTAAGTGCTTTCAAAAGGCTTAAATACATACTCTCTATACCTTAAGATTTGTAAGCTTATTGCATATGGTTAAAAATCTATAAAGAAAAATAAAAATCTGTAAAGATGCCAATATTGTCTAGAGTTCCTGTAGATGCCTGGTTTTTATAGTTTTCAGTTTAATGGTTACAGATACTTATATTATTCCACAACTTAAGGTCTATATAAGATAAAGAATACTTATTAAGCTTTTCCGGTTGTCTTCCTCTGTCTTCACACACACAAACTAGTTACAAAATAAAACAAAACCTGTCTGAAATCTCTAAATAATAACTCTAGATATGCTTGCTTAAAATAATTAGAGCTGGAATTGTTAAAAGTTAGTATCTCTTCAAAAGAAGGAGCTAGATGAGGTCACTGGACCTTCACCTAAGAATCCAGTCACTTCTAGCTAGTTGCATGCAATTAGGCCCCAATTGCATGAAGTCCCAAGGTTTTCTGGAGAAACTAGGCGAGACAGGTAAATAACTAAGACTAAGCATGGGGTCCACCTATGAAAAAATAGAAAAAACTGTTATGTATACTGGGTAAACACTCCAGATATTATCTAACACCTCCTTAGGAAAAAATTCTTACAATAAGTGGTAAAGGTATTTGTTATTATTATGTCTTCTTATTTCAATTTTTTAAAAAAGGATTTATATAAAAATTAGGATGTCTAAATGTAAATAAATAAATAAATAAATGTAATATAGTGTAAATTAAATCACTCATTGACTTCTGTGCCCCCTTTTATTCTTGTTTATAAAAATATTGTCCCCTCAATGGAGGTCATAGGTATTCAAAACTCTTGGTAAAATGTTAACTTTCATTTTCGCAATATCTATAATACCCCAGGGTGGGAGTTGTGGGATAGGAAACCCATAACCTATTTTAAACAAAATAAATGCTTAAAACTTGTAACAAAAGGTTAATAATTAAAAATCTATATATAAGTAGTCTTAATTTGTTATTGAATGCTTATATGTAACTGGAAATAAACGCCAATCTCCTTTTTTAGACTAAGGAAACAACAGGTCTCTAAGATAATTTGCCTTTTTTATGATGATTTTGTCCTAAATATTTAAAATAAAAATAACATATGTTTAATAAATAAAATACATTTAATAAATAATGTCTATAAACTCCTAAGATTTACTTGTATTAGTGATAATTGACTTAAAGATATTTGTATAGCCTCCTTGTCTTGCTAATTTTGTTAATCTTTAACAATATTTGGATGAACTGAGTCATACAAGAATCTATAACATTCTGAAATAGTATACTATAAAAGGATCAAAAATATGTATAGTTTCCAATCTCTCTGTCGACTATATTTATGGTTTTATATCATTCCCAGTCTCTGTATGGGATACATTAATGATTTAAAATTTTATTCTGATACTGGGAGCTTCAATTCACAAATTATAAATTTTAAGACTAAAACTTAACTTGGATAAAAGTATAAAATCCTAATCTTATTAAAGCTGCTAACTTCTTATGAACTACTAAGGATAATTAGGACAAGCAAGGTAACGTTCAGTCACCTTATAAATGGTCAATTTTTTTAATATGCTCAAAACTATTCTCGTTATGATGCTAAGTACAAATGTAATTCATCTTCAGGGACAAGCTTTATTCAGTCTTCCATGAATGTTTTCAAGGTTAAGCCTAAGGCAATTAACTGAAAACAAAGCTTATTTAAAACTAAGTGTATTTCATAAATCAAATGTTGGTCCTCAAACAGATGACATTTAAAGTGTGTGTATGTGTGGATAAGTGTGTGAGTGTATTTGTGTGAGTGGGTGTGTATGTGTGTGTGAGTATTGCCCATGCTTTTGTCCCCGCCGGCAAGAACACACTCAGAACAACCGGAATCTTCTGCGGCAAAGCTTTTATTGCTTACTTTTCAGGAGGAAAGACCCCAAACCGGGAAAATGGTGCTGCTTATATAGCCTGCAGCATGACGTTTCAGCACCTGATGTGGCATGACAGCTCCTGATTCATTGCTCGCCCATCACCCCATTACTACGCCGTGAGATGGGCAGTGACTGGGCGTGAACTCACTCTTGCACTTGCACATAGGCTTGTTTACTAGTTAGGCGCAGTGGAAGCCAGTGCCATCTTATAATGGCGATTGCTCATGGCACGGCTCTCCACATCTCCCCTTTTTTATTTTATTAAAATTTGAGGCTGGTCTAGGCCTCTGCAGTCATGTCCATCTGCTGTGGCTCCTGTCTTAGGTCATTCCTCCAATGTCACAGCCTTTCCTGTCATAGGGTAACCCTATCGCCACCAGGTCCCGTGTTTTAGGTTGGTCTGTGCATGAGGAAAGTTGCCCGTCTCTGGATACTGCAGTACTGTGTGACAGTAAGTGCTAAATGACCTAGGGCAAACTATATAAAAGAGGCCAGCCAAAAAACGAATTAGTAAACCTCAGTGAGGTGTAAGTGCTGATCAATGAGCGTTGAGTCTCTTACATCCCAGTGCAATGTATCCACAGATCCGTGGGACGCAATAGCAGAGAACTCAGACGCCATTTAGGTCTTAAGCATGGACAGCCAAATTTCAGGGGAGGCCCCTTGTTCAAGTGCTTGAGCAATCACAACCTTGTCATTTGTTTGTTGGGTTCTGAGCTTGCAAACTAACCAGAGCATAAACACAAGTCCACAGCAGGTGGCAACACCAAATAAACCTACCACCACCCATTCCTTAAAATAAGAAAAAGCAGATGAAATCCAGGAGGAGAGACCCTCTGTCAATGACAGGTCCACTCGTGTCGAGTTGATCCTGAGAACAGCCGCTCTCAGGGCCTCAAGGGTCTCATCGATTCCTTCAGACCAATTTCCTGCAAGATACAAAGAAATCTGCCTAGACAGATTAGCAAACATGTAAATATTGATTTTTCCCAAAGGAGGAAATATGCGTGACATCCATTTGCCAGCTCAAAGAACGGGAGCTAATAGTGGAGCAGGACTGATAGCCTAGCCCTTGTAAAGAGTGTGATGACTGAGTTACGGGCCAGGTTTTTGGCCACCAGTGAGAAGAAGTAATACTTTTGTCTGCTTTTGTATCTAAAATTCCCTTAAATTGTTTCCCTTCTATAACTAACTCCAAGGATGGCCTGGAATCTAAAGGCATTATTAAGTAAGCAGAATCATTTCCAGTAGAACCAATCCCTCTGGCAGCTTGAGGAATACCAGAGGAAGGAAAACAGCCATGTAGGCTTGGCAAAATTATTAGTTGAGCTATTCTGTCCCCTTGTGATATAGAAAAGACACCTTGAGGACAAGAACAGAGAACCTGAAGTTCCCCTTTATAATCCTGATCTACAACTCCAGGGTGGACAATAAGACCTTGTAAACTGCAAGAGCCTGCCTCATATATCTCTAATTGAACGACAGTCCTTAGCCCAATGATATCCTTTTCCACATTTAGTACACAATCCTGGTGCTGTCCTTTTTATAGGGGCTCTGCAGTCCTTTTTTAAATGTCCTGGTTTGCCACAATTAAAGCAAAGTTTGAGCTCAGTTGAATCCGAGTGCCTCCTCCCCTGCAGAATGGCTGCTGCCAATCCAGCATTAGTAAGCGGCCCTCCAAGCTCATGGCAAACCTTTAACCAGTCCTGTAACCCCTTACTCTTTCTAGGTGTAATTGCTGATCTGCATTCCTGCGTAGCTTGTTCATAAACCAGTTGTTCAATTAAAGGCATAGCTGCTTCTGGGTCTCCAAATATCCTCCCTGCTGCCTCCATCATTCTGGCCACAAAATCTGAGAAGGACTCCTGTGCACCTTGAGTAATCTTGGTCAAATGCCCACTTGCCTCTCCCTTCTTAGAGAGTGCCTTCCATGCCTTAACAGCAGCAGCTGAGATCTGAGTGTACGCTCCCCAATGATAATTTGTTTGGTTAGCTGCATGCTGTCCCTGACCTGTAAGTAATTCAAACGTCCATGTTCTTGGTCCCCTTCCATGATGGCATTGGCCCTTGCCTGCATCTGGCAGGAGTCCTGCCACAAGGCTTTCCACTCAAGATACATTCCCATACTGGGGGCTGCAGCTTTTACTACAGTCTGCCAATCACCAGGAGTCATAGCGTGATTCGCAAGGCTTTCGACTTGTGCTATAGTGAAATTAGCGCTGACTCAATAATTGTGGACTGCTTCTGCAAGCTCCTTAATCTGTATATACTCTACCAGAGCATGAACACGCCCTCCCTCAGCTCCTTCAAAAACTGGGAACGCTTGCTGCACTTTTCTCTGTTCCTCTTTTGGAATGAATGAATCTGAATGATACCTCTGCACATAAGGCTCTGAATGGTACCTCTGCACATAAGGCTCTGAATGATACCTCTGCACATAAGGCTCTGAATGGAACCTCTGCACATAGGGCGGAGGTGCACTAGGACCCTGAAGCTGACAGTCCAGAGGCCGAGCAGCAAGCTGGCTTTCGCCAACCGCTTTTTTGCCTTTTTCTGGACTGAGTAGCTCGCTTTTTATCTTGCTGGTACCTTTCTCCCTTATAACGAACTGCTTCCTCCTCCAAGTCCGTTTCTTCAGAGGAGCTAAGTCCTTCATCTGATTCTGAGCTACTAAGAGCTAGCCACTTAAACTCATCTAGTGGCGGGTATAAGTTCCTTCTCCTAGAAACCTCCGCTGATTGATCTTTTTTCTTTTCTTTTTCCTTCTCCTTCCTTCCAATCTCTCCCCAGGTATTCTTCCCTGACATTAACTTTTCCTCAGGTTCAAGACCAGTGGAAAGGCCTGTATGCTTAATTGGTGCACCATGTTTCCTCTTTGCTCCTACTCTCTCTCCCCGCTTTACCTCTGATAGACTGCCTTGAATTTCGTCCAGAATTCTCTGCCCTGCCTTAACCACTTGTTGACATGTGAAAAGGAACAAAAAGGCTTCTAACACTGGAGAAAGTTCAAGGCCAGACATACCTCGTAAAGCTGTAATGTGTCCCGCAGTTCTGGTTCCGCCTCGCGAATGAGGGATCTCCCTTGCGCTGGTGTGATGGTAGTTCCTGGGTTTCTCAGCGCCACTTATTGCCCGTGCTTTTGTCCCCGCCGGCAAGAACACACTCAGGACAACCAGAATCTTGTGCGGCAAAGCTTTTATTGCTTACTTTTCAGGAGGGAAGACCTTGAACCGGGAAAATGGCGCTGCTTATATAGCCCGCAGCGTGACGTTTCAGCACCTGATGTGGCGTGACAGCTCCTGATTCGTTGCTCGCCCATCACCCCATTACTACCTTGCACTTGCGCATAAGGCTTGTTTACTAGTTAGAAGCCAGCGTCATCTTATAATGGCGATTGCTAACGGCACGGCTCTCCACATGTGAGTGTGTTTTAAAGCTTCCCATGATATACAAAACTGCTAGCTCCTAGTGTCAGCCCTAAGGTATCCTCCACAGAAAATGATGGGGTCTGAATGCTGAATGATTCCATCTGGAGTATAGCAACTCTAACCAATGGGCAAAACAACAAAACAAAACAAAACAACTGCCTCGTATGGTAACAAAAGACTTAACTAATGCTGCCGCTGCGTTACTGCCTGTGGAAGACCTCTGCCCCCAAGAGCGTCATGGAGGAGCCTAGGGTACCTGTCTGAGTAAGACTGTTTAAGTATATATAAAACAATTAAAAATATTTCAAATTTCTTTCCCTCTGGCTAGGTCATTGTTACATTAAGACTTCAAAAGTTCAGAGTTTTGACATTAGTCAATGGAGTTAAGGTTTTCCCCTAAACTCCTTAGCTTTAACTTTCTGTTCCTAATCTGTATTTGTCCTAACAGATTTCCAGTCAACTAAAAATTGCTCCAAATACACAGGTAGTCTTTTGAAACTAGCACACTCTGCACTTGCTGAAGCCAGTGTAAACCAGATGCATCTGTCAAATTTTCCTATCAGCTTGAACCCCAGCTTTGGAGCAGCCTTCCAGATGACTCCAAAACTACCTGTACTTCCCTAGTCTCAGAGGGTCCTACAAAACCTGGGCAGCAAATCAGATAGGTGTGCCCTGCCCACTCCAGGCCTTTGACCATCATTTCAGCCTTTCAGGGCCTGACAATAACAGTAATATTCCACTTCAGAGGAGAAGCAGTTACAGAAGAGACTGCATTGCCCCTTATTATTAACAAAAGGCTGTAATGTTAGGCTCAAAGGAAACTAAGTCCCCTCTACCAAAGAAGCCATTTATCTATCACTGTCAAAACAAACAAATATCTTTTTGTGGTACTTATTACCATATGAAACCTTATGCTGGCCTCTAGGGTCCTTCAGTATTACAAATACCTTTTAAAATCAGAGAGTTACAAAATGAGTTACTCAAGATGGGGACTGTTATCTGATTGAATGGCTTAATTAAAATATCAACCTTTACGCTGACATAAATGTTAAACAATGGTTTGATCCATATAGTCTAGAGACAGTGAGGTAATGTTATGGCTAAATAAGCTCCATTTTATGCTGGGCATCTATCCTGGTACCCACTAGACCTTAGTCTATGACCTTAGTCCCTGAAAGATAACTCCCTAGTAACGTTGACTCTGTGACCTCAACCCCCAAATATACAGCTGTGAATATCACTTGTTATGATCTGAATAATTTTTTTTTGCTTCTGTAACTTGCTTACTCAGATACCCAAAGATGATTGTTTTGAATTGCTGTAACCACGTAACAGAACAGTACAGTTTTGCTTGCCTGCATAGATATTGAAAGTCTTTTATGTCGTGTTCCCCTTTGAACGTCCTTCTCCATACCCCTTCTACAAGGCAATATCAAATTTGGCTTAGAGTTTGTTTGCCCTGCTAGCAGCTAATCAATATGTCTTTTAATTATAATTGGACTGAGTCTATAGTCTTTTCCCAGAGGTCACAAACTCCATAGTAGAAACCTGTGTACTTAGCTAGGAGTGACCCACAAATATAGCACTTGCTTAGTATGCACAAACCCTTGGCCTTAAGCCATAAAAAATTAAAGCTGAAAGTTCAGGTTGTGGTTTCAGATGGATTTTTTTTTTCATAGTGTTCAGAATAGAAGTCATGGCACCTGCACATACTAAGCACATAAAAGCAACACTCCCCAGCCTATGCTTTTAGCTGTTATGAGAACTTGCTTTTAAAGCTGACCCTTGAGGCCCTTGCTCAAGAAAGTACCACATACCACCAACATAGAGCATCCAAAACACCCTGTATGTGGTTTCTATTTGTACTTTGTCAATGGTAGGAATGTCCTCATTCCACTGTGTGTCTTTGTAGAATATGGGTGATTGTCACTGTTTTGAATTTTTGTGAGACAGCTATGTGAAGAACCATGACAGCCCACACAGCTGTTAACTGAAATAACACATAGGCGTTGCTTTAAATACTCTCTGGGGAAGAACAGAGAAGAGGCAGAACTTCAGTTATCAGGCTCAGGGGTCCCAGGTAAAAACTATGAGGAGAAGACTTCATGGGTTTAATTTTTCCAAGAATCCAAATAGTTCATAAGCATGCTACACCTGAAACATAGACAAAACAAATCTGTGCCTTTCCACAATGTCAGAATTCACTGAATAATAATAAATTCATAAGATTTGGCCATTTCAAGGTAGCCTGGCTCAGGTGAATGCGGGTTCTTTCATTCCAGTCTTAATTATCAGTGTCACTCTTGTATCACATGTCACACAGCACACAGTTAACCTAGATATATGCTGTTAACACCACAGATTCAAGGAGAAAGACCATTGAACCAAACAGTGGCCAAATTAGTTGATGTAAGTAAGCTTTTAAAAATTCATGTATATGGGCCATCGCTCCAAAAAGTTGGGTTCAAGAGATCAGCATTGGCCATAGGCCAGATAAGGGTTCTTATAGCTTCAGAACAGGGGGTTTTCAAATTGGGGATTTGTCAGGCAAAAGGTTGGGGTTACAGAAGCCAAGCATAAGTATAACAAGTTAGTCATAACAACCTCCTGAAAAAAAAGGCATGGTAGTATTTCCTGGAACAGGCAGTACAGACCATTTGTAGTTAACGTTACAGGTGGGGCATAGCCCAATCCTTGAGGAACAGATTTAATCACAAATAAAACTTAATCTAGCTTGTTTTAATTATCAGGTGGTTTTCAAGCTTAAGATAGCAGCAGGCTTGTTCATGAATGCATACACACACACACACACACACACACACACACACACACACACACACACACGTAACAGAATGAATACAAGTATGAGAGAGGGCAGCAGAATTTAAGAGGCTTTAGAAGCGGGCTGAGAGAGAAAGAGTCTGTATTGATATGAAAATGAGCCAGACCAGTGTTGGCAGCAGGCTGTTTCTGGCTGGAGCTGCTGGAGTCAGGGTTTTAGAATGAAGCTGTTCCCAGTTGTGAGGTGGAAGGTTGAGAGCAGGAAATAGCTAGTAGGTTCAGGTCCAGGTGGGAGAACTTGTGGACAGGCAGGGGGTGGAATAGGGTTCATCAATAGCAGGGAAACAAGCTGAGCCAAAGCTCTAGAAACAATGGGTGAGTCCTGAATGCAAACTGCAGATGTCAGATGGTAGTTGTGGGGCTATGCCATAGCAATCAGGTGTCTATCACTTTATGGGTCCAGATGAGGGAGCTATGATGGAGCTACTCCTTTTCCTTCGTTTGTTCTGTCTGATAAGTACATTTTAATATACCCAAGTATCTCTACAGACGCAATTCACCTGATAAACATAGGCTGGCTCCCTTTCTATTTCCAGAGATAAGCTGTGCTGGATGAGTCGTACCTGAAGCTATGGTTTCTGTCTCCAGCTGTCTCCAGGTCTAGCTGTGGCTAGCCCTCTGCCCCAAATGGAATCAACATTTGCTTGTAAAATGGAGTACTTTTGGACAAGCCACAGCCTGAGCACAGTTTTATACAATAAGTTAGTGACTTGGAGTAGATCACAGCCTGAGCTTAACAGTGTCAATTTTGTGTCCCATGATATGAGTTCAGCTTGTCACCCAGAGCAGGTCTCTTTCTGCTAGAGAAAGCAAGGGACAAACAACTGTAAAACTTCCTTTATGGATTCTGTAAATCATCTCTAGCACAATTATTGGGTGATCGCCCCTAATCCATATTTGTATTTGCTAGACTGTGTACTTCCCAGCTGTGTTACCCACACTGCTGTGTGAAATCTTGCCCAGGCTACTTCTGCTCTGGCAGTGTGCCCTGGGGGAGCATTTCATTCCGGCATGTGCTCCTGGTCTATCATATCTAATAGAGACCTCCTGTTCTCTCCATCTTCCTCCCCCTTCAGTCCCCTTTCTTCTCCTCATAGTCCCTACCTGGGACCCCTGAGCCTGATAACTGAAATTCTGCCTCTTCTATTCTCCGCAGCAGTTGGCTATAGAGACCTTTATTTAACCAATAGTTTAAAATTGGAGAGCAAGGTTTAATAGAGATTCACTTGGTATACTTGACAATCTGCTCATTGTGGGCAACCAGATCTCAGGGACCAGTATTTAGCATTTGAATGCATAGCAGCACCAGACCAATCCTCAACAAAGAGTTCTTAAGGGTATGAATTGTGTAGCTCTTATTAAATGTTCATGTAAAGTCTTCCGGTCTAAGGTATCTAGAATGTACATGCAGGGTTTGGTGATGCTGGCTGGGTGTTGTCTCTTACACAGAAAGGAGAAATTAGTGGATGTGTGAACTTGTGAGAGGAAATGGTTCTAAGAGCTCTGGATAGAAGGCACATTCAAGATTATGTGTGCAAGCCAGAAGTAGTGGTGACACTTTTAATCCCAGCACTCTGGAGGCAGACACAGGCCGATTTCTGCATCTGAAGTCAGCCTAGTTTACAGAGCAAGTTCCAGGCCAGCCAAGAGAGATCTTATCTTCACCATTCACCCTCTCCCCTCCCCCCAAATTATGATATGTTCTGTTCTTGAATTTGAAATACACTGGTCACGTGATTGTTAAAAGCTGAGCTGAGTTTAGTGCAGTGGGGCACATAGACCCTTCCAGTCAAGAGAGAACTTTCACAAAGGCCAAGCAGAACTGAAAGCAGTAATCTTTGGGGCTAGAGGGCCAGACAGAGGTAGCCCAGAGAAGGCTTTTTGACGAACCAACAAGGCACTTTGAGAGAGGACTCAAGAGTGATGCTGTGGATTTTCTCAGTCAAAGATAGAGCAGCTATTATTTTTATTATTTTAATTATGTGTAAGTATGTGTGTGTGTGTCTGTGCTTGGGTATTTGTGTTGTGGTAAATATTATTTGGGAGTTTCTACCTCATTTAGGTCATATAGTTCCCAAATAAAAGACACAATAATAATAACGAGCCTTAAAAGTACTAGATCTGGGCAGATAGCAATCCCCTATATTATTTTGTCTACCTGTCAATAACCCTGAGATATGGCTTGCCACGTTCTCCAGGGGCCTCTCTGCTCCAGCTGCTGGCTGTGGTCACGGGCATGCACTCATGATCCACCTCCCCATGGTATCTTCTTCCTCCCCTCTTCTCCTTGTCCCTGGCCCAGCCCCAAGCCTGGGAACCTTTACTCCACCCCCTCTCTTCTAGCCAGCCCAAGCTGTATCTTTATTAACCAATCAGGGATGACTTAGAAGCAGGGTGAGAGGGGCAAAGTATATATAACAAAAGCTAGTATATATGCTCTACACTGGAGCAACCAGGTCTTGGGGTACTGAATTTATCATTTGAATATAAGCAGTATCAGATCAACCTCCCACATATTTGCAACTGAATACCTGTGGAGTCCAGAGGCACTGAATTCTCTGGAGCTGGAGTTAAGAGGTGTTTGTAAGCTACCTGACACAGGTGCTAGGAACCAAACTCAGGTCCTCTGGAAGAGAGAGGAGAACCTAGTCACTGAGCCATCTCTCTAGCCCTGAAAAGACTGTTCTTGTTTGTTTGTTTGTTTGTTTATGCTGGGGTTTGAAGGCAGGTCTCCCTCCTGCTGAGTCAATGTAGTACAAACCCATACAGCTGGAAAGTTTTAATGCAGTGGTGCTGCTAAGGAGCTGGAAGATGGGTAGGGAACAGCCCCCATAGTTAGGAGGCATGGTAGAAACAGATGGCAGAGTTGAGAGTGACCAAACGATCAGTGTGAACCCAGTGGAGAAAGATGGTTTGTCAGTTGTTTACCAATTAATTATACTGGTAAAATACCAGCAAAAGTGAAAAACCAAGAATTTGGGACTGACAGAGATGGTTCAATGGGTATAGTATTTGATGAGTAAGCATGAAGACCCAATTTGCTCCTTAGCACCCACGTAAAAGCCAGGCTATGACAGTGCTGGCAAGCAGGGAAAGGAGGTCCCAGGTACTCACTGGCTAGCAAGTCATCGTCAGCAAACTCCAGGCTTGCTAAGAGACCTGTGTCAAAAAACGAAGCTGGATGGAATGGGAGAAGATAGCTGTGGCTTGATGTCGGCCTGCACCTTTGCAAACAGGGGTGCACACTTATGCATACACATCCGTGTCCTCCGCCTCCTCGTTCGCACTCACTTACACTTACACATCCGTGCCCCCCACCTCCTCGTGCACACTTACTTACGCATACATATCTGTGTCCCCTACCTCCTCACCTAGAATTTGTTTTGGTCAATCAAGTTGTCTTAGTTACGGTTTCTATTCCTATGAAGAGACAGCATGGCTATGGAAACCCTATAAAGGAAAACATTTACTTGGGATTGGCTTACAGCTCAGAGGTTTTAGTCTATTATCAGGGAGAGAAGCATGGTGGCATGTAGGCAGACACAGTGCTGGAGAAGGAGCTGAGAGTTCTGTATCTTGATCTGTAGGCAACAGAAAGAGACTGTGACACACTGGCCAGACTTGAACTTCTGAGACCTCAAGGTCCACCCCTATAGTGACACACTTCCTCAAACAAGGCCACATCTCCTAATAGTGCCTCTCCTTATGAGGCTTTGGGGGCCTATTTTATTCAAGCCACGTAACTGGTATGGTATTGGTTTTCTGTTGCTGTGTAACGATGATTTCAAACTCCGCAGGTTAAATCATCTGTCTCCATTTAAGGACCAGGCCTGATTTCCTAAAAGGCCGTAAGGCACCAGCTTCAGGATCAGACCATAACACCCAGAACAAGATCATAAAATGCCTCCTCAAAGAACAGCCTGGGGATAACCACAAAAATGGGGAACTATCTCAGAATGCGCCATCTGTGCTGGGCAGCCCTATTTCATCACATGGTTGAACATTCATGACATAGGAATGCAGACTACCGATCACCCGTGACCTCCTAGCATCTACCAATGACATTTTCAATTACCTAATCCTTCTAGAGAGTCCTCCCCTGCCCCCATTCCCTATAAGAAGGCCTGTGTGCCTTTGTCTGGGGTCACCATTTCAGAGAATGGCTGACCCCCGCATGCTGGTTGTTTCTGCAGGATAAACACTATTTGTTTTTGCCTACTTGGTCTTCCTTCAGTGATAGGACCCTTACATAAGTTTGAGTCCAGTCCAGAACACCTACATAGTGAAATGTTGTCTCAAAATAACAACAAGGAGCCCTGAAGAAACCATAAGAGCAAAAGAACAACAAGAAATCTTGAAAGCTTTTTGAAAAAGTTCAGTTCTGGAGAGATGAACGACGACTGTGCCAAACTCGTTTACTTTTTCTCCAAGGTGAGAGCATGGGGCCACTCCAAGAAAGAACATATTTTCTAGTATTGGTATCCATGTTTGTGCAGTGAGGTACAGAGACCAACAGTCTGCCACAAGGGCTGCAGTACTGGACTAGAACTCGGAGGAACCTCTTCAACTCCTTTGGCTGTCTTAGGTAGGCGCTCAAGGTTGAACAAGATGTCCACAGGACAATTCAGATGTACTGGCTCTAGAGAGATGGGGCAGACATCAATCATACTCCATTTAACCATGAAGATGTATCCAGTCCCTTAAAAAGAGCTGATAGTGCCATATGTACCATAGTATAAGGCAGATTCTTAGGAGCTGTTCACATTGTAAACAGATGTGCTTCCATGGTCTCAATGGTCACAAAACAAAAACAAAATGTCCATACACTGATATACCGACTGGATATTATATGCTTGGCCAGTCTTCCTCAGAGAATCATTTGGCTTTCAAAATTGCCTTATATATGTTGAATATCTTCAGATATATGCATCCATTTCACTTTAAATATTTCTTTAGGGTAGACTTTCTGGAGTTAGACACAAGGTGAGTGATTCAGACAAGATCAAGGGCAAAGGCCAAGTAGACAGGATTATGTAGATCAAGTCAGTGACCAAAGGAGCAATAGAAATTGACGGGGGGGAACTCAACTCAAACCACGCACCAGAAGCGCAGGGTATTGCTCAGCTGCCTGGGCTTCAGGCCAGTGCTGGAGGCGAGCTGTCCACAGGTCTCCATTCTATTTGTTTACTGCTTTGCTTAACAAATGACACAGGATGAACTGATAACAGGATAGCCCATGACCAAAGAAAACTGTTTCTACTTCAACAGGCCAGTCCTGGAGGTGACAATTCTTACACTGTTCATCGTGAGTTACAAACTGACATTTGAAGGTTGTTTTCATTGGAATTGTGAACCATGAATGCTTGATAAGCCTATGCATTTAATATATATTAATTTTGGGAGAAGAAAAGATTTCTTTTTGCATACTAGCATTTCTTTGTAAAAGTGACTAAGTATTTCAGTGTATTTATTAGAAACACAATGTAAAGAAAATCACTGGAAAGAGATGCCCATTGGACAGGCAAACTTTATATGCCCCAGTACAGGGGAACGCCAGGGCCAAAAAATGGGAATGGGTGGGTAGGGGAGTGGGGGGGGGGAGGGTGTGGGGGACTTTTGGGATAGCATTGGAAATGTAATTGAGGAAAATACGTAATAAAAAAAAGAAAATCAATTTAAATGAAGAGAACAGAATAGAATTAATCAATTCTGTAGCCCTTGCTGTGAGGGCTAGGGAGAAGCAGGGCTGTCAGGGGCTGAGTATTCCACTAGTTCTGATGTATCAAGCTCCAAAGATGCCCGGAGAGACCTGAATGGATTAAGTAAATGCCAGCCCAAGCCCTAAAGGAGATAGTTTCAACAGTTTAACACAACCTTTAGCAACACACTTGCTATTTTACACATCAGGCATACTGTTCTTTGTCAGGGAAAGTGAAGAATCATGGGTTTACTCGATTGGGACAGGTAACGTGAAATAAATTGAGGGTGTCACAAACCTACTTTAGGATTTCTCAAACTCTTGACATACTATCAAGGACTGGCTTCCATGTTCTCATGTGGAAGGACAACTTAAATTTCCTTGTCTATGCTATAGAAGGTGAGCTTAATGTTTTACTTCTGATCTACAGCCCAGTGGCACTCTTACCTAAGAATGGAATTTCAATTCCCATCACTTTACACTCAGTGCAGTGGTTCTCAACAAGGGGTCCCATATCAAATATCCTGCATATAAGATATTTTACATTATGATTAATAACAGGAGCAAAATAGAGTTATGAAGTAGCAACAAAATACTTTATGGTTGGAGGTCGCCATAACATGAGGAAATCTATTAAAGGGTTACAGTATTAGGAAGGTTGAGAACCACTGCTGTAGTGTAATGTAGCAAAGGCTGTCCTGTGCCAAAAAGTGTTTTTGTTATTACATTATTATTACATTATTCATTTTGTTCTCCAGATGTCTGTATGGGAGCCATTAGCAAGGAGCACATGAGTAACTAAATGGCCGGTGATACAAATTAGATGTAGTGTCAGTTTCAGAGAACAGAATAAAATTAATCAATTCTGCAGCAGATACCCAAGAGAGTAGCCAGGGTGGGGTTGCATGCACTTGGGAATCCCAGAGAGGAACATCGTAAGTTCTAGTCGAGCCTGGAGTATAGAGTGAGACTGTTGAAAAGAGGAAAGTCACCCTGGGCTTCACCCTTTAACTCTGAGCTCAGCTCTATGGTTCAGAATGTGGTCTGTCCTGTAGAGTATGTCTTATGTTCCTTTATTTGTTTGTTTTGGTTTTGGTTGGTTAGTTAGTTTTTGCTTTTGTTTGTGTTTTGTTTTGTTTGTGTGTTTTTTGACACTGGGTCTCTTTGTAGCCCTGCTTGGCCTTGAACTTACTATATAGGGATTAAAGTCATGACTCTTCATTCCAGGTTTGGAGGCAGAAGCAAGTGGATCTCTTTGAGTTCAAGGTTAGTCTGGTTGACAAAGTATGTTCAAGGCCTATTAGTGCTATGTGCAGAGGTCCTGTTCCCCCCCCCCCAAAAAAAAAAAAACTGAAGAGAAAAAGCTATTTGTTTTGGATATATATTGAAATGATCTTTTTGGTAATGAAATATATTAATTTCTTTTAATAATGTTAATTTATTATTAGTGTGTGTGTGTGTGTGTGTGTGTGTGTGCATGCATGTAGACCAGAGGACAATTGGCAGTTTTATTCCTCAGGAAAGACGTTTACTTTATTTTGAGACAAAGTTTCCTATTGATTTGGATCTCTTCAGGTAGGCTAGGCCATCTGTCTGTCTCTGCGTCGCAGGGCTGAGGCTACAGACAGGGCTGTGCACTACCACATCTGGTTTTTTTTTTTTTTTAAACCCAAGTTCTGGGGGTCAAATTCAGTTCCTCCTGCATAGCAGACCATCTCCCCAGCCCTTGGTTTTACTTTTTAGGTTTTTATCAGGAAACCTATGGATTTCCTACTGGATAGCACAAACTGAGATGACCACTGTGCAGTCCAACATTATTCTTGAATGCTCTAATCAGGTACCTCAGTTACACAGTGTGGGACCGTGAAAGGCAACCTGTGTTCTGGTTGAGTGAAGCTTACTCCAGAGACCCAGCTCCATAATCCTGTGACTATCACATAGACAATGCCCCAAGCTCCTGGTATTCTGGCTAGACCCCACTCCCACAGTTAACCTGGTGTCTTAGTCAGGGTTTCTATTCCTGCACAAACATCATGACCAAGAAGCAAGTTGGGGAGGAAAGGGTTTATTCGGCTTACACTTCCATACTGTTGTTCATCACCAAGGAAGTCAGGACTGGAACTCAAGCAGGTCAGGAAGCAGGAGCTGATGCAGAGGCCATGGAGGGATGTTCTTTACTGGCTTGCTTCACTTGGCTTGCTCAGCCTGCTCTTTTATAGAACCCAAGACTACCAGCCCAGAGATGGTCCCACCCACAAGGGGCCTTTCCCCCTTGATCACTAATTGAGAAAATGCCTTACAGATGGATCTCATGGAGGCATTTCCTCAACTGAAGCATTCTCTGTGATAACTCCAGCTGTGTCAAGTTGACATAAAACTAGCCAGTACACCTGGCAATATCCAGGTAGCCCAAACCACTATAAAAGGGGCTGCTTGGTCCCTCCTCTCTGTTAAGCTCTTGCTCTCTTTCTTGTCTCTCACCTCTTGCCTCTTCTCTCCCTTCCCTTACCCCCCTCTCTCCATGTGGCTATGGCTTCTACTTCCTTATTCTTCTTGCTCTCTCTGTCTTTCTACAATAAACACCTTAGAACCATGACCGTCTCTGCTCATCAAGATCCGCCATGCTGGAGCAATGGAGTGGGCTTCCCTCTAATGAGCTACGGGTCTAACCTCCTGCCAGGAGGCACCCCCTGCTCTTCAGTCATGGACACCTCAGTAAACTGCCAGAGTTCTCCCCCTTTCCCCTTTGGCTCCCTGGGCCAGAATCCGTCCGAAGGCCCGTTATCAGCTCTTCTGAGACATACAGCGGTATGGGATATTCCGGAGCTAGAACCTGTTGTTCCTGGCCCTGTGCAGCCTAGGGACCCCCAAACTGGCTCTCCTGTGGTACCTAGCAGTTTGTGGTGCCCAAGAGTTGAAGCCAAGACTGCACTTCTCCACCCCCTGGAGAGGGGTCCTGTGGCCTGTGAGACATAATGCCCACCCCAGGCAGTTCTGTGAAGTCCCAAGGCAGTCTACCCAAGCTCTGGTGGGACTCAGGTCTCTCCCACCACAACACAGTACCCTACTCATTCAGAGCAGACCCTTGGTTGCTTTCATACTTAAACAGCTAACAAACGCATGCTTATGATGCCACAGATGACATGTTCTAGATATTACATAACTACACTGATACAGTGGGATTACTTTACACCCAGGCTTTATGCTATACATTTAGAGACTAAGTGAAGTGTCTGGGTGTATACAGTGAGACTGTTGGCCTAGAAGCCTGTTTAGGCACATGGTGGCTCCTTGCTGGAGAGGTCCGGATCCTGCCGGGGTCTCTCTGGGGCTGAGAGGGGCTGAGCGGGTTGGCCAGTAGTGTCGAAGGCCCGCCCAAAAGACTGAGCTAGGAGTCTTGTCAAAGCAGGAACTCAACTTTATGGCATCAGCCTCTCACTTATATAAGTTCAGAACATAGGGAGGTTTTTTTTTTTTTTTTTTGGGTGGGGTAAGATGACGTAGGAGGTTGGGGGGAAGGGTAATGGGGGGTGGGGCAGAGGCAGGGCCAAACAGGTCTTACTGAGTCAGCCAGATACAGAAGTGACTGAGACAGGTCTTGAAACTTGAGCCAGGCTCCGGTTTGTCCTCAAGGCCTAAAGTAGGGCCAAAATGGGGCCCAACATCCACACATGCAGAAGAGGGTGTGACAAAAAGCTAAAAATAACTGGAGATTTTTGCAACCTGCTTTTACCCTATGTCACCTTGTCTAGTGCTATGGTTCCTGTGCAGAATTATTGCTGAACATTAAAGGCATTATTCAAAAATGCTCTATAAGAAGTATGGAGAACATTGACAGATTTGATGTTTCAAATTAAATTAAAAAGACATTTGCTCTTTAGAGAGCAGTTTAACTGCTTGTGTGCCGAGGCAACCAAGCATAGTGGCGTCACTTGAAGAGTGCTGACATTCTCAACACTGTTGCTTTGTGATGCAAGAGCATCAGGGTTCTGTTGTTTTGTTCTGAGGTCACAGGCCAGGGCTGCAATGAATGTTAAGCACACTATGACCAAATGTGCATTGCTCCAATAGCCATGTTTGTGGCCTTCCAGAACCACTCAAAATCTCTCCACTTGTTTTATTTCCCTGGGTCAATCCCAGCCAGAAGAAAAACCTTACAGTGGCTACAGAGATCCATTGTCAATTGCCTACTTAATGAATGTGAACACATTTTTTTTGGTTCTTATTAACATACCATTTAAAGATGCTTTAAGTCATATTTTATTACGAGTGTTTTGCATGCATGTGCATATGTGCACCATGTGTGTGTGTGTGTACCCATGAAGGACAAAAGAGAGCATTGAAAGTATGGATCTGGAGTTAGTTATGGTTCTTCTGCGGGAGCAGCTAGTCCTCTTAACCACAGAGCCTTCTTTCTAGCCCTCAACACACTCTTTAGATGAATAATTAAGCAACACATATTCTTCCTCCTTTAAATCCAATTTTATTTAAGGAGAATAGTTATTAGCTAGCAACAAGGACCTGGGTTTCTTTGTGACATCACTACCTACCACAGACACCGGATTTGCCGTGATTCATTCTGCCCGCCTCTGCCACTCATATTGGGCCCCCCACAAATAGCCCTCTTCTGTTTTCATGACACATATATTATTACCCTTGCTTGTTCTCCCTTCCTCCTCCCTTTAGATCACTTCTTTATGTCTGTCTGTCTATATACCAGGGTGGCTTTGAACTCAGAGATCCACCTGCCTACCAAGGTTGGGATTAAAGGTATAGACCACCACACTAGGCCATTTTATTTCGTATTTTTAGAAGATATCTTTTGTTGTTGTTGTTGTTTTGTTTTGTTTTTTTTTTGTTTTTTGTTTTTTTTCAGACAGGGTTTTTCTGTGTAGCCCTGGATGTCCTGGAACTCACTCTGTAGACCAGGCTGGCCTTGAACTCAGAAATCTGCCTGCCTCTGTCTCCCAAGTGCTGGGATTAAAGTGCCACCACTGCCCGGCAGAAGATATGTGTGGGTGCTTGAGGTCAAAAGAGTGTCAAACCTTCTAGAGCTGGAGTTATGAGGTTGTGAGCCACCTGACATGGCTGTTGGAAACCAAACTTGGGTCCTTTCCAAGAATAGCCGCTGCTTTCTTAACTGTGAACCATCTCTTCAGACACTGTGGTTTTGACATCTTGATTGTATCATGGAGAGGTTCTGATTGTGTTGTTTGGGGTTCTAAGTGCCTCTCCCTCATTCGTTCCACAGCAATGAGAGACCACCCTCCCCATTGTTTCTTTGATGGGATTCTCTGTGCCTTAAGTTTAGTGTATTTGTAGCTATGTGCCCACAAGTACCCAAGTACTTGTGTACTTATGCACTGTGTACAGGGGAGTATATGTGGAGGCCAGGAGATATCCTCTTCTTATCTTGAGATGAGTCTCTGACTCTCAAGCTCCAGGTAGCTGTGAGCTCCCAGGATCAGCTTTTCTCTCTACAAAAATAATTGGGGTTACCGGCACCGTGGCACTGTTGGCTTTAACACGAGTGCTAGGGGTCTGAGCTCAGGTTCTGCATACAAAGGAGCTATCTCTCCGCCCTGGGCCTTGTCTTCCTCCCAGCTCCTCCTTCTACCTATAGCTTTGGTATTTTAATCTTATCATATAGACTAAGTTATGGCTAGGCTCATTTACTCATTGATGTCACAATGCAGTATATTCTTGAATTTGTCCTCTACGTGCTGGAGACAGGGTTTCTCTGTATAGCCCTGGCTGTCCTGGAACTCACTTTGTAGACCAGGTTGGCCTCAAATGCAGAAATCTGCCGGCTCTCTTTTATTTTTTTAAGCTGTCTTGCAGTTCTTGCCGACAGAGTCACTAAACAGTTCTGAGTCAAGCAAATCAGGTCAAGACACATGTGAGGTGTCTCCAATGTGTGGCTACTGGAGAAGCCTTACCGAGGAAGACCTCAATGCATCTGACAATCTTTAATCTGCTTGGCTGTCTACTGTGTCTCCAGTGTATTTACTTAATTACCAGAAATTAGGATCAATTACTGAGATCTTAATTTCCAACAGTTTTGTGCCAGACAATCTAAATTTCCTGTTTCCCATGTAGCTGAGTTTAGTCACATTTTTTTTTTTTCCTTTTTCACCTTGTTGAATTTTTCATTGGATACTGGCTTTTGTCCCCATGTAATGGACTCACTTCTTTAATCATCTTCTTGCTTGTAATATCATTGGGTCCTTGACCATTTTTGTTAGTTAACTTTTGAGATCTTTATTGGTGTTTCACCTGTTTGTCTTTGAACTTCATACCTGAGGAGTTGTAGTCCTTTGCTAGAACAAGTGATGATTCCCTTTTCATGTTTACTGTTTTGTGTTTTTATATCGTATTTTGTGTGTGTGTATGCATGCCATGGTGGGCATTATCCTTTCCACTGTGGGCTCCAGACACCAAACTCAGGTTGTAGAGTTCATGTGATCTCATAGTTAGCTTTCTTAGTTGTCAATTGGACATACCTGAGGAGAGGAAAACTCAACTGAGGAATTGCTACCATATTGGTCTGAGGCATTTTCTTGAGTACTAACTACTGTAGGAAGGCCTGGGCTGTAAGCAGTGTCATCCCTGGGCAGGTGGGCCTGGGCTGTAGGAAAGGCACTTTGTAAAAGCTAGGAAATAGTATTTTGTTATGGCCTGTTTCAGTGCCTGCCTTCACTCCCCCAGTGACAGACCTGGGAGTTGTAAGATGAGATACGCTTCTCTAAGCTTCTTCTCCAAGCTGGTTTTGGTTAGTGCTTTATTGCAGAAATAAGAACACTGAGAATTGCTTTTATCTGCTGAGCTACTTCGTGACTTTATTGTGTTTTTGTTTGTAATTTATGCATCTCCTAGTTTGGATATAATTTCTGGTTTTGTCTGAGGCTCGTTTGCTCTGGAGGGCTTAGTCTCCAGGACCATTCATTGAGAAAACTAGTGTAACAGTGGCTGTATCAACCTATACAAGATACAGGAATACACTTACTATCAAGTAAAGTCAACTAACATAGAACCAACTACTAAAAATGCAGTGTACTATGAAGTGAAAAAATAGTAAACATCAGGTTAAAAATGAAAGTAGCAAATGAATGAGATAAAGGAATAGGACCAGGGGAAACTAGAGCACAGTCTGGGGTGGGGGAAGCCAGCCAATCAGAGGATCTGTACAGGAAGAGCTGTTTTCATACTTTCAAAATCTGCCAAGTGTTCATCACCTTGCTGGTGGGAGGCAGCTGTGATGCCAAGTCTTCCACTGGGGTTTTGCAGTTTATCTTTAGTAGCACTGAACCTCATGGCAGGTAGCTGGCTCTAGAAGCTGGCCTACTGCAGTCTTCTGGCCCAGTGTCCTAGTTAGGGTGACTATTGCTATGATGATACACTATGACCAGGAGCAAATTGGTTAGAAAAGGGTTTATTTGGCTTACATTGCCACGTGCACACCATCACTGAAGGAAATCAGAGCAAAAATGCAAGAACTGCAGGAGGAACCTAGCAGGTGATGCTTTAGCCATGGAGGGCTGCTTACTGCCTTGTTCATCGTTCTTTGACCACCAGCCCAGGGATGGCCTCAAACACAATGGGCTGGTGGTCACATCAATCACTAACATCCCACAGGCCTGCATAAAGCCTGATCTTATTAAGACATTCTCAGTTGAAGCTCCCTCATCTCCAAGTGACTCTTGCTTGTGTCAACTGTTACAAAACTAGCCAGGACACTCAGCTACTGAACTCTTTATTATCTTAATTTATTATTTGATGATGTCTGCTTTCAGGTATTGGTGAGGCTACCTCTCCCTGCTCTCTGAAGTGTAGGCACTCTTGCTCTACATATGTCTCTCTCCAGATTGTCTCGCAGCCTGAGATGGCGAACAGCTGAATCAGATATGCTAAGTTGATTGTTCCATGTACTCAGTTTTACACAGTGGGTTTCCTCTCCAGATGGCATCTGAGTGCTGGAAAGTGAACTTAGGTCCTCTGCATGAACAGTACTCACTCTTAACCACAGAGTCATCTCTTCAGTTCTAGGAAACCCTTCTCAATGCTAAACTGTTCTGCAGCCGCAACTGGATCTAAATGGGCTTTCCTCATTTTGGTTCACAGTTGGAATTGTTTTCAACAATTTCCATCTGCCTCACACTCTTGCTGTACATTTCTGAATGGCTTCCCTTGTTTCTGTCTTTGGAATATAGTCCATTAACCTTAACCTGATATTCCTGCTTTATTGGTTCACATGGAGGCACACTGTAGACTGCAATCTTTAACAAAACATTAAAAACATTACCTTCTATATTACATTATTTCATACATGACTAAGTAAAAGGTTGTGTGCTGGAGAGTTAAGAACCCACACATTTTAGGGACTCACATCCACTTGTAACTTCTATTCCAGGAGATCTGACACCCTCTTCTGGCTCCTGAGGGCATCTGTATAGGTAGCACTCGCACATACACACAAAGCTTTAAAAATAAATCTGGTTAAAGCAAAAAATAAAACAAAATTTGAGATAAGCCTAAAAGCAAGTTCAATTTTATTGAAGCAATTTAGTCTTTTTATCGAGACTGAAATGTACAAAAGCCCAGTGGTGTAACTTCTAGAAACTTACCAACTGAAATACTTGTTCAACAGCAAATATTGTAAGGAAAGACAGTGCATAAACAGTTGGTAACGATAAAACCATAAAAACAGCTTGGGTGCCTCTCAGTAGGGAACTAGTTTATATATATAGATGATGGAATACAAAATAGCCATTTAAAACACGAGGTAGATTGACATGTATGAACTGAAATAGAATGGCTTTCAAGATACTCTGATAAGCCAGGTGCAGTAGGTGGAGCCAGAAGGGTTAGGAGCTCAAAGTCACTCTGAGTTACACACAAAGTATGAGGCCAGCCTGGGTATACAAAAAAACAAAACAAGACAAAACAAAACAATAACAACAAAACCATACCAAAACAGAAAAGCAAAAACACTGATTAAAAAGCCCATCTTGGGCTGGAGAGAGAACTTACTTCCACTTCCAGAGGACCCAAGTGCATTTCCCAGTACCCACATTTGACAGCTCATAACCATCTGTAACTCCAGCTATAAGGAATCCAACACTCTTCCCTGGACTTGGGTCAAAGTAGGCGCACACACATGCACACACGCACATCTCTCTTGCGCACAAACACATTCTCTCTCTCACAAAAGCAATTATTTCATATACTATACATTAAGTATCCACAAAGGGAAGGCAATGAACGCACAGTGAGTGCATCAATGGAGAAGTGCACCGGGGTACACTGTTATACTGCGATCTTTTCTTCAGAAGAATTAAGAGGGGACCAATGGGTTGGCTCAGTAGGTAAAGGCTCTGGTTATAAAGTCTAATGACTTTAACTTGATTCCCAGGAACCCACATGGTGTAAGTAGAGAATGGACTCTAGCAAGTTGTCCTCTGACCTCTACACACACGCATGCATGCACATATAGACAAAATAAAAATGTAATAAAAAAGTTAAAAAGCAAAGTCCTGCTAACTGTGATTAGCTTTAGATAGCTGAAAAGAAGGTAGGTTAGGTGGTGGGAGTTTTACTTTTTCTGTGTTAGCATTAAATTGGTAACATTATTTCAATAGGGATTACACGTGTAGGTAGAATTGCTTTGTTTTTCTTTATATTTTAAAAAACTAATAATTACTTACACAGACACAAAGATGTTAAGCTAAAACAGTTAAAGAATGAAAACAAATACATATACAGATGTACTTAATTTAAGCACAGGGATATGCCTAGACTTTTTATGATTTTTTTCTTTTTTGTGGCAAGATCTCATGTAGCTCAGGCCAGCCTTGATTTGTTAGGAAGCACAGCATGAGCTTGAACTCATGATCTTTCTGAAGTGCTGGGATTGCAGGCACCACTATCACCTTGCCCTGATGCTGTTTTAAAGTGTACAACACAGATCCATTACCATTACCTAAAGATCTCAAACCACTTCATTAGCATCCTTTAAAACTCGGAGTTTTCCACATCACATGTGCACACAGTATTAAAGAACCTAGGAAGGCCTTCCTCCTGTCTCTCACTTGAATGTCATACATCCTCACTCCACATGATCTCTCTGTGCTTTACAGTATCACACTTCCGCTTCAGAAGTGCTGGTCTTCAGAAGTGCTGGTCTTCTGATCAGGTCACCAAAGTATGCAGTGATGGTCTTTAACTTGTTGTTAAGAAAGTTCTGTTCTATTTCCACTTGTCCTCCAAGCCCAGCCAAGGATGCCACCTGCCAGGAAAAGCACATACACAAGTCATGCACATGAGCGGGATCTCTCTCTCCCTCTCTCTCCCCTCCCCCTCCATCCTTCCTCCCTTTTGGCATGGTCTCATTAAATAGCTCTGGCTGGCCCACTCCTTATGTAGACCAGATTGTCCTCAAACTCATCCTGCCCCTGCTTCCTAAGATTAAACATACCCATTACCATGCTGAACACAGACTTTCAAAAGAGACCCCATCCCCTAACCTACACCATCAATAGAGGAAGACCCCATCTCTAACCTATACCATCAATAGAGGAAGACCCCATCCCTAACCTATACCATCAATAGAGGAAGACCCCATCTCTAACCTATACCATCAATAGAGGAAGACCCCATCTCTAACCTATACCATCAATAGAGGAAGACCCCATCTCTAACCTATACCATCAATAGAGGAAGACCCCATCTCTAACCTACACCATCAATAGAGGAAGACCCCATCTCTAACCTACACCATCAATAGAGGAAGACCCCATCTCTAACCTACACCATCAATAGAGGAAGACCCCATTTCTAACCTATACCATCAATAGAGGAAGACCCCATCTCTAACCTACACCATCAATAGAGGAAGACTCCATCTCTAACCTATACCATCAATAGAGGAAGACCCCATCCCTAACCTATACCATCAATAGAGGAAGACCCCATCTCTAACCTATACCATCAATAGAGGAAGACCCCATCTCTAACCTATACCATCAATAGAGGAAGACCCCATCTCTAACCTATACCATCAATAGAGGAAGACCCCATCTCTAACCTATACCATCAATAGAGGAAGACCCCATCTCTAACCTACACCATCAATAGAGGAAGACCCCATCTCTAACCTACACCATCAATAGAGGAAGACCCCATCTCTAACCTACACCATCAATAGAGGAAGACCCCATTTCTAACCTATACCATCAATAGAGGAAGACCCCATCTCTAACCTACACCATCAATAGAGGAAGACTCCATCTCTAACCTATACCATCAATAGAGGAAGACCCCATCTCTAACCTATACCATCAATAGAGGAAGACCCCATCTCTAACCTACACCATCAATAGAGGAAGACTCCATCTCTAACCTATACCATCAATAGAGGAAGACCCCATCTCTAACCTATACCATCAATAGAGGAAGACCCCATCTCTAACCTATACCATCAATAGAGGAAGACCCCATCTCTAACCTACACCATCAATAGAGGAAGACCCCATCTCTAACCTACACCATCAATAGAGGAAGACCCCATCTCTAACCTATACCATCAATAGAGGAAGACTTTATGTAAGTCTTTCATATAAAGAAGCACCTCATTCACTGCTTGCCAAGTATTTTTTAATAGAAACACTTCCTTTGGACTCCTTTGACATGAGTCATATCACTAAGCTATGCATTCTAAAGATGCCATCTCTCCAATGCCACAAACTAAAGAAGAAGAGAAAATGGATGAAAACTGCAATGTCTATTTAGGATAGACATTTAAGAATGCCCTTTCCTAAGAAGCTCCTCCTCCTCCTCCTCATCATCATCATCTAGTTGTTTTCTTTGTATGTGGAAGCCAACTTGTGTGGGTCAGCTCTCTCCTCCTCCCACCACATGGTTCCCAGGAATTGAACTTAGATGGTCAGGCTTGGTGGCAGGCACCTTCACACAGAGTACCATCACCCACTCCTAAGAACTCTTTTCTTCTTCAGGTTATCATCTTCCTTCTACTCTCTTAATTGCTCAACAATATCTACTGGGTTTTGAGTAGAGGTGACACTTTTCTAATTATCTCTTTTGTGTTCTCTATCTTTAATTACTTCTTCTACCCATTGTTATTTTGTGTTATTTTGATTCTTAAATATATTTATGTTTGTGTCTGTATCAGTGACTTTGAAGTCTACAAAATATAGCTATTGACTCAAGGAGCTAAAAGCATTCACTCTTTCAGAGTTAATATTAAAAATGCTAATCAAATAACTGGCCAATAGGAATACTTATCTGCTAAGGAGCCTTTTGCTTTCATAATACTTGCACTGGTTTTTGTCACAGTTCAAACCTGCAAATAAGAACGCTAAGTTCTTACACAGGTGCATTTCCACCCAGCACCCAACATTTTAGGAGATTTACTGATCTTCTCTACACTCTTATTTATCAGAGATGACATTACCAGGTTGGTAAGATTCAGGAATTGGGGAATAAAGTGGACAGACCCAGACAGGAGTCAAAGTAGTAGAAGGGGAGTCCCAAGTTCTGTGAGAAGGTATAAATTAAGCCCCGTTAACTACCATTGGCAAAACTCAAGTTGTGTATTTTGTAAAGAAAGGTTCTCAAAAATAGTCTGGATTCAAAGGCTGACAGGACTTGATCTCAGCACACTACACACCAAGACACTTGGTGGAGGCTAAGAAAAATGACTGGGTTTTACTGGTGAGCATACTTTAAAGTTATCATTTCACCTTCCTGTTAGAAAACAACTCTGATATAAAAATAGGTCATTCTATGATATACACCTCCCTTCATAACTACTGCGGCCCTGCAGATATAATTCTGAGCTCTACAGATGCTAGGCAAACACTCTATCCTTGAGCTATATCTCCAGATCTGCATGAACTGTTCTTGAAAGAACACCAAAGCCAGGTGTGGTGGTGCATAACTACAGTCTCAATCTTTAGGCGGCTGAGGAAGAAGGAACACTGCGAGCTTCAGGCCAACATGGCTATGATTTTAAAAAGGCCAGATAGAGGATTCTGTGGGGGAAAGCATTCACTGCACGTGTTTGGTGATCTGGGTCCTAACAGAATTGGCTTGAAAATCAGGGTGTAATAGTGTAGCATCCACAACACCTCAGGCATGGAGACGGATGGAGACTGATGAGTCTCCAGGAGCTCCAGGGTCACACACAACTAAAACAAAACAAGTTGTTCAAGGAAGTTACATTTTCAACCCTCCCTCCAAAATTAAAGAGACTAAAATAATTATTTCTTATAACCATAAATAGTAATCTCAAGGTTAAATAGTGCTTTCTTCTCTGAACTTTTTAGGGTTCTTACATGAGGGAACTCTGGACTAGTTAAGAGCAAGAGTTCCTAAATCACTCAACAATTACTTATCGAGAGTAGAGTGGAGCACAAGACAGAGCCAAACACAGTATTTGCCTTCAGGAATGCTCATGGTCACAGAACTTAGTTATGTTCCTAGCGCCAGGTCTATCTGCAGGCACAGAATGGGAAAACTAACCTACCCAGTATAGAGAAAGAAAATCTAAGTTAACATGCTCTTCTCAAGTGTTCTGATTAAAATTTCGAACCTTAGACTATCTTGCTTTTTCAACCACATATACATTAAAAATTAAATGAGCCATGAACTAAATTTATAAATGAATACTGTGATTCAAGCAAAGTAATGATGTCAAGTTTGAGCTGACCTTTTTCCACTAGCAGGTTTAACTGACAAATGTTCCTCACTTCTGAAGGTGTAATGAATTGAGAAGAGAGAACATCCAGCAAAGGCAGGACAGGAGGTGGTGAATGAACAAGACTCCATTCCATGCTTCTGGCACAACACCTAAACGTTAGCATGATCGATAGCAATGCCAAGGGCAGTAGAGAGAACCAGAAGACAACAGTCCAGTTTCCAGCACACAGAGCAGCTCACAACCACCTGTAACTCCAGTTCCAAAGGATCTTATGTCCTCTTCTGACCTCCACATGCATCTGTACATATGTGCATACTATCTGTCCTTCTGGGTCATCCTCATGTACACTTAAGAACACCAACAATTATTTTGGGCTACAATTAGAGCTAAGGACTGAGTTCCCATCACTGAAATCTTATTTCAGGCAATGCTAGGAAAGGAGAAATGAGAAAAAAGATCAAACTGAAGACAACTGAAGATGAATGATGTGAAGACAGATTTAAAAATCAAATACTAACTTTCATAAATGAACTACTATAAAAAAATTTTGTGTGTGAGGCTTGGGCTTGACCTCTACCATTACCAGAGACTAGTGACATAGGTGACAGTGACAAGCACCTTCATTTTCAGGTCAGAATCCACAGGCAGAAGAAGGGCCAAGCCACGGCCTTCCTCATTAGTCGTGGTTGTCCCTTTGTTACATCTAACTAGTAACAATGTAAGACCAGAAGGGGTGGGGGTGGGGGGTGGGGGGAGAGTCAAAGATGAAAACATTTTATCTGTGGATAACTAGGCAACATTCAAACTTAATCAGCTCCATTTTCCTGCACATGATAACAGGAATGAAATTTCTACACTTAAACAAATCTTTGATTTTAAGGTGACTGGTACCTAGCTCTGCAGCTTTGTCCCTTACTGGCTACGACAATGTGATCCTAGATACACAAAAGGTGGTTCTTGAGTTTAACAACTTACACAATGCATAACACATGAACTATTGGGAATCCTGATGTTTTTGGAGGCCCTTCTGTTTCAGTGTCTTTCTGGAGAAAGATCACATATATAGTGCAGGGATGCACAACACTGACCTAACTGTCTAGCAGGAAATTCAAAAGACAAAGAAAGGGCTTGATGAATTCAAATTCAAAGATAAGAGGGCTAATAAAGACAACACAGTTCTCTATCTGCACAAGAATAGTTGATCTAGACACCTGGTAAGGCCCAGCAACAAATGCTACTTGGTCGTAGCATTCTATTGTCTTTTTTTTTTTTTTTTTTTTTTTTTTAAATCAAACAGAAATGACTAGAACTGATTTACAGGTTCTCAAATTTAAAGTACATCAGTTATCACTTGTGTGAGGGCATGTGGACTATCATGTATGTGTTAGTCAAGAGGACAACTTGGAGAAGTCTTTTTTTCTTCTACCATGTGGGTTCAGGACATTAAACTCAGGTTGTCAGGCTAGGCAGAAAACCCAGAAATTCTTTTATATAATTTCTTTTGCTCACCCTATCCTAATCAGTTTCTAATTATCACCGCCAATCTCATGGTAAATAACTATTGAGGTATGTAGTGAATTTTGTTTTTCTCAGCAGTAAATATTCCATGGGATGCAGCAAGTTGCTGAGGTGCTGGCTCTGCCACTGTGTGGCAGAATGACTGGGCAAATCACTAAACTTCCTCAGGCTGATAACCTCACATGCATATTCTACAGTGTTGGAATAATCTAGTTAAATGGGCAGAAGACTCTCCTTATGAACCCTAGGGGCACTACCCACCCAGCTGGCATACTGTATACATCTACAATGTGGCAGCTATTTCAGAAGGAGGAGTGAATGTCTGTGTACTCCAAGTTGCAAGGCTAGTTATTTTCAAGTTCAATTGTCTCAAGTCCACAGTCTCTCCACACACCAACCCCACCTTAGCTCTTTTATGTTTCTGGGGCTGGAGTAAGAGTCTTCCACCTGCTGGAATGACTTTACGCTGTTCACCACATGAATAGTTTTAAAATATATTTCTACTATTAGTTTAAATCAGAATATTTTGTTACAATCTTTCATTAATTCTAACATTTAGAAACTAATTTTCCACTTCAAAAATGCTAATAAACTGAATTTAGGTATTTACCACTTAGCAGTATCATTTAAGAGGCTCTTTTATTGGTTAATAGTTCTAGTTGTTCAGATACATAGTACTAGATTCTACACAGCAAGGTTTTTTGTTTGTTTGTTTGTTTTTGTTTTTAATGTTTTCAGGCCTGAAGAAGTGGCTCAGAGGTTAAAAGCACTTGCTGATCTTGAGTTTGATTCCAGCACCTATGTTGGGTGGCTCACATCTGTAACCCCAGTTCTAAGGGATCTGGTGCCCTCTTCTGGCCTCCGTGTGCCACCCCATCTACATTCCATACATTCAGACATAGTTAAAAAAAAAAAAACCCTTAGGAATATTTTCAAAAACATCCTTATTCTTTACCTATCTTCTTACCTATATACCAACGAACATCAACTATAGGGGGTGATGATATAGCTTAGTAATTAGCAGCCACCCATCCCCTGAACTACATATGGAATAGAATTCAGTTTTGATACTATGGATTGAGCCCAGGGACTTATACATACTAATACAATCTACCACTTAGCTATACTTTCAGCCTCCTATAGAAAAAACTTTAAAAGCCAAAGAGAATACAGATGTTTGAAATAAAATAGGTATTATTAGGATATACATCTCAAAGAGCTAGAGAGGGTGGGGTTATCCTAGAGAAGGGTCAGGAGTTGTCTGGTGGATGGCTACAGGTGTATCTTATTTTTATGTGTATGGATTAGTATTCTGCACAAATGTCTGTGTACCTGTGTATGAATGTGCAGTACCTGAAGAGGCCAGAAGAGGGTGTTATACCCAGTTTTGAGCATGTGGGTGCTGGGAATTAAAGCCTAGCTCCTAAAGAGCAGCCAGTGCTCTTAGTTGCTGGGCCTCCTCTCCAGCCACCACGTTTACTCTAACACAATTGTAGGGAGGCTGCTCAGTGTTACCCTGTTATGTGAATCAGCATGAACATGATCTAAGTGCTTAATCTGAACTGAAGAGTCTAAGTGCTGCAGTTTTGTGTGGTTTTGAAAGCAAATGAAGAAAGGGTTACTACACCACAAGGGCTGAGGGGCCTGTTCTCATTATCTTATGCTCTCACACAGATTTCAAATATAAACGGTGTCTGAACCTGCTGCATGCAGCTCTCCTTAGATAACTGATATATTGAGAGGCATCCCTCTCTACTACATAGGCTTACACCTTTAAATGAAGTTTTCATGTTTGCCATGTGTGGTGACTGCAAAACCAGTGCTGCCTGGGCTTGAGACTTAAGGGAGAGAAATGAAGGCAAACAGCAGGGAACAGGAAGCAGCAGCAGCAGCAGCAAGACACAATTCAAACGGTGGTCTCTCCGCGCCAGACCCAAGGCCCTGGCTTTGTGTGGTTTTGATAGATACCTATTTCTGTAGGTCGCAATTTCTGATTAATACCTATTTCCACAGAGCCTCTCACAAAAAGATGTTTTGAACAAATTAGTTCTGGTTTTACAGTGAGTGTATGATAGCAAAGGACGCATGATCTAGAATGACTCCACAAGGAAAAGGGGAACGAGAGGTCAAGGAAATAGGAAACCCAGAAAAAGATTTCCCCAGCTTAAAAAAAAAAAAAAAATCAATGGGTACCATCTCCTACACAAACGATTCCTAAGCCAGGCTCTATCTGCATACTCAGCTTGGCAGTCAGTAGGACATAGCATAACCTCTCTGAAATGGAATTTAATGTCTGCTAAAGATACATTTATGAATTCAGACAGCAGATTCATAACCAACTCTTCACACTCTTTCAAGCTTTTATTACTCAATCTTTTTTCATTTTAAAAACCTCACACAGATATATTTTCTCTCTTAAAAAAAAAAGTGACTTCCCATTGCAGTTCATTCCATCTACACTTCGTACCAAGTCATTTCCTTTATCATTTTCTAGCCTCATTACTCCCTCTAGAGGCAGAAAACATGAAGGACTAGGCAGTTTAGTACTGTGTGCTTGTGTTTATATGAGTACTCACATACAAGTGGGACACAAGGGAGTGGGGTACATGCTGTGTGGAGGCCAGAGGTTGATAGCAGGTGTCTTCCTTTGTTTACCAATTGAACCATCTTCCCAGTTTCTACAAGTCTAATTCTGACAAGTTTTAAGCACAAAAACAAAAGTAAAAAGCAAGCTAATTTTTCTTTGTGTCAAAAGAAATTTAATCACTAAATTTTCATACTGAAATGTGGCTTCTAGCCAGGCAATGTTGGCACACACCTTTAATATCAATTCTGGGAATTACAGGCAGGTAGGCAGGTGGATCTCTGAGTTTGAGGCCAGCCTGGTCTACAATCAGGGCATGGAAAACCCTATTTGGGGAGGGTGTGTGTGTGTGTGTGTTTTCCCATTGCTACAAAATACCCAAGTGAGTTTGTCTGCATGTACTAGGACTACACAGATCATACAGCCTCTTAGGAGACAGCTTTGGAGTATCGTGGGTGCCTAAGTCTAGAAAGTAGTTACACAAGGAATATGTTCAATGTGAAGGCTGATGTTGGAAACTCACAGCTCCAAAGAATGCAAGTGACATTCATATACACTGTCTTGGGAAGCTTAATGCTGGGACAAGTAGATTATAAATAGATGACAGAAGGGAAGCCAGAGTTTACATTTCCTCTACTTCAGTCTAAGTGCTAGCTTTTCACGTACTCCTTTTATAACCCAGAGAATCTCAACTATGGAGCACACTAGAACTACTTGGAAAGCTAGAACAATTTATGCTTGGGCCTCACCCTGGAAAATATACCAGACAATTTTTGTCAGTAGGTCAGCATTATCCTGAGTGGGCCAGTGGTTGGAGAAATCTATTCAACTAAAACTATGAGAGTCTTAGATAAGACAGAGAAAACACAGGTAAAATACACACACCTAACTTTATAAGGAATGAATAGCCATGAGTTGAAGGGACAGACTGGGAGATTAGGAAGGAGAAAGTAAAGTCTAACACACTAAAATCACAGAGGGCCAGCATGATGTAAACAGGTGTTCCAGTAAAAGAACAAGAGACGTGAGGACAGTGAAACTGTTCTGGTTTAAGCTAAAGGACACTTGCTTCCTTCTTTTTTTCTCCTTACTACTCACAGGAACCCTCCTGATTCTGCCGAGTACTGGAATTATGAACCTCTACACCTTCCTAAGATCTCGTCTCTTTAACTGAGTTACTATTTTCCAAAATACAGAAAGGCAGGCCTTGGATGGTTGCCATGCAGCACCTGTAACATGACATAACTGGTCATCCTGTCAATCCATCTTCATAAAACCCTAGTGATATCATCTCCTTCTCAGGAGCTGTGGTGGTGGAGGGATGTAAGACATCAGTTAGGGACTTCTCACAGCAGGTTCTCTGGTAAGGCAATTAATTACCCATTAAGTAGAGGTGTACAGAATTTCCTTAGTAATGGCTTACCTGGTCAATATCAGCATTTCTTGGAAGAAAATAAACAATATTATTAGTGATCTTCTGGGAAAGCCTGAAAATTTCAAAGGTGAAGAACAGTTAAGGGTAAGAAGTTAAATTTCTGAGTGAAGAGATGCTCATTACTTGTCACTAACCAAGTACACTTTTGTAAGCAACAAAAAGGTACATATTTAAAATCCAAAACATCAGATACATGATTTGGAATCCAGCAACAACAGCACCCTGGTAGGTTAAAGGATGTAGCTGCTTTAGTATAAGGCACTGTGAGGTGAAGATCATTACCCAGAGACCTGAGGTTCCTACTAATCTCAAATAATAAATACATCTGTTTCTTCTCAATGCAAGTTCTGTAGCACTGTAAGATCTGTATATCTTGGGCATTTGGCTGTGCAGCATGAATTCATGTACCATTAATCAGCAGCCATCCTGTCAACCATTTCATAAAACCCTAGGAACCCACTTTCTTTTCTTCATTCTGCAGGAACTATGGCTGATCTCTTGCTTTATAACAGCAAAATTAAATAGTAACAAAGGTCTAGATACAGCTATAGATAGTACACCTATTGATCACCCAACACATAATTGTTATAGTTGCTTGTAAAGTTTTTGTTATTACTATTACAGTGTGTATACATGTAATTCCTGGGTGTATTGGAGGATAACTCTCTACTTGCACCTTTACATGGGTTCTGGGACTCAGTTGCCAGGTTAGTGCAGCAAGTGTTTAATAGTTGAGCCAGTTGGAAGGCTGTATATATATTTTTTTTGTGTGTAAAATATAATGGAATTTATCAAATGTGATTAGCTTATACTTTTTCTTTATACTGACTTCCTACACACGCAAACACACACACACACACACCCACCCATGTGCACGTGTACAAATACACACAGACACGCATGCACACACACACAGCCACTACTTTCCTCTCTGCAAGCATTTACATAAAACTATTAGGACTTCCAAAGGATATCCATCAGGAGACATCATTGTCCTAATGTCGAAGGTCTCTGCAGTAGCATAATCTGGCCCTCCCCAAGGTGGACTTAGGAACACAACATCAGCTTTTAAACATGGAGCCAAGAGCAGGAAATCTCCACAGATAAACTCTATTTTATCTGCTATCCCATAAACTTCAGCATTATTCCGAGCAAGATCAATTTTAACAGGGTCGATATCAATAGCAATCACTAAAAAATAGAAAAACAAGTTGACAATGAGATGGCTTTCTGAATAAAACACATTAAAAAAAAAGATTTAAGACACACAAATACAATTTTAGTTAAAATTTATTTAAATTAAAAAGGCTCGGGCTGGTGAGATGGCTCAGTGGGTAAGAGCACCCGACTCCTTTTCCGAAGGTCCAGAGTTCAAATCCCAGCAACCACATGGTGGCTCACGACCATCCGTAATGAGATCTGGCGCACTCTTCTGGAGTGACTGAAGACAGCTACTGTGTACTTAGATATAATAAATAAATAAATCTTAAAAAAAAAAGGCTCACATATAGTTGTACCAAGAAAACATTTAAAGAACAGATTTCCATATTGTTTTGTCCAGTCATCTCCCAAAGTGTAAATGGCCTTTGAGGGGAGGGGTTGGCGGGAGCTATTTCAGTTAAAGCACTGAATGCTTACAAATGCTACTACTTACATGTAGAGTTAAATGCTGGCTTTCAGAAAAGACTAATTTCCTTAAAATGAGTCATTACTCCTAACCCTACATGCTGTCAGGGTACAGACTATGGTATCACAGCACCAGGAAGAGGCAGTGTTAGCTAGTGTTAGCTACTTGCTTCCTTTTCTTCTCAGGGTCTAGTGATGAAATGACACCAAGAGCTAGGGAGCAGTGGTTCTCAGCCTTCCTAACACAGCAATCCTCTAAAAACAGTTCTGCATGCTGTCATGAGCCCCAACCATAACATTTTGCTGCTATTTCATAATTGTAACTTTGCTCTTATGCATTAGAATGTAAATATCGGATATATGCAGGATATCTGATTGACTCCATTAAGTCCATTAAGGTTGAGAACTGCTGCTACAGAGGGAGTTGACAATAAGAACATGGTACTAGCCTTCTTTTAGGACACATTACACATTTCTTTACCAAATGTGTGCCAAGCTACATAAGCCCTGGCAACAAGCCTTTCTAATTAAGAAACTAATCTAGTATATGCATGCTCTTTCTTATTTACAGAAAATTTCCAGACTTGCTTTATCATGGTACAGATATTTTACCACTGTCTTAAAATAAAATGCCAAAAAGGATGAGTTTGATAACTTTTGAGGAAAAATATTTTCAGTTCACACACACACACACACACATGGCTTACTTGAAAAAAAAATCACTTGAGAATTCTGAAATACTGAATTAGTAGAAGACAAGAAAATAATTATTGATCTGGTAAGCCTCAGAACTGCTTTTATCCAGGTACTGTGAGACCATATAAACTTAGCACGTGTCATACATGCCTGGAACACAAAAGTAGTAGAATCAAGGTCCCAGATTACCTGCTCTGGTCTTGAAATGAATAGGCAAATTCAGTCCATCTTTTTCTGACTTCTAGACTCTGTTTCCAGATTTATATTTTGCTTCTCAATTAACATTAAAAAGTTCATATAAATTATGAGATTCTGCTAAAATCCACTAAAATCAAAGCCACCATCCTCGGGTAGGTCTAATATTAAGATAAAGGGGAAAGTATCTTTAGAGTATGAGTCTTCTATATTTTAAGCTCTGCTCTAAAGCTCTGGGATATAAGAGACAGGAGTCACAAATCCAGTACCCTGCAGGTTAGGGCGTTTCTAGGCTAAACCTTGACTCCTAAGTATTTATAAAAAATTTTTTGGAGGGAGGGTTCTGGTGTCTCTGTAGCTCATTTCAGTTTTGCAGCCTTCCTCCTTGTCACCCGAGTACTTGTTTGCATCACTGTAGTCCATGAGGACAAGCCAGTGATTTATATTGTAGTTGTGAGCCTTTAATGGCTGAGATATCTCCCCAGCCCTCCTCTAATTTTTAATAACGTTTATTTACTTATTTATTTATGTGTGTAGTGGCAAGAGCCCTTGCTCCCTGAGCTAAGTCACTGGTCCGAACAGTCAGAATTTTTGGAACTTTGGGATTTTTCAGTGAAAAGTATCATAAGACTATGTGAATTCAAGGTGTCCTTCAAAGTTGAATTAGGTCAAAAGTCATAAAACTACTGAACTCGAGATAAAGCCTCTTCTCCTTATCCATTACTCTTCAATTCTAAGAAGCATTACCCATTATTGTTTTTATAGACTGCTAGAATCTCGGCACCAGATTACAGTAGACATGTCTGTAAAATCCTGCGCAATTACCTTATCTTTCTATGTCTCCATTTATCTGTGAAATTAAGATAGTAAAAGATATAATTTATGACTGGTGACTAAATAAATACATATGAAATACTTGCTAAACATATTATGTAAGACTGTTAAACATAGCAAGCTACAGTTTTAAATATTGGTATAAAATTACTACATATTAAATCTCACCAAAGATATGAACAAAAGTAAGAATATTCTCTGCATAAACTGGAAATGAAATGGTCCTCTGCCATAAATGGCTAAATTACCTCTTTTCCCGGTTAAGGCAAACTGAATGGTATTTCCTCCAACTCCACAGAAAGCATCTACTACAACGTCACATCTGAAGGCCTGACTGACACGGCCAGCAATGTGTTCAGCAATCTTCTCAGGAGTGACTGAAAACCAGCCCTCTGTAAAGGGAGAACAGTTCGTAAAATGTGAGATGCCAAGAATTCAAGCGTGAAAAAGAAAACATATTGCAAGTTAAAAAAAAACCCAGAGAGATGGCTTAGTGCTTAGGAGCTCAGTTATAAGCTTGCACTGTTCTTGTAAGGGACCTGGTGGGTCCTAACTTGAGCTCTATCAGATCCACTCCCTCTTCTCTTCTCCATACTCAGGTGCAATCTGCACATATACTCATAAGAATACAAATTGCCTCACTTTAGAGAAAGGCCCTACGAAGTTGCTGCTTCCTGATTAATTTGTAGAATGAATTTCTCTAGTAATCAAATACACCTATACTGTTTCTGTTTTTCTGTTTGCAGCATTAACTACTGCTTATCAGCTATGGGAACTGGCAAGTTCTAACTGGCTAGCTGCTTCCTGTACTATGGCGACTTTCTCGAGTATTTTATTTATAATGAACAGGACTCAGTTTTTAACACTTTGGCAACATTTACATACATTCAAAGATTTTTTTATGTAGGGATAATCTCTTGCGCACTGTGTAAAAGCATCACCTTTCAATAAAAGTCTGATGGTCAATAAGCTGAGACAGGATTAGAAAGTGAGACATCTGAGAGGAACTCGGGAAAATAGTTTTGCTACCTGCACCAGGAGGACTCGGGGAATATATGAAACTGAGGAGGTAACCAGCCATGTGGCAGAAATATTAGTATAAATGGGCTGATTGAGTTGTGAACTAGTCAAGGAACAAACCTAGCTTAAGGCCTAACATTTACTAATAATTAATAAACTTTCGAGTTGTCATCTGGAAATTAGGATACAGGTTGAAAACTCTGCGGTTACATTTTTATTATTATTTTTGAGTGCTTTGCCTTCATGTATGTCTGTCCATGGTGTACATGCCCAATTTACATGTTTTTAAATGTCAGAAAAAGCAAAGAGCAGTAGGAGAGGCTGCTTTTAGCAAAGAAGGAATAGCAGAGCCATTGTCATGTTCAGAAATGAAATTATACTTACCTGGAGGGAAATACCACCACCCTCCCTTTTTACCAGAAAGAGCCTACATTTCTCAGAAATAAATTTCTTTGAAAAAAAAAATAATGGGCAAGTGTTCCTGTTCTTACTACTTACTAAAACTTTAAATGGCTCTTCATTACTTGAAGAAGTCTAAACTCCACTGAATATTTTGTTTTTCAGTCGTTTTTCTCCTAATAAATTCCCATGTACTTTCTATAGTGCTCACTATTTTACAAATTATACATGAGGCATAGAATCACTTAAACTTCCCAACAGATCAAGACCTCCTGGTTGTGACAGTTAACAAAGAGAGATATTTAGTCTCAATATGAAAATGAGTGTCAGTCTCTGAGACTAAATTAAGTCTTTTAAGATCATGGAGAGTAGGGCAGACATGGACCTTGAAGAGATGGTTCAGTGTTAAGAGCACTGGCTGTTCTTCCAGAGGTCTGGAGCTCAATTGCCAGCAATCCCCTTCCCTTTATCTCACTTTAATGAAATCTGATTCTCTCTTCTGGTATACATGAAAACAAAGTAATCGTACATTAAACAAACAAATGAGAGAAGGAAAAGTCAATGAAGAATTCAAGTTTTCAATGTTCAACATCCTTAATCATCAGGGAAATGTAAATCAAAACAACCCTGAGATTCCACCTCACACCAGTCAGAATGGCTAAGATCAAAAATTCAGGGACAGCAGATGCTGGTGAGGATGAGGAGAAAGAGAGACACTCCTTGATTGTTGGTGGGATTGCAAGCTTGTACAACCACTCTGGAAGTCAGTCTGGAGGTTCCTTAGAAAATGGACATAGTACTACTGGAGGATCCCGCAATACCTCTCCTGGGCATATATCCAGAAGATATTCCAACTGGTAGGTAATAAGGACACATGCTCCACTATGTTCATAGCAGACTTATTTATAATAACCAGAAGCTGGAAAGAACCCAGATGCCCCTCAACAGAGGAATGGATACAGAAAATGTGGTACATCTACACAATGGAGTACTACTCAGCTATTAAAAACAATGAATTTATGAAATTCCTATGGAATTATGGATCTGGAGGATACCATCCTGAGTGAGGTAACCCAATCACAAAAGAACTCACATGATATGCACTCACTGATAAGTGGGTATTAGCCTAGAAACTTAGAATACCCAAGATACAATTTGAAAAACACATGAAACACAAGAAGAAGGAAGACCAAACTGTGGATACTTTTTCCCTCCTTAGAATAGGGAACAAAATACCCATGGAAGCAGTTACAGAGACAAAGTGTGGAGCTGAGATGGAAGGATGGACCATCTAGAGACTGCCCCACCCAGGGATCCATCCCATAATCAGCCTCAAAACACAGACTATTGCATATGCCGGAAAGATTTTGCTGAAAGGACTCTGATATAGCTGTCTCTTGTGAGGGTATGCCAGTGCCTGGCAAATACAGAAGTGGATGCTCACAGTCAGCTATTGGATGGAACACAGGGCTCCCAATGGAGGAGCTAGAGAAAGTACCCAAGGAGCTGAAGGGGTCTGCAACCCTATAGGTGGAACAACAATATGAACTAACCAGTACCCCCATGAGCTCGTGTCTCTAGCTGCATATGTAGCAGAAGATGGCCTAGTCGGCCATCTTTGGGAGGAGAGGCCCTTGATCTTGCAAACTTTATATGCCCCAGTACAAGGGAATGCCAGGGCCAGGAAGCGGGAGCCGGTGGGTTAGGGAGCAGGGTGGGCGTAGATTATAGGGGGCTTTCGGGATAGCATTTGAAATGTAAATGAAGAAAATATCTAATAAAAAATTTGTTTAAAAATTTCAAGTTTTCAGTGATAATTAAATTATATATTTTTGCATTAGGTATATCTTTATCAGATGCACTTTTTAATGACCTACATATTTCTGTTACCTTGCATAATTTGCCACAAATAGTAGTTAAATCTGAAATTCAAACACAGATGGTCTAGCCATGTAGTTGAGTGATACTCCACAGGGTAATGAACCATCATTCCTTGAAAGATGAACATCACGCTGGAGGAGTGCCTCAGCGGTAGAGTACCTGCCTGGCTCAAGTGAACCCTTGGGCATGAGAGTCTGAGGAACTACTACAGATTACAGGAAGCTAGGAAAACACAGCAACTAAATGCACAACACACAGCTTTATGACAACATATGGCTTACAGAGATAACTTACTATCTTTGTTTTATTTTCTTTCTATATGAGGGACTGATCCCAGGTCTTGATTATTATTACAGCAAAAGTCCTTGTTGTTAGAAAATGCATACTAAATAACTGGTAGTGGTATGATATGTGCAACTGGTTCAGAAAAAGACAACACACACAGGATCAAATTATAAATGTTGGAAATAGTTGAATCCAGGTAAAAACGGACATAAAAATTTTGTTTTATAACTTTCTGTAAATCTACAGTGGCTTTTAAGTTAAGCTAAACAATACATCTGTATTCTATTTACCTTTGTCCAATTTGATTCCATCATCAAAGCGAGAGAAGAGCCTGTATCTCTGGGCCCAGTATTTAGCCAGCTCTGGAACAGAAGCTATTTCAGGTGGTAGATCATTTATCTTTTTGTTCTTGTTCTTCTTCTTTTTCTTCTTTATTTCAACTAAAATAAAATAATACAGATGCTGACCATAAAAAGAGAATAGAACTAAGGAATTCATAAACAGCAGCTTTATCAAATAACCACCAATTTGGATTGTAGCAGACCACATGTGCAGTGACACATGCAGAGAATCACAGAGCACGACAGAGTACCACTGCTTCAGATCACAGCCTGCCTGTCATGTATCGGCTTGAGAAAACTGCCTGTGTGGACTCTGGTCTCTGCTGCCACACTGTCCCTGGCAAATTTACTAATTTCTTTTCTTTTCTCTTCCTTTCTTTTTTCTTTTTCTTCTTCGTCTCTCTTCTCTCTCTTTCTTTCTAATGCTTTTTTATTTGTGTGCATTGGTGATTTGTCTACATGTATATTTTTGGGACAGTATTGGAACCCCTGGAGCTGGAGTTACAGACAGTTACAAGCTGTCAGATGGGTGCTGATAACCGAAGCCATGTCCTCTGGATGAGCAGCCTGCTCTTAACTGCTGAGCCATCTTTCCAGACCTCTAAGCTCTAATTTTATTCCTACAAGAGGAACAGATGACAAATGCATAGTACTTTATTAAATTCATTTTTAGCACTGATGGGAGGTAAGGAATAAACATCTGAAACCTTCCAAAACCAGAGTCCTAAAACACATCTGGTCCCCACCGTCAGATACAGGATACCCAACCTATATACCAAAAGCACTAATACAGGTATAAAATTGTAGACATCCACAACACTGTTTTGGTTGGTGAATTACAGAAATGTAAACATTTTTCTTCTTTTTTTTTGTTGTTGCAGTCCTGGTGAATTGAACTTAGAAGCTTGAGGTAGACAAACACTCAATTTCTGAGCTATAATATAACCTCAATCATTTTTCTTACTGAGTTAAAGCCCCAATTATTTTTCTTAAAATGTCTGTCTGCCATCTATCTATCTATCTATCTATCTATCTATCTATCTATCTATCTATCTATCTATCTATCTATCAATCATGCATGCGTCCATTCATCCACCCATCAACAGGGTCTGGGTAATTTAATTTGTCCAGACTACTGCTGAACTTGTGGTCTTCCTGCTTTTAGACCCCTGAGAAACTGAGGTTTGCCAGCAGGGTCACATTTCATTTCAAGACAACATTTTTCCAAGGGCCATTAAGTTCTAACCCTGGCCATATAAACTCTAGAGAACACAAGGTGTCTCAGGAGTATGGTCAAGTTCCAGTCAATAATTATTTTTAAAAAATCCATTATTAATTGATTATTAGGGTTTCAGTCTCCAGAAGATTAGAAGCAGCCATTCAGCAATGCTAATACATGAAGAGAATTGGTACAGAATATAAACAAGGCTACAGTTGACAAATAGAGCTCTATTACACTTAAATGTTTTTAAGGATAGGAGAATGTCCTAATCTGCCCATCAGCTTATCACAAATAGCCTTAAGTGTTGCAAGAAAAGTACTGTTTTCACCCACCTCAGCACCCAAGTAGCACATGAATGTCAGCTGTCAGAACACTGGTAATGAACAATCACAAAAACACTCAAAGTCTACTATGTAAAAAGGCAGAAGATAGGTAACAGACTTAGGTACATGTGTGCCTACACAAAGTAAAGGAATCAAACCAAGCATGCCGGATAGTTTTGCGTCAAATTGACATAAGCTGGAGTCACCCGACAGAGTGTCACCTGAAAAAGTGTCTGCATAAGATGAGGATGTAGGCAAGCCTGTATGTGGGTTATTTTCTTAGTAAGTGATGTGGGAGGACCCACCCCATGGTTCTGGATGCTATAAGAAAGCATGCTGTGCCATCCAGTAAACAACACTCCTTCATGGTCTCTGCACTCTTTTACCTCGTTCCTGCCTCAGCTTCCCTCAAAGGACCGTGATTCAGGCAAATAAATAAAACCTTTTGTCCCTAGTCTACCTTTTAGTTATGTTTCATAATGAAACAGTAACCATAACTAAGAGACTAGGCTACTCTTATTAACCATAAAAGGAAAGGACCATAATAGATAGTTGCTTCAGAAGGACAAACATGAAGCAGTTCACAAAATGAACTAAGTAAAAATGTTTATCTGTGATGTTCTATCAAATACTTTCATCTTTATTAATAAAAGAAATTTGGCCACTAAAAATACTAGTTTTTGTATTTATTAGTGCCAACTACTACAAATATATTTTGTTGATATTCTATCAAAATCCTTCAAACCATTACATAAAACAATTATCAAGAAGAAAATGTGTGCTTCACCAATTTCAAGAGGGATATGGCCCTGTCAGCCAGGAACAGAGTGGCAGCAGAGATCAAAGTCCACACAGATAATGTTTATCTTGATTTGAACCAGCATGGTGAAGGGAGGAACAGTCACAGCGGTGGATCACAGCCATAAGCTCATTCCCACTATCCAGAGGCATCCGTGCTACGGAAATGGGAACCAAGGACATACAAGGGGAAGCACATGCATTTTTGTTTTGTTTGTTTGTTTTTTTCCAAGACAGGGTCTCTCTGTGTAGCCCTGGCTGTCCTGGAACTCACTCTGTAGACCAGGCTGGCCTCCAGAAATCTGCCTGCCTCTGCCTCCCAAGTGCTGGAATTAAAGACATGTGCCATCACCACCCCCCGCCTTAAAGATTGATTGATTGATTGATTGATTGATCGATTTATTTATTTATTTATTTATTTATTTATTATTTATTTATTTATTATATGTAAGTACACTGTAGCTGCCTTCAGACTCTCCAGAAGAGGGAGTCAGATCTCATTATGGATGGTTGTGAGCCACCACGTGGTTTCTGGGATTTGAACTCAGGACCTTCGGAAGAGCAGTCAGTCAGTGAGCCATCTCTCCAGCCCCCAAGCACATGCATTCTTACCTTCTGTTTCTGCATGGGGAGAGTTTGGTATTTCTTCAGTTGAACAGTTCTCTGGAACAGTTGCTACTAAGGAGCCTACTTCACTCTTTTCTGCTTCAAGTTCAGTGGCTGAAGAGATGATCTGACATTTTTCAGGTTCTGGATCTCTGGTCTCCATCAGGTTGTCAGCTTTCTCCAAGGACATGTCTTGTTCCTCTGAGTCACTGCTTGTGCAAGTGTCTTGCATTTTGTTTTGAGAAAGAGAATCCTGTGATGTCTCCTCATCTACTCGTTCATTAACCCATTTTAGGAATTTTTCTACCTGAAATTTTAAGATACCATAACAAACACAAATTAACTATAAAGAAAATAGAATTTTCTCACCTTTTACCATTTGTGACTTGATTAACAAGCTATCAAAATTATTAGCATGAAGTACAATGTATCAAACAAGCTACAATTATGGGCTATCTGGAATTTAGGGGAGCAACCTATGATCTTATTAAGAATTCTTTTAAAAGAAGTTACATGGCATCAACAGAATGCCAATTGTCTTTAAAATAAAATCAGAAGGTGCAGGAAAGATACATGAGAGCTGCAGAGACAGCTCAGCAGACAGAACCTGGGTTCTGTACCCAGCACTTACATGGCACCTCACAACTGTTCTGTCCCAGGAGATCTGATGTCTTGTAGACTACACAGGTATCAGGCATACACACATACACAACAAACACATAAGTAAATCTAAAAACAAAACACAACCCAAATTAGAGCTCTCTCAGAAAGAATAAGTAAGAATAGCAGAGCTGGTAGATCTAAGTCTTTAGATGCTAAGATATAATAGCAGCCCAAGTTTGGATGAGTTACTTCTTTGCACTTGCTGTACAATGAATCTTCTCTGTCAGATCTTTATGATCTTGAGAATAACTTTCAGAGAAAGGCAGAGAAATGATAAAACCTCACACTGAGGAGAAAGTGCCACCTATCTGTACCCAAGAGAACTAAGGTCATAGCGGCCACTATATACAGATGTTTCTATATTCCTTTGTAGGTGAAACGTATGGAAATTATTACTCTGAAAACATTCCAAAGTCTTGAGAGACTGACACTAGGCAGTCTACTTCAGATATAAAAAAGGTCACTAAAATAGTCATTAAACTATAACTAGCCTTGACCAGTCTGAAACACTGAAACACACACACACACACACACACACACACACACACACACACACACACTGAAAAATAAACTACTAATTTGTAGCATGCTTTGCTAGAATGCTGCAGTCAGAAGCAAGTGAAGATACAATAAAGTCAGACGCCGGAGATTGTGCCTCCTGCCTTTAAGGGAGCTGGTGGCAACACCAACGATAAGAAGGCTCTGATCATCAGAAATGCCCCATCCCCAGTAGAAGGATAACTCACCCAATCACATGATGTTCTAATTCACTTATTTTCTATTTCCTTATAGCAAAGACTAAGAGGGATCAGGTTACAGTGTGACTCTATAAAGTAGGCTTGTATTTTACATTCTGGGTCAAGCCTATTACTTCAAAGTATGATCAGTCTTTGGATGAGCTCAGAATCCAGGCTTCCAGTTAAAACCACAGCAGAATCTGTACTGGGATCCTACTTTGTGTAAAACAGGTAAGAAAATTGCCCCTGTCCTTCTATGTACTACACGGGCAAATCAATCTAACTGACTTATCTTCTTAGATGCCCAAACATTTTAGTTTTCAAACACCCCTTTTTTTCATATTACCTCAACTTCTTTCCCTATTCCTCAAATCCAGTTTTCATAATATATAACTTTGTAAAGCTAGTGGTAATTTATTTGCTGTATCCTTCAATCTTGCAGGGTGGAACTTTTCATTTGAACACAACTTTAAAGAGCCAAGCTATAAACCATAATTGTGTCTCAACTGAAGGCCTTACTCCTTACTTTACCTACTCTGTACTTTACTCTTACACACCTTACTCCGTACTTACACACCTTACTCCGTACTTTAAACTCTTGCACACCTTACTCTGTACTTACACACCTTACTCCGTACTTTACTCTTACACACGACAAAAGGTTTCCCTGAGTCCTCGGTGAACAGGATGTGCTTGCTCTTCACAGGCATCTGCTTGCGCAGATCCAGGTACTTTGATTTGTATTTCACATTCTTCTCTAGATACCTGACCTGTCGATGGCTGAAATTTGGAATTCCACCATATCTAAATCAGACCAAAAGAGATGATTCACCTGTTAAAAAATTTCTCGTATAGGGGAAAAAAATATCAAAAAACTCCCAAACTAACATCCCTCCCCCCAAATCCTCAAATAACTTTTTACTACTACTTGTTAGTTATTGCTATCACTTAATCCTAATAAATTTTGAAAATGATAAAATCACATGCTACCTGCAGAAAAGGTTATGGTTTAGTCTTTATGACAATTTAAAAGCAAATGTGAAGGCAAATCTGAGTCTGTGGACAGCCTGGTCTACAGAGAGAATTCTAGGACAGCTAGAGCTATACAAGGAAACCCTATCTCAAAAAAATAAAATAAAAAATAAACAAACAAACAAAAAAACCCAAACAAAACAAACCAAATAAGCAAAAAACCCCAAACCCCAAATACTCCTCCCGTAAAAGCCAAAAAACCCCAAACACCACCACCTCCCTGGCCCCTAAAAAAACCCCAAAACCAAATGTGAAACACCGATGATAAGTCTAACAAGGTTACTTTTTCCTGTTTGAGATAGATTTATACCATATAGCCCAGGTTTGCCTGAAATTCTTCATTCTCCTGTCTCAGATTCTTGAATGCTAGCATTCCAAGTGTGGCATCACAACAAAAATACATTGCTAATGTAGATTAGAAAGTAGAAATTATGTAGCAGACTGCCATAAAGAGGGCTAGCAAAAACTAAACAAAAGCATACTTCCTTGTTGGGGTAATTTTTCTCAGCGTGATGACAAAGCCTTACACACATCAGCCCATCAAATTAATGCTAAGAATGGTTACTGAATGCCTATAGAGTAAATCTGATCTAACTGAGTTTCTATCTGCCAGAAAGTTTCCAGGCTCCTCCCAAATGTCCTCTTTGACTCATGTTACCCTAAGTTAAATTCTAAACAATGAAATATCTCCATGAGTGTATACTACCAAGAGCCAAATAACAGTTTACATAAAATCAGTGCTTCTAATAATGTGAACAGGCTTTATATATACTATTAAATTCTATCCTTTTTAGTTTAAAGTGACTATACAAACTACTCCTGACTTCAAGCCCTCAGGCAGGTGACTTGAAGCCATTATAGGATTATAAGCATGTACTTTTGAATTAGTTTGGAGTCAATTTACACATTAATCATGAGGCATTTCTCACTTTCTTTTCCTACTAAATTCATGATACACAGCTTATTTAAATTTCCTAAGATACGGTCACTAAGACATTAAGTCTGAACCCTTAGAAACATAAAACCTCAAAGAATGGGATTAACTGACCTAAATAGCACACACTGAGGCTGTTTTATCCACTCAGTTCAGTCTTCCTGTCCTGAGATGTAAGTTACTCTTACATAAATATCTACTCATTCATATTTCTTTTTAACCTTTGGGCATTCAATCCCAGAGAATACTTAGGTTTCTACAGACAAATGTTCACAGCAGCTTTACATATAACAGCAAAATACAGAAAAAAATCCAAAGGCCATTTAAAAGGCAAATGGTTAAATGATTTTTGTTATTTCTGTATCTCCATAAAATGTGCTGGCTACCCCATCAAAGAGGAGGAAAGAACAAATGGGACGCATACCTAACAGACATCATGCTTAGATCTTAGGAAACAACCTGGATATTGTTAATGAGGACGGAGACTTAATGCAAACTTTCACTAAGACAATTAGGTAAACGCTATTTGTGGGTGCCAACAAGAAAGGAAATATATGGCATATTGCTGAGAAAAGCAAGCTATGACCTATGTATGCTACATTACTGACAAACAAGGAGTAATCTATGTACCTAGTTGTGAAACATTTGAATTTTCACATCTTTGTTCCATGGTCTGTTTCCTCGTCTTCAGAAGAACAAATGATAGCACCATGAGATGCCAGATAGGAACCATCATTTGAAGCTCTAAGATTTGAGCTTAAACCTTCTCTTTTTGAAGTGTGATCCAGACTAGGTCAAAATACATGTGACCTACAGCTGCTGTATCTATGTAATAGACTTTTTAGTAAGAAGAGAAGCTAGTGTGTTAATTGTTATTTACAATGGTATCAAATACAGTATTATCTACTGGAATGCCAAAGAGATTAAAGCTGGCTGAAGTTATTAGGATTTCAAGAAAGGTGATAGTCCTTATGAATAATTACTTTTGTCCTGAGCCATGCTTGAATCCTAGAAGGAAACCATTGTCATCAACTTCTGAATCTGGGTTTTCATCAACATCCAATTCATGGCTAAAAAAAACAAAAAACAAGACAAAATAAGGGAACAGTAATAAGTGGTGACTTTCAGTATGAACAGTATCACACAAAACCAGAAAGTATGGAGAAAAAGTACTTTAACTTAATATACTCAGCAGTGTTTGAAACTAACAAGCATTCATATTCTTTTATTTAAAGATTTTTCTATCTATGTATATGGGTATGCGAATAATGGTCTGCCAGTGGAGGCCAGAATGAAGACTGCAGATCCTCTGGAGTTGGAATTACAAGCTGTTGTGTGCTGACATGGGTGTTTGGTACCTAACTTAGCCCCTCTGGAAAAGCAACAAGTACTACTGAGCTATCTATGTAGCCCCAATCTTAAACCCTTTAAGTATTCTACCTTTATTCCTGAAGATGGTGTAAATATTTCTCTCTCTATGTAATCTCGGCTGAAGCCTGAGCTTAATTTCTGGAGTAATTTCTCTAGAACTCTTCCTAAAAAACATTTGAGAAGAACCAATCAGACGAAAACATTTTTATAGAAAAACTGCTAAGAAAAGTAAGGTGTCGGGGCTGAAGAGCTAGATGGTTTAGAGGTTAAGAGCACTGAAAACTCTTTCAGAAGGCCACGGCTTGGTTCCCAGCACCCACACTGTGCGGCTCACAACCACCTGAAACTCCAGCGCCAAGGGATCTGATGCCTATTTCTGGCTTCTTTGGGCACCTTATGAACATAAACAAACAGGTGATGAAGGGAAAAAAATTCAAGAAAGGCTGTGATATAAGCAGCAGGTAACCCAGCAGGTAACTGAACTTGACCAGACTTAGAATATCTAGAAAACTCTCCTCTGCCTATGCCTGGAAGGGTTTTCCTAGAGGTTCAATAGAAGAGAAAACTACCCCAATGGCATCCTAGACAGACTAAGGAGCTTAGAAGAAAGCAAGACGGGAACTAGATCTTAGCCCTCATTGCTTCCTGATGCAGTTATTCAGCTGCCTCTTAAACTTATAGTCAAAACCCTGGGTTGCTTCCACCGACATGTCTTCCCTGCCATGATGGGAACGGAGGTTGAAGCTGTGAGTCCAAATAAGCCTCTTTCCTTATGCTGTTTTTGTCAGGTATCCCATCTCAGAAGTGTCAAGTGCCTTAAACAGGTTATCTCTGTCCACTGATTATATGGTCCATTGCATCAAACAGAATATAGGAAGAAATAACTCTCATAAAGTTTCTCTTTCCAAGCAAGCCAAACTCTATAAAAACTTTATTGAGTACATACTAAATCCTAGGAATATCAGCAGATATCCCTCTACTTCAAGGGAACGTGTAGTAACTAGTGGGGCAGCTAATAAGCAAAGGTTCCCGTGTCAGCCAACCCACACAGCAGTGGCATGTGTTTGTAGACTAGGCTAGTCAGACTTCTGTTTGTTTATCATTTTTCTAGTTGCTATGGAAGGAAAAAAAATCTTATGTGGAACACCATAAAGAAATATGCCCACCTAATGTTCCAATTCTGTAATGATCTATTCTTTCCTAATTATCTACAGTATTGGCCCTTGGGACACACTTGACTTTATTGTATATTATACTGTATATATATTTTTCTGTTTACAGAAAAAGCACTATCCGGGGCAGAGTTGATCTTTACTCTAAATTTAGGTAAGTACCAAAGTAAAGACCTTATCTTTGTCTCACCATCCCTATGCATTCAACAAGAACATTTGATTGAAGTCTATTTCAAAAAATAGCTTAACATGTATACAAGAAAGAAATTCAACTCCATGTGTGGGGTGGGCTGAACGTTATGTATTTCATTGATACTGTCCTATACTGTCTGATAGTTCCCATCGACGTAATGATCTCACAAATGAGGAACTAAGTTATTTATTTAGGATTTATGAGGGATAGAATTGGGACTCTGGGTCTAAAGGTCTTAGTACCAGACCCCCTTTCCTTATAGCATAGTGCTGCCAGGTGAGGTAACATGTGTCTTACCTTCTCTTCACTTTGCTGGGCTTATGCTCAGGTGGGTCATCGTCACTCTCATGTCCATCAGCCCCATTATGGTGTGGTCTATGTTTACCTTTATTTGTTCCTGAAGACTCCTGCAACTCTAAAGAAAGTGAGATTACAATGTACTTTTCCCTGAGGCCTAGCAACTCCTCTATTATTTTCAAAGGCAATTAATTATGGCTATGCCTGTAAGATTTAAGGTTTCATGGTCTAATCATACAACCACATGTTATTTTGTTTTGGTCAAAGATGGCACGGCACATTTGAACACTCAATAGTGGTCTTTTAAAAATTATTTATTTATTTATTTTTAAAGATTTATTTTATGCATGTGAGTACACTGCTGCCCTCTTCAGACCCATCTGTAATTGGATCCCATTACAAATGGTTTCGAGCCACCATGGGTTTGCTGGGAATTAAACTCAGGCAGGACCTCTCAAAGAACAGCCAGTGCTCTTAACCTCTGAGCCATCTCTCCAGCCTGGTCTCATGAGATCTCATCATAACTCACTGTTTTAATTTCAGTTCTCTGATGAATGCACAGCAGTGAAATCACCTGATAATAAACTTCTCAGAACCTCACCTCCTACGTAACTGAAGCACAATCGTGGTTTAAAAAGCAAAATGAAGCTAGTTTGTCCAGATCTATACAATAGGGTACATTACTTCCTTTTTGCTTATTGCTGTTGGTCTCTGCTTACTGCTGTTGGAAGGTATATCCATCCTTTTTTCTTTTAAATCAATTAATCTTTGCGGATGTGGGAGAGGGAGGGGGCCATGACCTGAATGTGGAGGTTACAGGATAACCTGTGGGAGTAGGTCTTTTTTTCTATGTGGGTTCTAGAGATCAAACTCAGATTGTCGTCAAGTGCCTTCACCTGCTGAGGCACCTCATTGACTCTGGCAAGGCAATTTCTTAAGGTAAATGTTGTAGGATATTTGATCACACTGTGAACCCTGAGCTTGTGTTATTTACTGGAAAGATCTGTTTATAGTTGTGGTGGCTCAGCACTATCACACACCTTTAATTCAAGAGCTTTCTGTTTATTATAAACAGGGTTAAATGAAGTCAACCATAGGTTAACAGGTAGAGCAACCAGTTGACAAGCTGTGAACACTGGAAAAAAACAAAGAGTAAGAGGGAAACAGGAGGGTGGATAGAGAAACACACAGGAAGAAGAAGGGAGGGATACTGAGTGTGAAGGGTTTTTAAAAGGACATGGAACAAGAGAGCTTCCTTTTGGGACATCAGCTGAGGAGGAAGGTCAGCTGGGTGCTTTCTTTGCCTCTCTGAGCAGGCTTTCACCCCAACACTTGGCTCCTGAGTGTTGGTAAAATTACAAACAACAGGTGAACAGAAGCATTATGTTAGAACATGTTGCAAGAAGGGAGTCGTGTAAGAATTCTGAATGCTTGTGAGAAAATTCCAAGAAATCAAGCCAAAGAGTTTTGTGACCTCAATTTCTTCAAAAACCAGAACTGTTCTTGGAATCTGCTTCTGTGCCCCTCCCTGGTATAGTGGACAGGCATGAGCTTATTTTAGATTATTCATTATAACTGGCTATTGTTATTTGTTTGTGCCTCTATAGAAAAATGTCTTTTTGCCAATGTGGCTTGTACTTGTGACTGTACACTATACTTGCACAACTCTTCTTATCCCTCAGAGTATAAATTATCTGAGGCTCTGAAGAAAGTTGGCTAATGCATGAGACTTCAGTGTATCTCATGTATTGGCTTCATTCTCTCAGGTCCCACCACTTCTACAGAAGCAAACAGGGATAGACTGGAGAGAATCAATGACAAAGTGTAGAAATCACAGTAATGTAGAAATGTGATACAGATTTCATACTTTGATCTTAACGGGAAAATGAAAATATGCTAAGACCTCAATTCCTCACTATTCTGCGAGACAATTCAAAGGAGCAAATTATAGTCAACCAACAAATGTGGGGCAGACAACAGAAGGCAACGACAGAGAAGCTTTACTGTTTGGAAAAGGAAAAAAAGTATAACCAGAGAAAGAATAAAAGGGTAAAATATGGCAGAACATAGCCCAGTACACTGAGCAGTATGTTAGAAACTTTGTGTAATAAGTAGAGAAGCTGTGATGGTCAGCGTCCACTGGACAGGATCTGGAATCATGTAAGAGACAGGTCTCCAAGGACACCTCAGGGTCTTTTCTTGAATAGGTTATCTGTTGTAAGAGAACAGTACCGTAAAAAGTGGGTGGCACTGTTTTCTAGGGTTGGGCCAGGACTTCATAAAAAGTATGAGCTGAGTATGAGCATGAATTGTTCACTTATCTTCCTGACTGCAGCTGAAGTAAGACCAGCTGCTTCAATGTCCTGCTGCCTTAAATTCCTTGTCATGGGGTCCAAACCTTCAACTGTGAGAGAACATAAATACCCCTTTCCTTAAGGTGGCTATGACAGCAAAAGGAAAGCTACAGGTAAAAAAACCAAGACAGAGGCATCAAGAATATACAGAACAGAGACTCAATATAAAGTCAGATAAGAAAGGATGAGGATCAAAACAGAAAGGAATGAGAATATAGTAGCTCAGAGAAAAGAGAAAGCCACAGAACTCTGCAAACTTGGGATCAGGATTGGTTCACAACTCTAACAATCCTAGGATGGAAGAGGCTGAGGCAGAAGGATCATAAATTCCAGACTGGTTATGTAGTTGTGTTTTAATACAACCTCAAATTTCTAAATTAGACGATTAGTAATCTAAGCAAAGCGTTTATTTGCCTGTCAAATGTTTGCTTCCAATTCTAATTCATTTGCTCTGAAAAGGTTGGAAGTTTACTGTAAATTAAATTTTCCAAGAGAGTTTCAGGCTTGCCTTTACTGGCTACAGAGGTACAGAAGGAAGGAGTATTTATGAGATGGGTATGGGATAAAAACATTCATTAAGGTTAATGTGTTAAGCAGACTGAGGTCTCCAAGGACACCTGTCAGACTAAGTCTGGATAATCCTACCTTTAGCTGGTTGGTCTGAGCTTCTGTTCTCAGATATATCATTTTCTTTGGGTGTTCCATTACAGGAGTCACTTCCTCCAGAGGCAGGGCACTCTTTCCCAGTGATTTCACTGAGCGGCTCGTCACAGTGTTGAGAGGAATCTAACTGGCTCTGTTCTACTTTCTCTGCACTCACAGTTATGTTGTTAATCGCAGTAATAATTTCATTGTGGTCATTATCATTTGAGCCAGGGATTTCATCCTCAACTATATTAGGTGAAGATGAAAAAGTCATTACATCTGCTTTCAGGCTGCTCTCAGCATTCTGGTCTACTTCTGTGTGAGATGTGTAAACATCTTTATCACAGTTTTGTGAGGCAGTAAAAGTCCAGCCCTGAGCTTCCCAATACTGAAATTGTTCCAAATAATACCAATAAAGCTGACTGTAATGTTGTTCCCATTCTTCCTTTGTATCAGGGAGGTTCCAAGGCTCAGAAGACAGTGTCTGGTCTGGATACTTCTCCTGCCAGCTTTGCCACAACAGCCCTTCTCCATATTCATTCCAGTACTTTTCCCAATTCTCTGGGACCTCTAGCTTTGGTGCCAGTGTATTTTCAACAGGAAGGTTTTCTACTTCAGAACCTGCTTTGCTTTGAATTTCACATGTTCTGTTGTTCTCACAGTGTTCAACTGAAGATGGGTCATCTGACACTACAAGGTCATCTTCTTCATAGTCATTTCTCCAGGATTCCCGAACCATTTCATCTAAATACCGCTTCTGGTGTTTTCTTCTTTTTTGCTTTACTTTAGCTTTATTTCTTGCATTCATAGACATCTACATCAGATAAATGGTAACAAGCTTGAGCCTATTTGAAGATTATCACAACCAAAAACCACACCCCAACTCCCAGCATGGGTTTTTAATACAAAAAAAGTGACTGTTACAAGTACTCAACAGAAGAAAACTTAAATGTGGGACAAATCCCAACTTGCAGTTTAGCTATGATATACATGAGTAAAGTGTTCTATGAATGAATTTTATTGACTACACTGTTTTATGAAAAACAAGAAATAGAAATATGAAGAGTAGACCCATACCTCAAAATTCTCATGTGAAGACATTCTACCAAACTGAATTGGTAGTCCCATACTTCTCATGAGTTTGGCCTCAGAATCAAGGTCACTTTCATTTGGGCTATGTGATTCTGCAGTGCCATTGGAATGACCATCTTCCTCCTCTTCTGTACCTTGGTCTCCTACAGACAACATTTGTTAGCTTCATTGTAAAGAAAATGCAAAGGCAGGTTTTCTTATCCTCATTTTAAAGAAGAACTTGAGATCCAGAACTCTTACATGATTTGCCCACACTTGTACTAATGCTATTGCTATATACTTTAAATTATAAGAATTGGTTGTAATGTGAACTAACACACACCCCCTCACTCCTCAGTTGAGAAAACAAACAAATAAAACCCATTCCAGGGCTGGAGAGATGGCTCAGTGGTTAAGAGCACTGACTGCTCTTCCATTTGTCCTGAGCTCAAATCCCAGCAATCACATGGTGGCCCACAGCCATCTATAATGGAATTTGATGCCCTCTCTGGTGTGTCTGAAGACAGCTACAGTGTATTAATATACACAAAATAAATAAATCTTTAAAAAAAAGCCCACTCCAAGTCAATAGAAATAGACATGGATAAAGAAACCTTGTGTATGAAATGTTACCAAAGAGGCTCTTCAATGAGGAAAAGACACTAATCTAAATAGTGAAGGGCATTCCACTCACTACTCCATCCAATAGCATTATGAAAGTTCAGGTGAACATAGGATGAAGAAGAAGAATCAACTAATTCTGTCGTCCTCTCATGGGTTGCACAGCTTCTCAGGTTCAGTAGGAGCCTAGAACCTATAGAATCCTTATTTGTACAGCGCAGTATGAAACCTCGGCTTATTCTATCCTTTAGAAAGCTAAAGTAGTTTGAAGGCAACTATGGTAGACTTTATTGGGGTTGTCTTTAGGTTTTAACTCTCTGCTGCAGTTCTGTTCATTTTGAGAAACTTTTTATGTGGAATTTTAAGGGGCTAGGGATGTCTGAGAGAGTATAAAGTAAAGTCAAACACAGACCAAATTCTGTTTTTATTTGGTATGGTAGTTCAGATGGGATTGTAGGTTTTTTTACTTCAGGCAAAAGTCTGTACACGTTTACTTGGAATTCATCCGAATTCTACCTTTACTATAAAATCTGACAGAGACTTCATGTTTTTTACTTTTCAAAATTTCAAACTTAGGCTGCAGAGATGGCTCAGGGCACTGGCTGCTCTTCCAGAGTGCATAAGGGTTGAATTCCCAGAACCCACATGGGTGACTCACAACCAACTGTAATTTCAGTTCTAGGGGATCCATCTGATGTTCTGTCCTGGGCTCTCCCAAGATTCATACATGCAGGTAAAATGCCAATATCAATTTAAAAAAAGATTTAAAAAAAATCTTTTTCAAATTCCAGGCTAATGGTTACAAATCAGGAAGGAAAAGTAGAAGCTGGAGAGTCTAAGATGAACTTTGATAGCAATTCTTGATGAACTTTGATAGCAATTCTAGAAGAACAGCTGTGTGCGTGCATGCATGTGTGTGTGGCGTGTGTGTGTGTGTGTATGAGAGAGGTAGAGAAATTATAGGATTATTTACCATTCACCATTTATGCCAGCAAGCAGAACACATTATCATAAATTATATACATGAATCTGGTAGTATAGTTAATTTTTACCTAAAAGGGGTATGCATATTACTCTATATTACCTGCATTATTGCCACTGCTTTTGACATAGTAGCCTTTTAATCCCAAATTGTACAATTTTCGATCTCTGTGAAACAAAATAAATAATCTGCATTGGAAAAAGTTGAACTATAAACCTGGAAAGAAGGAGTTAGTGCTGAATCAATTAGCTAATATAAAAGTTAAGAAAGAGAAGCAACCTGTTAATACATTTCTTTCACCTATACAATGTTTCCCCTGGAGCTGTAAAAATCAATAACACATATAAAACAGCATTTCTTGACACATGATAGTGCTTATCATTGCTAATCATTAAAATTAAGTGGAATTTCTCCTGGATATTGGTGGTGGTGGTGGGAATCTGATTTTCTTTATTACACACAAGCAACTAGGTAATCTCTAAGTTTTTGGTAATATTTGAATATAATCCAATAGTGGAAACGGCAAGCTCACCCACACATAAAGCTACGTATATACTGTAATGAATTTATAAACAGGAAGGACTATCTATTACATGGTAGATGAAATAGCCATGGTCTGTTTAAAAGTTGAATAATGATGTTTTCACTCAACCTTTCTTTTACACATTAATTACACATCATTAGAAATTTCATTACTAAAATAAACTTACATTTTATAAACACATACTACAGATTATAGCTAAAACTCCCCCCTTGTGTCTACTTTCTTTGATAGGGTCTCACCTATCAAGACCCTGGTCTTGAACTTGAGATATCATACACGCCCCTGCCCCTCACTTCAGTATCTCAACTACTAGGATTTAAGGCACGAGCCACAGTGCCTAATACTAAATTTGTGGTGACCTTATAACAAACTTCACAAAATAAAGTTCCTCTGTTGACCTATGCTGTTTTTGAAGGGATGCTTCATGAAGCATAAAGTAGATGGACATTCACAAACCAGTGAACAGGAAGGAGATAAAGTGCAAATGTACTCTGGCCACATGATCGCTAGTCCCACGATTCACCAGAACACAGGCACCGTGGGCAAAGGAAGGAGTGGGAGCCACACACAGGGATCAGTGTTTTGTCTACCAGCACCAAAATTTATGAGACACTGAGGTATCAAGTGGAGCCAGGGTCAGTATAGCTACCACTATGGTTACAATGAACAAGCAGGAAATGGAAGAAAAGAGGTCTTTACATAATGGTTCAGTATTATAAACTCATGGCATTAAGTACACTGTACATATGGAAGTAGTTAAAAATGTTGAATGTATACATGTACGCAAATACCCATTCCTACGTGTACTGCAGGTCATATGGATACTGTAGAGTGTCTACTGAAAAGACACAGGAACAAATACACAGATTGCAGTTTAAAATTTCTGGATTGGTTAGCATTAATTGTCAATCTAACACAATTATATTCCTCCCTGGAAGAAAGGCCTCTGAGAATGTTTGTAAGAATTATCTTAATTGTATTAATGGATGTAGGAGACCCCATCACTCCCTGGCACATATCTGAGCTTGGGGACTCTGGATCTGACTCATTCCCTCAAGCTTCTACTGCTGGGGCTTGACTGCTTTGATGGACTATAATCTGGAACTGACAGCTAGATCTCACAATTCCTTCTTAAGTTGCAAGATACTCAGCATACTTTCATCACAGCAGCAGAAAAACTTGAGACAAGTACTATTATCTACTAAAAGAACCAAGATACTCTTGGAGAAGTGAGTCTAGAAACTGGAAAGATAAGTCTGGGCAATGAGAGAAACTTCAGATAGGCTATAAGAATCACCGCAAAAGGTCTCCCACTGGAACATTAAAGATAGTATGAAAAGCAGTAGTAACGATAGCAATGGATTCTAGCTCTCAATAAACTAAGGTGTCATTCCTCAGGCACAGTCCAGTCTCTTTTTGATACAGTCTGTTAGTGGCCTAGGTCTCTCCAAGTGCTCTAGGATGGCTTGCCAGAGCTCTGTCTTCTGAGTACGAAGATAACAAGAATGGGCTACCGTATCCAGCCCTTTTTGGGTGGGTTCTGTGCACTGAACAGTTCTCACATACAAGTACTTTACCAACTAAGCCAACTCCTTAGCTTTTTGTTATTTTCTGTAAACTATATTACTTAAAATGGTTTATATGAAGATAATTAAAGCATGCATTTTATAGCATAAGCAACTTTATTACAAGAACAGTAACTACCAGTTCAGCGTTCCCAGTGTTTCATTCTAAGCACACACATTTATATTTGTGATATACATATTTTGTATTCTGATGAATAGCTAGGATTTTTAAGACCAGCACAAACTTCTTCAAGGTGCTAAGCCAATCTATTCAATCTGTATCACCTAGTCTTGAGTATTTCAGACGCCTCCAAAATAAAAGCAAAACGAAACTGATATACTCATGTCTCTGCTCCCACATAAAGCTCTTTACTCGCTCGTGATCCCGCTTTCAGTGAACTTTCAGTGAAAAGTAGCCATGAAGGAATGAGCTACCTTTGGCCCCATTCTTCTCCTGTGTATGCTGTCCTTACCTTACTCCTCAAGCCAACCCAACAACCTCTCACATCTTTTCTCCCTTTCTTCCCCTTTTCTGTTGCTGTCTTTAATTTTAAAAGTTGCTTTAAAACAGTCTTGCTATAAAGCCTATGCTGGCCTACAATCTACTCTATTCTCCTTAATCAAAGCTATATTATCTCTTTCCTGCACAAAGTTTTGAGTAATTTCTTCTACAAGCCATTCACACTTCTGCAGATAAATTTTTTAAGTGCTAATGTGATAGTTGAAGCAAAGTAAAATAATCATTTCATTCTCCTGCTTCAAGTTTTCTTTTCTGGGGCTTTATTATTATTTTTTTAATTAGTGCTATAGAGGTTCACTAGTAAATTTTCTGAATTTTAATTCTTTCTTCTAAAGTTTTACAAGTATAATTATATAGTGATGGATTTAAAGTCTACAGTTTGTCCACACTCCTCTCCCCTCCTGACAGTCACTTTCCTTTCCCCCAGTAGTCTCCACTATGGATGCTACAGTGGCACAGGAGTTTGGTACAAATATTGTACTTATACACCAAATACCCCATTTTATTTCTCATGCTGTGTATATGCTACGTATGCACATATACATGAAATCTATATTCCAAATGAGAGAAAATTTGATATTTCTCTGAGTTTGGCTTATTCTGTCTGTTTAAGATGATTATTCACAGTTCATTTCAATGATACAATTTCATTGCTCTTTATGGATTAACATCACTGTGTATATAGGCCAGTTTATTTATCCACTCATCTGCTGACGGATACCTAGATCAACTCCATAACTTAGTTATTATGATTAGTGCTACCTACAATATACAGGATTCGCAAGTATCTCCATAAGATGTGGACTTAAGATTCTCGTGGGTCTATTTCCAGAAGTGATCTGTCTGGATTATTAGGTAGCTATATTTTTAGTATTTTTGAGGCTCCTGCATAATAATGGACGATTCCATCCAACAGTTCCAAAAAGCTTTTCTCACTCAGTTCTAACATGACATATATTTGCTAGGACTATTGCTTTTTCCTTAAGGACAGTCATGGTATGGTGAGATGGAATCTCTACGTAGTTTAGATTTGAAAATTTTTTCATGTATTTATTTTTGACCTCTTTATAGCATAATTGTTAAATTCTAGGTTCACTTTCTCTTTCTAGTCACTATTCTATTGTTTTGAAAAGACATCATGACCAAGGCAATTCCTTTAAAAAGAAGCGTTTATGTCCTGATTCTCAGGTCACAGGCAGCAGAAAGGGGAGGGGTGTACAGACAGACAGACTAACTGGGTCTGTTGTGGGCTTTTGAAATCTCAAAGCTCATCCCAGTGAGACTCCTAATGCTTCCTGAACAGATCCTCTAACTGGATTCAATCATACAAATATATGGGGACATTCTCATTCAAATCACAACACTGCTGCCAAAAATAGAGTGGGTAGGGGATGAAGAGATCCCTTCATGGGTAAGAACCTTTGCTGTGCATGCCTGTGTTTGCCAAGACACAGGCAGAACCTAGGAGCTTGCTGGCCAGCCAGTCTATCTCAAATAGAAAGCTGTGAATTTCAGTGACAGACCCTGCCTGACAGGAATAAGGCAAAGAGGAAAAGAAGAAAGCATTAGGCATTGTCCTCTGGCCTCCTTATGGACACATGATTGTATGTACCCACACCCATACAGAGGCAATGAGCCTACAGACAACACAAAGTGGTGGTCTGAATGTTAAGTGTCCACTTTATAGCCTCAGGTATTTAAACACTTGGTCCTATTGTTGGCAGCACTGTTTAGGAAGGTGGTGTATCCTTCTTGGAGAAGGCACATTACTGCGGCAGGATTTGAGAGTTCACAGCCTTGCCCACTTCCAGTCTGTACTTTCAGCTTTCTGCTGCAGTTGTCTGTTGGCATGCCTCCTGACATGGACTCTTCCTTTGGAAAAGTCAAAATAAACTCTTGCATAAGTTGCTTTTTGGTCATAGCCCTTTGTCACAGCAACAACTAATACAGCTAACGTGAAAGACACAAGGATACTTTTGAGAAGCTCAGACCTTTAGGGGTGTTTCCTTTTTATATGCATTCTTCTTTCTATCAACATTCATGCTTACCTCTGTGTTCAAAACCTCAGCTTCCTAGAGTCTTTTCTGCTGTGAGGTTAAACATTCTGTCTTCATTTAAGTAGCTGTCTCTAAGAAGTCCTCCGAGGGTGCTGTAGGTGACAGCACAGTTATTTCTGCACTTTCTGCCCCACTATGACTGACAGAACCTTTCTCTATAGACAGAGGTTTTTTGGAGAAATGGCCTTGGAAACAGGTCTAAAAGAAACAAACAGGTAGGTGTGAATGGGAAAAAGCATTCCTAGTAACCCAAGCTCTGTGTAAAGTCTAGAGGCAGTTAAAGCCTATGAAACTGAAGGAAAAGACTAAGAAGACAGTCAGTGAAGTAAGCAGGGGGTCAAAATATATAGGATTGTACAGAAGCCTGGATTGTCCTTAATTTATAACTGTGGTCCAATTTTAGAGTGACATACAATGAATATCCACATTCAGTAGAAACTGAAGTTTAGCTTTTGAATTTATAGTTCACATTTTAGATTTTTGAAACTCTAGAAGATTCACTTAACCATTACCCCCGGGAAAATCAAAAACCAAATTATATACTTCAATATACAATGTTACAGAAAGAAAAATGGGGGCACTGTGAGGACATGTTGGACCAAAGCAAGACCAAATTCTGTAGCTCTATGTCATAAGGCTGGACTTTTAATTTCAATTTCACTGCCAAATTTGCAGTGTTTTCTATGTAGTACTAGCTATTAAGTCAAGAGTGAAGGGTTCTGGATTCTTCCTGAATCTTTTCAGAGGTCTCTGAGGGAGACCAAGCAACATGTTACACAGATGCAACCCCTACACAAAGGCTGAAAAAGTCATTGCTGGTAGTTTCTCTCTGAAAGAAACAAATTCAATACTTTAGCCTCAGGCAAGTTCTCAGGACTTGGACAGAAAACAGCCAGATTTTGCCAAAACAGCACAGGAATGGATAAGTTAGTATGAAAATCTTGATTCCCTCTTGAGCTGGGACTCTACAATCTATCTTATTCTCAACACTAATGCCTATCAGGTTCTAACTAGAATGGCCTATTAAGCTCTGCTTATAGCATCCAACTTCTTTTCTAGTACAAAGTCTTCCACATTCCTCCAAAAACCCACCACAAAAACAAATAAACAAACAACCCAAAACCCCAACATGGCCAGGTTCTTCACAGCAACAGCCCATTTTCTGGTACCAACTTCTGTCCTAATTACTTTCTGTTGTGATAAAACACCGTGATGGAGAGAGAGCAACTATGGAAGACATTATTTTGGCTTACAGTTCCAGAGAAGAGTCTATAATGGCAGGGAGACATGGCAGCTGGCAACTGGAAGAAGAAGCTGAGAGAGCACATCTTCAACTGAAAACATGAAGCAGAGAGAATGCAAACTAGAAGTGGGCAACACTATGAACTCTCAAAGACTGCCCAAGCTATCTACTTCCTCCAGCAAAGGTTTACCTCCTTCCCAAACAGTGCCACTAATGGGAACCAAGTGTATACAGACCTGAGCCCATGTTTGGCTCAGTTTACTCATCAGCCATGTTTCTGGTGGCTTCTGAAGCTCTATCTCAGTGGGTCAATAAGAAGTTCATGTAAGATTACAGAGAAGCCCCTGATGATAAATAGGATTATAACTGATAATGAGAAATTAAGATGTTTTTACTGTGAACAAACGTTAGTCTTAGAGCCATTTCCAGAAAATTTCAGGTTCACATCTATAAACTAGTAAGTAAGACCACAAAAGTTTATGTTTAAGCATGGGTTAATTGTTATTTTAGCAGTCTCTAAAAAAACAAAACAGAACATATACATAGATACATACATATATACATACATACATACATATGGCAGAATGTGGTGGCACACACCTTTAATCCTAGTGTTGGGAGCCAAAGACAGGCAAAGCTCTGTGAGTTTGAAATTATACTGGTTTACGTAGTGAGTTTTGGGCCAGCCAGTCACTCAGTCACTTGGTAAGACCATGTCTTAAAGTCTTTAGGGTTGGGTCTCTATTTGCACCACGTGGACCCTGAGGATCAAGCCCAGGTCCTCAGTATTGGTGGTAAATGCCTTTACTCATTGAGCCACCTCACTGCTGCAGTCCAACTTTTCTTCCTTTCCTTTTTTTCTTTTTCTTTTTTTCTTCTTCTTGAGATAGGCTTTCTTTGTGTAACAGAACCCTGACTGTGCTAAAACCTATCTGAAGACCAGGCTGGCCTCGATCTCAAGAGATCAGCCTGCCTCTGCCTCCCCCTTCCTGAGTGCTGGGATTAAAGGCGTGAGTATTCACACCAGCCTATTTTAATACTTACTCAAACTATTTTTACATAAAAGTAATGTTTTCACTCAGGCCATTTTTACATAAAATTCTGTTAAGGATACTGGTTTTCTCGACTTTCTGCCAAAAAGGCACTTCAAGAAGACTCTAAATGGAGGAGTTCCTTTCCTCTCCCAAGGCTTCATATTTTTCACTGTCCATCCTGCCAGATTGCTATCAAAGCACCACAGACATGTCTCTTATCCAGTTGAGTTAACTGAGTAATTGTGCAAACCGCTACCTTAGTGCAATATTGATCTCTTTTGCTTAGAAAGTGAATTCAGCGCAGCCTGGTCCCATCTTATATTCCATTACCTACCAGCATCTAATAGGAGCATAAAAAAGAACTTTACTGAATTAAATGTACACCTGAGCGTTGGGAGTCATTTTTGTCTGCTTCTGTAAAAGCCTGTCTGTTAGGCGGAGTCAAGGCAGGTCAGGCTGACAGATTTCCTGGCCTGCCAACGGCATGGAACAAAAAGCTACAACTGAGGCTCAAGGAGAGAGGCTGAACGTTCGATTAATCTTTGTGGAAGGAACAGGGAGGCCTCCGGATGGGAACAGATATCCATTCTCTGTCAGCCATTGTCTGTGCTAGTTTGTGACTTTGTTTCCCATGATACTGTAAAGTGTATTAAGGTTATGAGAAATACATTTGGGGCCAGTGTGGTTCAGGCCTGCAGCCCTCCGGATTTCTAACCTTTGTCTCTGAGTCTTCTTTTCGGTCTTATAATCATCCTCACTCCCCCACTAGAAGACTGTTCAACTCTGAACCAGCAGGACCTGTGCAAATGAGCCTAGTACATTTTTTAAATGTTAAATTTAACATGGTGTTATATTTCTTTTTTGAGGAAACTTTCAGATATCTTCCCTCAAGTACATAATGAAAATGAGTACCTTCAAATTTAAAATTTGTCAATGCTTTTCCCACCAGAAGGTACTTTCTATTCTGGCAATTTTAAACATGAAACCAACATTTCCCCCAGAGATGTCTCTAAAACTGCCATAAACAGTTAACACTTTTATCTCAAATAATTAGACGTTTCAGATACATAAATTTTTGTTGGAAAGGATTTTACAGTTTGCAAATAGAGCTCTAATTTGATCCTTCATCTCATCAATCTATTTGTATTAGTTTACACTTCACACTCCATCTTACTGGTATAGCTCAGGATGGTCTTGAATTTGCTATCCTTCTGCATGGCCAATACCTGGGCCATCTCGCCCGACTCAACCAATGTTGAGATTGGCCCTTCATTTATGGAAACCCGAAATGACACATATAAGGTACCACATTTAAAAAAAAATCAAAATTATATTAATCTTCCCTTTAGTAATTGCAGTAGAACATTCCTTCATGCCCGCGGGGTTTCGAGTTTCTTAGACATCAGGTCATGTGGCTTTCTGGAAAGCCTCTCTCTAACTCTGCGACACCCCCATTCCTGAGCAAGGACAGAAAGTGAGAGAGGACCGTCGCGACTTACTCCACAAATGCCCGGGAGCAGAGGCAAAGGATCTTGTACTCCTCCTCGCGGTCTTCAATGAAGAGCAGCATTTCGGCCACATGGTTCCACTTCTCGCAACACATTTCGTTATCCGGGCTCGCTCTGGTGTTGTCCGCGACTGGGCCGGGCGCTGTTGCTGAAGACAGAAAGGCGTAACTCGCGCGGGCAGAGGAGCGGAACGCGCCTGGGGACGCTCGAGCCGGGAGCCAGCCAGCCGCGCTACCGGAAGCAGCGACAGCAGCTACCGGAAGGGGCGGGGCGACCGACGGTCCTACACCCAATGTGGCTCGGCCTTCTTCCTCTCAGGCAGTTAAAGGAAACCGGCACTACCCGCGTGTCTGCTTCTCCCGGCTCTGCCGCCGACCAGCTGCCGAGGTCGCCGATTTCCTGTGACTTTCTTGTCAGGTGCGTCGAGCTCCCCATGGACTTCTCCATGCTGTTCTAGCCGGTAGCAGGCGTGGTGTCCTGGTCGCGGGGCCCGGAGCGGAAAGCCGGACTAGTTCCCGGCCTCTGCGCCTGCGCCGTGCAGTATATCTACAACTGCAGTATTCCTTCCTTTCATAACTCCTAAATTCAATATACCAGTCTAGATGTGAATTATAGATAGGCATGGTGGTATACACCTTTAATCTCAGACTTGGGAGGCAGAAGCAGACAGATCTCTCTGAGATCAAGGCCAGCTTAGTCTGCAGAGCAAGTCAGGTCCACACAGATGCTGTCTCAAAAATAACTAAATGTCTTACAGCATTATTGGAGAGAGTGACTAGAGTTAGACTATGATGCAGTAGAAGAGTAGTCATTAAAAGAGTAGGGGACTTTAACCAAAAGTAGAAGAGCATTTTTATATTGAAAAACAAAATCTTTGCAAGGTAATGTACATCAGAACCCGGAGAAAGAAGCTTGAACTCAAGGGGTTTTTGTTGTTTGTTTTCTTTTTATTGATAAGTGACACATGGGTGTGAGGAGAAGGCTTATTGGTTATTCGAGTTGGTTAAAGGGACAAAACATTCACGGGTGCATGAAAGTTGTCCTCCGCCTTCACATGCTCACTCATGCATCCTCCCCACAGGGTCAGGTGATTAAAAAAAAACATTTTAAAATTCTTTAAAAAGCCAATGGCATGTAATAATTTTACATATTTCTGGGTCACGGGGCAGCATTTCAGTGCATGTAGAAGATCATGAGAAGATACATTCATGAGAAGATCCGGGGAAACGATATATTTCTCACCTCAGACACTGTTTCTTTGTGTTGGGGCATTCAAACTGTTCTCTCTTAGCTGTTTTTGGATACTCACTTTGTAATCCAGTTTTCCTACTGTGCTTTAAAAGTTAAGTCTTCCTTTTGGCTATGCTCCACACCCACTAAATCACCATGTCTATATACTTCCCTGCACTTGTCCTGACTCGCTGTTAATCTTTGAGATTAACTTCCTTGTATGAGAGACTGATATGGCACCACCCAGAGTTAGTGTGAGACTTCCCACCTCCATTAACAACAGCAAAACCAACCAAACAACCTCACAGACATTCTCAGAGGTTTGTCTCTTAGGTGGTTCTAAACCCATAAGCTGACAGTCAAGAGTAGCAACAACAGTGTTGCTATCTATTCTTCATATGTTTGATAGCCAGTGACTATTCAAGCCCCCCTTTTAATGGGATTATTTGGGTTTTTTGACTACTTAGAAATAAATCTTTTGACTCTAGAAATAAATCTACTGTTCAACTAATAGTTTTTTTTTTTGTTTTTTGTTTTTTGTTTTTTGTTTTTGTTTTTTTTTTGTTTTTTTTGCTTTGGATGTCTGTTCTTTGGAGGGCATAGTTTCCCCTATATTTTCTTTTAATACTTTAAAGGGCAAAATAACATTGCTGCCTTTGTTTAAAAGAAATTGGTGGCAAGAGCGTGGGTTTATTTTTATATTCTGTTTGGTTTCCTTGGTCTACATGTCTTCATGACAGTTCCATGTTCTGGTTACATTGAAGGTGGGTATGGTAATGCCTTCAGCATTATTCTAGGGCTCGGGGTTGCTTTGGACATTTCGTCTTTTGTGTCTCCATGTGAGTTTGGGGATTGTTCTAGTTCTATGAATGTATTTTTCTATTTCTGTGAAATGTCTGATTTTTTTATTAGAATTTTGCTGAATCCAAATACCGTTTTGACTAGTATGCACATCTTAACAACATTAATTTCTCCAAAACAAGAACATGGAATGTTTTCATTTTTTATATCTTCTTAATATTTTGGCCTTGTTTTTTATAACTTTTGTTGTAGAGATCATTCTTTTTCTTTGTTAAAGATATTCTTCATCTCGCTTAGGTTTTGAATGTACACTGTGCTCATAGCTGGAGGTAATATATATCTATATACATTACATATATATACACATATATATACATATGTACACATACACACACATATGTATATACCTGCAGTTTTCACTGAGGCTTACTCTATGAGGTTGTGAATTTTCTAGTGTAGAATTTTCTACTTGATGGCATTCAGATTTTTCAGTTTTGGAGCAGCTTGGGTTTTGGGGTTGACAGTGGTTACTTAACCTATATAGAACTTGGTCCTATTCTTAGTTTTAGGTATCTACCTGAGTCCTAGAATGTACACTTTGTGGTTAAAGGAGACTACTATAATTCTATTAATAAGTTTTCTAAGGAGGTACTAAATAAAGCTATAAAGTCACAAGATGCTAAAACTTATTAGCCGGGTGGTGGTGGCACACGCCTTTAATCCCAGCACTTGGGAGGCAGAGGTAGGCGGATTTTTGAGTTCTAGGCCAGCCTGGTCTACAAAGTGAGTTCCAGGTCAGCCAGGGCTATACAGAGAAACCCTGTCTCAAAACAAAACAAAAAAACAAACAAAAAAACCAAAAAAAACCCCAAAACCTTATTAAAATGTAAACAAGTCTATTGGAGTCAGTGCCTTAAACAAAAACAGCCAAAGTTTCAAACTGTTAATTGGGCCTAAGCAATTTCCTTTAACCTATATGAAAGTTTAAACATTTTGTTTATTAGCAGTGTTAAATACAAAAACAATTTTTGAGGTACAGTTCACAATAATATGTACCATTTTATACTGTGTAGATTAGTGGGTTCCGTCATCCTTACTCTCTAATTCTAGGGTATTTCGTTATCTCTTTGACATTCCCCAGCTCTGGCAACCACTAACTTTTCAAATTACCTTGTTTTGGGTATGACATATCAGTGGACACAAACTGCCTGGCCATTTGTCATTTTGTTTGTTTTTAATTGTTCACTCATGTTGCAGCAGGTCTCTGCTCTCTTGACTGAGTGGTGCTGTATTATATGGCTATATCATTTGTATCCACTCATCAGTTGGTGGGCATCTTAATCTACTTTTCAACTATTATGAATGATTCTGCTACTAATGCACAAGTTTTGGTGTGAATGGTATGTCTTTAGTCTTCTTGGGAATATATGTAGTAGTAGATTTGTTGGGTAATATAGTAACATGTTTAGCTTCTTCAGAAGCTGTCTGTCTGGCCTCTAAAGGCAGTAAATATTGCTATATTGAATTTTAAATGGTCAAATGCTGGTAAATTATGGTTTAACTCATATGGTGGATTTGTTAGTATAGTGACTGAATTTTATTACAACTTTTATTATTTTATTATCAATTTTGATCTTGATTTGATTAAGAAACACCTGGTACATTAGTGAAGCATCCCATTGGCTGTGTCTGAGAGAGTATTTTGAGTATTTTGAAGGGGTTGACCATGGCACTGAATAAAAAGGAGAAAAGCAGAAATCATAGTGACCACTGGCATTCCCTTCTCTGTTTCCTATTTGTTGCCACAGGACCAAGTCTTTTATGCTTCCATACCTTCCTGCCATGATTTCTGATTTCCTTTGAAATCAACCCTTCTTATTGTCATCTGCTTTATTTGTTGGGTATTTGATGGCAGTGATGAGTATTTTAGAGAGAGAATTTATGCAATATATTTGTAGCTATGCCTTCAGTCATTTATGTTTTAACAGAACTTTTAGTGATGAGAAGGGTAACCAATGCAGCGATATAATAAAGTGTAGGTTGAGGAGCTTAATATCTACTGTGTTACCCAGTGCTGCCAAAGAAAAATGCTGTTCATTTCAAGGAGATCAGACCAAGTCCTCTATTAGTCAAAGTATGTGCTCTGTTACAAAGCTATCAGCAAGATAACCTTGGTAACAAGATAGTATTTAATTATTCTTGTGTGAGCGTCTGGTTTATTCTCTTTTATTTACTCCTTTCCTGACTGTCACAAAGACTTTGAGATGGATTTCTTAAAATTATCTAATATTAAATGACGGTTAAACTTCTCTAGATCAGACTTTGTAGCAGTGAACATATGAATGAAGGAAGGAAATCTTACGTAGGTAATTATGTCCTAAGGATAATTTAGTTTTATTATCAAACATCATGATGAATTGACTTGTAGCCTATTATTAAAAGTTAGTAGGAAGTGACAGCCCTTTAGACATCTTACCTTTATACTTCCCTCTTATAGATGTAAATATTTATAGCTGTAGTACAACAGTTTCTTGGGTGGGCCTTAATAGAAGCTGTGCAGAGTAGCCTGAACGTAACTTGTGACATGCTTAGGGCTGTCATTATTTGTTAGACATTTGTGGCTATCTCCTGCCATTATTTCATGGAAATGTAAACTTAAGGGACTAATGATTTTTTTTGGTTTAGTAATATATTTCATTTGTTTATTGTGTTTTCAGAGTATATGCATTGAAGCTAAAGACAAGATATTTGTGTAATTTGTGTAATCTGGTAAGTCAAGTAATTATTTTAGAGAGTGAGCTTATGCAATATTTTTGTAGCTGTGTTTTCAGTCATTTACATTTTACCAGAAATTTTAGTGACTGTAAGATAAAAAGTGCAGTTTTTAATTCTGTAATGTCAAAAGAGCAGATAAACTCTTAGGTAAACCAGCTTCTCTATCAAAGAAACTATCCATGTGGATAAGCCATCATTTCCTAAAGCTCTGGATCACTTTACTGAATCAGACGCTGATGCTTTCCTTTGTGAAGGACACAGTTAGTCCCAGAATAAAGAGTGAAATTTTGAGCTTGGTCGATGGAAGATGTGGGTTAGATTATAAATTTGAGTGGCAATTTCATTCTGTATCACCTTTTCCCTCTTAATTCACAGCTTGCAAGTTATTTCAAAAGCTAAACCCAACACTTCATAATTTTATATAGAAAACCTTATCATTCTCACAGTTAAGTGTTAAAAAACCCTACTTATCTTTGTTATTAAAGATGACTATTTTAGCAAAATAGACTTAACATTTGACTTCATAGTTGTAAAGAGAATGACTGCATCTTTTTCCCTTCAGGCATTGAAGTTGGAACATATGGCAATGAAGAAAGAGACAGGATTTGGGATTTTCATCTAAGAACATGATAGATAACAACCAAACCTGTGCTGCAGGACAGGACTCTGTGCCCTATGTGACCTGTATGATTTATGTGCTTGAGGAGTGGTTGGGTGTGGAGCAATTGGAGGACTATCTGAATTTTGCAAACCATCTTTTGTGGGTTTTCACCCCACTGATACTTTTAATACTTCCTTATTTTACCATCTTTCTTCTCTACCTTACTATTATTTTCCTCCATATCTACAAGAGGAAGAATGTATTAAAAGAAGCCTACTCTCATAACTTGTGGGATGGTGCAAGGAAAACGGTGGCAACTCTGTGGGATGGACATGCGGCTGTTTGGCATGGTAAGCAGGGTACTGCTGTTTCATGGCCTGGCATGTTGCACTGACATTGTTGATTGACTGGGGAGTTATTAAAAATAGACTGGAAGGGATATTTACATGTAGTGGGTATGTATGTCTTTAAGTGATTTTTCCTAAATACATTTATTTCTGTTATATAGTACTCTTGATTACTATAAACTGAAATAAGAAAATTGATAACTTTAAACTGTCAAAACTTCTTGTTTTCTTGCCACATAAAGTCCCAGCTTTCATTGTGACATTTTCATTTGTCTCTGTCAGTTTGTTTTTCATTTGGCGCCCCATTTCTTTTCCTCACTCCATCTCTGCCTCCTGCTGCTCTTCCCCTTTAAGCAGGCCTGCTTCCATTTCACATATGAATGTATATATGTGTGTGTGTGTGTGTGTGTAAACACACACACACACACACACACACACACACACACACACATATTCCATAACTGTCTTTTGCTCCCTCCTTCCTTTGTCCTTTAGACTTCTTCCTCTTCTTCCAGTCCTCTCTTTCTGTTTCATTAGAAACTGCTTTTTCTTGTTGTTAGATATTGATTGATTGATTGATTGATTGATTGATTGATTGTGGAGTTAGAGACTGTTGCAAGCACCTAACATTGGTGGTGGAAACTGAGCTCTGATCTTGTGCAACAGCAGCCAGTGTGCAGAGCTGTCTTCTCCAGCCACTCTTAGTTCTGTTATTTAAGGGTTAGAAATATAGTCCAGCCACCCTGGAATTTACAATCCTTTTTTGGCCTCCTGAATCTTATTGAGATTATGGCAAATACCACCATGCTTGGCTAGAAAAACTCTTTTCATTTTAGTTTTACTTCACAGGATCTCTACATAGCTGTCCTGGAACTCTGTATGTAGATCAGGCTGACTCTAAACTCACAGAGATCTCCTTGCCTCTGCTTTCCAAGTGCTGGGATTAAAAGTGTTTGCCACTGCTATTCTGTTCAGACTAAATTTGATTTTACTAATGTGACATTTTAAAAGAATGAAATATTATAATAGTGAACATTAAATATAAGTTGTGACATTTACCCATTTGTTGTTTGATTCATCTAAGAAATGGGGATGTCTTTCTAGATAGGTGAGGTGACAACAGGCTTCTGTGTAGGAAATATATACGTTTTTTATGACTTGAGAGGCTCTAGTGCTGGACACTTAATGATTGATGGCTATCACGAAAATTACCTCTGATTGTCTGTTTTCAAGGACTTGGTGGTTCTCTTGGCCAATTTTTACTTAATTTTTCAACCAATCTCTTATTTATAAGTGACATGTGTTTGGACTATACAAAAATGCCAAAAATTTGATCCATATGTCCCTCAGTCTATTTTGCTTTCAAACCAGAGTACCTGAAATGGAATAATTTGCAAATAACCCTCAAAGTCTAAGAACATGGGCATATGCCTTCTTGGTGCTGGTGAAAGTCTCTTGGGCACGGCCTAAAAGTGGAGGGGAAGCAGGTACCTAGAAAGAAGGAAAACATAAATGTTATTAGAGCCTGCTGTTTTAAATAATAACTACTAATACATTAGATAGACAACCTGGGATTCATTTACATATTTCCACATGTGCTCATGTTGTCCCCCACCCTTTTACTTCCCTCCCACTCACACAGGCTCTAACAGTTCCTTCACCTTTTCTCTGTATTCCTTTCCCAGTCTCTAGTGACTGCTGTTCCGGCCTGTACTTTTATACGTTTTATTTAAAGATTTAAAACATGTTTTGTGTTTGGCTTATTTTACTTGTTATAATGTTCAGTTGTATCTGTGTATAGCAACAGCTCCTTTGGTTATGTACCCAGTAGTAGAATTGCTGGATTTTATGGTATCAATGGTTCTGTTTTTGTTTTTTTTGTTTTTCCCCAGATTTTCCATATTATTTTCTATAATGGTTGAACTAAATTACAATTTCCCATTCCTCTTCATTGTGACCAGCATTTGAGGTTCCCCACTACCTGGGGATTAAACCTAGGACCTCATAATACTGGTAAAAGCATCCTACCACTGAGCTACATCTCTGCAGCTCTTTGTTATCTTTGACGATAGCCATTATAACTATGGTGAGTGACATTTATTGTGGTTTCAACATGCATTTTTCTGATAATTACTGAAATTTTTTTTCAGCTTATTTGTTGACCATGTATATGTTTACTTTTAAGAAATATACTTAGTCCTTGCTGGGCCATTGTTTATCATCCCAGCATTTAGGAAGCTGTGGCAGGAGAATCATCAGAAGTTCAGGGCTAGACTAGATACAGTGCCATTGACCAAATGAAAAAGAGTCCAAGGAATTGTGCAGCATTGGGAGCATTTGTTCCTCTTGCAGAAGACTCAGGTTTTGTTCTTGGCACACAGATAGTAGCTTATAGTCATTCATGACTGTAGTGTCTGGGAATCTAACAGAGTCTTCTAAATCATCAAGCTTCAGGTAAACATGTGGTATACCAACAACCACACAGACCAAACGTTCATACACATAAAACAAATTAAATAAAAAGAAGGGAAGAGAACTGTTGTTCTTTATACCATTTAACAGTGTTTGGTTTTGTTGTCTTCATTCTTTGAGCCTCTGTTGTATTCTGGATACCAGACTCATCCAATGTGCTGTTTGTGGATGTTTCCTTGCTTTGTAAGTTCCTTTGTTCTAAAGAAGTTTCTTAGCTTTCTGTATCACATAGCCTTCTTAAGTTGTTGGGTCATAGAGTCCCATCTTTTAAAAAAAAAAATCAAATAGCCTATTTTTAAAACTAATTTAGATCCCCAGGAATAAAATTTGCTTCTGCGAGTTTGATCTATTTGTGAGGTGCTGCCCGTCATCTAGCATCCCTAGGAGATCTTATTCTTGTAACTGCTTCAGTGAGTACGTCAGCCTCAGCATATGTTTTAGAGAGGGACAAAACACTGTTGAGACAAAGACAAAACAGCATTTGACAAAGATTTCTATAGACTATTGTTGAACCTCAAACTGGTTTCAGAGTTGAGGTTGTTTTAAAGACAGAATCTCTCTATATAGTCTTAGCTGTCCAAGAGCTTGCTATACAGACCAAGCTGGCCCTGAACTCATAGAAATCCTTCAGCGAGGACAGACTTTGAAATAGACACTTGGTGATATGCATCACTGAAGTATAGGCTGCCATTAAGAAAACTTTCCACTGATATGCTTTTTAGGCTAATGTTCATATTAAAATATAAATCTTTTTTTTTTTACTTGTCAAACACTGCCAAAAACTTTCAACCGCCTTGACTTCTTTAAACCTTACTTCAAGATAGATAAACTTTATGTTCCTTTTCCACTTTACTCCTCAGGAAACAGGTTCAAAGAAATTATTTCAGAGGTACAGGCAGAGGATGTAGTCTTTGACAAGTGGATCTAGCCCCCTGCTTAAAACTGTATACTCCATCTAGCCTGCACTGAGGACTCAGGGTCAGAAGTCATGGCATTGAGCTTTGCAAACAGGAATCATGCTTTGGGTGCTTTGGGTTCTTAATATTTGCTCATTAAATCCCTGTTAGCCAGTACAGGCCTCCGTCCCCTCAGAGTTTTACACAGAGCATTATCTCAGCACATATGTGCCTGTTTCAGAGTTGCACTTCGGTGGTCTTTAAAACAGTGACACTTACTGACATTTATGATACTTGTTAGGAATGTACATCTTCTGCCAACATATATATCACTTAAATTTCAAGATAATATATATCTAGCAATATATCTATATATATAGCAATTTGGATTTAAGACAATTTAGGAAAATTTAAGCACTATACTATATTGGAATTCCAAGGTAGTTTTGGATGTGTATTTATGGCTCAGAGGCAATAAAATATTCAGTACTTAGCCTGCTTTAATATTTTATTATGTTAAGATATTTTGTCTGCATAAGTGATACTTTTTAAAAAGTCGAACTTGTGACATAAATAAAAGGTATTTGTGTCTTTATTTTGATTTTGTTGTACTGAAATTTAATGTGTGCTTTTAAACTTCAGAAACTTTAAAAAAATACCATGATCGTTGTAAAAAGAAAAAAGGTACCTAAAACTTTTTTACTGCTCGAAAATATCCCTATGCTAGGATCTATTCAGTATTTTATATTATAAAATTTACCCTCGGATCATACATATCCTATGATTTTTAAAAAAAACATTCTGTGATTTCCTATAAAATACAAAGAAACACTAAGTTTTAAGTAAGTCACTTTAGTTTGGTGGTAATGAGTGAATGAAGACCCTACCCTCAAGTGGCTAGCAGCCTTTTAGCTCAAACCTTTCACTCAGTTTTTTAAAAAAGCATTCTTCCTGAAAACTGGGAATGGCACTCTTAAAAGCTAGATTTTTAACATTTATTTCCCTTGAAAATTAATATAAAATGGAAAATCCTCAACAGATATTTTATATTTTTTAGAAAGTTAAAAAGTGTGTGTGATAGCTTAACTGCAATAATCACTGTGTGTACTGTAGACCCCTGAGGTACACTGTTGGGCAGATAAGATTCCTAAGAGTATTCAGAGTAGAAGCCTACTTAAGCTAAATATACATCAGCAAGAAAATGTAGGTGCGTTCACAACTAGGCGGTGAATGATTTGTAAGTGAGAAGGATACAAAGCCATGAGCCTGGAGAGGCTGGTTGTCCCCAGCTGCTCAGGCAGCCCTACCCCTAGGCACCTCTCATGAGATGACCCCTTTCTCCATACTTGGCTCTGACTTCTTGTGCCAGTGCAATGCTGGGTTGGATTCTGTCTCCATCCCTGTGCTTGTTCTATCTACCCTTGGCTGCTTCCACTTCTCCAGCAACCCATCACTGAAGGCTACACTCCTTCTTGAGCACTGGCCTCACAACTCTGCTCTGGCTTCGACTCCTACTCCTGGGCCACCTCTGACCTTCCTGGACTCCCAGCACCACTGTGCCAAGCCTCCAATCACGTGACTCGTTTATTCTGTCCTGCCGTATGATTGTAGAACCAAATGATGCTATGTCTAAAAGGAAGGGAAAGGGGGAAGAACTATGGAGAGGAGGAGACAGGACTGGGAAGGCAAAGACAGGTTTTATGTTATATGTTTATTTATCTACAACTTGTCTTTCAAACAGGTTATGAAGTTCATGGGATGGAAAAGATACCAGAAGGAGCTGCACTTATAATTTTTTATCATGGAGCCATCCCCATAGACTTTTACTACTTCATGGCTAAAATTTTCATCCAGAAAGGCAGAACTTGCCGAGTAGTAGCTGACCACTTTGTCTTTAAAATTCCAGGTAAAACTTAACCATGTGTAGTGATCAAACTATGTGGTAGTCTCTCTTTAGTATTGTTTAAAAAGTGTTTTGCCTCTTTAGGATAACAAATTTAAAAAAACATCTAATTATCCAATTTAAGTAATACATCTTTAAAAAAAATAGCCAAAAATGTCACCTACTTTTTGTTTGTTTTAAAGACAGTGTGGCTCTATTGCCTAAACTCACCTTGAGTGGGTAATCCTCCTGTTCTTAGCTTTTCAGAGTCTTGGCTTTCTAAGTGTGGCCACCACTGGTGGCTCTAGCTACACCCACCCACCACCCACCGTCTGTCCCTCTGTCCATCCAACCCTCCCTCCCTACCACCTTTCCTTGACATCACTGGCTCTAATTATTCTCTTCTTCCTCCTTTCTCCTCCTTCCCTTTTCTCCTGCTCCTTCTTGGTCTCCATTCTCCTCTCCTACTTGTCCCTCCTCCCTGTCTCTCTCCCTCTCCCTTTCCCCTTCCCCCGTCTCCTCTTCTTCCTCCTTCTCTTCCTGCTCCTCCTCCTCCTCCTCCTCCTCCTTTCTTTTGCTAGTACTAGGGATTGAATCCTAGGGATGAACATGTTAGGCAAATGCTCTACCACTGAACTACAGGCCTCCAGTCCTATTTCTATTTCTTTTCGTTTATTAACAGAACTTAGTATTTTCTTTTTATTTACTTATTGTTGTTATTGTTATTATTTTTTAAATCTTTTTTTAATAGCCTAGTCAATGTCCCCATCCCGGTCTACTCTGTGACTATTCCTCATCCCATTCTTCCTTACCCATCTCCAAGAGGTTGTTCCCACCCCGTACCCCAGTGTATGATTTGCCCCATGGACTTAAGCTCTTGAGATTGAAGAGTGTTTGTTATGACTTTTTATCTTTTTAAAAAGTTTAGTCAAATTGTTTAAGATAAAATAGTTATTTTTTAAAAAATCATTGAATGAAATAACCCCCACTAAACCTCCCCACTTCCTGGGGCCTCAAGTCTCTCCAAGGTTAGGGGCATCTTCTCTTATTGAGGCCAGACCAGGCAGTCCTCTGCTGTATATGTGTTGTGGGCCTCAGACTAGCTCATGTATGCTGCCTGGTTGGTAGCTCAGTGTTTGAGAGATCTCGGGGGTTCCAGGTTAGTTGAGACTGCTGCTCTTCCTATAGGGTTGCCCTCATCCTCAGCTTCTTTCAGCTTTTCCCTAATTCGACCACAGGGGTCCCTGGCTTCTGTCCATTGGTTGGGTGTAAGTATCTGCATCTGACTTTCAGCTGCTTGTTGGGCTTCTGAGGGCAGCCATGCTTGCTAGGCTCCTGTCTGTAAGCACACCATCAGTAAGAGTGTCAGGCCTTGGAGCCTCCCCTTGAGCTGGATCCCAATTTAAAACAAAGTCTTTTAAAAATTGAGACAGGATCTTGCCAAGTTACCGAGACTGGCTTTTAGCTTAACTTAAGTAATCCTTCTGCCTCAGCCTACCAAGTTGGTGAGACTGCAGACATATATGCCCCAACAGCGGTCTTAAATCTTGAACTTTGTTTATTGTGATAACTGGGGATAGAGTACTCAGCAGGTGCTCTGACCTTGAACTATATCCCTACCCCAAATCTTGAACTTTCAAGTAGAATTTTAAAAAGTGATACATATTTTTGTATATAAGGTAGTTAAGTTTTTGTATTTTTTTTAATGCTGTTAAAGTTTAATAGCAAATCAAAATTGAGAAAAATACACACCTGGTATATTTGTTCACACTATCCTAAAGAGTATGTGCACACATACTTCTCTTCCAGTGTATGATTTGCCCCATGGACTTGAGATTGAAGAGTGTTTGTCATGACTTTATCTTTTTAAAAAGTTTAGTCAAATTGTTTAAGATAAAATAGTTATTTTTAAAAAATCAATGAATGAAATAACTGAGAATAAATCTTACTTTCTTTCATCACTAAATCAGTAGAAACCAGCCAGGAGAGTTGATAGTATGCTCTCTGGAGTAATAAAAGCAAAGCTGGCCCAGGAACCAGACTCAAACTCAGCAGTGAGCTAAGGAACAGTCTACTCCAGTGCCTTCTATACATATGGTTAGTGCTTTAGTATATGTTAAAACATCTGCTTTATGTGTATATGTTAAATCAGATGTAAGGCTTTCCTTTAGAAAGAACGTGATGCCTTTCTGTAGATGGATAACAGAAAGATATTATAATTTCACCATAACTAGCTCTTTTCATTTTTTAAATGGTGTTTTCACATATTTACAAATAATTTTGCAGTTTTATCCCCCCTAAAGAGTTAATGTAAGCATTACCATCTTACAGTGGTTCCTACCCCTGTCAGGTTCTAGAGATTAAATCTAGGCCCTCCACATGCTAACCAGGCACTGATCTACCTCACAACCAAGAACAGTTTTATAATAGGGCCCAAGTGTTTTCCTAACTATTGTTCTCTTATGGAGCACAAGTTTGTTTGTAGCTCATTCTTTTCACAAATAAGAAATGTTTCTAGGTTTTTCAAAATACTTTTTTCTTTATGCTCATTTCATATTTTGACACTGATTTACCTTTAGTCATAATTTTTAGTGCAAGAGAGAAATTTTCTAATTTATGGATGCTCCCTTCCATTTACTCTGAGAAGGAATCTAAGTGAGTGAGGTTTTGGTGCAGAGTAAGCATTATTTAAACTTTAATGACAGTTGTGTTGTTTCAAGGCAATGGGAAGCTCCATTAGTCCATTAGCCAGTCGCACGAACTCTCCACATTCTCAGTCTCCAGCAGGGGAACATGTCACTGACAGTCACAGAAAGTTCCACTGTAGGGTTTTTTTATTAAAATATTTCTTTATTGACAGGATGTCTGTCATGCAAGAGTAGTCACAGCTTGAAAAACTGTATAATATTAAGATTTGGAATCAGCTTTTCTTGAATTAAATTACCTTTCACAGTTGATTTAAAACTCAATATTTGCTGTTGTTATAAAAATTTAATTGTAGCATTAGCATCATCTAACTTTTTTTATTTCAATAGATCTGATTATAGTCTTAGCTAATTTTTGGTATGGCTTAGCATAGTTGGATTTACATTGTCTTAGGTGATTCTTTGTTACAGGATTAGTGGGCGATTAGGTGTTTGGTTGCTGATGAGAAATCATTTCTGATTGTTTTCACATACATGAGAACAGATAGGGCTTGAAATTCAGTGAAAGGCAAAGTAGCCACAGTAAGGAGGAAATTAGTCAGGAAGTAATAAGTAGTAGATGATCAGTAAGCTATGTAAGTCAAGCAGGTCTTATACCTTAGGAACTATTGGCTTAAAGTTTATAAAACGTGTGGGTAGTAAATTGCATAGATCATGAGTTTTGCTCTGAAAGAATTAAACAAGATCAAGATAAATCTTTGTGATAATGTTTTTTACAGGGTTCAGTTTATTACTTGATGTGTTTTGTGCTCTTCATGGACCAAGAGAAAAATGTGTTGAAATCTTGAGGAGTGGTCACTTGTTAGCTATCTCACCGGGCGGAGTTCGAGAAGCCTTACTTAGTGATGAAACCTACAACATCATATGGGGTAATCGTAAAGGCTTTGCTCAGGTTGCAATTGATGCAAAAGTGGTGAGTCATCAAAGTAATTATTCAAGCAAAGCTTACTTGAATTTCAAAGAAATGCTTAAAGAATGAGCCAGACTGTATGAAACCAGGTTCTTTGGTGGTAACAGCACAAAGGTTACTCTATATAAAAACTTGTAGGCATATGTCGAACGATGAGTATTTCGTATGTATGAGAAGCTATCTTAAAAAACAAAAATTTGATCTGGAAATTTGGCAAGTATCTCACGAGGTTTTGTTTTTCAGTTGTAATTTCTACATTATTCTTTGTGAGATTTGTAGTTCTATACACATTATTTCAGATACTCCTTTTTAAATGATGTAATCAGCTCATTCTATGTATTTTAAACCTTTGGTAACCTTGACATGAATGAGTCGCTGTTTTTCATGGTTGAATTTGGTTTTGTAGTTCTTTTATGTGTAATTGGTTTTTATAACAATACATGTACTATGTGACTAATGTCATTTTTCATCAAATGTGGTTAGCTATTTTATAATATGATAAGAAGTGGAAAGTGGTGTAATGAATATTTACAGCACTTTTCAAATGAATTCATCAATAAAATTAATCATCTTTGGGAGATTTACTGTAGATAATTGCTCTTCCTAGACCAAATGTTAAGAATGTGCTTTTGCTGGTTGATGGGTTTTTTTGGTTGTCTTTTTGCCCTTGAAAAGTTTTTCCCCATATGGCACTTTATCCTAAGGACATTGTAGTCCCTTGCTGGACTCTTTTTTTTTTTTTAATATTTTTTATTAGGTATTTTCTTCATTTACATTTCCAATGCTATCCCAAAAGTCCCCCATACCCTCCCCCCAAGTCCCCTACCCACCCACTCCCACCTTTTGGCCCTGGCGTACCCCTGTACTGGGGCATATAAAGTTTGCAAGTCCAATGGGCCTCTCTTTCCAGTGATGGCTGACTAGGCCATCTTTTGATACATATGCAGCTAGAGTCAAGAGCTCCAGGGTACTGGTTAGTTCATAATGTTGTTCCACCTATAGGGTTGCAGATCCCTTTAGCTCCTTGGGTACTTTCTCTAGCTCCTCCATTGGGGGCCCTGTGATCCATCCATTAACTGACTGTGAGCATCCACTTCTGTGTTTGCTAGGCCCGGCCTAGTCTCACAAGAGACAGCTATATCTGGGTCCTTTCAGCAAAATCTTGCTAGTGTATACAATGGTGTCAGCGTTTGGATGCTGATTATGGGATGGATCCCCGGATATGGCAGTCTCTAGCTGGTCCATCCTTTTGTCACAGCTCCAAACTTTGTCTCTGTAACTCCTTCCATGGGTGTTTTGTTCCCAATTCTAAGAAGGGGCAAAGTGTCCACACTTTGGTATTCGTTCTTCTTGAGTTTCATGCGTTTAGCAAATTGTATCTTTTTTTTTTTAAAGATTTATTTATTTATTTATTTATTTATTTATTTATTTATTTAATGTATGTGAGTACATTGTTACTGTCTTCAGACACATCAGAAGAGGGCATTGGATCCCATTACAGGTAGTTGTGAGCCACCATGTGGTTGCTGGGAATTAAACTCAGGATTTCTGGAAGAGCAGTCAGTGCTCTTAACCTCTGAGCCATCTCTTCAGCCCTAGCAAATTGTATCTTATATCTTGGGTATCCTAAGTTTCTGGGCTAATATCCACTTATCAGTGAGTACATATTGTGTGAGTTCTTTTGTGGATGATGCCCTCCAGGTCCATCCATTTGCCTAGGAATTTCATAAATTCATTCTTTTTAATACCTTGCTGGACTCTTATTCTTTCCTCCACACTTAGAGGTTGAGTCAGCTGCAATAACTTTCAGTGTTCAGGTTGCTGTCTTTGGTTTTACTGTGTATCATTTAAATATAGACTGTTGTCTAAATAAATATAAACTGGTGTCTAAAAAAGAAAGATTGTGAGTAATTCACCCTAACCAAAGAATAATGTCTAAATAGGAATGGATATTTTTGTGTTTGAATTATGACTTTACAATTAAACAAAATTCTCTAAAGAGCTCAGTGGTTCTTTTCTCTCCTGTACCTATGCATATGCTTATACGTGACTGCTAGAGGTCAGTGCTATAGTGCTTTAATGTGGGTTCCTAGTTAAATTAATCTACTTCCTGACTTTTTAAATACATGTGCTCAAACAGTAAAGATTATAAGTTCTTTAAGTACAGGATTTTTATATTTAATTCTTTAGTGCATTATCTACTTTGAGTAGGGTTTATTTATTTGTTGAATTAATTTTTTTGTCTTTAAACACAGATTACTTAACCCAGTAAAAAGCTTTTTAATTAATTTATGCATTTTTGTGTTAGTTAATAAAGAAAACTGACTGATAACATTTTACTCATTTTTAAAGAGTTTTATAAGCACAGAACTACAGATTGTAATTATATAGAGCTGTGCTAAATTAAGAATAGTCAGTGTAATATTTTAATGCAAGAATAACTAAAATTCTAATGTAAAAACAAAGCATTGACTCAGTTTCTCTAAGTTTATATTTTGAAAGATTTGTTTTCATATAAATTTCAGATAAAGATAATAAAAATATCTTTGAATCTTATAAATTTGTCATGGAATCTTAATTGTTCATTCTTATGTTTGTAGTTTTAAGGAGGCTATTGCTTAGGAGACCTAACAGAGAGAAAGGACAAAAGAACTTGAATCCAAAAGAACAAGAATTCAGATTCTTGAATTTCTTGGAAACTTTTAAAGATAATCTAGATAATTCAATTAAGTTTTTTTTTTATAAAATTCCAAAAAAAATTGAGAAATAGCCCTCTATACATTTAAATCAAGTACAAAATTTTAATGTTATGAATTTGCTAATCACATTATAAGTCTGATAACTAGTGTGTAGCACTTTTGAGGTTCGTGTCAGGACTCTACATGGTAAGGAAATGACATGAGTAATATTCTAATACAGTGCTTCTTAACCTGTGGATTGCCTGAGGCCATTGGAAAACAAAGATGTTTACCTTAGAGTTCATAGTCGTAACCAAATTATAGTTACAGAGGACAATGAAAATAATTTTATGGCTGGGGTCATCACAATACTAGGAACTGTATTAAAGGGTCGCAGCGTTAGGAAGGTTGAGGATCACTGCTCTAGTTTTATAGATGAGGAGGCTCAGGCAGACAGAGACGGAAGGTGGAAGAGATCCTGACTATTCACAGTGAGTGCAAACATCAGAGACTGAAGGAGTCTTCTAGAGATGTGAGGAAAACTTTTCAATAAAATATTTACATAGTTGATAAATGACATCTATCCCTTAATGGACTAAGCCAACGTTCCATAAACGATGAGAAAACACTTGAAACTCCGAATGTAAGACTAGCTCCATTCAAAAAGGGACTGCTTGGTTGAGTCTGTAACTCAGTGGTAGAGTATTTGCTTAGCATGTGCCAGGCTTTGAGTATGATTCCCAACAGTATCCCTCCCCCCAGCATAATTTAAAAACTAAACTGGACATACTAAAAGGAACTAAAGTGGGAATTGAGTTGTAGTTCATAAAATATCATCAGAAAATATGTAAAGGTCATTTGTATGGACAGACTTTTATACGTACCAAGTACTACTCGTAGTTTGTGAATTCCTAAAGATTCTATTTAGGTAGCTTCATATATAGGTTGAAGAAAAATTAGTTTATTTAATTGAAAAAAAAAACAAACGTAAAAGAAAGGAACATTGTATTTAGCAATTATTTATTTATGCTAGTATACTTTATCCATAAAAGCTTTTGAGATAAAGGTAATTACTTCTTTCCAGTTTTCATATGAAGAAACTATGGCTTAGGTTTGGTAAGCAACTTGTTCAGTGTTTCCTATACTTTAAGTAACAGAAATAGGACTCTAAGCCCATGCTAAACCGATGCCCCCAAAATACATATATATGGATACAGAAATTATAAATTCTTGATTGCCAGTGCAGCTGTCTAATGTACAAGCATGTAAAAGAAAAGTGCTAAATGACTGTACAACATCAAATTGTAGAATGCTTGATGAACTTAAAAACAGGAGGTTGAGATTACAACATGGAAGATCGAGCCAGCTAGGACAACCTTTCTTCTATGACGTGGCTTCTAGAATGCTGTGCTCCAGATGTTTAGCTTGTTAAGCAGAGTCATCTTGATGAAGTGCACACTTTAATACAGGCTTTAGGAATCATGCTGGTCTGTAGACATGGCCAGTTGCACTCAAGGGAGAACACAGTATATCTGTGAGCTGAAAGGCTTTCTCTTCCTTCTGTGCATTCTGAGTTCTGGAAATGTAGCTTTAAAAACATTAGAATTTTATCTATTTTATTTTACAAAACTTGTAATGTCTTGGGTAATAGTGGATTTTTTTACTAAAGAAAATAAATCAGTGTCCATTACCATCTTCATACAGTAGTTTCATGAATTAACCACATCAAATTTTACATTCTTCACTTGTCATCTTTGTCTGCATTCTCTAGTGTTAAGACAACTGCTGCCTGTTTCTGACCTCTGTATTTACAGAGCATAGTTCATTAGAAGTCTTCCTGTTATGTATCCATTCTCTCTTTAGTTTATCCATAACTCTTTTATCTTATCTATTCCAAGTACTTTTCTAAGTGTGAGGGATACAGCAGTGAGCGAAACATGTATTAGGTGTCCCTGAATGTAGTAGAAGGCTTTCCTGTGGTAGGAGGAGAGAGACAGCAAGTGATCAGCTAGTTCAATGTGAGGATGCATTTTTATGAAGTTTATCCTTGTGTTTTCTAGTCTCTAAAACTAAATGAAAAAGATTTAGACTATCATGATCGAAAACCCTGCTTATAAAATATATATATGCATACACATATATGTAGTTTTATCTTTGAAACATTTTGTTCAGTATATTTGTTTATTAAAGTATTTTATTCAATTTTGATATATTTACTGTTTACAATACCATAACTTTCCTATATTATACTTTATGATATTTCATTACTTTCTGACATTTACCTAATACTTCTATTATTAAATATCACATTTAATCATTGATGTTCATGGAATGTCCTATAAACTTGTTATTTAATTTCATTAATTTATATACTTTTTGTTTGTTTGTTTGTTTGTTTGTTTGTTTTGAGACAGGGTTTCTGTTTATAGCTCTGGCTGTCCTGGAACTCACTTTGTAGACCAGGCTGGCCTTGAACTCAGAAATCTGCCTGCCTCTGCCTCCTAAGTGCTGGGATTAAAGGTGTGTGCCACCACGCTCAGCTCAATTTATATACTTTTAAAAAATTCTTATATATACTTTTCATTGATACTGAACATCTTAAATTTAATGGTCTCATGAAAATGAGTTACTAATTCCACGAGACCAACTTACTGAAATTTATCATTTAATTTATATAAAATTTCCCTTTGTCTTAGTTACTTTTCTCTTTCTCTCACCAAATGCCATGATAAAGATAGCTTGTAAAAAAAAAAAAAAAAAAAAAGCATTTAATTTTGGACTCACAATTCCTGAGGGATATAGTCCATAACCATCCTGGCAAGGAGAATTCACATCTGATCCATGAGCTGGAGGCAGAGAGAGCTGACTGACTCAAAGTGTGGGCCTTTTGACACTTCAGAGTCCTCCCTCAATATCACACCTCCTCCAACAAGGCCACACCTCCTAATTCTTCCCAAGCAGTTCTGTCAACTGGGGACTGAGAATTCAAATTTATGAGCTTAGAGGGGTCATTCTCACTAACCACCACACCCCTTCAAAGTGTCTTCATCTTGTAACTTCTGAAATGAGCATATTATTTAGGAACTAGTAAAACTAATTTACCATATTTGTTTTATTTAATGAAATCATTGAGTATTAAAATCTTTGAGTTTCTAGGATTTATCTATAAGGAAAATTGGTAGGTGAATTATTTTTGTGCTCCAACTAGAGGATAGCCATTCCAATTTATATTTCATAAATGATCAAGTCAAATTTAGTTTGATAAATCACACTACCTTACATATGCCTTTAGTGTTAAAATCTATTTTTAGGATTTCAAATGTGCCCTCAAAAAAGTTGCCTTAGTGAGTCAATGGAGACCTTAAGTGGACTTATTTATTTACTTTTTAATTTAAATTCTTTTCTTTAGCCCATTATTCCTATGTTTACACAAAATATTCGAGAAGGATTTAGATCACTTGGAGGCACAAGTAAGTTCTCATTCATATGGTTTTTAATTATAGTGTAATACATAAAACATTTGGGGGTTTGAACCCCATTAGGAAAACTTTTGATTTTTTTTGTTTTTGTTTTTGTTTTGAGACAGGGTCTCGCTGTATGGTTCTGGCTATCCTAGAACTTACTGTATAGATCAGTCTGGCCCTAAATTCAGAGATGCCTCTGCCTCTGCCTCTCTGCCTCTCTGCCTCTCTGCCTCTGCCTCTCTGCCTCTCTGCCTCTCTGCCTCTCTGCCTCTCTGCCTCTCTGCCTCTGCCTCTCTGCCTCTGCCCCTCTGCCTCTGCCTCTCTGCCTCTCTGCCTCTCTGCCTCTCTGCCTCTCTGCCTCTCTGCCTCTCTGCCTCTCTGCCTCTCTGCCTCTCTGCCTCTCTGCCTCTCTGCCTCTCTGCCTCTCTGCCTCTCTGCCTCTCTGCCTCTCTGCCCCTCTGCCCCTCTGCCCCTCTGCCCCTCTGCCTCTCTGCCTCTCTGCCTCTCTGCCTCTCTGCCTCTCTGCCTCTCTGCCTCTGCCTCTCTCTGCCTCTGCCTCTGCCTCTCTCTGCCTCTGCCTTCTGCCTCCTGCCTCCTGCCTCCTCCTGCCTCTGCCTCTTGAGTACTGGGGTTAAAGACATGCACTACTATTCCTGGTGACTTTTGAATTATTAATTTTAGAAATGAATATTTTGATACTGTTCTATATAAACTCTAGGGATAATTGGTTCTAAGTAATGGCAGTTATTATTTTGTAGGGACTGGGCATTGAGACTGTTTATTACCCTGTAGCCAGACTAGCTTCAATTTTGTAATTTTCATGCTTCAGCCTCCTGAGTTCCTAGAAGATACTATGTTTTGTTAAGAGTATTCTATACATACTAACATTTATTTGAATGGGCATTTTAAAACTTAAAAGTTATTCATCTAATATATTGTGTATACTATCAACTAAGGAAATTACCTTTAAGGTTGGATGACCTACTAATAAGGTTGTCATCACAGAAAATAGAAGATGGAGATGTCATTTGCTTTGGTTTATTCTATTATTTTACATTGATAAGTTCTTTTATCTGTCTTTAGATTACTAATTAAAAGTTCACTTTTAATATGGTTGTAGGGATAAAATTAGGATGTTTTTTTTTTTAATGTGTCTTATTTTGGAATGTTTAGCATGTTTTCTACCTGTGATTTATATATTATGTTCAGTTGATTGTATTTTATCTAACTGTTGCTATTCTTATCCACATAGAAACCCTTTTGCAAGCCTTCAATTCCTATTGTTTTAACTCATTTTTTTATACCTAACTTTTAAATTTAATTTTCTGTTATTCTTTTTTATATTAGTAAATCAGAAGTTATTACACAAATTCTGTTTGTTTGGCTGCTTTTCAATTTTACTTAATTTTAAAGTTCAGTATCTCAATTAGTGTTTTTATTTTAACATTCATTCATTCATTCATTCATTTTTGAGGCAGAGCTCACTGTTGTGACCCTAGCTGGTTTGGAACTTGTTATGTAGACTAGCCTGTCCTTGACCTCAGAGCTCCACTTACTTCTGTCCACCTCTTCACCAGTGTTGGAATAATAGTTGTATATTACTACGCCTGGCTAACTCATTTTTTTTTGAGTGTTGCTTTGGGTGTGATAGTAAAGTTTGTGTTTTTCTATGTAATCAGTGTTTTCAGTACATAACTGTGTATTTCATGAAACTTACCTTTTCCCATTTCATTGATGAAGTTTTTGATTTTTAATCTCCTCCACTTACTTATTTTTAACACATTTAAAGTCATTCCTGCTGAGTTTGAAACCCAGTCATATCTAGTAGGCCAGTGCAAGGTTTCTGCATGAAGTCCTGTCTTGTCTTTGTCTGTTGTACATGTACATCACGTGCTGTGCACCCTGAACATTTCAGCTGCCAGTTCTTGCTCATTAGCCTCTCCTGTGCAGTGATAGTAAGTGGTTAGTCTTCTAATAGTCTTATATTTTTAACATGTTACTTGGTCTTTTAATGAATATATTTAGTTTTTCTTTTCCTTTTCCTTTTTGATTTATAAAAAACAATAACAAAGTACTGAAAGTTGTTTTATGTCCCTTCAACAGTCTCTAGGGTCCATCCTTATGAGCACATTGCACCAGTGTGCTGCATTTGTTACAACTGATGAAAAGCTTACTTTTAAGAAATGCTGTGCTAGTCATGTAGCTCAGTGACTGAGCACTTGCCTAGCATGTAGGAGGCACTGGTTTCAGTGTCCATGCCTCCGCCCCCCCCCCCCCCCAATCCTACACACACACACACATACACACACACACACACACACACACACACACACACACACACACACTAATTGCTAAGAATTGATATTTTCTCCACCTTCCTGTAAGTCTTGTGTAATTACTTAGAAAGTTTATAGTTATATGCATAGTGTTTTTGGCCAGTAAAAATGATTTTGCTTACTTTAAAACAGGATTATTTAAGTGGCTTTATGAAAAATTCCGCTATCCATTTGCTCCAATGTATGGAGGTTTTCCTGTAAAGTTGCGGACCTTCTTAGGTGATCCCATACCATATGACCCAAAGGTAACAGCAGAAGAATTAGCCGAAAAGGTAATTTGTGTTTTCTTTCTCAGTATTAGGGCAGATTCTGTTTTAAATTATTTGAAATTTTATTGTTTGTGTATTATATATGAGAAATTATCAAACAGTGATTTTGCCCCATTGGAAACATTTGGTCTAGTGACATTTTTAATGACATTAGTTTGGATAGGGGTACTACACACAATTAGTGTTTAGAAAGCAGGGATTGATTTCTAGGCTTCTGTAGGAAATCTAGAAATACCTTTCTATATCTGAAATTTTAATTTTAGAACTAGGGTTAAGGAAAAAGGCAGAATTGATGATAAACACTTAGAAGTCAGGTATTGTGATTGTGGAGGCTTTAAAGTTTACAAGGTAGACAGGTAAGAAAACATCATTTGAGTAGTGAGTTTTTAAATGTTAGAGTAATTAGTAATCTTTAGATGAAGAATCCTGAGAATGAGAAAAGACTACTCAACTTGGAATTAAGATTTGAAAGAGTCTAAAACAATGAAAGGGAGCCATAAACACTGTGTTGTTGAATAACCTAGAGAGAAAGATGCATATAGGCTTCTATAGTTGCTGTTTTGTCATACTAGGTATCAAAGCCAGAGCCTGGCTCATGCTAGGCCTGTGCTCTACCACTGGACCACATTCCGTGCATATTTGTGTTTTGATTATAACTTTTATACCACTCTTTATATACTACATTAGTGGGACTCATTTAAAACATTTTCAATTACGATAGAAAATACGTAGAATTGCTGGGCATGGTGGTGCACCATTAATGTGCCATTAATCCTTTGTGGGTGAGAGGATCTCTGAATTTGTGGCCAGGCTGCTTTACATAGTGAGACCCTGTCTTAATCAAAACAAAATGAAACAAAACAAACCCAGCTATACTTACAGTTCAGTTCTGCCAAATACATCCATGTTGTTCAACAAAAGATAAGATTTTTACCATGAAAAACTGGGTTTATTCCCATTGAACACCATCTTCCCATTTTGTCCTCTACTAGGCCCCTGACAAAGCCCTGAAACCTGAAATGCTAAAATTGCTAGAAGAAAACACAGGCAGTGCACTGTGAGACATGGGTGTGAGAGAGAGAAGTGCTTCTGCAAGTAGTATTGCATGAACATCCTACAAGATGATCTGAACTGAGGCTGAACCAATAGCTGCTTTCCTTTTGTTTCCTAAATAGACCAAGAATGCTGTTCAAGCTTTGATTGACAAGCACCAAAGGATACCGGGGAACATTAGGAGTGCTCTGCTGGACCGCTTTCATAAAGAGCAGAAGGCTCATTAGCAGATAGCTTAATGTGTCTGCAGTGACAAGTTTGCATCTGTGGTACTGTCTTGTAGGTTGTATATTGATTAGTGTTTTTAAAACGTTGTGCTAATGAACATCTTTCTTTAGAACTTAAACTTTATATGGTTAATCTTATCCTTTCAATCAGTTGTGTCAAATTTAATAAGTAGCTCATCATTTGCTTGACTCAGCAAATGATCATGTTGCATTTGCAGTTTTTTTAGTAGTATATGATAAGCACAGAATCTTAGAGTTAAGTCTTCCTTGGTATCCGCAGATTAGGTCAGGCAGACTTTACTAAATCATGTTTCTTATGTTTGTGTCTGTTGTGCCAATATGATAGTAGGGTGTAGCACTTGCTTAATTAAGATGAGTGATGCCTTTATGTATCTGTCCTTCATTCCATTCACAACTGCTGGCAAGTTGTGGAACTCTTTTGCACCTCAATGATTTATGTTAAGCATGCTAATACTGTGCTGATGAACATTATTTTAAGTTGCTTATATCTACTGTGATATATCCATATATGATAGATATCTGTAGTGAGAATCTATAATTGAATTGATTCCTAAATCCTCTAGGAGTTATGTATATAATTTTGTCCATTGGATGTTGAAACTACTCCTTCAGGTATGATGTCCAGTTGCCAAGCACATTGAAAGAGATGTACTATTTTATAAATCAAATCATTGTTATTTGTAGTATTTATTAACCGAATTGTTTAGTATTTATTTTAAATAAGTATCTAAGGAAATGTATAGGATGAGTTGTCAGCACAGTGTTTTATGGTGTAAAGACAAAATCATGGGCATGCTCTGCAGTTCATGTTAGAAGTGGGTTCTAGGCTAAGGAATAACATGCTAAGACAGCTCTGGTCTCGCTCAGTATCCGGGCTCTCTTCCTGTGCTTTGCAGCCAGTAACGTGGTTATTATTTTAATAAAACGTACTTGAATGATAAACTTCTGTAAACATGGAGCTCTCTGAAAATGTAATTGCTTTTGATTTGTTGTCTTTTTGAAAACTTATTTTAAAAGTATTTAAACAACAAAGTATCATAAGCTCACTGCAGTATGTCTGTCTCCTACCACCTTTGTATACTTGGGTTTTATATGGACTTTTTAACTACAAGTGTTTATTTATGACATATATAATGTATATAGAAATGATGTGAAAATAAAGCTGAATTGCACCTCCTTCTCTAGTAAAAATGTTATTCTTGAGATTCTTCAAAATTGTCTCCATACGTCTCAGTAGTCATTTCTTTTGACCACAATAAATATGTGGTATACGTCCTATGTAGTCTGTATATTTCAGGGACAACTTCAGAGAAAGGAGCCAATTTGCTGCCACTCCCTCTCACTTTAGTAAATGGTACTTGGTTCAAAGCTGTTAAATATTTCCAAAATGAAGGAATAAAAGTCTATAAAATGAACAAGAAAACTATTTTTGGAGAATTAGTTGGTTCTAAAGATTGAAGAAAGAGTGCCATTTGTTGCTAATGTTGGAAAAGTGGTCATTTTCCAAGTGTTTAAGTATTACTGTTCTATTTCAAATGATTTTAGGCCCCCGGTATTCTCAATGTCAAGAGTCCCATCCTGACTGATAGCTTTGTCTCTGTGGTACTTGAACTTCAGTCCCCTTTGTAAGATGCAGGGACTGAGACTTGATGTAGATATGGAGATCATGATGGTGCTGGTGGGGGTGGTGGGGGTGGTGGGGGTGCATTAGGAGCCTGACATGGTGCAAACATGAAGGGACTTTGGAAACTTGACTGTGGTCTGTTTTGCAGAGAGAAGTTTCAGACTCTTTTAAAACTGTCTATTTAGAAAAAAGAATCTTAAACGTTTCAATATTGCACTCATAGTAGAACCACCCCTTGTATTCCACCTATAGTCCAATCAGGAATTATTAGCATGTCACTTTGTGTGGTTTTCTTCACAGGCTCTTTCCCTCAGTCCACATGCATATCTAAGGGCTTGGTTTGGTTGTTTTTCTTCCTCCTCCTCCTCCTCCTCCTCCTCCTCCTCTTCTTCTTCTTCTTCTTTTCTCTCTCTGTCTCTCTCCCTCCCTCTCTCCCTTCCTTCCTTCCTTCCTTCCTTCCTTCCTTCCTTCCTTCCTTCCTTCCTTCCTTCCTTCCTCCCTTCCTCCCTTTTTTCCTCCTAAACAATGAGCAATAAACAAGGAAATTTGTATCAATATAATACATTTATGTACAGACCATACATTAGTTTTCATGGCCTATCAAGATGGCTTAGCAGGTGTCTTTTTTTAAATTGGGTATTTATTTCATTTACATTTCCAATGCTATCCCAAAAGTTCCCCACATGCTACCCCACCCACTCCCCTACCCACCCACTCGCACTTCTTGGCCCTGGCGTTCCCCTGTACTGAGGCATATAAAGTTTGCACAACCAATGGGCCTCTCTTTCCACTGGCCACTTTCGACTAGGCCATCTTCTGATTCATATGCAGCTAGAGACACGAGCTCAGGGCGGGGGGGGGGGGGGGTGTATTGGTTAGTTCATATTGTTGTTCCACCTATAGGGTTGCAGATCCCTTCAGCTCCATGGGTACTTTCTCTAGCTCCTCCATTGAGGCTCCTGTGATCCATCCAATAGCTGACTGTGAGCATCCACTTCTGTGTTTGCTAGGCCCTGGCATAGTCTCACAAGAGACAGCCATATCTGAGTCCTTTCAGCAAAATCTTGCTAGTGTATACAATGGTGTCAGAGTTTGGAAGCTGATTATGGGATGGATCCCCGGATATGGCAGTCTCTAGATGGTCCATCCTTTTGTCTCAGCTACAAACTTTGTCTCTGTAACTCCTTCCATGGGTGTTTTGTTGCAATTCTAAGAAGGGGCAAAGTGTCCACACTTTGGTCTTCGTTCTTGGTTCTTCTTGAGTTTCATGCGATTAACAAATTGTATCTTATATCTTGGGTATTCTAAATTTCTCCACTAATATCCAATTATCAGTGAGTACATATTGTGTAAGTTCCTTTGTGATTGGGTTACCTCACTCAGGATGATGCCCTCCAGGTCCATCCATTTGCCGAGGAATTTCATATATTCATTCTTTTTAATAGCTGAGTAGATATTCATAGCAGCCTCATTTATAAGAGCCAGAAGCTGGAAAGAAGCCAGATGCCCCGCAACAGAGGAATGGATACAAAAAATGTGGTACATTTACACAATGGAGTACTACTCAGCTATTGAAAAGAATGAATTTATGAAATTCCTGAGCAAATGGTTGGACCTGGAGGGCATGATCCTGAGTGAAGTAACCCAATCACAAAAGAACTCAAATGATATGTACTCACTGATAAGTGGATATTAGCCCAGAAACTTAGAATACCCAAGATATAAGTTACAATTTGCAAAACGCATCAAACTCAAGAAGAACGAAGACCAAAGTGTGGACACTTTGCCCCTTCTTAGAATTGGGAACAAAACACCCATGGAAGGAGTTACAGAGACAAAGTTTAGAAATGAGACAAAAGGAAGGACCATCTAGAGAATGCCATATCCGGGGATCCATCCAATAATCAGCCTCCAAATGCTGACACCATTGCATACACTAGCAAGATTTTGCTGAAAGGACCCAGATATAGCTGTCTCTTGTGAGACTATGTTGGGGCCTAGCAAACACAGAAGTGGATTCTCACAGTCAGCTATTGGATGGATCACAGGGCCCCCAATGGAGGAGCTAGAGAAAGTACCCAAGGAGCTAAAGGGATCTGCAACCCTATAGGTGGAACAACATTATGAACTAACCAGTACTGAAGCTCTTGACACTAGCTGCATATGTATCAAAAGATGGCCTAGTCAGCCATCACTGGAAAAAGAGGCCCATTAAACTTGCAAACTTTATATGCCCCAGTACAGGGGAATGCCAGGGCCAAAAAGTGGGAGTGGGTGGGTAGGGGAGTGGGGGGGGGGTATGGGGGACTTTTGGGATAGCATTGGAAATGTAAATGAGAAAAATACCTAATTAAAAAAAATAGCTAAGTAGTACTCCATTGTGTAAATGTACCACATTTTCTGTATCCATTCCTCTGTTGAGAGGCATCTGGGTTCTTTTCAGCTTCTGGCTCTTATAAATAAATAAGGCTGCTATGAACATAGTGGAGCATGTGTCCTTCTTACCAGTTGGAACATCTTCTGGATATATGCCCAGGAGAGGTATTGCGTGATCCTCTGGTAGTACTATATCCAGTTTTCTGAGGAACCGCCAGACTGAATTCCAGAGTGGTTGTACAAGCTTGCAGTCCCACCAACAATGGAGGAGTGTTCCTCTTTCTCCACATCCTCGCCAGCATCTGCTGTCACCTGAATTTTTCATCTTAGCCATTCTGACTGGTGTGAGGTGGAATCTCAGGGTTGTTTTGATTTGCATTTCCCTGATGATTAAGGATGTTGAACATTTATTCAGGTGCTTCTCAGCCATTCGGTATTCCTCAGGTGAGAATTCTTTGTTCAGCTCTGAGCCCCATTTTTTAATGGGGTTATTTGATTTTCTGGAGTCCACCTTCTTGAGTTCTTTATATATATTGGATATTAGTCCCCTATCTGATTTAGGATAGGTAAAAATCCTTTCCCAATCTGTTGGTGGCCTTTTTGTTTTATTGACGGTGTCTTTTGCCTTGCAGAAGCTTTGCAATTTTATGAGGTCCCATTTATCAATTCTCGATCTTAAGGCACAAGCCATTGCTGTTCTATTCAGGAATTTTTCCCCTGTACCCATATTTTCGAGGGTTTTCTCTACTTTCACCTCTATAAGTTTCAGTGTCTCTGGTTTTATGTGGAGTTCCTTGATCCACTTAGATTTGACCTTAGTACAAGGAGATAGGAATGGATCGCTTCTCATTCTTCTACATGATACCAACCAGTTGTGCCAGCACCATTTGTTGAAAATACTGTCTTTTTTCCACTGGATGGTTTTTGCTTCCTTGTCAAAGATCAAGTGACCATAGGTGTGTGGGTTCATTTCTGGGTCCTCAATTCTATTCCATTGGTCTACTTGTCTCTTGCTATACCAGTACCATGCAGTTTTTATCACAATTGCTCTGTAGTACAGCTTTAGGTCAGGCATGGTGATTCCACCAGAGGTTCTTTTATCCTTAAGAAGAGTTTTTGCTATCCTAGGTTTTTTGTTATTCCAGATGAATTTGCAGATTGCCCTTTCTAATTCATTGAAAAATTGAGTTGGAATTTTGATGGGGATTGCATTGAATCTATTGATTGCTTTTGGCAAGATAGCTATTTTTACTATATTGATCTTGCAATCCATGAGCATGGGAGATCTTTCCATCTTCTGAGATCTTCTTTAATTTCTTTCTTCAGAGACTTGAAGTTCTTATCATACAGATCTTTTACTTCCTTAGAGTCACGCCAAGGTATTTTATATTATTTGTGGCTATTGAGAAGGCTGTTGTTTCCCTAATTTCTTTCTCAGCCTGTTTATCCTTTGTGTAGAGAAAGGCCATTGACTTGTTTGAGTTAAGTTTATATCCAGCTACTTCATTGAAGCTGTTTATCAGACTCAGGAGTTCTCTGGTGGAATTTTTAGGGTCACTTATATATACTATCATATCATCTGCAAAAAGTGATATTTTGACTTCCTCTTTTCCAATTTGTATCCCCTTGATCTCTTTTTTCTGTCCAATTGCTCTGGCTAGGACTTCAAGTACAATGCTGAATAGGTAGGGAAAAAGTGGTCAGCCTTGTCTAGTCCCTGATTTTAGTGGGATTGCTTCCAGCTTCTCACCATTTACTTTGATGTTGGCTACTGGTTTACTGTAGATTGCTTTTATCTTGTTTAGGTATGGGCCTTGAATTCCTGGTATTTCCAAGACTTTTATCATGAATGGGTGTTGGATTTTGTCAAATGCTTTCTCCGCATCTAAAGAGATGATCATTTGGTTTTTGTCTTTGAGTTTGTTTATATAATGGATTACGTTGATGGATTTCTGTATATTAAACCATCCCTGCATCCCTGGAATAAAACCTATTCGGTCAGGATGGATGATTGCTTTAATGTGTTCTTGGATTCGGTTAGCGAGAATTTTATTGAGGATTTTTGCATCTATATTCATAAGGGATATTGGTCTGAAGTTCTCTATCTTTGTTGGATCTTTCTGTGTTTTAGGTATCAGAGTAATTGTGGCTTCACAGAATGAGTTGGGTAGAGTATCTTCTGCTTCTATTTTGTGGAATAGTTTGTGAAGAACTGGGATTAGATCTTCTTTGAAGGTCTGATAGAACTCTGCACTAAACCCATCTGGTCCTGGGATTTTTTTGGTTTGGAGACTATTAATGACTGCTTCTATTTCTTTAAGGGATATAGGACTGTTTGTATCATTAACCTGATCTTGATTTAACATTGGTACCTGGAATCTGTCTAGAAACTTGTCCATTTCTTCCAGGTTCTACAGTTTTGTTGAGTATAGCCTTTTGTAGAAGGATCTGATGGTGTCTTGGATTTCTTTAGGATCTGTTGTTATGTCTCCCTTTTCTTTTCTTTTCTTTTCTTTTCTTTTCTTTTCTTTTCTTTTCTTTTCTTTTCTTTTTTAATTTATTACGTATTTTTTCAATTATATTTCCAATGCTATCCCAAAAGTCCCCCATACCCCCCCCCCCACTTACCTACCCACCCATTCCCTTTTTTTTGGCACTGGCGTTCCCCTGTATTGGGGCATATAAAGTTTCTGTGTCCAGTGGGCCTCTCTTTCCAGTGATGGCTGACTAGGCCATCTTTTGATACATATGTAGCTAGCGTCAAGAGCTCCAGGGTACTGGTTAGTTCATAATGTTGTTGCACCTACAGGGTTGCAGATCTCTTTAGCTCCTTGGGTACTTTCTCTAGCTCCTCCATTGGGGGCCCTGTGATCCATCCAATAGCTGACTGTGAGCATCCACTTCTGTGTTTGCTAGGCCCCGGCATAGTCTCACAAGAGACAGCTATATCTGGGTCCTTTCAGCAAAATCTTGCTAGTGTATGCAATGGTGTCAGCGTTTGGAAGCTGATTATGGGGTGGATCCCTAGATATGGCAGTCACTAGCTGGTCCATCCTTTTGTCACAGCTCCAAACTTTGTCTCTGTAACTCCTTCCATGGGTGTTTTGTTCCCAATTCTAATAAGGGGCACAGTGTCCACATTTGGTCTTCATTCTTCTAGAGTTTCATGAGTTTAGCAAATTGTATCTTATATCTTGGGTATCCTAAGTTTTGGGCTAATATCCACGTATCAGTGAGTACATATTATGTGAGTTCCTTTGTGATTGGGTTACCTCTCTCAGGATGATGCCCTCCAGGTCCATCCATTTGCCTAGGAATTTCATAAATTCATTCTTTTTAATAGCTGAGTAGTACTCCATTGTGTAAATGTACCACATTTTCTGTATCCATTCCTCTGTTGAGGGGCATCTGGGTTCTTTCCAGCTTCTGGCTATTATAAATAAGGCTGCTATGAACATAGTTGAGCATGTGTCCTTCATACCAGTTGGGACATCTTCTGAATATATGCCCAGAAGAGGTATTGCTGGATCCTCCGGTAGTACTATGTCCAATTTTCTAAGGAACCGCCAGACTGAATTCCAGAGTGGTTGTACAAGCTTGCAATCCCACCAACAATGGAGGAGTGTTCCTCTTTCTCCACATCCTCGCCAGCATCTGTTGTCACCTGAATTTTTCATCTTAGCCATTCTGACTGGTGTGAGGTGGAATCTCAGGGTTGTTTTGATTTGCATTTCCCTGATGATTAAGGATGTTGAACATTTATTCAGGTGCTTCTCTGCCATTTGGTATTCCTCAGCTGAGAATTGTTTGTTCAATTCTGAGCCCCATTTTTTAATGGGGTTATTTGATTTTCTGGAGTCCATCCTCTTCAGTTCTTTATATATATTGGATATTAGTCCCCTATCTGATTTAGGATAGGTAAAGATCCTTTCCCAATCTGTTGGTGGCCTTTTTGTTTTATTGACGGTGTCTTTTGCCTTGCAGAAGCTTTGCAGTTTCATGATGTCCCATTTTTCAATTCTCGATCTTACAGCACAAGCCATTGCTATTCTATTCAGGAATTTTTCCCCTATGCCCATATCTTCGAGGCTTTTCCCCACTTTCTCCTCTAAAAGTTTCAGTGTCTCTGGTTTTATGTGGAGTTCCTTGATCCACTTAGATTTGACCTTAGTACAAGGAGATAGGAATGGATCGCTTCTCATTCTTCTACATGATACCAACCAGTTGTGCCAGCACCATTTGTTGAAAATGCTGTCTTTCTTCCACTGGATGGTTATAGCTCCCTTGTCAAAGATCAAGTGACCATAGGTGTGTGGGTTCATTTCTGGGTCTTCAATTCTATTCCATTGGTCTACTTGTCTGTCACTATACCAGTACCATGCAGTTTTTATCACAATTGCTTTGTAGTAAAGCTTTAGGTCAGGGATGGTGATTCCAACTATCCTAGGTTTTTTGTTATTCCAGATGAATTTGCAGATTGCTCTTTCTAATTCGTTGAAGAATTGATTTGGAATTTTGATGGGGATTGCATTGAATCTGTAGATTGCTTTTGGCAAGATGGCCATTTTTACAATGTTGATCCTGCCAATCCATGAGCATGGGAGATCTTTCCATCTTCTGAGATCTTCTTTAATTTCTTTCTTCAGAGAACTGAAGTTCTTATCATACAGATCTTTCACTTCCTTAATTAGAGTCAGGTGAAGATATTTTATATTATTTGTAACTATTGAGAAGTGTGTTGTTTACCTAATTTCTTTCTCAGCCTGTTTATTCTTTGTGTATAGAAAGGCCATTGACTTGTTTGAGTTAATTTTATATCCTGCTACTTCATTGAAGCTGTTTATCAGACTCAGGAGTTCTCTGGTGGAATTTTTAGGGTCACTTATATATACTATCACATCATCTGCAAAAAGTGATATTTTGACTTCCTCTTTTCCAATTTGTATCCCCTTGATCTCCTTTTGTTGTCCAATTGCTCTGGCTAGGACTTCAAGTACAATGTTTAATAGGTAGGGAGAGAGTGGACAGCCTTGTCTAGTCCCTGATTTTAGTGGGATTGCTTCCAGCTTCTCACCATTTACTTTGATGTTGGCTACTGGTTTGATGTAGATTGCTTTTATCTTGTTTAGGAATGGGCCTTGAATTCCTGGTATTTCCAAGACTTTTATCATGAATGGGTGTTGGATCTTGTCAAATGTTTTTTCCGCATCTAACGAGATGATCATGTGGTTTTTGTCTTTGAGTTTGTTTATATAATGGATTACATTGATGGATTTCCGTATATTAAACCATCCCTCCATCCCTGGAATAAAACCTACTCAGTCAGGATGGATGATTGCTTTAATGTGTTCTTGGATTCGGTTAGCGAGAATTTTATTGAGGATTTTTGCATCTATATTCATAAGGGAAATTGGTTTGAAGTTCTCTATCTTTGTTGGATCTTTCTGTGTTTTAGGTATCAGAGTAATTGTGGCTTCATAGAATGAGTTGGGTAGAGTTCCTTCTACTTCTATTTTGTGGAATAGTTTGTGCAGAACTGTAATTAGATCTTCTTTGAAGGTCTGGTAGAACTCTGCACTAAACCCATCTGGTCCTGGGATTTTTTTGGCTGGGAGACTATTAATGGCTGCTTCTATTTCTTTAGGGGATATGGGACTGTTTAGATCGTTAATTTGATCCTGATTTAACTTTGGTACCTGGTATCTGTCTAGAAATTTGTCCATTTCGTCCAGGTCTTCCAATTTTGTTGAGTATAGCCTTTTGTAGAAGGATCTGATGGTGTTTTGGATTTCTTCAGGATCTGTTGTTATGTCTTCCTTTTCATTTCTGATTTTGTTAATTAGGATGTTGTCCCTGTGCCCTCTAGTGAGTCTAGCTAAGGGTTTATGTATCTTGTTGATTTTCTCAAAGAACCAACTTCTCGTTCGGTTAATTCTTTGAATAGTTCTTGTTTCCACTTGGTTGATTTCACCCCTGAGTTTGATTATTTCCTGCCGTGTACTCCTCTTTGGTGAATTTGCTTCCTTTTGTTCTAGAGCTTTTAGGTGTGTTGTCAAGCTGCTAATGTGTGCTCTCTCTAGTTTCTTTTTGGAGGCGCTCAGAGCTATGAGTTTTCTTCTTAGAAATGCTTTCATTGTGTCCCATAAGTTTGGGTATGTTGTGGCTTCATTTTCATTAATCTCCCAAAAGTCCTTAATTTCTTTCTTTATTCCTTCCTTGACCAAGTTATCATTGAGAAGAGTGTTGTTCAGTTTCCACGTAAATGTTGGCTTTCTATTATTTATTTTGTTATTGAAGATCAGCCTTAGTCCATGGTGATCTGATGGGATGCATGGGACAATTTCAATATTTTTGTATCTGTTGAGGCTTATTTTGTGTCCAATTATATGGTCAATTTTGGAGAAGGTCCCGTGAGGTGCTGAGAAGAAGGTATATCCTTTTGTTTTAGGATAATATGTACTGTAGATGTCTGTTAGATCCATTTGTTTCATAACTGCTGTTAGTTTCACTGTGTCCCTGTTTAGTTTCTGTTTCCACGATCTGTCCATTGAAGAAAGTGGTGTGTTGAAGTCTCCCACTATTATTGTGTGAGGTGCAATGTGTGCTTTGAGCTTTACTAAAGTTTCTTTAATGAATGTGGCTTCCCTTGTATTTGGAGCATAGATATTCAGAATTGAGAGTTCCTCTTGGAGGATTTTACCTTTTATGAGTATGAAGTGCCTCTCCTTGTCTTTTTTGATGACTTTGGGTTAGAAGTCGATTTTATTAGATATTAGAATGGGTACTCCAGCTTGTTTCTTCAGACCATTTGCTTGGAAAATTGTTTTCCAGCCTTTCACTCTGAGGTAGTGTCTGTCTTTTTCCCTGAGATGGGTTTCCTGTAAGCAGCAATATGTTGGGTCCTGTTTCTGTAGCCAGTATGTAAGTCTATGTCTTTTTATTGGGGAGTTGAGTCCATTGATTTTAAGAGATATTAAGGGAAAAGTAATTGTTGCTTCCTATTATTTTTGTTGTTAAAGTTGGCATTCTGTTCTTGTGGCTGTATTCTTTTAGGTTTGTTGAGGGATTGATTACCTTCTTGCTTTTTCTAGGACGTGGTTACTGTCCTTGTATTGTTTTTTTTTTCCTGTTATTATCCTTTGAAGGGCGGGATTCGTGGAAAGATAATGTGTGAATTTGGTTTTGTCGTGGAGTACTTTTGTTTCTCCACCTAAGGTAATTGAAAGTTTATTTGGGTATAGTCTCCTGGGTTGGCATTTGTGTTCTCTTAGTGTCTGTATAACATCTGTCCAAGCTCTTCTGGCTTTCATAGTCTGTGGTGAAAATTCTGGTGTAATTATGATAGGCTTGCCTTTATATGTTACTTGACCTTTTTTCCTTACTGCTTTCAATATTCTATCTTTATTTAGTGCATTTGTTGTTCTGATTATTATGTGTCGGGAGGAATTTCTTTTCTGGTCCAGTCTATTTGGAGTTCTGTAGGCTTCTTGTATGTTCATGGGCATCTCTTTCTTTAGGTTTGGGAAGTTTGCTTCTATAATTTTGTTGAAGATATTTGCTGGCCTTTTGAGTTGAAATTCTTCATTCTCATATACTCCTATTATCCGTAGGTTTGGTCTTCTCATTGTGTCCTGGATTTCCTGGATGTTTTGAGTTAGGATCTTTTAGCATTTTCCATTTTCTTTGATTGTTGTGCCGATGTTCTCCATGGAATCTTCTGCACCTGAGATTTTCTTTTCCATCTCTTGTATTCTTTTGCTGATGATTGCATCTATGGTTTCAGATTTCTTTCCTAGAGTTTCTATATCCAGCGTTGCCTCACTTTAGGTTTTCTTTATTGTGTCTACTTCCCTTTTTATGTCTTGGATGGTTTTATTCAATTCCATCACCTGTTTGGTCGTGTTTTCCTGCAATTCCTTAAGGGATTTTGTGCTTTCTCTTTAAGGTCTTCTACCTGTTTAGCCGTGTTCTCCTGTATTTCTTTGAGTGAGATATTAAAGTCCTTCTTGATGTCCTCTACCATCATCATTAGATATGCTTTTAAATCCATGTCTAGCTTTTCGGGTGTTTTGGAGTGCCCTGGACTGGGTGAGGTGAGAGTGCTGGGTTCTGATGACAGTGAGTGGTCTTGGTTTCTGTTAGTAACATTCTTACGTTTACCTTTCACCATCTGGTAATCTCTAGAGTTAGTTGATTTAGTTGTTTCTGGTTAGAGATTGTTCCTCTCGTGATTCTGTTACCCTCTATCAGCAGACCTGGGAGACTATCTCTCTCCTCTGAGTTTCAGTGGTCAGAGCACTCTCTGCAGGCAAGGTCTCCTCTTACAGGGAAGGTGCACAGAGATCTGGCGTTCGGACCTCCCTCCTGGCTAAAGATGAATGCCCAAAACAGGATCTGTCCCAGAAGCTGTGTGCTTCGGCCTGTCACAGAAGCTGTTACCCTCTGTAGTCCACACTCTCACCTGTGCAGAATACTCTCAGAGGAGTCCCGGAACCAAGATGTCTGCAGCCGATGCTCAGGCAAAGCCCTCCCGGGCCAGGTGTACACCTATCCTCTGGCCGGCAAGGTGCACGGATGTCTGGAGCCCTAAAAGGGTCTGCCTCAGAAGCTCTGTGGCTCCCTCCTGTCCCAGAAGCTGTTAGCTTCTGTAGTCCACACTCTCACCTTGCAGAATACTCTCGGCGGAGTCCCGGAACCAAGATGTCTCAGCAGGTGTCTTAATTTAGATTTTATTGCTGTAAAGAGATTCCATGGACAAGACAACTTTTATCAAGGCAAATATTTCATTGAGGCTAGCGTACAGTTTTTGAGATTTAGTTCATTATCATCATGGTGGAAAGAATGACATCTTGCAGGAAGACATGATACTGGAGGCGCCGAGAGTTCTACATCTTCATTTGAAGCAGCAGAAAGAGACTCTGATTCCACACTGGGCAGAGCCTGAGCATAGGATACCTCAAAGCCCACCTACACAATGACCCACTTCCTCCATCAAGGCCACACCTGCTCCAATAAGGCCATACCTCTTAATAGTACTGTCTTAGTCAGGGTTTCTAGTCCTGTACAAACATCATGACCAGGAAGCAAGTTGGGGAGGAAAGGGTTTATTCGGCTTACACTTCCACATTGCTGTTCATCACCAAGGAAGTCAGGACTGGAACTCAAGCAGGTCAGAAAGCAGAAGCTGATGCAGAGGCCATGGAGGGATGTTCCTTACTGACTTGCTTCCCCTGGCTTGCTCAGCCTGCTCTCTTATAGAACCCAAGACTACCAGCCCAGAGATTGTCCCACCCACAAGGGGCCTTTTCCCCTTTATCACTAATTGGGAAAATGCCTTACAGTTGGATCTCATGGAGGCATTTCTTCAATTGCAGCTCCTTTCTCTGTGATAACTCCAGCTGTGTCAAGTTGACACAAAACTAGCCAGTACAAGTACCATCTGCTATGGCCAAACATTAAAACACAGGAATCTGGTGGTAGGGGGACAGACATTCAAAGCACCACAGCAGATAAAGACACTTGCTACCAAGCCTGCATTCAATCCCTGGGACCCACATGGTGGAAAGAAAAGAAAAAAACCCTGCCAATTGTTCTCTGACCATACATGTTTACTGTGGCTTCTGTATGCCCACACATATACACAGTAAATAATATTAAAAATTCAATGTTCATTAGTTTTCCACTATGGTTATATCAGATTTTTTACTTCAACCTTCACTGGAAACTTGGAACAGTGCAGTTTTCCTGCCTCTTTAGTCCTATGTAATATGGTGTGATTTCTCAGTCCTTATATTGTCTTTAATACTGTGAATTTGGAATGGAAGGAATGCTTGTTTCCTTGTTAATCCCTTAATTTTTATTTTCTGATGCTTTTATCATGACTTGATTCAGTGTGATCCAGACTTACGATTTTAATGGTATGGCTTTTAAAAGCACATCACATGAGGAGATCTTGTTGATTTGTGTCATCTGTAATGGTAGTTAACTGGTCAGTTAAGACAGTGAGCACAGTTCTCTCCCCAAAGTTATTTTTGTCTTCTTAATCAGTAAATATATGGACAGATACTTTGAAAGCATCTGTATCTCTGACCTTCACTAAACTTTAATTTACTAGTTTATCATCCTTTAACTCTTGTTTGGACGAATTGTTAGTCTGGGATTTTAGTAGTGTAGGTTTGTAGTTGTGTTCTGTACTTAGCAGTTGGCAGTTTAGAAAGACTATCTGGAGCTTAGACAAGGGATTCATCAAAGAGTTACGCATAACCATTTAAGCTGTTTGAACTGAGGCCTTCTGAAGTTTGCATATAGTGGACTGAAGGGATGGCTGTGATTTGTGGGCGTGTTTCTGTAGTTCTATATTTGATGATGATTTTTCTTTACGTTTGCATTAGTGCAGTTTTAAAAGTGACAGTTTTTTTCTCTATCCTGGTTACCTCCCAAATTAATGAATTAGAGACTATAAGATTTAATCAAACTTGTGGCACAATAGCCGAGCAGTATTAATATACTTGAATCTTCTAAACTAATCTGGCTACCTCCCAGCCCAAATCCTCAAGATGCAAGTGCATTTTAGTATCTGTCTGCTCCGGATGTGTTCCCATGGTGTCCTCTGGGCTCTCCTTGTGGTGAATCCTTCTTTCTCTTTCTCCCTGTCTCCTGGCTGGGATCAGAAGTCTGGCCCTGTTCTTTTTTTCTGCTCAGCCATTGGCTGATGAGCTTTTATTGACAATTCAGAGAATAAATGGGGAGCAGTGTTTATAGGATGCCATGTCCAGATTGCAACAGATAATTGGGTTGGAGTAGGGGATGGGGGTGATCAGCATTTAATAATCTTTACACAGTGCATAGTAACATCATACCTACCCATCTATTTGCTTGATTGTTTACTCTGTGTGTGTGTGTGTGTGCCTGCGTGCACACATGTGTGCTTTCGTGTATGCCTGCCTGTGCTGCACAGCATGCATGTGGAGGTCAGAGGACTTCCTGTGGGAGCTTATTCTCTCTTACGACATTGGTTCTGAGGGTTAAACTGGCCAGTGAGGCTTGGCAACAAATGTCTTTACCTGCTAATCCATCTGTTTGACACCGTAATGATCATTTCTCAAAAATGTTTTGTTTTCTTTTTGGAAAATACATGTGATATCAAGTTCATTGTTTGATAATTTCAAATATACTCACTGTTGTTAAGTACATTCACAGTGTAGGACCATCACTATGAGTCATGTTCCAGAACTTTTGTCATCTCAGATGAAATGATGAAAGTTTATTTTAATAACTGAAGAATCAGCAAAGCAATCTGTCCCTCAGCCCCTGCACACATGCTCAGCCAAAACACAATTTCTACCTTCTGTTTGAATATGTTTCTCTACTCTGCACACCTCAAATAAATAGTATCACGCTGTTGTCCTTTGTGTCTAACTTATTTTACTTTGCATTGGTGCTTGATGATGCTATGGTGCAGCTGATACTATGCTGGCTGTGAACTTGGCACAGACTAGAGACATTTGGGAAGAAGGACCTTAGTTGAGAAAATGCCCCCACCAGTTTGGCATGTGGGAAAGCTTATGGGGTCTTGATTAATGATAGATGTGGGTGGCCCGTACCACAGGCAGTGGTGCCACCTCTGGGTGAGTGGTTCTGGATTGTATAAGAAAGCAGGCTAAGCAAGCCTTGAGAAGAGCAAGCCAGTAAGCAGACATCTGCTTCAGTTCCTGACTTCAGATTCCTACCCTATGTGAGCTCTTATCCTGATTTACCTCAGTTATGGAATAAGGTCTAAGATGAAATAAATTCTCTCTTACCCATGTTGCCTTTGGTGTTTTATCACAGCAATAGAAACCCTAAGACATAACAAATACATCCAAAAAACAACTTGGTGTCACGGACCACATGAAGCTCAAGAGGAAGAAAGACCAAAGAGTGGATGCTTCAGTCCTACTTAGAAGGGGGTACAATATAATCAAGGGAAGTAGAGGGTAGGAGGGGCTTGGGAGGAAGAGAGGAGGGGGAGGAGAAAAAGAGGGACAGAATCAGGTATGGAAGGGAATGGAGGAGATGTACTGAGGGTCAGGCGATTGAACAGAGAGGTGTGTAGCAGTAGGGGATGGGGGACTGGGAGTAGCAACCAGAAAATCTCAGATGCCAGGAAAGCAAGAGTTCCCAGGACCCCACGGAGATGACATTAGCTGAAATACTCTACAAAGGGGAGGGAGAACCTGTTGTGACCATATCCAGAGGTTAGGCATGGTTCCTCAGTTGAGGGATGGGGCCACCCACCCATCTCCAAAATTTTAACCCAGACTTGCTCCTGTCTAAAGGAAATACAGGGACAAAATGTGGAGCAGAGACTGAAGGAAAGGCCATCCAGAGACTGCCCCACCTGGGGATCCATCCCACTAGCAGACACCAAACCCAGACACTATTGTGGATGCCAATAAGTGCTTGCTGACAGGAGCCAGATATAGTTGTCTCCTGAGAGGCTCTGTCAGATCCTGACCAATACATATACGGATGCTTGCATCAACCTGAGCACAGGAACTCCAGTGGAAGAGTTAGGGGAAGAACTGAAGGAACCGAAGGGGCCTTATCTGGCATCAATGGGAAGGGAGGCCCTTGGTCCTGCGCCAGTGTAGAGGAATGCTAGGGCGGTGAGGTGGGAGTGGGTGGGAGGGTGGGGGAGTACCCTCATAGAAGCAGGTTAAGGGAGGATGGGATGGGTTTGCAGAGGGAGAACCAGGAAAGGGGATAACATTTGAAATGTTACCAAAAAAAAAAAAAATAGCCAATTAAAACAAAACAAAAAAAAACAACTTGGTAGTGTACAAATTTAATTTAGTTGATAACAATGTTAAGGTAAGTACAGACCTCACCGTATGATGGTTCATTCCCTTAAAGACTAGCCGTAATTGTGACAGACTACCCTTGCTTTTGCCTGATCAATATCTCACTTAAAAGTTTTCTCAACCCTCCTAGAGCAGCTCATGGAACTTAGGACAGAGCTATACTAATTCCATTATAAAGGAAGCAATGCAGGAGACTGAAGATGGAAGAATATGCTATGAGAATGGTGTTTCAGAGCCTGCACGTCCTCTCAGGATGTACTGCCCATCCAGTACACCGATGTCTACACAAAGTCTGGATTCTCGCAGGCTTCATGATGGAGCTATTCATTAAATCATCAAGTCCTAAGTCATAGGTGATTGAAATCTACGTAAAACCTTGTGTATCTGTTGAGGTTGGGGTAGATGAAAATGCTAATCCATTACTCTTGTAATTGTCATTTTCAAAACCAGCTGCCTTCCTAAAGCTCATTGTGTATCCTCTGCCATGAGTAGTCTCATTAACATGCAAGAGGCATTCCTTGCATGTTAGGAAATCCTTAGTGATTTAGAAGTTCTGAAATAGACATGGTGGCACCCACCTGTAATCCCAGGACTTCAACCCAGAGGTTGAGGTAAGAGGAACAAGAAATGAGCCTAGCCTGGTTTACATTAGCCCCTGTCCCCCCAAATGAAAACACATTACACACACACACACTCCAAACAAACCTGCAAACTAACAAAGATGTATGTATATGTATGTATGTATAAATATATAGATAAGTATATAAATGTGTATTTTTTCCCTGTAGCATGAGAGTCTTTTCATGTTATGGCATGTTAAAATTTCATTGTCTTCTTATGGCCAAAACCTCCATTGTATGTGTATCCCACATCTTATTCATCTGTTGGTGAACATTTGGATAGTTTTGGGGGGGCTGTGGGTATAGGGGAAGAGTGGGGAGAGAGAGAGCACATGTCCAGCCAGAGTTCCTGTGCTCTGGTCAGGCAGACACAGGAGGACTGCCGGATGCTTTCCACATGGCCCTGAGTGGGCATCTGGCTTTGTGAAGCCACTGACCCCACACAGTGAGGGATGGACAAGGGGCAGCCCCGGTACCAGGTTCTCAGTCTCTGGCATCCCATGCTGGATACAGCAGAGGAGCTGAGAACAGAAGAGGGGCCCCAGGGTGACACTATAGGCCCCAAAGATATGGGAAGAGGGCAGAGGAAGAGAGGTTCCCACGAAGACGAGAGTCCTTAGTCCGGGCCTTGATGAACAGAGACAGTCTATGGTTTTAGAGCTTTATTATAGAAAAGCAGGGAGAAAGAGAGAAGATGTGAGAGAGAGAGAGAGAGAGAGAGAGAGAGAGAGAGAGAGAGAGAGAGGCCATAGCCAAGAGGTGAGAAAGGGAAAGGGAAGGAGAGAAAAGGAGCTAGAGAGTAAGAAAACTTAGAGAGGGGTAAAAGCTTAGAGAATAAGAGAGAGAGAGCGAGGTGGGGCCAAACAGCCCCTCTTATAGTGGGATTGTTATCTTGGTGTTGCTAGGGGCGGAATCTAGCCTGAAGGTCAGAAGCTTGGGACATTGTGTATGTGACTGCTAGCCATGAGCCTCTCCTGTAGGGGCTATGGGGGCGTAACTTCGACAGGAGCCAGGGGTCCACGGGACATGAGGGCACACCTTTTGTCCCATGAAGGTGAAAATTACCACCACTGGGTCCTACCAGGGTTTAAAACCTCAGCTCGACTGGAGACAAGACTGTCTGTGTATAGCCCATTGCCCCACAAGTTTTAGCCTTTCAGTGACTGAATAATATGTGTGAATATTGCTAAATGTGCCTCTGCCTTTAACTCTTTTAAGTCACTACTGTTGTTCCTGGAACAATGGTGACAAGATGATGGCATGGGGGTACAGCGACTTAGCGGAAGTTGGAGGATATAACTCGGTGGTAGAGAGTTTGTTTAGCATGCACGTGATGCAATCTACAGTTTGAGTAGAAGATGGTGTGGTTTAAATAAGAATGCCCCCCATAGGCACGCATATTTGAATGCTTGGTCCTCATTTAGTGGAACTGTTTTTGAAGGATTAGGAGGTGTGTAACCTTGTGGAAGAGGTATGGTTCTGCAGATGGACCTTAAGATTTCAAAAGCCCACTCCAGTCCCAGTTAGCTGTCCACCCTGTGCTTGTGGATAGAGATGTGAACTCCACAGCCATGTTGTACCTGCCTGCTGCCATGCTCCCCACACTGATGGTCGTGGACTTTAATCCCCTGGAGCTGTGAGCCCCAAATTAAATGCTTCACCTTTGTCATGGTGTTTTGTTAAAACAATGGAAAAGCAACTAAGAATTAAAGGGGTAAAAAGGAAAATTTGAATTGGGGAGATAGTTCAATCTATAAATTGCTTGCCACAAAAGCAGGAGGGCCAGAATTTGATACCCAGGACCCAGGTAAAAAAGTAGGGCATGGTGATGTGTGCACATACTCTCAGCACTGAGAAGGTGGAAGCATGTAGCTCCCCGAGTCTTACTGGTCAATTAGCCTAGCTGAATCAATGAACTCCAGACTTGTGTGAGACCCAGTCTCAGGAAGCAAGGTTTGTGACATGTCGCACCTCCAGCTGTCTTTTGATGTCCTCATGTAAACATACACAAAGAGACATGCAAACACACATGCACACACAGAGACAGTATTTTTTAGACCAGACCAGTTAAAAAAGATTATATAACAAAAATATCTTGCAGGGAAGACAGTGGCTCAATAGGTGAATTCTCAGAGGGAATGAAAGTTCCGCCAGTTAAAGGAAGTTACTTGGTTTTGAGGGCTGTTCCTGTGGGGTCCATGTCTAGATATATAAAGAGGACATCTATCTTGATTTTATGTGTATGTGTGTGTGTACATACCTATCTAAATATATAGAAATTTAGTCTATCATTGACTGAGAGACCATCCCTCGGGAAGGTGAGTTTGTGCCTTGCCAGAGACCAGAAGAATAATTAGGCCTTTAATGAGTTAATGAACTTTTCCTTCCCAGAAGTCTCCTAAGACAGTTTCTACAATGACTATGAAGTTCTGTTGAGTCTGCTCACCTTTCTGTTCCCTGACTTGGGAGTAACATTTTCTTTCCTGTTCCTTTCAGGTGCTAGCCTAAATAGGATTTTTTCTCCCCCCCCCCCCCCCGCCATACACTTTGATCTTCCTTAAAGCTCCTCTCCCTGCCATGAAGCTGGTTGAGGCTTAACTCAAATCTCGTGGCTTTCTCACTTCCTCTCCATCCTCCACACAGTTGCTGAAATTTACAAGTACATGCTGTGGAGTTTTTTCTTTAAACTCTAAAATAATCATCCTTGAATTTATATTTGAGTCTGTTCTATAATTATTTTATTAATAAGATAAAGAACCCTACAAAGGAACCCCCCTCTAATTTCTCTTGTCATTTGTATCTCATTCTACTGAGTGTGGGGTTTTGTCCACTTTACTTTTGAACAATCATGATCATCATCATCATTTGGTCTGTTGAATTGATAGATTACCCCCCCAATGCAAGCATTGCATGCACGTGGTGTGTGTGTGTGTGTCTGTGTGTGTGTGTGTGTGTGTGTGTGTGTGTGTGTGTGTGTGAGAGAGAGAGAGAGAGAGAGAGAGAGAGAGAGAGAGAGAGAGGATAGTAAGAATTTTCTGGTGTTAAAGGTTAGCCCTATCCTGAGATGTGGAAGGAAGTGAAAGTGAGATGAGGAACAGGATGAAGAAGCAAAAGTCTACAGCTACATATACAGTACAATCACACAGCCCTAAAGTGAGAGCATTAGAAAGATTACAAGTCCCAAAACGTGAGACTGGATCCAGTAAGAAACAAGCTAGTAATCGTAGAAATTAGCAGCTCTCACATGAATACTTAAACTACAATTGCTGTTAAGAATTATTAATAAAGCCCTAAGAAGGCCCAGTAACATTAACTTCTTTTTTTGTTTTGTTTTGTTTTGTTTTCTTTTGTTTTTAGAGACAGGGTTTCTCTGTGTAGCCTTGGCTGTCCTGGAACTCACTTTGTAGACCAGGCTAGCCTTGAATTCAGAAATCCACCTGCCTCTGCCTCGCAAGTGCTAGGATTAAAGGCATGTGCCACCACCGCCTGGCTATTCATTAACTTGTAAAAAGTGGAAGATTCTAAGCCAGATGTGGTGGTGCGCACCTATGACCCCACACTTGGGAAGCATTGTCTGGGCTATGTTGTGGGCTCTGTATTAACCTCTACCCAAGAGACATTCAATAGTAAATATCACAAAGATTCAAGAGAACATGGCTCAGCAGTTAAGAGCATGAATCACTTCAGCAGACGACCTGAGTTCAGTTCATAGCACCCATAGCAGCTCACAAACTGCTTTTAATTCAAATTCCAGGAATATCCATTTCCTATGGCCTCTGTGGTCACATATACACACATGTACACCCTTACACACAGACGACACACACTCATATACATAGTGAATAAAAAATAGACAAGAGCTTTTGAAAATTGGTTAAATTGATAAGAATAACATTCTCAAGCTATTAAAATAATGACAACTCTCTTGCGTCGAATATGAAAGTGCCTAAAACTTATAGTTGAAAAATACAGGCATTGAACTGGTTGTCTTATAAAACAAAATCCTAAAAGAACTGACTTTTATTAAAATGAAGTGTAAGAACTGGTCTGCATTTCTATAGCTAGTGAGTAGTTATATGGCAAGTGATTTCTGTATGGTATTGGAAATAGCCCCCACAACAAATATTCTTGACACTGAACATTATGTAATTCACCCCTCCCCCAGTAATTTTCTTAGGAATAATTTATCCCTAAAATTGTTCATGCCTGGCTAAGAAAGGCCCACATTCTATTGGCCAATCTGACCATATCTCATTTTTTGCCTCCTGCCATTCCCAGAAATTACTTTAAGCTGAAGAAACAAGAGTCTGGAGAAGAGTGAATTCCTTTGTAGGTGACACTTAAGCTGGATGTAGAATTATTCACTATCCTTTATTCCTTTGTTCACCCCTCTCATGAATGTCTAGGTGTCCCTTCTGGTCTCCAGAATTTACAGCTTTTTCTTTTGGACATTTGTTCTTGAACTCCTTCCAGACGACCAGTGAAGCAGTGCTCCCAGGAATTTGTTAAAGGTTCTGATGGGCAGACGAGTTGCTGTATTTATGTGCTATAGTTTCAAGATGCCTCAGCATCACCTCCTGTAATCTGTCCACGGCATAGCTAACTGCACAGTTCTGGATCTATGGCTCTTTGTGAGGCCTGTGACACAGAATAAAAACAACAATTTCAAATTCGACAGACTCTACTCTAGAGAGAAGATCCGGCTTAGGTCTAAAAACCTAAATTTTAAAGAATGCATGGAACATGTACAATCTTTGTAGATTGCAATATTTTGGAATTAAAAGGAGACAAAAATAAACTGAAAACGGTAGTACCCAGCTAAAATATAATCCTAGCATTTGGAAAGTAGAGTCCTGAGGATCACAAGTTCAAGGTCACAATCTCACAACTCTCTTTCCCCAAACTACCAGTACTGAAACACACACACACACACACACACACACACACACACACACACACACACAGAGAGAGAGAGAAACACACACACACACACACACATTCTAACACTAAAGATAAAAGTTTATTCTAGAGCCAAATTTGAGTAACCATGACCCAGAAACACGGATTTAAGTTACCCCAAATTCAAAATTTTGATGTTTTACAAAACCAAGAAAGTCATAAATCAAGGGCAATTTGTACCTCTCTGTGTACATCAGAGAGGTAGATAGCACAAGCTGTGGCAAGCCTTTCAGTAGATCTGAGATGCTATCTGATGACGTCCATAGCTTTCAGGTTGGTGAGTAGTCTGCTATGTTAATACATTCCAAAAGGTTTCTACCTGTAAGTCAAAGGATGTTCGTTCCGATACAGAGGTGGTCCAGGGGCTAAAGCTGGAGATAAGACAAACCTCTGGGCCTGCGGCCTTCCAGCCTCTGGACATCACTCCAGCTCTGTCAGTCAGTCCATCTCTGCAGACACGGCTTATTCCTGGAATTGTCACCAACACCAGATACTCAGGAGAACTGCAAGTTCACGGCCACCTTTCATTCCAGAGTTCAAGGCCACCTGGGGCAACTCAGTGAGACACTATGTCAAAATAATAAGTAAAGAGTACAGAGGGACATATGGTTCCCGTGTTGACAGACAGTTCCAGAGAAATCAGAGCTGTTAAACACCCAGGCGGTTTCCTTCAATGAAAGAAATTGCCATGGGATATCCATCCAGAAGACAGGTAATAGATTTGTCAATACCTATTGATCTTTGCCATTCTGCAAGGCCAGCCCTTACCTAATCCCCCAGAATCTTGAGCACTGTTTTCCAGTCATTTGAATCCATCCTCAGATTTATTACAAACCCTCCCTCTTCAGTCCCAGGCTCCGGAGCACTGTTTCTCAAACAGTCCAAGCCATTCTTGGTGCTCTCTTTTAAAGAGAAGTACCGTGTTGTGATAATTATCATGAGGAAACTTCTTTTTCCAAAGTTTTACTGTGTTTTAATGTGTAAAAAATAAACCACTTGGAGTCAGACTCCAGAAGTTTTGGCCGGGCAGCAGCTAATTAAGTCAAGATGAACACAGCTTTAATTCTTACCTCACCTGGATTGTTTCCCTGTTGGCTGTAACACTTGCAGGGACCCCTGCCCTCTCCCACCACCAAGAAAAGGAGGATTGGAGATGAAACTAGAGTTACAGCATTTTCTTGGCATACCTGAAGCCTTAAATTAAATCCCTGGAATTACTAAAACAAAATAAACTAGATATAAGCTTCACTGAACCAATATCTCATTTTAAGGTAGGGACATTTAAAATATATTTGTTTTATTATTTTCAGTTATTGTTACATGGTTGGATTTGTACACATGTGTACAAGTTATCTTGGATGCCAGAAGCCAGGGTGGACTCCCGGAGCTTCAGTTAAAAGTGGTTGTGTACTGTCTGACACAGGCATTAGGAATTTAACCAGAGTCCTCCCCATGAGCACCAAGCACATTTAACTGCAGAGCCATTTTTCCTTATCTCTGAGGTGGGGGGGGGGGGCATTTTTAAAGTCAAGTTCACTTCTGAAATTTCTATACAGAGAAGCTTGTCAATTTAAAGTATCAAATTCTTGAGGCCCAGCAATTAAGAGAGGCTGCCAGCATCCATGTTGGGCTGCTCATGACTCCCTGTAACTTGAGCTTTAGGGTATCTGATCCCCTCTGCTGGCCTCTGAAGGCACTGCACACATATCTACACAACACACACGTACACATACACAAAAGTAAAGTCTCCTGTTCAGTAGGTTTTAGTATATTTCCCACAATGCACACCATCACCACTGCCTAATTCTGGAACCTATTGCGTTTTCTGTGTGCTCTCTACAGGAATTTATACACTGCAGTTTAGCATCAGGAAAAAAAAAAAACAATGCTTCTTGTGAGTGTGTTCTCTCCTCAGCCCTCTGAGTAGCAGACAGTGGGGTAAGTGTCTCAATTTGTTGGCAGAGTCTTTCAATGGAACTGGGCTGTTTTCAGATGACTCCAACTCTGTAGGAGAGCAGCCTAATCCTTCAGGCCCGTTCTCAATCTGACACTTGCTCAATTTGACTCAGTTGCTTGCCAATCTGACACTGGTGGCTCTCACACTGTTTGGAGAAGAAGTCTCAGATTCCTCCATGTTTTGCATGTTCTATGCTCTTACTGAGTTGGTCTTGGACATAGAGTGGCTGCTGAGATTTTGCTGAGTACTGCTGATTTGGAGGAAGTTGTATAGATGCTGGGGCCCTCTGGATTCCCCTGAAATACTTCCACAGGCTCAGTGAGGAGAGATGAAAATAGACCCTGGGTCTTGGTCTTGACATTCTTTCCACATTATGAGGAAAGAAGCAGGCACTACTTGAAACTGGGTTACCTCTCTTTTCTGTGTAGATATTCTTTATGCAAATTCCTCTCTTGATCCCTTTCCCAACTAACCACTAATAGAAACAGTGTGTGGCATAATCCTCTAATTCCAGTGCTCAGAAATTAAGGGAAGCATGATGTGGTGGCACATGCCCAGCACCGGGAAGTAGAGGTAGGCAGATCTCTGTGAGTTCAAATCCAGCCTGGTCTACAGAGTGAGCTCCAGGGCAGTCAGAGCTACATAGTGAAACCCTGTCTAAAAACAAACAAACAAACAAACAAACAAACAAACAAGGAAACAGAGTCATAGAGAGGGAAACATAGAGATGGAGATGGAGAGAGAGAGAGAGAGAGTTGGTTAAGGGAGAAGAATTGAAAATTTGAGGCCAGCCTGGACTAAACAGTAAAAACTTGTCTTAGAAGAACCAAATGAAACCATGAAATGGTGGGTTGGGGATGTGGGAATGCAGGCTCTAACCCATCCAGTCACTCTTCTCTCTATTCCTCGCTTTCTCAATTTTGTAAGTAGCAACTGTGTCTATTCTCACCCTCACTCACCTTACCAACACTATGGCTCACCTCCACTCCTCTACCCCCAACCTAGTCCATCATGGTTCCAGCCTACTCTTCCTTCACCTACAGCACTTAAACCCTAGGGAGAGTCTGATGTTGCAACTGGACAAACAGTAGTCCAGTCACCTATCTGGATAGACTCTAGCTTTGAAGGAGGAGCCTCCTCTTTTTCTCTTGGCTTCCTGTCTCATGGGAGCTGGGAGGCAGTTAAGAAAGGGAGTTTGTCACTGTCCAAGAGCTTCTCTTTCTGCTTCTGTGACAGTCCTCAGGAAACACAAATTTTCTCGGTGTCCATATAGCATCCCCATCAGCAGAGCAATACCAACAGTTACTTCACAGTCCCAACTCACCCATCTTACACTACAGCCACTATGGCGGTCCTGGTTTTCTGGGACATGGATGAAAAAAAAAATCAGAGACGTTTGGAATGATTACTGGGTTACATGAAGAGGACCTATATGCTTTACGGCTGTCTCTTTCATGTGGGGATTAGGAACATTCTGTCGGAGGGCTTGTTCTGGTGGGGCCTGCTGCTAATAAGCTGGTTGTATGTGCCTTTCTTCCTCTTAAGTTTCATTTCTGAAAGTGAGGTAGAAACAATGGAAGGAGGGTAAGGATAGGACCTTACTGTGGGGATCGAGTCCTGCCAGTGACGCTTGAATCAAACTTAAACCTGACTTTTGAAGGATGAGATCTCTGCTTGGGCTTCTGTCCTCTTTTCCCATCTCTGCTAACTCAGGAAACTCTCAGAAATGAGGCCTGTCCAGGCAGGCACCGAGGCTGTGGTGGGTGTAAATCAAATGCAGATTTGAAGCCAGATGAAGCAAGTTCTGAGACCTTGGATGACCTGGGATGGGTTCTCTGGGGGTTTGAGTGGCCACCCCCCTTTTTTCCCCACACCTTAGAACCTTGTTTCTTCCTCTGCATTTGCATTGAGGCAAGTGTTTGCTACAGTGCAAGGTTAAGTAAGAGGAAGTCAGACATCAGGGCTCCTGAGGAGCCCTTAGGTGAGAACAGATCTCAAACTCTTGACCTTTCTGCCTTACCTAGTACAAGGCTTTCAGGTCTGTGCTACTGCAGCTAGCAACACAGTTGGTTTTATATTAGTTTATAATGGCATAATATTTAAGTCACAAAAGGTCAAATTCTAGTGGGTTTGTCTTTAAATTTTAAGTTGTAGGATTGTATAAATTCTTCATAGAATCCTATTTGGTTATAATACTCATGACTGTAAAATGGAACAGACTAGAATATGATAATAGAACTAGAAAGAAAAAATCTAGGATATTCAGATCTCCTCTCTCTCTCTTTCTCTTTCTCTCTCTCACACACACACATACTCTCTCTGGCTCTCTCTTTCTGACAGGGTTCATTCTGTAGCCCAGGTTGGCCTCAAACTCAGAGCACTCTTTTTGCTCCAGCAATCTCAAGTGCTAGGATTATGAACATGAGATAACATACACAGACTGACAGATTTCTCAAGGAGGAACTGACATCCCATTTCCTATTTGGGGTCTAAGTTCCACTAATATGAACAATGGAAAAACTGCCAGTTTGCCCTAATGTAGTGAATTTCCCTAGTGGTGTCTATTGGTTTCTGTTTAGAACACAAATAAAGTTGCTGTGAACATCCTGATGTTCTCTAAGATTGCTGGAGATCTCAGAAGCAGAGCCCAAGGTGTCTAGATGACACAGGTGTCTTATCCTCTAGACAGCAATCCTTAGTCATTATTACAGATAGAGCCCAAGGATACAGGCTGATAACCGGGAGTTACAGTCTAGTTTTCTACAATATTGTCTTTGGTTTAAAGAAAATCATTCATTTACTAGTCTGTTTTTTAACTGAGGACTACCTATACTTGTTCTCATGAAAGAATCTTCTAGCGAGAGACACCATCAGCCTACCAGTTCTTAGGTGTTGTTATATGCTCCTGTGTGAGCGAAGGCTGCCTATCCATTTGCGTCTCTAGACCACAGAGCTGAGCTTTTACAGGGAATCCAGACTTGTCTTTTGGATGTGTCAGACCCTGAATGATAAGGAGTTTTAAAACACACACTTTTGATTTATTATTTTAATAATATCTTTTATTTATTTATTGACAGTTTCAGACAATGTAACTTATTCTACCCACCCCCAGGTTCTTTCCTCCTCCTTTCCACAGACTCCCCACCCCCACATCCCCACCGCCAATAGATCTTCCTCCCACCTTCATGCCCTCTCCTTTCTTTTGGAACCCACTGAGTCTACTTTGTGAAATATTGATGGGTCTTCTTGACTCAACTCGATTTTATGCAGGTAACCACAGCTGCTAGGAGTCTCTAGAAGGCCACGCCATCCTTGACCTCTGACATTCTTTCTACCCCCACCTCCATGGTGTGTTCTGAGCTGTGGAGAGGATGATATACACACCTTATAAGGTGTCTATATCACCTTATGGTTTAGGGCATAAGTCATTCAACTGTCACTCAGTCTCAACACTTTGACTAGTCACCAGTCTCAGCATTGTCTGAGGCACTCTGCAAAAACAAGCTTTTCTGGCCAAGATTGAAAATAGCACTAAGCATAAATATTTTGAAGACAGTTTGAAAACTTGTCCAGTTAGCAAAACAATAGGAGTACATTCCCTGACTTGGGCCTATGAACCCCCAAGATGTGGGCTTTTGACCATTTTTATAGCACTAGATATAAATTCCCTGTTGAGAAGCAGAAGGATCTTCCTTACCTCACGACCTACATTCCACTTTGCACAAGTGGTAGCACCTGGTAGATTGGAATCGTAGCATTCACCACTGGATAAGCCAGTGATGTTTCTTCTCCCTTATAACAATGTCTGGCACTGTGAGAGCTAACCAGGATAAAGAAAGATTTCAGGTCAGTTCAAGCTATATTTCTCTATGTCTTGCACCCAAAGTGGGTGATGTCTCAGCAATAGGATTTTACATGTAGCTATGGTAGGCAACCAAGAACAATGACTGTAGCCTGTGCCCTTTGGGGGCCTTCTGGCACCTTCTTGAGAAATAACTCAGAGGGAAGTAGCTCATGCTAGGCACTAAGTAGGAATTTTACTTAGTAATTAATATTTCCTGGAGAAGTACTACCTATCTTTAGCGGATAGGTAAAGCATTCAGAATTGCTTTTAAAAAACATACTCTTTTTATTACATTTTAAAAATTCTGTGTGCTTGCATGCTGCAGCATACATATAGAACTTCTCTCACCGTGTAGGTCCCAGAAGTGAAACTTTGACTGTCAGGCTTGGGGCAAGTACCTTTGCCTTCCGACCTTCTTTATGTAATTATTATATTTTCAAATTGCCATACAAAGTATACTTTTTTATAAGTATTCTTATCCATTCTCAATTTTAGTTAATACCCCCACTCCTCATGTAATTAATTTTAAATAAAGTGTCTGCATATTAAATGTGCCTCTATTTACCATTAGAAATGACATGAGGCAGACTTGCGTGTCATAGTACTTGCCTAAAATCCCAGCACTGGGGGACCTTAGGCAGGAGGATTGCAAGTTCAAGGCCAGCCTGGACTACATAGTATGTAGTGTAAAGTAAAAATGTATAATACCAAGAAGTAATGCACAGAGCATCATCTACCAGATTTAATTAGGTCCATTGAGTACAAACTTAGAATTCTTGCTAGGGACTCACAGTTTTCCTGAATAAGGCTTGTCCCTTTCCTCTCTCAGGGTGAGTCGAATTATCTCCTACGTGAGCATGCAGCTGGGCCAGATAAGTCACCTCTGGCAAAAGCAGGCACATTGTGTTTCCCTCTGTTCCCTGGCCTGACTCTCTCATTTCATTGTATTAATCTCATCGATTCTTTTTTTTATAGATATTTTCTTCATTTACATTTTAAATGCTATCCCAAAAGTCCCCTATACCCTCCCCACACCCTGCTCCCCTACCCCTCACTTTCAATTCTTGGCTCTGGCTTTCCCTTGTACTGGGGCATATAAAGTTTGCTAGACCAAGGGGCCTCTCTTCCCAATTTTGGCCAACTAGGCCATCTTCTGCTACATATGCAGCTAGAAACATGAGTTCTGGGGGGTACTGATTAGTTCATATTGTTCTTCCACCTATAGGGTTGCAGACCCCTTCAGCTCTTGGGTACTTTCTCTAGCTCCTACAATGGGGGCCCTGTGTTCTATCATATAGATGACTATGAGCATCCACTTCTGTATTTGCCAGGCACTGGCGAAGTCTCATGGTAGACAGCTATATCAGGGTCCTTTCAGCAAAATCTTGCTAGCATATGCAATAGTGTCTGCATTTGGTGGCTGATTATTGGATGGACCCCCAGGTGGGGCAGTCTCTGGATGGTCCATCCTTTTGTCTTAGCTCCAAACTTTGTCTGTGCAACTCCTTCCATGGATATTTTATTCCCTATTCTAGGTAGGAATGAAGTATCCACGAGTTGGTCTTCCTTCTTGATTTTCTTGTGTTTTGGAAATTGTATCTTGAGTATTCTAGGTTTCTGGGATAATATCCGGTTATCAGTGAGTGCATATCAAGTGACTTCTTTTGTGATTGGGTTACCTCACTCAGGATGATATCCTCCAGATACATCCATTTGTCCAAGAATTTCATAAATTCATTGTTTTTAATTGCTGAGTAGTACTCCATTGAGTAAATGTACCACATTTTCTGTATCCATTCCTCTGTTGAGGGATATCTGGGTTCTTTCCAGCTTCTGGCTATTATAAGTAGAGCTGCTATGAACATAGTGGAGCATGTGTCCTTATTATCAGTTGAACATCTTCTGGGTATATGCCCAGGAGAGGAATTGTTGGATCTACCAGTAGTACTATGTCCAATTTTCTGAGGAACCACCAAACACTCTCATCGATTCTTATGGCAAAGCATTGTATAACATTTTTAGAGGCAGCCTATGAAAATGATCTATTTTAGTGTAATTAACATACACTAAAACAGTGTTGTGTGATTTAGTAAAATACCTATTTAAATTAGTTATCATGTGGGAAAATGGCAAGCACACGGGTGCTCAGCCTGAGGCTAGCCTGAGGTCATGCAGAGGGCAAGCCCCACTGAACCACTCCCCTGCTGCAGCTAGTTGCCAATCTTTAACTTCTCCCAGAGCCAGTTCTGGTCTCTATAAAGGGAGCATCATAATGCTGAGGACGGTGAGTTTCTTCAGGGATTAAACAAGAAACACTAGCACATTATATGTTTAGTAAAATATGTCAGAGGTGCAAATCAGCTTGGACTGCTCAGATTCTGGGGAGCTGTGTGACAAAGCCAGGGTGGTTTTGGCAGGAATCGATTGCTTTGGGGGTTTTCTGGTTCTTTTCTACAGCACAAGGAGCTGCAGGACCTGGTTGGGTTTGTATGCAGGAGCCCAGTCCTGAGCTCTGTGCTTGCGGGCTCAGTCCAGGCCCTGCGGTGTCTTTGGTCTTTCTTTTCACTTTCTATCCACCAAGCAGAATGAACATTTGGTTTTGGGTTAATTGTGGGAAAGATGGGCTGGAGAAATCTTGCTGTGCTGGAACTTACTCTGCAGACCAGGCTGGCCTGGTTCTATACCTGCTTCTGACTCCTGGGATTACAGGCGTGTACCAGCAACATTTATGTATCTGTTTATAATAGCCACCTACCAAATTTACCTGTTTGAAAATTTCAAATCTACAGAAAAGAGAGAAAGGCATGTCCTTTTGAAGATGTCCTCATTTTCAGGAATCTGTATACCATCTCTCTCCTCCAGCTCCCTCTCACTGTGGGGGAAGGATCTGGAATTGCAAAGACGTTAGCCTTTACTCCTGCATGCCTCTCATCCTACATTTCCAAGGTACCTTTATCAAATCTATAAAACTGAGACATTCCTAAGATTGTTGGGACCGACACACTTCCCCCAGACTTTTCTGGCTGTGCACACTGTATCCCCTCAGTCCCCTCCCTGGATTTGGTCAAGGTCCACATGCAGTTCGTGTGTCATTCTAGTCTCTTTCTGCAGGGCTAGGATGGAACCCTGACCCTCACGGGTACACTAAGCTATGTCCCACCCCCTAGTCCCTTTAGTATGGAGTAGTTCTGCCTTCTTTTCTCTAGAGAAGTTCAGGCCAGTCATTTGAGAACAGGACACATTTTAGACTTCTCCCACCTAATCTGTCTTCTTCCCCTCCCATGTTTTCTACAAACTGTTGTCTTAATTCTACTCTAGAGACACTTGTAAAAAAATTAATAATTAATTTTTATGAGACAGATTTGAACACTGTGGATCAGGCTCTATCTTTCTATCTTGGCCTTTTGAACTTTGAGATTATAGGTGAGCCACCATCCCTGCTTCTAAACTGCAGTTTTGGAAAGGGTTGTCTAGAGTTTTTTACCACACATGCTGTCTCACATGAAAGCAGAGTCTAAGAAGGGTTTCATCCTGTCGTCCCTTCTGATGCTTCTTCTCAGCAAAGATCCACACGGTCTGTCAGCACAAAACTTGCCATCTGCAGTGGTGCACCTATGCCTTCTCTCAGTTGCAGGCTTTAGTTGGGTGTGACTGCTCACCTGTAATCCCAGCTTTCAGGAGCCAGAAATGGCAGGCCACTGTGAGTTTAAGGCTAGCCTTGAGGATAGAGTGAGTTCCACACCAGCCTGGAAGACAGAGTAAAACCTGGCAAAAAAATTTTTTTTTAAAGGAGGAGGAGGAGAGAAGGAAGGAAAGGAAAGGAAGAATGGGTCTTGAGCCCTGCCTGGAGCAGCAGTACTGTTTTGGTGTTAGGAGCAGCATGGCAAACTTAGCAGTAGGGGTGGGAGGGCTGGGGGTCCTGTTGGGGTCTGAGAAGCCCACTCTCTGGAGCTTCTGCATGCTCAGGGATACAGGGCTTTCCTGTCACCACGTATAGGACATCATCATAAGGCATGGTCAGTTGGACAGCAATGTTGGGAATGGGTAAAGTGAAGAACAGACTGGGGAACAAAATTATGCTTATTTACAGATCAACTCAAGAAAATCTCCATTTCAGAAACTTAGGCTATGAAAAGAAGAAGAAAGTCTGTTTTGAAGTAAAATGCTCACTTCCCCTTTGTTCTGAGAACTACTGCTTGCCACTTTGCTAGTTTGAGAAAGGAGTGGCTGTCCTTCTGAGACTTCTTACCCAGATTGTTGAAGAGATGAAAAGGCTCAAGTCCCCACAGCTAGCCAAAGCCTGTAGGGGCAGGACAACGTCCCGAGCTACACAGGTTCCACTCCTGCTGCCTGCCACATAAGAAACTAGGGAGCAGAGGCCAGGATTTGAATCATGAGGCACACATTATTCAGTGAGCTGGTGGTCTCAGAAGACAGTGGGTTAATTAACATCCTGGAAAATCTCTTCCATCTGAAGATCTCCAGCCAACAGATTGTAGAAATGGGGTTAAACAAAGGTAGCCAGTCACCCAGAGCTCAGTCCTGCTGCACTGGTCCAGTTGGCAGCCAAGTTCCTGAGATATCAGTGAAGTCTCCACCTCTTGTTCCCATCTCCACCCATTCTGCGGCTGTTTGCGACCCACAGGCACTTCTCTCTCTCTCTTTTTTTCTCTTTTAAATGTTTTTTTGAGATTGTAAGATATAGATAATTTTGGGCACTTTCTCAAACAGCAAGTCAAATTAGTTTCTATACACTCTTGTACTCCTTTGGGGGCATCAGGTCTCAGGTTGGGGGTTAAAACTGAGCAAACAAACCTCACCTCTAAGTTCTAGCTGTAGTCATGGCTTGTAGGTGATGTCACTGTGTCTTAAGTTCAGCCACCTTTTCTGGTTTGCAGGCTCAGATATCTTAATAGGGAGCCTAGCACACTGGATCATCTGAATTATCCTTCAAGCAACTTTACTCTCAGACCTGTGTCTCTTTTATTTCCAGTCTTGACAGAGGTGCCGCCATTTTGTAGTTTCCCAGGCCCCACACAGTAGACTCCAGCTGGTGAAGCCTCAAGTCCTTTATCTCTCCCTTGCACACTCCAGAAGGGATGTGCCAGTTGTCTTTAGGGAACACAAACGAAACTGATATTGTCATACTCACCGTGTTCCTCTCTCTCCATCTCTGACTCCCAGCCTTTCCTGCCTGCTCCTTCACTAAAGGGCTACCTCCTCTTGCACTAGTTCTTGGGACCAGATTATCCAGGGTCACAATGGCTGCATCTGAAAACTCTTCTCAGAGCCTCTTTGCCGATTTGGTACCAGATTTAAATCTGTCTCATCTCACTCCAGGAGCTTCCTGGAGCAGCCCTTTCTCTTCTTGCCTGAATTAGAAGTCTTTTCTTTTATTGGGACTCATGTCCTGTGTCATAGATTTGCCAGACCATACTCTAATGCCGATTCTCATTTTCTATAGTAGGAATTGTGTTGGGTTGTTGTAAAGGTGACACTCAGGAAGGAATTTTAAATAAGTGAAACAAGGAGCAAATGAACAACTGAGATATCCTACTTTCAAACAGCATCCACCTTTGAGAGTATTAACTAGTGTGTAACAATGAATAAAAGCACATTCTTTTTGCTCTTCTTTAACACAGAGATTTGAGTGGCTTTCATCCAATTCTGATTGATTAAAAAACAATGCCATTGCTTTTCTATTCCAACAGGAAATATGGGATGTATTAAATCAAAAAGGAAAGACAATCTCAATGATGATGAAGTAGATTCGAAGACTCAACCAGTAAGTAATACTGACCGAACTATTTATGTGAGAGATCCAACGTCCAATAAACAGCAAAGGCCAGTAAGTAGACTAGTCTCAGGGGAGAAATCCCACAGCAGGATCGGAGCATGGCTGTGCAGCCTAAACCCCAATCTTTGCATGCCATATATATATACACATATATAAATTGATTACAGAGACCCCCAGATAATTTTATATGCTTTATAACTTAATCCTTGAAAATGTGTAGAGATTTTAGGGATAATCTGGCTACTTACTAGATGATAAGTAGATCTTGAGTTGCATTTTCAAGTACAGAGAAAAGTATCTTTAATGCTGCTAATGAAAAGACCCCAGACCTGTGTGACTCAGGATAGATGTTCTGGGGACCAAGGATTTTCTGGATTTAAACCAGAATCTAAAACATATGCTAGCTAGTGTGTCTTTGGGGTATTACAATTTATTCTTTACCTCCTTTTCTTCAACTGATTTAAAATAGTACAAAGACATTATGATGTGTTACAGTGGAGTAAAGGTTAAGAGAAAGCATGTCTGATTCTGCCTCAACATTTTATACAGGTGTCTCCATTAGAAACTTTATGAGTGATGTGCCACCTGCTGTACTTGGAAAAGAAGTGATGCCAAATCTTAGGGACATAGGGGAACTCAGAACTTAGGATAGCTATAACCAAATCTGCTTTACTTTGGAGCTTGTAACCTGGCAAGCAATTTCCCATTGGATGTCTGTATGCATCCCCTTACCCAGTTTTCCTTTTTTTTTTTTTTCTTTCCTGAGACAGGGTTTCTCTGGCTGTCCTGGAACTCACTCTGTAGACCAGGCTGGCCTCAAACTCAGAAATCCACCTGCCTCTGCCTCCCAAGTGCTGGAATTATAGGCATGTGCCACCACCGCCCAGCTCCATTACCCAGTTTTAATGGACTGTCTTGGCATTTAAACTGAAAACAAGCTATTCAAGTTTAGCCCAAATGCCTTTATTATCAGTTTGGCAGGCATGGTGGTATACACCTGTAATCACAACAAGTTGGCAGCAGAGGCAGGCAGATCTGTGTGAGTTTGAGGTCAAGCCTGGTTTACATTGCAAGTTCCAGGACAGCCAAGGAAGGCTATAGAGTAAGGCCCTGTGTCAAAAAACAAAACAGAATTTGCAGTTTCTCCAGTTTGCCCTATGCTTTTAAATGGCTTGGCATTCTAGAGTACATTGTCATTGTGTAGTGCTGCCAAAGGCTATTGGCTAGTCCATCACCCTTAGCTATAACCTATCAGAACCAACTATCATCACTTAGACTGCTAGGTCAGAGTTAAAGAGACGTGATGATTGATGACTTCACTGTGCTATTAAGTTCTTTTATATAGTTCTTGTGTATAGATGCATTATCAATATATCATGTAAAATTGAACATAGAGGAGTTGGAGAGATGACTGTGATTATGAGCAATGGCTGCTCTTCCAGAGGACCTGACTTCAATTTCCAGTGCCCGCATGTCAGATCACAACCATCTGTAGCTCCTGTTCCAGGGCATCTGACACCTCTTCTGGCCTCTGTCTGTACCATGCACACACATGGAGCACAGATATTCGTGTAGGCACAATGCCTATCTTATACAAATGAATTTGAAAAAGAAGTATAGAAAATGTATCAACACAAAATGAATAAGATTATTAAGAGTACTAGTAATTTGGTGATGCTGAATACATACCAATATAAAATTTAAAAGCAATTTATATAAATATGGATATAGAGTTATATTCTTAAACAAATGTGATGAATGGAAGGAAATGTAAGAGTAAAGAAAAGGCAAAAGGTAGTTTTCTTGTAGACTTCAAAGTTCTATTTATTTCTTGTAGCAAATGCTGCAGTTTTTTAACGTACTTTAAAAACCTAAAAAATTTTTTTTGTTTTGTTTTGCTTTTTTTGTTGTTTGCTTGGATCTGGTTTTTTATTTTGATTTGATTTGTTTCATTGGTTTTTGTTTGTTTGTTTTGTTATTTTTTCCAGGTGTTATTTATTTAGGAAAGCAAAGGAGATCAGTTTAAAAAAAAAACTCAAATATTCAGTGTAAAAAAGATTACAAGTAGATTGGAAAGCAACAATGAGTGTATTTAAAATCTTTCAGTTCCTTGATGCTCACCAGAAAAAAAAATAGTTTAGGTCTCCTGTGGCCATAGGTGCTCTCCATGGGCTGCTTAGCTTGGCCTCATCCTATGACCATAAGCAAGACTCTCAGCCTTTGCACATGTGAAGAATATATGCTCCCAGTTGACTACAAAGGGCTCTACAAGGAAGTGAAGTGCAACTGTTCAAGAGAGAGCTAGAGTGATGTCCTGAAGGCCACATGTACGTGTTTTAGTCTTACAAAGGTGTTTTAAGATGTGCTGGAGACCTTTAGGGCACATATCTCAGGACCAGCGTAGCCAGTCAGCAGGTCGAATATAAAAATGTGCTTTGCTGCATTGTAGACTAATCTCTCTAGTATTCGCAAATCAGCTTGCTGCTTTCAAAATTATTTAATTTCTTATCTAATTGTCTCCTCTAATTCATATAAAATAGAATGTCATTCTTAATTATGCAACTGTAAATGACTAAAACAGCAATATACAACTGCTTTAAGTCTTGAATGTTAGTATGGATCCATGATTGCCCACACCTTCAGTCCCTTCCCTCAGTGAATTTGAGATTTCAGGGGCTCACTTTCAGTAGAAATTTATATTTTAGTATAAATCACTTTGACCGTGTTTTATTAAACACTCACCAAAGTGTTAGTAGCCACTCAAGGAGAAGCAGAGGGATAAGGTGGTTTAAAATCTGAGCCCAGGCAGGGCATAGAAGGCGTCACCTTAGAAGAGGTCACCAGGCCTTACATACCCCCAGCAGTGCTCTTGTGTGGAAATGGTTTAGAATAGAAGGTACCTCGTGTGATGCATCCAGCTGCTGCCATAACTGGGGGTTATCCCTGGCCCTGGACAGAGTCACTGTCAGACAAGAAAGCCTAACTCGGTTGAGCTTATGTTTATCTGTTAGTGACAGGTCTGATCAAATGTTTAACTAAGTTTAGGAAACGTGAAGATGGGCTGCTGACAACCTCTAAATGTCGCCAGGGTCCTGTCACTCTTGTGTGTGCTTGTGCTGGCCCTTCCTAATGTTTGGTTTCCATAACTGCTGTGCCTCCAACATTTAGTTCTTTCTAGGCACATTGTACCAAGGTCCTACCCAAGCAGAGAGCTTATGGAATGCCCCTCCCCCCTCCATCTCAGAGGGCTGTGAGTCTAGAAGCAGGGACCCCACTGGGCAAACTGCCACCCCAAAATATTAGTCTTCTGTTAAAAACATGAGAAACAATCCTTGTACACGGGTCGGCATCTAGACCCATCTCGGGAAGCCCTACCCACTCAGTCTGCTGACACAAACCGAGGGCTACATGTCCAGGAAAAGCCCTGAAGCTGACTTGCAGCTAGGACCGTGCTAATGACATCATCAAGCATGAGAGCCTAGCTAGGAGCCCTGGCATCACCCTGTAGGGTTTTTCTGCTTGGCTCTTCTTTCTCATTTCTTGGCTGCACATCTAAACCTCACTTGCTGCTGTTAGGAAAATGATATGCATGCGAGAAGAAAACTATGATCATGACTTTTGTTCCTCTAACAAATACTCTTCCATAGGTTCCTGAATTTCATCTTTTACCAGGACAGAGATTTCAAATAAAAGGTATGTTTCCTAACCAACATAATTCATGTTTTGTTTGTCATTGCGGAAAAATACACACAACACAAGTTTATCACAGTTTCAGTCACTGTTTTCAATGTCAAGTTCTGAACAGGAAGTACACATTGCTGTGCAAGCGTCACCAGTGTTCATCTCAGGAGGTTTTCAGTATTCCAAGTGGAATGCTGTCATTAAACACTCACTCATTGCTCTCCTTTCCCTTCTGCTCTGGGCAGCCACCATTACACCCTCTGTTCTTATGGACTTCATTCTATGTAACACATGCGACTGGAACTGGGCAGCCACCATTACACCCTCTGTCCTTATGGACTTCATTCTATGTAACACATGCGACTGGAACTGGGCAGCCACCATTACACCCTCTGTCCTTATGGACTTCATTCTATGTAACACAAGCGACTGGAAATATGGTCTTTGTCATTTTGGGCCTGGCTCATTTAACTTCAAGTTTTCAAAGCTCATCCATAGTCCATTGTGTGTCAGAACTTTAATGCTTTTTAAGGCTGACTAGTCTGTGCATATGTATATTCTATTCTGTGTATATGTCATATTTTGTCCATTCCACTAATGGATACTAGAGTGGTTTCTGCCTATGGAGACCATAACAGTGTTGCCATGATCATGTGTATGTCCTTTCCTAAGCATGGTTTTGAAGTTTTAGTAGATTGCTGTGGGTATTAGTATACATGGGATGCACCACATGTCATTTACAGGTGGGAAGCACAGAGCTTCACTCCATGGCCCTCTCTCCATTGCTTCCTCTCTTCCTTTGTGTTTATGTTCATAGGTTTTGAAGGGCTCTTCTTGTATCTTTTGTTCTTAGACCCAGAGGAGCAAGGTGACATTGTGGTGGCCTTATACCCTTATGATGGCATCCACCCAGATGACTTGTCCTTCAAGAAAGGAGAAAAGATGAAAGTTCTGGAAGAGTAAGTGTGTCCAGGTCCCAGCAGCAAGTACGTCCCAGCTCCTGCAGGCTGCTTGCTTCAGCACCAGAAGAAGCAGAGCAAAAGGAACTTCCCTTTTGAGTGTGGTCGTGGGCCCTTCCTATTGGTTCTTGCACCAAGGACAGGCACTGTTTCTTTCTTTGCCAAAATGCTACTTAAGATGTTTGGCTGTGTGACATGCTACTTAAGATGGCCATTGTAGAGTTTGAGAGATAGCTCAGTCATAGCCTTAGTTAGTTCCCTAGGACCCACATTTTAAAAAAGAAAACGTTGGGAATGGTGGCACTTGCTTGTGGTGGTACAGCATCGGGGAGGTGGTGACAACTCCCTGAAGGCTCTCTGGCCAGCCAGTCTAATCTGCTTGGCAAGATCAAAGCCTATGGAAACAAATCTATACCAATACCTAATCTATGCCTATACCTAGTCTATACATATACCTAATCTATACCTATTCCTATACCTATATCTATACCTATACATATCTATCTATAGCATCTGAAGAATGACTATGAGGCTCTCTTTCCATACCTGCAAACACAAGTGCAAATACATGAACATGTATACACACACACACACACCCCATACTCACCACAATCCTGTAACTTAGATACTGTCAGTTCCATTTTAAAAGTTAAAATTCCCAGGAATAGACTGAGTGACTTTTCAAGGTCACAAAGCTATCACAAGAAAGGAGCCACGTTTAGATGCAACTTCACACTGACACTGGGTCAGCACTTGGTGCCTTCTCTTCAGTAAGGGGTCTCCAGTCTCTCCCTCTTTGGCAGGTCAGGGTCAGAGCTGCTTTATGCAAATTCAGTACAGAAAGGAAGTTAGACTTAAAGTGTTGACTTCCTTGTTCTCCCTTCTCACTGCCCTGTGGCCTGACCAGGGTCACACAGGGGCCAAGGAAACGAAACATCCAAGCAGTTACAGGGAATCACGGAGGTAGCTGAGCAGGACTTTCCAATGTGACTATAGTATCACATCCTTAGAAATCACATCACCAGGCTGGTGAGACGGCTCAGTGGGTAAGAGCACCCGACTGCTCTTCCGAAGGTCCAGAGTTCAAATCCCAGCAACCACATGGTGGCTCACAACCATCCTTAACGAGATCTGACTCCCTCTTCTGGAGTGTCTGAAGACAGCTACAATGTACTTACAATAAATAAATAAATCTTTAAAAAAAAAAAAAAAGAAATCACATCACCTGGCTCATGAGCCTGATCTATGCTATATAACAGCCCTCCGTACTTAAAATCATCTCTGGAGGACTTCCCCCATCTAATACAACATGGTTGTGATTGTTACAGGAATAGCCTTATGCTGCACTTAAATGGACAATAATAAGAAATATAGATATAAAAGTTTTAGGTCCTGAGAAGGTAGCTCAGTGGGAGAAAGCTTGTCTAGCACATGCAAGGTCCTAGGTTCAATACCCCTACATATAAAAGAAATCTGTCTAAATATTTCAAATAATTCTCATTTCCAGTTTGCTCAGTTTAAGCAGCATACATAGGCTGCCTGTGTGGGTAAGCAGTTCACAGGTACAGCTCAGATTTAGTGACAGACTGCTCTGTGTGCAAGCATGGAGGCTTTCAAGGACCAATTCTATACCACCCCTTCTGGAGTTCACTTGCTCCTTCTGGGCCTGGTCCTTCCTGCTTCTCCTTCCTTTTGACCTCTGGGTCAGTATGGTATTGAGCAGTATCATGAGAGGAGTCTTTCTTTCTCTTAATTACTTTTGGTCTATTTATTTATTTTTGTTGTTGTTTTTTATTCTTGGTGCCTATCTCTGGGTAAAGTGGATATTTGTACAAACAAGTTTATAACACATGAATTTTAAAGTCTCTATTCCCTTCACTCCCATTGCTATACGGATCCTTTAAAACATTTCTTAGGCACCTGGGGAAAGGAGAAGTGTTTGGCTTCGATAAGGTTGGCCATTTTGCCAATTCTCTTCTATAGGGCACTGCAAGCCATATTGAAGTTGTAAGGATGGTTTTTTTTTTTTTTTTTTTTTGCATGTGGCACTAAATACATTTTTCTATGAAAAGGAATACACTTTTACCCCTGGGTTTAGGGGTTTCAGGAACGCTCCCTCTTGTTTTCAGTCTGAAAAAGAAAGACCTTAGGACAATTGCCATTACAACTCTTGACCTTGACTTCTATTCCAGGCATGGGGAATGGTGGAAAGCCAAGTCCCTTTCATCAAAGAGAGAAGGCTTCATCCCCAGCAACTACGTGGCCAAGGTCAGCACCTTAGAAACTGAAGAGTGAGTTCTATTACATGGCCATCCTGGTGTTTCTAAACGCTACATAGGATTGCTTATTTTTGTATCCCTGCTGCAACCTCTATGAAATGTGAACACGTCTTCACAGGTGGTTCTTCAAGGACATAACAAGGAAAGATGCAGAGCGACAGCTTCTGGCACGAGAGAACAGTGCAGGAGCTTTCCTTATCAGAGAAAGCGAAACTTTAAAGGGTGGGTACGTGGTAAAAGACCATACAGAAGCCTGCTTAGGGGTTTGAGCAATCTTCTTAGATATAGATCCTAGGGTCTTGGCATGCTAGGTAAGCATTCTGCCAGAGGTACAGCCATAGCCACAGAAAATCATTTGAAAAACGATTCCAAAATGAATAAAATAAAGAATACAGTAGGTTCTGGGAGTGAAGGGGTTATTTGTGTTTGGTTTTGAAACAGAGTCTCCCTATACTTGACTTACCTGTAGCTTAACAGGCAGACCAGTCAATAGGTAGACCAGGCAGGCTGCCTTCAAACTCAGAGGTCCCCTGCCTTTGCCTCTGGAGTGCTGAGATTAAAAGCTTGTGCCACCTCACTTAGATGGTTTAACTTTAAATTTGTTGTTGGCATTAGTGTTATTATTATTTGTGTGTGTGTGCTTGTGTGTGTGTGCATGTACGTGTGTACGTATGTGCATGCCTGCCTGACAAGGTGCATATGTGGAGGTCATAGGGTAACTTTGTGGATCAATTCTCTCCTTCCATCATAGGCTTTAGGGATTGAATTCAAGTTTTCAGGCTTATACAGAAAGCTCTGTTTACCTGCCTAGCCATCATGCAAACCCTCTGACAGTAAAGTTTTGTATTTTGATAGCAAATAACAACTCAAATGATAAATGGGAAACTGCTGTAATTATGGCCAGGTCATACTTCCTGTTTTGTTGTGTTATTATGAAAGTGAATCCTAAGTGTCAAAAGGAAACTCAAAATAATTGTTCTATTCAGCTAAATGATTTTGGAAAACTACGGTGAAGAAGAAAAGTGATATATTGCCTACTTGTCTAGCAAACAAATTGCTATTGTCATTTATCAAGTCAAAAATTTAAAGTACCTTGTATTTTCCCTTTGAGGCCTTGGCTAGCCTGGTATTAGCATAGATTCCCCTGCTTCTGCCTCCCACGTGCCTGGGCTAAAATCATCACTGCACAAGGCTGCAGGGCTTTCATGTGATGAGGTTGTATTTGTATGTTTCATGGTAAAATGGTTATCACAGCGTGGTATAATGTAGACCTTATTAATAACATATAAACATGCCTTCTCTTAACTGTTTTCCACAGGAAGCTTCTCTCTTTCTGTCAGAGATTATGACCCTATGCATGGTGATGTCATTAAGCACTACAAAATTAGAAGTCTGGACAATGGTGGCTATTACATCTCTCCTCGCATCACTTTTCCCTGCATCAGTGACATGATTAAGCATTACCAAAGTAAGTCAAAACTGAAGGCCGGGAGAGGCAGATTATCTTTATAATGATTAGTGTAAAGTGGCAAATGCTACTTTATAGAAATTTTTTCCTTCAGGTAATGCCATGGGTAGTACTCTACAAGTAGTTCTAACTTAATGTAGATACTCCTTGACTTCCAGTGATCACGTGTTCTAATACATCCATTGTGACTTGACATATTATAAGTTGAAAATACATTTCATTCGCCCTATCTTCTGAACACCCTAGCTTAATGTAGCCATCAGTGAGTGTGCTCAGGTACTTACATTTCCCTACAGTTGGACAGAGTCTATCCCCTGTATAACCTCTGTGTGCTAGTGGCTCATGCAAGCTGCCAAGTACTTGGCTGGGGATGAACACAGGTTGGTTGTGTAGGCACAGTTTCATACCGTGGTAAATAGAAAACATTGAGCAGAGCGCTGTAAGTGGGGGCTATCACCACATTCACAGTGAGATTGCTGCTGTGGTAGGCAGGGCCTTCTTGCTTGGTGTGAGTTACTTAATGTCCAGTGCTCCCTCCTTCCTGCAGAGGAAAGTTTATATTATCTTTGCACAATGCATACTCTTAATGTGTGTAAATATTCAAAGTACAAGATATACAGATCCATGTCTCTGAGTGTAATGCATGTATGTAAAACTATGTGCCCATGGTAATTGTGCATATCATAGCACTATGGGAATATTTAAATGTAGAAAGTGAATGCCTCATGCCCAGTACCTGTATCTGCCAGGTGAAACTCACCTATGTGGCCTTAGGTGCATTCATTTTGGCTGTTCTGGGATGCGGGAGCTGCTACTGTGGCTGGTTCCTCCTGCCTGTTCTAAGTGGCTCTACGAGAAAGCTCATTGAGGATTTACTTAGTCCCCAAAGCATGGAGCAATGTGCAGTGTGGAGAGTACAAGGGTCTGGTTTGTGCAGTCCTCCCTTCCTCTCTCACTTCCATTCACTTATGCTCTGACTGCGGTGCTGGGGGAGGGGCAGGGGGTGCAATCCTGTGGGTCTGTTCTGAATACTGGGGTAGCCTAACTACATTCTTGGCCATGTACCACTGAGCTTATGAGGACACAGGAATCAGAATAACTTCTGCTAAGTGTGACAGTCCATCACTGTCTTTGCTGGTTTTGTTTTGGTATGCTGGCAGCATTAATAAATAAAATAAATATTTCAAATTGTCTTCTGGTAATTTTTAAAGTTGTGATTAAGCGAAAGGTATCCCCATTGGCATTTTAGATGGTGTCAGGTTGGACATTATAAAAATAACGGCTTATTTAAGATTTCCTATATAGACACTTGTAAAATAAAGAATGTACAATATTGGTTCTTCATCAGAACTCAGCCAGCCAAGTGCCTTCAAAAGTATCTGTCTGAGCATATGCAGATGACTTCCTTGTCATTCCCTGAACAATACAGGGTTACAACGTGGTACTTACATTGTATTTGATAATATAAGTAATCCAAGTATGATTTAAATAAGGTATGCATACAAAGTATTACATTATTTTATATAAGGGACTTGGTTTTGGAATTTAAGGAGACCCTGGCATCCATCTGCCATGACTACAGACTATATTGCTTATATTACTTTTTTCCTTTCTCCTTCTTTTTTTTCTTTTTCTTTCTTTCTCCTTTTCCTTCTTTTTACATTTATTGTTTGTGTATGTTGGAGAATCCAGGATTGAACCTAGGTTATTAAGACTTGGCAGCAAGCTTTCTTACCTAGTGAGGCATCTCTGCAGCCCAGCATGCGTTCCTTAATATTTGTTCTTCCTTTCACCTTAGAGCAGTCTGATGGTCTATGCAGAAGACTGGAGAAGCCATGCATCAGTCCCAAACCTCAGAAGCCATGGGATAAAGATGCCTGGGAGTTCCCCCGGGAGTCCATTAAGTTGGTGAAAAAGCTTGGCACAGGGCAGTTTGGGGAAGTCTGGATGGGTGAGTGTTCAACAGTGTCCCACTCTGGAGGGGATGCTAAAGGGTTCTAGCCTCTGCCAACCACTGAGCCAGGCACTGGGCCACTCAGGAGCATAATTTCTTGCTTTCCTGTCTTGGGCCAAACCCTTGTCTGCTTTGATGCTTGCTCAGTGCTTACAGATGTGGAACTCAATACTTCCTTTCAGGATAGGAACATGGGTACTTGCCCAAATCCTCTCTCCTCTCACATCCATCTTTCATCCTGACACTCTGGGCAAACACTTGAATCTCAACTCAGTGAAAGCTACACTCAGGCTTAGGACCTTTTTTGTTTCTATAAATATATTTTGAGATAATTGGCATTCAATATGATTGTAAGAAAGAACACAGAAGGGGCTGGAGAGATGGAAATATCAGAGATGAAAGAATACTACATACTCTTCTAGCAGACATGGATTAACTCCTAGCACATGGGGCAACTCTCTGCTGTCAGTAACTGCAGTTCCAGGGAATCTGATGCCTTCATTCTGGCCTCCTTGGTACCAGTCATGAAATTATGTATAGATATACATACTGGACAAACACCCAGACACATAAAATAACATTAAAAAAAAAAAGGAGAGAAATGCCAGGTCAAAGTAAAATAGCAATAAAGTTAAGAAACAAGTTCAATTAAGAAAGAGAAGGAGAGGGGGTGGGAAGGAAGGGAAGAAGGAAGGAATGGAGGGAGGGAAGGGAGAAGGGAGGGAGGGAGGGGGAGAGAGAACAGAAGTAAAGAAATATGCCCCACAAAAGCCTGAACAGGAACACTCATGACTGCATTACTCATAATAGCAGGAAAATGCTGTAGAATCCCAGCATTTATGAGAATAAAGCAGGAGACCTTTAAATTTGAGGCCAGCCTGTGCTGCATGGCAAAACTGTCTTAAAAACAAAAGGAAAAGCAACCTGAATCTTTACCAAAGAAATAATGTATAAGCAACAATTGTTATAGCCATAGAATAAAAACTGGTATTCGTGTAACGTAAATGATCCCTTGGAAGGAGCTGGTCACAGGGCTTGGGGGTGGGGTATCATTCCATGTACTCATAGAATGTGAAATGCCCACAACAGGCAAAGTAGGTTCCTGGCTGCTGAGGGAACTCTTTAAGAATTAATGGAAATGTTTCAAAGTAGCTTATAGTAACAACTTCACAACTATGACTAATTGTATGCCTGAAATGGACAAATAGCATGACATATGAGTTCTGTTTCAACAATGCTAGCTTGTATGTGAAATAAACAATATTGTGAGCTTCCGGGTACCACTTATCCAGTCCTGCATAATATCTCATGAAATTCTTGCAAAATATCACTACTAAAATATTGGCATCAATAGTTTCACTCACTCATTCATTCATTCATTCATTCATTCATCTGTGAGACAGTCTTGCTGTCTATCCCTGCCTTGTCCAGAACCCACTACATAGCCCAAGCTGAGCTTGAGCTCATATCAATCCCCCTGCCTAGGTCTCCTAGGTGCTAGGAGCCACCATGAAGCCTAGTTGTTTATAAATTATGTTTTCAAGAGAGGGAGGGAGAGAATGAGAGGAAAGGGCAGGGGAGGAAGAACAAGAAAGAAAATATGACCTGAATGTGAGTTTGGCATCACCGTAGTGCCTGGAAGATTTCATCCTGCTGAACTTTAGCAGGTAGCAAGCACTGGGAGCAAAGCCAAAAGAAGAGTGAGTGGGTGCAGGTGCTGTGAGTGTCAGCCGTCAGAGGTGCCCTGCCTCACCCCTCTGGGCATCTTCACACCTCCATCCACCCATCTGAGCCTGTCTCTCAGCGAGACTATAAAGTTGCCCAGATATCGTTGGATGGTTTTGTTTTTAAAAAAACTCTTTGAATTGTTTACTTTTATGAATGTTTCCTTACATGTATGTCTGTGGAACATTTGAATGTCTGATACTTAAGAAGGTCAGAAGAGGGCACTGGATTCCCACCCCTACCACCTCAGCAGGACTTACAGATGGTTGTGAGCGCCTGTCAGTGCTGAGTATGGGACCTCTGGAAGAACAACAAGTGCTCTTAACAACTGAGCCATCTCTCCAGCCCCCAGGTTTAGTTTTTCATCTTCAAGGAACATGGGAACTAGGGAAGAGATTCTCAGCTGTAACCTGTCCTTTGCAGGAAGTAGGCTGTTAGGATAAAAAGCAAAAGTTGTGTCTGCCTCAAGCTGTTTCCTCTTGTTTGTGTGATATGTGCATCTGCTGTGGGTGCCTTGTTTCCCCTCTGTGTTGTTAATATACCCAGAGATCTGACTGGACAGGGAGGGCGGAGAGGAAGAGACTTCTTAGAGCTTGGTCTCTGGGAGGCTTTATTTTAAGAAATGAAAATTTTAAATTGAGTTTTGTTTGATTCACTCTTTGATTTGGGGGGCTGGAGAGATGGCTCAGCAGTTAAGATCACTGACTGCTCTTCCAAAGGTCCTGAGTTCAAATCCCAGCAACCACATAGTGGCTCACAACCATCCATAATGAGATCTGACACCCTCTTCTGGAGTGTCTGAAGACAGATACAGTGTACTTACTATAATAAATAAATAAATAAATAAATAAATAAATAAATCTTAAAAAAAAAAACTTTGGTTGGTTGGTTTTCTGAGACAGGTCTTACTATGTAGGCCTGGCTGTCCTGGAACACACTATGCAGGCCAGGCTGGCCTTGAAATCAGAACTCCACCTACCTTTGCCTCCTAAGCACTGGGATTAAAGGCACACACTACCACTGCCTGTCTTTTTAATTTTTTTAAGAGATTGATTTGCTTTTATTTTTGTTTGTGAGTGCTCACTGTGTGCATGTATGTTCACTATGCATATGCCAGAAAAGAGCTTGTAGCCCATGGAATTGGAGTTACAGATGGTTGTGATCTGCCATGTGGGTGCTGAGAACAGACCCTATGGCTCTAGGAGAGCAGTCAGGGCCCTGACCCCCTAAATCATCTCTCAAGCTGATACATTCTTATTTAGAGGCAATTTAGTGAAAACTAGTCATCAGCCAACTTCCCAAATCAATTAAGTTTTTCTGAGGTAACTCTCCATCCCTTGGTATATGTATACCTTTTAGCAAGCCAGGAATTGCTAGGATTGAAACTTTCTCAAGTTAAGGTTTTCTTTCTTTGTGACAAAGTGTCACTCCACAGAAGTCCTTTATTATCCTGCCTTTTTTTTTTTTAATCTATCTAGAGCAACAATACAAATGCCTGTGACTCTAATGGAACCTTCAAATGACTGGCTTTTGGTGGGGTCTGCTGGTGTTCTGGAGCTGCAGACACAGCTGTTAAGTCATGGCTGAATCCAAATTCCTTATCAGCATTTTCAATGCCTTTAGCAGCTGCAGTATTTCCTGGCAACTTTTGCTCTGCCTCTGGAAAGCATATTTTTCATCATTTCAAAGGATGTAACAGTTTCCTGGCTCCATTGTTCTCGGGTTGATGAGTGGGAGTGACTTTGTTTCTTTAACTTTGATTCTAGAGGATGTAACAAGTCCACAGAAAAGCTATGGCAAGGATAGTAAAAAGTAATTACAGAGTCCACAGAAGAAACTTGTCAGATCCTAGAGATCCTCTTGTCCCTTCTCTACCACAGCCTCACCTGCCCCCAAACAGCTGCTGTTCTGACCTTTGTCATAATTCCCTGACTTTCCCCCTAGGGTTCTGGAAGTAGAACTTGTGCATGCAGGCAGTACTGCAGTGTCTTTTATATATACTCTGACTACTTTTATGTATGGTACAGCATGTATCAAACAGAATAGTCCAGCTTTGTCTGGGCTTAATATTAATGGGTTATGCTGAATGTATTCTCTTATTTCTTGTCTCTTTTATTAGACACTTTAAGGAATTTGTCCATGTTTTGGGGTGCCAGAACATTTAATGCATCTTCGTTGCTGTATAGTGTTGTTTGTATATGATGCAACAAATATAGAATTTTCTTCATTCATTTCTACATTCACTGGTGAAGTCAGAGTGAGTCTGGGTTGTGGCCACTGTGAACACTGATCTTATTGCGGTTTTGGTGGTGCAAGTGTGCACGAATTTTTGTTTTTCTAGGAGTGATGGATTTGCCAGTCAGGCCTCCATATGTGTGGGGTCAATCAATGTTGGACAGAAAATATTTGGGGAGAGGGTTGCACTTACATTGAATAGGTACAGTTTTTTTTCTTTATACGTAATAATTACAGTCTAACAACTATGTACATAGCATTTGCATTCTACAAGGCATCTTAAGTTACCTAGAGGTGATTTAAAGTATCCATGAAATGTGCACAGGTTGGATGCAAATACTGTGCCATTTTATGTGAAAGACATCCTTGGATTTTCATATGCTCCAGGGACCGAGATCAATCCCCTGTGGACAATAGAGCTGGACCAATCCCTATGAATTATGTAGGGAAGATCACTTATGAATCATTGCTCTATGAATACTGTCCACAGGGCTCAGTTCCACCTGTTCCTAGCAATATACAATAGGCCTTCTCCTGAGCAGAGGACTTGTGCCAACAGCATGGGTCCAGTGTAGCACCCCCTGTGGTGACTCAGAAGGAGGCTACTCCATCAACCTTTGGGATTTCATCACAAAGCTCTGCTGTTAGCATTCAGTAGTACCTGGAAAAATAGCAAAGGCAGGGACTGAGGGAGCTGCCATGCCATCCCTCACTCACTCCCCAGAACTTACCTACAGTCATTGTCACACTGTTTGATTTGGGTCAGGCGGGCTGATTTGGAGGGTTTCTTTTGCATTTCTCTGATTACTAATACAATGGATTTCCTTTTGTTATCCGAGCCACTGTAAGGTGCACCCAAGCACTTACTGCTTTGCTACTTAACTGACTCGTGGGAATCACAGATTCGAGATACTAGTGCCTTGTCAGTTGTTTAAGTCATGGAAACTATTCTCATGCTCTGCCTCTCCCTCTCTCTCTGTGTGTGTGTGTGTGTGGGGGGGGGTTCAGATGTTGATACTGGGAATCTTCCTCGTTGCTCTCCACCTTATTTATTGAGTCAGGGGAATTACTGCACGTTAAACTAGTCTAACTAACTGACCAGTGAGCTCTAGGAATCCTATCTCTGTCCCATCAGCACTGGAGTTACAGGGCTCTGCCTAGCTTTTAAACGGGTGATAGGGTTCCAAACTCAGGTCTTCATACTTCTAAGCGTGTATTTTCTTACGTTTTGCTACCAGTATAACTGATAATATCGTATAACTGAGAACTTCTGTATAAATTAACAAAAATTTCATAATGGAACCTGTGATTCAGTGTAATTTATTTTTTATATATTTATTTGTTATATTTAATGCGTGAATGTTTGGCCTACGTGTATATATGTGTTCTGTATGCAGACTTCATGCTCCCAGAGATCATGAGACAGCATTGGATCCCCTGGAACTTGAGTGAATGGTTGTGACCTTCCATGTGGGTGCTGGAAATCAAACTTGGGTCCTGTGCAAAAACAACAGGTGTTCATTACCTCTGAGCCCCTCAAATATAATTTAAAAGGCTAATTAATGGGATCAATAAAACTGCTCTTAAGGTACATAACAAGGCACCATTTTCACATTAAAATGGCAAATCAACACAATTTCTTTAGCACTCTGTGATGTTTCGGAGGTAGCTTTTGTTACCTTTCCTATCACTGTCTTCAGTTAGTTTAAAACTTATTTCCACTACATTCTTCTTGTTTCTTCTACATAGTCTTAATTACACTTGTTGATCTTATTACACTATAAAGTGTCATGTAGTATAATAAAAAGGAAATATTTTAATAGAGATCAGCCTCTGCCTCCTCTCTCTCCCCCGCTTCCTCTCCTTCTCCTCCCCTTCCTTTCTTTGCAAGGCTGGGGATGGAACACAGGTCGTCACATATGGGCATTAGACACGACCACTGAGCTACACTCCCACCCGGAGAACTCATTCTTAATGGTCAGAAGAAAATCACCAGCTAAGGGTACTCATAGAAATTAATGCTTTTTTTCCTGCTCCTTTTGAAAATACTTTTAAAATAGTAATAATACTTCCTTTTGTGAGAATATGCATATTCATTGTTAATTTTAATAAAAACGGAAAAGATAAATAAAACTATGTAGAAGCCCAAATGCTGTTACCCGGAAGCCACTCTTGTTTGAGTCTGCTGCTTACCACAGCTGATTCACTAGCCTATGAAGGGGTCTATCCACTCCCAGGCCACTCTCTGGTGGCTGCAAAGGCCTGTCACACCAGGTGACACCCCAGCAGATCATTAGGGTACTACCAGCTCAACATCCCTTCTCAACCTCATTTGTCCACACTTCCAAGAGAACTATGTAAACAGACAAAGAAAGGGGAATTTTGCTTATTATTTTTATTTTTACTTTTCCAAATTACTGAAAAGAAAGAAGGGCTTTCTAAAAAAATATGCATTAAACCTAGGCACTTCATTTAAGCAGTTTCCAAAGTAGTGAGACCTTTACTTTTAAAGTACATTAAAAAGTTGGCATTGTAAAGGTGATATAAGCCTGGCATGGAGACCCACACTCAAACCACAGAAATCAGAAGATGGGGGTAGGAGGAACACCAGTTTGAAGCCAACGGAGGTTACATAGTATCTAAGCAAAACAAAACAAAACCATCTACTTATCCACTTTATAAAATTGTCTGTATTATTTCATTAATAAAAACCAGTGCTTAATGTGTGTTGATATATTTTCTTTTACACTGTCCCTTGCATGTTCCCCCCCCTCTCTCTCTCACACACACACACAAACATACACACACACTTTTATTGTAAAGTTTTAATTTTCTTGTTTATTTTGCCTTGAATAACATTTTATTAACTAGAGGGAAATATTATTCCTCATGGTAAAATGCATATAGAATTTTCACAACTACTGTTTTACAAAACCTTTTAGATTTTGCAATAAATTTTAAGCATTTTGTGGAAGAGTACGAAGAATTCCCACATGCCTGCCAGTCATTGTGCCCTTGGTATTTAACACCACAGTGTGTTTTATCTTCAGCCTTCTCAGTCTGTAAATAAGCTCTCCAGCTCTGCATTTAGGAGGTGCAGTGCTTGAGTTCTCTGCTTTCTTTTGTCTGCCCAGGTTACTATAACAACAGCACAAAGGTGGCTGTGAAGACCCTCAAGCCCGGCACCATGTCTGTGCAGGCATTCCTGGAAGAGGCCAACCTCATGAAGACCTTGCAACATGACAAGCTAGTGCGGCTGTACGCTGTGGTCACCAAGGAGGAGCCCATCTACATCATCACCGAGTTCATGGCTAAGGGTGAGTGGCATCACGAGTCTGTACCCCTAAAGGAGGCAAGTCCCAAAGCAGAGAACAGTCAGCTTTAATGGGAAGCATACTCAGTACTGGAAAGTTAAAAAGTAAGAGAAAGAGTGCATTTCACAGTCATAGCCTGCGGACAGCATTTTTCTTCCATGCTTAAAATCTGAGTAGTCACAATTCTAAAACGGCTGAGATTTCTTCTTCAGCATGATTTAAACTTCTGAGTGTTGCTTTAAATTGTTAATGCAGGGTCTGAGGATGCGAATGAGGTGGAGAGCTTATGTAGCACACAAATTTAGTTAATGGTTTTTATCCCCTGGAGGTGAAATCCCCGAGGAAGAAGTTCTAAGCAGCCATTTTTCCTTCTTAGCCCTTTGGGAATGGCTATCAGTCATGATTTTTTTCCTTCACCGTCAGTCTGGTAGTGATACTTATAACTCTCACATTTTTTTAAGTCTTTGGGAAATTGAATGTAGGGAAGAAAGCAGCATAGGTAATAATCCTAAATTAATAGTTGCTCCTGCAAGTCGGATTAGAGTGTGCTGAGATAGCCAATATGTTAGTAATTGTTTCTAATGCGGGAGATCATACCTGGGTCCTCACTCATGGTAGACAAGCACGATGGCATTGAGCTAACACATCGGAAGTCCGATTAGCCAGCAGATTAGAAGCATGAATATTACATATTTCAACTTGATATCTGTTAGTAGTTGCTATTCAGAACAGCGTTTACTTAAAACATTCCCCAGAAGGGGACATGTGCTGTCCTGTGTTATGCTTTTCCCAAAGCTGGGTAAGTGCATTCTCATTGAGCCATGTCCTCCACCTCAGAGAGATTGTTAAAAATATAAATAAAACTACATGGCTTTTGTTGATATAACGGAGAAGCCATACTCAGGGCTAGGTGTTTTCTCATTTATAAGTGTGACAATAAGGTTCATTGAGTGCTTATTATCTATCACTTTGGCCAGTGACTTCTGTGTCCAAGGACTAAGTGCTATTCTGTGATACTAAGCACTTAGCACCCGCCAAGCCCCATAGTGTATAACTTAAATCTCCTTGCTTACATTCTTACAAAAACTCCTTTAGAGCTACATGGCCCACTTTGCAAAGACTTGATGATAAGAAGTAAAAGCTGCCTGTGAGATAGGTGCTTGTAGTTCTATGGGAGAAAAAGGTCTCATAGATATGAAACCAGAGGAAGTGGGTGGGGGCTGCAGTCAGCGCTGTATTTAGGGAACTCCTTGTCTCTGGTATAACAGCTCTCCCAGAGCCTCGGGCTTCTTCTGAGGTCTGTACTTTTGCTGGAACAAGTCAGAGCAAGCCTAGCCTGATGCCTGCAAGGGAAAGGCCTTCCATGAGACATGCTTCCTGTCTTTCTGTCCCAGACAAGCCAACCAGTGATCAGGCAGCTGCAGATGTTAACACGCTGGTTAGTTCTCTGAAACATGATTTCACATAGCTATAGAGAAAAGATACCACCATCTTCCCCTGTACCCTGAGCGTAACAGCCTGAAAGATATTGAGTTTGACCAGTCTCAGGAAAAGGTTTTATAACTATCTAGAGCTACAAAGCCCATCATTTTATGGGGTCTTCTCCCTAATGGCAGTTTTCTTTCTCAGTACTGGAGATAAGTCCTAGGGTCTTGAACATGCCAGATAAGCGCTCCACTCCTGAACTTCACCTAAAACCCCTTGATGGCATTTTTCTTTGCTCATGTGCTTGCGTTGCATTGACCATTCATGGCTCTGTCTGCAGGTAGTTTGCTGGATTTCCTCAAGAGTGATGAAGGTGGCAAGGTGCTGCTGCCCAAGCTCATTGACTTCTCGGCCCAGGTGAGGTATTAGAAAGCCCAGTGGATGTGTGCTCTACAGTTAGAATGTCTCTTCCTGGGAGAAGGAACTCCCCTTGAACGTTCCAGAGTAGTGTGTGTGTGTGTGTGTGTGTGTGTGTCTGTCTGTGTTCAGACCTCCTGGTATATCACATTCTGTGAAGCAGGTTAGCCTCTTTATTCTGGATTACTTTCCTATAATTCATAGAAATGGTGTTTAGCATTTTGAAAAGGCAATTCCGTATTGTGTAAGTACAGCAGGTTTTAAATCATGCATGTGTTTAATCAAGTGTGACTCTAATATACAGATTCTTTGGAGTCCTGGCATTCTTGAAGGGAGAACTGTGTTCCCTGCCTGTTCTTCCTCTTAGGCCCTTATTGTATGTCTCTTTAGGAGTGGGAGATTCTTTCGTTTGTAATGTTTCCAATACTAACTCAAGAGTTAACTCTATATTTTAGAGTCACATACTTCCTGAAGTGTGCTTATAAGCCAAGGCAAATTGCCCAGGATCCAAGCTATATATGTGCTTGGTGCCGTAAGGAAGTATACATTTGAAGAGAGGAAGGGAAAGGAACCAGAGCCCCTGCCTTCGTTGCCATCCTTAACTCCTATCCTGGCCCTGCCTCTGGGGTGCCACTCCAGGGCTCTATACTTTCAGGATGATAGTTTGAAGATGACTGCCCTGCAGTAAAGGCAACATGGCTGGGTGCAGCCGTGAATCCCACAAAGCTAGCAGAACAGGAAGTTGAGAAAGCAGAAGTCTGATAAATGTCTATTGCACAGAACACAGATAAAGGGCCTCTACTTTAGTGGATGTAGGGTTTCCTACTAGGCTGGAGATTAGAGGACCACAGTAAAGGTTTGTCCCATGGTCAGGGATAAGGAGGCATGGCACATGTGACCTGAGGCCTACACAGACTTGCTCTTCATCCTGACTGAGGGTCAGTTTGTGCTCATTGCTCCTCAGACTTTATACACAGCAGGGTTTATGCTGAATCTTTCTCCTTTTGCATGGCCATCTTTCTCCTTTTGCATGGGTATCTGTGTTTGGTTTTTTACATCTTGTTTGATTAAACATTATCTTGTAGCTGAAATTCTAAGGTCTAAGTCTGGGTGTCTGAGGCTACCATATAAAGGGTAGTTTTCACTGACTTACAAGACAAGGGAATGGTTGCTTTCTGAGACTTCATAGTTTACAGACATAATATCCACAGAGCCTGCTCTAACTGTGGCCATGCACTGGATACCAGGCCTATTTCCAGGATTTCACTTTAAGTAGCCTAAATTCTGTTGGTGATTGGAGAGGCTAGAAACAATCAAGACATCACCACTGTCCTTTCCAGCTTGTGCCAGATGAGCTCTTATTTGCATGTCCCAGGGTATTTTTCCTGGGAGGTTCCCCCTGGGAAAACTGCTGAATTGTCAAGGTAAATGTGAAAACCACTATTACTGAGTGTGTCACAGTCAGCAGCAGTCTGGGATAGCCTGAGCATCCAGGCTTAGAACAAATTCACTCACTCCTTCCTTCCCTCCTTTCCTTCCCTTCCTCCGTATTCCTCTCCCTCCCTCCCTCCCTCCCTCCCTCCCTCCCTCCCTCCCTCCCTCCCTCCCTCCTTTTTCTCCTTCTCTCCCTTCATTTCTTCATAGATTGAACCCAGGACCTGTATATACAAAGTCTGTGTCTGATACTCAGCTACACCCTCATACCTAAGATCTAGCTCCTTCTGAGTTCATATTTGCTAGGATCACAAGCCTCACCCAGACTCTCCCCTGTTCCTTCCCTTGGGGTGCAGCTGGCGAGAGCACCTGCTTTCCCTCCTTCATTATTATTTGTTCCATTTGCTTGTGACTCTTCCTGCTGAGACTGAGTTGGTGGGCTCAGCCCTGTAACAGTGTTACACACTGACTTCTACAATGTTCCTGCTGCCACTGTGATGCCCTGGGTTCTGGTTCTGGTGGTATTATGCAATGTGTTGTCTCGTCTTTCATGTGTTGTTCTTAAAGTCTCCATACTTCTCAAGGCCTCTCTTAACTTTTCACCTGCCACTAGTTAACTCTGTCCGTCTCCTGTGGTGAATCACACAAGAACAGTGAATATTAGTGAGACTAATCTAAGTAAACAGTTGGTGGCCAAGTACTTAGATAATCCATGCCTGCACCCTGTATCTTTTCCTCAGCTTATTCCTTAGGGTAGAAATTGGATGAATCTACTCAATATTTGAGCCCTAACTTAATCAGTGAGCAGGGTGTACAAAATGTCGATGTTTTCCTGTCCTGTTACCATTGTCAAATATGGTCAAGAGTGGAGAAAATTAATGTTCACCATGGATACTGTTACCACCCACAGCAAAGGTTGGTTATCAGGCCTGGAGATGGGTGTGCTAACAATCATAGCCTCAGAAGAACAAGGAAAAGCATGAGGGGGCAGAATCGGGACTTCCCCATGACCTACTTCTCTTCTGCTTTCTCTTTCCCACTCTCCCTGGGTGTCCAGTTGAGACAGGAAACCCATGGTGCACATGGCCACCAATTCATGTGAGAGCTGATTTCATCACTTCCTGTCTCAGGAAAGCTCTGAAAAGTCTTATGGGGCACAAGTGTAATTCGTGCTCTCCAGCAGCACCACCCCCTTCCCTAAAGCCTAAAGCCCATATACCTCCTGCTCACTGGGTAGAGATGAAGGGATTTTGACTGGAACAGATTTCCTCGTAGCTTTTCTCCTTGCCATTTCATGCTTTTCTTTGCTACGAGAGGAAAGTGGTGCCTTAGCAGACGTTTGACATTTCTGAGCAGATTGCCTTCACCTAAATTCCAAGTGATAGACAAAAATTACTTGGCAAAAGAAGTTGAAATTAGTTGGGAGCATCCTGGGACAGAACCAGATATGAAGTCACAAGCTTGTAAAACTGAGGAGAAAATAGTGTACAAAATTTGAAGGAGCGTAAAGTGGTCAGATACAATCCCTTTGTCTTTCTGACCCAGTGAAGCAAAGCATATTTTGCTACTTGGCATCAACATCTCTGAAGTGCAAACACAATTTGCTCAGAGGCAAGTGGAAGCCTCTAGAAGCTGGCTTGGCTTGTCCATCTGCTGGGAAACCACAGTGATTTCTGCTTTCTTAGTCTTTCCTCTTTCCTGGGATTTCTCATGTGTGCCTTTCTATTGCGGCCTTTGCTCTTGTATGTCCACTTAATGACAACAAAACGGGAAAGATCAGCAAGGAAGTGGGCATTCATTAATACCCAAAGAGTACTGTGATCTGAAAGGTACTGTAGAGAAAGGGGCCGTGGTGATCAGGACAAGATGTCTCAGTATGCATTGTTGCTTGGGAACCATGACTCCCAGGGCATGCAATCCTGTGTAACTGGTGCTTGCCTAGTCTGGTGAAGCAGAAGACTGCCGCAGTTCTGTAAGTAACACCCGGTTAGGTGTTTCACTGTGTCAGCTTTAACATTCCATGACACCAAAATTTTTTTTTCTACTGAGACTACATGAGCTTTCACTCTTTTCTTTAATAATTAATTATTTTATTCATGATTTTATTAATACTAATAGTTAATATTAATTATTAATATAACTAATGGTTTTCATGTTCTAAACAAAGGGAAATAAATACATTATATTATTTTAGTAGTCAGATTGAGGCATCGCAATGTTCTCTTTTCAAAATTAAAAAAATTGATAAAAATTAATTGTGCATATTTATAATGTACAGTGGGTTTATTTTTGTGCATTGTTTTTGAGACAGAACCAGGCTGTGTAGCCCAGGCTGCCCTCAACTCACCATCATTGCGCCTCTGCCCTAAAAGTGCTGGGATTACAGGCATGTGCTATTGTCCCAGTTCAGTGTGACTTTAAAAAAATGAACACATTTTTATTGTGTGTACATGTTTGTGCACGTGCATACACGTAAAGTTCAAAGGATAATCTATAGGAGTCTGTTCTCTCCTTCCATTGTGTGGGGTCCCTGCATCCAAATCAAATTATCTGGGTTGGCAGCAAGCACCATTATCTGCTGAGCCAGCTCAGTAGACATTCAAAATTCACTGCCCTACCTGTTTTGATAGACATGATACTGGTAACTGTTGCTACCCTTCCATACTTTAGAACACTAGAATTCATTCCACAGGGTTTACTGTAATTTGGTCCCATTTCTCTTTATACATTTTGAATAATGAGTTTCACATTTTGAATAATGAGTTAACACTTGGGGCATGAAAACTTACAAAAATGAATGAGTGAAGCTGGAGCCAATGTCAGAATTTTGAAACTGGATAATAAGCAGTTTTCTTCTAGGGGGAAAATTGAAAAAAAAAAAACACTTAATTTTCAGTTAAAAATATGAGGCTGAGGAGTATGGCCAAAGGAGCCTTGTCTTGTTTCTTTAGGTTTTGTTATTTTGTTTTCGGGGTTTGATTGTTTTATTTCTTTATTTCTTCTTGAGAAAGGGCCTAACTCTTTAGCCTAAGCTGGCCTCAAACTTTCAATACCCCTGCTTCCAGTTGCCAATGCTGGGATTAAGGTGTGTGATAGCACATCTGTCTATCTGTTTGAACCTGGTTGGAAATCATCCTAGTCCCAGAAAGAACCTGTGAGTCAGATAGGCCTCAAATCTTGATACTGTTTTGTCCAGGATGATAGTTGCTAGTTTGTGTTACCATAAGTCACAATCCAGTTTTCTCTTTGAGATGTGTCTTGGTATCCCACCGGGCCAGACTTAATGGAGTGAGTAGCTTGGGATCAGTGAGGGTCCTCACCAGAAAGATGCATTCAAAACCGAGGTTGAAAGCATTTAAAAAAAAAAAGCAGATATGTCAACCCTGGTCAGCCTTATTTGGGGTTTATCTGCTCCCTTTTTACCTCTCCATGTGACTCTCTCTCTCCTCTCTTTCACCCACAGTGAACAGGGAGCACAGCATGCAGGGAGCACAGCCTGGCTCCTTGCTAAGGATGGGATGAGCAAAACACACGCTGTCTCCCAGAAGAAAGTGGCTTATTTTCTGAGGCAGGTGCATAATGTGTGAGGACAGGGTTCGGCACCAGGAATGTGGCCAGGGCTGTCTGATTAAGCACCTTATGTTGCTTTCAGAGTACTATAGACAGGGAGGCAGGAATCCATTGGAGCAGGAGAGCTGGCTTTGGAGACAGGATCACTCCATCAGCTTGGGAAGGGTTGCAGACTGCACAAGTGAGCTTTGACTCCAGGGAGTTGCTGCCTAGAAAAGAGGGCAGGAGAACTGCAAATGAAGCATGTGGTGAAATGAGAGATGTCAGTGACCAGGACATAGGTGCTAAAGAATCTGCCCGTGTCTGTCAAACTCAGTGAGCTATTTTGTAGTTAACTCCAAGGTGCAAAGCTATATGTGAACAACATGAGCCAGTGTGCTCAGCCAAAGGTCTCTCCTGGACCTGTGGCAGTTTTGCTCTCTTCGGTAATGTTTTGGTTCTTAGTGACTAATAGATGGTGTTTGTGGTCACTATGACAACCATGTAAAACTCTAGCCAGGTGGGTTGCTGGTGATGCCACAGCATGCTGGCTTCTGAGACATGAAATCATGGCAGGCTGCTTGCTGTGACTGCTCTGGGAGTGACAGGAATTGACTAGACTCTGCAGCAGGGATGTGCTGTCAAGTCTGGCCTTGACAAGCTGGATACAGGACTGAGTAGAAAGGAAGGTCCGTGGTATGTGTGCTACTTGACTGTGGATGCCAAGAGCCCGTGGGTAGTGAGTGTAGATGTGAGCACTTTAAGAAGTGGGCTTGCCTGGGGAATCACAAGACTGCCCCTCCTGCACTCTGGTTTCTATTTGCCACCATGACTAGTATCTGAAAGAAGTGTGCTAAAGAAAAAAGGGGGAACTCTAGCCAGGCGTTTCAGTCCGTGGTCAGCTTGTTTCGTTGCTGTGAGCCTGTGGTGAGAGAAAACACCATGCTGGTGAGAGCGCCTGTCAGAGCAAACTTGCTTATTTTATGCTTGCCAGGAAGCAGAGGGAGAGAACTAGAAAAGGCCCTGAGGGTGTCCTTCAAAGATATCCCACAGAGACATCTAGCCAGGCCCCCACTTCCTAAGTTTCCCTCACCTTCCAATAATTAAGTGCACAGCCATTGTGAGTTCGGGGCTAGGGACTTGGCTCGATGGCAGTGTATTTGCCCACTATACACAGTACTGGCATCCTGGGTTTCAGATGCTTTGCTATGGGGTCTGGGACTTGGAAGATGGGTAGGACTGAAGAGCTCTGTGAGGTTGGGCTGTAGACAGACATAAATAGGGTTTCAAGAGAATGGGTGAAGAGGTAGAGGCTGAGCCTGAAAGGGATGTACAGAGATGGGAAGAGAAAGCAGGCATAAAGTGGAGCAAGAAAGGCCACAGAGCCAGCTCCTCATGAAGGGAGGAATGACTGAGAACAAAGAAACTTACATTGCATTTTGAGGCAAAAGCGCCTTCGCCTTTGGAGAATTTGTTAGAGCCTTCTCAATGCACTGGTTTGGGGGAAAGTCCTTCTTGGCTGTTTCTCTCCCCTATTCCTAGACTTCCTCTCTCCTAATTTCTGCCTGTCTGTTCTTTCTGGTCTCCCTTTCTTCACCTAGTCCCTCATAACCCTCCCCAGGTCACACTGTACTTTCTGCTTGCGCAGAAATTATACAGAGAGAACTGTATAATTTTCATTTCTTAAGTAGGCTTATATTAAGTCTTAGGAAGGCAAAAATGGAAATGAGATTAGTGACAAGTTAATTGTTGGTCTTTATAATAAACAAGCAAACAAACAAGAAAGCATGTTGGCTTTTGTGGAGAAGAGCATTCTTCCTCTGCCCCAGATCATCATCTGCTTCAAGACATCTGTGCAAGTAGCCTCTTGGACCCCAGGGTTTTGGAAAGTACAGGAAAGTGGAGACACTGAAAGTAGCCTTCACTCCAGTTTAAGGACCACTTGACTTAAATGTTTAACCTGAAGTCATCTTGTTTCTCATGGATATCCTTGAGGTGTAGTGAGAGCGTGGGAGGTGTGGGGCATTCCTGAGGTCTGCATTTCCCTCTGGAACATTCTTTCTGGACTTTACTGCCATTTTGAGGCAACAATCGGAACCCAGCACCTGACACACCACAACAGCCTGCCTATGCCCTTCTCTCCCCATCTCCCCTGTGCTCTCCAGTCTCTGCAGCTGACATACTACTCTCCACAGCCATGAAGTCACTTTCAGTTTGCACTGTGAGAATATATGGCTTTTGTCTTCAAGCACTTGAGGTGATTAGTATGCTGATGGGCTTGACTTGATCATCACACATCGCATACATATAATGAACTATCACTTTATACCTTCAAATGAATATAATTATGTGTTTTAAAAATTAAACAACAAGGTCATTAAATATTAAACAACCCAGTCAACAAGTTGCTTTAGTTGGGGTTTAGACTGCTATGATGAAACATCATAAAAAAAAGCAACCTGGGAAGGAAAGGGCTTATCTTATCTTATCTTATCTTATCTTATGCTTGCAAGTATACATCTAGTCTTCATCACTGAGGAATACAAGAATAGGAACTGGAGGCAGAAACAGAAGCAGAGGCCATGGAGCAACACTGCTTTCTGGCTTACTCCCCATAGCTTGCTCACCCTGCTTTCTTATACACACAAGACCATCTGCATAGTTACACTCAAATCAAAATAAAGCAGAATTCAATGATATAAGAAGTTCAGTGTTTGATATCTGATACCAACTCCTACTCTTCTGAACTCTAAAGGACTTAGGCAGCAGAACAACTTCTGCAGCACATACAGCTAGAGTTAAGCCAGCTCTACTCCATAGCTGCTGCTGTCATTGGTTGTTGTCCCATGGTACCGCATCTCCAAGATACTGGGATCTTCACTGTAAGTGGGTTGCACCTATACCAATAGCTTCTCCTGGGCTTTCATCAGGGATTCCGACCCTGCCACATAGTGCCAAGCATCAGTTGCTCTCCATGACTCCTTTAGTTTAGATTCCTACATCCAGGAATCTGGAGGCAGGAGCTGAGGCAGAGCCCATGGAGGGGTGCTGCTTATTGGCTTGCTCCTCATGGCTTGCTCAGTCTGTCTCTTATACTCCAGAATTACCTAACCAGTGGTGGCCCTCACCACCAACAGTGGGGTGGGCCCTCTTCTTGCCCGAGCTAGTATCTCGCCAGCAAGAATTCACTAGGACAACCAGATCCCTTTATGGCAAAGCTTTTATTGCTTCAAAATACGGAAGACCCCGAACCCGGAAAATGGCGCTGCTTATATAGCCCGCAGTGTGACGTTTCAGCACCTGATGTGGCATGACAGCACCTGATTAGCTGCTCGCCCATCACCCCATTACTACGCCTTGAGATGGGCAGTGACTGGGCATGAACTCACTCTTGCACTTGCGCATAAGGCTTGTTTACTAGTTAGGCGCAGTGGAAGCCAGCGCCATCTTATAATGATGATTGCTCACGGCAAGGCTCTCCACATCTCCCCCTTTTTATTTTATTAAAATTTGAGGCTGGTCTAGGCCTCTGCAGTCATGTCCATCTGCTGTGGCTCCTGTCTTAGGTCATTCCTCCAATGTCACAGCCTTTCCTGTCATAAGGTAACCCTATCGCCACTGGGTCCCGTGTCTTAGGTTGGTCTGTACATGAGGAAATTTGCCTGTCTCTGGATACCGCAGTACCGTGTGACAGTAACTGCCAAATGACCTAGGGCAAACTCTATAAAAGAGGCCAGCCAAAAAAACAAATTAGTAAAACTCAGCGAAGTGCAAGTGCTGATCAATGAGCGTTGAGTATCTCTCATCCCAGTGCAATGGATCCACAAATCCGTGGGACGCAATAACAGAGAACTCAAGTGCCATTTAAGTCTTAAGCATGGATAGCCAAATTTCAGGGGAAGCCCCTTGTTCAATGGCTGCAAGTGCCTGAGTAATAACGACCTTGTCACGGTTTTGTTGGGTTCTGAGCTTACAAACCAACCAGAGCATGAATACAAGTCCACAGCAGATGGCAGCAGCAAATAAAACTAACCCAATCCATTCCTTAAAATAAGAAAATGCAGATGAAATCCAGGAGGAGAGGCCCTCTGTCAATGACAGGTCCACTCGCATCCAGTTGACCCTTAAAACTGCCGCCCTCAGGACCTCAAGAGTCTCATTGAACCCCTCAGACCAATTTCCTGCAAGATACAAGGAGAGCTGTTTACACAGATTAGCTTCACGAGTAAAATTTTCATATTGGACACTGGTAATGCACAGAGCACCCAATTTTCTTTCACAGCCCAACTGGGCTAACTGGTATAGAACACTTATTTGTTCCTCAACCAGTTCGAGGCGCTGATTCAAAATTATCAGCCCTCCTTTCAACTGAGCACTAGCAGAAGTTTGAACATTGATGGCATCAGCCAGATCGACTGAAAGCTGATTTAATTTTGTGCCTGCTTGAACCGTATTAGCCATAGCGTACCCTGCAGCTGTAGCAGCAGCAGCACTGGCTGAAATCGCTATGATCACGGCGGCAGTAATGCCAAAATCTCCTTTTTGTCTAAACAGGGATAAGGTGGAGGGTGTTTCCATCGGAACAGGGATCCAACGTGGGATCCGGGCCACCATGGCATGGGTGTCCTTTGTTACATCCCAACATTGAGAAATCCAACAAGAATCATTAGACCAGCCTTCAAATGAATCATTTGAAAGGATAAACAAGAATGGGGGATAAACACAGACTGGGGTAGGTGGATAATTAATCTGGTTTACCAAAGTTTTATTGAACCCAGTGATCTCTACACTGGTATTAGTATATCCATAAGAGTCCAGGGAGGCAGCATGCATTCCCCAATACTGAGCAGTTCTTGAGATGCCAGTAAAAGAAGCCTTTCCAACTGCTCCTCCCTGGATAAAGATCAAAGGATTGAGTTCTGTACAACTGCCATTGACTCCACAAAGCATCCACTTGTGAAAGGGATGCATTCTAATGTCCTGTATGAAGTCCCTTTTTCATAGCAAATTCCTTCTCTAGGTCAACCATCATGTTGGGAGAAAAGGAAAAGGTTTTACTCTGATCTGCCCAACGAGTGATGGAGGATTGACAATCAGACCAGGGCAGTATCAGCCCTTCATCTTCCAAACTACAATGGGGGCTATTCTTGGTTGGTGGGGACGTTCTTTGTTTGAAAAGTTAGGTGGTAGAAATTTACCATTAACCCAAATTGCCTCCTGCTAGAAGGTCCGATATGTAATGGTTATATCTGCGTTGGAAGTATCTTGGGTTGTGCTCCCCAAGCCTCCTCGGTGCTTATTAAACATTCCCAAGGCTCAGGCTGTGAGGTTGATACATTTTTCTGGTCCATTAATTTGAAAACATAAAGAACCCTGTTCTAGTAAAGAGCGATTTTCTCCTAATGGTGCTCGGGTGGGATCATAGGATAGATATGGCAAATCCACTGTTTTATTAGTAGTAAAGAATTTTGGAAAAACTATAGCATCATGGCGAACTGGTATGGCTTAGGGAAAGTCAAGAGAATGGCCCATCTCTTTTTGTCCATTATACTAGGAACCTGAGACAAGTTCAGCATTGTCAGGATCAGGAACAGTCCTTGGGAGGTCAGCGTCTTCCACACCATCCTTGATGAATATCTTGTGGGTGAGTCATTCCAGCAGCCAAAATGGGTTGTCTTCACTCTGTGGAAAAACACAAACAGCTCCCCTAGATCTTATCAAAATAGGATCCGGTCCTTTCCACAGACCAGTTAAAACATCCTTCCATTTGACCATTTCTTTTGGTCTATCAGGGTCTGTGCTATGTCGCTCACCTGCAGAACGTCCCTGCTCGTCGAGATTCAAAATATTAAGTGTGAAGAGTGCCATGGAGACAACTACTCTTGGCACTGAGGGCAGAGTCTCATCAACTCCCCCTTTTTGTTTTATAAAATAAAACTTGAGTGTGCGGTGGGCACGTTCCACAATGCCTTGTCCTTGAGGATTATAAGGAAGGCCAGTCAGGTGAGTGACATCCATTTGATGACAAAATTTTTGAAATTTAGCAGACGTATACGCTGGCCCATTGTCCGTTTTTAGGATTGTGTTGCCCCAAGCACTCCAGGCTTCTAGGCAGTGCTGTATAACATGAGAGGCTTTTTCACCTGTTAAAGGAGTGGCAAACATTACACCAGAACTGGTGTCAATAGAAACATGTAAATACTGATTTCTCCCAAAAGAGGAAATATGTGTGACATCCATTTGCCAGACTTGTAATGGCCTGACACCTCGGGGGTTTACCCCTATATGAGGAGTAGGTAAAAATTGACAACAGTTTTGACACTGGGTGACAATATCACAAGCTTCTTTTCTGGTTAAAGTAAAACGGCAGCGTAAAGTTTCAGCCGTCACGTGAAAGCGTTTATGAAATTCCCTTGCAGCTTCTGTCTGCGAGGACAGAGCAGCAGCCACGATTCTAGTGGCTTTATCTGCTAAGTCATTTCCATGAGATATAGGGCCAGGAAGGCCAGAATGAACTCTGACATGAGTAATATAGACATGATGTCTTCTGTGTAACAAGGCTGACTTAATTTGTTGAAAAATGTGAGCAAGCTTACTAGATGATTTAATCAAGCCAGCAGCTTCAAGTGTATTCACTGCTTTGACTACATATAAGGAATCAGATATAATATTAAGCGGTCCTGGGAAAGTGTTAAGGACCTGTAGCACCACTAAACACTCTATAACCTGAGGTGATGTCTCATTATATTGCTTGGATGTTACTTGGTCATTTATTACATATGCACCTATGCCAGATTTGGATCCATCTATATATACTACCACCCTGTCTGCAAGTGGGTGTTTGGCTGTAATTACTGGAAACACTATGGCTTGAGTTAAGTCAAACTGCAAAATTGGATGTTTAGGAAAATGATTATCAATTTTTCCTGAATAGGAGGTAACTAAGACTGCCCAATCATCAGTCGTTGCTGCCAGGGTTTGAACTTGAGCAGAGGTATAAGGCACAATTAGTATATGAGGTTCTTCTCCAAAATGAGTGATGGCAGCTTTTATTCCCCTAAGTGCAAGTTGAGTGACTGCATTAGGGTACCATTCAATGAGTTTTGCAGGGGAGGCATTAGGGTGGACCCACAATAAGGGTCCATTTTGCCACAAGACTGCTGTTGGCAACTGTGCGGTTTTTAATACGCACAATTCAAATGACTTCGACTTATCAATGCGTAATAATTGGGCATCGTGTAAGGCCTTTTCTATAGTTTGTAAAGCTTGACAGGCAGCTGGGGTAATTGCTCTATGGGAGGAGATGTGAGTATCTCCTTCTAAGATATCAAATAAAGGCTTTAACTCTGCTGATGGCATTTTCAAAAATGGTCTCAGCCAATTAATATCTCCCAACAATTTTTGAAAATCATTTAAGGTATGTAATTGATCTTCGCGGATTTCTAATTTTTGAGGAACAATTTTGTCAGGATAAATGCGTGACCCAAGGAAGGTTCCCATTTGAGCAACTTGCACCTTCTCGGTGGCTACCTGCAATCCCCATTGCCCTAATGTCTGTATTAATATAGGGTATGCATCTTGCAATAACTGTGGATCTTTATGGCAAATGAGAATGTCATCCATATAAAGAGCTAGAAGCAAGGATGGAAAATAATTTCTAACTGATTTAAGTGCCAATTGCACGTACAGTTGGCACATGGTAGGACTATTTGCCATCCCCTTCCTGGAGAGTGCTTTCCACGCCTTAACAGTGGCAGCTGAGATCTGAGCGTATGCTCCCCAATGATAATTTGTCTGGTTAGCAGCGTGCTGTCCCTGACCTGTAAGTAATTCAAAAGTCCACATTCTTTGGTCCCCTTCCATGGTGGCATTAGCCCTTGCCTGCGTCTGGCAGAAATCCTGCCATAATGCTTTCCACTCAAGATACATCCCCATATTTGGAACCACAGCTTTTACCACCGTTGTCCAATCTCCAGGAGTCATTGCCAAAGCCGCAAGCCTTTTGACTTGTGCTATAGTGAAATTGGCGCTGACTCCATAGTTACGGACAGACTCGGCAAGCTCCTTAATCTGTATATACTCCACCGGAGTGTGAACTTGCCCTCCCTCGGCTCCTTCAAAGACTGGAAATGCCTGTTGCATTTTCCTCTGTTCCTCTTTTGGAATGAATGAGTCTGAATGATACCTCTGCACATAAGGCGGACGTGCACTAGGACCCTGAAGCCTACAGTCCAGAGGCCGAGCAGCAAGCTGGCTTTCGCCAGCTGCTTTTGGCCTTTTTCTGGACTGATTAGCTTGCATTTTATCTTGCTGGTACCTTTCTCCCTCATAATGAGCTTCTTCCTCCTCCAAGTCCGTTTCCTCAGAGGGTCTAAGTCCCTCATCTGATTCTGAGCTACTAAGAGCTAGCTGCTTAAACTCATCTAGTGGTGGGTATAGGTTCCTTCTCCTAGGGACCTCCACTGATTGATCTTTCTTCATCTCTTTTTTCTTCTCCTTCCTTCCAAACTCACCCTGAGTATTCTTTCTCGACATTATCTTTTCCTCGGGCTCAAGGTCCATGGAAAGGCCTGTATGCTTAATTGATACACCATGTGTCCATTTTGCTCCTAATCTCTCTCCCCGCTCTACCTCTGATAGACTGTCTTGAATTTCTTCCAGAATTCTCTGCCCTGCCTTAACCACTTGTTGGCATTCCTTGTCCTTTAAGCATGATCTTCTCAGCTTCCACAACGGCATGGTTCCTGCTTTAAGTTTGCCATTCTCTAGTTCCCTAACTAAATCTCCCTTGAGTTTCTCCCAAGAGGGGATAGTTAAGGACCCTGAGCACTCAAACCACGGTGCTGTGCGATCTACCTCTTTTACAAAGCCTTCTAGTGTCTTGGTGGCGACTTTCAAGCCACGCTGCTTCAGGACCGACTATAAGGCAGTCACCACAGAGTGGGAGATTCCCATACTGGTCGCTGTCCAGGCCTGACCGCGACTGAGAACCAGTCAGTAGTTCCAGTGGTGGAAGCAAAACAAAACCGAAAGGGAAGGAATAATCGCTGTGAAAACAATCAAAAGGGCATCTAATTCTGGAGAAATTTCAAGACTGTATGTACCTTGTAGAGCTGTAAAGTATCCCGTAGTTCTGAACCTGCCCCGTGAAACAGGGGGTCTCCTATCAGCGCTTGGTGATGATAAATTCCCGGGTTTCTTGGAGCCACTTCTTGCCTGAGCTAGTATCTCGCCAGCAAGAATTCACTTGGACAACCAGATCCTTCTAGGGCAATGCTTTTATTGCTTCAACATAAGGAAGACCCCGAACTCAGAAAATGGTGCTGCTTATATAGCCTGCAGCGTGACGTTACAGCACCTGATGTGGCATGACAGCACCTGATTAGTTGCTCATCCATCACCCCATTACTACGCCCCGAGATGGGCAATGACTGGGCGTGAATTCACTCTTGCACTTGAGCATAAGGCTTGTTTACTAGTTAGGCGCAGTGGAAGCCAGCACCATCTTATAATGGCGATTGCTCACAGCACAGCTCTTCACACACTCTTTCATCAATCACTAATTTAAAAAGTGGCCCACAGGCTTGCCTACAGGCCAATCTGATGGGAACACTTCTTCAATTCAGGTTTTCTCTTTCTAAAAGACACTGGCTTGTGTCAAGCTGACCTAAAACTTGGCCAGCACCCATAAATCTCAGACAGAGAATTGGCTGACAGCTCTTCTTTCTCCTCTCTCCTCAGCTTCCTTCTTTCCAAGTTTCACTGTGTAGGCAGGCCAACTAGAGGTGTTTCTCTTCTCTCCCGGCCCCCTCTCATCCTCTTCCTTCTTTCTCTTTTCTTCCCTATTCTTTGATTTTCAAATGTGGTGATTAAATAGGAGCTTGAAGATGGCTTGGTATGTACATCGTTTGCCACACAAACAGGAAAATGAGTTCAAATCTCCCAGTCCCATGTAAAGCTGAGGTGGAAGGCAAGGACACCTGAGCTTTCCCTGTGACCTCTACATGTGTTGTATGGCATGTCTATGCCCTGTCCCCATACACATCAGACACATACACAATTGTGGTTAAAATATACATAGCATCAAATGCAGCAGTTTAGCCATATTCAGCACTATCAGCAACATTAAGTGCATTCACAGTTGGAAAACCAAAAGCACTTTCAGAGCCAGCTTCCCCCATTGCCCTCTCCATGACCCCTGGCGGTACCCTTCTGTGATCCTCTATTACTCATCTTTCTAAGTCTGCACACTGTCTGTATCTCACCACCTTTCATGCCTGACAACTCTTCTCCATGAGTTCCAACTGGACCTGGAGCAGTGGTCCACAGCACCCTCCTCCTCCTCAGCTCTGCAGCTCACAAATGCTTCCTGAGCTCAGCACCTTTCCCAAATTTTCCTTCATGGCAGATGCTGTCCTTTGCCTCATGCCCACATTCTTGCTAACATCTGTCCTCCCACCTGAACCATTTCCCCTCCTGCCTGCTCCGTGGCTCTCAATAGTCACCTCTGAGCATTTCTTCCATAACATGTACAATATATTTAAATGAGTTCTTGTTTGTGTTCGTATCATCAGTGCATAGAAGAGGTGCTGGGTAAAAACTTGCTGAGTCATTTATTGATCCTTAAATTAGAGCACACCTGTCTTGCTTCACGTAGCTTTGAACTGGTGACTGGAAGAATGTGTGTCACCTTGAAGGTTGTCTGAGGCTCAGGTGTGAACAAAGCATTTTTATGTTCCTCATCTTCTGTGTGTTTATTTCCCTGCACACAATTTGCCTAATCAGTCTAACAAAAGCAAGGGAAGAAGGAAATAGAATGTGAGTATCTGGACTGTTAGAGAAAACAAAGAGTGGCTTTGTATCATATTCCTTGTGGCATAAAGAACACCAGGAAGAGTGAAAAACTATAAATGAACTGGTTGAAACTGCAGCAATGGGGGGAGGGATGCACAGTGGTACAGATGGTTTTTCCTCTCTTGGCCTAAGTCAAGGACTTTCTGGGCCTTTCCCTTGGCACTGAGCACACACCTTGATTCTGGAATTAACATGCTGTAGGAACACTTCTCTACAAAATTATGATTTGTAGGTGGTAGAAATCTCTGCAGCTTCTCCAAGTCTTTTTCATCATTTCCAGGGTCATACCAACTCCTTGTTCCTTTAAGATGATATGTCTACTAGTACACACATGTCTCTTAGCTTAAGTTTTCTTGGTACATTCCTACTCGGTGTGATCCTTTTGTTGACTGTAGACCCTTTGCTTTATCCTGTGAGCCCTAACACCCTTGAAGGCCTCACCCTCAGTCTGTGCTTGCTGTAGTTTTCCTGGGGTCCCTGGATGCTTCCCTCACTGTGACACAGAGCACTGTCTCTAAGCACATTTCCCATTGTTCCCAGCAATCCTCACCTTCAAATTCAGTCCTGTGTCTTCCTTCCTGCCCTCCAGGACTCTGTCTCAATCCTCACTGAGTCCTGGGCAGTAAGAAATGCTCATTGGACCTTTGGTCCTGCTGTGTCTCCAAAGTTCTCATTTTGTTTTAGTGTTGCTCCCTCACACATTATCGGTGCCCACACTTCCTCCATCCTCATAGTCCCTTCTTTCTGCAAACACACACCTCTGTCACACCTTCCTGGTAAAAATCTTTCCTGCCCTTGTGCAAAGCCAGATCTTCACCTCTTCCACCATTAACTTTCAGCTAGGCACTGTTATGGCAGTGAGCTTTCTGCATTTCTGATTAAGGACCATGAATCTGTGGGTCCCACTACAAGTTCCAAGCCCATACCTTTTCAGCTCCTGGACAACAGTGTTTCTCTTTCATCTGCACACTGCCCACCCCCTTGGGGCTCTTAGTGGACCTCCTGACTGGACCTTTCCCTGAAAGCTCTTCCCCCATTCAGCCTCTGTGTCTTAGTCAGGGTTTCTATTCCTGCACAAACGTCATGACCAAGAAGCAGATGGGGAGACAAGGGTTTATTCAGCTTACACTTCCACACTGCTGTTCATCACCAACAGAAGTCAGGACTGGAACTCAAACAGGACAGAAAGCAGGAGCTGATGCAGAGGCCATGGAGGGATGTTCTTTACTGGCTTGCTTCCTCTGGCTTACTTAGCCTGATCTCTTATAGAACCCAAGACTACCAGCCCAGAGACAGTCCCACACACATGGGGCCTTTCCCCCTTGATCACTAATTGAGAAAATGCCTTACTGTAGGAAGCCGCCCTCACATTTGCCATTACAAGATGGCGCTGACAGCTGTGTTCTAAGTGGTAAACATAATCTGCACACGTGCAGGGGCAGTTTTCCCGCCATGTGTTCTGCCTTTCTCGTGATGACAACTGGGCCGATGGGCTGCAGCCAATCAGGGAGTAATACGTCCTAGGCAGAGGATAATTCTCCTTAAAAGGGACGGGGTTTTGCCATTCTTTTTCTCTCTCTTGTTCTTGCTTTTTCTCTTTCTTTCTCTTGCTTTCTTGTTCTTGTTCTTTTTCTTGCTTTCTTTTTCTCTCTCTTGCACTCTTGCTCCTGAAGATGTAAGCAATAAAGCTTTTGCCGCAGAAGATTCCGGTTTGCTGTGTTCTTCCTGGCCGGTCGTGAACGCGTGTAAGACCTTACAGCTGGATCTCATGGAGGCATTTCCTCAACTGAAGCTCCTTTCTATGTGATAACTCCAGCTGTGTCAAGTTGACACAAAACTAGCCAGTACAATACTTCTCTCTTAGTCAGGGTTTTACTGCTGTGAACGACACCATGACCAAGGCAAGTCTTATTTATTTATTTATTTATTTATTTATTTATTTCCTATTTTCCTCAATTACATTTCCAATGCTATCCCAAAAGTCCCCCATACCCTCCCGCCCACTTCCCTACCCACCCATTCCCTTTTTTTTGGCACTGGCTTTCCCCTGTACTGGGGCATATAAAGTTTGTGTGTCCAATGGGCCTTTCTTTCCAGTGATGGCCTACTAGGCCATCTTTTGATACATACGTAGCTAGAGTCAAGAGCTCTGGGGTACTGGTTAGTTCATAATGTTGTTTCACCTATAGGGTTGCAGATCCCTTTAGCTCCTTGGGATGGATCTCGAGCTCCTCCATTGGGAGCCCTGTGATCCATCCAATAGTTGACTGTGAGCATTCACTTCTGTGTTTGCTAGGCCCCGGCCTAGTCTCACAAGAGACAGCTATATCTGGGTCCTTTCAGCAAAATCTTGCTAGTGTATGCAATGATGTCAGCGTTTGGAAGCTGATTATGGGGTGGATCTCTAGGTATGGCAGTCACTAGCTGGTCCATCCTTTTGTCACAGCTCCAAACTTTGTCTCTGTAACTCCTTCCATGGGTGTTTTGTTCCCAATTCTAAGAAGGGGCACAGTGTCCACACTTTGGTCTTTATTCTTCTAGAGTTTCATGAGATTAGCAAATTGTATCTTATATCTTGGGTATTCTAAGTTTCTGGGCTAATATCCACTTATCAGTGAGTACAAATTGTGAGAGTTCCTTTGTGATTGGGTTACCTCACTCAGGATGACGCCCTCCAGTCCATCCATTTGCCTAGGAATTTCATAAAATCATTTTTTAATAGCTGAGTAGTACTCCATTGTGTAAATTTACCACATTTTCTGTATCCATTCCTCTGTTGAGGGGCATCTGGGTTCTTTCCAGCTTCTGGCTATTATAAATAAGGCTGCTATGAACATAGTGGAGCATGTGTCCTTACTGGTTGGGACATCTTCTGGATATATGCCCAGGAGAGTTATTGCTGGATCCTCCGGTAGTACTATGTCCAATTTTCTGAGGAACCGCCAGACTGATTTCCAGAGTGGTTGTACAAGCTTGCAATCCCACCAACAATGGAGGAGTGTTCCTCTTTCTCCACATCCTCGCCAGCATCAGCTATCACCTGAATTTTTCATCTTAGCCATTCTGACTGGTGTGAGGCTGAATCTCAGGGTTGTTTTGATTTGCATTTCCCTGATGATTAAGGATGTTGAACATTTTTTTCAGGTGCTTCTCTGCCATTCGGTATTCCTCAGGTGAGAATTCTTTGTTCAGTTCTGAGCCCCATTTTTTAATGGGGTTATTTGATTTTCTGGAGTCCACCTTCTTGAGTTCTTTATATATATTGGATACTAGTCCCCTATCTGATTTTGGATAGGTAAAGATCCTTTCCCAATCTTTGGTGGCCTTTTTGTCTTATTGACGGTATCTTTTGCCTTGCAGAAGCTTTGCAGTTTCATGTGGTCCCATTTTTCAATTCTCAATCTTACAGCACAAGCCATTGCTGTTCTGTTCAGGAATTTTTCCCCTATGCCCATATCTTCAAGGCTTTTCCCCACTGTCTCCTCTATAAGTTTCGGTGTCTCTGGTTTTATGTGAAGTTCCTTAATCCACTTAGATTTGACCTTAGTACAAGGAGATAGGAATGGATCAATTCGTATTCTTCTACATGATAACAACCAGTTGTGCTAGCACCATTTGTTGAAAATGCTGTCTTTTTTCCAGTGGATGGTTTTAGCTCCCTTGTCAAAGATCAAGTGACCATAGGTGTGTGGATTCATCTCTGGGTCTTCAATTCTATTCCATTGGTCTACTTGTCTGTCGCTATACCAGTACCATGCAGTTTTTAATCACAATTGCTCTGTAGTACAGCTTTAGGTCAGGCATGGTGATTCCACAAGAGGTTCTTTTATCCTTGAGAAGAGTTTTTGCTATCCTAGGTTTTTTGTTATTCCAGATGAATTTGCAGATTGCTTTTTCTAATTCGTTGAAGAATTGAGTTGGAATTTTGATGGGGATTGCATTGAATCTGTAGATTGCTTTTGGCAAGATAGCCATTTTTACAATGTTGATCCTGCCAATCCATGAGCATAGGAGATCTTTCCATCTTCTGAGATCTCCTTTAATTTCTTTCTTCAGAGACTTGAAGTTCTTATCATATAGATCTTTCATTTCCTTAGTTAGAGTCACGCCAAGGAATTTTATATTATTTGTGACTATTGAGAAGGGTGTTGTTTCCCTAATTTCTTTCTCAGCCTGTTTATCCTTTGTGTAGAGAAAGGCCATTGACTTGTTTGAGTTAAGTTTATATCCAGCTACTTCATTGAAGCTGTTTATCAGGCTTAGGATTTCTCTGGTGGAATTTTCAGGGTCACTTATATATACTATCATATCATCTGCAAAAAGTGATATTTTGACTTCTTCCTTTCCAATTTGTATCCCCTTGATCTCCTTTTGTTGTCGAATTGCTCTGGCTAGGACTTCAAGTACAATGTTTAATAGGTAGGGAGAGAGTGGACAGCCTTGTCTACTCCCTGATTTAGTCGGATTGCTTCCAGCTTCTCACCTTTTACTTTGATGTTGGCTACTGGTTTGCTGTAGATTGCTTTTATCATAGTTAGGTATGGGCCTTGAATTCCTGCTCTTTCCAAGACTTTTATCATGAATGGGTGTTGCATTTTGTCAAATGCTTTCTCTGCATCTAACAAGATGATCATGTGGTTTTTTGTCTTTGAGTTTGTTTCTATACTGGATTACGTTGATGGATTTCTGTATATTGAACCTTCCCTTCATCGCTGGGATGAAACCTACTTGGTCAGGATGGATGATTGTTTTGATGTGTTCTTGGATTCGGTTAGCGAGAACTTTATTGAGGATTATTGCATCGACATTCATAAGGAAAATTGGTCTGAAGTTCTCTATCTTTGTTGGGTCTTTTTGTGGTTTAGGTATCAGAGTAATTGTGGCTTCATAGAATGAGTTGTGTAGAGTACCTTCTGTTTCTATTTTGTGGAATAGTTTGTGAAGAACTGGGATTAGATCTTCTTTGAAGGTCTGATAGAACTCTGCACTAAACCCATCTGGTACTGGGCTTTTTTTGATTGGGAGACTATTAATGACTGCTTCTATTTCTTTAGGGGATATAGGACTGTTTAGATCATTAACTTGATCTTGATTTAACTTTGTACCTGGTATCTGTCTAGAAACTTGTCCATTTCATCCAGGTTCTCCAGTTTTGTTGAGTATAGCCTTTTGTAGAAGAATCTGATGGTGTTTTGGATTTCTTCAGGATCTGTTCTTATGTCTCCCTTTTCATTAATGATTTTGTTAATTAGAACGTTTTCCCTGTGCCCTTTAGTGAGTCTGGCTAAGGGTTTAATCTATCTTGTTGATTTTCTCAAAGAACCAGCTCCTCGATGGGTTGATTCTTTGAATAGTTCTTCTTGTTTCCACTTGGTTGATTTTGCCCCTGAGTTTGATTATTTCCTGACTTTTACTCCTCTTGGGTGAATTTGCTTCCTTTTGTTCTAGAGCTTTTAGGTGTGTTGTCAAGCTGCTAATGTGTGCTCTCTCTAGTTTCTTTTTGGAGGCACTCAGAGCTATGAGTTTTCTTCTTAGAAATGCTTTCATTGTGTCCCATGAGTTTGGGTATGTTGTGGCTTCATTTTCATTAAACTCCCAAAAATCCTTAATTTCTTTCTTTATTCCTTCCTTGACCAAGGTATCATTGAGAAGAGTGTTGTTCAGTTTCCACATGAATGTTGGCTTTCTATTATTTATTTTGTTATTGAAGATCAGCCTTAGTGCATGGTGATCTGATAGGATGCATGGGACAATTTCAATATTTTTATATCTGTTGAGGCTTGTTTTGTGACCAGTTATGTGGTCAATTTTGGAGAAGGTACCATGAGGTGCTGAGAAGAAGGTATATTCTTTTGTTTTAGGATAAAATGTTCTGTAGATACCTGTCAGATCCATTTGTTTCATGACTGCTGTTAGTTTCACTGTGTCCCTGTTTAGTTTCTGTTTCCATGATCTGTCCATTGGTCAAAGTGGTGTGTTGAAGTCTCCCACTATTATTGTGTGAGGTGCAATATGTGCTTTGAGCTTTACTAAAGTTTCTTTAATGAATGTGGCTTCCCTTGTATTTGGAGCATAGATATTCAGAATTGATAGTTCATCTTGGAGAATTTTACCTTTGATGAATATGAAGTGCCCCTCCTTGTCTTTTTTGACGACTTTGGGTTGGAAGTCGATATTATTAGATATTAGAATGGCTACTCCAGCTTGTTTCTTTATACCATTTGCTTGGAAAATTGTTTTTCAGCCTTTCATTCTGAGGTAGTGTCTATCTTTTTCTCTGAGATGAGTTTCCTGTAAGTAGCAAAATGTTGGGTCCTGTTTGTGTAGCTAGTCTGTTAGTCTATGTCTTTTTACTGGGGAGTTGATCTCATTGATATTAAGAGATATTAAGGAAAGGTAATTGTTGCTTCCTGTTATTTTTGTTGTTAAAGTTGGCATTTTGTTCTTGTGGCTGTCTTCTTTTAGGTTTGTTGAGGGATTACCTTCTTGCTTTTTCTAGGATGTGGTTTCTGTCCTTGTATTTTTTTTTCTATTATTATCCTTTGAAGGGCTTGATTCGTGGAGAGATAATGTGTGAGTTTGGTTTTGTCGTGGAATAGTTTGGTTTTGTCGTGGAATACTTTGGTTTCTCCATCTATGGTAATTGAGAGTTTGGCTGGGTATAGTAGCCTGGGCTGGAATTTGTGTTCTCTTAGTGTCTGTATAACATCTGTCCAGCCTCTTCTGGCTTTCATAGTCTCTGGTGAAAAATCTGGTGTAATTCTAATAGGCTTGCCTTTATATGCTACTTGAGCTTTTTCCCTTACTGATTTTAGTTTTCTATCTTTATTTAGTGCTTTTGTTGTTCTGATTATTATGTGTCGGGAGGAATTTCTTTTCTGGTCCAGTCTATTTGGAGTTCTGTAGGCTTCTTGTATGTTCATGGGCATGTCATTCTTTAGGTTTGGGAAGTTTTCTTCTATAATTTTGTTGAAGATATTTGCCGGTCCTTTGAGTTGAAAATCTTCATTCTCATCAAGTCCTATTATCTGTAGGTTTAGTCTTCTCATTATGTCCTGGATTTTCTGGATGTTTTGAGTTAGGATCTTTTTGCATTTTCCATTTTCTTTGATTGTTGTGCCAATGTTCTCTATGGAATCTTCTGCACCTGAGATTCTCTCTTCCATCTCTAGTATTCTGTTGCTGATGCTCACATCTATGGTTCCAGATTTCTTTCCTAGGGTTTCTATCTCCAGCATTGCATCACTTTGGGTTTTCTTTATTGTGTCTACTTCCCTTTTTAGGTCTAGTATGGTTTTATTCACTTCCATCACCTGTTTGGTTGTGTTTTCCTACAATTCTTTAAGGGATTTTTATGCTTCCTCTTTAATGTCTTCTACCTGTTAAGCAGTGTTCTCCTGTATTTCTTTAAGTGAGTTATTAAAGTTCTTCTTGATATCCTCTACCATCTTCATGAGATATGCTTTTAAATCCGGGTCTAGCTTTTCGGGTGTGTTGGGGAGCCCTGGACTGGACGAAGTGGGAGTGCTGTGTTCTGATGATGGTGAGTGGTCTTGGTTTCTGTTAGTTGGTTTCTTATGTTTACCTTTTGCCATCTGGTAATCTCTGGAGTTAGTTGTTATAGTTCTCTGTGTTTAGAGATTGTTCCTCTGGTGATTCTGTTACCCTCTATCAGCAGACCTGGAAGACTAGCTCTCTCCTTTGAGTTTAAGTGGTCAGAGCACTCTCTGCAGGCAAGCTCTCCTCTTACAGGGAAGGTGCACAGATATCTGGCGGTCAGACTTCCCTTCTGGCCGAAGATAAAGGCCCAAAACTGGACCTTTCCCAGAAGCTGCGTTGCTTTGGCCTGTCACAGAAGCTTTTAGCTTCTGTGTGCACACTCTCACCGTGCAGACTACTTTTCGGCAGAGTCCCGGAACCAAGATAGCTTCCGCCGATCCTGAGGCAAAGGCTTCCCGGGCTAGGCAGACACCTGTCCTCTGGGCGGGAAGGTGGTCAGATGTCTAGAGCCCGAAAAGGGTGCTGCCTCAGAAGCTCTGTGGCTCCCGCCTGTCCCAGAAGCTGTCAGCTTCTGTGTGCACACTCTCACCTGTGCAGACTACTTTTTGGTGGAACCCTGTTTTGAATTTTTTGTGCTAAGTAATACTTAAATGATCACCCCCAATCCTCTCACTGTGGGTCTCTCTGAGCCCACGGTATTCATTCAGCACTGTCTCAGCAGACACTGCTTCCCTGTGGAGGAAACCACGGTGGATGCATGAGAGGCAGAAACATTTAGCCTTAACTTGCTTAAAGGTGACAAGCACAGCAAGGACAAGATAGAACAAGAAAAACCACAGGAATCCAGAGTGCATAAGAGGAGCTTCAGGAACAAGACAACAGCAGCAAGGGAAGAGACACAGCAGGGGAGGTAAACAACAAAGACAGGCACCACCTTTCAGAACTTCCTGGCAGGCTCCTTAAGGTGGCTGGCTCACTGGGTCTCCTAGCTCAGGTAGGGCTCTAGAGTGGCAGCCATAGCGCACCTTTTTGAGACCTGCAAGACAGGTGCTTAGAGGCTCAGAAGCCTGGATCAGGCCATGGCTCAGAGAATCCAGGCTAGGAGTGGGTTTTGCATAGACCAAGAGGTGGCAGCACTATCTGATGGAGAAGCCTCCCATGCCTGCAGCATGCACTGCAGCCACATCGCCAGGCAGAACGAAGGAAAATCTGAGCATCTGTAGGAAGTCAAGAAAGCAGGAAAAGGCTGTGCACTGGCTACGTTGAATCTTTGCAGAGAGTTCCCACTGCTGGAGACTATTCCTAGTTGTCTAGTACTCAGCCCTGGGTGGGTATGACATGGCATAAGCTCCTGCTTGGCTGGTCTGCATATTAAAGACCAACTGGAGTTGAAGGGAGATGTGGGGTTCTTCTGAAGGTCTGACCCTGGGAAGGATATTCCCTCTAAGGTTACAGAGGCCCCAGATGTCAAAGCTTTGGGAACAGACAATTAATGCATATGCTGAGGCCCAGAGTCAAAGTCAACAGCAAGTTGGGGGGAGGGATACAGTACAAACAGGCAGAGTTAGACAGTGTTTGCACATTCCAAAGAACCAAAATTTCTGGAGACTAGGAGTAATACTGCCCTGGTTCACGTCCCAGCAGCCAAGACAGCACTTGGAAGGGAAAGAGGGTGTTTCCTGATGAGAGACCTGTAGGGAAGACAGAGAGGGCTCTGTTTGTGTGGCAGGCAGCAATGCAGCATCACAGAGGCTGTAGACTCTAACCTGAACACAATGTAGAAAACACAGAGGAGATGAAGTAATTGTAACAGAGACAAGCGAGCTGAAATCCTAACTGGCCTGTCAACTGGCTCACCAGAAGGTCAGCCATGGGGGCCATGGGGCTCCAGCAGGCACCTCCTTCCTAAGCCTTCTCCATAGTTGCTCTCAGAGAATATCAAGCAGCCATACACCACCAAACTTTGGAAATGCCCTCTGGTCACCTCAGAATCGAAGCCTGTCTCAGCTTTCTGAATGCTTCAGGTGTATAGAATGTGGATGAAATAAAGGACTCCTGCCAAGGCTAGTTGTCTAGCAGCTTTAGCAAAGGCTTCCATTTCAAAGTTGGAGGACTTAGAAGAAGATTTTTCACCACTAGGAGGCCAGAAGCTATTATCAAGTCGTGGACAGCCGGCTTCCTCCTAAAGCCTTTGTCTGGCTGAGAACCCTTGTTCCTGCCTTTGCCTGTTCTCCTCACTGCACATACCAGCATTCAAATTCCCTCTTGTTATGTGGACATCAGTCTTACTGATTTAGAGTACACTCCCATAACCTCATTTATCCTATCTCTGTAACAACTCTATCTCCAAATACAATCACATTGGGAGGTATTGGGAGTAAAGTCTTCACTATATAAATTTGGAGCTGTAGTTCAGCCCATAATGCTCTTGGGAAATAGAGTCTATGAGCCAGGATTGACTGAAGATGAAGAAGAAGAAGAAGAAGAAGAAGAAGAAGAAGAAGAAGAAGAAGAAGAAGAAGAAGAAGAAGAAGAAGACTGAGAAGGAGAAGAAGACTGAGAAGAAGAAGAAGACTGAGAAGAAGAAGAAGAAGAAGAAGAAGAAGAAGAAGAAGAAGACTGAGAAGAAGAAGAAGAAGAAGAAGAAGAAGAAGAAGAAGAAGAAGAAGAAGAAGAAGAAGAAGAAGACTGAGAAGGAGAAGAAGAAGACTGAGAAGAAGAAGAAGACTGAGAAGAAGAAGAAGAACAAGAACAACAAGAACAAGAACAAGAACAAGAAGAAGAAGAAGAAGAAGAAGAAGAACAAGAACAAGAACAAGAACAAGAACAAGAACAAGAACAAGAACAAGAACAAGAACAAGAACAAGAACAAGAACAAGAACAAGAACAAGAAGAAGCAGCTGCCACATTGACAGTATGGAGCTCAGTTAGGAACTGTCTCAATTCTGGTACTCAGCCCTACTAAAACAAAGGCATAGTTCAAAACTGGGTTGTTTTGCTGCCCACACAGTGTTGGACACAGCATATAGAAACTGGGCCTGATTAAGCTGTACACAGCTTTGTTGGCCTCCCTTGGCCTTTAAAACTTTCTAAGTCTTAATTTATTCACAGTCTACCTGTGGTGTTTTTAATAAAAATGGCCCCCAATAGGCTCATAGGGAGTGCCGTTGTTTAGGGCATGTGGCCTTGATGGAGGAAGTATGTCACCAGGGATGGGCTTTGAGGTTTCAGAAGCTCAAGACAGGCCCAGTGACTTACTTTCTCTTCCTGCTACCTGCCAAGGTGTAGAACTCTCAGCTATTTCTCCAGCACATGTCTGCCTGCATGCCACCATGCTTCCTCCTATAATTATAATAGACTAAAACTTTGAATGTAAGTGAGCCCCCAATTAAATGCTTTCCTTTTAAGAGTTGCTGTGGTCATGATGTCTCTTCACAGCAAAAGAACATTACCTCAGACACTACCCTTCTGAATGTTGGAGTTAGTGCCTCCCAACTGGGGGGAATATTTAAAAGTACAATCCAGTCTGAAACTGGCCTGGGCGGATCATAATAAGTAGGAAAGGCTGTCATCAAAACCACTGTGTAACGCTAAGTGCTCAAGCATGCATAAGACCCTAGGACTAGTCCTTATTACCCTGCAGACCCTCCCAGAGCACCTAGATGAGCCCCTCAGTCCCAGCTATTTCTGCAAAGTACTAGAAAAGAAGGTGAAAAGGATGCCCCCCCCCCGCACATATACAAAACCACACAGACTGAGTGTGGTGGGAGGCCTTAGTAAGCAGGAAATAGTGGAGGCATATGCAGGGGCTGCACTGGCTACTGCATTGGACCAGAAAGACATAAGCAAAAAGCGTCGAAATGAGGGGCAAGGGCAATTGTCTCAGTAATTGTGATGGTTTGTATATGCTCGGCCTAGGAAATGGCACTATTAGAAGGTGTGGCCCTGTTGGAGCAGGTGTGGCCTTGTTAGAGTAGGTGTTTCACAGGGGTGTGGGCTATAAGACCCTTATCCTCCCTGCCTGGAAGTCAGTATTCTGCTAGCAGCCTTCAGGTGAAGATGTAGAACTCTCAGTTCCCACTGTGTGGAACTGTGATAGGCAGCCTATTTTGCTTCAATTAGACTTGCTCTGGTGGCCCAGTAGAAAATTCTACAAGGGACCGAAAAGCAAGCCACATTCTCAGAACCAGGTGTCTGACACAACAGAGGCCCCAACTCCATGATTCTGTGACTATAAGTCACACAATGTCCAAAGCTTCTGGCATTCTGGCTAGACTCCACCCCCCCAGTTACCTGACTATAGCCAGGTATGCTTCTTCCCACAGTTACCTGATAGCCCAGGCAACTATAAAAGAGGCTACTTGGTCCCTCCTCACTCTCTCTCTTTAAACTCTCACCCTTTTACTCTCATCTCTAGCCCTCCTTCTCTGTCTCCCTTTCCCCCTCTCTCCACATGGCCATGGCTGGCCTCTTCTCTCTCTCTCTCTCTCTCTCTCTCTCTCTCTCTCTCTCTCCCCCCCTCCCTCTTTCTTTCTACCTCTTCCTTCCTTCCTTCCTTCCTTCCTTCCTTCCTTCCTTCCTTCCTTTCATTTTTTTTGTTTTTGTTTTTTTTTTTTTGTTTTTTTTTGTTTTTTGTTGAGACAGGGTTTCTTTTTTGTAGCCCTGGCTATCCTGGAACTCTCTTTGTAGACCAGGCTGGCCTCGAACTGAGAAATTCTCCTGCCTTTGCTCTACCTTCTTTCTTTCCCTCTGCCTTTCTACAATAAAGCTCTAAAACCACAGACTGTCTCTGCTCATCAAGGCCTGCTGTGCTTGAACTATGAGATAGGCTTTCTCCTAATGAGCCATATCTAACCTCCTGCCAGAAGGCCTTCCTATGTTCCAGCTATGGACCAGACCAAAGACTCTCACCCATGTGGAAACCATCCAGCACCCCTCTTCCTCTGCCCTCTCTTCCCTTCGGCCCAGGGGCTGATGAAGCTGCCCCTGGAGCCCCCATTCTGTTCTCAGCTCTTCCAAGGTGTCCAGCATGAGATGCCCAAGAGTGAGGACCTGGTACCTAGGACTGCCCCTTGTCCACCACCCACCGAGCTGGGGTTTAGTGCCTTCACACGGCCAGGCACCCACAGGAGGCAACATGGGAAGCATTTGTCAGTCCTTCTGCATCTGCCCACCCAGAGCACCGGAACTCTGGCGGGACACAGGTATCCTCCCACTCCCTCTTTCCCCCACACCCTCTGCCCCTCACCCCTGTACCATGCCTCCCTGGATTCTGCCATGCTCCTGCCTTGATGATAAGGTTCAGACGGAATGAACCTCTGAACCTGTAAGCCAGCCCCAATTAAAGGTTGTCCTTATAAGAACTGCCTTGTTTGGGCTGGTGAGATGGCTCAGAGGGTAAGAGCACTCACTGACTGCTCTTTCCCAGCAACCACATGGTGGCTCACAATCACCCATAATGCCCTCTTCTGGTGCATCTGAAGACAACTACAGTATACTTATGTATAATAATAAATAAATCTTTGGGCCAGAGCAAGCAGGAACTGGGTGAGTGGAGTTGACCAGAGTGAGCAGGGCCAACCAGAGTGAGTGGGGTTGACTGGAGTCAGCAGAGGTCTTAAAAAAATTCAATTCCCAACAACCACATGAAGGCTTAAACCATTTGTACAGATAGAGTCTACTCACATCTATAAAATAAATAAATAAATAAATAAATAAACAAATAAATAAATCTTAAAAAAAGAATTGCCTCGTTTATAGTGTCTCTTCACAGCATTAAAACGCTTAGACAGTAATTAAGAGCACTAGCTACTCTTCCAGAGGACCTTAGTTCACAACTGTCTCTAACTCTAATTCCAGGAGATCTGATGCCTTCTACAGGCTTCCCTGGGCATCGGGGATGCATGAATTGTATAGGCAAAGCACTCACACATATAAAATAAAATGAAATTAGAAAAAAAGGGGGGTGAGGGGCAGCAGAGCTTCAGAGAGTCCTCAAGCACCGTAAGTACACATCTTGCCCAGCCAGCCCTGCTGGGCCCCACAGCTCTTTAAGCATGGAATCAGCATTAGGAGAAACATTTCCTGGCAAAGGACAACCAAACTCATCTCGATTCTCACGATGTAAAAATATATTCTGTATCCATTTCTCTGTTTAGGGGCATCTGGGTTCTTTCCAGCTTCTGGCTATTATAAATAAGGCTGCTATGAACACAGGGGGGCATGTGTCTTTCTTGGAACATCTTCTGGATATATGCCCCGGAGAGGTATTGTGGGATCCTCCAGTAGTACTATGTCCAATTTTTTAAGGAACCACCAGACTGATTTCCAGAGTGGTTGTACAAGCTTGCAATCCCACCAACAATGGAGGAGTGTTCCTCTTTCTCCACATCCTCGCCAGCATCAGCTATCACCTGAATTTTTGATCTTAGCCATTCTGACTGGTGTGAGGTGGAATCTCAGGGTTGTTTTGATTTGCATTTCCCTGATGATTAACGATGTTGTGGTACATTTACACAATGGAGTACTACTCAGCTATTAAAAAGAATGAATTTATGAAATTCCCAGGCAAATGGATGGACCTGGAGGGCATCATCCTGAGTGAGGTAACCCAATCACAAAAGAACTCACACAATATGTTCTCACTGATAAGTGGATATTAGCCCAGAAACTTAGAATACCCACATTATTAGATACAATTTGCTAAACACATGAAACTTAAGAAGAATGAAGACCAAAGTGTGGACACTTTACTCCTTCTTGGAATTGGGAACAAAATACCCATGGAAGGAATTGCAGAGACAAGGTTTGGAGCTGAGACGAAAGGATGGACCATCTATGGATTGAATATGGACTGCCATATTCAGGGATCCATCCCATAATCAGCTTCCAAATGCTGACACCATTGCATACACTAGCAAGATTTTGCTGAAAGGACTCAGATAGAGCTCTCTCTTGTGAGACTATGCCGGGGCCTAGCAAACACAGAAGTGGATGCTCACAGTCAGCTATTGGATGGATCACAGGGCCCCCAATGAAGGAGCTAGAGAAAGTACCCAAGGAGCTAAAGGGATTTGCAACCCTATAGGTGAAACAGCAATATGAACTAACCAGTACCCCCTGGAGCTTTTGTCTCTAGCTACATATGTATCAGAAGATGGCCTGGTCGGCCATCAGTGGAAAGAGAGGCCCATTGTTCGAGCAGACTTTATATGCCTCAGTACAGGGGAACACCAGGGCCAAGAAGTGGGAGTAGGGGAGGAGTGGGGGGAGCGTGTGGGGGACTTTTGGGATAGCATTGGAAATGTAAATGAAATAAATACCTAATTAAAAACAAACAAACAAACAAAATATATTCTGCACTCAAGCTCTTAGCTCCATTCGTGTGCACATGCACACACCTGTCTAACAATCCTGTCAAGAAAGACTATTTTCCATTTTTATTCTAATGGACATGTAGGTATGCCAAGGTCAAGTTCTGTTTAACATAAAATAATTTTAGGAGTCAGAATTCTTGCTACTGCTGCTCCTGCTTAGAAACAAACTCTCCCTGATGTTCGTTGTTATCTATAATCCTTGAAGATTTTTCTTGTTTCATTGTTTGTTTATGCAGTGCTAGATTGAACCCAGGACTTGTACGTGCCGTATCAATTCTTGGCCCCTGAACCATACCTGCAGCCCAAGAGTGTATTGTTCTATTGCTGAAGCTGTTATTTAAAATCATTTCTTTCTTTTAAAGAAACCAGAATTTGGGAACCAAAAATAGGAGTGAATTTATTCTCAACTATGAGAATAAATAAGTATATAAATAAAGTAAGTAAAGACACTAGAATCTCACTCACTCATTTATTAAATCAGTCATATTTACTAATCGTATGCTGTATAGCAGGCACCAGGTTACGTGCATGCACAGGGTAGCTGAAATGTGAAGATTATCTGGGCATAGGCCTCACACTCCCAACATGCCCTTAGACCTTGTCATCATCTTTCAACAAAGGGCCATGTGTGAGCATCAGTGGTGAGGAGACATAGACTCAGCTCCACGCTATCACACTCAGCAGCATGGCGAGAAGCTCCCATAGCCTCTCAGGAACCTCAACTCAGGGCCAAACTGAGACGCACAGCTTTGACTCAAAAAAAAAAAAAACAAAAAAACAAAAAAAAAACAAAAAACAAAAAACAAAAAACAAATTGAAACAACAGCAAAAAAGACTTTCAGGTGTACAGAAACCAGAGTTGGAGAGTTTATTAAAGATATTTTAATATAGACTCAAACATAGGGATTAGGAAGATAACAGGTACCTAGAAGGAGAGACAGCCAGGTATAGGTAGCTCAATGGAGTCATAATTAACTAGCCACCAATGCCATTTAGGTGGTTCTCAAGTTGCATCTAAAAGGGCTGCAAAGAAACCCTTTTCCCTCTTTTCCTTGACAAGCAAGATTAGAACTTAAATCTGGCCGGGAGTGGTGGCTCATGCCTTTAATCCCAGCACTTGGGAGGCAGAGGCAGGCGGATTTCTGAGTTCGAGGCCAGCCTGGTCTACAGAGTGAGTTCCAGGACAGCCAAGGCTACACAGAGAAACCCTGTCTCAAAAGAAAAAAAAAAGAATAAAACACAGATCAGCTTAGTATAAAAAGGGAATAGAATCATGTAGAGCAATGAGAAATTGAGGCAAAGTGCATGATCCATTGTTAAAATATAATCAGAACATCTAATTATTTAAAGAATGTACAGAGTTACTTTAAAAAGACACGTGAAAATGCATAAAATAATGAAAGTGCAAAAAGCAAAGGAGAAAAAATTCAAAAAATTTCAAGAGAACACAATAAAGTCATAACATTCATGTATCTCTCAGTTTTCATTTTAATAGATTAACTTAAAGACAAGAAAAAGAAGATGCTCAGATAGCACTAATGCTAGATCCTATTAGAAGAGTGAGAAAGAAATCTGCACATTAAAAATAAACAAGTTGCTAAAACAAAAAAAACAACAAAAAAAGAAAAGGAAAGGAAAGGAAAGGAAAGAAAAGAAGAGAAAAGAAAAGAAAAGAAAGAAAAGAAAAGGAAAGGAAAGGAAAGAAAAGAAGAGGAATGATGTCCTGTGCTACCTCCCACCAGCAGGATTAACACGGCACATAGGATCCTTCTGCAATAAAAGCTTTAATGCGTATTGAGAGGCTAGCATCAGCTTACAGAGAGAAGACCCTGAATGGCAAAACCCCGTCCCTTTTATGGAGAATTGTCCTCCGCCTCGGACATGTCGCTCCCTGATTGGCTGCAGCCCATTGGCCGAGTTGTCGTCACGGGGAAGGCAGAGCACATGGAGTGGAAAACTACCCCGGCACATGCACAGATTACTTGTTTACTACTTAGAACACAGGATGTCAGCGCCATCTTGTAATGGCGAATGTGAGGGCGGCTCCTCACATCTCCCCCTTTTCTTTTATATAAGAACAATAGGCCACCCAAATCGAGAGTGGAGATAGAGGTCAAATCCCCAATGTGTAAGTAGAGGAGCTTTACACAAAACCTCCTCTCAGGCTCATCACCCGGAGGGGCCTAGGTCCGCTCCCGTGTCGTTTTTCTTGGGGGAAGGATACTTTGGACACTCAACCTTCATACTAGATGACATGTCCCCCTAGAGTGGGCTCATTTTATGCCACAGAGCCTCTCTACTGAAGTGCTTAGCCATGTAACTCTCTCGGGCTGCTGAAGCACACTCATTCTATCTCGTGCAATGAGACTAGCCTCGTGGGGTGCAAGAGCTGAGTGGCCAGCGACCTATTGCTTAAGCATAGATAACCATATATCAGGGGAAGCACCATGTTCTAGTGCTGCAAGTGCCTGGGCAATAACCACCTTGTCTCTCCTAGTTTGGGCCTTAAGCTTACAGACCAACCAGAGAAGCAACACTAATCCACAGCAAAGTGTAGCTCCAAATAATCTCACCCCCACCCATTCTTTAAAGAAGGAAAATGCTGAGGAGTTCTAATTGGGTAATCCTTTGGTCAGGGACAGGTCCAAGCGCGTGGAGTTGACCTAAATGATGGCAAGTCTCAATTCCCGAAGGGTCTGTTCAAATTCAGCCATCCAATTCTGTAACATATACTGAGAAAGACTTTTTGACAAATTAGCTGCCCTAGTAAATTTCTCATACTGAATAGAAGTAACGCATAATTCTGGAAACTTTTGTTCACATCCCAGCTGAGCTATTTGCCATAATACATCTAGTTGTTTCTGGACAAGATCTATGCGTTGATTAACCAGCATGAGACCTTCCTGTATCTTGACATTAGCTGAGGCCTGTTTATCCATGGCTGTGGTCACCGAGGCTGACAATGTGTTAATGGTGTCAGTCGTCTGGACCTGTCCAGACAGAGCCAAGGCCGAGGCCGTAAGGGAGGCAGAAGTGGCCACTGTAGCGACAATGCTAACAATAATGGCCAATATCTCAAAGTCCCTTTTTTTGTCTGAACAAGGCCAAGGTTCCCGGCGTATCAACAGGTACTGGCACAAAGCAGGGCATGTGAGCCGCCACTGCTGTGTGAAATTGACTAGCATTCCAACATAAAGCATAGAAACAGGAGCCTTTTAAACAACTCAAGCTATCATTCCCGGTGGCATTGCTAACTATCTACACAAACAGTGGCCAAACACAGACGGGTACAGGGCTAATTTGTACCCTCGTGCCCTCGTAAAACTGATAATCAATTTTGTCATCATCCTCATTTTTGACTGACAATTGCGCCTTCTCTTTTTTTTTTTTTTTTTTTTTTTTACCAAGGAGCATAGCCATGGGTGTGAGGTCAGTGCAACTGCCATTATGTCCACAAAGCAGCCATAAATCAAAGGAATTAATATCGTATCTCCACGGATCCATGGTGGTGAAATTTCTAAAACCCTCAAGGGGGGAAAATGAGAAGATCCCTCTTTTAGGCCATCCAGATCTCCTGGCTTGACAGCCGTTCCAAGGGAAAAGGGTGCCCTCGGCCGGGACTCTCGTATAGAAGGGGGCCAATTGAGGTTGTCTAGGAGGATTGGAATGATCATCATCTGTTGAGTGGACATGAGGCCACCAGCCGTATAAGACTGTGGCATTGGCCTTATACCCATCGTCGGTCTTAATAGTCATCTCTAATCTAGCATAGGAGTAATTAAGTAACAGAAGGCATGGGTGTTCCAAGGAACTGTCATTGGTTACCCTAAAACAAAGACTGCCCTCTGGAAATATGGTTCTGTTCTCTGTCACTTGTGTAATATGAGTGTCTATTGGTAGATAGGCCAAACCCAGTTCCTTGTTAGTGGTAAAACAGCAGGGGAATACTTGAGCATTATACATCACTGGCATTGGGAATGGAAATGTCGACATTATCCCCCAACGCTGCTCTCCCTTTGTTGTTGACGAGGGTCATCAGTATTCCCTTGGTCAATCTGGATTTTTCGGGTGAGTCTTTCTGGTATCTAAAATGGGTTGTCTTCATTCTGTGGAAAAACACAAACAGCTCCCCTGGATCTTATTAAAATAGGATCTGGTCCTTTCCATTTGTTACATAAAACATCTTTTCATTTAACCATCTCATTGGGCCTATCTGGCTCTGAACAATGACATTTAGCCGCAGTATGGCCATGAGCATCAAGATTTAAAAAATGGAGTGTAAAAAGTGCCATAGACACAGACACTCTTGGTACTCGGGGTAGAGCCTCCTCGACTCCCCCTTTCTGTTTTATTAGATAGGATTTGAGGGTGCGATGCGCATGCTCAACAATACCCTGTCCTTGAGGGTTGTATGGAAGTCCAGTCAGGTGGGTCACGTCCATCTGACGGCAGAACTGCTGGAATTTTTGAGATGTATAAGCTGGTCCATTATCAGTCTTAAGGAGTTTGGGTTTCCCCCAAGCACTCTATGCCTCAAGGCAATGTTGAATCACATGTGAGGCCTTTTTTTCTGGTTAAAGGAGAGGCAAACATGATGCCAGAGCATGTGTCAATGGACACATGGAGATATTGAAGTTTTCCAAAGGAAGAAACATGTGTAACATCCATTTGCCAGACCTGTAGAGGTCGAATACCGCGTGGGTTAATTCCCACATGAGGAACTGGCAAGAACTCACAGCAGCTTTGACATTGAGTAATAATGTCACAGGCTTCTTTTCTGGTCAAGGAGAAATGACGGCATAATGTTTCAGCTGTCACATGAAAATGGTTATGAAAATTTCTTGCATCCTCTACCGGGGATGATAGGGCAGCAGCCACCACTTTAGTGGCCTTATCTGCCAAATCATTTCCCAGAGCCAGGGGGCCAGGTAGGCCTGAATGGGCTCTAACATGAGTAATATAAACAGGAAATCTTCTAGATAACAAAACTAATTGTATCTGCTGAAAAATATTGGCAGCTTTACTGGAAGGCTTAATCACTCCAGCCACTTCTAAAAGATTTACTGCATTAACCACATAACAGGAATCTGACACAATATTAAGGGGTTCTAAAAAGGTTTTTAAAACTTTCAAAACCACTAAACATTCTACCACTTGAGGTGAATTTTCATTATATTGTTTGGATACTACTTTACCATTAGCCACATAGGCACCTATGCCAGTTTTTGATCCATCAGTATATACCACAATCCCATTTTTAAGTGGGTTTCTTACTGTTATTTGTGGAAACACAACAGATTGATTTTGGGCAAACTATAAAATTGGATGTTTTGGATAATGGTTATCTATTTGTCCTGAAAAGGAGGTAACTGAAACTGCCCAATCATTAGATGTGGCTGCCAAGGTTTGAACCTGTGCAGCGGTATAAGGTACAATTAAAAGATAGGGACTTCATCCAAAATGGGTGATTGCTGCTTTTAGGCCTTTAAGGGCAAGCTGTGTAATTGCATCAGGATACCAATCTATTATTTTAGCTGGGGATACGTTTGGATGGATCCACAACGATGGCCCATTCTGCCACAAAACTGCGGTTGGCAATTGTGCTGTCTTAAAGACACACAAACTAAAAGGCTGTGAATATTCAATACGTTGTAATTGTGTATTCTGTAAGGCATTTTCCACCTTTTGTAAGGCCTGGTTAGCAGCTAGAGTAAGAGCCCTAGGGGAGGAGATATGAGAATCTCCTTCTAAAATATCAAACAAAGGCCTTAACTCAGCGGAAGGAATCTTCAAAAAAGGTCTGAGCCAATTAATATCTCCCAACAGCTTCTGAAAATCATTTAAGGTATGGAGGTGATCTCTTCTTATCTCTACCTTTTGGGGCACAATCTTATTTGGGGACACCACAGAGCCCAAGAATTGTCCTGTATCAGAAATTTGAACGTTTTCTGTGGCTATCTGTAAACCCCACTGACTTAAAGTTTTAAGTAGAAAAGGATATGCCTTTTGTAGAATGGTAAGGTTTTTATGGCACAGGAGGATGTCATCCATGTAATGGAGCAAAATTAAAGAGGGGGATTGTTCCCTCACTGGCAAAAGAGCTTCTTGCACATAAAGTTGGCACATTGTAGGACTATTGGACATTTCCTGTGGTAAGACCTTCCATTGATACCTCTTATCAGGGTCCATGTGATTAATAGAGGGGATAGTAAAGGCAAATCTGGGCCTATCCCTTGGACGCAAAGGTATAGAAAAGAAACAATCTTTAATATTTATAATAATCAAATTCCAGCCACGTGGTAAGGCGGAAAGTACAGGGAGACCCCTCTGTACTGGGCCAAATAAGTTTATTTGTTCATTAATGGCTCTGAGGTCATGGAGCAGTCTCCACTTTCCTGACTTTTTTTTAATTACAAAAATTGGAGTATTCCAAGGTGGGGTAGATGGTTCAATATGGCCTAGTTTTAATGGTTCCTTTACCAGTTGAATCACAGCTTTCAGTTTTTTAGAGGATAGGGGCCACTGCGGAACCCATACCGGATCCCCTGTTTTTCATGGTATGGGACGTGCTGCCCCAATGGCCCCTAGAAAAAACCCAGACCCTGTCTGTCTTGGTTTCCATTAGGTGAGATGGGCTCTGTCCTTCCTTGCTCTTGACGTCCTAACCCTTTTCCTTCTTTATAACTCATCTTTGCCATGATATTTTTTGCTTTAGCTGAATACACTCTCGATGGGGCATTCTCATTGGACAAAATAAGGCCCAGAGGTTAACCGGGAGTGGGAGCACATAAGGTATGAATTTCCCTTGCTGCCCCTTGGAGGATTCCCATGTCAAGGCAACGGAGCTTACAGTGGGACATTATTGATATCCTAGGCCCTGTAATGAATGAGATGACTCTGTGGTGGGCCATGCTTTGGGCCACCAATGTGTAGAGATTATACTTTTATCTGCTCCGGTATCAAGGATGCCTTCAAACTCTTTTCCGTTGATCTTAAGGCAGAGCTTAGGTCTATCATTCAAAGACACAACCAAATAGGCAGAATCATTTCCGGAGGAGCCCATTTTCTTTATCTTAGGTCCTGCAGATTTCTCCCTGGTATTATCAGGGAGGAGCAGCAGCTGAGCTATCCTATCTCCTTTGCTAATAGAAAAAACACCCTTAGGGCTTGAGCACAGGACCTGTATTTCAGGGGAATGTTGACAATCCATAACTCCAGGGTGGACTACTAAGCCCTGCAAGGTGAGTGAACCCCAGCCGAGAATAAGGCCCATGGTTCCAGGGGGCAAGGATGGTATAGGCTCCACCGGCACCGGCTGAATACTCATTTGAGGCATTAGTAGGAAGTCGGAGGCGGCACGCCGGTCTACCCTTGTGGGTCTTCCTGGGTCGCTTTTCTGACTGCTTCCTGGATCCTGACAAACCGGTTCCCATATCTTTGAGTGTCCTGGGACTGAGGTCCCGATGGCCCATTTTTTGACACATCAGCTGGTTGGTTATCAGGTGGGGGAAGGAGTCTGCCCTTTATATCCCTCACAGAGCTCTATGATAGCCCTTGCCACACTTAGAGCAAAGAGTGAGGGTCCCCCCCCTTTTATCTGGAGCTCTGCAATCTTTCTTAAGATGCCCAAGCTTACCGCAGTTAAAACGTGTCCTCTGATCATTTCTGCCCATGGAGTGTTTTTTGGGATTGGAAGATGGCGACCGCTAAGCTTGCATTGGTGAGAGGTCCCCCCGAGCTCCCGACAAACCCTGAGCCAGTCTTGTAAGCCTTTGTTCTTTCTTGGGGCTATGGCTGCTCGGCACTCCTGTGTGGCTTGCTCATAAATGAGCTGTTCTACCAGAGGTGTGGCTTGCTCCGAATCTCCAAAAATATGCCCTGCTGCCTCTGTCATTCTGGCCACAAAATCTGAGAAGGACTCCTGGGGTCCCTGTATGATCTTTGTTAGTTGTCCAGTGGCTTTGCCTGTTCGGGAGAGTGCCTTCCAGGCCTTAATAGCCGTGGAGGAAATTTGGGCATAAGCTCCCGAGTGATAGTTTGTTTGATCAGCGGTATAAGCTCCCTGACCAGTTAACAGGTCAAAAGTCCAATCTCTCTGCTCTGGAGTCAAAGCAGCAGCGTTTGTTCAGGCCTGCGTTTGTGCAGCCTTTTGCCATAGAGCTCTCCATTTCATATATTTGCCCATACTGGGGAGAGCAGCTTTTGCAATCATGTGCCAGTCGGCAGGAGTTAGTGCCATGCCAGCAAGCCTGTCTAACTGCACCAAGGTAAAATTAGCGTTGGCTCCATATTTGTGGACCGACTCTGCCAATCCCTTGAGTTGATTATATTCTACGGGAGCATGAACCCATCCTCCATTTTCTGTCTCAAACACTGGGAATGCCGATCGAAGCTTATGTCTCACTTTTTCTGGTACAAAAGAGGAACTCTGAGGGCGCGCCGCATAAGGCGGGGGCGCCGGGGGCGCCGGGGGCGCCGGGGGCGCCGGGGGCGCCGGGGGCGCCGGGGGCGCCGGGGGCGCCAAGGGTGCCATAGGTGCTTTCTGTAAGGGGGGGGGTCGAGGCGGCCTTCTGTTTACTCTCCTCTCATCAGGGTGATATCTTTCTTCCTCATACCTAGCCGTTTCCTTATCTAACTCGGCCTCCTCTTCTGAATCAAGAGTTTTTTTTTTTATCAGAAGTGTCATGACTGGAGCTGTCCGAACTGTTGAGGTTCAGTGCTTATAGCTCCTCCAAAGGATAAAGACCACTCCCCCTTTTTATTGGGTCGAGAGGGACATCAGGCTCCTTTGGGTTTGACACTCCCTGACTGGGAGGGTGCTTCTCCTTCCTTTCCTTCCTTGGGACAATCTTTTTCTTGTGAGTGCCCAACCTATCACTGCGTTTGGTTTTTGACATGCTGTCCTGAACTCCCTCGAGAGTGACCTGTCTCTCACTCATGGCCTCCTTACAATTTTCATCCTCTAAGCAGTTCTTAACAAGTTTTTATATGGCCTTAGTCCCTAGTCTCAAGTCTCTGTCTGCTTGGTGGCGATCAAGGTCTTTCCCTAATTTGTTCTATGATGCAATAGTCAGGGAACCCAAGCAGGCGTATCATGGGGCCACTCTGTCCACTTCTTTCACAAAACTCCTTAGGGTCTTGGTTCCAATTTTTATGCCACATCGCCCTAGAACGGCCTCAAGTATAGGAATGACTGATTGTGATGATCCCATAGCGACTGCAGCTTATCTACGTCTGTCTTACAACCACTGAGAAAATGAAAGTAAACACACCGCATCCGTGGCTTATCTATGTCCATCTTACGGGCAGTGACTTGCACTCAATGAGGCCCACACACCACTCCTTTATCTACAGGAGGTTTATGGTGGAGTCCCAAAGGGTGTTGCTGCTCATATACCTCGGACTTACAGACACCGACTGGGTCAACAAAAGCCACGGTGGAAACAGATGACTAAGAGGACCAGGACGAGGACGACAAAGATCACAGCAAAGATCAGGCCAAACCGTTCAGAAACAGACATGCCTCTCCGAACTTACCTCCCTGCAGTTCTGAATCCTCTTTGTATCCAAGGGGTCTCCATAGGTGCTGATGATGTTGAAGTCTATCCCGGGTTTCGGCACCAGATGATATCCTGCGCTACCTCCCGCCAGCAGGATTAACACGGCACACAGGATCCTTCTGCAGTAAAAGCTTTAATGCGTCTTGAGAGGGAGAGCATCTGCTTACAGAGCGAAGACCCCGAATGGCAAAACCCCGTCCTTTTTATGGAGAATTGTCCTCCGCCTCGGACGTGTCGCTCCCTGATTGGCTGCAGCCCATCAGCTGAGTTGTCATCACGGGGAAGGCAGAGCACATGGAGTGGAAAACTACCCTGGCACATGCGCAGATTACTTGTTTACTACTTAGAACACAGGATGTCAGTGCCATCTTGTAATGGCGAATGTGAGGGAGGCTCCTCACAGAGGAAAGAAAAGAAAAACCCATAGGGAACAGAGTATGCATAAGAAGATCTGAAACCAAGTGGAAGAGTGGAGGATCCAAATGGGGACAATACAAGCAACAGAACAGCATAATATGTTAGAGCATAACCCTGGGGCAGCATAGATACTCCTAAGTCAACACTGGGGCAGAATAAATACACCTAAGTTCACACTGGGGGTAGAATAAATACCCCTAAGTCCACACTGGGGATAGAATAAATACCCATGATTCCACACTGGGGATAGAATAAATACCCCTAAGTCCACACTGGGGCAGAATAAATATCTATAAGTGCACATTGGGGTTCAATAAATACCCATAAGTTCACAATGAGGGTACAATAAATATACATAAGCCCACAATGGGTGTAGAATAAATACCCATATGTCCACACTGGTATGCATAAATGAGTCATCAAATAAACAGAAGAGGTAATTTTCTCATGACAAATAATTTCACATAATTTCCCCAGGTAGAAGTGAAGCCCAAGTCCCCACAAGTGTTCACTGTATACCTCCTTCTGAAGAAGCACATGAGAGCAGGAGGAGGAGGTTTACAGTGGTGACACCTGTCAGGCATCCCTTTGTTGAAAGTTAAGGGGCGGCATCAGTGGTGACCATATGCTTAGGTGGTGGTGTGACCTTCAAGCTATGCCTCTGTAGCCTCATGTTCACTGAAGAAGACCAACTTCTAAAGAAGGGTGAGTGGCCAGACAAAGAATACACAACACCTTCAGGTTTACTCAAAACCAGTTACATTGAGTAGCTAACTGCTATGGGCAAGGGAAGGCAAGGGAGATGAAAACAACAAAGAGAATATGATATTTTGGATGGGGTTCCAAGACACTAAAGGGCATAAGAAGAAAATTAAGCAACTCTAACTAAATAAGTGTGGACTTGAAAAAAATAATGCCTTGTATTATTTGGGATTCTCTCGAGGAACAGAACTTATAGAATGAATCTATAAATAGATGAGAGAGAAAGAGAGAGATATTTATTAGATTGGCTTACAGGCTGTCTAACAGTAGTCCAGCTAGTCTAACAATGGCTGTTGACCAATAAGAAAGTCAAAGAATCCAGTAGTTGCTCAGTTCATGAGCTTGAATGTCTTGTCCAATTGAAGACTGGAGTTGGTCTTCAGTATATGCTGGAATCCCAAGGAAGTAAATTCTAATGTCAGTGAAGGAATAGGCTTGCCAGCAAGAGTGAGGCCAAGCAGGCAAAGATCAAACTCTTCCTTTTCCGGTGTCCTTTGTATAGGCTGCCGGCAGTAGGTGTGGGCAAGAATAGAAGTGGATCTTCCACCTCAAAAGATCAAGATTAAAACTGAGTCTTCCTACTTAAATTACTTAAGAAAAAGTCTCTTAGGCTGGCAAGATGGCTCAGTGGTCAGCAGCACTGACTGTTCTTTCAAAAGTCCTGAGTTCAAATCCCAGCAACCACATGGTGGTTCATAACCATCCATAATGAGGTCTGATGCCTTCTTCTGTTGAGTCTGAAGACAGCTTACAGTGTACTTATATATAATAATAATTAAATCTTTGGCCCGGAGTGAGCAGAGACTGAGCTAGCAGAGTTGACCAGAGCAAGTAGAGGTCCCAAAAATTCAATTCCCAACAACCACATGAAGACTCACAACCATTTTTACAGCTATAGTGTACTCATAAAACAAAATAAATAAATCTTTAAAAAAAAAAAGAAAAGGAAAAGAAAAAAAAAAAAGAAAAGAAAGTCTCTTACAGGTATATCCAGCTATTTGGGTTTTAACTAACTTCTGAAGTGGAAGTTTCTGGGTATGTCATGTGACGCTGACACACGTGGTGTTTTGCTGATGCATACTCATGTGTTTTGCTGAGGTAAGACCTGTGGGAGGACACAATATTTGGAGAAAATATAAATAGGACTCAATGGACAGTGACATTAAGTGTGCGTACTATCTTTGCAATGCTTCATTGGTCTTGCATTTTCACTGATCTTTGATTCATTAATAGAGGCACAACAGAGAATTTCTGACATTTCAGTAGATTCTGGTCAATTCTGCTGACTCATGCAGACTTGGTGAAGGCCTGGCAGTTTCTGCTGGATCACGCCACTGCTGCTGATTCCTGTTTGGTATTCTGACATTACTGAACTGGATGCCTGTATCCTGACAAATGGAAATTGGGATCACCTCAAAGAACTACATTTAAACAGGTCCATATCCCCTTGTCCTATTTACCATCTTTTCTCCCCTACCTTTGTACAGTGGGCTAGGAGGGAGTTGAAGTATTTGAGAACTCTTAGTAGGTTTTAAAATAAGTGAAGCCTAACCTCCCCTCCATACCCCCCAAAAAAAGGAAAAAGAAAAACAAAGCCGGGCAGTGGTGGCACACACCCTTAATCCCAGTACTTGGGAGGCAGAAGCAGGTAAATCTCTGAGTTTGAGGCCAGCCTGGTCTACAGAGTGAGTTCCAGGACAGCCAGGGCTACACAGAGAAACCCTGTTGTGAAAATCCAAAATAAATAAATAAATAAATAAATAAATAAATAAATATCAAAGCCTACAAATTTCAGATGTATTCAAGTTAACAACAAAGAACAGCAAGTGCCCATATAGATTCATGCTATGCATTCAGGATTTGTGTACTTCTGTTTCAGTTCTGGGAATGGAATCCAGGGCTTAGCACATGTTAGGCAAATGTTTTACCACTGAGTTGAGTGTGAGTGTTGGGTGGTGTGGGAGGTGTTGAACCTAACATCTCTTGTATGCTAGGGAAGTTCTCTACTCCTGAACTACAGCCCTAGATATTTTGGGTTTTATTTTGAGATAAGGCCATATGAATTTCTCTGGCTGAATTCTCTCACCCCTAGCTGGGGTTATAGATATATATCTAATAACAGTAGAAACTATGTAGAGGTTTTATGAGAAATCCCTGCACTCAACAGTTTTCTGAAAACCTAATACTGTTCTACAAATTCAAATTAAACACAACAGCAAAACCCAAAATTCAATCTGTCCTATGAGTTGGTTCCTACATAGAGAAGCATACATACTTTATTCAAAATCCTACTCAACACACCACTTATTCACTGGGACCATTTTAATTTTAATCGTGGGGCTTATTCAGAAAGTTAAACCTTCACTACGTACAAAAATAAATGTATTTTCCTCACTTCTGAAAATGCAATAAACCCACCTCTGAAGGAGGCTTTAAATACTAGTCAGTTCTTCTTAATTCCTCACGAAACATCACCATCTACTTCCCTTTAGACATAAACTTGGTCCTAGTTCAAATCGAAATAGTGTCTGTACGTGTGACGATACCACTGTAAATCCCATTAGCTTTTGAAACGTGTGTTCATAATTATAATAAAAACAGAAAAGGACAAGGAGTTGAAATCCCATATCCCTTCTAAAGAGCACTCACAATTATTAAGGATTCCTGAGGAATTAGATTTAAACAACTCTATTATAAGTTCACTCCAGGATCTCTGTTTACAGACATGCCTATTTTTCAATCTCCAAGAAATGCAATCCAAAAACAATGTTTATTAAGGATATTTTATCTGAAACACACACTCGCCAAAACACCTAACAGGTACTTTTCATTTTAAAGGTAAAAATAACTTAGGCTCTACAAAACAGCAGATCTCAATTCCAAGCTCAAGAAAACCTAGAGCTATCATTTCTTTTAATCCAACAGCTACATGTGTTCCTGCCTGCATTTGTGTTTGCTTTAATATCATAAAATAAATGCCTTTATTAAGAATAGCTAAAAAGAGAAAAACAGTATTCACTGAAGATTAGTATTTGAAAGTGAGAAAATTAAATAATTCTTGGAATCTGAATGATTTTTCAAAACATGCCTTAAAAAGAAAGAAGCAGATGAAATAAGCAGTGTTGTCTACAGCCACTAAGTCACATAACAGCCTGTGGTGTCCATGGCTAGCCCTAGCTCTGCCAACCCCCAGTAGGACCAGGGCAGAGCTAGGGAAGCTCTTACTATTAATTTTAATGCCACTTCTCACTCTCTTATGACTAAAAAGATATTGCTCTCATCATTTCTGGGTAAGAGGTATGTTCTTGCTTTAAGACTCTGCATGATCTCCTGAGCTTCGATCCCAGCACTCCTGCAGCAAAGTGTAGGAAAAGAAAGGAGAATCTCTGAAGCTAGCTTGGTGTGCACAGTGGAGAACCTTTTAAAAACTGTGTCAAGCAAAGTGCAAGACAAGGACTGATACATGAGGTTGTCCAACCCCAGTCTCTCTCTGTCTCTCTGTCTCTCTGTCTCTCTGTCTCTCTGTCTGTCTCTCTCTCTCTCTCACACACACACACACACACACACACATACACACTATGGCATGCAGACACTTTCATTCACACATATGAACACATAGACACATCATACAGAGGGGAAAAGAGACAGTAATAGAGAAAGAGTAGACAGAGTGGGGGGAGTCTGATCTAGCTTCACAGTGAAAAGAGTATCTGAGTTCAAATCCCAGCTCCCACATGGTGGCTCACAACCATCTATAACTTGATTTCTATAGGATCCAGAGCCCTCTTCTGATCTCGAGGAGCACGGTATATACGTGTAAAACAGGCACATAAAATAAGGATTAAAAAATAAGTAAATAAAAGACATGTTTTGTGTGGCGCATGCCTTTAATCCCAGCACTAGGGAGGCAGAGGCAGGTGGATTTCTGAGTTCAAGGCCAGCCTGGTCTACAAAGTGAGTCCCAGAACAGCCAGGGATACACAGAGAAACCCTAACTCGAAAAACCAAAAAAAAAAAAAAAAAAAAAAAAAAAAAAAAAAAGACATGGTTTGCAAGGCAAGATCAGATTTGTAATGTTTTGTTTGTTTGTTTGTTTGTTTCAAACGTTTTGGTGATTTTGGCTTTCCAAAAAAGCTTCTTTTAGGTTTGGGGTTTATACCCTTTCCTGAAATCAAACAAATCACTGCTCAACTTCAATGATGCTACCCGAGGGATGATGTATCTGCTGGAAATTTGCTCCATCAGTTGGAATCGTTGCCTGGAAATATTAAACTAATGCAACATTAATACACACTGAAGCCAGATTGCAGGAAGTAAACACTTAAGATCCCAGAGCTCTGCAGGCTGAGACAGGAAGAATGTGAGTTTGAGTCCAGATTAAAATACATAGTAAGACCTTGATTAAAGGAGAGGGAGAGAGAGAGAGAGAGAGAGAGAGAGAGAGAGAGAGAGAGAGAGAGAGAAGGAAAGGAAGGAAAGGAGGGAGGGGGAGGGAGGGAGGGAGGGAGGGAGGGAGGAAGGAAGTAAGGAAGTAAGGAAGGAAACAAAACATGAAAAGATGGAAACCGAAAGCATTTTGAGATACAAGTTTGCTAGGACAGAATTATAGCATATACTTTGCTAAATGTCTCAGACTCAAAAGAGCTATGGTATTCCCATAGCCCCAAAACTTAGACATAAGTCATTCCAACGACAAACTTGGCAGCTACGGGAACATCCTCCTCTTTGACTATGCCATGATCCCACTTCCTACTGGGAAGCTTGAATCTTCACATCTTTCATAGATGTCCCTGCTTAGCATAGAGCCATCCTGGAATTGGGGAGGCAAAGCTCCAGGTGTGCAAAGGGTGTCACTGTACCAACACCATTCTCTGTCATAACCCGGGTCAGCAAAGCCTAGTTGGTGGGTTTCATCCCATCACCAATGGCACTGATGGGGAGACACAAACAAATCTGCTTTCCCAAGTTGCAGAAAGTCAGATTTTCACCTCCTGCTATAAAAGAAACCAAAGTGAAGACATATAAGAAATCAATGACTCTTCCTGATAAAAATGACAGTTTGGGACAGTTGTCTTTGTGGCCTAAAAGATGTTCTGATGTGTGCCTAAACACACAGCAGACAGATTGTAGTGTTTCACAGACCTCCTTGCCATGGGAGGTTTAAACTATAATCTCTGTTATTGGTGAAGCTTCAAACAAACCAAACTTAGTAGAAAGATGTTTTGGGCATAGAATGACTCATAAGTCAGGCAGAACCAAAATATAACTCAACTCCACTTGGAAGCAAGTCAGTGGAGGGAAGTGAGTCTCTTCTCTGACTCTCCTGTGATGTAATGCTCAATGTGTCATTTTTATGTTTTAAGTGTCTTTGATAAAACATCATGGTTTTGAAGCCATGGAACATCAGGAGAGTCACAATCCTCCCAGGACTTTGTGTCTGTTGAGGAAGGAATTAGTGCACTTTGGGCTATGGGCTGGATAATAGTATTGTGTGGGCCTGTATTGTCTTTATTTGGAGAGTAAGCAACCTGTATACTAAGTAGAAAGAGGTGGACCTGTAACAGTTAATTTTAGGTGCCAACTTAACTCAGAAATTTCAAACAGTGTTTCTGATCACAGTTGTGAAGGTGTTTCTGGACACTGTTAGCATTGGAAGCAGTAGGCTGAGTACAGACAACCTACCCTCACAGGTACAGGTGGTCTCCATCCCACCAGTTGAGGGCCAGAGTAGAATAAAGTGGCAGGGAAGGGCAGCCTGCTCTCCACTTGAGCTGGAGGAACTGTTCTCTGTCACTCGCAAATGTCAGAGCTCCTGCTTTCTAGGCCTTGAGACTCAGAACTAACAGCTGCCCAGAGAACTATGGAACTTTTTGGGTGCTGGGATTAAAGGCATGTGCCACCACTGCCCAGCTGCAAGCTCTCTTCTATTTTTTTTCCATTTTTTATTAGGTATTTAGCTCATTTACATTTCCAATGTTATACCAAAAGTCCCCCCTACCCACCCACACCCACTCCCCTACCCACCCACTCCCCCTTTTTGGCCCTGGCGTTCCCCTGTACTGGGGCATACAAAGTTTACGTGTCCAATGGGCCTCTCTTTCCAGTGATGGCCGATTAGGCCATCTTTTGTTACATATGCAGCTAGAGTCAAGAGCTCCGGGGTACTGGTTAGTTCATAATGTTGTTCCACCTATAGGGTTGCAGATCCCTTTAGCTCGTTGGGTTCTTTCTCTAGCTCCTCCATTGGGAGCCCTGTGATCCATCCATTAGCTGACTGTGAGCATCCACTTCTGTGTTTGCTAGGCCCCGGCATAGTCTCACAAGAGATAGCTACATCTGGGTCCTTTCAATAAAATCTTGCTAGGGTATGCAATGGTGTCAGTGTTTGGATGCTGATTATGGGGTGGATCCCTGGATATGGCAGTCTCTACATGGTCCATCCTTTCATCTCAGCTCCAAACTTTGTCTCTGTAACTCCTTCCATGGGTGTTTTGTTCCCAATTCTAAGGAGGGGCATAGTGTCCACACTTCAGTCTTCATTCTTCTTGAGTTTCATGTGTTTGGCAAATTGTACCTTATATCTTGGGAATCCTAGGTTTGGGGCTAATATCCACTTATCAGTGAGTACATATTGTGTGAGTTCCTTTGTGAATGTGTTACCTCACTCAGGATGATGCCCTCCAGGTCCATCCATTTGGCTAGGAATTTCATAAATTCATTCTTTTTAATAGCTGAGTAGTACTCCATTGTGTAGATGTACCACATTTTCTGTATCCATTCCTCTGTTGAGGGGCATCTGGGTTCTTTCCAGCTTCTGGCTATTATAAATAAGGCTGCTATGAACATAGTGGAGCATGTGTCCTTCTTACCAGTTGGGGCATCTTCTGGATAAATGCCGAGGAGAGGTATTGCTGGATCCTCCGGTAGTACTATGTCCAATTTTCTGAGGAACCGCCAGACTGATTTCCAGAGTGGTTGTACAAGCCTGCAATCCCACCAACAATGGAGGAGTGTTCCTCTTTCTCCACATCCAGCCAGCATCTGCTGTCACCTGAATTTTTGATCTTAGCCATTCTGACTGGTGTGAGGTGGAATCTCAGGGTTGTTTTGATTTGCATTTCCCTGATGATTAAGGATGTTGAACATTTTTTCAGGTGCTTCTCTGCCATTCGGTATTCCTCAGGTGAGAATTCTTTGTTCAGTTCTGAGCCCCATTTTTTAATGGAGTTATTTGATTTTCTGAAGTCCACCTTCTTGAGTTCTTTATATATGTTGGATATTAGCCCCCTATCTGATTTAGGATAGGTAAAGATCCTTTCCCAATCTGTTGGTGGTCTTTTTGTCTTGTTGACGGTGTCTTTTGCCTTGCAGAAACTTTGGAGTTTCATGAGGTCCCATTTGTCAATTCTCGATTTTACAGCACATGCCATTGCTGTTCTGTTCAGGAATTTTTCCCCTGTGCCCATATCTTCAAGGCTTTTCCCCACTTTCTCCTCTATAAGTTTCAGTGTCTCTGGTTTTATGTGAAGTTTTTTGATCCACTTAGATTTGACCTTAGTACAAGGAGATAAGTATGGATCGATTCGCATTCTTCTGCATGATAACAACCAGTTGTGCCAGCACCAATTGTTGAAAATGCTGTCTTTCTTCCACTGGATGGTTTTAGCTCCCTTGTCGAAGATCAAGTGACCATAGGTGTGTGGGTTCATTTCTGGGTCTTCAATTCTATTCCATTGGTCTACTTGTCTGTTTCTATACCAGTACCATGCAGTTTTTATCACAATTGCTCTGTAGTAAAGCTTTAGGTCAGGCATGGTGATTCCACCAGAGGTTCTTTTATCCTTGAGAAGACTTTTTGCTATCCTAGGTTTTTTGTTATTCCAGATGAATTTGCAAATTGCTCCTTCTAATTTGTTGAAGAATTGAGTTGGAATTTTGATGGGGATTGCATTGAATCTGTAGATTGCTTTTGGCAAGATAGCCATTTTTACAATGTTGATCCTGCCAATCCATGAGCATGGGAGATCTTTCCATCTTCTGAGATCTTCTTTAATTTCTTTCTTCAGAGATTTGAAGTTTTTATCATACAGATCTTTCACCTCCTTAGTTAGAGGTTACGCCAAGATATTTTATACTATTTGTGACTATTGAGAAGGGTGTTGTTTCCCTAATTTCTTTCTCAGCCTGTTTATTCTTTGTATAGAGAAAGGCCATTGACTTGTTTGAGTTAAGTTTATATCCAGCTACTTCACTGAAGCTGCTTATCAGGTTTAGGAGTTCTCTGGTAGAATTTTTAGGGTCACTTATATATACTATCGTATCATCTGCAAAAAGTGATATTTTGACTTCCTCTTTTCCAATTTGTATCCCCTTGATCTCCTTTTGTTGTCGAATTGCTCTGGCTAATACTTCAAGTACTATGTTGAACAGGTAGGGAAAAAGTGGGCAGCCTTGTCTAGTCCCTGATTTTAGTGGGATTGCTTCCAGCTTCTCTCCATTTACTTTGATGTTGGCTACTGGTTTGTTGTAGATTGCTTTTATCATGTTTAGGTATGGGCCTTGAATTCCTGATCTTTCCAAAACTTTTATCATGAATGGGTGTTGAATCTTGTCAAATGCTTTTTCTGCATCTAACGAGATGATCATGTGGTTTTTGTCTTTGAGTTTGTTTATATAATGGATTACATTGATGGATTTTCGTATATTAAACCATCCCTGCATTCCTGGAATAAAACCTACTTGGTCAGGATGGATGATTGCTTTAATATGTTCTTGGATTCGGTTAGCAAGAATTTTATTGAGGATTTTTGCATCGATATTCATAAGAGAAATTGGTCTGAAGTTTCTATCTTTGTTGAATCTTTCTGTGGTTTAGGTATCAGAGTAATAGTGGCTTCATAAAATGAGTTGGGTAGAGTACCTTCTACTTCTATATTGTGAAATAGTTTGTGCAGAACTGGAATTAGATCTTCTTTGAAGGTCTGATAGAACTCTGCACTAAACCCGTCTGGTCCTGGGCTTTTTTTGGCTGGGAGACTATTAATAACTGCTTCTATTTCTTTAGGTGATATGGGACTGTTTAGATTGTCAACTTGATCCTGACTCAACTTTGGTACCTGGTATCTGTCCAGAAATTTGTCCATTTCGTCCAGGTTTTCCAGTTTTGTTGAGTATAACCTTCTGTAGAAGGATCTGATGGTGTTTTGGATTTCTTCAGGATCTGTTGTTATGTCTCCCCTTTCATTTCTGATTTTGTTAATTAGGATTTTGTCCCTGTGCCCTTTAGTAAGTCTAGCTAAGGGTTTATCTATCTTGTTGATTTTCTCAAAGAACCAACTCCTCGTTTGGTTAATTCTTTGAATAGTTCTTCTTGTTTCCACTTGGTTGATTTCACCCCTGAGTTTGATTATTTCCTGCCGTCTACTCCTCTTGGGTGAATTTGCTTCCTTTTTTTCTAGAGCTTTTAGATGTATTGTCAAGCTGTTAGTATGTGCTCTCTCCCGTTTCTTCTTGGAGGCACTCAGAGCTATGAGTTTCCCTCTTAGAAATGCTTTCATTGTGTCCCAAAGGTTTGGGTACGTTGTCGCTTCATTTTCATTAAACTCTAAAAAGTCTTTAATTTCTTTCTTTATTTCTTCCTTGACCAAGGTATCATTGAGAAGAGTGTTGTTCAGTTTCCACGTGAATGTTGGCTTTCCATTATTTATGTTGTTATTGAAGATCAGTCTTAGGCCATGGTGGTCTGATAGGATACATGGGACAATTTCAATATTTTTGTATCTGTTGAGGCCTGTTTTGTGACCAATTATATGGTCAATTTTGGAGAAGGTCTCGTGAGGTGCTGAGAAGAAGGTACATCCTTTTGTTTTAGGATAAAATGTTCTGTAGATATCTGTTAGGTCCATTTGTTTCATCACTTCTGTTAGTTTCACTGTGTCCCTGTTTAGTTTCTGTTTCCACGATCTGTCCCTTGATGAAAGTGGTGTGTTGAAGTCTCCCACTATTATTGTGTGAGGTGCAATGTGTGCTTTGAGCTTTACTAAAATGTCTTTAATGAATGTGGCTGCCCTTGCATTTGGAGCGTAGATATTCAGAATTGAGAGTTCCTCTTGGAGGATTTTACCTTTGATGAGTATGAAGTGTCCCTCCTTGTCTTTTTTGATAACTTTGGGTTGGAAGTTGATTTTATCCGATATTAGAATGGCTACTCCAGCTTGTTTCTTCAGACCATTTGCTTGGAAAATTGTTTTCCAGCCTTTCACTCTGAGGTAGTGTCTGTCTTTTTCCCTGAGATGGGTTTCCTGTAAGCAGCAGAATGTTGGGTCCTGTTTGTGTAGCCAGTCTGTTAGTCTATGTCTTTTTATTGGGGAATTGAGTCCATTAATATTAAGAGATATTAAGGAAAAGTAATTGTTGCTCCCTTTTATTTTTGTTGTTAGAGTTGGCATTCTGTTCTTGTGGCTGTCTTCTTTATGGTTTGTTGAGGGATTACTTTCTTGTTTGTTCTAGGGCGTGATTTCCATCCTTGTATTGCTTCTTTTCTGTTATTATCCTTTGAAGGGCTGGATTCGTGGAAAGATATTGTGTGAATTTGGTTTTGTCGTGGAATACTTTGGTTTCTCCATCTATGGTAATTGAGAGTTTGGCCGGGTATAGTAGCCTGGGCTGGCATTTGTGTTCTCTTAGTGTCTGTATAACATCTGTCCAGGCTCTTCTGGCTTTCATAGTCTCTGGTGAAAAGTCTGGTGTAATTCTGATAGGCCTTCCTTTATATGTTACTTGACCTTTCTCCCTTACTGCTTTTAATATTCTATCTTTATTTAGTGCATTTGTTGTTCTGATTATTATGTGTCGGGAGGAATTTCTTTTCTGGTCCAGTCTATTTGGAGTTCTGTAGGCTTCTTGTATGATCATGGGCATCTCTTTCTTTATGTTTGGGAAGTTTTCTTCAATTATTTTGTTGAAGATGTTTGCTGGTCCTTTGAGTTGAAAATCTTCATTCTCATCCACTCCTATTATGCGTAGGTTTGGTCTTCTCATTGTGTCCTGGATTTCCTGGATGTTTTGAGTTAGGATCCTTTTGCATTTTGTATTTTCTTTGACTGTTGTGTTGATGTTCTCTATGGAATCTTCTGCACCTGAGATTCTCTCTTCCATTTCTTGTATTCTGTTGCTGATGCTGGCATCTATGGTTCCAGATTTCTTTCCTAGGGTTTCTATCTCCAGCGTTGCCTCGCTTTGGGTTTTCTTTACTGTGTCTACTTCCCTTTTTAGTTCTAGTATGGTTTTGTTCATTTCCATTACCTGTTTGGATGTGTTTTCCTGTTTTTCTTTAAGGACTTCTACCTGTTTGGCTGTGTTTTCCTGCTTTTCTTTAAGGGCCTGTAACTCTTTAGCAGTGCTCTCCTGTAATTCTTTAAGTGACTTATGAAAGTCCTTCTTGATGTCCTCTATCATCATCATGAAAAATGCTTTTAAATCTGGGTCTAGATTTTCGGTTGTGTTGGGGTGCCCAGGACTAGGTGTGGTGGGAGTGCTGCGTTCTGATGATGGTGAGTGGTCTTGATTTCTGTTAGTAGGATTCTTAAGTTTGCCTTTCGCCATCTGGTAATCTCTGAAGCTAGCTGTTATAGTTGTCTCTGTTAAGAGCTTGTACTTCAGGTGACTCTGTTAGCCTCTATAAACAGACCTGGGAGGGTAGCACTCTCCTTGGTTTCAGTGGGTAGATTATTCTCTGCAGGAAAGCTCTCTTCTTGCAGGGAAGGTACCCAGATATCTGGTGTTCGAACCGGACTCCTGGCAGAAGTTGTGTTCCACTCACTAGAGGTTTTAGGATCCCGTGGGGAATCCTGTGTGGGCCCTTGCGGGTGTCAGGCAACTCCGCTGGCCAGGAAGCCCTGGGCTGGAGTGGAGCGGAAGGGGCTTTTGTCCCGGGTCAGGCCCGGGCAGTCTGCTTCCCTATGTACCGCAGTCTCAGGTTCCAAGCGATTGGATTGGGGCCGGCGCTGTGTTCCACTCACCAGAGGTCTTAGGATCCCGTGGGGAATCCTGTGTGGGCCCTTGCGGGTGTCAGGCAACTCCGCTGGCCAGGAAGCCCTGGGCTGGAGTGGAGCGGAAGGGCGCAAGCTCTCTTCTTAAGGTTCGTGAACCCAAGGATGTTTTCCTCTCAATTGTACCCTAAGTGGATCCAACCTTTGGAGTCTTATTCCCCCGCACCACCACCAAAAAAAAAAAAAAAAAAAAAAAAAAAAAAAGATTTTCCCCAGGTCCTACATTGTTTTTCTCTCCAAAGATCACTGTAAGGTCTTTCTTTATACCTTAAGATTTCTTTTTGTGGAGATGTTGTATTACAAAATGAGGTCTTAATGTTCCAACATGGTGGCCCATGTCTGTGATATATAAATCCTGATTCAGCAAATAGAGCTCACTGCAGATGTCTGCTTTACTCCTACAGTCTTATGAGAAAGACAGTTTCTGACACCTGGACCTCCTCTCACTCCTGGCACTAAAAGAGACAATGGATTTAATATAATTTTCTTTAAGCAATGGCATCTCATAAACACATTCATGAAAACAATTTTGAATACACTCTTTCCTGGATCAACTTAGAAGATTGAAATTTTTATACAATAAAAGTGTTTTCCTAATTGAGTAAAAAGATTCCTATTTCAATTTTAATATAATTTATCCTTTTAGAGCTTGTTATAATACCTTTGGGGATTAGTCAATGAGTTTGCAAAGTCTTATATATAACAAAAATGATGAACATATCCCTTAAAAGCTGGGTGGCATTAAACTTTTTCAATAATTTTCATGCTCTGGGAGGGGGAGTGATGGCATGGAGGTGTAGAATAGAGTAAGGCCTGGAGAACAACACTGCAGGTGCAAACACATTACCACCCACTGTGCAGGCAGATTAACAGTCAGTGCATTATTTTATTAAATTTTCAAGGAAAACAATTCCCATTAGGAATGGCTTCAAAGTCAAAATTAAGTTGTGTAATGCTTTTAATTCGCTCTAGTAAATTTTATATCAATCATGAATCTGTGGGATTAATAAAACCATACAAAAGTTTATTGTGCTGTAAGTTCTGGGATGTGATAAAGGCTGAGGGACATTCTCAGAGGAGGCAGGTGGGTGCAGGAGCACACGCCTCACATGCCTTGAATCAGAGCACAACTGTGATCTCTGGCTTCAGAATCAGGATGGAAACTGTTTTTCTGTCCCAGTGGAACAACAAATGGAGGAACGACATAGGGTCCAGGTAGGAAGGCTATAACTGGAGTCTGGAGCTTCGAGGATTAACTCATGGGTTCGCCAGAAGATCTAGGATGGAAATGAGATGACATCGATTCTAGATGTTATTAAAGTGGCTTGTTACTCTAGCGTCCTTGAAGCCTCATGAAAAGCAGGAATGAGAAAATAAGCAAGACAATGCCTACTCCACGGAACTATTTCTCTCGGCTGTATGTTAATGGGTTGTGGATCAACAGCAGAGCTCTCTAGGGCCCAGGAAAGGGAGGAAGGAGATAGCAAGTGAGCCAGCTCCATATGCCCCTTGGCTTTCCCTATCTATTAAGGTAGGAGTGTTTCACTGCTCTCTTCTTTAAAAATTAGAAGTGGCAGTGGTGGCACACACCTTTGATCCCAGCACTTGGGAGGTAGTGGTGGGCAGATCTCTATGAGTTTGAGGTCAACCTGGTTTACAGAGTAGGTTCCAAGACAACCAGGGCTACACAGAGAAACTCTGCCTTGAAAAGCAAAAGCAAGGGAACTGGGGAGACCACTCAATGGGTAAGAGCACTGACTGTTCTTCCACGGGTCCCTAGTTTATATCCCATCAACCACATGGTGGCTCACAACCATCTGTAATGGGATCTGTTACCCTCTTCTGGTGTGTCTGAAGACAGCTGCAGTGTACTCACATTAAATAAATAAATAAATAAATAAATAAATAAATAAATAAATAAATTCTTTTTTTTTTAAAAAAAGGAAAGCAAGAACAAAACAACAATAAAAATAGCTAATATAATTTAAGACGTATAATTCATGACTCATTATATATCTATATACCCATCAAATATAACATGAATACATTCAAAACAAAACTTTCAGTTCCCTCCAAATGTGTCCTCAGGTTCCTCTGCATCCTCTACCTTGACCCCTACCCCTGCTGCAGACAGGGCTCATCTACCTTCTATCACCATAATTTTGATTTTTCTAACATTCCACTGAAATGGAATCATGTGGAAATGAGATATGAAGAAAATGAATTACCCCATAGGATGCTTACCTTCCATCCTTGGCTTCCCTTGCTTTTGCTCATTTACCTCTGTGGTTGCAAAAGCTCCCCATCTGATAGCAGTTTATGACCTCTTACCCTGAGGAAGGAGCAAACAGGAGAATAGAGATCTTCTGTATTCATCAGGAGAGAGCAACTAGAACATGCTGGGACTATCAAGCTTGTTTATTCTCGCTTTTCAAAGGTCTTCCTCCTAGCCAAGGATGGGTAGGAAAAGAAAAGTCCAGGTCTTGATGTAGTACTTCACTGTAGTGGGAAGAGGGTCTGAAAACACACAAGTCTAGAGTATGTGTCTCGTCAGGGCTTTCCCAAGCATACTGTTCTGTTTCTTTACTTCCTTTGAAATCCCTCATCAATGTAAGTTAAAAGGATATTAAAAAAAATAGGGCCAGGTGTGGTGGCACATGCCTTTAATCCCAGCACTTGGAAGGCAGAGGCAGGTGAATTTCTGAGTTTGAGGCCAGCCTGGTCTACAGAGTGAGTTCCAAGACAGCCAAGGCTACACAGAGAAATCCTGTCTCAAAAAAAAATCAAAAATAAAAGAGTTTTTTTCTCATACAATATATCCTGATTATAGTTTCCCCTCCCTCTACTCTTCCCAGCTCCTCCCTTCCTCCCCTCCTGTTCAAATCCACTCCCTTTGTGTCTCTCATCAGAAAAAAGATAGGCTTCTAAGAGATATAAACCAAGCATGACAAAATAAAATATAATAAAATGTAGCAAAAATTATCATATCAAAATTGGACATGACAACACAACAGGAAGAAAAGAGTCCCAAGAGCAGACACAAGAGTCAGAGACCCACTTGTCCTCACAGTCAGGAATCCCATAAAAATATTAAGCTTATATATACACAGAGGACCTAATGCAGTCCCTACAGATCCTGTGCTTGCTGCTTCAGTCTCTGTGAGTTCAAATGTGCCCTGCTGAGGTGATTCAGAGGGCTCTGCTCTCCTGGTGTCCTCCATCTCCTGAGGATCCTACAATCTTTCTGCCTCCTCTTCTGTGGGCTTCCCCGAGTTCTGAGGGGAGGAATTGGACAGAGATCTCCAGACTCTCTCTCCACATACTGTCTGGCTGTGGATCTCTGCATCTGCTCCCATTTGCTGCCAGAGGAAACCTCTCAGATGATGACTGGGTAAGGTATTGACTTATCAGTATAGCAGAATATCATTAGTAGTCATTTTAGTGATTTTTTTTTTAAAGCAGTAGTGTTTGGTTTTACCTTAGGTCTCCAGGCTACCTAGTTTCTGATTCTTGGTTGCACAAGCAGTGCTGCTCTGAATTCCTTCTCAGGTAGGGGGCCTTAAGTCAGATAAGGCATTGTGAAGTTCTGTGCTGATAGTTTTTGGTAGGCAAGACAGAGTGTAAATCAAAGGCTTTGTGGTTGAGGTGGTAGCCACGTTTCCCTTTTAGTAGCCTGTAGAGTACTTCCTGCACCAAAGAGACCAGAATGTAGGGGTTAAGGTTCTACGTAGGAACCAGCTTGACTTCTCCATTTCCAATCAGTTGTGTGGGTGTTGTCCTTGCCTATGGAACCCTGCTATCAGTTTGCAGAGAGCGACACTTTGTCTTGGCAACAGCCAGGTTTATTTATGGTTTTCAATGGGATCCCTTTGGCTAACTCAATCGAGTGCAACCCAGTCTGCCCTGGAAGCCATATTTGATCAATATGGTTTGAAGTCTAGTTTGTTAGATGTAAAACAGCTACACCAGCTTCCTTTGTAGGTCCATTTGCATAGATTCTCTTTTTCCTGCCCTTTAGCCTGAAGTAATATCTATCCTAGATGTTGAGGTCTGTTTCTTGGGTGCAGCAGAATGATGGATCCTGTTTTCACATCCATTCTGTTTGTGTGTATTTTGCTTATTGAGACCATTGATATTGAGAAACATCAATAACCACTGACTGTTGATTCCTACTACTTTGTGGTGGTTGATGGTGGTGGTAGTTATTGTGGGGGGAGGGGTGTGTGCTTCCCTTGTCTTCATTTCGCTGATTTGAGATTATTTATTTCCTTTGTTCTCATAAGTATAGTTAACCTCCTTAGGTTGGAGCCTACTTTCTAGTACCTGCTATAGGGCTGTATTTATAAAAATATAGTGCTTAAATTAGACTCTATCATAGAATATCTTTTTTCTCCATCTATAGTCATTGAAACTTTCCCTGGGTATAGCCTAAGCTGCTATTTGTGATCTCTTAGAGTCTGCAGGACATCTGTCCAGACCTTTCTGGCTTTTATGGTCTTCATCAAGAAGTCACACACAATTCTAATAGTTTTATCTTTATATGTTACTTGGTCTTTTCCACTTGTAGTTTTTAATATTCTTTCTTGGTTCTGTATGAATAATGTTTTGATTATTATGTACTGAGAGGACTTTCTTTTGTGGTCCAATCTATTTGGTGTTCTGTATGCTTCTTGTACCTTTATAGGCATCTTTAGGTTAGGAAATTTTTCCTTTATTATTTTGTCGAAAATATGTTCTGGGCCTTTGAGCTCTATTCCTATTATTTTTAGGTTTGCTTTTTTTCTAAGTGTCTCAAATTTCCTGGATGTTTTGTGTCAGGAGTTTTTTTTTTTTTTTTAACACTTTCTTTGACCAATGTTTCCATTTCTTCTATCATACCTTCAATACCTGAGATTCTCTCCTGTATTCTGTTTGCAAAGCTTGCAACAGAGTTGGGGATGAGATTGGGAGAACTGGATCTCAGGAGCAGTAGAACTGTGTCTGCCTTCAGTATACTTGTTACCCTGGGAGAAGCAGTTCTTAGATTAGCAACTAGAACACACTGGGACTATCAAGCTTGTTTAATTGAGAGATTCTTACTCTCGATTTTCAAAGGTCTTCCTCCTAGCCAAGGATGGGTAGGAAAAGAAAAGTCTTTAGAGAGCAACTGTTGTTTAGAGGGATTGTTGGAGTTGGAATCTTGGATAAAGCTACAAGTTTGGGGACGGAGGTTAGGACGGGTTGGTTAATGGGCTCCACAAGAGATGTGGGCAGGAGGGAGGGAAGGCTATATAGCTCCATTCTGCTGTCCTTCATGGAAGGAGACTGGGAGATTGGGTTTGAGGGAACAGAGAAAGAAAGACAGTGGGGAGAGGTCTGCTGCCAGCCCACCTGGTTTTCTGGCAGGCATGGCCTGTGTTTTAGCAGGTATGCCTGCTGGAGTTGGGGATTGGGATACAGAAACAAGAAGGGAGAGAGAAGTTAGGAGGGCATGGTCTGGGGAATCCACTGGAGCTGTAGGCAGGGTGTGGGGAGGAAGGCTGCTGCTGTGTTCTCGTGCAGTGCTAGAGATGAGACTAAGGGATCAGGTCTGCAGGAACAGAGAAAAATTTAAAGGAACTTAAAAGGGATTTATCATGGATGAAGATGATGGTTGGGAGAGCCAGGACTAGTCTTTCCCAGGACTAAAGACCTCAAGAGGGTGCTTGAGAGTGATGGCATACAGAAGAGAGGACTGTGTGGGCAGGGCTAAAGCCAGGTAGTGTCAAGGAGAGGGTCCATTGTCAGAAGCACAGCTGCATGCTCTGACTGAAGGAGGAGCTGCTAGGAGTCTTGAGGAGCCACATGAAGTCCTGTGATGAAGAGCCCTTGACAAAGCTGAATTGTTCCTTGTCTTACAGATGTGTTTTCTTCCCAGAGGGTGTCAGTAGAGAGCTGGAGAGTGGGCAGCGGTGCCTTTGGGCTTTCCTTCAGTATCCATGAGTGAAAGAAAAGAGGTCAGACTGTGTTAATGGCTTATCATTATGTTCTTATTAGAAAAAGAAACAGGTTATAAACGCTACCAACCTACATATCTACCTACCTACCTACCTACCTACCTACCTACCACTCTCCTCTCTCCATTGACTTGGGGATGAAAAGGAACCTTAAAAAACAAAACTGGACAGCCATGCTAGGATCCTGTCTGCAAGCACAACATAGCATCAGTAATATTGTAAGGGTTTAGTGACCACCTATGAGAGAGATCCCAAATTGGGCTAGGGAACATTGGGAAGGGAGGTGGAGTGGGGCAACATTTGGAATATAAATAAATAAAATAATTAATTTTCTAAAAAATAAATAAATAAATTTCTACCCTAAAAACAAAACAAAAACTGGAAGAATATGAGAAATGTCTTAGGGGGAGACTGAGGAAGTGAGGCAGGTTCTTGATATTTAGGCCACGTTGATCTTGAACTTTTAGTTCTCCTGCTTCAAGCCTTCCAAGGGTTAGAATTATAGGCTTCAGTCAACACACTCTGCTGACTGTGGCTTGGACTGACGTTAGGACAGAATTTGTCTGTAGTTTTCGTTATGGGACAGACTGTGTGTGTGGTGCTGACTGTGGACTTGGACTGATGTCAGGACAGAATTTGTCAGTGATAGTTAAGAAAAACTTGGCCTTGTTTTCCGGGGAACTGGCCTGCTCCCCCAAGTGCACCCCTGACTGCTAGGAGGAGCTCTGGGACACAGCCACAAGGCCGGACTGGGGACTTCTGGCTTCAGTGGCAGTGCGCACTGGCTGAGGTGAGGCGCCGTGCTGGAAACAGATGCCCAGGGGCGGGGGGGGGGCGGGGGCAGGAACAGGACTCCCACCACCACCACACATTTCACCGCCAGAGGGATGGACAAGAAAAGAAAGTGGGGCGAGGCCTGCGCTGGCCCCACCTGGCTCTGCTCCCTTCCCTGCACCGAGTATTTTCTCTTCTAGGGTGGCCCTGCCCTAAGCTGCTAACCAGCGAGGGAGATATCTGCCCACTTAAAAACTCCTGTCCCAGGTAAGGAGCACCTACGAGTCTAATCACCAGGCTCTGACAAATGTGTATACAGGTCTAGAAAAAGGTGAGCTTAGACTGTAAGGAAGAGAAAAGCTTCAGCAGACTCAGGAGAGATAGATGCCATAGCTCTGCTTGTCAAGGATGCTGATAAGCTCACTCTAGGACAGCAAATAACTGTAGTGGCACCCCAAACTCTTGAAAGCATTATCCGAAAGCCCCCTGACTAATGGATGACGACCAACACTCCTGTGACACATCAGAGTTTTTTTGTTGACTGAACGAGTGACCTTTGCTCCCCCTTCTGTCCTCAAGCTACCCTACTGCCCGAGACTTCACCTACTTGTCACTGCGCTGACATTCTGGCAGAAGAAACTGGTACCCGAAATGATCTGAAGGATCAGATCAGCCTTGGCCTGAGAGTTCAAGCTGGTATATGGATGGCAGTAGCCTCGCGGTTGAAGGTAAGTGGAAGGTGGGGACAGCAGTACGGTGGTGGACAGAAAGCAAGTGATCTAGGCCAACAGTCTCCCTGAAGGGACGTCAGCCCAGAAAGCTGAACTTGTGACTTTGATATAAGCTCTATAAATGGCAAAAGAAAAGTCTACACTGACAGCAGATATGCTTTTGCCACTGTACAGAGCAATATACAGACAAAGAGGGCTGTTGGCATCTGCATGGAAAGACCTAAGATGCTGTGGCTAAAGGAAATCAGATGACAGATCTAACCGCCAAACAGGCAGCCCAAGGAGCCATGATCCTGGCAGTCAAGGAGCCTAAAGATCATTATGATGTCAGAGAGACCACCTTTAGATACACCCCTGAGCGCTATCAAGTTATGGACATTACTTGACCCACCTGGGGGCCAAGAAATTAAAAAGTGTGGTTAGGTCCTTTCACAACTATGTTACAGGACTCTCTGACTTGGCAGAAGAAATAGTTAAAGGCTGCAAGGCCTGTGCTATGACTAATGCAGGATACTCCATGTACATACTTCTGAGAAGAGGCTCAGGGGCGACTGTCCTGGAGCCTACTGCGAGGTAGGTTTTATAGAATCTAAGCCAGCTAGATATGGCAACAAGTACTTTTAGTGTTTATAGACACATTTTCAAGGTGAATAGAAGCTTTTCCTACCAGGACTGAGACGGCTAATGTGATAGCCAAGAAGATCCTAGAAGAAATCTTCCCGAGGTTTGGGATGCCCAGATAAATCAGGGACTGGCCAAGATATTAGAAATTGGCTAGAAGTTACATTGTGCATACAGGCTCCAAAGCTCAGGGTAGGTAAAAAAAGATGAATAGAATTCTAAAAGAGACTTTGACAAAATTAACCAAAGAGACTGGTGCAGACTTGGTGCTCCTTCCCCATGCCCTATTTAGAACTAGAAATACTCCCTTTTGATTCAGCCTTACTCTTTTTAAGATTCTTTATGGGGCTCCCATGCACATCACTGTCTTAAATCATGTGTTTAAACCTACTTGTTGTTGTAATAATAATCTGTATGCTAAGTTAAAAGGCTTGCAGGTGGTGCAGAAAGAAGTCTGGTCACTACTGGCTACAGCGAACGAGCTGGGTACATCCCACCAGTTCCAGCCAGAGATCTGATCTACATACACCTACATCATGCCCAGACCCTCAAGCCTCACTAGAAGGATCCCTGCCTAGTTCTGTTTACTATCCCTTCTTATTCTGTTTTTGTTCTTATAAAAAAAGAGTATGATTTCTATTCTCCACATAGAGATATAGACTTCTAAAATTCTAAGATTAGAATTACTTAGTAGAAGAGGGGAATGAAAGGAAATAAAACTTGAGACCTGTGATTCATGTAATTTATGTCAAATAGCCCAAAGAGTTGTTTGTGAGCTTTGAAACCTGAGGCTGAGAACATAGCAGAACAGGCCAGGACATCCCCGGCAGGCGGGCAAACCCATCATTAAGACAATCCTGAGGCTGCTTGGCCATAAAGATAAAGAGAATGACATGTCCAGACTGGCCCGGTGCCTCCCTATCTCCCGCTCTTATGACCTAAGTTAAATGTTCTGCTGATGTTTAAATGAACCAATCATGTGAACCTGCGCCAATTCCTCCCCAAGCCCCAGCCCCAGCCCCAGCCCCTTTTCTATAAAAACCCCTAGCTTCCAAGCCTCGTGGTTGAATCCACTGTCTCCTGCGTGAGATACTTTTTGACCCGGAGCTCTGCCATTAAACTACCTCGTGTTTTTACATCAAGACAGTCTGTTTGTTCGTGATTCTTGGGTGCGTGCTGAATAGGGAATTGAGTGGGGGGGGGTTCCCCACTAGGTTCTTTCAGTAGAAGAATTCAGACTGTATAAAAGAGGTTGCAAACAGCTGAATTCTAAGACATGAAGCTGTCCTCTACCTTAGCCTACAGGAGGAACGAATCTTATCTCTTTGGCTCTGTGATAGCCTGGCTAGGATCCCTGACTAATGTTAAGCAGAAAGTCAGGACAAGTCACATAGCAAAGAGAGAAGACTCTGTCAAACTCTGTGCTGCTTCTGGATTTGAATCCCAGCTAATGCAAGGCATGAAAAGCCAACTGTTTCCACCGGCTGGGCAGTGTGAGAATAGGCCTCCATGTCTGTGTCTGCTGCTTTGCAGGTCATCTGCTTGTTCAGGTACCATTGTTCTCAGGCTCAATTCCTCAGGCCCAAGGAGTCTCGAGGAACCTCTGCTTTTACTCATGCACAGCATATATAAATGTAAAACAAAGTCACAGTATCTTTTCCAGCCTATTGCCCTATGCTGGCAGATGGAAAGTGTAAATTACAAAGCCTTCATAATCTTTTTTATGGTTAAGGCTTTATGTTAGAAAGGAGGAACTGTACATTACTGTTCATTATCCCAGTGCTCAAGGGGTGATAGCAGGAGAATCACGAGTCTGAGGCCATCCTAAGCTAAACAGTGAGACCATTTGTAATTCAAAAACAAAACAAAAATATTGTACAATGATTTATAAACCTCATCTTTTTTTTGGTACAATTGGTCTAAACTTAATTTAGTGACTCTAAATCATATTACCATAGCAGAGCTTACCTTTTTCCATTTATTTATTATTTATTTTATATATGAGTATTCTAAAATTGACTTCTTAATAAAAATATTAAGGTGCAGTCAGTCCAACAAATGAGGGGGTGCCTAATCTTGCAGAGACAGTTTTGTGACCCAATGGAGTCATGCCTGGTAATCAGACACCTTGCAATGAAGCACCATGGGGGCAAAAAAAAAAAAAAAAAAAAACCAAAAAACAAAAAACCTGGGGCAGGACAAGTGGATTTAGGACTCTATGGAAGATTACTCAGCTTGATGACAGAGGGTGTAAAGTTCTCCAAGCTTTCTCGTACCCAGCAATGGGGTAGTCACAGTAAAGACTGTGGTTTGGGGTGTGGAACTGAGAGAAGACTTGGGGCACTGGGATGGGTGAATTTGGATTTGTTGGATTCCACTTGAAGACTCCCAAGTGTGACAAAAATTCTTGGGAAGAAGCTGTGACTACAATGGCTTGTTGACTAGTTAGAACTTCAGTGATGTGTTAAGGTTGGAATGCTTCAAGTCCAGACCCCAGGCCATCTTCAGCCTCCTTAATAGTCAGTTATTATCCTCCTGTGTACTGGACCTAACATCTGTGTGGCCATTAGGTAAGTCCTTCAGAATGCATAAACAGACCCTAGCTCCCACCAACCAGAAGCCTAAAGGTGCTGTCAGATAGCATCTGTAGCTGAGCTTCCCAGTTTTTCTGGAAAATGTCAACCTCATGTTTCCATCAATGAGTTTAAAAAAATGTCTTGGTCTATAACTTCCTTTGTTCTGTTACTATAAAACTGCATGAACCCAGGACAGTATTGGAACATGGCATTTGGGTAACGTGAATCTGTGTTCCTGGACCACGGTCTCTCATGTTTAGTTCCAGAATAAATTATCCTTTGAGGTTAGAGATTGTTTGTTTGTGGTTTTTGTTTTGTTTTTAATTCCTGACAAACAAAGAAGAGTAAAGATGGAGGCAGGAAGCCTAGACTGTGAGGCAGACATGCAAATGAGGGCAATCCAGGCTAGAAGCAAACAGCAAAAGTTACACTGAATGTGTTTAATTAAGGGATTTAATGTGTTTAATTGGGGTTGGAGAGATAGCTCATTGGTTAAGAGCACTGGCTGATCTTCCAGGGGCCTGGGTTCAATTCCTATCAGCTCACAGCTGTCTGGAACTCCAGGATCAGACCCCCTGACACAGATATACATGCAGGCAGAACACCAACGCACATAAAATAAATAAATTATATGTTTAAAAAATAAATAAAAATAAGTTAGGTCAGTTTTTAAGATGGATTTGATGTTATTCTTTCAATCTAATGTAAAATTTTCTTTTAGTTGATGTGTTTAGCACTTCAGAGTTAAAATGTTATGGATATGATTGGATTAATGCCAATCATCTTTGTGCTGGGGAGATAGTTCAGTCTGTAAAGCCTTGCAAGGATGAGAACCTGAGTCAAATCCCCAGCACCCACATAGAAAACAATGGGGTGGTCACACATGCTTATAATCCCAGTGTTGAGGAGGCAGACAGGCAGACCCTGGGGCTCAGTGGCCAGCTAGTCTAACCTACTTCAAAAGTTCTGAGAGGCCCTGTCCCAGGAAAAAATAGATGTTATCTGAGGAGTGATACCCAAGGTTATCCACTAAGACACAGTGTGCATGTGCGCACATGCACACACACACACACACACACACACACACACACACACACATACACACACACACACACACACACACACACACACACACACACACACGCACACACACACACACACATGTACAGACAATGAGAAGGTTAGGTTGACTCCATGACAGGCTTCTAATTGGTAATTCAGAAGACTAGACCTAGATCTGTTTCCAAGAACTGGGCAAATCCAGGCAAGTTTAGGTTTCAGAAGCTGCTCAACCAACTGGCCTGAGGCAAGGACAATAGGTCAGCAGCAGTTTCCAGACTTCCCCAGCAACAGTTTCCAGACACGTGCATGCACACACACCAGCACACCAGGCCCTAGCAATGGTTCTGGTATATCTCTAGAGATAGAGCCAAGATTAAGATAGAGGTCTCCCATGCCGGGCGTGGTGGCACATGCCTTTAATCCCAGCACTTGGGAGGCAGAAACAGGCGAATTTCTGAGTTTAAGGCCAGCCTGGTCTACAGAATGAGTTCCAGGACAGCCAGGGCTATACAGAGAAACTGTCTCAAAAAAAGAAAAGAAAAGAAAAAAAAAAGAATAAAAAATTCTCCTGCCTCTCTCTGAAATTCCCCTAATGTGCTTTAAACTGGCCTGCAAACTCACTTCAGAGTCTCTCTATCATTGTAGATGGTAGTCCCTAGCACCCAGCATGCTGGACTTCCCCAGAATGAAACACTCTTTGCAGTTACATACTATTTGAATCCAGGAGATCAATATTCAGCAAATCATGGACACTTACATTTGGGGGCTTTTGTCCGGGATTCTCTGGAGACCCCCTGATCCAAATAGTGGAGTGTTTTCCCAATCAGTAAGTTTGGTTGCCTGGTTGCCTTTTGTCCATCTTTGTGTTTCTGTTTTGGGTTTAATCTGGAGGCTGAGAAGGACAAAGCAGATGCATATTTTCTCAACTGGCCAGGGAACGCTCCAGACCCCCTAGGAGAAACAGCAGAAATGGCTAGTTCTCCTCTGAATGCTAAACTGGCTATATGTCTATAGGCCTCCCATGCACAGAGAGGAAGCCTGTTGGCTTTGGTTTTGTTTTCCCAGGAATGTCCTTCTGTGTCTGTCTGTGTGTATTCTGTTTGTGCATTTTGTCCTTTTGTACAAATTTTTCTTTGATTTCTAGGATGGGATAGGCACAAAGCACCTCACTGGGCTTGATCCTGAATAATTTTAATGACTTTTGCCAAGACTCTGGCCTGGTTGTTTGTCTAACCATCTTTTTTGGGAATGAATGGCCCACCTATAAAGTAGGATGGCCTGAGGAGGGGACTTTCCATCATCTCTTCAATTAGAAGGTGAAGGTTTAGTTTACAAGGCTTGGGGCCCCCCAGGACCAAGTGCTATATATCATACACAGACAGACACAGAAGGACATTCCTGGGAAACCAAAACTAAAACCACGTGGCAACACCTGGTCAAGAAGCCCCCCACCACCACTCCCCTGTTTGGATGAGACCCTTTTTGTTACAGGTGTCGCTGCTCCCCATCCTTCTTCCTCTAAAGGAGGGCCATTCTTAGCCCCTTGCCTTGGGTCTCTGCCTCCTGTGTCCTGCTCCTGCTGCCACAGCTAGAGGGAGGAGCATCTGTGACTACCCTGATTCTTCTGACTCTCCTGACACCACTTCAGAGTTCACTTCGGGCCCAGAGGGCGGACTCTACTATGGCCTTATACCTCCAGACTATGGGATGCCCAGATGCTCAGAGTAGACAGTTTATGATATATGTGTCATTTGCCAGTAATGATGTTTACAAGTTATAGTTGCAGAACTCCCCATTTTTAGAAAGACCATCAGCTCTCACAAGTCTTCTAGATCCAATCATGCTGAGTCACCAGCCCATCTGGGATGACTGTCAGCAACTACTCCAGGTCCTCTGTAACTTTAATTTTCTCAAATTCTTTTTTTAATGATGGGTTTTAACCTTCCTTGTAGCCCATCACCCACCAGAGATAGTATAAAAGAAAGGATATGGAGGAAGTGAACCTGTTTAGAAAGGTTCTTTAGAGCAATTCCCGTCTGTATTGTCTAGAAATCACATTTCAGCTCACAGGTCAGCAGGCAGTGGCAGCTTGATCTATGCACAAACACTTCATGGATACCCCAGCAGTCCAGTAGAGTTGGCTTAGCAACAGCAGTGACAGGACCTAGCAGAAACAGCAGGCTCAGCCTCAGCTCAAGTCAGTAGGAGGGATGAACAGGAACACCAGAAGGTCTCAGCTGTGCCTCTACCAGGGAATCGAAGATCACCAAAGACTCAAGACCCACAAGCAATGCACAGTTGGCTGTACCAGCAAGCCAAGCTCTGTCTCCATCACTCAGTGGAGTCCTATTTTTTTTAGATTTATTTATTATTATATGTAAGTACACTGTAGCTATCTTCAGACACTCCAGAAGAGGGAGTCAGATCTCGTTAGGGATGGTTGTGAGCCACCATGTGGTTGCTGGGATTTGAACTCTGGACCTTCGGAAGAGCAGTCGGATGCTCTTACACACTGAGCCATCTCACCAGCCCCAGTGGAGTCCTATTTGTACCCTCCAAACATCATGTGTCCTCCATGTGCCTTGCCTCAGCATGTGTATCCAATCAGCCCCAGTCCTTGGAAGTGGAAACAAACTGCAGCATAGCACCAGAAGTTTTTTGGTGCATTTCTCTCTTTGGTGTCCTGATAAATGCAGCTCAACTACGCAATGTAAGGCAGACCAATACCTAGGTGTCATAACCAAAGAATCTTCCATCACATGTCTTTTCATGTGTTTGCTTTAGCAGAGCATCCTCTCTCCTGTGTCTTCTTCAGCAAAACGTTCCTTTGTGAGTCTGCCTTAGCCTTTCACACCTGTGTCCACTTTAACAAAACATTCCTTCACGTGTTTGCCCCAGCAAAACACCATCCCACTTAAGTTTCCACTTCAGTCCTCTTTATGACAAGAAGCTGCCCTGAAATTGGTTCTGGGAGCAAATGGGCTGCCTACTCAAGTCCATGCTGATACTGATGCAGCCTTTCCTTTAACTGGGCCCAACTGGGATCTTAACACTGCTGAAGGTAAGGAGAGGTTCTGAGTCTACTGCCAAATTTGGATGGAGGACCTCCAAGAGTCTACAAAAAATGGGCCACAAATTTATCTAAGGTGAGCCAGGTGATACAACAGTTTCCAGACTTTCCCAGCAACAGTATCCAGCCTCCCAGTCTCCAGCAATGGTTCTAGTATATTCCTAGAGACAGAGCCAAAATTAGGATAGAAGTCACCTGCCCCTCCGTGGAATTCCCCTAATGTGCTTTAAATTCTGCCTGCCAGCTAATTTCAGAGTTTCTCCATCTTTGTAGATGGTAGACCCCAGCATGATGGATTTCTACAGAATAAAACACTTTGTGGTTACATACTATTTGCGTCTGGAGTATCAATATTTGGTGACTCATGGACCTTTACAATATGTATACAGGCACCCATTTGAGGTTTCTACATATACAGTTGTTCTGTTTCCTTTCCTCTTCTATGTCTTGTCTGGTTTTAAATGAATAAACCTGTAGCCACGTTTCAGTTCTGTTTTCTGGCATGTTGCTCATGGCTTTTAAAAACATTTTAAAAGCCAGGTGTCTCAGAGGCTTAGGCCTTAATCTCAGCCTTCAATGTCAGCCAGGTCTACAAAGGGAGCCCCAGGCCACCTGGGCTAAGGGTGAGATTCCTTTAAAAGAAAGAAGAAAGGAAGTCGAACAGGAGGGAAGAAAGACAGAAAGGCAGTTCTAAGGACTGCCTGGGTTAAAATGCACTTTTGTAACCAATTTAATCCCATTTTTTAGTAACATCATACCGCCTCCTGCAAAATACAGATTCGTCAGAGCAATTTTCGGAGTTCCTCCCTCCTCCCCCTGTATTTGTTTTATTTACCCATGTGTTAGAAACTACCCACAGTCTTGTTGAAATTAAGTGTGTGTGGGACCTATTTAGTTTTTGTTTAATCCTCTTTTCACATGCTTCCTTGTTTTTCATGGATCTGCATTTCTGAACTACACTATATGTGACGTATTTTCTTTGTCAGGCAGACCTTGAATTGAATGTTGAGAGTACAGGCCTGTGTATAAGAGCCTGCTGTAGTGGTATATACCTGCAATCCCAGTACCTAGATTGGAGTTTGGAGGCTGACTTAGGAATTTAAGGCCAGTCTCAACTATAAAGGGAGTCCCAATTCAGCCTTTAATCTTAGCACTTGAAAGGCAGAGGCAATCAGATGTTTGTGAATTTGAGAACTAAAACAAGAGAAAGACCTTCATAACTACATATCATAACATCACTCCTACCAATTATATACTTAAAACCATAGGAGGAGGTTAGCATGAAGCCTAAGGTTAAGAGATTTAATCAAGTTGTGATCAAAGTACATTGTATACATGTATGAGATTTTTAAAGAATAATTACAAATATATTTGAAAAGGAAAAGAATCACAATGGGTCTGGAGAAAGGACTCAGTAGGCAAAGCACCCACCTTGCAAGAATGAGCACCTGAACTCAGATCACTAGCACCTGGGTAAAAAAGTTGGGCCTGGCAGTAAGTACCTACAATGCCAGTGCTGGGGGCGGGGTGGGGGAGGGAAGAGATGGTCAGCCACTCTAGCCAATCCAGTTAGTGAGCACCAGGTTTATCAAGACAAATAGGCAGAAAAGGCATCCTTGACCAACTTCAGAAGGAAGGAAGGAAGGAAGGAAGGAAGGAAGGGAGGGAGGGAGGGAGGGAGGGAGGGAGGGAGGGAGGGAGGAAGGAAGGAAGGAAGGAAGGAAGGAAGGAAGGAAGGAAAGGAGGGGGAGAGAGGGAGGGAGGAAGGGAGGAAGGGAGGGAGGGAGAGAGGGAAGGAGGGGGAGAGAGGGAGGGAGGGAGGGAGGGAGGGAAGGGGGAGGGCAGAAGAGGATCAGAACCTGTTAGAGTTACACATAGATTGTAACAGGGTTGAAGGGCATTTGACAATAGAGCTCTCCCTCATAGCCAACAACCTATGAAACCATGGCCTATAATTACTGCCCAGATGAAGTCTCTGGCCATGGGAGGATATCTTGAACTGCTGAGAGGGTCACTAGTAATTAATTAATTACCTAAACCAACTTCTAGGAACCCAACCCTTAATATTCAGTAAATTTTTTTTTCTGGAAAAGAACAAAGACATGTCATTACCCCTCCTTTAAGGGTCAAATCAAACTGTCCTGTTAATCACCTGGACAGGAAAAACAGCTCTCAGGAAAACACATTTGTTCCAGGAGCTTTAAAATTATTCTAAACTCTACATTTATTTCAAAATAAAAATAAGTTGGCATATATTATTTACTGTCAATAGAACTGTCTAGAAAAATGTAGGTTGACACACTGGCCTTTTGGTTGTCTCACCTCTTTCAAATATTCCACCTTACCCTATAATCAACCCAGTCCATCTACACTATGCTCTGTCTCAGACAGAGAACTGCAGGGAGTCCAGAGCACAGTCCTGGGGACAGAACTCAAACTTTTATTGCCAAGTCTTACTATGTTTTAGGCGCTATGGAATGGTTGTTTATATAAAGGTAAAGGTAAAGACATAGTTATCTCAATTTGAGCTGGCCATAGTGGCTTATACCTGTAATTTCCTCCAACACTCAGGAGGCAGAAGCAAAAAGATTGCCATGAGTTCAAGGTCACCCTGGACAAAGGGATTTCTTGGCTCTGTCATATATATATATATATATATATATATATATATATATATATCATACACACATACACACACGTTCTCCAGTTACCATTATCAATACACACTTTGTCATTATGTGTCTGTTTTCATTCCATGATTTTCACAGTCCACTTGCAGTATCCCAAGGACTCACCATATCTTCCAGCATGGCATAACTAAGCAAGCCTTCACTCTGGATCCACTAAGCAGTTTTCTTTTTCACCAGGCAGTGAAAGAAAAGTAGAAAAATGACTCAGACTGGTGTCAAAAAGAACTCAAAGTTTACTGCCTCAATGAGCCTTCTGTTGCTTGGTCAGTTGCCTCCTGTTGTCCCCTCACTCTTTTCAAACTTTCTCCCTTCTCTTTCAGCTTTAGAGCCCCTTCCCTCTGCATATGATACTTTCTATTATTTACAGAGACTCTTGAAAGGGAAATGGCTTGCCAGTAACACTTGGGGTTGGCTTCCTCCTTGTAACAACAACAAAAAATAGACTTCAGGTGTCCCTTTCTCTCCCTCCTGGAGCCTCACCTGTGGCTTGAGCCCTCCTTCAGGACGTTCCCACTGTTGTCTTCCTTTCCTACATCACAGTTTCTATCTTTTCTGATCTACCACCTCACCATCCTCTCTGAAGCTATTTTGGACACATGCTTTGCAGTTATTATGATTCCCATGTATTTCACCTGTTTTCCTGAAAACGTCAAAATTTGTACAGCTGAATAAAACTCCCTATGTGTACTACAGTTTTTTGTCCTATTTTCTCATGATGGACGTTATTCCATGTTTTGCTATTGTGAGTAGTGCAATGGTAAATGTGGATGCTGACAGAATCTTTTGAGTCTTTCCCTACTGCTGGTGTAGCTACATCATAGGGTGGTCATAGTTTCAGGTTTTGATGAGTTCTGTACTGATTTCCACAGTAGTTGCTTCTACTTATGTTCCTCTTCTCACAACACTGCTCAAGTCTTACCATGGTTGCTTTCTTTATAATAGCAATACTGCCTCCAAAGCAGTATTCATTTTTATTTCCCTAGAAGATAAGAATATTGAAAAATTTCAAACATTTATTGGCCATTTGTATTCCTTATATTCAGTTCATTAACTCATATTTGATTGGATGGGAGGGTAGAGCCTCTGATGCATCAGACCTTAATGCCCTGTGGTATAGTTGGCAAGGATTTCTTCTAACTCTCCTTTCCTATCTGTATCTTTTCTATTTTTTGTTTCTTCTTATTCTAGCCAATATTCAAAGCACCATTGTTAATAAAGACAGAGAAAGTAGACATCTTCATCTTGTCCCTGACTTTACAGGAGATGCTTTAAGTTTTCACTGCTTAGTACAATTTTGGCTATCAGTGTGGTGTATATAGGTTTTATTATGCTGGGGTGTGTTTCTTCTATTTCTAGCCTTTTTAGGTTCTTTACCATGCAGAATGCTGAATGGATCAGGGTTTTTTTCTCTCCACTGATTAGTCATACAATATTGTTTATCTCTTTATTTATCTTTTTGTATCAATTATTAATTTGCATATGTTGAACGGTCCTTGTATATATATATTGAATACATTATATATATATATAATGAAGCCAACTTGGCCAAGATGTATGATGTTCTTTAATTCAGTTTGCAAGACTTTTATTGAGAATTTTTGTGTCTGTACTCATCAGAAAAGTTGGCCTACAGATTTGTTTCTTTGTTTTAGTATCAGGAAAATGTTAACTTTGTGAGTGAGTCTCATAGTGTTCCTTCCCTTTCTGTTATATGGTTTCCACTTGGTTGACATACTTTAAAAATTGAGTAGAAGCCAGACGTGGTGGTGCATGCCTTTAACCCCAGCACTCGGGAGGCAGAGACAGGTGAATTTCTGAGTTCGAGGCCAGCCTGGTCTACAGAGTGAGTTCCAGGGCAGCCAGGGCTACACAGAGAAACCCTGTCTCAAAAACCAAAACAAGCAAACAAACAAAAAACAACAAAACAAAACAAAAAAACCAAAAGGGCTGGTGAGATGGCTCAGCGATTAAGAGCACTGACTACTCTTTCAGAGGTCCTGAGTTCAAATCCCAGCAACCACATGGTGGCTCACAACCATTCATAATGAGATCTGACTCCCTCTCCTGGTGTATCTGAGGACAGCTACAGTGTACTTACATATAACAATAAATAAATCTTTAAAAAATTGAATAGAATTCAGGAATGAATTTATACAGCTATGGACTTTTCTTTGTTAAGAAACTATGGCTGCTTAACTCTTCACTGGTTGTTAGAAAGATATTCGAATTGTTTAAAGCCTCTTAACTTTGGTAGGTCATATGGCTAAACAATTCATTACACCTAGATTATAGACATGTCCCACTACACGTAGACTATAGACATGAACCAATACACCAAGACTATAGACATGTTCCACATTAGATTAGGTGTACTGGGACCTGTCTGTAGTCTAGGTGTAGTGGATCATGTCTATAGTCTGGGTGTAGTGCTTCATGTCTATAGTCTAGGTGTAATGGGACAAGTCTATATGTGTAGTGGTTCATGTCTATAGTCTAGGTGTAGTGGGAGATGCCTATAGTGTAGGTGTAGTGGGACATGTCTATAGTGTAGGTGTAGTGGAACATGTCTATAGTCTAGGTATAGTGGGACATGCCTATAGTCTAGGTGTAGTGGAACATGCCTATAGTCTAGGTGAAGTGGGACATGTCTATAGTCTAGGTGTAGTGGGAGATGTCTATGTTCTAGGTGTAGTGGTTCATAACTATAGTCTAGGTATAGTGGGACATGTCTATAGTCTAGGTGTAGTGGAACATGTCTATAGTCTAGGTGTAGTGGTTCATATCTACAGTCTAGGTGTAGTGGGACATGTCTATAGTCTAGGTGTAGTGGGACATGCCTACAGTCTAGGTGTAGTGAGACATGTCTATAATCTAGGTGTAGTGGAACATGTCTATAATCTAGGTGTAGTGGTTCATGTCTATAGTCTAGGTGTAGTGGGACATGTCTATAGTCTAGGTATAGTGGGAGATGTCTATATTCTAGGTGTACTGGGACATGTCCATAGTCTAGGTGTAGTGGGATATGTCTATAGTCTACATGTAGTGGGACACATCTATAGTCTAGGTGTAGTGGGACATGTCTATAGTCTAGGTGTAGTGGGACATATCTATAGTCTAGATGTAGTGTGAGAAATCTATAGTGTAGGTATAGTGGTTCATGCGTATAGTCTAGGTGTAGTGGGACATGTCTATAATCTAGGCACAGTGTTTTATGTCTATAGTCTTGGTGTGGTGGGACATATCTATAGTCTAGGTTGAGTGGGACATATTTATATTCTATATGTAGTGGGACATGCCTATATTCTAGGTGTAGTTGGATATGTCTATAGTCTAGGTGTAGTGGGACATGTCTATAGTGTAGATTTTGTGGTTCCTGTCTCTACTCTAGGTGTAGTGGGACATATCTATAGTCTATGTGTAGTAGAAGATATTTATAGTCTTGGTCTAGTGGTACACGTCTATAGTGTAGGTGTAGTGGGACATGACTATAGTCTAGGTGTTGTGGGACATGTCTATAGTCTAGGTATAGTGGGACATGTCTATAGTCTAGGTGTAGTGGTTCATAACTATAGTCTAGGTATAGTGGGACATGTCTATAGTCTAGGTGTAGTGGGACATGTCTATAGTATAGGTATAGAGGGACATTTCCATATTCTAGGTGCAAAGGGACATGTCTATAGCCTAGGTGTAGTGGAACATGTCTATAGTCTAAGTGTAGTGGGACATGTCATTACTCAAGGTGTAAGGGGACATGTCTATAGTGTAGTGGGACATGTGTAAATAGTAGGTGTAGTGGCTCATGTCTCTACTGTCAGTGTTGTGTTTAATGTCTATAGTCTAGGTCTTGTGTGACATGTCTATAGCCTAGTTGTAGTGGTTCTTAACTATAGTCTAGGTGTAATGGGACATGTCTATAGTCCAGGAGTAGTGGGACATTTCTATAATCTAGGTGTACTTGGACATGTCTATAGTCTAGGAGTAGTGGGACTTGTCTATAGTCTAGGAGTAATGGGACACTTATATAGTCTAGGTGTAGTGGTTTTTAACTATAGTCTAGAAGTAGTGGGACATGTCTATATTCCAGGTGTAGTGGGACATGTATATAGTCTAGGTGTAGTGATACATTTCTACAGTCTAGGTATAGTGGGGCATGTATATAGTCTAGGTGTAAAGGTTCATAAATATAGTCTAGGTTTAGTGGGCCGTGTCTATAGTCTAGGCTGTGGAAGAGGAAGGCAAGAACATCCATAAACTGGAACATCAACCTGGGTGGAGAGAGGCAGGAACCAAGTAGGAAGTCAGGTGCCTAGGTTTGCTACTGGCATGTAAGCTTGATTCCACAAATGGAAGCAGTTCCCTGTGGTTCCCCTTTCCCATCTTGAGTGTTTGGAACCTATGAAAGCAAGCTGGGATACTGTTCCAAGCTGGGCTTTGGGTTTAGCAGACTCCAGCATAGTTTAACATTCATCCCTTGGATGGTAAACTTGGCTTGTCTGTAGCTGAAAGTGCTTTCCTTCCAGATCTGAAACGTAGGTGAAGAGCCTGGTCACCAAAGGCTTCAAGTTAGCCTCTCAACAGTGGCCAGCATGCTATATTCCAGAGCTTTTCTATATCTTTCATAGAGAAAGGGACCCACTAAGGTGTTCAGGCAGGCCTTGAACTTGGCAATCCCAGAGCCTCAACTCTACAAATAGCTAACATTCAGGCCTGTGCCACTATGCCTGGCTCTCAGACTGGTCTTAAGGTAGCTCTATACAAAGCCATAGTTAGATATAAAAACAGGTTTCAGTGAGTCTCTTCTGCCTCGTTAGAAGCTCATAGTACTGTAGTTCTTAAAGGGCTGCATAAGCAGATGGCAAATGTGTCCTGGAGATGGGGAAACACAAATCTCATTACAAGAGTTGCTGGTATGAATGTCAAGATACTGACATGTTCTATTCTGATACATTGTTTGGAAGCTGAGTGGTTAGTAAGCTGTTGCAATGCCTTTGTTGCCATCTATAGTGAGTGTGTGCATTAGTGTGTGTGTGTGTGTGTGTGTGTGTGTGTGTGTGTGTGTGTGTGTGAGTTTGCTCAAGTTTTGAGGCCAGATGATAGCTTCCAGTATATTCCTCAGGCTCTGGGATTTTTTTTGAGGGGTAGGGGGGTTGTTGGGTGGGGTGGGGTCGGAGTGGTGGGTAGGGGTTGGGTTGTTTTTTGTTTTTTGTTTTTTGTTTTTTTTTTCTTTCTTAAGAGAAAGTATCTCACTGCCTTAGAGCTGCATGAGCAGCTACACTGGCAGGCCGGGGAACCTTGGGATTAAAAGCATGCACCACCACCAAGGGGTTTTCATTGTTTTTTGTTTTGTTTTTGTTGTTGTTGTTGTTATTGTGGTGGTGGTGGTGGTCGTGTATGAGAAGGAAGAATAAGATACCTGGCTTCCTCTGTTCCCGGGTTTACTTGGAAAGCTACACCTCCAGGCCGACCAGTGAGAACGTCGAAAATGATAATGCATTGTCCTTTACCATGTAACACAAGAGCACAAAATTGACCCAAACGCCTTGGTTAAACTTGCTATTACATATGAAAAGGAAAAAAAAAAAAAAAAGCCATTATGTACAGTAACTATGGAAATTCAGCAAAGACTTCCTGCAAGTTCAGAAACAGCCATGAGGTGGCACTATCAGCCAAGTTCTTCCAGGTGTGGTTGACAAGAAACATTGTAGTTCCTCCCAGGTTGGTTCTACAAAATAAGATGGGAATGCCAGATTACTGAGAAGTGCTTATGAACATAAACATATTCAGAAAAGTTCATGAAGGGGTCACAGACCTAGTGACCCCTAACATCCACAGCACAAAACAAAGATGTAGCTTGAGAAAGCAACAAAAGCCCCCCTGTAACTCATGTGGAGCAGATGGCAAGTCAAAGGTCCCATACCCGGTTCCATTTTATCTTCTCAGCAAGCAGGAGGCTGTGGAGGAGGAAGGCAAGAGCATCCATAAACTGGAACATCAACCTGGGTGGAGAGAGGCAGGAACCAAGTAGGAAGTTGGGTGCCTGGGTTTGCTACTGGCATGTGAGCTTGCTTCCACATATGAATCAGTTCCCTGTAATTCCCCTTTAACATCTCCAGTGGGTGCGAGTGTGTGTGTGTGTGTTTGCTCAAGTTTTGAGGCCAGAGGATCAGTTCCAGTATATTACTCAGGCTCTGGGTTTTTTGTTTGTTTGTTTTGTTTTTTGGGGAGCGGTTTTTTTTTCTTTGTGGGGTGGGGTGGGAGTGGGGGGGGTAGGGGTTTTGTTGGTTTTTGTTTTTTGTTTTTCTTCTTTCTTAAGAGAAAGCATCTCACTGCCTCAGAGCTGAATGAGTAGCTAGACTGGCAGGCAGGGGAACCTTGGCTAGCACTGGGATTAAAAGCATGCACCACCACCAAGGGGTTTTCTTTGTTACAGTTTTTGTTTTTGTTGTTGTTGTTGTTACACAGTTTCTAGCTGTTGCTCTGGTCTTTGTGCTTGAAAGCCAAGTGCTTTGCTGCCTGAACCATCCCCCCAGCCCAGCATTTGAAACATAACTCTTTAGCTCATTCCAATCTTTTCCCACTTTAAAATATTAACTTAGGTACAAGCCTTACTAATTCTGAGTCCTTTTATTTGCCTTGCTTTAAGAACCATTAAGGAAAAGAGAAAGGAAGGAAAGAAGAAGAAAGGAAGGAAGGGGGAGAGAGAGAGAGAGAGAGAGAGAGAGAGAGAGAGAGAGAGAGAGAGAGAAAGGAGGGAAGAAAAGGAAGGAAGGACAGAAAGGAAAGAAGGAAAGGAAAAAGGAAATAAGGAAAGAAAGACAGAAGGAGGGAAGTAAGGCAGATGCCAAGGAAACTGTCACCTGCCCATTGTCTCAGCAATTTGTAAGCAATAATAGAATAATGCTCAAGGCAGTGCACAAGGCAGTGCTCAAGGCACCACCCCAGGCAGCACCACAGGCAATGCCCCACGCATCACCTAAGGCAGTGCCCCTGGCAACGCAAAAGGAAACTCACAAGGCAACGTCCAAGGCAATGCTCAATGCCCAAGTGTCTTAGTCAGGGTTTCTATTCCTGCACAAACATCATGACCAAGAAGCACTTGGGGAGGAAAGGGTTTATTCAGCTTATTCTTCCACATTGCTGTTCATCACCAAAGGAAGTCAGGACTGGAACTCAAACAGGTCAGGAAGCAGGAGCTGATCCAGAGCGGAGTGATGTCCTTATGGACTTGCCTCCCCTGGCTTGTTCAGCCTGCTCTCTTATAGAACCAAGACTACAAGCCCAGAGATAGCACCACACACAAGGGGAACTCCCCCCTTGATCTCTAATTGAGGAAATGCCTTACAGCTGGATATCATGGAGGCATTTCCTCAACTGAAGCTCCTTTCTTTGTAAATACTCCAGCCTGTGACAATCTGACACACAAAACTAGCAAATACAGCTGCCTGTACTCCATTGCTGATGCTCTTGGTGGTCATCTCATGGTACTGGCATCTCAAAACACTGCATGACCCCTTCAGTCCTGGGCCATCAATTGCAACTGAAGCTGCACCATCACCAATGGCTTTCCATGGCCTCTCACAGTGCCGAGCCTCAGCTGCTCTGCGTGACCCCTTCATGCCTTCAAAACCAGTACCACCTGGGTGACCCTTACACATTACCAAGTCCTGCTGCAGCAGGAGTACAACCTTGGTTATCTCTGGCACACAGCCTCTTTATGCTTTCAGAAAACAGTTCCTAGAAGATGCCACCTCAATGATGCTGGTCTCTTCTTAATCACTGCTAATTTCTTAGCTCCAGCTAACTAGCATCAATAGTCCCAGTAATGCAAAGGTTTTGCTTTAGTAGTTCTGGTTTCTTGTTAATCACAGCCGATTCTTCAGCCCCAGCTAACCAGAAACACAGAATAATCAAACTCCAAAATAGCAATGGCCCTGAAAAGAGTCTTTAAATTTCCATCTGGCCCACTTTGGCCATGTTGACCCCAGTCACGAAGAGGACCACATTGTGAGGAATCTGACAAGCCTGGAACACGAGAACCACAATGATCACGACTCGGATGGTACTAGTTTTGAAGGTATGAAAGGGTCATGCAGAGCATCTGAGGATCAGCACCATGAAGAGAGCCTATAAAAGGCTATTGGTGAAGCCTAGTTACAGTGGAAGACAGACAGCAGTGTTTTGGTGATGCCAGTACCAGGAGATGACCATCAAGAACAGCAGCAGCAGTGGAGTACAGGCAGCTGGAGCCTAGAAGACAACGTGTGTGCTACGAAGGGCAAGGCTGGAGAAATGGCCCAAGCCCTTGGAGGGGCCCAGAAGATCGTGAGTTGGATCCCAGACATTGGACAGTTGGAGTTTGATTTTGCTTTTCATTGTGACTGTGCCCTGATACTCTTCCCTCTTGAAGGAAGTATTTTAGTGGAACCCACAGTGAAGAGACTTCTAATTGTAAAGACTTTGGATTTCAAGAGAGATTGAAATTTTAAGAATTTGCAAGGACTGTGGGACTTTTAAAGTTATTTAGATCTTGGGGATGAATAAGAAACTAGTGGTTGAGGCTTAATAGTGATGTGTTTGTGTGTCTAGTTGACAAGGGGTCAATTTTATTGGGTAGTTTTGTGTGTCAGATTGTCACAGGCTGGAGTTTTTACAAAGAAAGGAGCTTCAGTAGCAGAAATGCCTCCATGATATCCAGCTGTAAGGTATTTCCTCAATTAGAGATCAAGGGGGAAAGGCCCCTTGTGGGTGATGCCATCTCCAGGCTATAAGTCTTGGTTCTATAAGAGAGCAGGCTGAGCAAGCCAGGGGAAGCAAGCCAGTAAGGACATCCCTCCATGGCCTTTGCATCAGCTCCTGCTTCCTGACCTGTTTGAGTTCCAGTCCTGACTTCCTTTGGTGATGAACAGCAATGTGTAAGAGTAAGCTGGATAAACCCTTTTCTCCCCAAGTGCTTCTTGGTCATGATGTTTGTGCAGGAATAGAAACCCTGACTAAGACTCTTGGGCATTGCATTGAACACTGCCTTGAGTATTGCCTCCAGAGTTGCCTCGGGCATGTCCACGGGTGTTGCCTTGGACATTGCTGTGGCCGTTGCCATGGGCGTTGCCATGGGTGTTGCCATGGGAGTTGCCTTGGGCGTTGCTTTGGGCATTGTCTTGAGCATTGTTCTAGCAGAGCCTTGGGCATTTCCTTGAACACTGCCTTGCATATTGTTCTATCATTGTTTACATGCTGCTGGGATTATGGGCAGGTGCCAGTATCCTAGACATCCATCCTTCCTTTCCTCCTCCCTTCCTTTTTCCTTTCCTTTCCTTTCCTTTCCTTTCCTTTCCTTTCCTTTCCTTTCCTTTCCTTTCCTTTCCTTCCCCCTCCCTCCCTCCCTCCCTCCCTCCCTCCCTCCCTCCCTCCCTTCCTTCCTTCCTTCCTTCCTTCCTTCTTTTTTCTCTTTTTCTTAATGGTTCTTAAAGCGAGGCAAATAAAAAGACTCAGAATTATTAAGGCTTGTACATAAGTTTATATTTTAATATTAGAAAAGATTGGAATAAGCTAAAGATTTAGGTTTCAAATGCTGGGCTGGGGGGATGATCCAGGCAGCAAAGCACTTGGCTTGTAAGCACAAAAACCCACTCAAAAGCTAGAATCTATGTTGTAACAAGAACAACGAAAACAAAAACAGAAAACAAAGACAAACACAGGTACACATGATTAAATAAAAACCAGATTTGGGAGCAGTGACAGTCTTTTCCCAAGAGGGATGACTCTAACTATTGCATATTCTTTGCCGTTATATCTTATCCATCTTGGCTCCTGTCCTTACTGTGTGGCTTCACAGTTTTAACAATGACTCCATCCAAAGGTCTCCCCTTCCTCATTTTTCTAAATTTCCCAGGGCCAGAATTATCTGCTTGTTTCTTGGTTTGGGTCTGGTCAACAGGCTGATCAACATTAAGTGTATCTGTAAATCTCAACTGCCTACTCTGGGGTTCTATGCACAAGCCTGAACTCATGGCTTATGCAGCTATGGACTGGATAGATTATGCATGCCCTCTATATAATACCTATGATAAAACTTAATTTACAAATTAGGCACTAGCAATCAGCCACAACTACTACAAATAAAATAGAACAAATGTATGAATTATTTTGGGAATTTTCCATTCAATACTTTCTGTCCACAGATTACTGTGGGTAACGAAGGGCATAGAGAACAAAGACATGAACAGGGGTGACTACTTGTATAGCAAAGTCCTGTTCCACAAGCTGGGTGACTACTTTTGGTTCTGTGAGCCAGGCTAAGGCCTAAAATGCCCTGCTCTGATTAATAAATCCTTGGAAGTTCTGAATATGCTGTGCAGCCAGAGTGTCTGATCTGTCTGTGCTCTCTGATATAATAATTCTTGATTCTAGTAGTCCATTGAGCAAAAGTGGGGTCAACAGCCTGTTTATAAAGAAGTACAATATTTTACATCATTAAGGCTGGGAAATATCTACAGACACTGATTGGTTTACTTTCTAGTCTAGTTCCTATGAAGACAAGATGTCAGCGACCCAAGGATGGCACCCTTAGTAATTTATTAAACCTATGCAAAGAAGGATGCTTTCCCCCTGTTTGCATTCTTTTGTTTCAGTATTTCTGGAGCCCCAGTACAGTGATGCATGCTGGTAATCAGTTCAGGAGGCTGAGGCAGGAGGATCTTGAGTTGGAGGTAAACATGAGCTATGTAGAAAAATTGTCTCAAAACACTTAAAACCACAAAGCCATTTTAAAAGGCCTTTCTAGGCCTACATGTAACATCCAAAGCCCCTTTCTAAGACAATGAACAGAGTCTCCTGCATTTTCCCTCTGTTACCCGAAGGTAACACCGCTTCTCAGGGTTGCTCTCTGCAGTGTCTCACATGATAGGGACACACTACACAAATGAAGGCTGTGTAGTGCAACATGTCAGGGCACCAAGAGACCAGAATGGTGGCCTCCTAGAATTCAGAGGTTTCTGGAAGTGATGTACCTTGTACAAGAATCCCAACTGTTCACAGAGCCTGGGTTTCATGGAATGCCTCCCTGGAATGATTTTTCCCCTCAGTGGCTGCAAGAGCTGAAATCTGTTATATACCCTCCCCCCCCCCCCACCAAGTTTGGGTCAATTTTCACCCATCTAAGACAGGGTGGCAACTCTGGTTTGAATGCCATTTCATGCCTGATAAAATTTCACTAGGCATTTTAACTTTTAACTTCTTTTATTGACTTACTGTACAGATGGAGAGAAATGTTTAGAAAGGGGAATAAAAACTTTCAATGGGGATTTAGTGAAGTCATGTTTCAGTAGACAAGGAAATGCCATTGACTCTATTAGAGCTGCTAATGTTTTCCACAAACTCTAGAAATAATGTGTTGCGTCTTGGTGACCCCCAATAGCAGCTGACTGCCTGACATGATGGAAATTCCATTTGGGTTTGCTAAAAATTAACTATTTAATCCCCTGCTGTCTGTATCATACTGGATCTTGTGTCTGATTTAGTCTATCCACTGTTTTCAAAGCAACCAAAAGTGATTTCCACGCAGGTTAAGTGTTCTGAAGCTTTCAGTGGAAGGGCTGTGAGGGATGGAGAGAGGTCATGTGATCTGTGCCCCTAAGTATAAGGGGTCCTAGATGCTGGTGGGAAGGTTGCTTCAGCTTCTTCCGTGTGTTCCTTTTACCTGCCTGCACAGCAGCTGAACCTAGCTAGAAGACCTCTTCCTTTCTCCCACTCTGTCGGTCCCTTCCCTCTGCCTGACCTTATCTGGCCTGTTGGGAGTTGTGATAAGACAAGTGTTTGATTGCTGGAGCACACCCTTTGGAGTGGGGCCCAGAGAAAGAGTTCATTAAGGAAAGTGAGAGGCCTGCCTGAGTGTGAGGAAAACAGCAGTCTCCGAGAGGGAAAATTATCACGGGGCAGAATGCAGAAGTGCCTGCAAAGGTCTGCAGGGAGAGTTCAGAAGAGAGCTTGCCGAAGGAGCCTTCTCTGAAGATTTACGGCTGCAGCCACAGCTGACAGAGAAGAGGATCCGGAGGAAAGATGTTCTGTCCTGACTAGCTTCACAGGAAGTCTGCAGGGCTGGGATTCTCTGGCAGGCCAAGGTGCAGGAGTGCTCTCAGCCTGCAGCTTGGGGACAGAAAACTTCCAGTTTGTTTTTAAAGAGACCCCCTTCCAAGCAGCATTTGTGATGACTCGGCACAGATGTCTCCAAGCAGAGAAACTATTCTTCAGGCAAGACGTTCCCGGTCTGTCCAGACCCATCCATCCCCACGGGCACCATGCCTCCCCCGCCCCCAACAAGCTCAGGGATCTTCCTGTAGCCTTCAGGCTCTTGGTTGAGAGGACCACGACCTTCGTGGAGGTCTGATTGCTGTCTGTCTGTCCTTTACCTAGTATGTTGGTACTAGTCTCTTGCCTTCATTTACTGCAGAAACTGCATCCAACCTATCTCTGCAATGGACTGTGTGTTCGGCAGGGGAGACGCTGTCCTTAATGCTACGGTCAAAATGATGCAGTGAGACAAAGCTGTCTCTTGTGAGACTACGGCGGGGCCTAGCAAACACAGAAGTGGATGCTCACAGTCAGCTATTGGATGGATCACAGGGCCCCCAATGGAGGAGCTAGAGAAAATACCCAAGGAGCTAAAGGGATCTGCAACCCTATAGGTGGAACAACAATATGAACTAACCAGTATCCCGGAGCTCTTGACTCTAGCTGCATATGTATCAAAAGATGGCCTAGTCGGCCATCACTGGAAAGAGAGGCCCATTAGACACACAAACTTTATATGCCTCAGTACAGGGGAATGCCAGGGCCAAAAAGTGGAAATGGGTGGGTAGGGGAGTGGGGGGGGGGGAGGGTATGGGGACTTTGGGGATAGCATTGAAAATGTAAATGAGGAGAATACCTAATTAAAAAAAAGAAGAAAAAAAAATGATGCAGTGAGGAGGAGAAAAAAATCAGCTTTAAGAACTTTGTTTTCGCATGTGTGTAGCAGATTAGATCACTGCCCTTTTACTTCCAGGAAAACCAAGGCTGGATGAGCAGAAGTGATTTGCATAAGGGCACAGTAGTGTGCATCCTTAGACCGCTAGTGAACACCTGTATCCCTCTCCTGGATGGACTGATGTCATCTTGAGAACTCATTCTGGGTCATAAATCAGGCTTTGTCTAGGGGAAGAAAGGCAAACGGGGTTCTGGGTGTTTTTCACACAAAAGACAGGAAAACAGCCCATCTGGTCCATGGTGTAAGTCACGTTGTAAGTGAGGCAGAATAGGAACAGAGTTGAAGAGCCAGGATTCCTGCCCCAGCCACACGCTGAGGCTGACCCTAAGGAGCTTGAGCTCAGCTCTGGGGGAACCAAGGAGGGGCTGACCTGTCACCAAGGCAGGGCAGGAAACGCTAAGGAATCCTTTGATAACAGACACAGGTTCCCCACTCAGCTTTTCAAGAACAGAAACACAGTAGGGGGAAGTACTCTAGGCACTGCAGAGAGACAAGGTAGTGTGTGCAGAGGGTCAGCGAACTTTAAGCATGGAATACAACTAGAACAGGCCCTCAGGAAAAAAGACCCAAGAGATGTCCAGTTGCTAGCTAAGTATGTTTTATTTCTTCCCTCATAGTCAAAAGGTTGGGTTTTCTTCTTTTTCTCTCTTCTCTTCTTTTTCTCTCTTCTCTTCTTTTTCTCTCTTTTCTTCTCTTCTCTTCTCTTCTCTTCTCTTCTCTTCTCTTCTCTTCTCTTCTCTTCTCTTCTCTTCTCTTCTCTCCCTCTCCCTCTCCCTCTCCCTCTCCCTCTCCCTCTCCCTCTCCCTCTCCCTCTCCCTCTCCCTCTCCCTCTCTCTCTCCCTCTCCCTCTCCCTCTCCCTCTCCCTCTCCCTCTCCCTCTCCCTCTCCCTCTCCCTCTCCCTCTCCCCCTCCCTCTTCCCCTCCCTCTTCCCCTCCCCTCCTCCCTCCTCTCCTCCCTCCTCTCCTCCCTCCTCTCCTCCCTCCTCTCCTCCCTCCTCTCCTCTCCTCTCTCCTCTCCTCTCTCCTCTCCTCTCTCCTCTCCTCTCTCCTCTCCTCTCTCCTCTCCTCTCTTCTCTCCTCTCCTCTTCTTTTCTCCCCCCCTTTCTTTGAAGATAGAATGGGGCAAAATAAACTGTGTATCTAAAATTTTTTATTTCTAATTTTCCCCCTTGCTTCTGAGTTCTTACTAATAGGATGGAAAATAAAATTATGTGGTGGACACGTAGGAAAGTCCCTAAAGGACAAGCAGACAGATTCCTGATCTCTATCATAACCTATAAAGCAAGGTGCTAGGGACAGTAGTGTGGACAGATGTCTCTAATGACATCTTATTGGCAGCACACAGCTCTGAAGTACTCCCTGCATAAGAAAGAATATCCTCTAACTGGGTTAGACCACTGTGATAATGCATGTTATTATAGCTGTCAAAGCCAACCCCTGACTGATTCAGGAACTAATACATAGGTAAAACACTGACATGAATCCCGAGTACAAACTAAGCCAATAAGTACAAGGAGAGGATCGTAACGGCAGTCTGTAGTATCCACAGCCACCTTTTACATGAGGATGCCTTTGGGCTTTGAGATCCACCCCCGACCCCCATTAAACTTAAGACTTTGCACATGATAGGTAAGTTCTTTAACACTGAGCTACATCTTTAACCTGAGACCATGCCAGTTTTAATAGCACATGTATGAAAAGACCTTCATTTTGGGGAACTACATGTGTGCATTCCCATCTGGTGTTTTCTCCCAGTCTCAGTGGAGTAACAGTGGGTTATGGAGACCTCAAAAGACAGAAAAGAAGGAATTATATCTGTCTTGGCTAGTCGTCTTTACCTTTGGGTTCTTTCTCCTAAGGGACCCACTGACTTCTAGAAAATGCTAACTCCTTTGGGTTTGGCACTAGTTAGACCATTTGATATAGGAGACACCAGAGGTCCACCATCGGGCAGGACCAAAGATGATCAAGGGCAGTACAAGACATTACAGGAACTTCAAATGGCTAGAATAACCCAACGATAAAGACTGAAGACCAAAGCGGAGTTGAGTTAGCTTGCAGACTTGAACAGTGATTCTGGGAAGTGTTATGGTATCAAATGTCAAGCAATTCTAGAGCAGTGTCTATTCCTGGATATTTTTTTTTTTTTTTTTTTTTTTGATGGCAGAGGTGAAGTCTCGAGAGTTTGACTGGACTTTGTTCATTTCTGTGGCAGTGTGATAAGAAATTCTGAATAAATGGCTTTTTAACAAAATATAACACGATATGCTATTAGACTGTAGCTGTTGTAGTATTGGGGTATTGACCGTTATGAGTCAATTGAATCTAAAGAAGCTTTTAGGAAAATATGTTGGGGTACACGGTATCATCAAGTGAATTTACTTAGTTTTTTGTGTGTGTGTGTGCATTATGTATGTGGGAAAGGATATATGATATTTTGGAAGCTGTTTTGTTTTAATTTCCCAACAAATTAATCCTTCCTTCTAAGATTCTGATTGGAGGATACCATACAAGAGGCTTAACCAGATTGCAAATATGTGTAAATCTGACCCAGGTGACCTCCCCCTAGAGGGAACTTGTAGCTTACTTCTTTAGATCTTTATCATATATGATTTCCTCTTAAATCATTTGCCTACTTTACCTTCCTTTTCAGGAAACAAAATAAGAGCCCAAGACTCCACAAGCAAAACAAGAAATATCCCTAGTGATTTATTTTACTCTCCTAGATTACTTGGAGGAACATAATATATACTATTCATGAAGCATTTCCTCCTACTTTTAAAATAGGAAGCTAAAATATTTGTGGGCAATCCTCAAGTTTCATTGTGCACAATAACCACTATGAGATGTGTGTTAAGTGCATCCCTGGCCCAGGCCTTCTGGTATACCATTCTGGGCACTCATGCCCTAGTTGGTAGCTGTTGTTTCTCAAGGCAGCACAGTGGCCTATGTTTTACAAAGATGAAATCTTTTCCTGATGAATGTGTGATATTATTTGTTTGTTTTATTTGATTATTTCCACATAAAGATGGTGCATTTTTAAAAATCCTACATTAGAATCTCGGGAATATCATCATATAAGTAGGAGGGGGCAGCAGGGCTCACAGCCACTGTGCTTTGTGCCTTTGAGAGCCTCATTGCTATTCAGACATTCTGATGGAGGCCACCATGTCTATGGTGCCTGACCATGTCACCTAAGCATATGCGTTTTCCTGCTGGGATGGATGATTCAGCTGATGACTGGTTATGATAGTGTTGGGGGCAAGAAGCCTTTCCATTCTTTCCCGTGCTATACCAGCTATTTTACATCATAGCCCACAGGTAGTGTGTTCCTTCCTTAGGTACTTTTTAACATTGTAGACAATGTTAGGAATGATATTATGCTCGAGAGGTGACGTCTATGTTTGTAATATACTGTGCTTTTTACCTAGAAATGTGTATACTGTAAACTACAGATTCTTTTTTTAACCCTCTGCTTTCACCAAGCCTATGTGCTGTTTTGATCCATCTTTGAGTCTACTTGTGAGCAGCAGGACAAAGCTGGGTGGAGGAGTGAGTGGACTAGTTTCTAGTTATCAATGTTTCACCACTAGAAAGCCAAGCCAGAGAAACCCAGCACAACCATCATCTGGATGTGGAGAGTCAGTGGTTGGGGAAAAAGAGGAATGCTGGAGTGTCAGGAAGCAGTAGGCTGACGAGGAAGGAAATGAGTGAGATGCATGAGAGAGTCTAAGTCAGTTCCATGACTCTATCTGGGATTCTTCAGCTTCATTTTGCTAACACAAAGCCCATACCCCAGATAATACAAGCCTTTGTGGGTCACGTTTGGACATTCAGGGCATCTAGTTCTTTTAACTGTCTAATCAAGATCTATTGCAGCATGTGGGTTTTATCTAAATATTCTAAAAAGTCCTGGGGTGCCTAATGGCCACTCACCTCAATATCTTTGAGCAATCATGCTGCAGCTTCTCTGTAGACTTCATATGCCTTGAAAGCACTTAAAGGACCACTTTGGCCAGGATGTGCTACCCTCATTCACCTGCTCGCACTCAAGGTGCCAGGGTAGAGAGCATCACCCAAAGCTCTGAAGGTGACAATGCTGCTGTGTCCTTTTCACTGTCATTGAGAAATTCTTCTTCCTAGCCGGTGTCAGCCTTAGTCTTGGAGTGTCGAGCAGTGTCTTATCTCCTGTCTGATAAATCTCCTCTGGAAAGGTGAGGTTTGTTTTGTTTTGATCGCTGTCTGCCTTTCTCCATGTAGCTCTATTGCACTGCTAGAACCTCTCACACGTACATTAATCCCTACATTATTCCTCCCTCTTTCTGAGTAATCAGACTTAAACCTCATGCCAAACCTCTGGAAGACCAGTTCTACTGCTGGTTAGACAGGCGTAGAATGTCTCTGTCTCAAAGAAGGACAAACACCTTGTTTTGGTGTCCATGTTTTGGTATAAGCCTTAATGGGTTTGGTTTGAAGATTTATCACCTACATAGAACCCTTGACAAACTTAACACACAAGGAGAGTCCATGTGCTTGCCCATGGCTTTCTCAGAAAACTGGGGAGCAGCCAAGTAACTTCAAAGTTGGTGTATATATGCATACATATAGTGTGCATATATAATATACAATATAAGTCATATAATATATAATAATAGATAGTTATTTATTATATATCTTATATTTATATGTATAATAGAATTCTTAGGACTATAGTATTTCCTTCACCAAATTCATGATTTGATTATCAGCCTCCAAAAATAAATGTGTAATCAAATCTCCAAAGTTACTTTCAGTTAGAAAGAGTAAATAATAAGTAATGAATTACCTTTGGCCTGAACTGGGCCTTCTTTAAACAGTTATGAGTAAATGAAATCCCAGTATTAACTTGTTTTTTCTAGAAAACACTCTTCTCTCTTTCTTGGGAGAAGAAAATGCCAAAAGTATCATGTCAATCAACAGGGCTCTGCTGTCAAAAACACTTAGCATCTTCATATATTAGCTATACAACCTTGAGGGAAATTCCTCTAAGTCTATAAGCCTCAGTTCCTGGATCTGTCAATGGAAATAAACATATAGCACTGACATGAAGGCCATAATATATGAGATGTCTAGTTAGACCTCAGCCATTTTTAAAAGTCCTTCAAAGTCACCCTGAGTGTGCACATACATGCGTGTTCTCTTCCTATCAGAAAAGCAAAAGAAAGAGAGATTCCAGTATGGCTGCTACTGGTGTTGTGGAGAGGGGTCTAACTAGCTGAATAAACTCTTTTAAACACTTGGAGTCAGTTGAAGAATTGATGGTAGGAACAGCTACTGAAGGCATTTATCTTATTAAACCATGGTAAGACACTTAAAGGGTTCTAATTTATTTGACAGACTTTTGTTTCGTATCAGCTATATCAGGCATGTGGTTAACATTCCCTGTAAGCTTTGTAGAGTTAGATGCTGACATTGTCTCTGCTTTCACACAACTCTGCCTCTAACCAATCCATACTAGAAGAGGTGGGCTTTGAAATGCTGGTGTAGAGGACACACAGTAAGCCTCAGGCATCTTGATTAACTTCTATTGCATTAGCATATAGACTCACAAGGAAGAGAATTTTAGGGGGATGAAGAGAGCAGGAAGGATAACAATGACTAGCAAATTCCAAAAGAAAATAGTAAGTTTAATTTCCAAACCAAAGTTCATCCCAACCTGCAGAAAACCAGCACATTCAAGCAGCAATAATTTCTTTTTTTCTTTCTTATTTTAGTTACTGGAAATAGATTTTTTTTCTACAAAATATATCCTGATTATGGATTCCACTCCCTCTACTCCTCCCAGTATCTCCCCACCCCCTTCCTATCCAGATCCACCCTTTTCGGGTTTCATTAGGAAAGAAACAGACTTCCAAGAGATAATAACAAATTAATATAAGATAAAACAAAAACTAACACATCATAATGGGACAAAAACAACAGAAAGAGAGGAATCCAAGAGAAGGTACTAGAAAGAGAGACACACTCAGGAATCCAATAAAAACACTAAACTAGAAACTGTAATAAATATGTAAAGGACTGATATGGTAAAAAGAAAAATGTAAATAAAATAAAATAAGAATAATAAGATAAAAAAATTTTAAAAAATTAACAAGGAAAAAGGAAAAGCCCTGACATGACATTATGAAACAAGGAACCTCCAAAGATGCCATTGAGAGCATTCCTGTGGCCATTTACAGCTGGGCATGCAGCTTGCCCTTAAGAGTAGTTTGTTTCCCCAGTGTTATGCCAATGGGGGAATCTAAATGTTCATTTGCAAGTGGTTGTCTGTTGGGGATTGTTTCTGGGTTAGGAACAGAGACTTGTGTTCAGTTCTCCTTTCAGCTCTAGGACCCTATCTGGTGCAGCCCTATGCAGACCCTGCGTATGCTGCCTCAGTCTCTGTAAGTTCACATGTGCTTTGACCATGATGATTTAGAAAGCCTTGTTTTCTTGGTGTCCTCCTTCCTCTCTGGCTCTTACATTCCTTCTGCCTCCTCTTCTACATGGTTCCCTGAGTTATTTGATGGGAGACATCCTGTTTATGGTTGAGTGTTCCAAGGTCTCTCACTCTCTGCATAAATAATGTCTGACTGTGGGTCTCTGTGTTTGTTCCTATCTGCTGCAGGAGGAAGCTTCTCTGGTGATAGCCAAACAAGACCCTGATATAGCAGAATGTCATTAGGAAGATTTTTACTGCAGTGACTTTTGTTTGTTTAAAACAGTATTACTTGCTTTCCTCCTAGGTCCCTAAGCTAACTAGTCTCAGGTTCTTGTTTACTCAAATAGTGTCAGGTATGGGCTCTGTCGTGTGGCAAGCAGTGTCAGTTATGAGTTCCATCTCATGAAATGGGCCAGAAGTCAGATCAGATGTTGGTCGGTTACTCCCATAAGCTCTGTGCCACCATTGCCCTAGTATATCTTGCAGTCAGGACACCACTATAGATCAAAGGGTTGTAGCTGGGTTGGTTTTTACATTTCTCATTTGGTAGCATGCAGAGTCTCTTCTAGTATCAAAGATGCTAGAATGTAAGGGTGAAAGTTCCATGTGGGCCCCAGCTCTCCTTCTCCACGTTCATGACTTATATAAATGCTGTCTTCAGCAGTGGGGTCTTGCCACCAGTTTGTGGAGAGCTCTGAGAGGTCCAGTTAATTGATACTGTTGGTTTTCATATGGGGTTGCAAACCCCTTCAGCTCCTTCAGTCCTTCCCCTAACTTTTCCATTGGGATCCCCAGGCGCAGTCCAATGGTTGGCTGTGAGCATCCACATCTGTATTGATGAGGTGCTGGGAGAGCCTCTCAGGGGACATCCATGCCAGGCTCCTGTCTGCAAACAAATCTTGGCATCAGCAATAGGTGTTGGGGTTTGTTGTCTGAGGATGGGATGGATCCAATGGTGGGGCAGTCTCTCAATGGACTTTCTTGTAGCCTCTGCTCCATTTTTGTCCCTGCATTTCCTTTAGACAGGGACAATTCTGGGTTAAAAAATTTAGATGGGTGGGTAGGTGACCCCATACCACAACAAAAGAGTATACCTGGGCTGGTCCATGGCTCCTACTATATATATAGCAGAGGATAGCCTCATCTGGCATCAGTGGGAGGGGAGGCGCTTGGTCCTATGGAGGCTTGATGCCCCAGAGAAGGGGGATGCTAGAGGGGTGATGTGGGAGCAGGTGGGTGAGTGGGTGAGCACCCTCTTAGAGGCAAAGGAGAGGGCTAGAGGTAGGGTTGGAAGGTTAGTGGAGGGGAAACTGGGAAGGGGAATAATATTTGAAATGTAAACAAATAAAATGATTAATAAAAAACCAGTCTTGAACTGTCCGTTCATTCCCTTCTACTATTTGTGTTTTCATAGATTTCTTTAAAGGATTTATTTATGCATTTTCTGTTTTAGGACCTCTATGATATTTATAAAAGTTATTTTAAAGTATTTGTTTTGTGCTTCAGCCATGTTCCAGTACTTACTTTGTTAGGGTTGATTGTCTGTAGTAAAGACATATTGTCCTGGTTGCTACTGACTGTTTTTATGCTGGCATCTAGGTATCTGGGTTTGGGAAGGCTGTAATTCTAGACCAGTGGTTCTCAACCTGTCATCATGACCCATTTCAGGTCTCTTTTCACAAGGATCATATATCAGATATCCTGCATATCAGATACTTACATTATAATTCATAAGTTTCTAAATTATGGCTGTGAAGTAGCAATGGAATAATTTCATGGTTGGAAAGGTTACCACATCATGAGGAACTATAACAAAGGTGCAGCATTAGGAAGGTTGAGAACCACTGATCTAGATCCTGATATCTGGTGTTGTCTTTGTTGGGTGGGTGCTTTGTTCATTGGTTTCTGTTGCCCTTTCTGCTCTTAGGAGAGTATGGTAGCTATAAGTTGCCTGATAACAATTTCTCCTAGGATCTGGGTAAGTATGGTTACTGAGGATTCTGGGTAAAATGTGTTTCCAGGTATTGGGATGGTCTGGGAGTTCTGCAGAGGTGTACAGTAAGAGGAATGCAGAGAATTCCACTTGGGCCTGCTTAGTTTCCTGGGTATGGGGAAAGAGAATGAGAGGCCCCAAGAGGTAGTCCAAGAGATAGGAATAGACTGGGGCACTTGATAGAGAGGGAAAGAGGGAGAGTGGAGATCTAAAGGTCTTTTATCTTCTTCTGTGCTGTACTTATTTCTCTGTCAGCTTTGGCTGTCAAGTTCACAGAGAATGCCTGCAAGAGTTGGAGGGTGACATGATGGGAGTGGAGAAGACAGTTGGAGAAGATCTGAGTTTTTTGCTAGAGATGGGGGCAGAGAAGGGGGAGGCAGGTTGTCTCCTACAGAGATAGGGATAAGAATTTGTGACTGGATTTGGAGTAGAAGTAGTCTGACAAGTGAAGAGAAGCGTCATGCTTCTCTGGTCAGAGGGGGCTGGGAATTCCCAGGGAATGCCTGCCTTCTGGAGTTAGAGGCTGGGATACATCAGTGAGTGGGGGTTAGAAAGTGTAGAGGGCAAGGTCTTTGTGATCCACTAGAGATAGGGATGGAGGGGAGAGGCTAATGTGGTGGTCAAACAGTCCTAATTTCAGGAGACTACTTTTGGTCAGTTCATGACTACACACAAGCTCCCTGAAGGAGTCAAGGCTCAAATTCAGCAAAATTTCATGGGCTGACTCAGTTAGTCCGTAAAAATGGATATCTTGGATAGATGGAATCTGGCAATATTTAAGAATTTTCTTTTAACAGCTTCTCTTCTTCAGTAACTAAAACAAGATGCTTCACACTTATTCTACTAATAACCTAAAATACACCAAACACTATAATTACTAAAAAGTTGCAGAATTATCCTTTAATAGTTGCTTTGCATGAAACTACCACATCACCTGAAATAAAATATGTTGGAAAAAAATCTTTAAAACTTTGAAATGGCTACTAAGTCTTGTGCAATTTGTAGTTTATTCTCCAAATCTCATGCTGGTTTAGATGTCAGAAGTCATAAATGCTAATGTAGTACCCCCGCAATGGGGACCCCCACTCTAGTCCAGGGACAGGATGCACCCACGAACACACAAGAATCCTTCTTACTGCAATACGCACGAGACTTTTTTGGCAGAGCTCTGGGCTGCCATGTACCTCACACAGAAGGCAGGGGAGTCGACCCTGAGGCTCAGAAGCTAGGGGTTTTTAAAGAAGCAAAGGATTAGGGGTGTGAGGAATTTTGACAAAGGTATCGATTGGCTCATTCAAACATTAACAGAAAGATTACATGTCAGCAAAAGGGCATCAGGACTTTGTTCCTGTGGGCTGGGGGCTTATCTTTGTTCACATAGCAACCAGTTGATGTATAACTTTACCCAGCGTCAAGGGGCAATAGACAGAGGGGAGGTTCCGGCCAGATGATGTTGACTCAGACAAGATAGCCCTGCTCGTCTTTGCATTCCTTTTCATCTTTACAGTCAAGCTGTTCTTAGGAATGCCTTAACAACAGCCCTGCCCTGGCATGCCTGGGCCTGTTCTGCTTTGTTCTCAGCCCCAGGCCATGGGCTCATAGACAACTCTTTTACATGAATCACAAGTTACAAAATCTCATTTTCCTTCACTAACAGCCCCCATTCCCGTGGTGACAAGGAGGAACTGTGGAAGGTACACTTGTAAGAATGTCTCAACCCCACTGAGTCCCTACTCATTTTAGTAATAGGATACTAAGGCTTGGAGAAGTTAAGAGGAGGGCACAATGTCACCTGCCAGTTGGGAATAGCCAGAACTTGAACTTCCAGTTCTGAGCTTTCTGGACTAGACCAAGTGGTGGCACACAGGTCTCTATGAAGGATGGTGCTGGAGGTTCAGATTTCCCTCTTCAATGAATGTGGCTTTGCCGCAGACCCTTTTTGGTTCCTGTCTGTGTAGAACGGGTCTCTAGTTGCAGGTGGACAGGAGTCGGTGAACGACAAACAGACGCGATACAAGAGATTGTGTAGAATCTGAGTGTATTTTCACAAAGTATACACCAGTCTTATATAATACAGAAAACAAAGGGGTAGGATGTCATGGCAGGCAAAGTACATTGAAGTTACCTGACACAAAACAAAGGAATGACTTCAAAAGGGCTTACAGGAACCAGGTAATATTTACAGTAAAGATAAAACAGCCCTGCCTAGGGTCAGCTAATGACAGGTAAAGATTTCACACCCAAGTCACAATTTTTGCTACTCCTTTGAGCCTTGTGAAAGCTAGCACCAGGGGTTTCTGCTCCAGCAGACCTTCTCATGAATAATGCAATACCACAAACCTATTTCCTAGGCCTTGATAAATTCTTGTATGAGTGTAACTTGGCTGTTCTTTAAAGTATCTGTGGGGAATTTCCATTTGTCAGAAAAATTCACCAACTTGCTTTAATATGCAATGCAGCCTGCTATACCCGGCTGTAGTGAAGATTCCTGTCTCAGTGGGATTCCCTAACTCTTACCTGGTAAACCCACCTATTAGCTAGGCCATTGTGTATTTCCTTGTTTGGGTAAGACTGGCTACTGTCCTAAGTAATCACTCTGCAGACTAGCCCTGAGCTATTCTAGCTCCATTCTTTGTAATGCCTAATTAGTTTCACTGTCTCTACTAGAACTAAATTTGAATGTCACTGAATAGGTAACATTCTTACTGAATTCCTACTGAATTCCAAGTTTGTCGGCTTCAAGGATTTTCTGGGATGTTGGAACACTGGCAAAGGCTTAGCTATGTCAGAATTCAATCTTTAAAGGCCCTTATAATAAAATGACACTAAAAGAGAGCATGTGCATCCATACACCAGACTAACACGGGGATAGGGTATGAGTATACGGGTTATGAGAATGCCAAGGTTCCCGGAGGTTGACTTTCCTTGAAACTCTTTGCCTTGTGAGTGCTTCCAGGCCTCTCGGCCTGCCAAGCTGACTTCACTGGAGTGATCATAGCATTCTCTCCCTTTCATTTTTATTTTTCAGCTAAAGTTCCAGAATGTCCTACTTCGTCGTAGCTACAGATCTCAGAAATACTCTAAAGATGAGTGTAAACACAATGATTACTAATAAAATAATGCCAATAATAATAGCAAGTAGGATTATATATTGAACCCAATCTAAGGGATTCAATGCACTTAGGTTATTTTTTTAAATCTCTAGCCAATTTATTAATGTTCCAAGTGTCCAAGTGACTTTTGCTAATATCTGAAATTTCTGCCTTTCTAGCCTTAATATTTGCTATATTCTGTCCTATTGCTAAGAATACTACTTCTAAGACATTAACCTTTGTCTCCAATTTTTTATCTATATTATGTTGCTCTGACAAAGCTATGGAAATATTCCTATGCTTATCATTAACAAAATGAGCAGTATGCAGCTGCTGAACTAAGGCTGTGGTAGATATGTTTTCAAAGTTTGCATTCCTAGATTTTTAAATCAAGGATCATTTCCTAAATCTAATAGGCAGCAAAACATAAGCAGGTCTCTTTAAAAAAATCATAACAGCAGATTCCTTATCTAAATTAGGATTTACACAATTAGTTAATTGAAAAGATTACAGTGAATATGAAAAGACTTGCCAAGATTGGTAATCTTAACTATTTTTTTGAATTCTTTTTTTTCTCTATTTTTTAATTAGGTATTTTCTTCATTTACATTTCCACTGCTATCCCAAAAGTCCCCCATACCCTCCCCCGACTCACTCCCCCCACTCCCACTTCTTGGCCCTGACGTTCCCCTATACTGAGGCATATAAAGTTTACATGACCAATGGGCCTCTCTTTCCTCTGATGGCCAACTAGGCCATCTTCTGATACATATGCAGCTAAAGACAAGAGCTCCGGGGGGTACTGGTTAGTTCATATTGTTGTTCCACCTATAGGGTTGCAGACCCCTTTAGCTCCTTGGGTACTTTCTCTAGCTCCTCCATTGGGGGCCCTGTGATCCATCCAATAGATAACTGTGAGCATCCACTTCTGTGTTTGCTAGGAACCGGCATAGTCTCACAAGAGAATGTGAGGAGTGGGTGTGGCAGCAGTCCCAAGATGGTGCCGGGGACTGCAGCTAAGTCTTATGACTTGCACCTGACTTCCTCATACACCTGAAAATAAGCCACAACCATCATGAGAGCTGCGCAGGTGCACCATGAGGCTGGCGGTGTAAACAAGTCCATATTTGGGGGAGACATGCCCCTGCCACCCTGACTGGCTGAAGCTGTGTGCCTGGTGAGGTGGCATGGCCTGCCATGAGTGGATGGGGGCTGAGTATATATAAGCAGCACCAGTGTTGGGGCTCGGGGTCTTTCGTCTTCACTATCAAGCTCTTCCAATAAACGTGTGCAGAAGAATCCTGTTGTGGCGTCTTCCTTGCTGGCGAGTTGGGCGTCCACAAAAGACGGCTATATCAGGGTCCTTTCAGCAAAATCTTCCTAGTGTATGCAATGGTGTCAGCGTTTGGAAGCTGATTATGGGGTGGATCCCTGGATATGGCAGTCTCTAGATGGTTTATCCTTTCGTCACAGTTCCAAACTTTGTCTCTGTAACTCCTTCCATGGGTGTTTTGTTCCCATTTCTAAGAAGGGGCAAAGTGTACACACTTTGGTCTTCATTCTTCTTGAGTTTCATGAGTTTAGCAAATTGTATCTTTTATCTTGGGTATTCTAAATTTCTGGGCTAATATCCACTTATCAGTAAGTACATATTGTATGAGTTCTTTTGTGATTGGGTTACCTCACTCAGGATGATGCCCTCCAGGTCCATCCATTTGCCTAGGAATTTCATAAATTCATTCTTTTTAATAGCTGAGTAGTACTCCATTGTGTAAATGTACCTCATTTTCTGTATCCATTCCTCCGTTGAGGGGCATCTGGGTTCTTTCCAGCTTCTGGCTATTATAAATAAGGCTGCTATGAACATAGTGGAGTATGTGTCCTTCTTACTGGTTGGGACATCTTCTGGATATATGCCCAGAGAGGTATTGCGGGATCCTCTGGTAGTACTATGTCCAATTTTCTGAGGAACCATCAGACTGATTTCCAGAGTAGTTGTATAAGCTTGCAATCCCACCAACAATGGAGGAGTGTTCCTCTTTTTCCACATCCTCGCCAGCATCTGCTGTCACCTGAATTTTTCATCTTAGCCATTCTGACTGGTGTGAGGTGGAATCTCAGGGTTATTTTGATTTGAATTTCCCTGATGATTAAGGATGCTGAACATTTTTTCAGGTGTTTCTCAGCCATTTGGTATTCCTCAGGTGAGAATTCTTTGTTTAGCTCTGCACCCCAATTTTTAATGGGGTTATTTGATTTTTTGGAGTCCACCTTCTTAAGTTCTTTATGTATATTGGATATTAGTCCCCCATCTGAATTTGGATAGGTAAAGATCCTTTCCCAATCCTTTGGTAGCCTTTTTGTCTTATTGATGGTGTCTTTTGCTTACAGAAGCTTTGCAGTTTCATGAGGTCCCATTTGTCTATACTAGATCTTACAGCACAAGCGATTGCAGTTCTATTCAGAAGTTATTCCCCTGTGTCCATATCTTCAAGACTTTCCCCCACTTTCTCCTCTATAAGTTTCAGTGTCTCTGGTTTTATGTGGAGTTCCTTGATCCACTTAGTACAAGGAGATAGGAATGGATCAATTTGCATTCTTCTACATGTTAACTCCAAGTTGTGACAGCACAATTTATTGAAAATGTTGTCTTTTTTCCACTGGATGGTTTTAGCTCCCTTGTCAAATATCAAGTGACCATAGGTGTGTGGGTTCATCTCTGGGTCTTCAATTCTATTCCATTGGTCCACTTGTCTGTCGCTATACCAGTACCATGCAGTTTTTATCACAATTGCTCTGTAGTACAGCTTTAGGTCAGGCATGGTGATTCCACAAGAGTTTCTTTTATCCTTGAGAAGAGTTTTTGCTATCCTAGGTTTTTTGTTATTCCAGATGAATTTGCAGATTGCCCTTTTTAATTCTTTGAATAATTGAATTGGAATTTTGATGGGGATTGCATTAAATCTGTAGATTGCTTTTGGCAAGATAGCCATTTTTATTATATTGATCCTGCCAATCCATGAGCATGGGAGATCTTTCCATCTTCTGAGATCTTCTTTAATTTCTCTCTTCAGAGACTTGAAGTTCTTATTATACAGCTCTTTCACTTCCTTAGTTAGAGTCACAACAAGGTATTTTATATTATTTGTGACTATTGAGAAAGGAGTTGTTTCCCTAATTTCTTTCTCAGCCTGTTTATTCTTTGTGTAGATAAAGGCCATTGACTTGGTTGAGTTAATTTTATATCAGAGCTATGACTTTCCCTCTTAGAAATGCTTTCATTGTGTCCCATTGGTTTGGGTATGTTGTGGCTTCATTTTCATTAAACTCTAAAAAGTCTTTAATTTCTTTCTTTATTCCTTCCTTGACCAAGGTATCACTAAGAAGAGTGTTGTTCATTTTCCACGTGAATGTTGGCTTTCCATTATTTATGTTGTTATTGAAGATCAGCCTTAGTCCATGGTGGTCTGATAGGATGCATGGGACAATTTCAATATTTTTTATCTGTTGAGGCCTGTTTTGTGACCAATTATATGGTCAATTTTGGAGAAGGTCCCGTGAGGTGCTGAGAAGAAGGTATATCCTTTTGTTTTAGGATAAAATGTTCTGTAGATATCTGTTAGGTCCATTTGTTTCATCACTTCTGTTAGTTTCACTGTGTCCCTGTTTAGTTTCTGTTTCCACGATCTGTCCATTGATGAAAGTGGTGTGTTGAAGTCTCCCACTATTATTGTGTGATGTGCAATATGTGCTTTGAGCTTTACTAAAGTTTCTTTAATGAATGTGGCTGCCCTTGCATTAGGAGAATAGATATTTAGAATTGAGAGTTCCTCTTGGAGGATTTTACCTTTGATGAGTATGAAGTGTCCCTCCTTGTCTTTTTTGATAACTTTGGGTTGGAAGTCGATTTTATTCGATATTAGAATGGCTACTCCAGCTTGTTTCTTCAGACCATTTGCTTGGAAAATCGTTTTCCAGCCTTTCACTCTGAGGTAGTGTCTGTCTTTTTCCCTGAGATGGGTTTTCTGTAAGCAGCAGAATGTTGGGTCCTGTTTGTGTAGCCAGTCTGTTAGTCTATGTCTCTTTATTGGGGAATTGAGGCCATTGATATTAAGAGATATTAAGGAAAAGTAATTGTTGCTTCTTTTTATTTTTGTTGTTAGGGTTAGCATTCTGTTCTTGTGGCTGTCTTCTTTTCGGTTTGTTGAGGGATTACTTTCTTCCTTGTTCTAGGGCGTGATTTCCATACTTGTATTGCTTCTTTTCTGTTATTATCCTTTGAAGGGCTGGATTCGTGGAAAGATAATGTGTGAATTTGGTTTTGTCGTGGAATTTTTTGGTTTCTCCATCTATGGTAATTGAGAGTTTGGCCAGGTATAGTAGCCTGGGCTGGCATTTGTGTTCTCTTAGTGTCTGTATAACATCTGTCCAGGCTCTTCTGGCTTTCATAGTCTCTGGTGAAAATTCTGGTGTAATTCTGATAGGCCTGCCTTTATATGTTCTTGACCTTTCTCCCTTACTGCTTTTAACATTCTCTCTTTAACCCTGACTAAGACAAACATCTAACACCAGAGATTACCAGATGGCAAAAGGTAAACACAAGAATCTTACCAACAGAAAGCAAGACTATTTGGTACCATCAGAACCCAGTACTCCCACCACAGAAAGTCCTGGATACCCCAACAAATGTGAGAAGTAAGATTCAGATTTCAAAATCATATCTCATGTTGCTGGTAGAGGATTTTAAGAAAGACATCAATAACCCCCTTAAAGAAATACAGGAGAACCCAGGTAAACAGGTAGAAGCCTGTAAAGAGGAAACACAAAAATTACTTAAAGAATTAAAGGAAAAGACAACCAAACAGGTGAAGGAATTGAAGAAATCCATCCAGGATCTAAAAATGGAAATAGAAACAATAAACAAATCACAAAGGGGGATAACCCTGGAGATAAAAATCCTAGGAAAAAATAAGGAGCCATAGATGTAAGCATCAGCAACACAATCCAAGAGATAGAAGAGAGAATCTTAGGGGCAGAAGATTCCATAGAAAGAAGTAAAAATATCACTATTTGCAGATGATAGCAAAGCATACTTGAGTGACCCCAAAAGTTTCATCAGAGAACTCCTAAATCTGATAGACAATTTCAGCAATCTGGCTGGATATAAAATTAACTCAAACAAATCAGTGGCCTTTCTCTACACAAAGGGTAAACAGGCTCAAAAAGTAATTTGGGAAATAACACCTTTCACAATAATCACAAATAATATAAAATACCTTGGTGTGACTCTAACTAAACAAGTGAAAGATCTGTATGATGAGAACTTATAATCTCTGAAGAAAAAATGGAAGAAGATCTCAGAAGATGGAAAGCTCTCCCATGGTCATGGATTGGCAGGATTGATATAGTAAAAATGGATCTCTTGCTGAAAGCAATGTACATATTCAATGCAATCCCAATCAAAATTCCAAATTAATTCTTCACAGAGCTGGAAAGGGCAATTTGCAAATTCATCTGGAATAACAAAAAACCTAGGATCGCAAAATCTACTCTCAACAATAAAAGAACTTCTGGTGGAAAAACCATCCAGGACCTCAAGCAGTACTACAGAGCAATTGTGATAAAAAAAAAAAACAAAAAACAAAAAACAAAAAACCCTGCATGGTACGGGTACAGTGACAGACAGGTAGATCAGTGGAATAGTATTGAAGACCCAGAAATGAACCCCAACACCTAAGGTCACTTGGTCTTTGACAAAGGAGCTAAAATCATCCATTGGAAAAAAGACAGCATTTTCAACAAATGGTGCTGGCTCAACTGGTGGTCAGCATGTAGCAGAATGAGAATCAATCCATTCTTATCTTCTTGTACAAACCTCAAGTCTAAGTGAATCATGGACCCCCACATGAAACCAGATACACTGAAACTTATAGAGAAGAAAGTGGGGAAGATTCTCAAACATATGGGCACAGGGAAAATTCCTGACCAGAACACCAATGGCTTGGGCTGTGAGATCAAGAATTGACAAATGGAACCTTGTAAAATTGCAAAGCTTCTGTAAGGCAAAGGGCACTGTCATTAATGCAAAAAGTTAACCAACACATTGGGAAAAGATCTTTACAAATCCCACATCTGTTCGAGGGCTAATATTCAATATATTCAAAGAACTCAACAAGTTAGACTCCAGAGAACCAAATAACCCTATTAAACAATGGGGTAAAGAGCTAAACAAAGAATTCTCAACTGAGGAATACTGGATGGCTGAAAAGCACCTAAAAAAAAAAAAAAAAAAAAAAGAAAAAAAAAAAAAAAGGTTCAACATCCTTAGTCATCAGGGAAATGCAAATCAAAATAAACCTGAGATTCTACCTCATACCAATCAGACTGGCAAAGATCAAAAACTCAGATGAGAGCAGATGCTGATGAAGATGTGGAGAAAGAGGAACACACTTTCATTGCTGGTGGGATTGCAAGCTGGTACAACCACTCTGGAAGTCAGTCTGGTGGTTCTTTAGAAAAATTGGACATAGTACTACCAGAGGATCCAGCAATACCACTCCTGGGCATACACCCAGAATATGCTCCAACAAGTAATAAGAACACATGCTCTACTATGTTCATAGTAGCCTTATTTATAGTAGCCAGAAGCTCAAAAGAGTCCAGATGTCCCTCAACAGAGGAATGCATATAGAAAATATAGTACATTTACACAATGGACTACTCCTCAGCTATTAAAATCAATGAATTTATTAAATTCTTAGGCAAACAGATGGAACTAGAAAATATGCTGAGTGAGGTAACCCAAGAACACACACTGTATTCACTCACTGATCAGTAGATATTGGCCCTGAAGCTCAGAATATCCAAGATACAATTCACACACCACATGAAGCTTAAGAAGTGTGGATACTTCAGTCCTTCTTAGAAGGGGGAACACACACCCACTGGAGAAGATACAGAGACAAAATGTGGAGTAGAGACTGAAGGAAAGGCCATCCAGAGACCTGGGCATCCATCTCATATAGTTACCAAACCCAGACACTATTGTCGATGCCAACAAATACTTGATGATGGGAGTCTGATATAACAGTCTCCTGAGAGGTTCTACCAGTGCCTGGCAAATATAGAGGTGGATGCTTGCCTCCAACTGTTGGGGCCGGCCTACGGCTCCCATGTCCAGGTTTGAGCCTGGAAGGCATCTTGGAACTGAAAGAAAAGAGGGAGCCTAGACAGATTGAGAAATAATGGAACCAAGACATGCTAGTCTGCTCAAGGTTTATAAAGGAGGGGGGAGGCCCATTCCCGCCAATTCATCCTTGAAGCCTGGAACCAGCTGGATTAGCTGTGGGGAGGGTGAGGTGCCTCTCAGCAGGTAACAGTATCTTGAAGAGGAACAGCAACAGTGGCTGAACAAGAGAGTGATCTAGGGAGGAAGGGCCACCCTAGATAATGACAGCAAGGTCAAGTTCTGGCTCAGCCTGCTTCAGGCTTGTGGGAGGCTACACCCAACCATTAGACTGAGCACAAGGTCCCCAATGGAGGAGTTAGAGAGGGGAACAAAGAAGCTGAAGTGGTTTGCAACCCCATAGGAGGAACAACAGTATGAACAGTACCCACAGATTTCCCAGGAACTAAACCATGAGCCAAAGTGTACACTTGGAGGGTACAAACACTCCAGCCACACATGAAGTAGAGGATGACCTTGTTGGACATCAATGGGAGGAGAGGCCCTAGGTCCTGTGAAGGCTTGATTCCCCCGTGCAGGGGAATAACAGAACAGGGAAGTGGGAGTGGGTGAGTTGTTGAGCAGGGGGTGGGGGGGTGAGATAGGGATTTTTCAGAGGGGACACCAGGAAAGGGGATAACATTTGAAATGCAAATAAAGAAAATATCTAAAATAAAAAAAATGAACAGCTCTGCTGCCATGAACTTCACAACAGTAGTATTTTCCCTCAATTAACACCTTTCTGTAGAATATCTTTCTATGTCACTAAACTTCTTGCTATTATTCTGATTTGCACACGCCATCTCTTTCCAGCTGGGATACCACCAAAGTATTCTGTTCTCTCCCAAGACACCTGGGGTTTTAGATCTTCAGGCCCTGAAAAAAATAACTTATCTGCTCCCCTAGAACTTTCCTGTTTTCCTCCACTCAAGTGAGGCCCTTAACTGAACTCTGCATGTGTTTTCATAACTCGTTTTTCAATCTTTGCCCTGTAGAAACCCTGATTTTGGTGGAGAGGTTTCAGGGTTCTTTGGATAACCCCAAAGTAGAGAGAAAGTGGAACGTGAGTGAGTAGGTAAAGCTTTCGCTCACCTGTCCCGTCCAGCAGGACCCAGTTATTCGTGGGTACGAGGGGGACTGCAAACCTGAAAGAGAAAGGGCGGGAAAAAGAAGCGAGACCAAGCAAAGAGTTGTCAAGGTGTGTTTAATGAAGGCTAGGAGCCTGATTATAAGCACACAGTGAGAGAAAATAGGGAGGGGCTGACAGGGAATTAACAAAGAACAAAGAAGTGGGCATCTGGGGACATGAAGGCTGAATTCAGACTGCAGGTGGGAGGCATCCTGAGTCTTATCTCCGGAGTGTAGATTCCTCCTTAACAGGAATGTGTCAAGCTGGGCTCAGTGCATAACTCATGTCCTTAGAAGTCTTGGGAGTCAGGAAGAGATAAGGAAGAGGGGACTATAATTCAACTTTTTAGGGTCTTTGGTGCCAGGAAGCGAATAGGAAGGTGGAGGCGACCGGCTCCTTAACACAAGGCCATTTGGCTTGTTAAGGTGGGAAACTGCAAAAGGCTTACTTTCTCACGATATGGTCTCCAACACTCACCTATTTCACACCAATTTTATTTGAAAGTATATCTTTCATGCCACCTGGTAATACACTTTAAACAACTGTTTGAAACTTTTCCTCTGGGAATATTTAATTGCCTCTAGACCTGTTTCCTGGATGTACCCCATTTTTTCTTTTTCCTATGTTTTTCTCTATAGACTAAAATACAGGAGGCACTTTAGGATCAGTCTCACCCACAAGTCACTTTCCTAAAGACATTCAACTATGTCACTCTGATATTAATTTTCAATAACCAGGACACATCATAGTCGTGACTGGTTCCAAATCCATGAGCATGTTCCTCATATCACTTCTTATGAGCCCAATTACCTTCTGCCCTATAACAGTATCTAATTTTATAACTTTAAATATACAAGGAAGACATGTTCTTCCTTATTATGAAGATAAGTTGTCACTACCGTCTCCGACCAGCAGAAAAGAAGTGACGAAACTGACGTCCTTCTCAAGGCAGTTTATCCAGGAACTTCACAATGTGCAGGAAAAAGAATCCCTGACCTCTCTCGGCCATCCCCCTTTATCCCCTCCGGCCCACTCCCCCTTACCCCAGTCCACATAAGGCACAATTCATTGGCTCAGGACTACATTCGTCACATCATCCGATCTTACATCGTGGTGCATCTGCGCAATGCAGCTCAAGGTACGTGGCTATCTTGAGGGATATGAGGAAGTCAGGTGCCAGTCATAAGACTTGGCAGCAGTCCCGGGCACCATCTTGGGGCCGTGGCCACACCCGCTCCTCACAATAAGTAAATTTGCATGGAGTGGTTAAAAAAGAGAAATTGGACTGAATTCCTCTTTCTTTGTTACATCTTTGTGTGGTTTCTGTATCAGGGTGACTATGAACTCACAGAATGAGTTTAGCTATGTTTCTTCTGTTTCCACTTTATGAATAATTTAAGGAGTATTGCACTAACTCTTTTTTGAATATCTGGTAGAATTCTCCACTACAAATTTCTGGCCTTGGGCTTTTTTGGAGTGGAAGACTTTTGATGACTGTTTCTATTTCCTTAGGGGTTATAGGCCTGCTAGTTACTTTACCAGATCTTCACTTAACTTTGATAATTGATAACTGTGTATGTCACCCATTTCATTTAGATTTTGCTATTTTTTTGCAGTACAGGCTTCTGCAGTAAGACCTAGTGATTCTTTCAATTTCCTCAGTGTCCATTGTTATGTCTCCTGTTTCATTTCTGATCTTGCTATTTTGGGTATTGTCTATCTACCTTTCAGTTAGTTTGGCTAAGCATTTGTCTACATTTTAATCAACGGACAGGCTCTTGGTTTCACGGATTCTTTGTACAGTTCTCTTTGTATCAAATTGACTGAATTCAGCCTTTATTCCCTGACAGCAAATCCTACCTACCTCTCTATGAGATGAGGCTTTGCCTCACCTTAGGAATTGCAGAATGCAATACATCAAAATATTGCTGATCTTCAGGGTGGTGATGCACACCACAGGCTCTCAGTGAACATCTACACTGGCAGGTTTCAGGGTGTGTTGAAGTAGTGTAACATACAAGGTACCATGAGAGATTACTAATAGAAATCTGCAGGATTCCTCAACATTGGATTTTACTATGGTCTTAAAAGTCATTTTGTAAAGAAATACTATGGGTTCATGGATGCACATACACACACAAACATGAAGAACAGAGCACTTTGTGGGAGGATTGTTCTCTCTACTATGTGCATTCCAAGGAAGAAATTCAGGTTTCTAGGCTTGGCAGCAATGATGAATACCTGTTCTCCCATGTCATCAGCTCATCAACTGATCATCTAAACCAAGGAATTTCATAAGCTCTATATTTGTAGTTATGTTCTCTCTCTCTCTCTCTCTCTCTCTCTCTCTCTCTCTTTCTGTCTGGCTCTCTCTCTGTCTCTCTCTCTCTCTGTGTCTCTCTCTCTGTCTCTTTGTGCGTATATGTCTCTTGAGAGACTCTGCTTATGCTTGATAAATAAAGAGGTGGATGCTCTCAGTCAACCATTAGACTATGCACAATGTCCCAATGGAGGAGCTAGAAAAAGGACCCAAGGATGTTGTCTGCAGTCCCATAGGAGGAACAGCAATATGAACTAGCCAGTACCCCCAGAGCTCCCAGAGACTAAACCACCAACCAAAGTACACATGGTAAGACTCATGGCTCCATCTGCGTATGTAGTAGATAATGACTTTGTTGGTCATCAATGGGAGGAGAGGCCCTTCGTCCCGTGAAGGCTCTATGTCCCAGTTTAGGGGAATGTGCAGGCTAGGAAGCCAGAGTGGAATGGTTGGTGAGCAGGGGGAGGGGGTGAGGAGAAAGGGGGTTTTAAAAGGAGAAATCAGGAAAGAGGATAACATTTGAAATGTAAATAAAAAAGATCTAATTAAAAAAAAGAAACAATAGAAACATTTCATGCTATCAAGAGGGATTCATTTTCCCAATCTAGCTTCTAGGAAGCTAATCTCAATTCTAAATTTTACAGAAGTGCCTAATCTACCTTGTCACCCTACATGAGAGGTGAAGATCTGCTCTAAAACTGAAAATAAAGTGTACTGAGGCAAGATCCTGAATACAGAACTAGCAGTGGTAACATCAGATCCCTGCATACATGCCTGGCAGCCTAGGACAATGAGTATGCACAGGTCAGGCACTGTTCCTATAGTCTCCTGAGATTTCTCCACTCAATTGGAGTTGATCCTGTCCACCTAATACAGCACAGGCACTGTAAGGACAAAAGTCAGCTGCAGGAGTTGTGGAGATGCCTCACAGGTTAGAGCATCTGCTGCTCTGTAGAAGACCCACGTGGTGCCTAGCAATCATCTCTAGGAATGGATGTGATTCCTTCTTCTAGCCTCTGAGGGAACTGCCCTCAGGAGGAGCCCCATACTGTAGGACACACAGTAGGAAAAATACCCATTCACATAAATGATAAACATAAGTCTAAGCAGCAATAACAAAAAGATAGCAAGTTTATGGTCAAGGATAACCCCATCTATCAAAAGCTATTTCCCAGCATGACTTGGAAGGTCATTATATCTGCTGTGTGGTTGTCACTGATGCTGTACTGCAAGCAAAACTGAGGCAGATGGGTCTGGCCCTCCTGATTTATTTTATATTCCTTTGTGAATGTTTTTATTTCCTCAGCAGCTTTAGAGAAATTATTGCATATTACTCAGTATCTGGTCCACAGGGTCATAAATGAATGTGTGTTATAGAGTACTATATGTTAGGAGTAAGAGAATTCATGACAGCAGGGATACAGTATGGCAGTGATTACATCATAAAGTGTGTGTCCATGAGGTGAGTGACATTATCCAAACACAAAAGATCATCACTATCTATACACCTAGGTGGCTATGACTTTACTATGTAACCCTGGCTGCCTAGAACTTACAGAGATCCATCTCTGGTTGTGAATCCTAGGTCTACAGCAGGGGATAGAACACCTGAATAAGGAAGATGGTTTCAAGAGACACTACTTGCAAACCAATTTTTATTCATAAGAAATAGATTTCTTTTTTAAAAAACAGGATTTAAAAGTTCAATTAATATAGAGGTAAAAGCAAAAAAAAAAAAAAAAAGAAAAAGAAAAAGAAAGAAAAACAAGAACAAGCACATATAACTTCTAAATAACATAGCAACAACTCAAAGAACAAAAACCAAAACTTCAACCAAAACTCTAACATAAAATTATTGTTCAGCTGCTTTCTCTTTCTGCACATTTAAGCAGCACAGACCTATAACCTGTTACTCCTCCTGGACACTTAGTGGCAGTGCAATAACCTCAGTTCTCTGCCAAGGGGAGTTGTCTGAAGAGAAAAGGGAATAACATCCTGAATCAGCCATGGCTTCCTAGTTAAAGCCTATTCATCCTAAGGAAATGAACTCTATGGAAGAAGATTCATCCAAGGAAGATTGTGGATGCTGGGGATGGTGCTCAGCAGGGGGCACTTGGGGTGGCAACTCATTCTGCAGGATGCTCTATTCTTGGGCTGTGGGCAATCCCAGCTCTCTTGCAGTTTCTGAGACCTGCAAGAGGAAGGCAGTTACTAAGACACAGGCTTGGTTGGGACAGGCTTGGCAGCTGTCAGGCTGCTGCCTCCCATCACCTGAACTGTACTTGACAGTCAACATTAATATTTTCACTGAAATTATGGATGTTAAATCTGCAGACAGGGCAAAGTATTCAACAATAGTCACAAAACCATGGAGTGATAAAGATCAACTCAGGCTTCTATCAGTTCCAACCAAGAACATGTCAAAGGAAGAGACCTCAATGGATTACAAAAAGAAAGGAGACGGCCACATGCCACCCAGATCAATGATAATGAGAAGCACTCATTTGACATTTATACTTGGCTCTAATCCCTCCAAGGTGCATGTACCTGGGATGTCACATGACCTCTGCATGTCTCCTGTGTAAGGACCCAGAACTTACTCAAAGCTCTGCATAGCATTCCACCTATCATGAGGACATGAAAGAATGTGACATGTTATTCACCTGTCACTCTTAGTGGACTGCAGATTAAAGGAGAGTTGAAAGGTACACTTGCCAGTGGCAACAGTATCTCACAAGATGCTAATTCAGTGTCTCACAAGAGGCTAACTTCCCAGAATACTTGTGTGAAGACAGAGCAATGAACAGCTACATTCCATGAGGTGGGTGGCTGCTTGGGAGTTTGGATCAGAAAGGTGGTGGGTGGAAGCAAAGATGGATCTAATGTGCAAATGGTATCAGACAGTCATAGGTTTACTGAATTGTTTGTCCCTACCTGATGTTCTTGAGTCTCAAGGTTGCTGGTCTTCTCCTGTTCATCTTTACCACTCGTTCAAATCCACTAAATATTGATGAATGAGGGCCTAATCAGCCTGTACTTTCTTGCTCTCCTGCTTCAATATCACCAACTTCTTCTTTATAAGATTCTTCTCCATCAGAAGCCGGCTGTGTAGGTTACTAGGAACATACTCTGCATAGTAAGATCCTGCAGCCTCCTCCTCCCATTTCTACTTACAGGTCCCATTAACCCAACCTGCATCCTGGTTCCCATGAAGACCTAATAACATCCATCTCAATATATCCATGACAACTGTACAAACAGCAAACAGCCATTTCAAGAAAGGAGAAAATTTTGCTGCAGTTCAAACACCAAAAAGGGTCCATCTTTCTCCAAAAGAAAGAGGGATCTCCATCTACCCATGACAGCCCATGCATTGGGGCAATACCAATTAGTAGGGTGCAAGTACAATCAGGGTAGGTCAGTAGAACCTAAGGGGGCATTCTATCCTTGTGTTACATCTCACTCAGCTCTGTAAAACCCTGCCTGAGCCCCAGAGGCCCAATACTGCATAATAGCCCTCTCATGGTCTGAATCACTTTCCTATCTAGAGGCTCTTGAGGATGTCTGGACAACACTGGGAGGGGTGTCTTAGAGACTTAGGAAAACTGAGTCCAAAACATCTGAGGCACAGCGATGGCTAAAAACCAGAAGGGATAGACTCAGACCTGCAGACTCTCCTGTCCAGAAACAAAGGACGGTAGAAAAGACCATTTCACAAGTGGTGGCCTCCCTGACAAGAACTTACCGATAGAGATTTATCTCCTTCTTGAGCTCCTGGTTGTTCTCTTGGGCCTCAACGTACTCCATCTCTAAGTTGTACAGAAATGACATAACCTCCTTCTCTTTCATCTTCAATTGTTCATAGAGCAGATTTTGCCTGTGGTAGGTCCTGGCCCCTGAAAGATCCTGGCAGAATGTAAAAGGACACAGAAGCCCTGAAATTGACAAGATAGACATCAGTGTTAGCAGAACTAGCTTCAATGATTTAGAAAAATAGAGGTGCACAATGCTTTGGCCACTCTTTGAACCTGTGTGTCTGCCAATGTTCTGACCAGGTGTGTGCCCATTGCTGCACCTTCATTAGACTCTTTCCTTGTACCCCTCCCATACCCATTTCTTGAAAATAGATCTGGAAATCCCCTAATCTCCCCCTTTTCCTTTCCCCCCTGAGGGCCTATAAAAACTGGGAACTCTTTCCCCTCGAGGTCGACTCCTCTACCCCTGCGTGGGATGAGTCGTCCCCAGAGCTCTGGCTTTCCCCGAATAAAGCCTCATGTGGTTTGCAACAAGCTCGGTCTGTCGTGAGTTCTTGGGTGTCCGCTATTGTCCTGAGGCCTGAGCGAGGGGCTCCTCTTGGAGTCTTTCAGCCCTAAGAAGAGAGAACTCCATGAACATAGGCTTTTAGTAACACATGAACTGAGGATGGATCCTGGACTACTCCAACCATGGAAATCACACTCTGCATTCTAAATGCTGGGATTTTCTTAACCTTGGAAAACTTGCTATCGTGGCCCCAGAACACCAGAAGCTAGGCATCCAGATGGAGGGTGCCCTGGCTCCCTGTGTTCACTCAGTAGGGCTGGAAGGGCAGACTAACCAGGTATGTTCTCAAGAGCCTAGGCTACAAGTCTTTGCCCACCAGACACCTGTGATTTTATTTCCCGTGTTTTCATAAAAGGAATTCTAAATTCTGGATAACTAATACTGTAGAGACAGATATTACACATAATTCTGGAGATGAGGCCAGACATCACCACAGCTTTATAATCTGCCCAAGGGATACAAATGAATGGACAATTGTGAGCATATGTGTGTGGATATGTCCAAAGTGTAGTGCTATTTAAAGTGGGAATTACCAGACCTCGGGACCCACATCACCTAGAAACTGTTAGGAAGGTAAATCCTCAGGAGAAAAACACAGACTGCTAGATTCCAAATTGTGGAGAAAAATAAAAACATATAAAACCTATTCACGTTTATACATGTGCACACACACAGGTTCACAGACTTAGACTTATACACAAGATGGAGAAAGAGAAAGAGTGAGAGAATAAGAAAGAGAGACAGAGACAAAGAGAACACAATGAGAGGTAGAAGAAATATACACAACATTACTGATTCAGTGTTTAAGGCACACAGACAAAGAGGAACAGGCATGAACCTCAGGCCTTCTAATCAAGCACTGAGGAGCATCAAGATCTGAACTTCTTCAGTTATTTTTAGGCATATACAACTCTTCAACATGGACAAGATATTTACATGTAAGTCTAACCTATGAACCCAACTCTTAGAACAAGGTATCTGGAATTTACATCACCACAGAACTAGTCAGGGTACCCTTGTTCTCTTGGAATACGTTTTGCTTGGATCATGCAATGCACCAACACTATGTGGTTCTGCTTGCTGAACATGATATGTAAAACCTGCCTGTGTTATGCATATCAGTAGTATTGTTCCACTGTGTCACTATGAACATGAATATCCTTTGAGTCTTTTTATGTGTGTCCCCTGCTGGAAATGAGCCCTTGTTTTACTTAAGTACACATAAAAAGTAGACAAATGCTTAGTAAACATTACCAATTTTGCTAGTATTCAGACCTTTGTAAACCCCCTTCCTCCAGTAATGTGTGAGTTTCATTTTACTCCACCCAACCATTTCCAGCCTTCATGTTAGTGTGGATTGCAACTGCCTGTATTTTTAACAATTTGTTAAGTTAATATTAGTATTAACAATCTGTTAAGAATATAAAGCTCTAAAAATGAGACTATAATTTCAATTTAAGTTCTCTCTCTCTCTCTCCCTCTCACTCCCTCTCACTCCCTCTCCTTCTCCCTCTCTCACCCCCTCTCCTTCTCCCTCTCCCTCTCTCTTTCTCTCTTTCTCTTTCTTCCCCCCACTTCCCTTCTCCTACCTCGGTCTTTTTGTGAGTCTTGTCATACTGTGGCAGCTAATCTCCAAATGGTAGGCTGCTCAAGCTTCTCCCCTCATGCCCAGCTTCCTGAGTCTCAGGGACCTAAGACAGCCCAGCCACCCCACAATCTGGCTCCTGTTTCCTAAGAGTTTAGCCACTGCCAGCCTAGAGAGTCTATGAAAAAAGTCCTAAATCGACAAATCTGGATACTGAATCTCTCTTCTCCACACCTACACTTCACACTGACAACTAAAGGCATAGGACCAGACATTTGCCAAACTGAATGGTGTTTCTCTCTCACATAGCATTCATTTCCACTGTGCAGAGCTAATTGTTCCTGGGAAAATGCTTAAGGAAGCCCTGCTCCAGGACCATGTGCAGGGCTGGGCTTGTGAGAATGTTCCTACTCATACAATTCGACAGTCAAACTAATGTAGTCCAGGCAAATAAGACCAAATACACTTTTCCTTAAAAAAAAATTAAGGCATGTCTCTCTCTCTCTCTCTCTCTCTCTCTCTCTCTGTGTGTGTGTGTGTGTGTGTGTGTGTGAGAGAGAGAGAGAGAGAGAGAGAGAGAGAGAGAGAGACATTGCTCGATATTAACTACTATTTCTGTTCTTACAGAGACACTCATTTTTAGGTGAGTGTTATTCAAGTCTTCATGATAAAGGTAGGCTGGAGAAAACTGTAACGACTGAAGCTTTCTGCCCCTTGCACATCTTCAGGAAGATACCTGTAATGTTGAAGATCAACAACATTCTTCTCTGAGTAACCAACCTGTCACAACAGGGACTGAGACTGTAAAGACAAATCCTAGACCAGGCTTGTCTAGGAAGACTTCATAGCCCAGAGGATAATGCAAATGGACTGAGGCTGGAGTTGTAAGCAGGCACCCAGGAAGTGCAGTGGAAATACAAAGGACTCATTAAATAGACTGGCTGAGCTAAAGCTCCTACAACCAGGTACCTATAATCTATGCATAACAAAGTAGGATTGCAACCGAGAAACTCGCATTTACTGAGCACCTACTATGTGTACTCTAAATCTACACGCCAGACTCTCTTAATTAGTAACTCATCACTAGTGGGAGAATTATATTATTATTTTCAAAGAATTGTAGAGCATCTCTTGATTCCTTGGGCTTGGAGTTTAACTTTATATCTTGGAGAAACCCTGACACAAAGGACATAAACAAGCAGTCCCCAGTATTCCTCATCAGAGCTCCAGTTTGATATGCTCTCATTGTAAAGTTAGAGCCAGCAGAGGGAGTAAACTGCTTCGAAGACAAGCCTCAGGTAGATACAGAGGAAAGCAGGGTTACCTATGTGGAGGAAGGAGAACATGTGTGTGTACAGACACATACTTCAAATATGAATGTGCAGTTCATGCTATAAAGACTCATTACATAGATGCAGGACGGTAAGATGTGATAACCAATCAGACTAAGAGATGCTTCAGTAACTTCTGTCCTGGAGAGGAATCTAACTAGCATTGATGGGAGGAACTTCAGTAGTGCTAATTAGCCGGAGCTACCACCAAGACCCTATATCTTGTCAAAGATAAGCCCACACATACCAATCATAGTATATTTCTAAGATGGTGAGTGGATGCCACAACCTTGGAATTCCAAATCTTATGACTGGTCCAAAACCACCACCACCACCACCACCACCACCTCTACCATCACCACCACCACTACCAGCACCACCACAATAAATCACTTTCAAATAAGCTTTGTGATTTCCCTCATGAGAGAAAAGTATTTTGATCTGGGAGGTTAGTAACATGTTGTCACCACTGGTCTTTACTGTACACAGATGCAGGTGCTGTGGAGGCTGGAGGTGATCCAGGTGCCCTGGAGCTGGAGCAGCTATGAGCCACCTGATGTGGATGGCAGTCCTCTTAAAGAATACTGCGTTCAGATCTGCTGAGCAACCTCGACAACCCTTTGACTGGACTTGTGCCTTTCTCAGCTGGCCTTCTCCTCCTCTTCCTCCTCCTCTTCCTCTTCCTCTTCCTCCTTCTCGTTCTCCTTCTCTTCTCTTCTCTTCTCTTCTCTTCTCTTCTCTTCTCTTTCTTCCTTCTCCTCCTTTTTTATTTTTGCCACATTTGATTCACCTACCAAGCCATTAACCAATCAGGCGCAGTGCATGTCTCCTCAAACACACTCCAGCACTTAGTTCTCAAACCTAGGACAAAGTTTGTGAGGCAACAGTGACTTAAAGTGAATTGAAAATTATAAATAAATATTTATTTTGTATAGTTCCAAGCTATCTTCTGTCTTTATCAGGAATATTTTCCCTGGTCTTTTGTTTACAAGTGAAACTACAACACATATAAAGCAGACATATTTATTTATTTGTTTGTTTGTTTGTTTTCCCACTTAGTGGAAACAAGGGTGGAGGGAGGCTGAGCCTAGGGGTAGTGTAGCTAGAACTTCTTCCTACCCTGCCTGAGTCTGTCTCATTAGCCCTACGTTGTTCTAAATGCTCTCCAACCTAACAGTGAAGTGCTTTGATGTGCCCCCAGACTCTGCTTTTCTCTGGTCAGTTTTGACAAAGGATTGTTTTAGTTAGTCTTTGTGAGGGAACATGTCTCAGGCCTATTTTCTTGTTTGATAAATCTGTTTAAAACTTTTCATGTCTAATAGTTTATGAAAGTATTTTACATTGAACTTAACATATATTTCAATAATATAATTTAAATAAAAGGGTTCTTATGTTTATACTCAGTCTCTGTCATTTGGTCATAGAGGCAGTTAGTGCTATGAATTAGCCTCTGGGAAGAGCTTTGGTCATACTGTTACAGCTCTGAGTAGACTTCACTACTGCAATGCAAAGTGACATGTTAAGTGGGCATGAGAGGAGAAGTTGCAAGATGCAGTGACTCTGAAGTGACAGCTTGCAATGCTGGTCACCACAGCTTGGGGAGTAGGCCTCTGTTCACACTCATTGTATGATGCCTACCTGCTGAGGTGTGCCCGCCAGCCACTTAGTAACCTTACCTTTGGGCACTAGGGAACATCATGCCATGTGAGGGGACAGCAATAGGCTCATCAAGGAGGAAGCTCTAGGCAGAGACTTAGAGAACAGGGTTTCCCTTCTGTTTAAATCATTATTGTGTGTTGTGTGTGAGTGTGTATGTGTGTGTATGCACACAAAGAGGCCTCTTTCAGGGAATTAGGGAACTAAACCAGGTTACCAGGCTGTGTAGCAGCGCTGACACCTGCTGAGGCACCTTTCTGGCCAGAGAACTGGTTTGGTTTTTGTTTTTTTTTTTTTTCCCTAAACACACCAGTGTCTGTGTGTTATCAACAACTACTTTCATACCATTGGGCAACTGTTTTCTAAAATACACAATCATGAAACCACAAACCTTTATTTATTTCTATAGAGCTTTCAAAGAACAGAATCCTATAGTTAAGAAGAACATTACAAGTGGAGGGAGGGGGATGGTAAACACCTTCTATCCCAGCTCCTGGGAGTCTGAGGCAGGGCAATCTCTATGAGTCTGAGGCCTGATTGCTCTACAGACAAGTTCCAGGACAGCCAGAACTACATAGAAAGACTCTGTCTCTAATTTTTTTTTACATGCTCACTGGCACTACCTGGACACTGTACTATGCACCAATATATGACCCTAGCAATGTTCTCAGGAACCTGATATTGAAACAAAAGAATTTTTACTAACAGGACATTAGTTAACTACCCAAGAAAATCTGTGCTTCCATAAAACAAAACTGTAATCCCAGGAACGGCTGCGAAAAACCTTGAGTGTCATGTAGACTGAGGGGAAAAGGCAAACTCACACATTGCACCAATTGCAGCTATACAGTCGAGAGCAGCCATAGCTGTACAACTGTGCCATACAGTTATTGTCACAACTGATAGAAACATTGTTCACTCAGGAATGTGCGTTAAGTGACAGAGTTCTTGTAGATCCAAACATCCAAATTTATTATAAAATATGCTCACGGGTCATTTCATAAAGATAAGACCTATATTTGCCCCTAAAATATAGACAGACAGACACACACAAAAGACAGTATCAAAATGAGATTATATAAGGGATAATATCTCTACTTGCTATGACACATGGGTCTATCAAAGTGATCATGTGTTCCTGCCTTCAGAATTCACGTAAGGGAGAAACATCACGTGAAATAACTGTAATTCCATAAAATCTTCAGGGAGATCAAATAATACTAAAACTCTTTACAACATTCTAAACAGTTCAAGTTGGGGGATACAAGCCACACATCTCTCTGGGAGTTCCAGTCTCTTCTAGTCAGTCAGACTAATGATTAAACTGCAGATCGCACACTTCTGATGCACACATAAGTCGGTGCATCCTTGGTTCCTTTTCACCAAATAGCAATGATCCTGAGATGAAGGTAACTTTATTTAAATTATGCATACGGAGCCTCATTCCTTTGTTGGTGACTGTATTAGTCAGGGTTCTCTAGAGTCACAGAACTTATGGATAATTTCTAAATAGTAAAGGAATTTATTGATGACTTACAGTCGGCAGCCCAATTCCCAACAATGGTTCAGTCGCAGCTGTGAATGGAAGTCCAAGGATCTAGCAGTTACTCAGTCTCACGCAGCAAGCAGGCGAAGGAGCAAGAGCAAGAGCTAGACTCCCTTCTTCCAATGTCCTTATATTGTCTCCAGCAAAAGGTGTAGCCCAGATTAAAGGTGTGTTCCACCACACCTTTAATCCCAGATGAAAGGCATAGCCCAGATTAAAGGTGTGTTCCTTAACTCGGAGATTCAATCTTCTGGAATCCATAGCCACTATGGCTCAAGATCTTCAAACCAAGATCCAGATAAGGATCTCCAAGCCCCCAGATAAGGGTCACTGGTGAGCCTTCCAATTCCGGATTGTAGTTCATTCCAAATATTGTCAAGTTGACAACCAGGAATAGCCACTACAATCCACCTCTTGTCAGCTTGACACAAATAATATCTCATGTTCACATGAAACAATAACAAGGTTGTAAATACGCCTAACATGATATAACTATCCCTCGTACAATCGCAAACGCATTAGTAAATTTACAATGGGCATTCATATTACTTTATAATCCTCGTTTCTGCAACTGGTTACGTGGCCTTAATTGGTATTTATAACTACCTTCCTCTACTACCCATTCTGTATTTCCTTCACCTTCAGCCAGCACCTCAGCAGGTCTTGGCTCTTTTCCTGGAGGATTGACCCATACCTTCATTCCTGATGGGTCTGCGTCCTTTGTCATCCTGCTTGGATTAGGCTGTTGTAGTTTCCCATTGACTTTAATCACAGGACATGGTAGTACTAAGAGACGCCCTAAGGGATCTCCTGCACTCCAGACATAATCTTGCTTACCACCATTGTGAAGAGGTAATCCAATTTCCCCATGGTAATCTGGATCTATCACCCCTCCTAACACTGTTATTCCTTTTTTAGCCTGTTGGTTTAAGGGCATTAGAAGCCCAAAATGACCAGGGGGAAGTCTGAGCTTCCAGTTCAATGAAATGTTTGTTGTAGCTCCTGGTAGGAGCACTCCCCTCTCTGGAGCCAAAACTTCTAAGCCAGCAGAACCTAGAGTTATGGGGACAGGAAGCAAAAATTTTCCTAGAGGGTCACTAGGAGTGATAGTAAGTGGAACTATTCCGTTTTCCACCCCTTGATTCCTGGACCCATGAATCCTGGCTATGGGTGAAACTGTACCATATATCGAGCGCTGATTCAAAGCATATACTGCCTTCTGAAGAACTCTGCCCCAGCCTTCCAAGCTGTTACCACCTAATTGGCGCTGTAACTGCGTCTTCAAAAGGCCATTCCATCTTTCTATCAGCCCAGCTGCTTCAGGATGATGGGGAATGTGGTAAGACCAGTGAATTCCATGATCGTGAGCCCACTGTCGTACTTCTCTGGCTGTGAAATGAGTTCCTTGGTCAGAAGCAATACTGTGTGGAATACCATGACGATAGATGAGGCATTCTGTCAGTCCGTGAATGGTGGTTTTAGCAGAGGCATTACGTGCAGGAAAGGCAAATCCATAACCAGAATAAGTATCTACTCCAGTAAGAACAAAACGCTGTCCTTTCCACGAAGGAAGTGGTCCAATGTAGTCAACCTGCCACCAGGTTGCTGGCTGGTCACCTCGAGGAATGGTGCCATATCTGGGGCTCAGTGTTGGTTTCTGCTGTTGGCAGATCTGGCAATCAGCAGCAGCTGTAGCCAGGTCAGCCTTGGTGAGTGGAAGCCCATGTTGCTGAGCCCAAGCATAACCTCCATCTCGACCACCATGGCCACTTTGTTCATGTGCCCATTGAGCAATGACAGGGATGGCTGGGGAGAGAGGCTGATTGTCCACAGAACGGGTCATCTTATCCACTTGATTATTGAACTCCTCCTCAGCTGAAGTCACCTTTTGGTGAGCATTTACATGGGACACAAATATCTTCACATCCTTTGCCCATTTGGAGAGATCTATCCACATACTTCTTCCCCAGATGTCTTTCTCACCAATTTTCCAATTGTGATCTTTCCAAGTCCCTGACCATCCAGCCAATCCATTGGCTACAGCCCATGAGTCAGTGTATAATCGTACATCTGGCCATTTCTTCTTGCAAACAAACTGTAATACCATGTGTACTGCCCGAAGTTCTGCCCACTGTGAAGATTTCCCTTCACCTGTGTCTTTCAAGGTTGTCCCAGAAAGGGGTTGTAATGCTGCAGCTGTCCACTTCTGGGTGGTGCCTGCATAACGTGCAGAGCCATCAGTAAACCAGGCTCTAGTCTTCTCCTCTTCGGTCAGTTGATCATAGGGAACACCCCATGAGGCTATAGGCGCATGCTTGGCAGCAGATGGCATTGTAACAGGAATAGAAACCATAGGCATTTGAGCAACTTCTTCATGTAACTTGCTTGTGCCTTCAGGACCTGCTCTGGCCCGATCACGTATATACCACTTCCATTTGATAATAGACTGCTGCTGTGCACGTCCCACTTTATGACTTGCAGGGTCTGATAGTACCCAGCTCATGATGGGTAGTTCAGGTCGCATAGTGACTTGGTGTCCTATTGTCAGACGTTCAGTTTCCACTAAGGCCCAATAGCAGGCCAAGAGCTGTTTTTCAAAGGGAGAATAGTTGTCTGCAGATGATGGTAGAGCTTTGCTCCAAAATCCCAAAGGCCTTTTCTGTGATTCACCTACAGGGGCCTGCCAGAGGCTCCAAACAGCATCTCTATCAGCCACAGACACCTCAAGTACCATCGGATCTGCTGGGTCATATGGTCCAAGTGGTAGAGCAGCCTGCACAGCAGCCTGGACCTGTTGAAGGGCCTTCTCCTGTTCCAGGCCCCACACAAAGCTAGCAGCTTTCCGAGTCACTTGGTAAATAGGCCTAAGTAACACACCCAAGTGAGGGATGTGTTGTCTCCAGAATCCAAATAGACCCACTAAACGTTGTGCTTCTTTCTTGGTTGTAGGAGGGGCCAGGTGCAATAACTTATCTTTCACCTTAGAAGGAATATCTCTGCATGCCCCACACCACTGGACTCCTAAGAATTTCACTGAGGTAGATGGTCCTTGAATTTTGGTTGGATTTATTTCCCATCCTCTGATACGCATATGTGTTACCAATGAGTCCAAAGTGGTTGCTACTTCCTGCTCACTTGGTCCAATCAGCATAATGTCATCAATATAGTGCACCAATGTGATATTTTGTGGAAGATCCAAACGATCAAGATCCCTTCTAACTAAATTATGACACAGGGCAGGAGAGTTAATATATCCTTGAGGCAAAACTGTGAAGGTATACTGTTGGCCTTGCCAACTGAAAGCAAATTGCTTCTGGTGGTCCTTATGGACAGGTACTGAGAAGAAGGCATTTGCCAGATCAATAGCCGCATACCAGGTGCCAGGAGATGTGTTAATTTGCTCAAGTAAGGAAACTACATCTGGTACAGCAGCTGCAATTGGAGTTACTACCTGATTTAGTTTTCGGTAATCAACTGTCATTCTCCATGATCCATCTGTTTTCTGCACTGGCCAGATAGGAGAGTTAAATGGAGATGTGGTGGGAACCACCACCCCTGCATCTTTCAAGTCCTTGATAGTGGCAGTAATTTCTGCAATTCCTCCAGGAATACGATACTGTTTTTGATTCACTATTTTCTTTGGCAGAGGCAACTCTAAAGGCTTCCATTTGGCCTTTCCAACCATAATAGCCCTCACTCTAGAGTTCAGGGAACCAATATGAGAATTCTGCCAATTTCTGAGTATATCTATCCCAATTATACATTCTGGAACTGGGGAAATCACCACAGGATGTGTCCGGGGACCTACTGGACCTACTGTGAGTCGGACATCAGTCAAAACTCCATTAATCACCTGACCTCCATAAGCCCCTACTTTAACTGGAGGGCCACAATGTTTCTTGGGATCCCCTGGGATCAGTGTCAACTCAGAACCAGTATCCAGCAGACCCCGAAAAGTCTGATTATTTCCTTTTCCCCAGTGTACAGTTACCCTTGTAAAAGGCCGTAGGTCCCTCTGGGGAAGAACTGGAGAAAGGGTAACAGCAAAACCTTTGAGTGTCTTATCAAGATCCTTCCTCAGAGGAACCTGGCCACCCCTTCATTCAAGGGGTTCCGGATCTGCAAACTGTCTCAAGTCTGGAAATTGATTCACTGGCCGAGATTGCTGTTTACCACGATCTAATGTAGCCTTTCTTTCATTTGTTTGAGAATTTTTCTGCTTATACAGATCAAACAAATATGCAGTAGGCTTCCTATGTATTTCATTCCTGGAAACACCATGATTGATTAGCCAGTACCAAAGGTCCAAGCGAGTCATGCCATTATAAATTTCACCTCTCCTGTGCTGACCATTACTGGGTATGTTATTATAAACATTCTTTTGTCTACGCTGTCCATTATAATAACTAGGATCACCTTGTCTCCGGCGATTCAATGCTGCCACCTGGCCCTTGTTACCTCGGGATCCAACTAAACCCAGTGAATTTAATTCATCTAATTGAGCAGAAGCATCTCCAATGCTAAGATCTGGCACAAGGAAAAGGGAAAGAACAAAACCCTTCAAATGTGCTGGTGCCCCTCTCACCAATTTGCATCTTATAGAGCTGGTGAAAGGCATATCTTCTGGACCTTCCCATTGTGGACAATTATGCTTTACACAATATATCCACTCTAGCATTGCAATTTCCCTAAGTCTTAAAATCCCTTCATCAACACTAAGCCACGGAATATCAGGCATCTCCAAGTCATTTCCAGTAGGCCATCTTTTGATAAACACCTCAGCCAACCATTCAAACAAACTTTTGACACCTTTTTTAACTATGCGAGCTTCCGTATTAAACCTAGAATCTCTACTCAGAGGACCCATGTCAATAAACTCAGCCTGCTCTAGTTTTATGTTCCTTCCACCCTTATCCCACACCCTTAAAATCCATTCCCACACATATTCACCAGGTTTCTGCTTGAATGAATTAGCAAACTCATTAAGCTCCTTAGTAGTGTAGCGAATTTCCTCATGGACTATACTTTCTACCTCCCCTCTAGGAGCCTGTTTTGCTTTGAGTCTGGTTACAGGTCTAGAAGAAACTATTGGTGGGCCGTGAGCAGACTCTGCAAAATTAATTTCCTCATGTGGGGAAGGCATTATTTCAAGAGGTGGGGCTGAGGGTACTACTTCCTCAGGTGGGGCAAACCCTTGAGAATCTGAGGATTCAAAATTCTCAGCTTCAACATGGTCTTCCCACACATCCCCGTCCCATGTTGTAGGATCCCATTCTTTGCCAATTAGAGCCCTTACTTTAACTGTCGACACACTCTGAGGCTGAGACTTGAATTTTCTCTGTAGTTCAGCCAACCTTACAATGAGAGTTTCTGTTTGATTTTCTGCAACTTGAGCTCTATTGCTACAAGAGAGAAGATTCTCCTCAAGGACACACTTAGCAACTTTTAGATCGTTTACTTGTGTCTGGAGCCTTTCGATTTTATCACACAACTCCTTCCTTTCATTCATCATTTTTTCCACAGATACTAAGAGCAGCCAGCCAGTAAAATCATTTTTCGATTTTTTCCCCATCTTGTAGAAAGCTTTGTGCACTGAATCACCTAATTCATTAAGAAAATCAAGGGCATTAGCTTCTTTAAGTTCGGAATATAGTTTCAACCATGGGTCTTCAAAATTCTCTGAGCTCCCAGGAGGGAGAGAATCTGGAGAGGTTTCAATATTTGAAAGTGCTGGTGGATCAACAAGCCAATTCCAGTATTTTAAAAGATTCATCCTTGTACTTCTGTTACTCTAGAACCACTCCTGGTACCAACTTCTGTATTAGTCAGGGTTCTCTAGAGTCACAGAACTTATGGATAATTTCTAAATAGTAAAGGAATTTATTGATGACTTACAGTCGGCAGCCCAATTCCCAACAATGGTTCAGTCGCAGCTGTGAATGGAAGTCCAAGGATCTAGCAGTTACTCAGTCTCACGCAGCAAGCAGGCGAAGGAGCAAGAGCAAGAGCTAGACTCCCTTCTTCCAATGTCCTTATATTGTCTCCAGCAAAAGGTGTAGCCCAGATTAAAGGTGTGTTCCACCACACCTTTAATCCCAGATGAAAGGCATAGCCCAGATTAAAGGTGTGTTCCTTAACTCGGAGATTCAATCTTCTGGAATCCATAGCCACTATGGCTCAAGATCTTCAAACCAAGATCCAGATAAGGATCTCCAAGCCTCCAGATAAGGGTCACTGGTGAGCCTTCCAATTCCGGATTGTAGTTCATTCCAAATATTGTCAAGTTGACAACCAGGAATAGCCACTACAGTGACTAAATATCTCTGCTGGTTTTTTGTTGTTGTTTAAAGAAAGGAAGCATAAGAAGCAAGGCTCAGGGCAGTAGGCACTTCCGAGTTGCCAGCTTTTTTATTTGAGAGCCCTGGATTGAGCCAAAGGACAAAGAGATGTGGGCCTTTTTGTTAGCTACTAGCAAATGGCTGGTAACAGGACTTGTGGAACATAATGGGCCCTCTACACATTCCTTAGACCTGAGAAATACAGACTGCCTGCAGGACCTTGCTTGCATAGGAAGCACCCATTAACAGGGTACACCTTCATCTTCTGTAGGGCAGAACTCCTCGCCTTAGGTTGCCTGACAAGAGAGTGGGATGGCAGCACCGCGCCTGCTGGCTTTCATGAAAGAGCAGAACCTGAGCAGTGAGCACAGAGAAGTTCTGTGCTGTGGGACACAGCGGGTGGCCAGGAGCCAATGTTTATGATCCCCTGGGTGGGGAAGCAGGCTTGAAAAGTCTTTGCTCTTGCCAGCAGTGACCTTTGGTTGCTTTCAAAGCTGCTCTCCGGTTAACCCCTTGGGTTCTGTGTGCACTGGAGCTGCACAAAGGAAATACTTTTGAAGGACACCTCGCAGGAACATTGGTTTCAGATTTCAGCTGGAGCGTCACAGAAACAGTGGACTAGTAAGAGTACATGTATTCATTCACTCTGAAATCAAACCCATGGGCATGTCAGGGACCCCTAGATCTGGATTTCCATGTGTGCTATCTACAAAGTGACAGTTTACAGCATTGAGCAATGGATTCAAGCTTACAAACCAGGGGATTGGGAAACAGGAGCACATTTAGTCTCCAGGTGAGAAGGAAGCATCCAATTTATGCAGAAATGCCCTTTCCCCAGTTAGCCCATGGGAAGCCAGGCTAAGGCACCAGGGCTTCCTATTGGGATCTGACTAGAAGAACAGTGCTTAAAATTAAAGACAGGCTAAATCGTTAACAGCCTCGACTTAAAAAGCAGCCCAAGAGAAAATGTCAATTGTCAAAAAGGAAAGGCAGTTTTCCAGTTAGGTAAAGCTAACTACATCTGTCTTATTATAGTTGTTACTATTTCAATGGAAAGGTACTAATTTTTATTCCTAATGCTAAGATACTATGAGAACATACATTTTCTTAGCCTCTAATACATTATTTTAAAGATGTTATAAAGGTATTAATATGAAGACAAGATAACATGGATATCATTTAAGGGCTTAAAATGTTTCCAGGAGTTAAGATTTACTTTGGGAAAATAAAAAAATTGATCTGGTATCTGAGTCTCATTCCCATTAATCCATGTACTTTGTTTTGGATAAGGAATTTTGTGAATTTAAAGATGTTTGGAACCTACTCACTTATCATCAATACAGCCACACCTTTAGTGAGGACCAAAAAGGAACACAGTAGAAAATGTTATTGGCATGTACAGGCTGTTAAAGGAGTCCCCTGGAAACTCACCCGATCACAGATGAGACCATGACAGGGTGACACTGTAGCATCTGCCCCTAAAAGTAGCTATACTCCATAGCTGGAACTCCAGTTCACTGCTACTTGAAAGGCACCACTCCACAGCTTCTTCTGAGAGAGTTAGGGCTGGAGAGATGGATCAGCGGGTAAAAGTGCTGGACACTAAGCCTGATGACCCGAGCTTGTCAAGATCCACATGGTGGAATGAGAGAGCAGACTCCCAAAGGTTGTCCTTTCAGCATATGCTTGTTCATGGCCCCTCAATCAATCCATCCATCCATCCATCCATCCATCCATCAATCAATCTTAAAATTGTAGTTTCAAGGAAAGTTTAACAGTAACAACAACAATTACTACTACAGCAATAACAACAACGTTCTAGGCTATCATTACAGACCACATAACCGTTCTCTTGATTTCTGCTTTGGAATTTCAATGATGAATAACTAAGCGTATTCAACTTTAATGCAGACAGACTGGAATGATCTGAGGAGCTCACGAATTCCCCAGAGCTTCTTCACAAGAGCTCTGGACCTATTTCATGCCCTTTATATAACATCGGCCCTTCTGAGACAGGTCTGGATACTTTGCCCATATCCTAGCGTGCATAAAACACGTTAGTAACCAGAGCTAAATCCAAGCTAGCTACATATCAGAGTCAGAACTCACAGCCCACGAGCTGGCCACCAGGCACTCAGATGGACCTCTACCACTGCCACCATGTTCCCGGGAAGGCCAGGCGTTGTCTTTCACGTTGACACACATGACATCACTGCTGTTAGAGAGAGGGCTCCAGGCTTACCAACCTTTGAAGAAAGGATCAGTGTTACCCTGGGACTTTCCCCTGCCCTACTGAATCAAAACAAAATCACAAAGCTGCCTGTGCTCACAATCCCAGAACTTGGGAGGTTGAGGTGGAAAGGCTGTGACGACTCTGATACCAACTTGACCTGCACAAATGAGATCTTGTTTTAAACAACACGATCCCCAGGCTCAAACACCACATCTTTACAAGTGGCTAGTTATATACTTTTAAAACCAAGTCCCAAAGTAGCTAGTTTGTGGGACAGTCTCTATCACAGATGTTCAGGGTACAAACTAGTTAAGGACATTTATTTATAGGCTAAGAATGTGCATTATAATCACTCTTAGGCTGGACTCTCCAGTCGTATCTGAAACTTTTAAGACACTGTCTCTTGCTTGTATAAATGATTATGATGCCTTTAAAAAAGAAACCATTGAGAAATTGAAGAAAATAATTATGGGCACCCTTTACAGTAATGGTGTGCCACTTAAAAAACAGTTCAGCTTATGGTTAGTTTGCAAAGCCACTTCTATGCAGTTAACAACACAGTTGTTTATGAGCTTTAATTATTGCCATAGAATTATTAGGCCCAACCGGCTGGAACTGAGTTTCTCTACAGAGTAAGAAAGTTAGTACTGTACAAATGAAGACAAATATGCACAACTAAAAAGAATGTTACAGAGGGCCTCTCTCAGCGAACAAAGCAAGCTCAGTCTGGCTCTGTTTCCTTTGCACTACCACATCTGCACATTGTTAGCTGGAAAATTCCTGATTTATGCTGTAATTTTTGTGCCCCCTACCCCCTAGTACACTCAGAGCTTTAATGTCCAGATGCCATTTTCTCCCATATCTGTACATGTTTGGGGCTCTGCCAGCCATGGTCAACAATTAATACAGCCAAATTAAAAAAATATAGTATGTTCCCAGGTAACTGGTATAGCCTTGTAGGAAATACCAAATAAAAACTTGATTATGTATTGTTTAACCATTTTGTTTGCCAGTGGGCCACCCCATCGTCGTTGGTGTAATTCTGAAGAGCATGCTTCATCTGACAGTCTGTGCGCAGTACCATTCTTCCTGAAGTCTGTCACACATAATCACTGGCTTTAGCTATGGCCCTCTAAGTGAAAGGTTCGTGGCAGCCTTCCAGCCTACATTCCTTTTAATTAGTCAACTTGTAGCCCAGTGTTATAATAGATAAGTAACCTCTTAATATTCACATCATTAATTAATTTTTTTCTTCATTCATTTCTAAGCTTTTGCATGGGGTGGGAGAAATTTTTTTTCTTCTTTCCTAGATGGACTTTGGTTTATGAAATTAAGCATGTTCCTATTGCAAAGGACATCAGAGACTGTGTCTCAGGGATTCTCTGCAAGAGCTCCAGAGACTACAGGATGCCTACACCTATTTTTGAAGCATTTCATTTTTGCATTTAAATAGCAACTGGAATCTTTCTTTTGTATACAGATAAGAGGTGAATGGCGGGCTGGTGAGATGGCTCAGTGGGTAAGAGCACCGACTGCTCTTCTGAAGGTCTGGAGTTCAAATCCCAGCAACCACATGGTGGCTCACAACCATCTGTAACGAGATCTGACTCCCTCTTCTGGAGTGTCTGAAGACAGCTACAGTGTACTTACATATAACCAATAAATAAATCTTTAAAAAAAAAAAAAAAAAAAAAGAGGTGAATGGCTGTCATGCCAGCTTCAGCACCGCTGGGAAAGCTGCTTCTCTTTGAACGCTGGACTAGCTCACGCTCAGAGACACTGAACTTTCACTGTCCTTTGGAGCCCATGTCAGCAAAGCAGGCTGACATGAAAAGCAGGTGGCAGTTCTCAGGGCACAAGGGAGTGTGTCTGACCCCACGCACCGATCAAGTCAATGACTGGACCAAGAAGTCATTAGTTGTTATAACATGCAATTCAAAGAAAAGCTGATTAAAATGATATATTGATTTTTATAAAAATTAGTACTGTCTATTTAGATCAGGAATAAGAATGACACTTAAGGCCAGCACTTAAATTCTCTCAAATAGATATGATTCTCAAACAGCTCTGTTTTTCTCAGGGCACAGTGACACTTTTATAGCCTCTGTGTCTTCACACACAATGCACAAGAAGGACAAGATACAGACACGTTTGTTCTACATGTAATTGCTGCTCATGTAACTATTTTTGATGATAACTCCAACCATTCATTTGTATACCAGGGTTTGTCATTGTAGGACAAACATCGAGTCTGCATTGTGAGGATGACCCGAGACGCCATATCTGCTCCCCAAAGCTCAGCTGTGCAATGGAGGCAGACATCAAACCACTGACAACGGGCTCAGTACCATGTACAGGTTCACCATTTAGGAATCTGGGTTCAAACCCCGACTCCTTTTTCTAAATGGGCTGCAATCACCTCCACAAAATTTATTAACTTCTCTATGCCTTTGTTTCTGTCCACATCTGCAAAATGGGAAGCCATTACAGATATCTATAGGATATTTATTCTGCATTTGATTCCAGGAAATACAGAGGCTAGAACTGAAGATGGTCTTGAAGGCAGGGAGCTCAATCAAAAGGTTGGACTTACCCAGAAAAATGGAGACAACCTAAAGAAACTATTGGGGGGCAGTGAGTAAAAGGGAGGAGGGGGTCAGGAGGAATAGCAGATTTAGCAGTCAGGAAGAAGGGGAAAAATATCTAGGATGAATCCCAGGTTTCTGGTCTGGGCAATGAGATGGTTAGCAGGAAATGTTAGGTTAGCAGGTCTGTAGCTTAAGAGGAAGAATAGCTGAGATTGGGCTGAGCTGCAAGTAAGTGTAGCTTCAGGGCTGCAGGTTCACCTCCTGGAGGAGGCTGCTAGTCAAGAGAGCACACATAGACAAAGCAAAGCTACTGGCCAGACAGGAAGAACATCCACGAAACAGGAGTGAACCAGGCAATAGGGAGGAAAAGCAGGGCACCACAGCACCACAGAAGCCACGATGGGCATTTGTAAGAAATCAAAGGAAGAATAGACAGTAACCAGAAGACCCTGAGCTAGATGAAAGCCACAAGCTGGAATCCCTGGGTCAACGGCATCCTGAGTGAGCAATCCTCCTCAGTGACTGTTACCCTATCTTTCCTACCTGCTCTCTGTGGAAGACAGGAGACACAGCAGAGAGATGGTATAGTCAAGATTTAGAGGGAATCAGAACAGTCAGCCTCATGCTCCTAGGTAGGGAGATTAGAAGATCCCTGTGTCTGAGGACACAGAGGGGCATGAGCCTGTGCACAGATAAACAGACTAAACTGTAAGTATGTGTTGCTGGGAGCCATTAAGACAACACAATTGTCCTGATCTCTGAATTGGGCCTCTCCCCCTGAGAAGAAAAGAGGGTCAAAAACAGGCCTGACCACACCCTGATACCACCAAATTCTATTGCCCCACCCCTCCCGCTGATAAGTACCTGTACTTCCCCTTTTGCTTGTGCAATTCTACTGCCCCATCCTTCCTGCTGAAACGTACTTCCCCTTTTACTTGTGCATTTAAACCCTGGGCCTGGCTAATACAGTGGAACCTTGCTGTTACTCAGAATGTTTCCTTGTTGTTCTTTACACAAGGTCCTCGTCTTTCTCTACCCCCCAATTTGGTTCTTAGGAGAAGGTCCCCTCAAGACCCTCGAATAACTGGACCTGCTGGATGGGTCAAGTGGCACCAGACATGGTGCACGAGGTACTGTCTCGTCCACTCTCGACCAGCAAGAACAACATGACCACCAGTCCTTCTAACAGCAGTTTATTCAGCAAACTTCAGTCTTCATCTCTTTCTCTTTATCTTTTTCCTCATCTATCTCCCCCGAACCCCGGGCCTCTCACTCTTATATACTCTCAGTCTCCATTCACTCACAGCAGGCCACGTCACCTCACCAGGCACACAGCTTCAGCCAATCAGAGTGGCAGGGGCATATCTCCACCAAATATGGACTTGTTTAAACTGCCAGTATCATGGTGCATCTGTGCAGCTCTCACGATGGTCGTGGCTTATTTTCAGGTGTATGAGGAAGTCAGGTGCAAGTCATAAGACTTAGCTGCAGTCCTGGGCGCCATCTTGGGACTGCTGCCACACCCGCTCCTCACAAGGTACGACCACCCTCCTGACAACGGGTTCAAGAGGTACCGCGCAGTCAGTGAGACAGTTCCCCTCCACTTCGCTCGAGTGTCATGGACGTCGAGAGGTAAGCCTAGGCATTCAGTTGTTGTCCCATTAACCATGGGGAATGTTCTGTCCAAAGAGACATTTTTTAGTCAAGAGATGAAGGGGTCTCTTTAGGAGAGAGGGATGAGAGTTAAAAAAAAGGGGGGGATTTAATAAAATATTTTTGTTTTGTGGACAAGAGATGTCCATGGCTGGTATTGAATGGTTCTGAAATACACCCTTTAACTTGGAATAAATTAGGCAAAGATATTAATGCTTTGATAAAACAAGGAGAAGATGTCCCTGAGTCCTTTTTTAGCAATTGGGGAATCATCAGAGATCTCCTTAAACAGGCAGAAGAGGGTGGAGAAGGTGCTCGCCTCCTAGCCCTTACTGAAGATTTTTTAGAAAAACTCCTGATCGCTGTCTCACAAAAGCTAAACTAAGCCACCAGCGAATCATCAGTCTCTGCCATCATCGATTATCGATGCCCCATTCACAGTATCTATATTAGAAGGTTTAGCAGGAGAAGGCTACTTGATACCCAATGAATGGAATAAAGTTGTTCAGTCTGTTTTCACTAGAGGCCAATATTTAACTTGGAAGTCAGAGTTTGTGGACAGAAGAGAAAATTTGGCTGCAAATAATAGAAAGAGTCCTTCTAGTGAGACAGTGTCCTGGACTGCTGATAAAATCTGTGGTAAAGGCAATTTCACTGCAGACATAAAACAATTAGGGCTCTCCCCTGGTGTCCTCGCCCAGACGGCACAGGCAGCCCTGGGAGCTTGGCATGTTATCCCTGCTGCAGGGGCACTAACTATGCCCCTAACCAAGATTATACAAGGGCCCCAAGAGTCCTATGTGCAGTTTGTTGCCAGATTGCAGGAAGCAGCGAGAGAATTTTGGGACCTGAGAAAAGTGAGGGTCTGTTAGTCTGACAACTTACTCTTGAAAACGCCAATTCGGCATGTAGGGCTGCCCTGAGAGGTAAAACCAAGAGTCTAGATATAAATGGTATGATCAAGCTTTGTAATGAGGTAGATGTGTTTTCTCAACAATTTTCTAAGTCTATTAACCTGGCCATTGGGGCTGCTTTACAACTAAATAAAGGAGAAAAAACTTGCTATAGATGCAACCAACCTGAACATTTTGCTAGAGAATGCCATACACAAAGACAGAGCACCCTAGTCTCAACCATGTCTGCTACCCAACAAAAGTTTCCCCCCAGTCTTTGCCCTAAGTGCAAGAGAGGCCACCATTGGGCACGAGATTGCCAATCTAAGACTGATATCAACGGCCACCCACTACCTGCGGTCCAGGGAAACGGCCAGAGGGCCCCCCTGCGGGGCCCGTCTCCCCTGATGACAACTGCAGACAACCCCCTAGCCCCCATGAGAGATTGTGCAGGGTTCTGACAGAGAGCGCAGCGAGCTCGGGAGTGCGGCCTTCTTTGCCCGGGCCCCTCACAGCCTTGGCCCACACCGGGTGAGCCCGAGGGTCCCAGGAGCAGCCTCGGTCCCTACCCTACAGTCGCCAGGAGCCCTCACCCTTGAGGCAGCCACCGGCTAGGCCTGAAGGCCAAGGCTGGGCCTTTGGGGCTTCTGCGGCCTGAGGCAGCAGGTCTGAGCAAGAACACTCTGCCATCACTGGCACAGGACTGGAGGCCCGCCCATGGCGCAACACACAGACCTTGATGAACCTAGGCCTCGATAGGCCTGGATGAAGGTGAGCGGGCCCCCCTCTTCCACTGATTAACTGTGGTCTATATTGAATGCTTCTGCTTTAGCCTTGCTGGATAAGACACAAAGAGATAATGCATCAGAATTTGAAGATTGTTGGTTGTGCTTTTGTGCTTCTCTGCCCTTTTATGAGGGCATAGCCTTATTTGAAAATTTTACCCTGCTTTCAGATGCCAACCAGCTCCCCTTTGAGTCAGTTCAGCTTACCTTGACAGACTCTCTGGGATAGGAAGTTGTGTGTTGGGCCCAGGCATGCTTCTGCCGTGGCCCTTGCTAGAGATTTGCAATAACACGTTTAGAGTAAATAAAAATAGATATTCTTATCTTCTTGCCCCAAATGATACCTTTTTGGCATGTTCCACAGGCCTTACACGGTACATTATTATACAAGATTTTATAAATAATAGAGATTATTGTGTCTTGGTTCAGCTTTTTCCAAATTTTAGTATTCATCAGTCAGATGACTTACTGAAGTTTTGGGATCGAGGTGCCTCCTTGCCATCCCGCCACAAATGAGAGCCTATCTCGGTGGTGACCCTTGCAGTCCTTCTTGGCCTGGGTGCTGCTGGGACCGGGACCAGAATCGCAGCCCTTGTGTCGTCTCAACAGAATGCGTGCAATTACCATCTGCCCAATGAGGCTATTAGCCAAGATATAGAGAATATAAAAAGGGGCCTAGATGATCTTACTGATTCCTTGGTCTCCCTTTCAGAAGTTGCCCTTCAAAATAGAAGGGGATTAAATTTGCTCTTTCTACAACAAGGAGGCTTATGCGCTGCACTTAAGGAAGAATGCTGTGTATATGTTGATGAAACTGGATTAGTTAAAGATAGCATTGCCAAGGTTACTGCCAGCTTAGAAAAAAGCAAATGAGAGAACAACAAGAGTCATGGTATACAATAGACTAAAATAGGAAGGCAAGGGCACGAAGCCCTTGACCCTGGCTTCTAAGATTAAGTGGATCTTAGGTGGAGCTCATTATAGGACACAGCCCCAGTTATAAGAAAATCTTCAAGTTGTGGATTCTGATACTTTAGGGTAAAATTAAAAGTTATGGTTAAATTATGGTTAAAGTATAAAAAGAGACTTCATAAAGGTCAAAATATAGCTCAATTCTTACTGTTACCTTATTTACAACTCCCCCATCCTACATTGTGTCAAAAAATTCATAGATTAGGTTTTATTGGAAGTTAAGAAATCATTTCCTAAAACATATATAATTCATTTTGTCGATGGTGTTTTTGTTGGTTGCAGAAAATAGAGAGCGTTTTTGCAGATGGCTATAAAATATTTGACTAAGTGTAGACTGATGATGGCTTCAAAAAAGATTCAGCATGGTAAACTTTTAGGCTATTTGAGACATTTAGTGTATAGAGATTGTGTGTTTTCTCAAAAATTTGCCCTCAGATTAAATAAATTAGAAGTTTTGGATGCTTGCCAGAAGCTGTTAGAAAATTTTGGATTTTAATCTTGGTTTGACAAGCTGCCTCTTACAAGCAGGAAAGGAAAGGAAGGGATAGAGGAAAATGGATTTTAGAACTCTCCCAGGGACAGAGAGAAATCGAGGGACACCCTGTTTTATCCTCTCTGGCTCCTACAGGAGAAGTTCTTTACCCTCTTTATATTGTCTATGTTTGGTGCACCAATCACGTGTTAAAAGGAAATAAAACTTGAGACCTGTGATTCATGTAATTTATGTCAAATAACCCAAAGAGTTGTTTGTGAGCTTTGAAACCTGGGGCTGAGAACATAGCAGAAGAGACCAGGACATGCCTGAGCAGGCCCATCGCCTCCCTATCTCCCACCCCTCTGACCTAAGTTAAATGTTAACAGGCTGCTGATGTTTAAATGGACCAATCATGTGAAACCATGTCAATTCCTCCCCCACCCCCACTCATTTTCTATAAAAACCCCTAGCTTCCAAGCCTCATGTTCAAATCCACTGCCTCCTGTGTGAGATACGTTTCGACCCGGAGCTCCGCCATTAAAATACCTCGTGTTGTTACATCAAGGTGTTGTGTTCTATTCGTGATTCTTGGGTGTACGCTGAACAGGGAGTTGAGTGGGGGTTTCCCCACTAGGTTCTTTCATTTGGAGGCCCCAGCAAGATCTGCATGACACCCAGGAACCCTGAAGGACGCCTTGGAGGTGCATTTGTTTGTGTGAGTCTTGTATGTTGTCTGTTGTCTAAGTGTCTAAGTGTGGCACTGCTGAATTTGTGTCTTAGTTTTTCCGTTCTGAGATTGTGGGTTTGAGCCCCACCTGTGTTACCAGTTCTGGTATTCTGTATTCTGGCAGCTGGCACTGTGGACCATAAGGATCCTAGTGGCTGTGGGAAGACGACGGTCTATTTCCCCACAGGCTGCACCCCTGGAAGACATTCCGAGGGAGACCCTGGAGTGCCCAGGGTATGGAACAGTCAGGAGGACCTGGCTGTTGCCTGGCAGAGTGAAGAAGAGTGAGTGCTCTTCCTGCCAGAGAATTGGACACGGAATCCGACTCCATCAGAGGTAGCGTTTGGCTGGTTGTATAATTCCAGACGCGAATGAGTGTCTTTGGATGTCTTAGTGTTTTCCATCTCTGTCATTGTGTTGTGTTTATTCTTATTCTTCACTATGGGACAGACGGTGTCTACTCCTTTATCTTTGACTAAAGACCATTGGACGGACGTTAGGGTTAGAGGACGAAATTTGTCAGTAATAGTGAAAAAAAAGCCATGGATGACTTTTTGTTCCTCAGAATAGCCTGTTTTTGGAGTAGGTTGGCCACCAGAAGGAACTTTTTACTTACCCACCATAAGGGCTGTGAAGGCCATTGTTTTTCAGGAAGAGCCAGGGTCGCATCCAGACCAGCAACCGTACATCACGGCATGGGAGGACTTGGCACGCTACCCACCCCCATGGGTTCACCCATTCCTCCCACCTCTCCGCCCTGGCACCAAGATCCTAGCCATCCAAGAAAATAGTGAGAAAGAGAAACTGAAAACACTGCTCGGGGGAGATGATGATCGCAGCACACCAGTGACAAAACCCCCCAAGATCTATCCAGAGATTGAAGAAGCCCCTGAGTGGCCCGACACCCCTCAACCCCCACCATATGCTCCCCAGCCCCAACTTTCAGTCCCTCAGGACCGAGGAAGGGATCCCTCCACAGCAACAAGGAGCCGGCGAGGAGTCGCCCCTGAAGGGCCTGCGGATTCAACCATGGCGCTCCCCCTCAGGGCTATTGGGGCTCCCCTTGCCGATCCGAATAGTCTACAGCCCCTACAGTATTGGCCTTTTTCCTCTTCTGACCTCTATAACTGGAAAGCTAATCACCCCCCTTTTTCAGAGAACTCTGCAGGACTCACTGGGTTGGTTGAATCATTAATGTATTCACACCAGCTGACCTGGGATGACTGCCAGCAGCTTCTGCAGACTCTATTCACAACCGAGGAGAGAGAGAGGATTCTCCTCGAGGCTCGGAAAAATGTCTGAGATGAGGCTGGGCGCCCTGTCCAAACTTCAGCTGAGATAGATGAAGGATTCCTGCTAACCCGGCCCCAATGGAATTATAACATGGCACCAGGTAGGGAACGACTGTCCAAGTATCATCGGGTCCTAGTGGCGGGTCTCAGAGGTGCTGCTTGGCAGCCCACGAATCTGGCCAAGGTAAGAGAGGTTATGCAGGGAGCGACTGAGCCCCCCTCAGTCTTCCTCGAAAGGCTCATGGAGGATTACAGGAGATATACCCCATTTGATCCCACATCTGAGGGTCAAAGGGCCTCAGTAATTATGGCCTTCATTGGCCAGTCGGCTCCTGACATAGAAAGAAGAAGTTACAGTGAATTGAGGGCTTGCAGGATTACACCATAAGGGATGTAGTTAGAGAGGCAGAGAAAGTGTATCATAGGAGAGAAACAGAAGATGAAAAATTAGAGAGAGAGAAAAGAGAGAAAAGAGAGGATGAGGATAGGAGAGACAGGAGGCAAGGAAAGGTTTTGACTAGGATCCTGGCCCCAGTAGGATAAAGAGATAACGGAAGAAGAGGTAGACAGTCAGGGAACCTGGGAGACAAAAGACAGCAGGGACCAAGGAGACCCAGAGAAGATGGGCACCGCCTTGGGAGGAACAAATGCGCATATTGCAAGGAAATGGGCGACTGTAAGAGCGACTGTCCAAAAAAAAAAAAAGAGGTAAAAGTGCTTTCTCTTGGAGAAGATGAAGACTGGGGGAACAGGGCTTGGCCCCCATCCCCGAGCCTAGAGTAACCTTAGAAGTGGAGGGGACCCCCGTAGACTTTCTAGTCGACACGGGAGCTGAATTTTCAGTACTCAAAACACCTCTAGGAAAAGTGAAGAAAAATGAAAAAACCTTGGTGATTGGGGCCACAGGACAAAAATCATATCCATGGACCACATCCCGAGTAGTAGACATAGGGCGAAATCGAGTAACTAATTCGTTTCTAGTCATTCCAGAGTGTCCTATGCCTCTATTGGGGAGGGACTTACTAACCAAGTTAAAAGCACAAATAACTTTCACCTCTCATCGACCGGAGGTTTTCTGGGGAATAAAAGCACCCCAGACTCTAGAGCTGTCTTTACAACTAGGAGAGAAATATCAACTTTACCAAAATCAAGTAAAGCCCTCTGAGGGATTACAGCACTGGTTGAATCGATACCCTCAGGTGTGGGCAGAGACGGGAGGAGTGGGGATGGCAAAACTGGTCCTACCTCCCCCCCCCCCCCCCGTGGTGATTGAACTTAAATCCGGGGCCACTCCTATAGGGGTCCGACAATATCCCATGAGCAGAGAAGCTCAAGAGTGTATATGCCCCCAAATCAACAAACTGCTCCAACAAGGGATTTTCGTCCCATGCAAATCCCCTTGGAACACTCCTCTACTTCCAGTAAAAAAAACAGGGACCAGTGACTACCGTCCAGTCCAGAACCTTAGAAAAGTCAACAAGAGAGTTCAGGATATACACCTCACGGTGCCAAATCCTTATAACCTCCTCAGCACCTTGCCACCTGGTCGGACATGGTACACAGTCCTGGATCTCAAAGATGTTTTTTTCTGTTTGAGGTTACACCCCAACAGCCAGCCCTTGTTCACTTTCGAATAGCGAGACTCCAAGAGTGGACAAGCAGGACAGCTCACATGGACAAGGCTGCCTCAGGGATTCAAGAACTCGCCCACTTTGTTCGATGAAGCCCTACACTGAGATCTTGCCCTTTTCCAAGCCAATAACCCACAGGTGACTCTTCTGCAATATGTAGATGACCTGCTCCTAGCTGCAGAAACACGCGAGGACTGTGAAATTGGGACCCAAAACTTCCTGGGCAAGTTAGGTAAGCTGGGGTGTCAGGCCTCTGCTAAAAAGGCTCAGTTATGCCAGATAGAAGTGACCTACCTAGGATATGTCCTGAGAGATGGACAATGGTGGCTCACAGAAGCCAGAAAATAAGCTGTTATGTAGATCTCAGCCCCAACCACTGCTCGCCAGGTAAGAGAGTTCCTGGAGACTGCCCGGTTTTGCAGACTCTGGACTCCCGGATTTGCCACACTGGCAGCTCCCTTGTATCCACTAACCAAAGAGAAAGGGGAATTCACCTGGACCAGAGAACATCAGCTAGCCTTTGAAACTCTCAAAAAGGCACTGCTGCAGGCTCTGGCATTGGACCTGCCAGATTTAAACAAACCTTTCACCCTATACATTGATGAAAGAAATGGAGTGGCAAGGGGAGTCCTTACCCAGGTTTTGGGACGATGGAAGTGCCCGGTAGCCTACTTATCAAAGAAACTGAACCCTGTGGCCAGTGGATGGCCCTCCTGCATGTGAGTGATAGCAGCCACGGCTGTGCTAGTAAGATATGCTGACAAAGTGACTATGGGCCAGAATGTTACCATAGTGGCCCCACACTCTCTTGAGAGCATCGTCAGGCAACCACCGGACCGCTGGATGACCAATGCCCAAATGACGCACTACCAGAGCCTGTTGCTGACAGAGCAAGTAAGTTTCGCACCCCCAGCCATTCTCAACCCAGCCTCCTTACTACCTGAGGCTGACAAGGTCCCTGCGCATAGTGTGAAGAAATACTGGCAGAAGAGACTGGAATCCGGCAAGACCTCACAGACCAACCTTGGCCATGGCCGATGACCTGGTTCACAGACAGAAGCAGCTTTGTGGTAGAAGGTAAGTGGAGGGCTGGGGCAGCAGTAGTGGATGGAAAGTCTGTCATATGGGCCAGCAGCCTGCCGGAGGGTACATCTGCTTAAAAAGCCGAACTAATCGCACTAATTCAAGCCTTAAGGCTGGCAGAAGGAAGGGCTCTTAATGTCTATGCCGACAGTCGGTACGCTTTTGCCACAGCTCATGTTCATGGAGCAATATACCGACACCGTGGACTGCTGACGTCTGCCAGCAAAGATATCAAAAATAAAGAAGAAATTCTCAGCTTATTAGAAGCTGTTCATCTGCCCTGTAGGGTGGCAATTATCCATTGCCCAGGACACCAGAAGGGAACTGGGACGGTTGAAAAGGGAAATCAAATGGCAGACCAAGAAGCTAAAAAAGCAGCCCAAGGGCCAATGACTCTGGTGGTAAGAACCCAACAGCCCGCTGCTGAGGAAATAAATAAAAGAACCCTCACAGAAGAGGGGCGAGATTACATAGCTAACATACACCATCTGACTCATTTAGGAACTGAAAAAAAATACTAAAATTGGTTAGTAAGTCCCCCTATTACATTCCTGGATTAAAAAGAATTGTGGAAGAGATAGTAAAGAACTGCTGTGCTTGTGCACTTACCAACGCTGGGTCTAGCAGTCTCCAGGAAGGAAAATGACTGCGAGGAGACAGGCCTGGAGCCTACTGGGAAACTGACTTCACTGAGGTGAAACCAGCTAGGTATGGAAATAAATATCTCCTAGTTTTTATAGACACCTTCTCGGGATGGGTCGAAGCGTTCCCCACCAAGAAAGAAACGGCTAATGTGGTAGTCACGAAGATACTTGAAGAAATCCTTCCCCGCTTTGGGATACCTAAGGTAATAGGGTCAGACAACGGACCTGCCTTCGTCTCCCAGGTAAGTTAGGGATTGGCCAGACAACTGGGGACAAATTGGAAATTACATTGTGCATACAGACCCCAGAGTTCAGGACAGGTAGGAAGGATGAACAGAATGCTAAAGGAGACTCTGACTAAAATAGCCTTAGAATCCGGCGGAAGCGATTGAACAGCCTTTCTCCCTTATGCCTTGTTCAGGGTTCAGAATACACCTGGACCCCTTGGCCTAACTCCATTTTAATTATTGTATGGGGCGCCCCCACCCATTTTTATGACCGTAGGGGATAACAATTGCCCGGATGTGTCTTTCTCTCCTTCTTCTAGTCTTTTGGCTCGATTAAAAGCTCTCGAAATACTAAGAAAAGAGGTCTGGGAACAGCTAAAAGAAACCTATGTTGCTGGTGACACACAGGTGCCGCACCAGTTTAAAGTAGGAGACGCAGTCCTGGTGAGGAGACACCGAGCGGGAAACCTAGATCCAAGGTGGAAGGGACCCTACTTGGTGCTACTGACAATGCCCACTGCTGTCAAAGTGGAAGGAATCCCCACTTGGGTCCACGCATCCCATGTCAAGAGAGCACCCCCTGGAGTCAGCCATGATGAGTGGACTTTGGAGAAGACTACTAACCCTCTTAAGTTGCGCCTGCTTCATAGAAGCGATCCCAAAGGAATTCAACCTCCACAGTCCTGTTCAACAAACGTGGGAGGTACTCAATGAGGGGGGTAGGGCTGTATGGACAATTGCCGAGGTACACCCTCTGTGGACTTGGTGGCCTGATCTTTTCCCTGACATCTGTAAGTTTGCTATAGGAGCCCCTCCTAGATGGGACTTGGAGGGGTACTCTGACATTCAGAGGGCACCTTTAACACCCCCTCTGTACGTAGAAAAACATTCGAGAGACCCATGGGGTGGTTGCTCTAACCAAAGGGATAGAAGTATGCTTTGAACCCATCCCTTCTATGTCTGCCCCGAGCCCCACAGTCCCTCAATCCAACATGTGGAGTCAGTCCCTCAATCCAACATGTGGAGATAAGGCTGACTTCTTTTGCAAGAGCTGGGGTTGCAAGACTTCAGGTACAGCCCGCTGGAAGCCCTCCGTGAGCTGGGACTATATTAGAGTAACAGCCAACTATTCCCTAGCATCTTACGTACCTGGAGGATTTGACCTAGACAAGTGTACTGACTGGTGCCATCCGCTCCGTGTCACCTTCACTGAACCAGGGAAAAGAGCTCTGGGATGGACAAAAGGGTATACCTGGGGTCTTAAGATTTACAAGGAAAGATATGATGAGGGATTATTGTTCACTATCATATTAAAAATAGAGACCCCCTACAATCCTTTAGGCCCCCCAACCAAGTCCACACCCCTCACCCATACTATTACTCAGCCTACTCCAGTGATTGTGGACCCCCTTAATATGGCCGCTATCACCCAACCTCCCACTCCTCAGGTACCTCTAACTATTACCCCTGGAATTCCTTCAACAAGACAGAAGATGTTTAACCTAGTGAGAGGAGCCTTTTATGCCCTTAATAGAACTGATCCAAGCGCTACTGAGGACTGCTGGCTATGCCTGTCCTCGGGTCCTCCTTATTATAAAGGAATTGCTTTCAATAGAGATTTCAACAGAACTAGCAGCCATACTTCCTGCTCTTGGGGAACAGGACAAAAACTGACCCTGACTGAAGAATCCTCGAGGAGTCCAGGTCTCTGTATAGGCACCCCACCTTCCACCCATAAACACCTATGCAGACAAATTCAGTCCGTGTCCAGAACGGAAGCTAATTACTATCTTGTACCTTCCCCAGTTGGATGGTGGGCTTACAATACAGGACTTACTCTCTGTGTATCAACTAAGGTTTTTAACTCATCTCATGATTTTTGTGTCATGATCCAGCTGTTACCCCGCGTATATTATCACCCTGCATCCAGTTTAGAAGAAAGCTATGCTGGCTGGCGGTCAAAAAGAGAACCAATTACTTTAACCCTGGCTGCATTCATTGAAATAGGTATGGCGTTAGGAGTGGGGACGGGAGTGTCAGCTTTGATAGAAGAAAGACAGGGAATTCAGTCTTTGAGGGATTCTGTCAATGAAGACCTAGAGGCAATAGAGAAGTCCATTGAAACTTTAGAAAAATCTTTGACCTCCCTGTCTGAGGTAGTTTTGCAGAACAGGAGAGGTCTTGATTTGTTGTTCCTAAAGGAAGGAAGACTGTGTGCTGCCCTTAAAGAAGAGTGCTGCTTCTATGCAGATCATACAGGAATAGTTAGAGACTCTATGCAGAAACTGAGAGAAAGATTAGAGCGAAGGAAATGGGAACAGGATGCTCAATGGGGGTGGTTTGAGTCGTGGTTTGAATCACGACCATCTTAGATAACTTCTTTGATTTCCGCTGTCGCCGGACCAATCCTTATGATATGCTTAGCTTTAGTTTTCGGCCCTTGTATAATAAATAGAGGAATGGCTTTCATCCAGAGTAGAATTGATACAGTAAAACTCATGGTTTTTCAAAGGCAATATCAACCTATAATTCAGGTAGATGAAGAGTTAGGGGACACCAATCTCTAAAATTCTATGATTAGAATTAGTCTAAACAGAAGAAGAGGGGAATAAAAGGAAATAAAACTTGAGACCTGTGATTCATGTAATGTATGTCAAATAGCCCAAAGAGTTGTTTGTGAGCTTTGAAACTTAGGGCTGAGAACATAGCAGAACAGACCAGGACATGCCCAGGCAGGCCCATCACCTTCCTATCTCCCACCCCTCTGACCCAAGTTAAATGTTAACAGGCTGCTGATGTTTAAATGGACGAATCATGTGAAACCGCACCAATTCCTCCCCAGCCCCACTCCTTTTCTATAAAAACCCCTAGCTTCCAAGCCTCGTGGTTGAATCCACTGTCTCCTGTGTGAGATACATTTTGACCCGGAGCATGGCTTTGTTTCCAAAGATTGTGCTGTGCTTTAACAGAAATACAGACCTGGGTAATAGGTAGGTAAGAGTCACACTGAGATAATGCTGTCAAAGACTGAATGAGAGCACGCAACTGTATGAAATGCCACACACACCGCTTTAGAACGGCAGACCAAATGGGAGGTGTTGGTTTAGGTACCAAACTCGTTGTAGATGGGGCATTCCTGAGCAACTTAGTAAAGCTCAACAAGACAGTGCAGGTTACGTAAAGGCTGGGCTGAGAGCCTCAGGAATTACTTTCAATGATATTCTTTACAGGTCTAGTAGTTGGGAGAGTTCTTATGCGACACATCTTAAGAAGTCTATGCTATTTGTGACATTAAACTCCTAATGCATGGTTTAGTGAGTCATTTACATACCAGAGAAGACTCTAATCTATTTGGGAAACACACTTTTCTCAGTATTAACTACCACTTATTCCCAAGAGAATGTGATCTCCAGAACACAAGACTATTGATTGCACACAGAAGACTAAAGTGCTCATTTGGATTGCAGAAAGGAACCCTTTTCCTGAATGTGTGTATGTATGTGCAGTGTGTATGCTGGTATGTTTTTTTGTTTGTTTGTTTGGTGTGTGTGTGTGTGTGTGTGTGTGTGTGTGTGTGTGTATGTGTTTAGGCCTGATTTTTGACTTTGGGTATCTTCCTAGATGGATTTCCATTTTTGTTACTGAGGCAGGGTGTCTCACAGAAGCTTCTGGTTCTTAAAAACTTCAAACAAACACTACTTTCATAAGCAGTATGTACACAATGCTCACTTTCTTCCCTGTACCACAGCACAACTCAAAGCCTAGTCTATGATGGGCAGGCACTCTGCCATGGAGCCACGTTCCCAAACCCTGATGGGGAGTTTTAAACTTGTTCCTTTAAGGTTCAGTGAGGGAAGCAGGTAAAAGCAGAAGATAACTTCAAACAAAGATACTGCTTATAAAATGCTGAAAAAGAACCAGTCCCTTTCTTTACCTGGTCAGCTTTTCAGATATTACTTGAACTCCAGACTTTGAGCATTAAAAGCAAATCTAGGTTACTAGTAAAAAACTGAATAGAAGGGGCTATAGAGATGGTAGTTAAGAGCACTAACTGCTCTTCCAGAGGTACTGAGTTCAATTCCTAACCACCATACGCTGGCTGACAACCATCTGTAATGGGACTAGATGTCCTCTTCTGATGTGTGTAATGACAGTGATAGTTTACTCACATATACATCTTAATAAACACATCTCAGAAAAAAAACCTGAATGGATGAGCTGAACCAACAAACACAGACTGTGGTAAACCAAGACCACATAAACATGCCCATAGTGAGTACACGCTACCTGTACGACAGCTCCAAATACCTGAGAAATACAACCTCACTACCAATTGCTACTTGGTGAGCCTAAAGCATGGGATGTCCTAGCTCTTCTGTCAAGGAGCCTGTTGTCTCCTGAAGAGTAAATTGTGCTCTTTTGTGGCTGTTTACATTGTACTCACTCATTAGGGGTTAGTCCTATAATGACCACATTTGAGGTATATAATTTGTCAACTTTAGCAAAAACTGGATTATGGGGATTAAAAAAAGAGAGAAACAGCAAGGTATCTAATTAAGCACAACATAATCATGTTACTTTAGGCCCAATATATTAAAGTAACAGTTATTTAAGTCTTTCAAGATTATGAAAAAGAGCGCTGAGCCCCTTTCCCTGAGATGGCACAGTAGGTAGAGAACCTGCTGTTAAGCCTGAAGACCTCACTTTGACTTCTAGGATGCACATGGTAGAAAGAAAGATGGCACTTCTTTAAGTTGTCCTCTGACCTTTGGAAGCCCACCCCAACACTAAATAATTATTAAAACAATATTAAGATTTTGTTTGCAAGTGCAAAAATAATTTTTTGGTAGTCCCTTTAATACTAAACCAGTAGAACAATTCTGAAGTGTGCAACTAGTGAGAGACATTATACGGATTCTTGACCATAAAATAGCATTTCCTTTTCAATGGGAATGCTGATTTATCAGAGGAAATTATGACGTGTAGTTAGCATACTGCTAGTGAAAACAGCAAAGATCACATTTGTCTACTTGGTTTCCAGAAACAGCATGATTTAACAAGAGTTAGGACCAAAGATTCTTACCTGAGTTAAAGGGACATTTTTTCCCTCCTGAGCCCCTCTTTATATTCTCTCTCTCTCTCTCTCTCTCTCTCTCTGTCTCTCTCTGTCTCTCTATCTCTGTCTCTCTCTCTGTCTCTCTCTGTCTCTCTATCTCTGTCTCTGTCTGTCTCTCTGTCTCTGTCTCTGTCTGTCTCTCTGTCTCTGTCTCTGTCTGTCTCTCTGTCTCTGTCTCTCTCTCTCTCTGTCTCTCTCTCTCTCTCTCCACCCCACCCTTTAACACAAATGTGTCTTATAACAGGTTTTACATGGGGTATAGTAGCACATGCCTTTAACTCCAGCACTTGGGAGGCAAGGACAGGCAGATCTCTGTGAATTTCAGGGCAACTTGAGTTTCAGGCAGGCCAAGACTACAGTCATAGATGAAACCTTGTCTCAGAACAAAAGCAATAGCAGAGAAAAAAAAACAAAACAAAAACAAATAAAACCAATGTTCCCCAGCCAGGGAGCGCTTTGCCTGAGCATCGGCAGCAGACATCTTGGTTCCAGGACCCCACCGAGAGTATTCTGCACAGGTGAGAGTGCAGAATACAGAAGCTAACAGCTTCTGGGACAGGCGGGAGCCACAGAGCTCCCAAGGCAGCCCCCTTTTCGGGCCCCAGACATCCGGCCTCTTTCCCAGCCAAAGGATAGGGGTATGCCAGGCCTGGGAGTGCTTTGCCTGAGCATCGGCAGCAGACATCTTGGTTCCAGGAATCCGCCGAGAGTATTTTGCATAGATGAGAGTGTGGAATACAGAAGCTAACAGCTTCTGGGACAGGTGGGAGCCACAGAGCTTCTAAGGCAGCCCCCTTTTTGGGCCCCAGACATCCGGCCTCTTTCCTGGCCAGAGGATAGGGGACCGCCTGGCCTGGGAACGCTTTGCCTGAGCATCAGCAGCAGTCATCTTGGTTCCAAGACTCCTCTGAGAGTATTCTGCACAGGTGAGAGTGTAGAATACAGAAGCTAACAGCTTCTGGGACAGGTGGGAGCCACAGAGCTTCTAAGGCAGCCCCCCTTTTGGGCCCCAGACATCCAGCCTCTTTCCTGGCCAGAGGATAGGGGACCGCCTGGCCCGGGAACGCTTTGCCTGAGCATCAGCAGCAGTCATCTTGGTTCCAAGACTCCTCTGAGAGTATTCTGCACAGGTGAGAGTGTAGAATACAGAAGCTAACAGCTTCTGGGACAGGCCAAAGCAACTCAGCTTCGGGACAGGTCCTGTTTTGGGCCTTCATCTTCGGCCAGGAGGGAGGTCCTAACACCAGATATCTGTACACCTCCCCTGTAAGAGGAGAGCTTGCATGCAGAGAGTGCTCTGACCACTGACACTCAGAGGAGAGAGCTAGTCTCCCAGGTCTGCTGATAGAGGCTAACAGAATCACCTGAGGAACAAGCTCTAACTAGAGACAACTAAATCAACTAACTCCAGAGATTACCAGATGGCGAAAGGTAAATGTAAGAATATTACTAAGAGAAACCAAGACCACTCACCATCACCAGAACACAGCACTCCCACCTCACTCAGTCCAGGGCACCCCAACACACCTGAAAAGCTAGACCTGGATTTAAAAGCATATCTCATGATGATGGCAGAGGACATCAAGAAGGACCTTCATAACTCACTCAAAGAAATGCAGAAGAACACTGCTAAACAGGTAGAATACATTAAAGAGGAAGCACAAAAATCCCTTAAAGATTTGCAGGAAAACATGACCAAAAAGGTGATGGAATTGAATAAAACCATCCAAGACCTAAAAAGGGAAGTAGACACAATAAAGAAAACCCAAAGTGAGGCAACACTGGAGATAGAAACCATAGGAAAGAAATCTGGAACCATAGATTCTAGTATCAGCAACAGAATACAAGGGATGGAAGAGAGAATCTCAGGTGCAGAAGACTCTATAGAGAACATTGACACAACAATCAAAGAAAATACAAAATGCAAAAAGATCCTAAATCAAAACATCCAGGAAATTCAGGACACAATGAGAAGACCAAAACTACGGATAATAGTAGATGAGAATGAAGATTTTCAACTCAAAGGACCAGCAAATATCTTCAACAAAATTATAGAAGAAAACTTCCCAAACCTAAAGAAAGAGATGCCCATGAACATACAAGATACCTACAGAACTCCAAATAGACTGGACCAGAAAAGAAATTCCTCCCAACACATAATAATCAGAACAACAAATGCACTAAATAAAGATAGAATACTAAAAGCAATAAGGGAAAAAGGTCAAGTAACATATAAAGGCAGGACTTTCAGAGTTACACTAGACTGTCACCAGAGACTATGAAAGCCAGAAGATCCTGGACAGACGTTATACAGACACTAAGAGAACACAAATGCCAACCCAGGCTACTATACGCAGCCAAACTTTCAATAACCTTAGATGGAGAAAAAAAAGTATTCCACAACAGAACCAAATTCACACATTATCTTTCCATGAATCCAGCCCTTCAAAGGATAATAACAGAAAAAAACCAATACAAGGATGGAAACCACGTCCTAGAAAAAGCAAGAAGATAATCCCTCACAAAACCTAAAATAAGACAGCCACAAGAACAGAATGCCAACTTTAACAACAAAAATAACAGAAAACAACAATTAGTTTTCCTTAATATCTATTAATATCAAAGGACTCAATTCCCCAATAAAAAGACATAGACTAACAGATGGCTACACAAACAGGACCAAACATTTTGCTGCTTAGAGGAAACTCATCTCAGAGAAAAAGATAGACACTACCTCAGAATGAAAGGCTGGAAAACAATTTTCCAAGCAAATGGTCTGAAGAAACAAGCTGGAGTAGCCATTCTAATATCTAATAAAATCGACTTCCAACCCAAGGTCATCAAAAAAGACAAGAAGGGGCACTTCATACTCATCAAAGGTAAAATCCTCCAAGAGGAACTCTCAATTCTGAATATCTATGCTCCAAATACTAGGGCAGCCACATTCATTAAAGAAACTTTAGTAAAACTTAAAGCACACATTGCACCTCACACAATAATAGTGGGGGACTTCAAGACACCACTTTCACCAATGGACATATCATGGAAACAGAAACTAAAGAGGGACAGTGAAACTAAAAGAAGTTATGAAACAAATGGATCTAACAGATATCTACAGAACATTTTATCCTAAAACAAAAGGATATACCTTCTTCTCAGCACCTCATGGTACCTTCTCCAATATTGACTACATAATTGGACACAAAACAAGCCTCAACAGATACAAAAATATTGAAATTGTCCCATGCATCCTATCAGATCACCATGGACTAAGGCTGACCTTCAATAAAAAAATAAATAATAGAAAGCCAACATTCATGTGGAAACTGAACAACACTCTTCTCAATGATACATTGGTCAAGGAAGGAATAAAGAAAGAAATTAAGGACTTTCTGGAGTTTAATAAAAATGAAGCCACAACATACCCAAACTTATGGGACACAATGAAAGCATTTCTAAGAGAAAAACTCATAGCTCTGAGCGCCTCCAAAGAGAAACTAGAGAGAGCACACATTAGCAGCTTGACAACACACCTAAAAGCTCTAGAACAAAAGGAAACAAATTCACCAAAGAGGAGTAGATGGCAGGAAATAATCAAACTCAGGGGCAAAATCAACCAAGTGGAAACAAGAAGAACTATTCAAAGAATCAACCCATCGAGGAGCTGGTTCTTTGAGAAAATCAACAATATAGATAAACCCTTAGCCAGACTCACTAAAGGGCACAGGGAAAGCATTCTAATTAACAAAATCAGAAATGAAAAGGGAGACATAACAAAAGATCCTGAAGAAATCCAAAACACCATCAGATCCTTCTACAAAAGGCTATACTCAACAAAACAGGAGAACCTGGATGAAATGGACAAGTTTCTAGACAGATACCAGGTACCAAAGTTAAATTAAGATCAGGTTAATGATCTAAACATTCCTATATCCCCTAAAGAAATAGAAGCAGTCATTAATGGTCTCCCAACCAAAAAATGCCCAGGACCAGATGGGTTTAGTGCAGAGTTCTATCAGACCTTCAAAGAAGATCTAATCCTGGTTCTTCACAAACTAGTCCACAAAAGAGAAACAGAAGGTACTCTACACAACTCATTCTATGAAGCCACAATTACTCTGATACCTAAACCTCAAAAAGACCCAACAAAGATAGAGAACTTCAGACCAATTTCCCTTATGAATATCGATGCAAAAATCCTCAATAAAGTTCTCGCTAACCAAATCCAAGAACATATTAAAACAATCATCCATCCTGACCAAGTAGGTTTCATCCCAGGGATGCACGGATGGTTCAATATATGGAAATCCATCAACATAATCCAGTATATAAACAAACTCAAAGACAAAAACCACATGATCATCTCATTCGATGCAAAGAAAGCATTTGACAAAATCCAACACCCATTCATAATAAAAGTCTTGGAAAGATCAGGAATTCAAGGCCCATACCTAAACATGATAAAAGCAATCTACAGCAAACCAGTAGCCAACATCAAAGTAAATGGTGAGAAGCTGGAAGCAATCCCACTAAAATCAGGGACTAGACAAGGCTGCCCACTTTCTCCCTACCTATTCAACATTGTACTTGAAGTCCTAGCCTGAGTAATTCGACAACAAAAGGAGATCGAGGGGAAACAAATTGGAAAGGAAGAAGTCAAAATATCACTTTTTGCAGATGATATGATAGTATATATAAGTGACCCTAAAAATTCCACCAGAGAACCCCTAAGCTTGATAAACAGCTTCAATGTACAGGCCTTCCTGTACACAAAGGATAAACAGGCTGAGAAAGAAATTAGGGAAACAACACCCTTCTCAATAGTTACAAATAATATAAAATACCTTGGCATGACTCTAACTAAGGAAGTGAAAGATCTGTATGATAAGAACTTCAAGTCTCTGAAGAAAGAAATTAAAGAAGATCTCAGAAGATGGAAAGATCTCCCATGCTCATGGATTGGCAGGATCAATATAGTAAGAATGGCTATCTTGCCAAAAGCAATCTACAGATTCAATGCAATCCCCATCAAAATTCCAATTCAGTTCTTCAACAAATTAGAAAGGGCAATTTGCAAATTCATCTGGAATAACAAAAAACCTAGGATAGCAAAAACTCTTCTCAAGGATAAAAGAACCTCTGGTGGAATCACCATGCCTGACCTAAAGCTTTACTACAGAGCAATCGTGATAAAAACTGCATGGTACTGGTATAGCGACAGACAAGTAGACCAATGGAATAGAATTGAAGACCCAGAAATGAACCCACACACCTATGGTCACTTTATCTTTGACAAGGGAGCAAAAACCATCCAGTGGAAAAAAGACAGCATTTTCAACAAATGATGCTGGCACAACTGGTGGTTATCATGTAGAAGAATTCGAATTGATCCATTTCTTTCTCCTTATACTAAGGTCATATCTAAGTGGATTAAGGAACTCCACATAAAACCAGAGAAATTGAAACTTATTGAGGATAAAGTAGGAAAAACCTTCGAAGATATGGGTACAGGGGAAAAAATCCTGAATAGAACAGCAATGGCTTGTGCTGTAAGACAGAGAATCCACAAATGGGACCTTATAAAATTGCAAAGCTTCTGCAAGGCAAAAGACACATTCAATAAGACAAAAAGGCCACCAACAGATTGGGAAAGGCTATTTACCTATCCTAAATCAGATAGGGGACTATTATCCAATATATATAAACAACTCAAGAAGGTGGACTCCAGAAAATCAAATAACCCCATTAAAAAATGGGACTCAGAGCTGAACAAAGAATTCTCATCTGAGAAATACGGAATGGCAGAGAAGCACCTGAAAAAATGTTCAACATCCTTAATCATCAGGGAAATGCAAATCAAAACAACCCTGAGATTCCACCTCATACCAGTCAGAATGGCTAAGATCAAAAATTCAGGTGACATCAGATGCTGGTGAGGATGTGCGGAAAGAGGAACACTCATCCATTGTTGGTAGGATTGCAAGCTTGTACAACCACTCTGGAAATCAGTCTGGCGGTTCCTCAGAAAACTGGATATAGCAATACCAGAGGATGCTGCAATACCTCTCCTGGGCATTTATCCAGAAGATGTTCCAACCAGTAAGAAGGACACATGCTCCACTATGTTCATAGGAGCCTTATTTATAATAGCCAGAAGCTGAAAAGAACCCAGATTCCCCTAAACAGAGGAATGGATACAGAAAATGAGGTACATTTACACAATGGAGTACTACTCAGCTATTAAAAAGAATGAATTTATGAAATTCCTAGGGAAATGGATGGACCTGGAGGGCATCATCCTGAGTGAGGTAACACTATCACAAAAGAACTCACACAATATGTACTCACTGATAAGTGGATATTAGCCCAGAAACTTAGGATACCCAAGACATAAGATACAATATGCTAAACTCATGAAACTCAAGAAGAAGGAAGACCAACGTGTGGACACTGTGCCCCTTCTTAGAATTGGGAACAAAACACCCATGGAAGGAGTTACAGAGACAAAGTTTGGAGCTGTGTCGAAAGGATGGACCATCTAGAGCCTGCCATATCCAGGGTTCCATCCCATGATCAGCTTCCAATTGCTGACACCATTGCATACACTAGCAAGATTTTGCTATAAGGACCCAGATATAGCTGTCTCTTGTGAGACTATGCTGGGGCCTATCAAACACAGAAGTGGATGCTCACAGTCAATATTGGATGGATCACAGGACCCCCAATGGAGGAGCTAGAGAAAGTATCCAAGGAGCTAATGAGATCTGCATCCCTATAGGTGCAACAACATTATGAACTAACCACTACCCCGGAGCTCTTGACTCCAGCTGCATATGTATCAAAAGTTGGCCTAATTGGCCATCACTGGAAAGAGAGGCCCATTGGACTTGTAAACTTTATATGCCCCAGTACAGGGCAATGCCAGGGCCAAAAAGTGGGAGTGGGTGGGTAGGGGAGTGGGTGGGAGGGTATGGGGGACTTTTCGGATAGCATTGGAAATGTAAATGAGGAAAATACCTAATAAAAATATTAAAAAAAAACAAAACAAAAAAACAAAAAAACAACGTTCATGCAAATATCCCTGCCAGCAATTAAAGAAAACCCCTATTCTTTGAGAATTCCATATACCACACACATATACCATGATATATGATCAGATCACATTTCACATTTCAAAAAACTTCCTGCCTTTTTAAAACTCAGCCTTCATTTCTATGCATGAGGCTGAATTTCTGTGTGAAGGCTTCACCTGTAACACGAACGTAGGGTATTTCAAGCTCAGCAGACATTTGCTGATTACTGACTATCAAAGAATCTAAGGAAATCAGCTCTGGTTGGCATAGAGTGCCTTGATCTTCCACCTAAGCTTTCAACATCTGTGAAACAGTTAAAGAATAAAGTAAATGATGCGTTATATATATATTAAAATAATCATTGAATGATCCATGTGCTGTGGAGAGGAAGCAATAACAAAAGTTTCTGTCCACACAGAGGCACTGTGGCTTTGGGAGTGAAGGGCTCCTCATTGGCATGTACCAGCAGCCATCCCCATTTCCTGCCTAGGATATTCTGATTTTATTCAGGTAGCCATAAGAGTTTCTATAGTGTGATTGGTATATTCTATAGTATGTTGGTTCTGGATGATGAAACCCAAATTAAAGTTTGAAGTGAGTTTCTGGAAGACTATCTTTACTGAACAAAGGTAGCAAAATTCTCTTATGCCCATGCCCACCCCTGCCCCCTACTGTTTCAGATCCTTTTTAGAGCGCTGTAGTACAGAGATGCCATAACTGAAATACAGCTGCCATTGTGAGGCTATGAGGGAAGGCATAATCAATACACTGAGCAATTAAGAAAGCTTCGTTTTCTTCAGTATTTGATTATAATATCCAAGGTGACACCACTGACCCAGTTACACCAGCTGTAGAATACCTATCTCCAGACTTCTTTGCTATGTTGAGAAATTAATGCCCACTAATTAGGAAACATTGTATTTATTATTCTGTACGTGTAACCATACATATGCTCATGCAAACAATATCTTAAAAAATCTGAGCATCTCAGGCTTGATGATCACCAGTGGCGGTGTCCAAGAAGGGAGAGCGCATGGGGATTAGCCACTGAGAGTGGTCACCCAGTGAGCTGGTGAGGTAGTGAGCAGGTGATGCTTCTGATGCCAAGGATCAACTGGCAGAGCTCTGAGGGAGTAAGTGGGAATGAGGGCTGAAGCTCAGGGAGGCTCACAGGGGATCCTGGGGCAAGACAGAAGATGCAGATGCCTCTGCAGACAATTGACAGCCACAGCCGTAGATACCAGACTGACTTTCATCAGAACATTTTGGATGCTTTATGAGTGGGCAGACACAAAGGAGGTGGACAGAGATACCTGGAAGAGATGAAGCAGAGAGCTCACAGGCATTCAGTTAAGGGAGAGGAGGGGCATGAAGCTCGATCTGCTTGGAGAACACTGAATTCTCAAATGGGCCCCAGCTTCATCCAATCTTGGTAATACTATTTTTATGATTTCATCAAACTAGTGAGGTAAGAGAACAAGTTCAAAGGAGTTTGCTGAGAGAGAGAGAGAGAGAGAGAGAGAGAGAGAGAGAGAGAGAGAGAGAGAGAATTTGCCTTCAAATGCTCATCCCAAGAAACTAGGTAGCAGCATTACAAATATTTGCACAGTGAAAGTAAGACAAAGAGCACATAGACTGGATTCGAGGTGTGGAAAAATGGCTAAGTCTAACACAAAAAGCTAAGTAAGAAATGCTAAAGGAGCAAACAAGTGGCCTGTATGTATATCATAAACTCTCTCCTAGCCCCAAGCCCACCTATTTGAGCTTTGTTCAAACAGAAAAAGGAATGGAAGATTATTCATCACACTGACAGTGACCCATCTGGAACACTGAACCCTGAAAAGAACTCTACCAATTAAAAAAGAACGCAGGTTAAAACTCCTGATTAAAGGAACACAAGAGTTTTAAAGCAGGATCTGAGCCAACCACTGATCAGTGATCTAAGGCACTTGCCACCCATCCTGAGGGCCTGTCTGAGCCCTCAACATGCAGACTGTCCTGACTCGACACAAGTGCCATGTCATTTATAATCACAGAGGCTTAAGAAAACGTGTTTCTGTTTGTTAAATTATATTTTAAATGTATTTATCCTTAAGTTTTCATTTTATGTGTATGGGTGTTTTGCCTGCATGTATCCCATTACCCATAGAGACCTGAAGAGAGTATTAGATTCCCTGGAACCCGCATTGCAGACAGATGTCTGATCCTCCAGAAGAGTAGCTATTGCTCCTCAAACTGCTGAACCATTTGTCCAGCCCTTAAATTTTAGATATTTTGAAAAAAAAAAAAAGAAATCTCCAGAAGTCTTCTGGTAAAATACTTAAAGTTAAGTGTTTCAGGGTGTGTGTGCTGGGTAGAATACTTGTCAAGTGTGAAATCAGAGTTCTACCTCTAGCACTGGTGTGAGTGTGTGTGTGTGTGTGTGTGTGTGTGTGCATGCACACGTGCTCGCACATCCACATGGCCTCACAATTTTTAAAGTTTATATTTACATTAGAACACAAGATAAGATTTGAACTTGACTCTAACTCCATTAAAAAGTCTCCCAACTTAAAACAATACTGAATAATTTTTCATTTTGTGGCAGAAGTGATTATGATTAGAAGTAGTTCACCAAGATCTAAGTATGGTCTGTGACAATCCAAACAGACATATATCTGGGTAACCAAGAAAATTTTAATTTTCTGTGACACAGCTTAAATCTAAATACTAGATTTTAGCCACAAGCATTAAGGCAACATGCTGGGATCCCGATGCAACAGGTAAGAGGCGTAGGAGTGCCTTTCAGGGAAGCGAGGGCGTACTGGAAGGTCTTTCCAAACCTCAGCCTCTTCCATCTGCTCTACACACAAACCTCTTATTTCATCACAGGCATTCTACAAACGTTCACTGAGCAACTGCTTTGGGCTTGTGCTGAGCTCTGAAACGTATTTCACAATGCTAGCGAATCTGGGGACAAAGGTCAAACAAATGGGACCCATACATACAGGAAAATCAAAAGCAGGTAGGAGAGGCCACATTCAGTGGTCCCGAGTCAGGCCCACTTCAGACAGGTGAGGAACAGTCTTCAGGAGTTCATTAGGCTGAGGTGGGGAAATCTGCTGGAGATGGGGTGTGTGTCTAATGGCTTGGGGACACAAATGTCACAGTGTTGGGATGGGCAGATCACAAGGTGTGTGAATGTGTTTGGGGAGAATTCAGAGGGCACAGACTTGGGGGTACTTCGGAGGCACTGGCAATTTGAGCTTGCTGTTTTCCCACAATGGTCCACACTGCATGTCCACTCCCACAGTTTCCCTTCTGTAAGCCAGTCCTGTCTTTCCAGGAAAAAGAAAACCTGCTTTTCTGGCCAACCGAGGTCCAATCTTCCACCCACTCTTCAGTAGTTGGGGAGTTTATAGCCAGGTAAAGACATTTTCAGGAGTGCAAGTGAGGCCTGTCAGTTTAGAATTCCATTTTACATTCTTGATGGCAATGTTTTCTTTCCTTTACAAAGGTTCCAGTTGTATCGTTCCCCCACTGAACTGTTTTCTCTAAACTAGTAAAAGCTAGTTTTCTGGAACTAGATTACAGACAGACTTTGGCCCATTTAACAAGGTCAGACTATTTATTCTTGACAGGATTCTTTCCCACTGCACAAAGGTACTTTTAAATGCCACATTCCAGACCCAGTGCCAGTAAGCCACTGAAGCATGTTTTCCCACAAAAACAGACACCCACGTGCAGTCCCTACCTCCCTGAAACCACCCAGCCTTCACAAGGTACAGACAGTATTTAAGGCACCATGAGTTGGACCAACTCAAGTATATCCACCAAATACTTGAGAAAGACAGACATGGCCTCACACTGCAGAGCATGGGTAACCTTAGACACGGCCTTACCCTGCAGAGCACAGGTAACCTTAGACACGGCCTTACCCTGCAGAGCACAGGTAACCTTAGACATGGCCTCACAGTGCAGAGCATGGGTAACCTTAGACACAGCCTCAGACTGCAGAGCACAGGTAACCTTAGACACGGCCTCACACTGCAGAGCACAGGTAACCTTAGACACAGCCTCAGACTGCAAAACATGGGTAACCTTAGACATGGCCTCACACTGCAGAGCACGGGTAACCTTAGACATGGCCTCACACTGCAGAACAAGGTAACTTTAGACATGGCCTCACACTGCAGAGCACAGGTAACCTTAGACACAGCCTCACACTGCAGAGCACGGGTAACCTTAGACATGTCCTCACACTGCAGAGCACGGTAACCTTAGACACGGCCTCAAACTGCAGAGCATGGGCAACCTTTATGATGCTAGTAATCAAAAACAGAAGTGAAAAAAAAAAAAAAACAAGGAGTTTTAAAAATGAAAAAAAGGATCAAACGGCAGAAGATAATTCTGGAATTTTATGCTATCCAAACCTAGAAGCCGTAGAGCTCCTTATTCCTTGTTTTGGGATTTTTTTTATGGTTGAGCTGTTAAATTTACAGCCCCATTTTTAGACTCTGCCAAGCCTTTAGAATAAACTCATGAGCAATACTAAAGTAAATTTGCCTACACTTTCCTCTTCTTTCATTTTCCCAAGATGAGAAGGCAGGCTAGTCCTCCACAGCCAACTGTCAAGTCTAACTAACCTTCATAGTTACGTGAGATTTAAAAACCATCAGCACCCTGGCAGACACCAGGCCCAGCTACAGTACCACTCACTCACCATGTTAAACCCTAAAGAAAGGAGAGCTAAAACCTGGGGTAAATAAGAGGGTGGGCTCAGCCAAGGACATCACTGAGAAATGGACTTGAGAAAATAGTGGTCAGGTCAGAGGTCAACTGGAAACCCAGTATCATAGCATCATCATTTAGAAAATGGGCCTTGATTTTTGGTGAGACCTATAGAGATAGAAACAATACCTCTGACCTACTCAAGTGCCCTCATGGGTCAAGTCATGTGACCTACGATAAAGGAGGTATCATCGAACTTTTCCTGAGATATCGTGGTTTCACCAGAGGCCTTGAGAAATCTTAATCTGTAAATAAAGTCGCACCATACAGGAAGTGTAAGTGTCCAAGTTGCAGGGGAGTGGGGAGGACCGGGAGGGAGGAAGGGGGTTGTGATCATGAACAAAATCTGAAGGTTAAAGGACACCCAGACAGACATTCCTAATAGAAATGTTCCTCTGCTGGGGCTCAAGAGGCTCAAGTTATGATCAGAAGGGACAAAGAGAGTGAGATGATTTGACGGAATTTTTGTTTAGGTGCTCACAACTGAGGCCGTGATGCAGCAGGCTGTGCAGGGGAGGTCTAGGTGCTCACAACTGAGACCGTGATGCAGCAGGCTGTGCAGAGGGGAGGGGCTGGAAATGTACCCATCCACTTATTGTGAAAATAGGGAGTTGGGAAGCAAGCTCAAAGGACAATGAAACATTTCATGGTATTAGATAATTAGTTGCATAAACTGATGTCTATGGCTGGCGATGAGGAAAGAGAAGTAGGTAGCGGCTGCCCTGTAAACAAACGTACAAACAAGCTGGGAGCTGGGACTCGCTATTTAGGTATTGGTGAATCAGGCCTCATAGATTTACTCATTCTGTGTAAAACATGAACTGAATGACTCAGAACAGTTAAGCCAAATGCTACAAAATTTCATTAATATATCTTGACTTATACTATGAGATTACTAAAGTGCAGAAAACATGAAGGTACGGCTACCTCCCCCTGCCTCACACAGTCGCTGTGATAGCTGCAAGCAAGAAGTTCATATAGCGGAAGAATTAAAGAGGGCACAAAAATCCTAGTTACAGAAACATTGTTTTACATTATATTCTAAGGACCACGTCTCACAGTCTGGGTTTGGAAATAACACCTTCCGGTGAGGCAAGCTTTCGAAGAGGAAGTTGCCCTATGACATAAAGTTTTGGATTGCTCAGTGCCTAACATGGCACTGAAATGTATTCCCTTAGGAATGCTAAAAGTAAGAGACAGGGATATTCTGTCATCTTCTGGAGTCCCGGGGAACCATGGCTTGCAAGGCCTCACTAAAGCACCTGGTCTCCACAACCTTCACACGTGCTATCTTTACATTTGAGTCTGATCTCAGGCTTCTGAGATCTAGTGACATCATATACAATGTTTATGACAAGACATAGAAAGCCAGGAGACAAGCAGTCTCTATGCACACCATCCCTAGATGGGATGTGCTGGCCAAACTTGTACAGAGGACTTGAGAGGAAGCCAATCCTTCCCCGTGAGTAAAATATTCCCCAGGCAGAAGCTTCACAGCTCACCTATTTTTGTCTGAACTAATTCATAACAGTCACCACTCATGAAGGATCTGGCCTTAGGTGGGCAAATGAACGCCTATCTTCTATGGACAAGGAGACAGTTATGGATCCACCTCGGCAGCAGGGCTGGTGTAACAGGCACAGCCGCCTACAGCGTTTTTCTGAACAGTGCAGAACTCATTCTCTTTTGTACATGGGAGAAACTCATACAGTGGCCATTGGTGGCCGCTGTGACTGTGAGCAGAGTCAGCCTATCAGACAGTGACTCAACCATGTTTTATTACCACTGAGAATGAGCAACAGAGGGATCTGGACAAGGCCTTGTGTTTGTTTTGGCCCTGGCATTTTCCACGTACGCAGCCTTGGGAATCCTAAAGAAAACGTGTTCTCTTCCCAGCTCTGCACTGCTCCCATTGTACTCCACTTCCCTCACAGGTCAAAGTGAAAACGAAACCCACACAAACACCCCATTGTTAGCTATGAAATATGTACTGCAACTTCGAATATTAACAAAATAGTCCTGTTTGTGTCATGGCGAGATGTTGAGACCGGAGGGTGTTCCAGGAGCCTTTCCTGCTTCAGAGGTGTGTCCTGAACTTTTGCAGAGGTGCTGAGGCAACAGGACTTTGGGTTTTTTCCATGATACTCAGATAATGCTGGATTTGATTCATTCAGTATGCACTGGCAGCCTCCGTAGGCTTCTGTGGGAACTGCTCAGCTGCCGGGCTGAGGCTCAATCCCTGCCAGGTCTCCATAGTAAATACAACATGCACAGAGAGGAAAACAAACATAAAGAATTTATTTTCTCATGTAAAAGATGACATTGTTTTCAACTTCTGGTCCTACTTCACTTTGTCACTTGAGTGTGCTAACTGGGTGTCATGCAAGGACTTCATTCCAGGCACACACACAGAAAACAAGTGCAGATGGCTTGATGCACACACATCCAGTGGAGCTGAATGCAGACAGGTTCTGGAAGGACAATGCTGTGACCTTTGCAGACATCCCACATCCTGGCACAGGTGACCAGTGTGGGCTTCTCTAGCTCCAGCCCCAGTAGATCCATGGGTCATGTGACTCCACAGAATGGGAAATTCTTCCTCAATTGTATTTTGCTCTGTTTCTAAAGGCACATTGCTTCCCGAGACTGTTGTGCTCAGATCTACTTCCCAATTCTGCTTGTAAGCTCTGAGGGCAGACACCCTGTCCACTTGAGTTCAGCATCTCCTCTAAGGTGGTGGACAGAGCCCAGCACAGAGGAGGTGACTGGGAATTGTTGACTGAAAGCCAGAACTCTTATCTCCTTTCCTCCCCTAAGCATATAAAAGCTGTTGTCTGAAATTGAAGAGTTTCTTCACTGTTTACCAAGTGCTAACAACACAGAGACAGGGACATATGCACATACATGCACGCACACACCTGTGCACGCACCCCCCACCCACCCCTACTGCCCTGGCTCAGCTGGCTCAGGGCAGTGTAATGTGGAGAGCCGTGCCGTGAGCAATCGTCATTATAAGATGGCACTGGCTTCCACTGTGCCTAACTAGTAAACAAGCCTTATGTGCAAGTGCAAGAGTAAATTCATGCCCAGTCTCTGCCCATCTCAGGGCGTAGTAATGGGGTGATGGGCAAGCAACTAATCAGGTGCTGTCACGCCACATCAGGTGCTGAAACGTCACGCTGCAGGCTATATAAGCAGCACCATTTTCCGGGTTCAGGGTCTTCCTTATGTTGAAGCAATAAAAGCTTTGCTGTAGAAGAATCCAGTTGTCCGAGTGAATTCTTGCTGGCGAGATACTAGCTCGGGCAAGAAGTGGCGCTGAGAAACCCGGGAATTTATCATCACCAGGTGCTGATAGGAGACCCCCCTTTTCACGGGGTGGGTTCAGAACTACGGGACACTTTACAGCTCTACAAAGTACGTTCGGTCTTGAACTTTCTCCAGCGTTAGAAGCCTTTCTGTTCCTTTTCACAAGGCTCGTTCTTTTTCTTTTGATTACATACTGTTTCCACCAGTGGAATTGCTGACTGGTTCTCAGTTGCCGTCAGGCCTGGACAGTGACCAGTATTGCTGACTGGTTCTCAGTCCTGGACAGCGACCAGTATGGGAATCTCCCACTCTGTGGTGACCGCCTTACAGTCGGTCCTGAGGCAGCGTGGCTTGAAAGTCGCCACCTAGACACTAGAAGGCTTTGTAAAAGAGGTAGATCGCATAGCACCGTGGTTTGCGTGCTCAGGGTCCTTAACTATCCCCTCTTGGGAGAAACTCAAGGGAGATTTAGTTAGGGAACTGGAGTACGGCAAACTCAAAGCAGGAACCATGCCGTTGTGGAAGCTGAGAAGATCATGCTTAAAGGACAAGGAATGTCAACAAGTGGTTAAGGCAGGGCAGAGAATTCTGGATGAAATTCAAGGCAGTCTATCAGAGGTAGAGCAGGGAGAGAGACTAGGAGCAAAATGGACACATGGTGCACCAATTAAGCATACAGGCCTTTCCACGGACCTTGAGCCCAAGGAAAAGATAAAGTCGGGAAAGAATACCCGGGGTGAGTTTGGATGGAAGGAGAAGGAAAAAGAGAAGAAGAAAGATCAATCAGCGGAGGTCCCTAGGAGAAGGAACCTATACCCGCCACTAGATGAATTTAAGGAGCTAACTCTTAGTAGCTCAGAATCAGATGAGGGACTTAGCCCCTCTGAGGAAACGGACTTGGAGGAGGAAGCAGCTCGTTATGAAGGAGAAAGGTACCAGCCAGATAAAATGTGAGCTAATCAGTCCAGAAAAAGGCCAAAAGCGACTGGTGAAAGCCAGCTTGCTGCTTGGCCTCCAGACTGTCAGCTTCAGGGTCCTAGTGCACCTCTGCCTTATGTGCAGAGGTATCATTCAGACTCATTCATTCCAAAAGAGGAACAGAGGAAAATGCAACAGGCATTTCCAGTTTTTGAAGGAGCCGAGGGAGGGCGAGTTCACGCTCTGGTGGAGTATATACAGATTAAGGAGCTTGCCGAGTCTGTCCGAACTATGGAGTCAGCGCCAATTTCACTATAGCACAAGTCAAAAGGCTTGCAGCTTCGGCAATGACTCCTGGAGATTGGACAACGGTGGTGAAAGCTGTGGTTCCAAATACGGGGATGTATCTTGAGTGGAAAGCATTATGGCAGGATTTCTGCCAGACGCAGACAAGGGCTAATGCCACCATGGAAGGGAACCAAAGATCGTGGACTTTTGAATTACTTACAGGTCAGGGACAGCATGCTGCTAACCAGACAAATTATCATTGGGGAGCATACGCTCAGATCTCAGCTGCCGCTGTTAAGGTGTGGAAAGCACTCTCTAGGAAGGGGAAGCAAGTCGATATTTGACAAGAATTACCCAGGGCACACAAGAGTCATTTTCAGATTTTGTGGCCAGAATGACTGAGGCAGCAGGGAGGATATTTGGAGACCCAGGGGCAGCTATGCCTTTAATTGAACAGCTGGTTTATGAACAAGCTACGCAGGAATGCAGATCAGCAATCACACCTAGAAAGAGTAAGGGGTTACAGAACTGGTTAAAGGTTTGCCGTGAGCTTGGAGGGCCGCTTACTAATGCTGGATTGGCAGCGCCATTCTGCAGGGGCGGAGGCGCTCAGACTCAGCGGAGCTCAAACTTTGCTTTAATTGTGGCAAACCAGGGCATTTAAAAAAGGACTGCAGAGCCCCCATAAAAAGGACAGCGCCAGGGTTGTGTACTAAGTGTGGAAAAGGATGCCATTGGGCCAAAGATTGTCGCTCAATTAGAGATATATGAGGCAGGCTCTTGCAGCCAGGGCCCCCTCAAGTGGTAGAAAATGAGAACGAAGGCATTTCAAAAAACGAGTTTCGGCCCCCAAGTCCCAGGGCCCCAAAACATATTGGACTCCGATGGGCAACATGTGGACACCACGGTCCGCAGGGCAACAGAAGGCTCAGCTGGATTGGACCTCTGTGCCTCCACCCGATTCATGCTGATGCCTCAGCTGGGAGTGAAGCCAATTCCTACTGATTATAAGGGGCCTTTGCCATCTGAAAGTGTCGGCCTAATTTTGGGCCGGGCTTCCCTCACCTTACAAGGTCTTATTGTCCACCCTGGAGTTGTAGATCAGGATTATAAAGGGGAACTTTAGGTTCTCTTTTCCTGCCCTCAAGGTGTCTTTTCTATATGACAAGGGGACAGAATAGCTCAGCTAATAATTTTGCCAAGCCTACATGGCTGTTTTCCCTCCTCTGGTATTCCTCGAGCTCCCAGAGGGATTGGTTCTACTGGAAATGATTCTGCTTACTTAATAATGTCTTTAGATTACAGGCCATCCTTGGAGTTAGTTATAGAAGGGAAACAATTTAAGGGAATTTTAGATACAGGAGCAGACAAAAGTATTGATTCTTCCCACTGGTGGCCAAAAACCTGGCCCGTCACTCAGTCATCACACTATTTACAAGGGTTAGGCTTACCAGTCCTGCCCCACTATTAGCTCCCATTCTTTGAGATGGCAAGCACCTGAAGGTCAAACGGGACAATTCACTCCTTATGTCTTACCACTCCCAGTTAATCTCTAGGGGAGAGATATTTTACAGGCAATGGGAATAACCTTGACTAATGAATACTCACCACAAGCTGTTCAAATGATGAGAAAAATGGGCTATACAGAAGGAAAAGGATTAGGGAAAGGAGAGCAGGGTAGGTTTGAACCTATCCCTCAAGAAGGTAATACTGGGAGACAAGGTTTGGGTTTTTCTAGAAGTGGCTGTTGAGGGTTCCATGCCCATACCATGGCTTACAGAGGAAGCTGTATGGGTTCCTCAATGGCCTCTTTCCTCTGAAAAATTAGAAGCAGCCACAAATTTGATTTCTGAACAGCTACGCTTAGGTCATTTAGAACCCTCTACCTCACCCTGGAATACACCTATTTTCGTAATTAAGAAAAAATCTGGCAGATGGAGCTTATTACATGACCTCAGAGCAATTAATGCACAAATGCGCCTGTTTGGGCCAGTTCAGCGAGGGCTACCATTTCTTTCTGCCTTACCAAAAAATGGGAGATTATAATCATAGATATTAAAGACTGTTTTTTCTCTATACCTCTGTGCCCTCAAGATAGGCAAAGAATCGCATTTACCATCCCAGCCATTAACAATTTGGAACCTGATCAACAGTACCAGTGGAAGGTTCTACCTCAGGGGATGACAAATAGTCCTACCATGTGCCAACTATACGTGCAATTGGCACTTAAATCAGTTAGAAATTATTTTCCATCCTTGCCTCTAGCTCTTTATATGGATGACATTCTCATTTGCCATAAAGATCCACAGTTATTGCAAGATGCATACACTATATTAATACAGAAATTAGCGCAATGGGGATTGCAGGTAGCCACTGAGAAGGTGCAAGTTGCTCAAATGGTAACCTTCCTAGGGTCACACATTTATCCTGTCAAAATTGTTCCTCAAAAATTAGAAATCCGCAAAGATCAATTACATACCTTAAATGATTTTCAAAAATTGTTGGGAGATATTAATTGGCTGAGACCATTTTTGAAAAATCCATCAGCAGAGTTAAAGCCTCTATTTGATATCTTAGAAGTAGATACTCACATCTCCTCCCATAGAGCACTTACCCCAGCTGCCTGTCAAGCTTTACAAACTATAGAAAAGGCCTTACAAGATGCCCAATTATTATGCATTGATAAGTCGAAGTCATTTGAATTGTGCGTATTAAAAACTGCACAGTTGCCAATAGCAATCTTGTGGCAAAATGGACCCTTATTGTGGGTCTACCCTAATGCTTCCCCTACAAAAATCATTGAATGATACCCTAATGCAGTCGCTTAACTTGCACTTAGGGGAATAAAAGCTGCCATCTCTCATTTTGGAGAAGAACCTCATATACTAATTGTGCCTTATACCTCTGCTCAAGTTCAAACCCTGGCAGCAGTGACTGATGATTGGGCAGTCTTAGTTACCTCCTATTCAGGAAAAATTGATAAGCATTTTCCTAAACATCCAATTTTGCAGTTTGCCTTAACTCAAGCCATAGTGTTTCCAGTAATTACAGCCAAACACCCACTTGCAGACGGGGTGGTAGTATATACAGACAGATCCAAATCTGGCATAGGTGCATATGTAATAAATGACCAAGTAACATCCAAGCAATATAATGAGACATCACCCCAGGTTATAGAGTGTTTAGTGGTACTAGAGGTCCTTAACACTTTCCCAGGACCGCTTAATATTATATCTGATTCCTTATATGTAGTCAATGCAGTGAATACACTTGAAGATGCTGGCTTAATTAAATCATCTAGTAGGATTGCTCACATTTTTTTCAACAAATTAAGTCAGCCTTGTTACACAGAAGACATCGTGTCTATATTACTCATGTCAGAGCTCATTCTGGCCTTCCTGGCCCTATTTCTCATGGAAATGACTTAGCAGATAAAGCCACTAGAATCATGGCTGCTGCTCTGTCCTCACAGATAGAAGCTGCAAGGGAATTTCATAAACGCTTTCACGTGACGGCTGAAACTTTACGCCACCGTTTTACTTTAGCCAGAAAAGAAGCTCATGATATTGTCACCCAGTGTCAAAACTGTTGTCAATTTTTACCTACTCCTCATATAGGGGTGAACCCCCGAGGTGTCAGGCCATTACAAGTCTGGCAAATGGATGTCACACATATTTCCTCTTTTGGGAATTTACATGTTTCTATTGACACCTGCTCTGGTGTAATGTTTGCCCCACCTTTATCAGGTGAAAAAGCCTCTCATGTTGTACAGCACTGCCTAGAAGCCTGGAGTGCTTGGGGTAAGCCCACAATCCTAAAAATGGACAATGAGCCAGTGTATACTTCAGCTAAATTTCAACAATTTTGTCATCAAATGAATGTCACTCACCTGACTGGCCTTCCTTATAATCCTCAAGGACAAGGCATTGTGGAACGTGCCCACCGCACACTCAAGTCTTATTTTATAAAACAAAAAGGGGGAGTTGATGAGACTCTGCCCTCAGTGCCAAGAGTAGTTGCCTCCATGGCACTCTTCACACTTAATTTTTTGAATCTCGACAAGCAAGGACGTTCTGCAGCTGAGCGACATAGCACAGACCCTGATAGATCAAAAGAAATGGTCAAATGGAAGGATGTTTTAACTGGTCTGTGGAAAGGCCTGGATCCTATATTAATAAGATCCTGGGGACCTGTCTGTGTTTTTCCACAGAGTGAAGACAACCCATTTTGGCTGCCGGAACGACTCACCCGCATGATATTCATCAAGGATGGTGTGGAAGATGCTGACCTCCTGAGGACTGTTCCTGATCCTGACAATGCTGAACTTGTCTCAGGTTCCTAGTATAATGGGCGAAAAGAGATGAGCCATTCTCTCAACTTTCCCTAAACCAATGCCAGTTCGCCATGATGCTATAGTTTTTCCAAAATTCTTTACTACTTATAAAACAGTGGATTTGCCATATCTACTCTATGATCCCACCTGAGCACCATTAGGAGAAAATCGCTCTTTACTAGAACAGGGTTCTTTATGTTTTCAAATTAATGGACCAGGAAAATGTATCAACCTCACAGCCTGAGCCTTGGGAATGTTTAATAAGCACTGAGGAGGCTTGGGGAGCACAACCCAAGATACTTCCAACGCAGATATAACCATTACAAATCGGACCTTCTGGCAGGAGGCAATTTGGGTTAATGGTACATTTCTACCACCTAACTTTTCAAACAAAGAACGTCCCCACCAACCAAGAATAGCCCCCCATTGTAGTTTGGAAGATGAAGGGCTGATCCTGCCTTGGTCTGATTGTCAATCCTCCATCACTCGTTGGGCAGATCAGAGTAAAACCTTTTCCTTTTCTCCCAACATGATGGTTGACCTAGAGAAGGAATTTGCTATGAAAAAGGGACTTTTCATACAGGACATTAGAATGCATCCCTTTCACAAGTGGATGCTTTGTGGAGTCAATGGCAGTTGTACAGAACTCAATCCTTTGATCTTTATCCAGGGAGGAGCAGTTGGAAAGGCTTCTTTTACTGGCATCTCAAGAACTGCTCAGTATTGGGGAATGCATGCTGCCTCCCTGGACTCTTATGGATATACTAATACCAGTGTAGAGATCACTGGGTTCAATAAAACTTTGGTAAACCAGATTAATTACCCACCTACCCCAGTCTGTGTTTACCCCCCTTTCTTGTTTATCCTTTCAAATGATTCATTTGAAGGCTGTTCTAATGATTCTTGTTGGATTTCTCAATGTTGGGATGTAAAAAAGGACACCCGTGCCATGGTGGCACGGATCCCATGTTGGATCCCTGTTCCGGTGGAAACACCCTCCACCTTATCCCTGTTTAGACAAAAAAGAGATTTTCGCATTACTGCCGCCGTGATCATAGCAATTTCAGCCAGTGCTGCTGCTGCTACAGCTGTAGGGTACACTATGGCTAATACGGTTCAAGCAGGTACAAAATTAAATCAGCTTTCAGTCGATCTGGCTGATGCCATCAATGTTCAAACTTCTGCTAGCAAGCAGTTGAAGGGAGGGCTGATGATTTTGAATCAGCACCTCAATCTGGTTGAGGAACAGATAAGTGTTCTAAACCAGTTGGCTCCGTTGGGCTGTGAAAGAAAATTGGGTGCTCTGTGCATTACCAGTGTCCAATATGAAAATTTTACTCGTGCAGCTAATCTGTCTAGACAGCTCTCCTTGTATCTTGCAGGAAATTGGTCCGAGGGGTTTGATGAGACTCTCGAGGCCCTGAGGGCGGCAGTTTTAAGGATCAACTCGACGAGAGTGGACCTGTCATTGACAGAGGGCCTCTCCTCCTGGATTTCATCTGCATTTTCTTATTTTAAGGAAAGGGTGGGGGTAGGTTTATTTGCTGATGCCATCTGCTGTGGACTTGTGTTCATGCTCTGGTTGGTTTGTAAGCTCAGAACCCAACAAAACCGTGACAAGGTTGTTATTACTCAGGCACTTGCAGCCATTGAACAAGGGGCTTCCCCTGAAATTTGGCTATCCATGCTTAAGACTTAAATGGCATTTGAGTTCTCTGTTATTGCGTCCCACGGATTTGTGGATCCATTGCACTGGGATGAGAGAGACTCAATGCTCATTGATCAGCACTTGCACTTCGCTGAGTTTTACTAATTTGGTTTTTGGCTGGCCTCTTTTATAGAGTTCGCCCTAGGTCATTTGGCAGTTACTGTCACTTAGTACTGCGGTATCCAGAGACAGGCAACTTTCCTCATGTACAGACCAACCTAAGACACCGGACCCAGTGGTGATAGGGTTACCCTATGACAGGAAAGGCTGTGACATTGGAGGAATGACCTAAGACAGGAGCCACAGCAGATGGCCATGACTGCAGAGGCCTAGACCAGCCTCAAATTTTAATAAAATAAAAAGGGGGAGATGTGGAGAGCCGTGCCGTGAGCAATCACCATTATAAGATGGCTCTGGCTTCCATTGAGCCTAACTAGTAAACAAGCCTTATGCGGAAGTCCAAGAGTAAATTCACGCCCAATCACTGCCCATCTCGGGGCGTAGTAATGGGGTGATGGGCGAGCAACTAATCAGGTGCTGTCACACTACATCAGGTGCTGAAACGTCATGCTGCGGGCTATATAAGCAGCACCATTTTCCGGGTTCGGGGTCTTCCTTATGTTGAAGCAATAAAAGCTTTGCTGTAGAAGGATCTGGTTGTCCGAGTGAATTCTTGCTGGCGCGATATTAGCTCGGGCAAGAGAGTAAGCAGTTCGAAGTGTCAGAATGGCAGTACTAAACCTTCAGAATCTCATTAGCGCCATTAAAAATCCCCTTCATTGTTTCCTGTACTCTTTTATGTCTCTAACAACAGCCTTACAAGGTTTGTAACTGTCTTTGGTGATTTTTACATGGGAAAATGTTTTCAGGGTTGTATGACCATTAGATATGGATGGATTCAGAGAAAGGGCTTTGGAGGAAAGTCACATGTGAAAATGTGTAAAGCTTTTTACAAAGCTGTAAGAGTACAAGCTATTGTTAAAACAAAACAAACAAATGAACAGACAAACAAAACCAGTCACACAGAGACAGGTGAAGAAAATAGGAAAAGCTGTCTAATAATTCTCTTATTTCTTTATTTGGAAGATGTTAATTATCTTAGAAGAATATAAAACCTCTTCTAAATCTTGCTAATATCAAAATACAATGAGTTAGAAATAATGTCCTTTAGTAAGGAGAGGTACAATGTTCCTATATGTCCTTCAGTTCTCTGTTCAGGACAAAACGTTTGATTCAGCCAGGTGACTAGTTCAGCAAAGAAGATTACTGTAAATGCAAGACCTGAGTTCAAACCATCTTTCAGTTCTCACATAAGACCAAGCTATGGCGTATAACTGTCATGATTTTTGCTCAGAGATTTCAGCCAAGGGCTCAGTCAACACAACGACACAGAATGAGCTTGGGCATTTGAAGGTTTGGCTTTAGTACCAGCGAGGAGCAATGTGGAATACTGAAACCATTAAATGTATAAGCAATTCTTTCCTGATTTTTCTAATGACTCAAATGCATGTGTCTACATGTTGGCATGTCTTAACTTATTCATTAAAAAGTATTTCTTTAATGCCCAGGAGAACATCCAGGTGGAGCAAGACTGAGTATCTCACTTCAAATGACTCACCACTGCTCTATAAATAAAAGCCCCAAATAACTACCAACAAGATAGAAAATAACGCCAAGGAAAGTACAGTCAGTTTCTAAAGGGGGTCTCAGGAAAGACTCTATAGATCAAGCCTTGGCAATGAGCAATATACACGCTTTTCACAGCAGTTAAGATGGTGGTCTCAGGTCAGTTAACTTGCAAATCTCTTGCCAGTCTGCAAATTACGTGGCTTTCCATTTCCTTGTGTGACATAACCTAGTAAAATGGGTATTTCTAGGTAGCGGAGTGCAGCCTATTAAAAGAATACTAAAAGTAATTTATCAGTTCAGTCTGAAAGACAGCGATTCTGTTTTTATGCATATATGTAAAAATCAAAGCATTATTTTATCAGGTGAATTTTTTTTCCTGTAAGCAGGAAAATATAGTAACAGTGGGGAGTGTTTAAAATGCAGTACCCTAAAGAAAACATACCTCTTAATGTTACCATTAAATTCCAAACATCTTTCTTTGGAATTAAGTCTTTCCCTTTTATTATGTCACTATAGTAAATACAAAATAGACAATGCAAACTAGACATCAATATATCTAGTAATAGATATATGTTTGCCCTTGTCCTTTTCTTGGGATATGAAATCATTAGTTTGTGTTTTCCTGCTTATACATGCCAACTTTCAGCAAGAATGGGGTGTCAACTGATGTAACTCACAAGCTGGGTTATCCTCTAAATTTAACAAGGAAAAAAATTAAACAAAACTCAACTGGGTTTTCCGTTTTTATTTATAGTTATTGTGTTCAACTTAGGGGGATGAAGATGACTCATACTCTCCCCCCTTCCCAATTAATATGCCCAGGGATTAGTTTCTTCATCTGCTCCCAGATGATCACAAAGCCTATTCAAGCTTCTTCCCAGGACCCCCTTGCCCAAAACAGGCACAGTTACTTCCTAGGGAAGCACAAAGCCTACCTCATCCTTCTCATTGGGAAAGCACACAGACTCAAGCCCTTTCTGGTGTAGTTATGTAAAAGTCTGAGGGCTTGCCTCACTCCACCCGAAGCTGAGGCCTGTTCTTTAAATATCCACTTGGGCTGTGTCTTCTCTGAGGCACTGACAAATACTGAACAAAGTAAGATTTATCTTTCAAGAGCACACTGTATTTTAGAGAATGCTCCAGAGTTTAAGTATCCAGTGACAGGAATGGAGGGTTTGGAGGCTATGGGATTTCTGAGCTTGGCATACAGAGGGAAAGAGGAAGAGGCACAAGTAAGTTTTGTAAGTTGAACGTTTTTCCTGACCAAGTGACTCTTCTCCTGGGCTTCACCTTCCAGGCCAACACTGCAGGACCCTGGGGAAGCAGGTTTTGTAGTTTTTCTGTGTAGAATGTCAGCCTTCTTGCAGCACATGTGCCAAGAATGGAAGCAGCCATCTCATTCCCTCACTACAATGGCCAACAGTACCACCTCACATTTCCCAACAAGGGACCCCATCCAGGTCAGTGTCTGGTTTCAGAGCCTCTTTGAGGCTGAAGTTGGATTTTTTTCTCCTAAGTTTTAACTTGCTATGTCTGTGGGCAGCTTTCCTTCACTTCTAGCTACTCACACATTTACTACATACAAAGCAGGTTATAAGAAAAGAATTATTGATACTGACTACCTGGGTGCTCCTCTTAGATTCTGTAGACTGCTGCCAGATGGACTATAAAGACAAACTGGAGTTAATGGTAAGGCTTATTATGGCCATGGATCTGAATGATACAAAGAACAGGAGGACTTAAGTTCTCTCCCAAAACAGGGCCTCAGATCCTCTGTACTCTGGCCCATGATGCTTCCATTGGGCTGGGAAGTGGTAGTCACTCAGGTCATTTCAGTTCATTTCTCTAGTCCCTGAAGCATCACAGTTTCTGAAGAGTGTGTTATCTGGCCTGCCTGGGCCAATGGTGTGACTATTTCTCAAGTTACACCACAGAACACAGGTGGCACTCCTCCTGCCCTTCCACATTATGTATGCAACTTAAAAACCCAGGTTATAGCAAAACTCATTTAGAAATGTCTAACTGACTCCTCCCTAGTGGCTAAGGTGCCAACAGGCTATTTCTGTGATTGGTTCCCATCCATAACAAACCCAGTCAGATGCATCTGAGGTCATAGTAAGCAAGGCCCTTATTTTCCTCTTAGCCAAAGCTAGTGAAAAAAGCACACAGACATTCCGTTCACAGACTAAGTGTGAGCAGAAACAGCAGGAGGATCACGAAGGGGACAGTTTGTCAATTAAAACAGGAAGACTACATTTAATGCCAGGACAATGATATCACTTACCACCGAGGTAAGGGCCATCTGAAAACTATAGATGTGGCAAGCTTTATCTGTCCACTGCTGGTTACCAGAATGTTCTGCGGTTTCAGATCGCAAGGCACTACTCTGTGAGAATGAAAAAAGTCCAGACCTTGGAGAAGCTGAAACATCATATCCTGTAGGAAACAACAAACATACAACAGTCAGCAGATGCTCAAAACAGTGTGTGCAAGCCAAAGAATTCCCAGCAGTCACCCAGTCTCCCCCCTTCTCTTGCTCCCACAGGACACCATCAAACACAACTCCCGCCAGTATTATATTAGGAAAGGACAGCTTAAGAATAGTCAGTCTGGCAGTTCCTCAGAAAACTGGACATAGTACTACCGGTAGATCCAGCAATACCTCTCCTGGGTATATACCCAGAAGATGTTCCAACCGGTAATAAGGACACATGCTCCACTATGTTCATAACAGCCCTAATTATAATAGCCAGAAGCTGGAAAGAACCCAGATGTCATTCAACAGAGGAATGGATACAGAAAATGTATCCATTTACACAATGGAGTACTACTCAGCTCTTAAAAACAATGAATTTATGAAATTCTTGGGCAAATGGATGTATCTGGAGGATATCATCCTGAGTGAGGTAACCCAATCACAAAAGAAGTCACTTGATATGCACTCACTGGTAAGTGGATATTAGCCCAGAAACCTAGAATACCCAAGATGCAACTTCCAAAACACAAGAAAATCAAGAAGGAAGACCAACTCGTGGATACTTCATTCCTCCCTAGAATAGGGAATAAAATATCCATGGAAGGAGTTGCAGAGACAAAGTTTAGAGCTAAGATGAAAGGATGGACCATCCAGAAACTGTCCCACCCAGGGATCCATCCCATAATCAGCTACCAAACCCAGACACTATTGCATATGCCAGCAAGATTTTGCTGAAAGGACCCTGATATAGCTGTCTCTTGTAAGTCTATGCCAGTACCTGGCAAATACAGAAGTTGGTGCTCACAGTCATCTATAGGATGGAACATAGGGCCCCCAATGGAGAAGCTAGAGAAAGTACCCAAGAGCTGAAGGGGTCTGAAACCCTATAGGTAGAACAACAATATGAACTAATCAGCACCCCCAGAACTCGTGTCTCTAGCTGCATATGTAGCAGAAGATGGCCTAGTTGGCTATCATTAGGAAGAGAGGACCCTTGGTCTAGCAAATTTTATATGCCCCAGTACAGGGGAAAGTCAGGGTCAAGAAGTGGGTGTGAGTGTGTAGGGGAGCAGGGAGTGGGGGAGGGTATAGGGGACTTTTGGGATAGCATTTGAAATGTAAATGAAGAAAATACCTAATAAAAATTAAAAAAGAAAAAAAAGACACCCCCCCAAAAAAAAGAATAGTTTTCCCTGGTGTAAGAAATGTTCCAAAAGGCTAAACCTCAAACAATCACTGGTGGTTAGTGTTGGGGGTGGGGGTGGGGATGGGGGGACACAGGATAAAAACTGAGCGAACTTAGGGGGTTGAATTTTACTTCACATACCTTTATTCATTAAGTAATTTCAACTATCAGTATATAGCAAATAATATAATTTAAGTATTTTCAAAATGGTTATTTTTATAGTGCTTATACCTAAGTGTCACTTCTCTTAACACCCTTCTCAATAGTCACAAATAATATAAAATACCTTGGTATGACTCTAACTAAGGAAGTGAAAGATCTGTATGAAAAGAACTTCAAGTCTCTGAAGAAAGAAATTAAAGAAGATCTCAGAAGATGGAAAGATCTCCCATGCTCATGGACTGGCAGGATCAATAGAGTAAAAATGGCTATCTTGCCAAAAGCAATCTACAGATTCAATGCAATCCCCATCAAAATTCAAACTCAATTCTTCAATGAATTAGAAAGGGCAATCTGCAAATTCATCTGGAATAACAAAAAACCTAGGATAGCAAAAACTCTTCTCAAGGATAAAAGAACCTCTGGTGGAATCACCATGCCTGACCTAAAGCTGTACTACAGAGCAATTGTGATACAAACTGCATGGTACTGGTATAGTGACAGACAAGTAGACCAATGGAACAGAATTGAAGACACCAGAGATGAACCCACACACCTATGGTCACTTGATCTTTGACAAGGGAGCTAAAACCATCCAGTGGAAAAAAGACAGAATTTTCAACAAATGGTGCTAGCACAACTGGTGGGTATCATGTAGAAAAATGCGAATTGATCCATTCCTATCTCCTTGCACTCAGGTCATATCTAAGTGGATTAAGGAACTCCACATAAAATCAGAGACACTGAAACTTATAGAGGAGAAAGTAGGGAAAATCCTTGAAGATATGGGTACAGGGGAAAAATTCCTGAATAGAACAGCAATGGCTTGTGCTGTAAGATTGAGAATCGATAAATGGGACCTCATAAAGTTGCAAAGCTTCTGCAAGGCAAAAGACAACGTCAATAAGACAAAAAGACTACCAACAGAATGGGAAAGGATCTTTACCTATCCCAAATCAGATAGGGGACTAATATCCAATATATATAAAGAACTCAAGACGGTGGAATCCAGAAAATCAAATAACCCCATTAAAAATGGGGCTCAGAACTGAACAAAGAATTCTCACCTGAGGAATACCGAATGGCAGAGAAGCACCTGAAACAATGTTCAACATCCTTAATCATCAGGGAAATGCAAATCAAAACAACCCTGAGATTCTACCTCACACCAGTCAGAATGGCTAAGATCAAAAATTCAGGTGACAGCAGATGCTGGCAAGGATGTGGAGAAAGAGTAACACTCCTCCATTGTTGGTGGAATTGCAAGCTTGTACAACCACTCTGGAAATCAGTCTGGCGGTTCCTCAGGAAATTGAATATAGTACTACTGGAGGATCCAGCAATACCTCTCCTGGGCATATATCCAGAAGATGTCCCAACCGGTAAGAACGACACATGCTCCACTATGTTCTTAGCAGCCTTATTTATAATAGCCAGAAGCTGGAAAGAACCCAGATGCCCCTCAACAGAGGAATGGATACAGAAAATGTGGTACATTTACACAATGGAGTACTACTCAGCTATTAAAAAGAATGAATTTATGAAATTCCTAGGCAAATGGATGGACCTGGAGGGCATCATCCTGAGTGAGGTAACACAATCACAAAGGAACTCACACAATATGTACTCACTGATAAGTGGATATTAGCCCAGAAACTTAGTATACCTGAGATATAAGAATCACTTTGTAAAACTCATGAAACTGAAGAAGAATGAAGACCAAATTGTGGATACTTTTTGCCTTCTTAGAATTGGAAACAAAACACCCATGAAAGGAGTTACAGAGACAAAGTTTGGAGCTGAGACAAAAGGATGGGCCATCTAGAGACTGCCATATCCAGGGATCCATCCCATCATCAGCTTCCAAACGCTGACACCAATGCATACACTAGCAAAATTTTGCTGAAAGGACCCAGATATAGCTCTCTTATAGTCTCTTGTGAGACTATGCCGGGCCTAGCAAACACAGAAGTGGATGCTCACAGTCAGCTATTGGATTGATCACAGGGCCCCCAATGGAGGAGCTAGAGAAAGTACCCAAGGAGCTAAAGGGATCTGTAACCCTATAGGTGGAACAACACTATCAACTAACCAGTACCCCGGAGCTCTGGACTCTAGCTGCATATGTATCAAAAGATTGCCTAGTCGGCCTTCGCTGGAAAGAGAGGCCCATTTGATTTGCAAACTTTATATGCCCCAGTACAGGGAAACGCCAGGGCCAAAAAGAGGGGGTGGGTGAGTGGGAGGGTATGGGGGAGTTTTGGGATAGCATTGGAAATGTAAATGAGGAAAATACCTAATTACAAATGAGAATAAAAAAAAGTTTTCTGTTTAGCAACTTATTTAGCCTAAACCACAACTCTGAGATAAGTCGCCCTATTTTCATAGGTCAAGAAACTAACATACCAAATTAAGCCAGATATTGGGTCAAGGTCACAACACCAGCGTACTGATTTAGTGAAGAATGTAAAACCAAAACAAAAAATACAAAACAATTTAAATCTGTTAACATAGTCCTTTATTAGTTAAACAGGAAAGCAAGGCAAACTATTTAAAGTCCCCGACTCGGTGTTTTCACTATGGCTGTTTCTCCTGCCATCTCTACCCTGAACTTGAGATGACTGCTTTCCCTGATAGATGGTAAATGCCTGAGCTGTGAGCCAAAATAAAGCTCTTCTCTCTCAAGTAGCTTCCAGTCAGATAGCCCGTCACAGCAACATAACAGTTACTAATACAAACTTGGTATGGGAAGACAGATTGTTGCTGTGATAAACCTGGCCACATGGCTCACAAATGGTTAGAAGTGGTCTGCAGGAAGCATGCAGGAGGAGTCCTATGATGCTGTAAGCAGAACAAACTTACAGGAACATTTCATTGAGAGTGTGCAAGGCCAGAGTGCCAAATGTGGAAAGCAGACTGCCATCATGAAATTTCAGACAAAACAAGGATTCAACCAGGGATCGGAGTGCAGATAACTGACAAGATAAGTAAATGTGACTGAGTTCTGCTGTACCCTGAATGGCTGAGTGAGGCTAAATTTAAACCTAATGGGATTGTTAGGCAGAGGATACTTTAAGATGACAGAGTGTCCAGGCTGTGGTGTGGTCACTGTTCGTTGCATCTAGACAAGTTTATAGTAGGATTTCAAAACCAAAAATGGAAAAAATAGTGAAAAGAAAAAAGAAAAATCTGCAATTTGAGAGCACAGAGTGCCCTAGAGCCATGGACAGGGCTGAGGACGTGAGGAGAAAGCAATTTCAGCTGTAAAGGAGATTAATGAGTGACAGGAAAGAGAAGCCACACTCTCCATGGATACAAGGTGCCTCTGTGGTCCAACTCATAGAACAGGTCAGAGTATAAAACTTGAAGCTCATTTTAAAATCTGACATCTGAAAAGAGAATCCCAGATTTAAAAGCAATAAGCCTGAGCAAAGAATAGCACCACATAGATCACCTATATCAATGGGCTACACAGGGAGGCATTTCCCCTGGTTTGCTTGTAGGTGCTTGGACGCCACTGCAGCCATCTCAAGCTGGCATCAGAACTTATCACTTATGGTGCTGTTGCCAGGCAAGCAGAATGTAGCAGTTACATGGTAATAGATGCTCACCTCAAGGTTCCAGAAGAAAAGAAACTGTGTAGTAGGGAGAGAGAAATTGGGAAGAAGATCTAAGAAGCTGATGTGTACAGCTGTGGAAGGGAAGAAGCCTATATGTCAATGGAGACTACACACTATTGGAGATGATAGCAGTGAGTTTCAGTCGTGCTTTCATTGCTATCCTCCTGATCTTCCCTTTTGCAATCAATGGGAGTGTTTATTCCATGTTACTATATACATTGTAAGAATGTAGCTTGTTTTCCATCTTTACAGGGGCTCACAGCTAAGAGTTTGCCCTGAAGTTTTTAATGGTTCCTCTTATTAACTCTGAGGATTCTTGAAGCTAGACTGAATAAAGTTTGTATTAATTATGAAGTGGTCACGAGCCTATGAGGACCAGGAATGGAGTGCTATGGTTTGGATGTGAAATACTCCTCACAGGTCCTCTGTTTCTTGGCTGTTTCATACTTTCGCTGCTATAGCTATGACCTGCTGTCACCACTGTGCCAGCCTATGACAGGCTATTCTAAACCGTGAGCCCAAACTAATCTCTCTCCAACTGAGTTGCTTCTGTTCACTATTTGATTAGGACAGCAGAAACCTAACTAAGAGCACCGCTAAATCAGTTCACTGAGAACAACATCCGGTTTGGGGGTCATTTTCTAGAGGTTAGAATTCTGTCTTCTGAAAATCAAATCCTTCGCTCTTCCACCTGTCACATGGAGAAAACAGCATTTACTTTTCCTAATAAGAGGTTCAAATCAACCAACATAATGCAATATTTAAGGAGAGTTTCAGGCACACAGGAAGCATTTAGCAGATGGGAATTATTAAGGGGGAGAGGGGATGGCTGTTTGCCTCCTGTTTCCTGGGAAAGCCAGATTCACAAACAACTAAAGGAACATGCAGGCAGCCAACACTGTAAGGTCAGTGTCCACAGGTGCAAAGAGGGGCCAGGCAATGATACGGGAGTGTGGACATGAGTTCTGAGGCTCCTAATTGGCATTATGAGCTGGCAGGAGCTACCTCCTAAGCTTCCAAATGTATGTTGGTCCTGCTCTGGTGAGGGGTGGCCTTGCAATACTTGGGGACTAATATCAGTCAACAACTGTGCAAAAGCAAAGCACAGGGTACCAAACCGAGTTGTCTTCTGTGGAGGCAAATCCATCTTTATTGGGAACACATGCACACAGCTTGTAAGCATTGAATTTTTAAAAAGCATGACTAACTTCAAGTAATGTCATGCTGGCGCATCATGCTAACTTCCTGTCCACTAAGCATCATTCTCTTAAAGAAGCACAGGGAGAGAAATCTGCTTGGTTCACGCTGAACTGTTCAAACGTAAGGAGACAATTCGCAGTATAAAAGCTAAAAACTTGGACTAACTTATTAATTAATAAAGCCCACGTGAACCTATAAAACGCCTGAATTGTAGAGTAAAAGAGTATGCATTGCCTCTGTATTTCAATATAGAGCATTATATAAAACTAGTAGTTATAAACAACCGTAAGTTTAAAGAAGAACTGTATGCAGCAGAGGAAGGAAACCTACATATAATTTAACTGCTGAGAACAGAGAAAATGTCACTGTCAAACAATCTTTGTGGATCTTTCTGTTTCCTTTTTGACACATACATTATATTTATAGACATGAAAATGTATTTAATTAATGGTTAGTATGTATGTATGTTATTTTGTGTGTTAAATTACAATTTATTGGATTGGAAGAAAGGCTACTGGGTAGAAGCCCTTGCTGTACAAGTCTGATGACCTCAGTTCAACCTGTGGAACCCACAGTGGAAGGAGAAAAGTGACTTTGCAAGCACACATGCACACGTAGGGGCGCGTGCAGACCATCCATGCACGCACAAAGCTATTAGAAAGCTGTTGTAAGTTCCTTATGACTTTCATACAATGGAATTTTTAGTGGCTATGTAGTCTTCTCTCCTGAGGAATGTCATAAATATATTACTTAGTTTTCTTTGATGTCATTTTGGCACTTGGAGTAGAGGTGCCAAAATCTTTGTTTAAAGCAGTGGTTCTCAACCTGGGGGTTGTGACCTCTTTGAGGTTAGAAAGGCCATAGCCATAGAAAACACATTACAATTTATAACAGTAGCAAAATTTTGGTTATGAAGTAGGCAGGAAAATAATTTTATGGCTGGGGCAGGGGGTCACCACAATATAAGAAACTGTATCCCTAGACTGCCTTGACCCACCAGCTTCAAAAATGACACAGAGTCTTATATTTATTTATGAATGCTTAGGTCTTATAGCTAGGCTTGTTCCCAACTAGCTCACATAACTTCATTAGCTAGTTCATTCTAATCTATGTTCTGTCGTGTGGCTCATATCCTCTCCTTCAGTCCTGACACCCGTTCCTTCCTCCATGTCTAGCTGGCAAATCTCTAGCAGCTGATTCCTTCCCAGACTCCCCATCTCTGCCTGGAGGCCCCACCTTTCCTCTCTTGCCCCATGTATAGGCCTACAACCCTTTATGAAGCCAATCAGGAGGAGATGGAGAGGAACGTTTGTGAAACACTGAGACAGGTGATGCTTAATAAAAAAAAACAACAATACTGCACAGTGTTTAGCTCTCCGCTGGCACAGAAATCAAGATGTGAAAAATAAAGACAACCTTTACCCAGTGCACAGGAAGATTCCCTCAGCCAAAGGTCTCAGCATCAGGAAGGTTGAGAATCACTGACTGAAAGGCTAATGCGACTTGCTAAAACCACACCTAACATGGATTAAATAGTGTGGATCCAGGTACCCTCTCTCAGTCAGTTCATGCTAATGACACCTGGGAATAATTGTTCTATGTAAGAATGTATCAATCGGAGCTGGGCATGGTGGTGCATGCCTTTAATCCCAGCAGTCGAGAAGCAGAGGCATGCAGACCACTGAGTTTGAGGTCAGCCTCATCTACAGAATGAGTTCCAGGACAGACAGGGACACACAGAGAAACCTTGTCTGAAGGGCAGGAGGACATTCCAAACTTGGAACTGTGTCTTAATTTGGAGCCCAACTCCACAGAACAGTAATAATGAACAAACTCCAGTATCATTCAAGAATCTGCTTCAGTTACAAGAAGTGTTTAAAAAAAAAAGAATTCAAAGGGTTATCTTCATCCTTTATCTCTCATTACAGTGTTATAGACCATACCGTCAAACAGCTCAAGATTTTAATATAAATTATTCTGTCCTATACAAGTCCCAAATACCCCGCAGTAGCTCGACTGAGGCAGTGCAATGAGACCAGAGATCCATGAACCCCGGGGTACTCCCAACTTGACCCTTCAAGGTAAACACACCTTCAGATGATTCCACTAAAACCCATTAAGCATAGTTTTGATACAAACAGCCTGTGCTGAGCTGTCACGTGGGGGGACCAACTCTCTCCGCCTAAGCCATGTGACAAGAAGCACATTGTCACAGGATTCTAGGGCAGAGAGAGGCTGGCTCTGGGTGACAGTGGCTTCAAGGGAAGTCAGCCCTCTACTGCTCCCTCAGAGACTCCAGACATCCCAGGAATCTCCAAGACTTGCTAATGTTGTTTTCAGGGGCTCTAGCACTTGAATCTGCTTACTGATTTAAATAAAAAATAAGCAAACTAAAAATGACCCCGAGGCTTATAATGGTTAAAAGGTTTATGATAGGGTCCTACTTCCCATCTACAGAGGCACAGGCTAGTTTTCCAATGATACTGAAATAGCCAACATAGACCATCCGACAAGTCTCAGAAGTGGCAGTTTTAAAATGAAAATGATTAGTAAAAATGATGTATGTATGTATGTTTGCGTGTATATATATATATGTATATATAATATTATGATATAATATATGTATATATTTGAGCTATTTGCTCATGTTCTCAAAGTTTATTCCTAAAAATGTACAAATGTTTACTCATTCAAAAATTAAAAATAAGAAACATAACAACGTAGACAGTACCACTTATTTTTCCCCTTATAATGCACAAGCCACATTCTTTCCAAAGACGTCATTACAGTTTCTTCAGAGCTGAGTGCTGTGACACCTACCTGTAATCTGAACACTCAGGACCTGGAGCTTGAGGCCAGCTTGGATTGCACAGCAAAAACTGGCCCTTCCAATAAAGCCCCTGAAAGACCCCCGAAGGGAGACCCTCACTCAAGCACTCAAGCCCCGGGACAGCCGCGGACCCAAGAAGACACTGAGACCGTACTCAAAATGTAGAAGGCAAGATTTAATAGAACAACAGCAAGAAAGCACATGGAACATAGACCAGAGCTCTGGGGTCGAAACTCATGCACCTAGTGGTGTAGAGGAGAATCGACGACCAGCAAAAATTTTTCACAGGCTTATATAGTAAAACTCAAGGGGGGAGAGCTGGGCAGGGAAAGTACAAGTTTACATCACTAGGGGGTTCTGCCAAGGGACAAGGGGTTCTGCCAAGGGAATCTACGTAACTAAGGGGTCATGTCCTATCATTTGGCAATGTACCCGGTTCATTTTGAGGTTGTTCCAGGAGGCCCTTATCTCAAAAATGTTCTTGGAACAGTTTTTAGTTGGGAGGGTTTGAACTCTAGGGTGAGGAGTTCAGGAATGCATTCTGGGGTGAAGAGTTCAGGAGTGTTCTGGGAACAATCTCTAGATGGGAGGGGTCAGGCTCTGGGGTGAAGAAGAGTTCAGTAAAAATTTTTATTCTTCATTCCCCACTTCTTCTAGGAGATAGCTCTAATCTTAGAGCGAGTTTTCAACCTCCTGAAGGACCCGATATTGTTGCCTTAGTACCATAACTTGGACTGCGTTTATCCTTTCTCTAATAAAAGCTACTAACTTATTAAGGATGCATGGGCCAAAAGTAAGCAAAAGCATAAGTGTAATTAAAGGTCCTGCTATAGTGGAGAGGAGAGTGGTGAACCAAGGGGACTTATTAAACCAGCTTTCAAACCATCCTTGTTGGCTTTCTCTTTCTCTTTTACGTATATCTAAGCGTTCTCTAAGTTTAGCCATAGAATCTTTGATTACTCCTGAATGGTCAACATAAAAACAACATTCTTCTTTTAAGGCAGCACAGAGTCCTCCTTCTTTAAGGAATAATAAGTCTAATCCCCTTCTATTTTGCAGCACCACTTCGGACAGGGAAGTTAAAGATTCTTCTAATTTGGTTATAGACTGTTCTATAGTTCTAAGATCAATATCCATAGCTGCACGTAGTTCTTCATAGTATTGGGGGGTCTTAATTAAGGCAGCGGTTCCTGTACCTACTCCAGCTGCTACTCCCAATCCTAATAGAACTGCCAAAGTTAAGGTAACGGGTTCTCTTTTTCAGCGGACCCGATGTTCAAATTTATCTAAAAAAGAGCTATCATCATGATACAAGAGTCTGGGAATAAGCTGAACCAAAATGCAGAAATCTTTGGAACTATTAAAAACAGACATAGACACACAAGGAGTGAGACCGGTATTGCAAGCCCACACTGTGTCTAGGGGAGGTACCAAATACTGACCACTTTTGCTAGACTGGATGTTCTGGGTCTGATTACAGAGGTGACCTTTATCCTGAGGTACCCGGCCCAGACAAAGCCCTCTTCCTGAAACTGCTGCTAGAGTCAACTTTCTGTTTTCTCCCCAAAGGCATTGAGAATGATCTGAAGTAGTATTATAAGTCCTGATCTGAGCTATTCCTTCATAATAAGGGGGGCTAGAGGCATAGCATAACCAGCATGATTGAGTCATATTAGGGTTAGTTCTATTCAGAACTAAAAAAGCTCCTTGGACTAGACTGACCAGACGGTCCTCTGTTCCTAGGGGCGGTGGGGAAGCCAAGGTAGGCTTTATGAGGAGAGTATTAGTTCCTAGGGAGGGTACCACTGTGTTGGGCTGTGGAGTTGGTGGAGCTGGTACAGTCGGGACCTTTGGGGGAGCCAGTACGACTGGGGGGCCCTGTTCTATAAGGACCTTGTTGGGCCCTACGAGTGTCACTGCCGGGTCTCTCACTGTCAGTCTGATCGTGAAAATGAACCCAGGATCTCTTAGTGGAATGTATACTCGCCAACCCCACCTATTTCCTTTAAGCCAACTTAGACGGTGTTGTTTTCCGTTCTCGGTGAACCTTATACGTAGGGGGTTGCAGTATTTATCTTTGCATGGTCCCGAGGGTGCTCTGTTTTTAAAAGCGCACCCACTCTCTTGATATTTATAGGGGTTTCTTTCTCCTTCGTTTGACTTATCATAGCCACTACCTCGTTTTACCGTGATTAGGTCCCATTTAGAGGAGGGCTTCCAGTAAGCATCCCCTGTCGTTTCACATGTCCATTTACCACAAAAGTAATCTGATGCCCCCCCGCATTCTTGTTGAAGCCTTTTGCTCTGACCCTGACCAGGGCAAACATAAAAATGTGCAGCTCTAAGATTAGCTCGGTAGAACTGCCCCGAACACCCATATGTGCTCCCTATCCCATTTGGGACACACCGCTCCTCAGGGGGTGGGTTGCTAAGATCAGTATGATCTGAGAGGTCCCAATTGGGGGATCCTGCCACTAACTTACAGACGTCAGGCGTGAGATCAGGCCACCAAGTCCAGAGGGGATGGACTGCAGTGGTTGCCCATACAATGTTTCCCTTTTCATTAAGCACCTCCCAGGACTGTTGAATTGGAGCATGAGGGTTAAGGTTCCCTAGGTCTAGAGTGGCGCCTGAGACGCAGATGAAGCTTAAGAGGATTGTCAGTGGCTGCCACTGTTCAATTGTCGTCGTGGTTTTCTTCATCTTGGCTGGCGGCCCTCTTGACGTGGGAGGCGTGGATCCAGGAGGCGATTCCGTCAACTTTTACCGCAGTAGGGGTTGTCAGTAACACCAAATAGGGTCCCTTCCACCGTGGCTCAAGGCTGCCGGTTCGATGCCGTCTGACCAAGACTTTGTCTCCAACTCAGAACCCGTGGGGTACTGCGGTGGTCCCTGGGGTATAGGCTGCTTTCAGTTGGTCCCAAATCTGGGTCCTAATCACTTCTAGGGCCTTTAAATGAATAAGCAAAGAGGAGGGTAAGACAGGGTCAGAGTCAGAAACTAATGTTCCACCAGCTTCCATTAAGGGGGGAGGTCCTCCATACAGAACTTCAAAAGGAGTGAGCCCGAAACGACCAGGGGTGTTTCGGGCTCGGAAGAGCGCAAGAGGAAGGAGAGCCACCCAGTCTTTTCCGCCGGTCTCAATGGCTAATTTAGTCAAGGTCTCTTTTAAGGTCTTATTCATCCTCTCTACCTGTCCTGAGCTTTGAGGGCGGTAAGCACAGTGTAATTTCCAATCGATGCCCAACTGAGTGGCCAAGCCCTGACTTACCTGGGCAACAAAGGCTGGTCCATTGTCGGACCCGATTACCTTAGGGATTCCAAATCTTGGCAGGATTTCTTCAAGGATCTTCTTGGCCACAATCTGGGCAGTCTCTGTTTTAGTGGGAAATGCCTCGACCCATCCTGAAAAGGTGTCTACAAATACTAACAGATACTTGTTACCATACATTCCAGGTTTAACTTCAGTAAAGTCTACCTCCCAATACACTCCAGGATGGTCTCCCCGTTGTCTCTTTCCAGGTTCTCTGTAGGCTTTAGTTGCATTAGTGAAAGCACATGGTTTGCAGGAGTCTATAATCTTTTGAGCCACTGACTTCAGGTTGGGGACTTGGTATCGGGAATTTTTAATTAGTCTCATCATTTTTTCAACTCCCAGGTGGGTGAATTGGTGTAGTCCTTTTACAAATTTTATTCCTTCTTTGGGAGTTAATTTTATTTTTCCTTCAAAAAAATATGGGAAGGGATCTCTGGTCCACCATAGCTCTTTTATGTTATACCTCTCATCCTCAGTGCTTTTGGGCAGATCACCTTTTTCAGTTAAGATCATGGCCCCTTGAGCAACTTGTTTTGCTACTGAGTCTGCCATTCGGTTGCCCCTGGCCACCAAGTCTTCTCCTCTTTGGTGGCCGGGGCAGTGGATGATGGCTACCTTCTTAGGTGCATGTATGGCTTCCAACAGGGCCAGAATTTCTTCTTTGTTTTTAATGTCTTTACCAGCCAAGGTCAATAGCCCTCGCTGCCTGTAGATGGCCCCATGGATGTGTGCAGTAGCAAAAGCATAGCGGCTGTCAGTGTAGATGTTAACGATCTTACCTTTAGCCTCTCGGAGGGCTTGTATAAGCGCTATAAGTTCAGCCTTTTGTGCCGACGTTCCTTCAGGCAAAGCGCTTGCCCAAATTACCTTTTTCCCGTCTACCACCGCAGCTCCAGCCTTTCGCTTCCCCTCTATCAGGAAACTGCTGCCGTCCGTGTACCAACTGGGAGCTCCAGGCCAGGGTTGGTCAGTCAGGTCACTTCTGGTCCCAGTTTCTTCAGCGAGGATGTCCATACATTGATGTACTGGGACGGAATCATTTGTTAGAGGGAGAAGGGTAGCTGGGTTGAGGATGGCAGGGGGCACAAAGGTTACACGCTCATTTAGCAGCAGGCTCTGATAGTGTGTCATTCGGGCATTTGTCATCCATCTGTCAGGTGGCTGCCGCACGATACTTTCTAAGGCATGAGGGGCCACAACAGTCACCTGTTGTCCCATTGTCAATTTGTCAGCATCTGACTCCGAGTCCCCCCGCCGGTCCCTGAGCCCCTCTCGCTATTGGTCCCTGTGGTGGGGCAGCTGCAGGTGGCTGTTGGGGCAAGGGGTAAGGGGGAGGTTGGGAGTCCATCCAGAGGAGGTCGTCAATCTCTGGATAGATCTTGGGGGGTGCTGATGGGCCGGACTTTCCGGCTGCATTAGACTGGGCAACCGCTACCGTCAGCTTCGAAGAGTTTGGGGTCCAAGGCTTGACCCATGGAGGTGGGAATTGGACAAGATTCTGCCAGGTCACAATGTAGGGGATCTGATCAGGGTGACCCCCTTCCTCCTGAAAAACAATTCGCCTGACGGCGGCGATTAGTGACAAGTCAAAAGCACCCTCAGGTGGCCAGCCCACTCCAAACGTTGGCCACTCGGAGGCGCAAAAGGTCTGCCACGGACCCTTTCTGACCTCCACCGACTGGTTGTGGGCTCTGACCCGCACCTCCTTCCAATGCTCCAGAGTCAGAGAAAGGGGAGTGGACACAGATTGTCCCATTTCTAGAAAAACAGTAGTCACAACAAGAGCAGACACGAGACTAAGACAAAAAAGAAACCAGAAACGGCGGCGACTCTGCGTCGACCACAAGCAACTCAAAGAATCAGATGGCCTTTCTAAGGCCGGCCGATTGAGACCCTCTGCACGAGGTGGGACTCGAACCCACGATCCCGTGACCAAACGCGAGGTGGGACTCGAACCCACGGTCTCGCAACAAGGCACGAGGTGGGACTCAAACCCACGATCTCGCAACCCCAAATGGTCTCTTGGCCTCCAAAGGGGTCCACCAGGCGTCCCTGGTCCTCCCCTGTTCCTCCTGGGACGTCTCCCAGGGTGAACGGACGGTGGACACCTGGACACGTCTATCCTTATCCACCCCGCGTTCCCTCTCGGAGCGCTGTCTCACTGAGCGTCCGCAAAACCGAAACTGCGATCGCACCAAACTTAGAAACAGAACACAGACATCAGACCAAAACAGAACAAAGAATCTTACCTCTAAGTGGGTCTAGGACCTCTGGGTGGTCGCGCTGATTCCCGGCCAATGCACCAAAATGAAAGACCCCCGAAGGGAGACCCTCACTCAAGCACTCAAGCCCCGGGACAGCCGCGGACCCAAGAAGACACTGAGACCGTACTCAAAATGTAGAAGGCAAGATTTAATAGAACAACAGCAAGAAAGCACATGGAACATAGACCAGAGCTCTGGGGTCGAAACTCATGCACCTAGTGGTGTAGAGGAGAATCGACGACCAGCAAAAATTTTTCACAGGCTTATATAGTAAAACTCAAGGGGGGAGAGCTGGGCAGGGAAAGTACAAGTTTACATCACTAGGGGGTTCTGCCAAGGGACAAGGGGTTCTGCCAAGGGAATCTACGTAACTAAGGGGTCATGTCCTATCATTTGGCAATGTACCCGGTTCATTTTGAGGTTGTTCCAGGAGGCCCTTATCTCAAAAATGTTCTTGGAACAGTTTTTAGTTGGGAGGGTTTGAACTCTAGGGTGAGGAGTTCAGGAATGCATTCTGGGGTGAAGAGTTCAGGAGTGTTCCGGGAACAATCTCTAGATAGGAGGGGTCGGGCTCTGGGGTGAAGAAGAGTTCAGTAAAAATTTTTATTCTTCACCCCAACCCTACATATGCATAATATCTTGTTCCCAAAGAGTGTCTGGAGTCTGCAGTTGAAAATGTCAAATATAAAGCAGGACTTGTCCAGCCAACCTGGTGGCAGCAGATTGAATGAAGGCAGGTATTATGGGTACAGGAGGTGTGGTGCAGGCTATCTGGGCCAGACCACAGGAAGTGATGATGGTTAAGTCACAGGGAGACCAGCAGTGAGGGCCAGTAGTCCCAGAATACTGATACACACATTGTTAATTGTAGTACAGGAAAGCGCTGACTTCCTCTTTGGACCATTTTAACTTAGTGCTCAATACTAAGCCTGAGAGCCAATGTTACTACCTGGGAGCCGATCTGTATAACCATTTCATCTCACAAAACTTGAAACTCTGTAGACTCCACCACAACACCTACTTTCCTCTCCTCTCAACCCTGGCAACTACCTTTCCTCTGATTTTCCTCTGGAAACCTCACGTGTGGAATCAGCATGTATCATTTAGGAATTGCCCGTTTACTTAGAGTAAGTCTCTATTAGGCTATGTATCAGCTCATCCTTTTCAAGGCTGTATAGTATTTAAACACATTAATTCCCACCCATAATCCAGGGATGAACACAGACTGCCCGTGGGTGTTGGCTTCTGTGGAAATAGGCTGCTTGGAACATAGGTGTGCAATTATCTCCTCTGTCAAGTCCTTTGGATACATTACACACAGGGGTTTGCTGGATCTACTCCTAGCACCTTAAAAAAAACCCTCAGTTCTTCCACAAGATGGTGCAATATTTTTAAATATAGGACTAAACAGAGAGTAGCACAGTCATGCTAAGGTCCTGTTCAGGGAATCGGGTAGGTTCACTCACCCCTTGGGAGATTGTGCCCACAGCTTTCTACACTATGGGAACAGCACATCAAGCTTACACTTTTGACTTATCTCAAAGCTCCAAAGGCCCTTGCTCCTATTGCATTCTCTGGTCAATTTCTAATGGTTATGACAATCTTAAGGGACTTCTATACACAGTCCTGCATGGATAAGACTGAATTCTCACATCAGCTCACAAGAAAATGTTGCCCTCAAAACCCACAAAAAGCAATAAGCTCTTAGGAAGTGAGGGCCGGCTTAAGGTAAATTCTCTCTCTCTCTCTTTTTTAAATTTTTTATTAGATATTTTCTTCATTTACATTTCAAATGCTATCCTGGAAGTCCCCTATACTCTTGCCCTTCCCTGCACCCCTACCCACCGACTCTCACTTCTTGGTCCTGACATTCCCCTGTACTGGGACAATATAAAGTTTGCAAGACCAATGGGCCTCTTTTCCCAATGATGGCCGACTAGGCCATCTTCTGCTACATATGCAGCTAGAGACATGAACTCTGGGGGTACTGGTTAGTTCATATTGTTGTTCTACCTACACGGTTGCAGACCCCTTCAGCTCCTTTGGTACTTTCTCTAGCTCCTCCATTGGGGGCCCTGTGTTCCACCCAATAGCTGACTGTGAGCATCCACTTCTGTATTCCCAATAAAAAGACATAGACTAACAGACTGGCTACACAAACAGGACCCAACATTCTGCTGCTTACAGGAAACCCATCTCAGGGAAAAAGACAGACACTACCTCAGAGTGAAAGGCTGGAAAACAATTTTCCAAGCAAATGGTCTGAAGAAACAAGCTGGAGTAGCCATTCTAATATCGGATAAAATCAACTTCCAACCCAAAGTTATCAAAAAAGACAAGGAGGGACACTTCATACTCATCAAAGGTAAAATCCTCCAAGAGGAACTCTCAATTCTGAATATCTATGCTCCAAATGCAAGGACAGCCACATTCATTAAAGACACCTTAGTAAAGCTCAAAGCACACATTGCACCTCACACAATAATAGTGGGAGACTTCAACACCCCACTTTCATCAATGGACAGATCATGGAAACAGAAACTAAACAGGGACACAGTGAAACTAACAGAAGTTATGAATCAAATGGACTTAAAAGATATCTACAGAACCTTTTATCCTAAAACAAAAGGATATACATTCTTCTCAGCACCTCACGGCACTGTCTCCAAAATTGACCATATAATTGGTCACAAAACAGGCCTTAACAGATTCAAAAATATTGAAATTGTTCCATGCATCCTATCAGACCACCATGGACTAAGGCTGATCTTCAACAACAACATAAATAATGGAAAGCCAACATTCACGAGGAAACTGAACAACACTCTTCTCAATGATACCTTGGTCGAGGAAGGAATAAAGAAAGAAATAAAAGACTTTTTAGAGTTTAATGAAAATGAAGCCACAACATACCCAAACATATGGGACACAATGAAAGCATTTCTAAGAGGGAAACTCATAACTCTGAGTGCCTCCAAAAAGAAACTAGAGAGAGCACACACTAGCAGCTTGACAACACATCTAAAAGCTCTAGAAAAAAGGAAGCAAATTCACCCAAGAGGAGTAGACGGCAGGAAATAATCAAACTCAGGGGTGAAATCAACCAAGTGGAAACAAGAAGAACTATTCAAAGAATTAAGCAAACGAGGAGTTGGTTCTTTGAGAAAATCAACAAGATAGATAAACCCTAGGCTAGACTCACTACAGGGCACAGGAACAGCATCCTAATTAACAAAATCAGAAATGAAAAGGGAGACATAATAACAGATCCTGAAGAAATCCAAAACACCATCAGATCCTTCTACAAAAGGCTATACTCAACAAAACTGGAAACCCTGGACAAAATGGACAAATTTCTAGACAGATACCAGGTACCAAAGTTAAATCAGGATCAAGTTAACGTTATAAACAGTCCCATATCCCCTAAAGAAATAGAAACAGTCATCAATAGTCTCCCAGCCAAAAAAAGCCCAGGACCAGATGGGTTTAGTGCAGAGTTCTATCAGACCTTCAAAGAAGATCTAATTCCAGTTCTGCACAAACTATTCCACAAAATAGAAGTAGAAGGTAGTCTTCCCAACTCATTCTATGAAGCCACAATTACTCTGATACCTAAACCACAGAAAGATCCAACAAAGATAGAGAACTTCAGACCAATTTCTCTTATGAATATCGATGCAAAAATACTCAATAAAATTCTCGCTAACTGAATCCAAGAACATATTGAAGCAATCATCCATCCTGACCAAGTAGGTTTTATTCCAGGGTGCAGGGATAGTTTAATATACGGAAATCCATCAACGTAATCCATTATATAAACAAACTCTAAGACAAAAACAACATGATCATCTCGTTAGATTCAGAGAAAGCATTTGACAAGATCCAACACCCATTCACGATAAACGTCTTGGAAAGATCAGGAATTCAAGGCCCATACCTAAATATGATAAAAGCAATCTACAGCAAACCACTAGCCAACATCAAAGTAAATGGTGAGAAGTGGACACAATCCCACTAAAATCAGGGACTAGACAAGGCTGCCCACTTTCTCCCTACCTCTTCAACATAGTAATTGAAGTCCTAGCCAGAATAATTCAACAACAAAAGGAGATCAAGGGGATACAAATTGGAAAATATGAAGTCAAAATATCACTTTTTGTAGATGATTGATAGTATATATAAGTGTCCCTAAAAATTCCACCAGAGAACTCCTAAACCTGATAAACAGCTTCAGTGAAGTAGCTGGATATAAAATAAACTCAAACAAGTCAATGGCCTTTCTATACACAAAGAATAAACAGGCTGAGAAAGAAATTAGGGAAACAACACCCTTCTCAATAGTCACAAATAATATAAAATATCTTGGCGTGACTCTAACTAAGGACATCAAAGATCTGTATGATAAAAACTTCAAGTCTCTGAAGAAAGAAATTAAAGAAGATCTCAGAAGATGGACAGATCTCCCATGCTCATGGATTGGCAGGATCAACATTGTAAAAATGGCGATCTTGCCAAAAGCAATCTACACATTCAATGCAATCCCCATCAAAATTCAAACTCAATTCTTCAACGAATTAGAAAGGGCAATCTGCAAATTCATCTGGAATAACAAAAAACCTAGGATAGCAAAAACTCTTCTCAAGGATAAAAGAACCTCTGGTGGAATCACCATGCCTGACCTAAAACTGTACTACAGAGCAATTGTGATACAAACTGCATGGTACTGGTATAGTGACAGACAAGTAGACCAATGAAATAGAATTGAAGAACCAGAAATTAACCCACACACCTATGGTCACTTGATCTTTGACAAGGGAGCTAAAACCATCCAGTGGAAAAAAGACAGAATTTTCAACAAATGGTGCTGGCACAACTGGTGGTTATCATGTAGAAGAATGCGAATTGATCCATTCCTATCTCCTTGTACTAAGGTCAAATCTAAGTGCATCAAGGAACTCCACATAAAACCAGAGATACTGAAACTTATGGAGGAGAAAGTAGGGAAAAGCCTTGAAGATATGGGCACAGGGGGAAAATTCCTGAATAGAACAGCAATGGCTTGTGCTGTAAGATTGAGAATAGACAAATGAGACCTCATGAAACTGCAAAGCTTCTGCAAGGCAAAAGACACCATCAATAAGGCAAAAAGGCCACCAACAGATTTGGAAAGGATCTTTACCTATCCTAAACCAGATAGGGGTCTAATATCCAATATATATAAAGAACTCAAGAAGGTGGACTCCAGAAAATCAAATAACCCCATTAAAAAGTGGGGCTCAGAGCTAAACAAAGAATTCTCAACCGAGGAATACCGAATGGCTGAGAAGCACCTGAAAAAAATGCTCAGCATCCTTAATCATCAGAGAAATGCAAATCAAATCAACTCTGAGAACCATCTCACACCAGTCAGAATGGCTAAGATCAAAAATTCAGGTGACAGCAGATGCTGGCAAGGATGTGGAGAAAGAGGAACACTCCTTTATTGTTGGTGGGATTGCAAGCTTGTACAACCACTCTGGAAATCAGTCTGGTGGTTCCTCAGAAAATTGGACATAGTACTACCAGAAGATCCAGCAATACCTCTCCTGGGCATATATCCAGATGATGTCCCAACCGGTAAGAAGGACACATGCTCCACTATGTTCATAGGAGCCTTATTTATAATAGCCAGAAGCTGGAAAGAACCCAGATGCCCCTCAACAGAGGAATGGATACAGAAAATGTGGTACATTTACACAATGGAGTACTACTCAGCTATTAAAAAGAATGAATTTATGAAATTCCTAGGCAAATGGTTGGACCTGGAGGGCATCATCCTGAGTGAGGTAACACAATCATAAAAGAACTCAAATGATATGTACTCACTGATAAGTGGATATTAGCCCAGAAACTTAGTATACCGGAGATATAAGAATCACTTTGTAAAACTCATGAAACTGAAGTAGAATGAAGACCAAATTGTGGATACTTTTTGCCTTCTTAGAATTGGAAACAATCACCCATGAAAGGAGTTACAGAGACAAAGTTTGGAGCTGAGACAAAAAGATGGTCCATCTAGAGACTGCCATATCCAGGGATCCATCCCATAATTAGCCTCCAAATGATGACATCATTGCAAACACTAGCAAGTGCTTGCTGAAAGGACCCTGATATAGCTGTCTCTTGTGAGACTAGGCTGGGGCCTAGAAAACACAGAAGTGGATGATCACAGTCAGCTATTGGATGGATCACAGGGCTCCCAATGGAGGAGCTAGAGAAAGTATCCAAGGAGCTAAAGAGATCTGCAATCCTGTAGGTGCAACAACATTATGAACTAACCAGTACCCCAGAGCTCTTGACTCTAGCTACATATGTATCAAAAGATGGCCTAGTAGGCCATCACTGGAAAGAGAGGCCCATTGTACATGCAAACTTTATATGCCCCAGTACAGGGGAACGCCAGGGCCAAAAAATGGGAATGGGTGGGTAGGGGAGTGTGGGGGGGGGGTATGTGGGAGTTTTGGGATAGCATTGGAAATGTAATTGAGGAAAATACATTATAAAAATATATAAAAAAAAAAAAGAAAAAGAAAGGCCCTTGCACAGTGGTGAGAGGCTTAGAACAGCACAGAGAACAAACTCGGTCTTCCTCCCATAAAAACATCTGCACAGACTATCTGTTTTGGGGGTAGAGCTGCCTGCAGCTGTTTACAGAGACTCCGGTAGTGCAATAGCCTTCCTTCCGTGTTGCTGCAGGTCTGAAGCCTTTTGGAGAGAGGAGAACCACACACTGCTCACTAGAAGCTTCTTGAATCTACAGGAAGAGTCTGCAGGTGGTCACACATAGTCAGGAAAATCACAGAGGACACGAATGGAGGAGATTTGGGAGTCAAAAGGAATGGAAGAGCTAATCACTGAGCCAACTCCAAGACCAGTGCAGACAATCTGCTGTGCTGTAATGACAAGGATCTGGCAGGCTAATGTGAAAACTGGCTTCAGGATAGGAATAGTCCAGGCAAAGGAGCCTTAGGAATGCTGTCCCCTAAAATGAGGTTCTGGACCTCTTGTTTTCCTTAACATGCCTTTCTCTTTCAACCTCCCTAGCTACTCACCTAAAACTCCCAGTCTGCATTTGTGCTTCTGGTTTGTTTGTATTTATTTATTTATTTATTTATTTATTTATTTATTTATTTATTTTATTAGGTATTTTCCTCGTTTACATTTTCAATGCTATCCCAAAGGTCCCCCATACCCACCCCCCCAATCCCCTACCCACCCACTCCCCCTTTTTGGCCCTGGCGTTCCCCTGTACTGGGGCATATAAAGTTTGCAAGTCCAATGGGACTCTCTTTGCAGTGATGACCGACTAGGCCATCTTTTGATACATATGCAGCTAGAGACAAGAGCTCCGGGGTACTGATTAGTTCATATTGTTGTTCCACCTATAGGGTTGCAGTTCTCTTTAGCTCCTTGGGTAATTTCTCTAGCTCCTCCATTGGGGACCGTGTGACCCATCCAATAGCTGACTGTGATCATCCACTTCTGTGTTTGCTAGACCCCGGCATAGTCTCACAAGAGAGAGCTATATCAGGGTCCTTTCAGCAAAATCTTGCTAGTGTATGCAATGGTGTCAGCATTTGAAAGCTGATTATGGGATGGATCCCTGGATATGGCAGTCTCTAGATGGTCCATCCTTTCGTCACAGCTCCAAATTTTGTCTCTGTAACTCCTTCCATGGGTGTTTTGTTCCCATTTCTAAGAAAGGGTAAAGTGTCCACACTTTGGTCTTCGTTCTTCTTGAATTTCATGCGTTTGGCAAGTTGTATCTGTGCTTCTGGTTTTATGGGTACCACAAACTCTTTTCCATTTCTTCCCACAGGAGTCATGAACCACCTGCTCTCCTTATTCCTACAATATCAACAGAGACAAAGGCCCCACAGAGAAACTCTTAGATTCACCTGAGATTTTGGTACTGCCTTTGCTGTGTCTATGGTAAATTTCCTTTTCTATCACCTACCATGGCTGCCACTTTCAACATCTGTGGTATCCCCTGTCTACTGTCATGAGCAACTGCACTTCTCAAGAGTATCTTAGGATGTAGGTTCATGTCCATTTCGCCAGCACTTGGGAGACCAAGGTAGGAGGACTGCAAATTTTAAGGCCAGCCTGAGCTATACATGTGAGACCCAAGCTCAGCAAACCGAGCACCAGGGAGTAACTGAGTGGCAGAGTTCTTGTCTGGGACTTGGGAGACTTTGGGCTTTTTATAAGCAACACACAGACACATCCTTCTGCCTCTGCCATCTTATCTCAGTCACGGCTTCAACTTTGATACTGGTCATAGTTGGAGACATCTCAAGTCCTAATAGCTATTATGACCATTCCCAAGAGTACACATTTCAGTGCTTCCTGATACATTTTTTAGAACACAGCTGTTACACAGCAACAGCAAGCCCAATCTGTACCAAAATGAATATTTTGTAAGCGTACCTTTCAAAACTTATTCTTCAGTCTCTATTTCAGTATGATGACCTAAAATTTACTCAGTGATGGATTCAGAAAAATCACCCAAGTGAGTCCTGGTCATGAGAGCCTCTAAATTACTTTTCAATAAAGGCAATTTACCCTTTCTCCCTTTTATACAATGCTAACCAAGCTGCTGGTAGTTTTGTTTCCAACATGACAGTATTCTGACATACCTAGCTCCCACACTTCATTTAATCATCTTTTTTCTTTGCTCTGTGTTGAGTGATAGATATTTCTAAAAGGTACTCTGAACCATACAGAAGTCCTCTACTGCTCATTTGTTTTTAGGTTTTAGCTTTTAAAATTTTAATACATTTTTATTCTTCTTTGATAATTTTATACAGTGTATTTTGATTATACTCACCCCACCCCCGACTCTTCCCAATCTACCTAACCTTGTGTCCTCTAATTTTTTTTTAAATCCATCAAGTCCAATTTGTGTTGCCCAAATATTCTTAGATGTATGGCCTTCTGCTGAACTGTGATTGACCTTCCACAGAGTGAGGGGCTACACTCTTAAAGAAGACCGGCTCTCCTCTTCCAGCACCTATCAGATGCCAATAGCTCTTCAGCTAGGGATGGAGCAGTTCACCCTTAAACAAGCTGCTACCTCAAGTACTTTATCGTCTGGTCTCTAATGACCACTGTCTTTGTTTCCAGCTGTTCTCCTGATTCTTTTACTAACCGCAGAGGATGACATGGTCTTTGGTCCTTTTGTGGCACTGTTCTCTCTTTCTTAGAGTGCTTTCTCCATCACTATATCCCCCAACATGCACGTATCTTCCAATCCATGTGTCCTGTCTGCCTCTACCTTATGTTTGAGGGTTTCCTTCAGCAAGGCTTGGGGACAATTCTCTCCACACCTACAGACTGCAGCCCCCCCTCCCTTACCCTATAAGCAGACAGCCCTCTAAGCATAGGCAGCACTGGCCCAGAGCTTATGTGCCTGTCCTGTTACTACAGTACCTCCTTCCTTGATGAAAAAGTAAGGACACAGTAGGGTGGGGACACCAAGCCATTCCACATGGACTCTGCCTATGTTACTATTTTCCAGACACTCATTTGCTCTAAGTTTGTGTCACAGGTGTGTTAGTTATGTGGACAGAAACTGTCCTGGAGAACAAGAGCATTGAGTGTTGAACTGAGTAGTGGAGGGGAAAGCTGACCTAAAAGGACAGGGAAGGAGCCTAACCCTGAGGACTGCACTCCTCTAGAAGCCTGGGTGCCTCCTGAACTTGTGCCTCAAGTGCACCTGGCCTTGTGACTCCAATGCTAGGGAAAAATATCAATCAATCTTTCCACCCATTAATACATGTGCATGGGAATTGAACGCAGGTCTAAAAATACACTGTGATTCAGTAATTCTATTTCTGGAAACTCACCCTACAGACCCAACAGCTCAAGTTTATAATAGGTCAAAACAGAAAGGCTTGGTGCTATTTTGCTTAAAAAACTTAAACCTAACCACCAGTATGTTAGAGACTTAGCCTTCAGTTTGACACTACAGGGAAAAACTAGAGACTTTAAGACATGGGACAGTGAAGGTTTAAGTCACTGGGGCATGCTCTCAAAATGCGTGAGATACGCTGTTCTCCTTTTCCTTTAAGATTTACTCATTTTGGTTTACATATGTATGCCTGCGTGTGATTATGTGCACAGTGTGCACACAGAGAGTCCAAGGAGGCAGACCAGGGCATTGGATGTCCTGAAACTGATGTGATAGATGGTTGTGAACTGCCATGGGAGTACTGGGAAATGAAACAGTCCTCTGCTACAGCAGAAAGTGCTCTCAACCACTGAGCCATCTCTCCAGCACCTCTCTTCCACTCTTTCTGGTATGTTACCAGATGTAGACAGCTGGCACCACCACACTGCTGTCTCCTTACATGCCCCAGCAACAGACAGCAGATGTTGGATGGGAACATCACTCTATCTCTGTTCTACTTATACTCCAATCTGCCACATATTTCTCACCACACAGGAAACAAAGTATCCTCGAAATATAAGAGGAAGCCATAGAACGATGGGTAACTGTAGCATGTAAATTAAAAAGCGAAAAGAGCCTTACTGTGACACAACAACATCTTAGTTTTAGTTTAATGAAGAAAAGCTGAGTGGCTACAGAGTAAGGTTCTGTAAGTCTACTAGGTCATCCACATACATTGTTAAAGGCAGAGATGATTCTGAAGGGCACAAGAAATCCATTTGGTTTATTTAATTTATTTGTTTATATTATTTAAAAGAGTGTCGTGTAGTACATGCTGGCCTTCAACTCCTGTCTCTGCCTTCCATGTGTTAGGATCTCTGGTTTGTGTCACCATGCCTGAGCATAAACAATATTAAAAAATGTGTCTGGTTGTTTTCTAGTGTTTTCTAGAATATTTTTTTAAACAAAGCACTATTTTTTGGATTTCAGTGTTTGTTTGCAAGTATACACATGTACCACAAGCATACCTTCTGCCTGCGGAGGCCAGAAGAAAGTGGTGGATCGTCTAGAACTGAGCTTGTAAGCCTTATTTATAATAGCCAGAAGCTGGAAAGAACCCATATGTTCCTTAACAGAGGAATGGATACAGAAAATGTGGTACATCTACACAATGGAGTACTACTCAGCTATTAAAAACAATGGATTTATGAAATTCTTGGACAAATGGATGTATCTGGAGGATATCATCCTTAGTGAGGTAGCCCAATCACAAAAGAAGTCATTAGATATGTACTCACTGATAAGTGGATATTAGCCCAGAAACTTAGAATACCCAAGATACAATTTGCAAGACACAAGAAAGTCAAGAATAGGGAAGACCAATGGGTAGATACATCATTCCTCCTTAGAATAGGGAACAAAATACCCATGAAAGGAGTTACAGAGACAAAGTTTGGAGCTCAGATGAAACGATGGACTATCCAGAGACTACCCCACCTGGGGATCCATCCCATAATCAACCACCAAACCCAGACACTATTGCATATGCCAGAAAGATTTTGCTGAAGGGACCCTGTTGTAGCTGTCTCGTATGAGGCTATGCCAGTGCCTGACAAATACAGAAGTGGATGCTCACAGGGCCCCCAATGGAGAAGCTAGAGAAAGCACACAGGGAGCTAAAGGGGTTCGCAACCCTATAGGTAGAACAACAATATGAATTAACCAGTACCCCCAGAACTCATGTCTCTAGCTGCATATGTAGCAGAAGATGGCCTAGTCGGCCATCACTGGGAAAAGAGGCCCCTTGGTATTGCAAACTTTATATGCCCCAGTACAGGGGAATGCCAGGGCCAAGAAGTGAGAGTAGGTGGGTAGGGGAGCAGGGCAGGGGGAGGGTATAGGTAACTTTCGGGATAGCATTTGAAGTGTATATAAAGGAAATATCTAGTAAAAAATAGAAAAAGAACTGAGCTTGTGAGCTGTGATGTAGGTGCTAGAACACTGTCCTTTGCATGAGAAGCAAGATCTCTGATCCACTGAACCATCTTTCTAGCCCCTAAACTTTCTTTTCCCTTCCCTTCCTTCCCCTTCCCCCTTCCCCCTTTCCCCCTTTCCCCCTTCTTCTCCCTTCCCCTTCTCCCTTCCCCTTCTCCCCTTCCCCTTCTCCCCTTCCCCTTCCTCCCTTCCCCTTCTTTCCTTCCCTTCTTCCCTTCCCTTCTTTCCTTCCCTTCTTCCCTTCCCTTCTTTCCTTCCCTTCTTCCCTCCCCTTCCCCCTCCCCTTCCCCCTCCCCTTCCCCCTCCCCCTCCCCTTCCCCCTCCCCTTCCCTCTCCCCTTCTCCCTCCCCTTCCCCCTCCCCTTCTCCCTCCCCTTCCCCCTTCCCTTCCCCCTCCCCTTCCTCCTCCCCTTCCCCCTCCCCTTCTCCCTTCCCTTCCCTTCCCTTCCCTTCCCTTCCCTTCCCTTCCCTTCCCTTCCCTTCCCTTCCCTTCCCTTCCCTTCCCTTCCCTTCCCTTCCTTGTTTCTTCAAGTCATGGTTTCTCTGTGTAGACCTGGCCACCCTGGAATTCTCTCTGTAGACCAGGCTAGAACTACTGCTGCCTCCTGAGTGCTGAGATTAAAGGCATGTGCCTCCACTGTCCCTGAACTTTCTTAATTTAACTGTTTAGAATATTTCAAAATGAAAGCCAAACAGATAGTGCTTTTTCACAGCAACTTTGAACTTCTGTTTGCTAAGAGTAAAATGCATAAAAGCTGACAGGCACAAATCCCCAATATTAAACACATGCACATGTGTATGCCCATACACATGCACATACAAACCACTCACAAACAAATGAATAACCCAGGCAGCCGAGCTGAAGCAAGCAACAGTGGTTTTATCTCCTGTTGACTACTTCTGCATGCCTGGCTGCTGGATCCTGCATGCACAGTCTTTCCTGAAGCTTCTTAACCATTTGGCGTCTTAGGCCTTTCAAAAGCAGACAAGCTTTTCAATTCATGGTTTGGGGTCGTCTCAGGTACTGACCAGGTTTGCACAACGCTCAATGGCATTTCTTAAATAGTTTACACTTGAATATAGCTTGTCTTTATTTTGTGCTTTATGCTGTATTTGAGAGGAATGTAGCATTTCTATGTCTCTAAACACACACTCACACACAGGCACTTTACATTTTGAACTGCTAAACTGCTGGTATCATAAACCCTCTTTTCTTTCCATTTTACAAAAATTCTCTTGTATATTACATCCCCACTGCAGTTTCCCCTCCCCATCTCACTCCAGGCCCCACCTCCCTTCTTCCCAAGATCTATTCCTCCTACATTTCTCTTCAGAAAACAGCAGGCCTCCCAATGAACAAGGCACAACAGGTTACAATAAGTCTAGGCACAAACCCTCATATCAGGGTGGATGAGGTGACCTAGTAGGAAGAAAAGGGTCCCAAGAGCCAACAAAAGAGTCAGAGGCATCCCTCCCTACTCCCACTTAGGAGTCCCACAAAAACAACAACAACACACAACCATAAGATATATGCAGAGGACCTAGCTCAGACTCATATGTGGTCTGTGTTTGTTGTTTCAATCTCTGTGAGCCTCTATGAACCCCTCTTAGTGGATGGTATGGGTCGTGACCTCATGGGGTCCACTCTTCTCCCTCATATGATCCTTCCTGCCACTTTTGAACCCACTTTTTGGGAGAGGGCAGTTTGATGGGAGATATTGCGTTACAAACTTTCTGTTCATTTCTTTGATGGTAGTGAGTTTGGGAATTGTTGTATATGTATTAATATGGCATTGTTTGTGTTATGTAATACTGGGGATAGAACAGGGTCTCTTAGGATCTAAGGAGGAGTTCTGCTCCTGAGCTATAACCTCCCCAGCCCAATTTATTATTCTTCCACAGTTATGACCTCTTTATAGCCAAGACCAACTTTACTAGACTGCATTTTATAGATCTATCTATGGCCTATTCTATAAAAACATAACATTCCCCTTTTCCAGGATGTGGGTTCTTTCCTAGAGTCCAATTCCTCAAAGGGTTCTCCGAGCTAAGCCAGAAAGTACCCTCATACATAATTTTCCATTTTAGGCTTAATTCCACAAGACCAAATCACCGCTCTCTTTCTTAAACAAGCAATACTTATCTCTAATTACCTCCATTTGCCTTGCCTCCAGACAAAGAATAACTAACCAGGTCCCATCAACTCCTTCTTTATAATTTTCATTTCTCCACTGCTCAATAAAGACAAATTCATACCAACCCACCTTCTCCCATTTCCAATCTGATGGACCAGTTTCCCCAGCAAATCGATTGTAACGTCTTAAGTGAGCGATTAGTCATTGCTAGTCAGGTAGCAATCGGCTTACAGTTCCATTCTGAAAACTCCAGTGCCTGCCAGTCACCTTTCAGCACCTCCACATCACACATCTTCTTCATCTCTCTAGATGTGCCCAGGCTCGTGGCATCTTCCTGAGAGGAAACACGCAACACCTGACCATGGATGGCTTCTGAGTCATAGCCTGAAATGACATATGCCACTCACATTTCTGTTTACTATCGTCAAAGTCCTTCAACACTGCCACTTTCTTCCCAAAGTTGGTGCTGTTTCCCAGTCTGCTGTCCCTGCTACACTTGCCCTTGACAGCATCACCTGATGTCTGTGTGGTTGGGCTCATGTGGCACTCACTCCCCTCTCTGTGTGCTCTATTTTTTCCCTCTCAATTTCATACTATCTCCATATAAGGTGGGCTTACTTCGAAACATAAGCTCATGGTCCAACATAGGCAGTACCAACACTCTACAGAAGGGCTTACAGAACAAACTAGGTGTAAATCTAGAACAGAATTACATGGTTCCCATTAAAACATCCCATAATCAAAGCTGCTGCATTTTTAAAAATATCAAGTTTTAGAATACTTTAAAAGTAGCATTTCAATTTGGTCTGGTGTCACCTAGAAAACACGAGTAAAATTTGAGGGAAGTGCACAGATGTTAAGTAGACTATGTCATTCCCGAGGATTTTACTTTTGAGTGTTCCAGTGTTCAGTGGAAAATTATTAACATGAGCTCCCTTAACTTACGATGGCATATTGTGTGTTCTATATTTAGACACTTTATAATAAAATTTTATAGGATTGACCTTTCAAAGGGCCTGAAGACTTTTAATAGCAACTTAGACAACTCATATATTATCAGCAAGAAAGTAATAGAACAGAGAGCCAGGCCAGGAGGAAAACAGGTTTTATGGACACCAAACAGATTAAGTCATGTTGGCAAGCCATAAAGGCCTATTTGCAAAATCTACTTGAGAGGCATTATGAGAGAGATTGCTGGGAGAGCACTGTGACTCTCAAGGTCTTCTCATCTGAAACACTGGGAGGAACTACAAAATACAATGCCTTCTCTCACCAGGGCAGTGGACTACGCACAAAACAGTGTCTCTGACTTGCACACCTTTGTAGCTGCTCTCCAGATAATGAAACTGAAGCTCAAGGAGCTTAAGCAACTTGCTCAGATGAGTAACCAAGTGTCATGTTGCCAGGGGCTTTCACCACATCAATAGATAAATGAAATATGCAGACACTGCTTTCTGGGTCTTTGGATTATGGGAGTATCAAACGATATTATGGTTTACTATAATCTGGTTGACAAGTTGCTTCCTGAAATCCTACTGAGGGATTGTCGTACCTACTGAGTGTAGGTACGACAACCCCACCAGCCATTCTTCTCCTGGACCTATGGAATTCAGGTCTCCTGAGACAAACGTTGTAAGGCAATTCTGTAATTTAAGATCAATGGAGAAAGTAAACTAAAAGCCAGTGTCTGAAGCCAGCCCTAAAATTCTGCGGGGTTTGCAAGTGAGGTTCTCACTGCCATGGGGCCACCTGCACTTGGGTCCTTTCGGCCCTTGGTAATTGTCATGTGTTTCACAGGGAATGTCTACTTCTTTGCAACACTTGCCGTGGCATCTTTTCTGTTTTAAATGAGTGGCTTTTCTTGCTGAAGTATTATAGACTCTGTTCTGTGACTTGTATGAAAAGACAGAGGGCTTCAATCCTCTCTAGTGCCATGCTGGAATGGTGTGTCACATGAGGAAGATGCTTAGCAAATGTTTGTGGGGTTCAATTAAAACTACGTGCTGATTTCAGGTGTATCTTTACCTGAAAATGCACAAAGGATTGGCTGTAAACTGCCAGGGAAATAATTATATGGACTACACACCGTGATATGTACAGTATAAGAAGGAAGGCAAAGAGCAACATGGAGAACAAGGCTCTCGTGGAACAGAATACAATGTTAAGCATGAAACTCCAGGGGCCCAAGGGATGGCTCAGCGGTTAAGAGCACTGGCTGCTCTTCCAGAGGTCCTGAGTTCAATTCCCAGCAACCACATGGTGGCTCACAACCAACTGTAATAGGATCCAATGTCCTCTTCTGCTGTATTTAAAGATAGCCAAAATATACTCATATATATTTAAAAAAATTTAAAAGCTCCAGACCGCGTGCACACTTACCCTGCCATGTCCCCACAAAGTTACTGATTCTGATCTATGTCACCAAAAGTAAAATCAAAATTAACACTGCTTTCAGAGGACTGTGCAAGTTAAGTATAGCGGGTCCTTCTAGCCAGTAACAAATCACACTAGGTACAGATCTTTACTGCTGAAAACAATCCTACGGAAATGGGAACAAAACTGCCTTTTATGGTCTACAGAATGTCTGATGTCTAGAACAGATGCCGAGTTTAGAACTAACATTACGGATAACCGGATAACTGTAGGACTTCTAGTAGCTTACCAATCAATCCAGGATTCACTTCCATAAATGTTACGTGAGGAGTCAGAAATATACAAACCCCAAGTTGTATGCAGGTATGGACATTTTATAATTTCAATGACTTGTACTTCAAGTATGCTTTCAAGCCTTAGAAAACAACTTCCAGAGGAGGTTGACAATGACTGCCTCAGTTCTGTTTGGCTTTCTAACTTTTTGGTCTCAATAGATGAACCTTGTCAACTTTTCCAGCTCGAGCTGGGACTGAGCTGTGTTCAGGGAATCACCTAGATGGTAAAGGGAGGACAGCTTCGTGCAGACTCTCAGGAGCAAGGAACCAGGCCTGTGGTACAATAGACCTGGCAGCTCAGCTTGTGAGAGGTTGGGAGGCATAGGTAGGGGGTCCTGAGCTTGGAGATGACCTGGGATACACAGGGAGAACTTGTTTTTGTTTTTAAAATGTGTGTGTGACAGCCAAACATTGGAGTTGGCAACTCTTTACAGAAGAGCTAGGGGAAGGATTGAAGGCACTGAGGGGGATGGGAACCCATAGAAGGACCAACAGAGTCAACCAGCATGAACCTCTGGGAGCTCTCAGAGACTGAGCCAACAAAGAACACACACAGGCTGGAATAAGGCACCCCAGGTACATACATAGCAGATGTACAACTCAGTCCCCATGTGGGCTCCCTAACAACTGGAGAGGATGTACTCCCTAAAGTTGTAGCCTGACTGTGGAATCCATTCCCCAACCGGACTGCATTGTCTGGTTTCAGTGGGAGAGGATGCACTAATCTGGCAGAAACTTGAATGACCATAATAGGAGAATACCCAGGGAAACACCACCCTCTCAGAGAAGAGAAGAGGGGATGGAGAGATGGTGTCTGGGAATGGGGGCAGGAAGAGATTGGAATGTAAATGAATAAATACAAATTAAAAGAAAAACACACACACAGACAGACACACGCGCGCGCGAGCACAGGATTGTCATCTTCAGGAGGCCATCTGTACTTGTATCCTTTTTCCTCCTTTGGATCCCTATCAGGTCTCACAGAGAAGGAATGGCATCTCAGGACAGAAGTAAAAAAAGAAATTAGGGAAACAACACCCTTCACAATAGTCACAAATATTATAAAATACCTTGGTGTGACTCTAACTAAGGAAGTGAAAGAGCTGTATGATAAGAACTTCAAGTCTCTGAAGAAAGAAATTAAAGAAGATCTCAGAAAATGGAAAGATCTCTCATGCTCATAGATCGGCAGGATTAATATAGTAAAAATGGCTATCCTGCCAAAAGCAATCTACAGATTAAATGCAATCCCCATCAAAATTCCAAATCAATTCTTCACTGTGATAGAAAGGGCAATTTACAAATTCATCTGGAAAAATAAAAAAATCTAGGATAGCAAAAGCTATTCTCAACACTAAAAGAACCTCTGGTGGAATCACCATGCCTGACATTAAGCTGTACTACAGAGCAATTGTGATTTAAAAAAAAAAAAAAACAAACAAGCAAAATGCATGGTACTGGTACAATGACAGACAGGTAGATCTATAGAATAGAATTGAAGACCCAGAAATGAGTCCAAATACCTATGATCACTTGGTCTTTGACAAGGGATTTAAAACCATCCAGTGGAAAAAAGACAGAATTTTCAAAAAATGGTGCTGGCACAACTGGCAGTTATCATGTAGAAGAATGTGAATTGATCCATTCTTATCTCCTTGTACTAAGGTCAAGTCTAAGTGGTTCAAAGACCTCCACATAAGACCAGAGACACTGAAAATAATAGAGGAGAAAGTAGGGGAAAGCCTCGAAGATATGGGCACAGGGGGAAATTTCCTAAACAGAACAGCAATGGCTTGTGCTGTAAGATCAAGAATTGACAAATGGGACCTGATAAAATTTGCAAAGCTTCTGTAAGGCAAAAGACACAGTCAATAAGACAAAAAGGCCACTAACAGATTGGGAAAGGATTTTTACCAAACCTAGACCTGATACAGGACTAATATCCAATATGTACAAAAAGCTCAAGAAGCCAGACTCCAGAAATTCAAATAAACCCATTAAAAATGGGGCTTAGAGGTAAACAAAGAATTCTCAACTGAGGAATACTGAAAGGCTGAGAAGAACCTGAAAAAATGCTCAACATCTTTTATCATCAGGGAAATGCAAATCAAAACAACCTTGAGATTCCACCTCATACCAGTCAGAATGGCTAAGATCAAAAATTCAGGTTACAGCAGATGCTGCCAAGGATGTGGAGAAAGAGGAACACTCCTCCAATGCTGGTGGGATTGCAAACTTTTACAACCACTCCGGAAATCAGTCTGTAGGTTCCTCAGAAAATTGAACATAATAGTACTGGAAGATCCAGCAATACCTCTCCTGGGCATATACCCAGAAGAAGTTCCAACTGGTAATAAGAACACATGCTCCACTATGTTCATAGCTGCCTTATTTATAATAGCCAGAAGCTGGAAAGAACCCAGATGTCCCTCAACAGAAGAATGGATACAGAAAATGAGGTACATCTACACAATGGAGTACTACTCAGCTATTAAAAATAATGGATTTATGAAATTCTTGGACAAATGGATGTATCTGGAGGATATCATCCTTAGTGAGGTAACGTAATCACTAAAGAAGTCATTAGATATGCACTCACTGATAAGTGGATATTAGCCCAGAAACACAGAACACCCAAGATACAATTTGCAAAACACAAGAAAATCAAGAATAGGGAAGACCAATGGGTGGATACTTCATTTCTCCTTAGAATAGGGAACAAAATACCCATGAAAGGAGTTGCAGAGACAAAGTTTGGAGCTCAGATGAAACGATGGACTATCCAGAGACTACCCTACCTGGGGATCCATCCCATAATCAGCCATCAAACCCAGACACTATTGCATATGCCAGAAAGATTTTGCTGAAGGGACCCTGTTATAGCTGTCTCGTATGAGGCTATGCCAGTGCATGGCAAATACAGAAGTGGATGCTCACAGTCATCTATAAGATGGAACACAGGTTCCCCCAATGGAGAAGCTAGAGAAAGCACCCAAGGAGCGACCCTATAGGTGCAACAACAATATGAACTAACCAGTACCCCTAGAGCTCATATCTTTAGCTGCATATAGAGCAGAAGATGGCCAATCGGCCATCACAGGGAAGAGAAGCCCCTTGGTATTGCAAGCTTTATATGCCCCAGTACAGGGAAATGTTAGGCCCAAGAAGTGTGAGTGGGTGGGTAGGGGAGCTGGGTGGAGGGAGTGTATAGGGAACTTTCGGGATAGCATTTGAATCGTATATAAAGAAAATATCTAATAAAAAATTAACACTGCTTTCAGAGGACTCTTCAAGTTAAGTATAGCGGGTCATTCAAGCCAGTAATAAATTACAATAAGTGTAGATATTTACTGCTGAAAACAATCCTACAGAAACAGGAACAAAACTTCCTTTTATGGTTTACAGAATGTCTGATATCTGGAACAGATGCTGAGTTTAGAACTAACATTATGGACAATTGTAGGACTTCTAGTAGCTTACCAATTGGTTCAGGATTCACTTCCATAAATGTCATGCAAATAGTCAGAAATATACACACCCCAAGTTGTATGCAGGTATGGGCATTTTATAATTTTACTGACTTGTGCTTCGAGTATGCTTTCAAGCCTTAGAAAACAGCTTCCAGAGGAGGTTGACAATGACTGTTCTGTTTGGCTTTCTAACTTTTAGGTCTCAACAGATGGAACTTGTCAACTTTTCCAGCTTGAGCTGGGACAGTGCTGTGTTCAGGGAATTGCGGAGATGGTAAATGGAGGACAGCAGCATGTAGACTCTCTCTCAAGAGCAAGGAACCAGGCCTGGTGCCGCAGACCCTCTGGGCCCCTTTGTCTGCGTGGAACGGGTCTCTAGTCTCCGGTGGACAAAGCGTAGGATGAATTTGACAGACAGATGCACACAGTAGAGGTTGTGTTGAATCTGAATGTATTTTTCAAATCAAGCATCAGACTTTTTATGCAGAAGACAATAAGGAAGTTGGGTGACATATTCGCAAGGTACAAATGAGGTAACCAGAATCTTACATAAAACAGAGGAATGCAAACACAAAAGGTCTAACGGGAACCACCTGGGATAGAATTCATTGATAACAACTCTGATCAACAAGGGCTCCATCTAAGATTCACTAATCTTAGAAGCCAGGGTCAAGGGCTTCGTGCCCTTGCCATAGTTCCTATTTTAGTCCATTGTATAGTCTACCTTCCCCTTAGGCCATTGTAAATACGTGTGTATGGGTGTAACTTTGCTATAGTTCTAAGTATCTATTCTGGTTTCTCCTTTGGTCTGAAACTTCCTTCTTCCTAGTGATGGTAAATTCCTGTGTAAGGGAGTGACCTAGCTTTTATTAAAAGTGATAGTGTAGTACTAGAGGCTATTCTGATTAGCAACATTCCTTTGGAATTTCAAGTCCATGATCTTCCTCAAGGACATTCTAGGACTGTTGGAACACTGGTGGAAGGCTTTAGCTATGTCAGAATTCAATCTTAAAAGGCACTTATAATAGGAAAATACTGAAAGAGAGCACGTGGATCCATACACTAGACTAACTTGGGAATGGAAAATTAATGTATGGGTTAGAGGGAATGCCAGACTCCAGGAGGAGAGCTTCCTTGAAGCTCTTTGCCTCATGAGTGACTTTTAAGTCTCTCGGCTTAAGCTGACTCGACCAGAACACGTGGCAGCCTGGTACAATAGACCTGGCAGCTCACCTCTTTGGAGCTTGAGAGGCAGAAGTAGAGGGCCCTGAGCTTGGAGGTGACCTGTGCTACACAGGGAGAACTTGTTTTTGTTTTAAAAATGTGTGTGTGAGCCGGGCATGGTGGCGCATGCCTTTAGTTCCAGCATTCGGGAGGCAGAAGCAGGCAGATTTCTGAGTTTGAGGCCAGCCTGGTTTACAGAATGAGTTACAGGACAGCCCGGGCTACACAGAGAAACCCTGTCTAGAAAAAAAAATGTGTGTGTGACAGCCAAACACTGGAGTTGGCAACTCTTAACAGAAGAGCTAGGGGAAGGATTGAAGGCACTGAGGTGGATGGGAACCCACAGAAGGATCAACAGAGTCAACCAGCCTGGATCTGTGGGAACTCTCAGAGACTGAGCTACCAAAGAACAAACACAAGCCGGGACAAGGCACCCATGGCACATACGTGGCAGATGTGCAGCTCAGTCCCTTTTGGGCTCCCCAACAACTGGAGTGCAGGCTCTCCTTAAAGTTGTACCCTGACTGTGGAACCCATTCCCCAAAAGGGCTGCCTTGTCTGGCCTCAGTGGGAAAGGATGTAGTAATCTGGCAGAGACTTGAAGGACCAGGATAGGAGGATATCCAGGGAGATGCCACCCTCTCAGAGAAGAGAAGAAGGGATGGAGGGAGGGTCTCTGGGAATGGGGTCAGGCAGAGTTTGGGATGTAAATGAACAAATACAAATTCAAAGAATAACATGTGTGTCTCTGTGTGTGTATGTATCCTTTGGCCTCCTTTGGTTCCCTGTCAGGTCTCACAGGGACGGAATGACATCTATGACATCTCTTACGACAAGAAGCCTTTTCTAAAAAAAAAAAAAAAAAAAAAAAAAAATCAAGTAAAGGACTGGGTGTATTCCTAAGCAGTTGTTACACAGATCTACAGAAGTCAGAAAATGTTTGCCCTAACTCTAGATGTAACTTCAGAGATAGTAAGAAAAGAGAATGCACAAAGAAACAGCCAGCCAAGAGCTAAGGAACAGCCTTTGTTGTAGAATCCTGTCACTGATACATAGGTAATAACAACAATAAAATTTACTGTGTCTCTCTTCATTTCATTTCTCACTTAGAAACATAATAATTACAATAATGAAAATAAAATTACTGTAATGGCCCAGAGGGTATGAAAATGATAAAACATTTATGTAAATGGGGCTTACTCATTAAAGCACATTGACAAAAATATGAATTATATTTAATTCTACTATAGGGGCTGAGATGAAAACAGCCTAATAGATTGGGCAAGAGTAAAGTTTACCTCCTGGCTCTTAACTTGTGTGAACTTGGGCAAGTCATTAGTGATCAATATGAGATGCCTCCATCTATAAAGTCACACTATACTACACCCCAACTGCAGAAGAATATCTGAGCCTTCGCATGTGAGAAGATTCCCTCAGAACTTAAAAAGCCAAGTCCAGTCTCCTAGCAGCATAAGAGGCTGAAGTGTTCTGCTGTTCATAAATACAGTCATGCTTATTGATTCCCAAGGCTTGTGTCAACATGAGAGCATGCTCTGAGGGTAAACAGAGGGTAAGTTCTGGGGGAAAGAATGTAGCGAGTCATTAGAACTTGAAGTGAAATGAAACGCTACATCAAATCCCATCGAAACTTCAGGACTTAAAAGGAGAAACCACCATTTCCCATGAAAACGTGGCAATTATAAACCTAATGAATGCTAGGAGGGAGTCCTGAACAGACATGTTTGAACACAAGTATTTTCAATGAAATCAGTCATTCTGTAAAATGCAGTCACTATTAATTAATGCCCAAACCGGGAGAATCTTTATGGAGTTGCATATGGACACAGGATGACTGGAGCAGCTCACTGTAATTGGTGTTATTATTCTGAATACCACAGTTGTTGGTAACGATTTGGGGGCCTTCTATGAAGTCCACGTCAGGGTGCTTAGTCTACTTGGCTCATCCTTGCTCCTCAGTCAGGATCATCTCTCCTGTGGCCCTTTCCAAACATCCGGTTCCTCTACAGTCCACAGCCTGCAGGTAAGGGCTTCCTCTACAGCTAGCCTGTTTTGGACAGATCTTAACACCAGGCCTAAGCAAGAATTCTGAGAAAAACCAACCTATTTAAACAGCAAGAAAGCATTACAAATTTATTTTCCATCTGTTTTCATATTTAACTAAAATAAGAATCCATTTGATGTTATATGAATTCACTTCTGAAAATCGGGTTGTGATTTTTTTTATTACTGTATTAAAGTCAGGCTTTAGTACAGTAAGCTCAGAGACTTCAGAGCCAATTACTGCTTATCCTCCCAAAATCAGAGCTTAAGAACATGAGTAATAGAAAAACTGCATATAGTCTATCCATCTACACGACAAGGAGACCCCTTAGTTAGGGACGGAGCACATATCTACGTAGGCTCAGATATACAAACATTTAATGATTTTTCTTTGTGGTCTAATGTTTAAACGATTTTAAATACACACCAAGGTTCTCCATATTCATACCCTGATGTTAACATTAAGCCTGATATTTAATGTCAAAATTATGTGTCATAGATAAAATTGGACAGGATTATCAATCAGTCTCTGAAACTAGTGACTCTTATTCCACAGAGGCAAGTAGAACCACTACTATAAACACACATCCTGATATCACAGGAGAAGCCACTGCTGACTGACTGAGGAAGGCTGCATGTCTCCAGGTCTGGGGGTCCTCCTTATATCCTGCTGTCAGTCTGTGGTTGCTTGGATTGGCCATCACTGGGATATATAGACTCAGCTGTGGAGATGTACATAGGGCCTTGCGTCCCTTACCTCCCTGGTTACTGCTTTGTAGCCTATGAGAGTCTCAGACTAGATGAGGACACAGGATGAGACCAGCCTTGACACTCATCTCTGATAACACCCCAACCTCATTGGTTAGTGATCATAGAAGTTCTTTTACAGAGAGTCGAATGAAATTGTTTCCAGTGTGTGAGCATATGCCTACACTGTGCACGCATGTCATGGAGGTGCGTGTGGAGGTCAGGGGACAGCTTTAGGGAGTCCACTTTCTCCCTCCAATTTGTGGACACAGGGCGTCTTGCTTCTGCTGACTTGTATACCCCAGGTGGGCCAGCCTCCCAGGGGAATTCTCTTGTCCTCACCTAACACCCCCAACTCCTTCTTGGGGTTGGAATGCTGAGATTAGAAATCTATTTTTGTTTTTTTTTTAATTTTAAATAGTAGTTTTGATCAGGCCATTGGCTTGCTTGGCAAGTGCTTTAACCCATATTTAGCCATTTTGCAGGTCCCTTAAAATTATTTTAAGTGGTGTCAAGTCATCTGTAATAAACATTAGAAACCCAGTCAAATTCAAGTATTGCCTTCTCAGTGTTTCACCTTGTAAGGCAAACATTCAAATAAGCATCTTATTGATTTTCTTTTCTTTCTTTTCTTTTCCTTTTTAAAAGAATTTGTGCCATCTGCACATTCCCAAGCAAATGGTATCTTTTTTGAAGTTCTAAATTAACAACTACAAAGCCATGTCCTCATGGAGTTAAAATATGGCAAGAAACCATTCTTACCCCTTCTCCTCTGAAAGTTTTAGTGGTTAGAGCTAAGGAGTGTGTCTCAACAGTTTAACACACATCTCAGTCATGGGTGCCAGGAATCAGACTTCCTCAGACTGATCCTCTCCCAGCACAGTTAGATGCTTACAGAGAGGTTGGACAGGGCTCATCCAGGTCACAGACGCTTAATCTCTTCAATCTTTAGAAAACACAGTAACAGTTTCTGGAAGCTTCTATTTATCCTATAGTGGGTTTTGTCTCTCATCGTCAATGACTTTTCTCTTCAGAACTTGGTTCTTATTCCCCACAGCTCTCTTCTGTGCTTTTGTAAGAACCACCACAGGTCCTGGTGAAGAGGGACTGACAGTCAGCAGGACAGATCTTTGTGGAAATGGAAGCTACCACCAATTTTAACAATGCCAGCTTGAACTGCCAAAGAGTTAACTGCTGAGTGCCCTTTCCATGTGGCAGTAAATTATTAACGATTAAAGAGCCCATTTCCCTTACACCATGCTTCACCACATCCTCAGCTCCCAGCAATAACATAAAAACCACCCCCAAAGACAAAACCTGCTACTGAGGGGGCAGTACTGAGGTGATTTTCTAAGGCACTATGATCAATAATGATCAACAGAGGGTGGGATAATAGCTTCCCTTAATTTACTGGTTCCTTTGAAGGGTTAAAATATGGCAGATGTTGACAGCTGACACTCCACACTAACAGCACAGACACATTGCTGAGGGGCCTGGTCTAGGCTTTCCTTTCCCTGCAGTTGTCAGTGTAGAACTAATTGTATCCACTTGTTTAACCTCGGGGACATCTGGAGGGGACCCAATGCCACAAGGGTACCTTTTTTTTTTTTTAAATGGTCATTTCCTCTCTGGTGTAACTTGCATGACAGCATGTGACAAACAGAAATTAATGGGGACCCTGCTGTGCCAATTCCTCCTGAATTGCTGACACTGGCTACAGGCTGCCTGTTTGCCACCCAGCCAAGACCCCACATGAAACATGGCGAAGGGCCCACAGCTCTACTCACTGACAAGTCAGCTGGTCAGTGATGAGAAGAGCCTGAACAATGTGGTGTGTACAAACCAGAAAGAAAATGCTTTCTGAACCAATTCAAACCAAAGAGGTGGCATTTGCTAGGAGTTAATATGACTATTTTCCTGAGTGGTACATCGCAGGGCTCCAATTTCTAAAGTAATTCAAATGCACAAAGCACATCTCACATAAGGACTCCTAAGGTGTAAGTTTGGAGGAACCTTCACTCCGGCAAGATGGAGCTATGTGAGACTAGTTTCCAAGGAAGCCTCCTGTTAGTAGGCTGCTTCCAGAAGGGCTTGGGAGCTGCCATATCTCTTGCCTCCAGCTAACAACCACAGTGCTGGTTAGAATTCTATGCATGGATATCTCTTTCACTCTTTCTCCCACGTACAAGTGCACACGCAAGCACATACACACAAAAGAACCCTCAGTTCAAGCTCATTAACTGCCTGTCACAGAGTTTGCAGGGTTGGGGAATATGCCTCAACTTTGGCAAGACATACTTTCCCCTCTTCACATAATCAGCAATGAACCTTGGCTTGTCATCACTTACAACACTGGCTCTGCTATGGATCAGGTCTGGCTGATCTGAGCACATAGGACTATTTAAATGCACATTTTAAAAAAAGCTTGCATAAAAACCAGTTTGGGTGGCCCATACATTTAGTCTAAGCATTTAGGTGGCAGAGGCAGGGGGAATCTCTGTGGGTTCCAAGCCTAATGGACACGTCCGCTTCCTAGCCAGCCTGGGTTATATAGTGTGTTTACAGGAAAGGCACTAGGCAGGAAAGTTACCTAGTTATGAGTACAACCTACAAGTCAAGCCTAAGAAGAAAAGATGGGGAAGCCTATTGGGGAAAAAAAAAACTCTAGCAGGACCTCTCTACCACATTTATGCAACTCTAAAGGCGTTTAAAAGTGACTCAGCATGGTCCCTTTCTGTGGGCACCAGCACTGGGTCACCTTGGGCGCGGAGTCGGCAGGCACCCCCAAGGTCCCCAGAGGAGTCTCCATGGGATCTTACGACCTCTGGTGAGTGGAACACAACTTCTGTTCCAATCCAACTGTGCGGGACCAGAGACAGCATTAATTAGGGAAGTAGAAAACCAGGCCTGACCAGGGTCACAAGTCCCTTCTGGTTGACACCAGCACTGGGTCACCTTGGGTGCGGTGTCAGCAGACACCCCTAAGGTCCCTAGAGGAGTCTCCAAGCGATCTTAGGACCTCTGGTGAGTGGAACAGAACTTCTGGCAAGAGGCAGGTTCGAATGCCAGATATCTGGGCACCTTCCCTGCAAGAGGAGAGTTTGCCTACAGAGAGTACTCTGACCACTGAAACTCAGGAGAGATCTAGTCTCCCAGGTCTGCTGACAGAGGCTAACATAATCACCAGAGGAACAAGCTCCAACCAGAGACAACTATAACAACTAACTCAAGAGATTACCAGATGGCGAAAGGCAAATGCAAGATTCTTACTAACAGAAACCAAGACCACCCACCATCATCAGAACCCAGCACTCCCACCTCACCCAGTCCTGGGCACCCCAACACACCCGAAAACCTAGACCCGGATTTAAAATCATATCTCATGATGATGGTAGAGGACATCAAGAAGGACTTTAATAACTCACTTAAAGAAATACAGGGGCTGGTGAGATGGCTCAGTGGGTAAGAGCACCCGACTGCTCTTGCGAAGGTCTAGAGTTCAAATCCCAGCAACCACATGGTGGCTCACAACCATCTGTAACAAGATCTGACGCCCTCTTCTGGAGTGTCTGAAGACAGCTACAGTGTACTTACATATAATAAATAAATAAATCTTTAGAAAAAAAAAAGAAAGAAAGAAATACAGAAGAACACTGCTGAAGAGTTACAAGTCCTTAAAGAAAAACAGGAAAACACATCCAAACAGGTGATGGAAATGAACAAAACCATACTAGACCTAAAATGGGAAGTAGACACAATAAAGAAAACACAAAGTGAGGAAACGCTGGAAATAGAAACCCTAGGAAAGAAATCTGGAACCATAGATGCGAGCATCAGCAACAGAATACAAGAGATGGAAGAGAGAATCTCAGGTGCAGAGAATTCCATAGAGAATATCAGCACAACAATCAAAGAAAATGCAAAATGCAAAAAGATTCTAACTCAAAACATCCAGGAAATATAGGACACAATGAGAAGACCAAACCTACAGATAATAGGAGTAGATGAGAATGAAGATTTTCAACTTAAACGGCCAGCAAATATCATCAACAAAATAATAGAAGAAAACTTCCCAAACCTAAAGAAAGAGATGCCCATGAACATACAAGAAGCCTACAGAACTCCTAAACCACAGAAAGATCCAATAAAGATAGAGAACTTCAGACCAATTTCCCTTATGAATATAGATGCAAAAATACTCAGTAAAATTCTTGCTAACCGAATCCAAGAACACACTAAAACAATAATCCATTCTGACCAAGTAGATTTTATTTCAGGGATGCAGGGATGGTTTAATATACGTAAATCCATCGACATAATCCATTATATAAACAAATTAAAAGACAAAAACAACATAATCGTTACACACGGAGAAAGCATTTGACAAAATCCAACACCCAATCATGATAAAAGTCTTGGACAGATCAGGAAATCAAGGCCCATACCTAAACATGATAAAAGCAATCTACAGCAAACCACTAGCCAACATCAAAGTAAATGGTGAGAAATGGACACAATCCCACTAAAATCAGGGACTAGACAAGGCTGCCCACTTTTTCCCTACCTATTCAACATTGTATTTGAAGTCCTACCCAGAGCAATTCACCAACAAAAGGAGATCAAGGGGATACAAATTGGAAAGGAAGTAGTAAAAATATCACTTTTTGCAGATGATATGATAGTATATATAAGTGACCCTAAAAATTCCACCAGAGAACTCCTAAACCTGATAAATAGCTTCGATGAAGTAGCTGGATATAAAATTAACTCAAACAAGTCAATGGCCTTTCTCTACACAAAGAATTAACAGGCTGTGAAAGAAATTGGGGAAACAACACCCTTCTCAATAGTCACAAATAATATAAAATACCTTGGCGTGACTCTAACTAAGGAAGTGAAAGAGCTGTATGATAAGAACTTCAAGTCTCTGAAGAAAGAAATTAAAGAAGATCTCAGAAGATGGAAAGATCTCCCATGCTCATGGATTGGCAGGATCAATATAGTAAAAATGGCTATCTTGCCAAAAGCAATCTACAGATTCAATGCAATCCCCATCAAAATTCCACCTCAATTCTTTAATGAATTAGAAAGAGCAATCTGCAAATTCATCTGGGATAACAAAAAACCCAGGATAGCAAAAACTTTTCTCAAGGATAAAAGAACCTCTGGTGAAATCACCATGCCGGACCTAAAGCTGTACTACAGAGAAATTGTGATAAAAACTGCATGGTACTGGTATAGCGACAGACAAGTAGACCAATGTAATAGAATTGAAGATCCAGAAAAGAACCTACACACCTATGGTCACTTGATCTTTGACAAGTGAGCTAAAACCATCCAGTGGAAATAAGACAGCATTTTCAACAAATGGTGCTGGCACAACTGGTTGGTATCATGTAGAAGAATGCAAATTGATCCATTCCAATCTCCTTGTACTAAGGTCAAATCTAAGTGGACATAAAACCAGACACTGAAACTTATAGAGGAGAAAGTGGGGAAAAGCCTCGAAGAGATGGGCACAGGGGAAAAATTCCTGAATAGAACAGCAATGGTTTGTGCTGTAAGATTGAGAATTGACAAATGGGACCTCATAAAATTGCAAAGCTTCTGTAAGGGAAAAGACACCGTCAATAAGACAAAAAGGCCACCAACAGATTGGGAAAGATCTTTACCTATCCTAAATCAGATAGGGGACTAATATACAAAATATATAAAGAACTCAAGAAGGTGGACTCCAGAAAATCAAATAACCCCATTAAAAAATGGGGCTCAGAGCTAAACAAAGAATTCTCACCTGAGGAATACCGAATGGCTGAGAGGCACCTGAAAAAATGTTCAGCACCCTTACTCATCAGGGAAATGCGAATCAAAACAACCTTGAGATTCCATCTCACATCAGTCAGAATGACTAAGATCAAAAATTCAGGTGACAGCAGATTCTGGCGAGGATGTGGAGAAAGAGTAACACTCCTCCATTGTTGGTGGAATTGCAAGCTTGTGCAACCACTCTGGAAATCAGTCTGGACGTTCCTCAGAAAATTGGACATAGTACTACTGGAGGATCATGCAATACCTCTCCTGGGCATATATCCAGAAGATGTTCCAACTGGTAAGAAGGACACATGCTCCACTATGTTCATAGCAGCCTTATTTATAATAGCCAGAAGTTGGAAAGAACCCAGATGCCCCTCAACAGAAGAATGGATACAGAAAATGTGGCACATATACACAATGGAGTACTACTCAGCTATTAAAAAGGATGAATTTATGCAATTCCTAGGCAAATGGATGGACCTGGAGGGCATCATCTTGAGTGAAGTAACCTAATCACAAAAGAACTCACACAGTATGTACTCACTGATAAGTGGATATTAGCCCAGAAACTTAGAATACCCAAGATATAAGATACAATTTGTGAAACATGAATCTCAAGAAGAATGAAGACCAAAGTGTGGACACTGTGCCCCTTCTTAGAATTGGGAACAAAACACCCATGGAAGGAGTTACAGAGACAAAATTTGGAGCTGTGACGAAAGGATGGACCATCTAGAGACTGCCATATCCAGGGATCCATCTCATAATCTGCCTCCAAACGCTGACACCATTGCCTACACTAGCAAGATTTTGCTGAAGGGACCCAGATATGGCTGTCTCTTGTGAGGCTATGCAGGGGCCTAGCAAACACAGAAGTGGATGCTCACTGTCAGCTATTGGATGAATCACAGGGCCCCCAATGGAGGAGCTAGAGAAAGTACCCAAGGAGCTAAAGGGGTCTGCAACCCTATAGGTGGAACAGCAAAATGAACTAACCAGTACCCCTTGGAGCTTGTGTCTCTAGCTGCATATGTATCAGAAGATGGCCTAGTTGGCCATCAGTGGAAAGAGAGGCCATTGCACTTGCAAACTTTATATGCCTCAGTACAGGGGAATGCCAGGGCCAAGAAGTGAGAGTTGGTGGGTAGGGGAGTGGTGGTGGGGTTACGGGGGGCTTTTGGGATAGCATTGGAAACGTAAATGAGGAAAATACCGAATAAATAATTTTTAAAAGAAAAGAGAGAAAAAGAAAAAAAAATGTGCCTCAGCATGACTTGATGGGGAATTTCAGTGCTCCAAAGTAATATGTTTAAGTAACTTTTTCTACTGTTCAAGGATTTAAAGTGTAAAAGTTGACAAGGATGTGTTAAGAAACATATGGGACACATGGTGACCTGGAATCTCCCAAAGAGCAGGTGTGTGGAGTCTAAAGGAGTCTGGAGGGAGGAGGAGCCTGAACAAGTAGCAAGCTAGAGTTCTAAGTGGGGTTTTTCAAGCCAGTGTTTGAATGATGGCCTTTGGGGTGGTCATTCTTTGGCCACAAAGAGTTCGTTTCAGGGACAGGTAGTCATCTTTCTACTTATGAAGGGAAACAATGTTCTCCAAGTCACCCAGCCAAGACACATAAGACCGGAGAGGGAGGGAGGGGTGAGGGTGGGAGTGGCCATGGGGATGGGGATGGCAGGTTGTCTGTGGCAGAATGGAGTCTGCTGGATATAGGCACCAGGAATAACTGCAGTGAAGGGCTGTTATGTTTGTAAGTCAAACTTGTGAGATATGTACTGTGTTTAGGAAAACTTAAAGCATTCATAACTTAGAATGGAGGCAAAGTGTTGGAGGGAGGGGAAAAAACCGCAAAAGGAGAAGTCTCAGAAATAAACACATTCCTAAAATACACTAAATAATGCAAGCAGAGTCTTTTAAAACGTTCCCTGCCAATAGAATTATTAAGGACTCCCTGCTTTCCCATAACAAAGTAATGCTTTCATGAAAATCCAAACTATCCAACCCAAATCATGCTCAGACTTTTTGCTCAACACCAATATGGAAACGTGAAAATAACAGAAAACCATTCAACTTCAGTCATCCCCTCACGTCATAAATATCCATCCATCCATCCATCCATCCATCCATCCATCCATCCATCCACCCATCCATCCATCCATTTCCTTCAGTCACAAGCCCATGATCTGAATGTGTGCATCTCCGAATCCACTCTGTAACCTTTAATAAAGACACGTGCAAGCAATGTCCTGAATATCCCCCTTGACTTGCAGTGCGATATGCCTGCAGTCTCTGAAGTGGCTCTGTAATTTGTTCCAGTTGCTACAAGGCCCACTGTGAGGGCAGGTGAGCATGAGGGCCATACGTCCAGAGGTCAGTTCCCTGGAACCATGTGAAGGATCAGATTCCATTGTGTGGCCCAGTGAAGGCCTTCCCGAATTGATGCTCCCAGAGTTGTGTCTCTCTAATAAAAATACTACTCACATTTATGAGTTTGCCTGCAGTTTATGTTCCTGATTATCTAAACCCTTCCACATTAGAAGCATCTAATTTAAAAATGCCAGTAGTAGTAAAATAATTCTGTATGTGGAATTTCAGACACTATTCAGCAGTGTTACTGCTTTTCAACAAAATAGGATCTGTCTACTTAATATAAAGTAGCTTTCTCTCAGCTCAGTGCCACACTGCAGTAATCAAGAAGTCCCATGGTTTGTCAAAGACAAGGTGATTACTCAAAAGTACAACCTGTGTCATAGGGAGCCATTAGCGTCATTTGTAAAGGTGACTCGTGCGCCACTGGACACAGTATCTTTTCAGACTTGACAGTTTTACTTAATGCTTCATCAGACCTCAACAGAACAAGAATAGAGATCTTTGTCAAGATCTTCCCAGGGCAAGTCAAACAAAGGCAACAAGTCCATTTCCCCTGGCAACAGGCTCGCCAGTTCCCGGAAGCTGGGAACTGATGAAGGGAAGGATGCTCACTGATTTCTGCCTGAGGAATGGGCCTTCCCACAGCAGATAATTGACTATCAGGGCTGTGTGCATCCCAAGCACACCGCCTTGATGGTTGAGGAACTCAAAGGCTATGCACTCTTGGTTTGGGATAACTGTGCTGGGTAATGGCAATTTTCTAAATGCAATTCAAAGACTACAAAGCTTTGGTACTGATCGTTCTGTAAGTGACACATGCCCAGAAGTTCTCAGTTCAAGAAACCATAAGAAGAAATGACAATAGACTTTCAAATAAGACTCTTCAAAACAAACACCCATCCCCCAACACTTTAAAAATAATGCAAATTTATGTCCCTGGCATGACTTTACCTATAACTGAGAATTAGAACAAGCTGCTTTTGGGTACATGGTAGACATGGTGGCACTGTAATTCACTGTCTGGGAGTACTCTGACTGTGGGCAGCACTGAACGGTTTTAAGCAGGCACAGAATTACAAATACCTCTTTTTAAAAAGCCTTCGCTCAAATATGTAATATAATCACTAAGAGCTCATGCTAGCCGAACTTGAAGCTGACTTCAAATAAAGACCGAGACCACTGAAGAAACTATACATGAGGCTGAACTGGAATAACACGTAAGCTTATGACTTTTTTTCTGTAGGCAGGCATGCATTTACATTTACTAACACCTAGTGACTGCTTCCAATTACAATTCAGGAAACTTCTCTCACAGACCGATTTTCCTAATGTGCGGTACAATGATGATTAAAGAAGATAACCATACACGTAGGTCTTTTGGAAGGGTTAGTATCACTGAGGTTTTCAATTCTGCTATTTTATCGAGCACATCATTCACACCTACACACCCAATACTCTAATGTGTATTGTTTTATAAGGCTTGCCCTCATGTGCTGCCTAAAAGACAAAATGACAGAGTGCTACTAGGTACAAAAAAACAAACAAAAAAACAAAACAAGACAAAAACAACAACAAAAAAAAAATGGCATGAGAACATCTACTCTGTAACAGAAAACATCACTGCTAAAGATCATTTGGTTGGATGATAGAAATGGGCTGTTACTAGGAATTTCATCCAGTCTCATATAGCAGGAGACCACAAATATAAACAGCATAGCCTATATCAACAGAGATACACAATATTAGCATTTTATATACTTCTTTCTGGTTTTTAAATCATAAGCATTAGCAATGTGTTTTCAAATTGAGAATCTGCTACCTACACAATTTTTATCTTGTTCTTTCTTTAGATAATTATTCTTCAAAAGTGGGGTTCTAGGAGAAATCCTTCTGTGGTGATATGACCGATGTTAGAAGTTTTGTAATTTACATAACCATCCCTTATAGCACATTCTGGCTTCACCATACAACCCCAAACCTTGCTGCTATTCTGTCTACATGTGGGTCTTGATGAATGTTTATGATCCTCGTTCATATCTAAATTGATTAGTTTTTTTAAATTAGTTTGTAAAACTATTTTTACATTAAGGATATTATACTTTTACTATACTTTGTGTAAAAAATTGTTTGCTCTTTAAGTTTACATGTATACTATAAATTTAATATTTTTTGAATCTCTGAATGACACACACATATGATGTTTTGTTTTCTTCCTATGTAACTCTGGCTGTCCTAGAACCCACTCTATAGATCCGGATGGCCTTGAATTCACAAAGATCCACCTGTCTCTGCCTCCCAAGTGCTGGAACTAAAGGTCTGAGTCCCTGTACCTGGCTCTTGTGATACATGCTTTGCACTCAGCCATTCTCTGTGCTCCAAGAAGTTAAGATGGGTTGGTGGGCAGTGTAGGGGCCTGGCTCAGGTTGCTATTGAGGAGCAAGTAGACATAGGTGTTAAAGGCACTAGTGGCTGCTGCTTTAGGCCCTCAGGAGGGGAGGATGGCAGTGCCATACTTAGGTATACACTACAAAGGGGACATCACAGATGGGGTGTGAATATATGAGGGCACATGGAATAGCAGGACCCATATTGTGGCCTAGAACTATGGTAGCATGGGAGATGGAGAGAGAGGAGGGAGGAGAGTGAGAGAGGGAGACGGAGGGGGAGGAGGAGGGAGAGGGAGAGGGAGGAGAGGGAGAGCAAGTGAGCTTGACTTCTGGGTGCAGTGGCCAGCCCCTTGGGAAAATGCACTAGTGTATAATGATCTTCTGACTAACCAGGGCCATGAGTATCAAATGCAGTGTGTGTTGTAGTAAATATTTCATCATCAGTTGGGGGTTTCTATACCTTCTTTGATTATTCAGTTTCCAGATAAAAGACAAAACTTTTATATTCATAATAAGGTTTAATCCACACTAGAGCTGGGCAGATATATAATAATGTCCACTTCTCTGCCAATAATCCCACAATATGGCTTGTCATATTCATCTAGGCTGCTCTTACTCCAACTGGCCAGCCCTCATTGCCGTGTTTTCAAGATTCCTACCCCGTGTCCTTTTCTCCTCTCTCTACCTTCTTCTCTTTTCCCTTGTGGTTCTGCCTCAGTCCACAAGGATAACAGTATTTTCATTCTTGCCTGAAGACAGACTCATTTATGGGGCATTGTGAATGAATGTACTGCCCTATACTATTAAAGCGGTTTTCTAAATGTTCTTGAACATGAGCAGAATGGTTTTTGGCCAGGGTGACTTTACCCTACACTGCATGTTTCATTTCCCTGTTGGTGTTAGACCTAGTGGGGAAACCCCCACCCAATTTCTGATTCGGTGTGCACCCAAAAAATCACAAAGGACCATTTCTTGATGTAATTACATGAGGACGTTTAATGACGGAGATCCGGACTGACATGCATCCCACACAGGAGATAACAGATGTCGGCCACGAGGCTCGAAAGCTAGGGATTTTTATGGGGTAAGGGGCTTAGGGGTGTGGAATTCAGCATAGCGACACACTATTGGCTTATTTAAACATTAACAGAAAGATTACATGATAGCAAAAGGGCATCAGGACTTTGTTCCTGTGGGCTGGGGGCTTATCTTTGTTCACATACTAACCAGTTGATGTATGACTTTACCCGGCGTCAAGAGGCAGTAGACAGAGGGGAGGTTCTGGCCAGGTGGTGTTGACCCAGACAAGATAGCCCTGTTTGTCCTGCTTTGTTTTTGGGCCCCAGATAGCAGGCTCATAGACAATTCTTTTACATGAATCACAATTTACAAAATCTCATTTTCCTTCATTGGCTGACAGAGCCAACATGTTCAGATGCCTCCATTGAAAAATGAATTTCAGATTGAATTTACTTGGTTTCTAGTGCAGTGTTTTGTCACTTACAGGGTCATTAGGTGGCTCAGGACAATTTTTTTTATTAACATCTTTCTGCATCTTTCTCATATGCAGACCCCTTTGCATATGGGGGTTATGTATGCCTCTTAACAAAACCCTTTACAGCATGTGAATTTTTGCAAATGTTTCAAATTGAGAAATTGAGTGTGGAGAATTCCAAGAACTTGTAACATAAAGCAAAAAGATAAGGATAAGGATGATCTTTTAAAACCTCAGCAGTGATCACAACTGGATAGATTTTTTTTTAATCGCTTGCTTTTTTTTTTTTTTTTTTTTTTTTTTTTGTATAGGAGGCATCACACATCACATCTCTCCTGAAAGTGTCAGAAAGGGGTGCTAACCACATCCTCTAAGCCAAGTCATTTCCCTCTCCCACCAGATACCTCACATACACACATATATTTTCATGCTTGTGTTCATCTACCTCCACAGTTAGCCTTCTCTCAAGCCCTTCTTTGCAGCTCCTCATCTTGAAAGTCAGCCAGGGCATACTAAATCAGTCCCATGCTTTGAATTTCTCTGACCTCTCTCCATCTGTTACCAGCCATAAAGAATGCTCTGCTTTTAAAGAAATGTAATGAGGCTGAGCCTAGTTGTATGACCTCCCTTTTGATTATCTCAACATCAAGTCATTATTATTTTTCAACACATCTTCAAAACTTCCCTTGGCAATAACATAATATGAGCATGGGTTGGAAAATATGATAAAAATCCAAGACCTAAGTTGTAGCTGTCCAGCAGCCACAGAGAACTGGGTACACCTGAAAGGGGAGCTGGGAATGAAAAAGGACAGGTGGGCAAGAGAAGAATGAAGTCAAGACAAAGATTTCTGATCAAAATTTAATTTTTGCCAGGCAAGGTGGCACACACCTTTAATCCCAGCACTTAAGAGTCAGAGGCAGGTGAATTTCTGAGTTTAAGGCCAGCCTGGTCTACAGAGTGAGTTCCAGGACAGCCAGGTCTACACAGAGAAACCCTGTCTCAAAAAAACCAAAACCAAAACCAAAACCAAAACCAAAACCAAAACCAAAACCAAAACCAAAACCAAAACCAAAACCAAAACCAAAACCAAAACCAAACCAAACCAACCAAACAAACAAAAACCCCAAAGTTTAATTTTCAGCTCTGCATTTATATAGACAAAACCTACAGACCCATCCTTTGTTTTAGCTGGATTGAGTTGCAAAGCAAGCTCAGCAGGCTGTCAACTACTCAAAGCTCAGGTGGGAAAATGCAAATGAGATGAGGCCAGGTGCCACCTCCAGCCAGGTGGTTAGACCTTTGGAGGGTTGTTTAACCTATTCAAGGCTGGGGGAAGGGTACAATTCCCCTTTTTATTGTTTGAAGATGAGCTGGATGGGGGCACAAGATTTACTTGTTCTCCACAATCCCTAAGAAAATGTGACTGTCATCCGATAGAAAATTTGGGGGCAATGACTACCAGCTGGATATGCACAAAACCAAAACTAGAAGAGAAACAACTCAAGGAGCAGGACATCTCAACCTCAGCCCTATTGGCATTTGTGGCCTGATGCTGGGACGGGTTCCTTGGCATGTAACTTATGTTGTTGCATAAGGCCTTACACCCAGAGGGTCCCTAACACTTGCTTCAAGGGCTCCATCAAAATCATACTTGGTGAGCCAGTGACTTTTATTGGTGTTATTTACAGGAGCATGGGTGAGTGGTTGCTTACAGGAGCAGAAATGGCACATGGACAGCTCTATCACTAAAGCCTACCCCAGCACTGGGACAGCTTATGAAAGCTAGGAACCTGCAGCACACTGCACAGCCTGCAGGCAGCTCAGTGGATTGAAGAGTGTCCTTTCTAATTGACTCAGTTGGCCTAAACCTTTTCCAGGTAGCTTGGCTTGTTACTGCTTCTTCCAGGCAGCTGATCTGGCCTCAGAGTCTACTTTGTAGCTTGACTGGTCTGAGAGTGAATCTAGTTCCTTCTTTATTACTTACTCAGGTAGGCAGTAGCCTAGTGAAGCTGGTTAGTTTGTGAGACTTCCTGAAGTTATCTAGAGTTGTTCACCTCCCTGTTTTAATGGCTTCCCTGGAGCATGTTATTTTTCAGTCTCAAAGGAAACTATTACATCAAAGTCTTTGGTGAGGAAGGAGTCGTAACAGCAGGACTGTGAGATAGCTGGTCACACTGCATCCACCGTAGGAAGCAGAGAGAAGATAGCTTCTGAAACAGTTCAGTCTAGAACTCCAGATTATTGGAAGGTGCCAGCCACATTCAGGGTGGGTCATCCCCACTCAGTTAATCTTCTCAGGAGGGATGCTCATAGACCTGTCCAGAGGCATGTTTTCTGGGTGATTCTAAATCCAGTAAGGTTGTAAAAAATTAACCATTGCACAGGTAAGGTGCTTTGCTCACAGCCTCCTTTGCTCCACTCCTGTACTTCCCTGATACAAGACTGAGCTATACTCCAAGGACAAGAAACACTTTCTCTTGTTGATTTGCATTTATAGCCCAGTATCTAGGTGATCCAGAGAAAGAGGGAGGACAAAGGAAGATGCCAGAGAAAAGAGAAGAAGCAGCTATAGACCTCTCTAATGTTGCAAGTGTAGTAAATGTCACTCTTTGTCGTCTTTTATTTCTAGAAGTCCATTAAGTAAGCACAACAAATAAATGCCAGTCCCTTGTAGAAATGTTTGTCAGTGAAGTGGTGTCTTTCCTGCCTAGATCAGTGGTCAAGCCTTACTCTGGACCCCAAGCTGGGTTGCGCGATTTCTCTGGAGGTTAATTCTTATTGAAGTTGCTACACACTGGACCTTCTAAAATACTACCATGTACCTACTATGTTCTTAGCTGTAGTAGTTTGCGACTATGTAGGAACTCAGTGACTGACCATTACCATTAGAGCATCTCCCCATGCCCTCTCCTGACAACCATAATGTAAATAATTTTGGAGACAGAGGTTTGCCAAAGGGATCCCAAATCACAGGTTGAGCTACAAATAGATCCAGCATTCTATCTATCTATCTATCTATCTATCTATCTATCTATCTATCTATCTATCTATCTATCTACCTATCTATTAAAATCTATCTATTAAAATCTCTAACTGTTCCTATTGTTTGAATGTGAAATGTGCCTCTTAGGATTGTATGTAGTTGATTTGAACATTTAACATCTTCAGTCCAGATCCTGCCTGCTTCCATTTACTGACTGCACGACCTTGAACCAGGTAATGACTTTTGGTGTTTCATTTTATTCAGCTGTATATTATGACTATAGTATCACCTACTTCATAGCATTACAATGAGTAATTGAGTTAATACATGTTTAAAAAACATAGGTCTGAGATTCCTATGCTTTGTGTAGAGGCCAGAGGTCTATGTCCAATGTCTTCCAGTTGTACTCTACCTTAATTTTGAGTCAGAATTTCTCACTGAACCTGGATGGAGATTCTCATTTGGATGGACTGGCTGACTCCTAGGATCTGTCTCTTGTGAGACAAAGTGTTGAAGTTAGAAAGAAATGTGCAGCACTGCACCTGATTTAATGTGGATAAAGATCTGAACTTAGGTCCTCATACTTGCAAAGAAATAACTGAGCCATATCCCCAACCCTTAAAAAATAAACAAACAAAGAAACCAAACTTTAAAAACTCTCTCTCCCTCTATAGCTCCTTTTTTTCCTTCCTTCTTTTCTCTTCTTCTTCTTCCTCTTCCTCTCTTTTGCCTTCTCTGTCTCCTTCTTCTTCTTCTTTGGAGGTAAGGTTTATCTGTATAGCCCTGGTTTTCCTGGAACAGTCAGTCTGTTGATTAGGCTGGCCTCAAACACAAGAGATCTACCTATGTCTGTCTCCAGAGTCCTGGGATTAAAGGTGTGTTACCATTGTCTTTCTTCTGAAATTTTTTATTGTTGTCATAAGACAAAATAGGATTAGTTTTTATATTTAGATTATTGAATGAAATTTGGTTGGCCACCAAACTTTATTTGACTTTCTAAATAGTTTCTCTGAATGTCTAGACTAAACTGAAAAAATAAACTGCTTAGAATGATGTCCTCTCTTTAGTCTTTTTTTAAAAAAATATTTATTTATTTATTTATTTATTTATTTATTTATTTATTTATTATATCACTGTAGCTGTCTTCATACACTCCAGAAGAGAGCATCAGATTTAGTTACGGCTGGTTGTGAGCCACCATGTGGTTGCTGGGATTTGAACTCAGGACCTTTGGAAGAGCAGTCAGTGATCTTAACCGCTGAACCATCTCACCAGCCCATCTCTTTAGTCTTAATGTGTATGTAAGATTTATTTCTTATTTTTCAATCTAAAGAAGATAGTAAGTGAATATCCCCAGTGGTGTACACATCACAGTTGGAAGGAAATTTCTAGGCCATTACTAGGTTCAGTTCTCCATTTCTATGAGTAAAGCATATATTATCTTCAGTATACGTTCTGTCAAGTTCTGGAGGGTAAACCAAGATCAATGCCAGTAGCCTGGTGGGGATATATGGGATTGACTGGCCAACAGCTCACAAAGAGTATTTCATTTCTAACACTATATTTGTATTTGTGAGACTATAGTGCCTAGTATGAGACTCAATACCTGTTAGTAAGTAACTCCATTTATACTCGATCTACCTATCTCTATCTATCTATCTATCTATCTATCTATCTATCTATCTATCTATCTATCTATCTAATCTATGCAAGTTCTACAATAGTTAACTTCTAGATGGCTTTTCAAAAAGTTTTTAAATGTTAGTCATACATCCCAGAATCCCACTTAGTACCTTGAACAGTGATCTGAATTTATTTAAGGAGTAAATCCCAGATCTTCTACAGCATGCTAACTCTGTTCACTTTTAAATTATTTGATATGTGCACCTTACTTAAGTAAATATTATAGTACAATGTTGAAAAATCATCAAACTACAGCAACTAGTTTGACCTCCATTCTGCCTCAGATTCAAAGGAAACAGAAGAAGATGCTCTTTCATAATTTGCACTTTTTGGTGGGGCCATTACTATATTTGTCTGGACATGCCAGCCCTAAACATTGGGCACCTTTTTAGAAGGTTCCCTGAGTATATTTGTGAAGATGGTAACTGTTGAAGAGAAGCAGGAAACCTGCCACTGCAATATCCTGACCCTTGCTCAGAGCTCCCCTCCCCTTTCCCCAGCATGGATGCCTTTCAGAGGGGGAAAACAGAGGCCCCAGCCTGGGGCCAGAATATTCCCCCTTTGATGGTGACTCTCCCTTTTCCCTAAGGAACTCCCACCCCTACCCCCAGGCCCTCAGCCCCAGGAAGCAATAGATGCCAGCTTTGGGAACAGACAAATGGCAACACATCCCTGCCTCTGTGTGACTGAGGCTGGCACTCTCCTTGATAGATAACTTTTCTCCTGTGCAGATGGCTCCTGTCCTTAAGGGAAACAAGGACTGAACAGCCTTTAAAATTTAAGTGACCCAGTCTTGGGCCATGAGAGAAGGGTGCTTAAGTGTTTCCAGACAGCTGTGACCAGTTTGTAAAAACACACTAGCTCCTGAAACCACCATAAAGTTACTTTCCAGGTCAGAAAGAGTCCCCCCTCCCAACTGCACTATTCTGCTTCACTGTGTGAACAAATCAGGTTTGAAGGATGGCTTTCCTTGTCACCTCCCCAAAGCCAGAGGATCCCTGCTTATGTATACACACATATAAAAACTCCAAGCCCCTGGATTGGAGCATCGCATTCCTAACCTGCACGGTGGGAAATGGTTAAGATCCAGGTCTGACTGAATAAAGGATCTCTTTGTTATATTACATCAAATTTGCAATTACTGGAGTTCTTCCAGGGTTCCCGAGACCTGGACATAACACTGTCTGCTTCAATTCTCATAAGCATCATTTTTTTTTCTCTTCTGTGGTCTCCCAGAGGAAGAGTAAACAGAAAGTGATCTTCACTTTCAAATCCTTTTTTCTAATTGAAAGAACCTTAAGTCAACCCATGACTTGAGACGAAAAAGCTGTTAAAATATCACTTTTAAAGAAAAAATATCCAGCCGGGCAGTGGTGGTACATGCCTTTAATCCCAGCACTTGGGAGGCAGACACAGGCAGATTTCTGAGTTTGAGGCCAGCCTGGTCTACAAGTGAGTTCCAGGACAGCCAGGACTACAGAGAGAAACCCTGTCTTAAAAAAAAAAAAAGAAAGGAAGGAAGGAAGGGAGGGAGGGAGGGAGGGAGGGAGGGAGAGGGAGAAGGAGAGGGAGAGGGAGGGAGGGAGAGGAAGAGGAAGAGGGAGAGGGAGAGGGAGAGGGAGAGGGAGAGGAAGAGGGAGAGGGAGGGAGGGGGAGAGGGAGAGGGAGAGGGAGGGAGGGGGAGAGGGAGAGGGAGGGAGGGAGAGGGAGAGGGAGAGGGAGGGAGGGGGAGAGGGAGAGGGAGAGAGGGAGAGGGAGGGAGGGAGAGGGAGGGAGGGAGAGGGAGAGGGAGAGGGAGAGGGAGAGGGAGAGGGAGAGGGAGAGGGAGAGGGAGAGGGAGAGGGAGAGGGAGAGGGAGAGGGAGAGGGAGAGGGAGAGGGAGAGGGAGGAGAGGGAGGACATACCTGAAAAGAATTGGACAATTTAGGAGAATTGAACAAGTTTCAGGAATAATCTAGTTATTTCAAATTGGACAACAAGAACAGCGATGCAAAAGCTTATTCAACGTTGGTGTGTTGTACACTCCTGTGTTATGGAAATAAAATTCTCAAGTAAACTGGAGGTATTCAAGGACACCACAAGAAGACCTACAGAACATGTAGAAAATATTTAATCCCAATCTGGGGCTTGTACCATGCCTTTGATCATTCAGTTTCCAGATCAAAACCACTCAACTTTTATTATTTACAGTAAGCCTTAATCAGCCTTAGAGCTGGGCTGATATCACTATCTATACAGTTAGAATCTACTTTCCTATCAATAACCTCAAGTTATTACTTGCAATGTTTCATCTGGGCTGCTCTTAACTCCAATTGGCCATCCCTCAGAGCCATCCTTTCTTGACTCCTAACCAATGGTATCCTTCTCCTCCCCTTCTTCTCCCTCCTCTTTAGGTCTCCTCTGACCCCCAAGCCCAGAAAACCAAGCTCTGCCTTTGTTAATTCTGACAAGCTAAAGACTGTAGGCATCTTAATTCACCAGTCAGAAATAACTTGGGGGCAAGGTCACATGTCTCGACCCCCGGGACACTCAAACAGAGACTTGAGAGGTACCTGGAAGACAATGGGGGACAAAGAAACACAAAGAATGGACAGCAAGATAAGGTTCTGTTCAAGGTGACAAATTTTATTTTTCCTACACAGGTTATATACTTGTAGGAGCAGGAAGGGGGTGGAGGGGCGTTGCTTTGTCTCTGGGTAATGCACCTATTCCCAGGAACAGGATATTGACTGGGTAAACAGTTCAGCAGAAAGATCAGAACAGTAAGGGTTATTAGGCACCTATCCACAAGATTTATAGCTATTTGTTCTCCACTGACTTCAGGATCTATGTCTATTTGTACTCAGCTGGGCTAGTACTTTACTACAGAGGCCAAGACTTTGTAAGTAAGCACTTATGGCTGACAAGGCAGTTAACATTCAAACAGGATCGCTCCCAACAGTCACATAGCATCACTTGGGTCACTTGAGGACTCTTGTCTCTGGGGCAACTAGGTCTTGGGGTTTGCACTTAGTATTACAATACATACCATCAGGCTAAACCTCAAAAGAGCCAAGTAACTTGGGCCCCCGAGGGCTCACAGAGACTTGGTCACCAACCAGGGAGCATACAGGACTTGCCCTAGGGCCTATATACATTTGTAGCAAATGTCCCTCTTGGTCTTCATGTATGGCCACTAACCAGTGGCACAGGAGCTCTCTCTGTCTCTGTTCCCTGACATTGAATGTCTTTACCCCTACCTGGATTGCCTGGTTGGGCCTCAATGTGGGAGAATGTGTCTAGTCCTGCTGGACTAGATGTCTCTAGGTGGGGTCTATCCAGGGGGGGGGGGCTCTCCTTTTTTTGAAAAAGTGAGGGAGCAATTGGGGGAGAGACTTATAAGGGTGGGACTGGGAAGAGAGTATGGGGTTGTGATGCTGATGTAAAGTGAACAAAAAAAAAATAAGTTACTGGGAAGAAAACAAAATGAAATTCTCAAAATTCTCAAGAATTCTGGGCCTTGGGTGATTTACAAGAGCAAATAGATACAGGATCTTGTAGACAGGCATAATTAAACTTATAGGATCTCAAATCAAGAATTATTTGATATTAATACATATAGTTAATGTAAAAGAATAAAGCATTCTCACCAGCACATCTAAGCATGGTATGTCCCCTTACATAAAATACAATGTTACAATAGCAAATCTCTTTATACAATATTTTAAAAATGAATAGGTTTAACTATTCCTAAGAAAAATCGATATGATCTGCATAAAATTTCAAATTTTTAAAGGCTGATGGAAATGCACCTTACGTTATTCAAGAAAAATATTATAACACTTTAAAATGGCTGTTTAAAGAACCTCATTTTGTTTCCAGATTCACTAAATTCACTGTGGTTTTCTCCTTAAAGCAATGGACATCATTGATCAGCTGTACGTAGGACAGGGCTGAGCATCACATCCCAGAAGAGAGGATTCAGACTTTCCCAAGCATACTTTATGAAAATGTCATCTATGCATCTTACAGGCATATAAAGTTATGAGATTCTAATTGTTTCTTAAAGTACCTGTCAACCATCTTTGATGAATAATCTGTAAGAGTTAGAATAAGTTTTCAGTTCTTATAGCTGACCTGATGACACCTAGAGATTTCAATATTTTACATAATATTTGTATATTTGTGTATTAAACATGTACAAATTCAAATCACAGAAAAAACTCTCAGCTTTATGGTTTTCTTACTAAGTTTTTTCATTCGAATAAAAAACCATGACCAAAACTAACTTAGGAACTAAAAGCTTTATTTCACCTTTAATTGCAGTCCAAAGCTGGGCAGTGGTGGAACATGCCTTTAATCCCAGCACTTGGGAGGCAGAGGCAGGCAGATTTCTGAGTTCAAGGCCAGCCTGGTCTACAGAGTTAGTCCAAGGACAGCCAAGGCTACACTGAGAAATCCTGTCTTGAAAAATGAAACAAACAAACAAAAAATTTCAGTCCAGCTTTAAGAGAAATTAAGGCAGAAACACAAAAATACATGAAAACATATCACACACACACACACACACACACACACACACACACACACACACAAGAGGAAGTCATAAGACATATGGAACACCATCAAATACACAAACTTATTAGCATAGATGAAGGAGACACCAATTCAATGGCCTGGATATCTTCAGCATGGTTATAGATAAAAACTCCATACACTAAGGAAAGGCACCTCTATGCATATCAGCCCCCCACCCCACAACACAGAACAACAAATAGATAAGACAAGGAGGGAAAATCCTTTGAGCATTATTAAAACACTAAGTATATAGAACAAAGAATGTATATTGAAAGCTGTAAGAAAAGACTAACAGCTGATTTTTCAGGGAAAATTCTGAAACCTCCCAGAGGTTATAGCAATGCATACAAGTCTTAAAGACTATAACAAGAAACCTAAAATAATATACCCAGCAAAACTGTGATGATTTAAGGAGAATGGAGATTTTCCATGGCATAAACAGCCTAAACAAATTATATTCAATAAACTAAAACCTAAAAGAAATATAGGAAACATTATGTCTCCCTGAAGAGAGAATTCAGCATTGCAAAGAGAGTCATATTATGGAAAGTCTTAATTATTAAAGAATAAAATATACTAAAAAAAAACACCAAAAATCAGCAACAGGATTACCACTGCATACACACACACACACGTATCAATAATTTTAAATATCAGCGTCTTCAATTCGCCAGTCAAAGAACAGACTGAATGAAAGGATCAAGAATAAATGGGGAAAAAAAAATGAACCTGGCGTGGTGGCACATGCCTTTAATCCCAGCACTTGGGAGGCCGAGGCAGGCAGATTTCTGGGTTCAAGGCCAGACTGGTCTCCAAATGAGTTCCAGGACAGCCAGGGCTACACAGAGAAACCCTGCCTCAAAACAGCAACAACAACAACAAAAACAACAAGAAAGAGTGACACCTTCATGATAGCAGGGATTTTAAAGTATTGCTTCCTATGAGAACATACATCCCTCAATGAACATTTGCACTTAGCCTTGTACAAAAGACTACGGCTTGGACCTAGGGTCTAGTTTGGGTTCATTTTCTCTGCCAGTTAAACAAGTAAAACAGGAGAAGTCCACAGCATTATAGGCAGCAGTGTTGTGGGGATGTCCATGAGAGAAGACTCCTGGGACATGGGTTTAAACCAATAGAAAGTCTTTATTAGCCAACAGGCAGTAGTGCTGGGTGTTATGGACCCCACGGTTGCACCAAACCTTTCTCAAGATGAGTTTTAAATACCAAAGCCATATTCGAGGTTGACATACTTCAAATGGTAAGAACAGTTAGCCAGAAGCAGAAGTACAATAGCCAAAAATCCTGGTTAGTACATTTAGGGACCGTCCCAGAACTATGGACTTTGATGGATTTTGCTTTTGTTTTATTTACGGTAAATGGTCTATGTGCTCAGTTTTATAGTCTGAATAGTAGTTGTATCATATAGACAGTTGTGCTAACTACTAAGTGCCTACTACGATCTATGGCCCTGTTATATAACCCATTGGTCTTAGTTAATGATTTAAACCATGGACTCATCCTGCTTTAAAGAGGCATAGTTGGTCCTAAGATGCATTTATTTAATTAAACTGCTACATAACTGGCCATATAGATTAACATGCAGGAACCATTTGTAAACCAATCAGAAGGAGAATTTAAGGCCCAGTAAGAGCAGATAGTGGAGTAGCTAACCAAAGGTAACAAGAGAACAGGAACTCTCTCCTCTCCCCCTCCCCCTCTCCTTCTCCCTCTTTCCCTCCCTCCCCCTTCTCTGAAGGCAGCAATCCATTTTTCAAAGGAGGCTCCATTTCCTAAAGGTTCCACGACTGGTTAACAGCATCACTAGCTTTAGATGCAGTGTTCAAACTTAAGAACTTTGGAAATTGTTTCACATCAAACCATAAAAACTAATTTTGGAGTCAAATGTCAGTGACCATGACATAGTAAAACAGATTAGATTAATAAAAATTTACTTTCCTGTGTAATTAGAGTCTCATAGGCATTTTTTACCTACAATAAAAGAACAAAGACAGTTAATAATAAACACATTTAAAATATATTAAGTGAAAGCATGACATAGTTGTTTTTCATCAAAGTAGAGAAATCCATCTTATAGATTTCAGACTGAACCTCATGAAAGTGTTACAGATCCATAGGTAAACACTAAAGTATATTAGAAATGGGCTATGAGCCTCCTACAAGTTATGTGGACCTTAGAACAGATTACTTACAATATCACCATGACGTTCAGTGTTTCCTTTCTTGATCCACTTGTAAATGCAACCAATAGAACCCTATCCCTACCTATGAGTAACCTTAACCCTAACTCATTGGACACTGGTCTTATTCATGATAATTTACCAGTTCCTATAAGTTGTGTGTAAACTTTCTGAAGTGGCCAATATGGACTTCAAGACTTTTGGGAAAGTATACTAACATCAGCTCTTATATCCACCAAACCTTCTATGTCAATACCATTCATTTGTACCATTAATTTGGGTCTCTGATCATTGACCACTGTTTTCCAGAACACATATTTTCCAGGACTCCCCAAATCTCCTGTCCTTCCTATTGGAGCAACCTTGCTCTTGATGTAAGGAAACAACAACAGTTGAACAATCTATTTCCTGCATCAATTTACATCTTTTCCACATATACCATAATTTTTATTTCTTTCTTGCTATTCTCATCTATTATGTCTAGATGTACAATAAATCCTTGAGAAGGTGTCTAAGCATAACCAGCAATCCTGTCTGGTTTCTGACTGGATTAACTCTATCCCCAGGGTCCCTTCTTGTGTCATTGAGTATGAGGTCCCCGATTTCCTCTGTTGCCCAAAGGTCAGAATGTATTTTTAAAAGAAATTTCTAGATTTTTAATTTTATAGCCATTGGATTATATTTTCTTATTTGTATTTTTGGGAGAGGGGTCTCTTTCTATATACCTGTATTTTTTTTAGGAAGTCTCTGTTTTACAACCCCAACTTTGCAATGGAAACTTCTTATTTCTGGCAACTAGGATAGCCTAGAAACGAGGCATTCATAGATCTGTAAATTCTGTATTCCTATCACAAAAGATAAACTCCCACATCTTTCCTTTCTTCAATACAACCAGACATTTACAGTACACATCAGTGAGCAAAGGTTAAGATGAATATGGGTTGCTGGTCTGTATTCACATTAGCTAATAATACCTTCCCTAGATCTATCTTCCTCAGTTCCCAGATACAGGACTGAGGACAGTGGGGATAGAACCCTATATTCACACCAAAGACAAGTCTCAAAAGAAGGTAGAGGGGTAGGGAGTGGAAGGGCCTGGGGCCTCTATAAAAACCTTAATTTTAATGGGTTCATAATCTGGAGACAGTTCATTTGTCAGCATCTGTGGCTTTCATTTCCTTGACCTGGGTATGGTGGATCCTTGGTGTAATGCCAGCTACCTTCCAAGTCATAGGAATGGAGAGAATCACTGTACAGGGTGACACTTCTAGACTTGTGTCAACTTGACACAGGCTAGAGTTAACTGAAAGAAGGGAAACTCAATTGAGGAAATGCCTCCATTAGATCCAGCTCTAAGGCATTTTCTTAATGAGTTGTTGATGGGGAAGGGCCCAACCTACTGTGGGTGGTGTCATCCCTGGGCTGGTGGTCCTGGGTTCTGTAAGAAAGCATACTGTGTCAACCATGGGGAGCAAGGCAATAAGCAGCACCTCTCTATGGTTTCTATCAGCTCCTGCCTCCAGGTTCCCGCCCTTTTTGAATTCTTCTCTTGACTTCCTTAGATGATGAACAGCATTAAGGAAATATAAGCAAAATAAAACCTTTCCTCCTTAACATGCTTTTTTTGTCACTGTGTTTTGTTACAGCAGTAAAAACTCTTTAGACAGGGAGTTTGAACAACACTATCTGACTGTGAACAACAATACTTGAAATTCAACTTTGGAGCACTTTCAGGTTCAGGAACAGCCATGCTTGGAAGAAACCATTCTGGGGGTGTTTGGTGGTAATTGAGACCTTAGAAGGGGAAGGGGGGGAATCAGTGAAGGGAGGGAGCTAGGTCACACCCACTGAAACTGAGCTCAGCTATGGTTTCTAGAGCAGGCTGTGTGTCTCTGCACTCTCTCAGTGTGAAGCTGCTGCTTTGTGTCTTCTGCCCAGTGTGGAACTGTGGAGTTCTCTTTGCATTCCCCAGTCTGTTGCTTTCCTTTTCTCCTCATTGGTATTTTTTTTCCAAGACATACAATTAATTGTCATTTCTACACAATAAACTATGCAGTGTCCTAGCCAACCACCCTGCACCCCAAGACTCCTGTAACAAGAATTACAGAGAGGCTTCTGAGCTCTTTGGGCTCTTCTTTCCAAGGAACATTTAGCTGCTGTCTCAAGAGTTTTTCTACTGAAGGATTAGCCAGGTGAGATGTTGATTTGTATATACCCTGCCTGAGAAGCAGCACAGGTCCAGCTCAAGCTGACAGCTCAGCATCATGGGGTTTCAGTACCCCGTCCTCTAAGGCTGGGCCTTAGTCCACTGCACACTTCCTTCTCCAGTGAGCAATCGCCCTACTTCCAAAAAGGAAAAAATTCCTCAAGTGTGTCAAGCAAGAACTTCAGTTCTATCCTGGAGCCTCTCAAATATAATATAATATAATGTAATATAATATAATATATAAGATATAATAATAGATTATTAATATAAGATGTTTGGAAGGTATCTCTGAATTAGTGAAGTTCCTAGGATTACAAAAAGGACAGAGTGGGTCAAGAATATAGATGTTTGTTTTGCTCTCCAGCACTGCAGGTAGAAGCCAGAGTCTTACACATGCCAGGCAAGTGCTGTACACTAACTGCATCTCTCAGCCTTCAAGAATACTTTCCTGAACTTCGGAGCATGTTTGGCAGGGAGGATTCTAGGGAGTTCATGAATACATATTTAAGACATATTTCAATAAATCTTGAATAATAATCTATTATTGTCGACACTGAAAAGCCTGTCATGCTCCAATCTGATTTTCACCTTTCAGTGCTACACACAGGTTAATACAGTAACTGCATTAAATCACTATAAAAATGTGAGTTTTCATTGTGGTGTTTATATACTATTTCAATTTCTTCTAACTATTGCTTACTATTAAGCTGAATTTCCCTGATACATTGTTTTTGTTTTGTTTGTTTGTTTGTTTGTTTAATCCTCTACTTCTTCTGCTACTGGAACCGTCAAAGTTTTTTTTCACTAAACATTATAATTTACTAAAGGTACAAAGATGACCAATACAAGCTACAGGTTTCTCCCAATTTTAAACTATAATATAATGTTAAATAAGGCAGACTAAAATTTTTTAAAATATTTTAGATCTCAGAGCTTTATCTTTGAAGTAAAAAGAAAAATCAAACTGCCCAAATTTGAGTCATAGTTTTCCTTTAAATCCAAAATTAAAATAAATTGGGTTTGAAAAGACATAGCAAAGACTCTAACATTAGATGTTTTATGTTAGAATAAGCTCAAGGTTAAAGGTCTCTGTTTTAATTCACTTAAGATGCCTGACCTCCCCTCAAGAGCCTGTATTTTTATTTCTAGTGGTGGTAATGCGTTACTTTGAAACTGATGTGTAATTCTTCTGCCTTGGTGGCTTTCTTTTTTTTTTTTATTTTTTCAGAGCTGTTTACCATGAAATTTATGCTTACCACCAGAAAGGAGCTCAAAGTCATAGTGACTGCTGAGGTAAAAGACACCAGCTTATGTTCCTTAACTTTCGTATAATTACAATAAAATTATCACATTTTGTATGAAATTCTGTAAGGACCACATACGTCTGACACCTGCTTTAATACAATACCAAATTCCTCTAAATTACTTAGTGATAACCAGTGCTCACTAATGAAATATAATCTCTGTGCTCTGAGGCATGGAAATTCAAAAGTTGGTTTTGGGTATGTAAGTATTAATGCTAACAAAACCATATGATCAGTAGAAATTCCTTGTCATTTTAATGCAGCTCTTATGGCTCTGGTGGGCAGTAAATGCCAGCTAGCTGGACAACAGAAGCCGTCATTAGTGCTTCTGCACCCATTATCCTATTCACACATTACTGGATGCCTGATCTCTAATGACCTGTTCTCTTCTTATTCCCTTCTCATTGGTAAACATAGGGGAACTACCTTCCAGTCTTTCTGCTGCTTAACTGTGGTCTTCCAGTCATTCAGGAATGGCAGATGGGCCAAAGTCTTCTCTTTATTTCAGATACATGAACTGAGCATCTAATGATCTGTTCTCTTCTTATTCCCTTCACATCGGTAACCATAGGGGAACAACCTTCCAGCCTTTCTGCTGCTTAACTGTGGTCTCTCAGTCAGTCAGGAATGTCAGATGGGCCAGTCTTCTTTTTATTTCAGATACATGAACTGAGCATCACAAAGGGCTAGCTCTCTAAAATAGTCTCTTGTTGGGAGCTATTAAGACAACACAATTTTCCTGATCTCTGAATTGGGCCTCCCCCCCCCCCCCCGCAGAAGAAAAGGGGGTCAAAAGCGGCCACCAACGCACCACTCTGAGAACAACCACAGATTGTTCCAGCCCTAAGTCAGCACCGGATGTCCTGACCTCAAGATGTACCCTGATACTGCCAAGTTCCTGCTTCCCCGTAGTCACCAAAAGAAAAATTTCCACTGCCCCATCCCTCCTGCTGAGAAGTACTTCCTCTTTTTCTGATGCCCCGTCCCTCCTGCTGAGGTGCATTTCCAGTGCCCCATTCCTCCTGCTGAGAAGTACTTCCCCTTTTGCTTGTGCATTTAAACCTTGAGCCTGGCTAATACAGTGAGACCTTGATATTACCAGACTGCTTCCGTGTGTCATTCATTGCACAAGGTTCTCGTCTCTCTCTACCCCCCATTTGGTTCTTAGGAGAAGGTCCCCTCGAGACCCTCAAATAACTGGACCTGCTGGATGGGTCAGTCTCTGATCAGCTGAGGCCTGAAAGACAAGACCTGCCAACAGGGAAAGCCTCAGTGGACAGACCATTTCTCTACTGGGAGCTTCAACAGAAGAGTTAACACTTCTGACCAACACTGCTGTTCCTGACAATGGCTAAAGATTTCAGGAAAATATGATTATGAGGAAAACTGTCTAGTACTAGGCCAAGTGGTTAAACTGTAGACTTTTACTTTGTGCAGACATTGCTACCAGTACAAACCATGACATTTCTATGATGGGATATTTTAAGATTGATCATCCTACTATAAAACATTGTAAACAGATGAGGAAAGGAAGAAAATGAGTGCCTTTATTTAACTAAATCTGAATGTAGAATTCACTTTGTACTTGTTTATGAATAACATTTTGGTTTAGAATTGCTTGAAAGACTTGTTTAATATGAACTAACCAGAACACCCAGAGCTCCCTGGGACTAAATCACCAATCAAAGAAAACACAGGGAGGGACTCTAGCTACATATGTAGCAGAGGATGGCCTAGTCAGTAATCAATGGGAGGAAAGGCCCTTGGTCCTGTGAAGGTTCTGTGCTCCAGTATAGGGGAATGCCTGGGCCAGGAAGCAGGAGTGGGTAGGCTAGGGAACAGGGGGAGGGGGGACAGGATAGGGGATTTTCAGAGGGGAAACTAAGAAAGGGGATAACACTTGAAATGTAAATAAAGAAATATCTAATAAAAAATCCCAAACATTAACAAGTGGGAAAAAATAAAAGGTTTCAAAATATATTTCTGAGAAAGCAACATACATGATTTTCCAAAAATCAGAAATCTTAAGCAGGTCTTGGGAGCTACTTTAATTATAGCTTGGAACTGGAAACTTGTGCCCTTCCTTTGCTTCAAAAAAAAAAAGGGGGGGGTAAGAAAGAGTAATGGGATCGCCATTCGCCATTCTCAGATCTTCTGCAAATTCAGGGTCAATGTAGAAAAACACTGGCATATCCACTTCTTCTTGTGGATTAAGCCTTTGTTCTTCAAAACAGAAGCACTGTATTTTATTGAAATATTGGCCAGCTTCAAACGGTACAACATTATATGTAGAAATTATAATTACTGGTTTGTTAGTAGGATTCTTAGCTTTATAAAATGCCAGTGCAGTCTCTACTGGTACCACATAGAACTGTGTTCACTGAGGTCTGAAGTTCCACTGGAAACGGACATTAAAGGTGACTTTACTGATCGATCCTTAACAGGCACCCCGTTTTCAATCTGGTCTGATGAGTGCCCGGCCACTGCTGATCCTCCAAGTCCAGTATTCTGACAGTAGAACCTATAAAGGGGCACCGCGACATAGGAGGCCCCTAGCATGCCCACGGCGGCCATGGCCATGTATGTGAGCACTGTCTCGTTCCTCCACTGCCACTCATCATCCTGTGAGCACTGGAAAGGGTTGCTGCTTCTCAGCTACCTTGAAGGCTGCACAGGCAGCAGGCTGTGGGACTCTGGGCTGTGCTCGCTCAGGCGCTTCCATGTCCCTAGGCGTCTCAGTCCCCGCTCCACTCCTCCGAGCTCTTTCCACGGAGGGGGCAGGTGCGGGGGGGGGGGGGGGGGACGGGGGGCAGGGGGAGGGGCTAAGAACCAGCTCCAAGTTCATCACAATCCTCCCTGACCACCAGGGCTGACTCCAGCGCTGACCACACAAAGTTACAAACCTCCATTCCGGACACCAGAGCCCTCCCATAACCACCCTACCCCCGAAGGCAACATTCAAAATTTTTAGGTTTAAAGTATTTTCATAATATTAATTCTTAACACTGTTCACAACTGAGGTGACCTATTGGTTTAAACAATTGTTTTTTTTTGTTTGTTTTTTTTTTTATATTTTGTTTGTTTGAAAGTTTCAAGCCTACAATGTAAATTGGCTCCTGTAGGTGCAGGATGCCACACTTGGCAGCTCCAGGCACTAAGAGCATCAGGAATGATTACCTCAATCTCATGATGTTCTGAAAATGTTTTTATTCTTTAAATGTGTTTGTGACTAGCTGAACTCCTCATTTTCTATTCGCCCAAAGTAGCAGGAAATCTGTCTGAGATTCCCATTCACAGCAAGTTGAGTGGACCAAGACTGTGACTTCTCAGAGCTGGTGATGTGACATGAACAGCAGAGTCAGGTTCTTTTTTATCCCAGACAACTGGCTATATAACCAAAGATGACCTTGAACTCTTGATTCTCCTACCTGAGACCCCCACCCCAAATGTTGAGATTACAGTCATATATAACCACTGGACAATTTCATGCTCTCTCCACTTGGGGATGACGTGAGTAAGAGCAGAAGTGCTGTTTCCCACCTCTTATTTTCCAACAGAAAATGTGATTTAAAAATAAATGACACTTCAGGTAGCCACTATTTCCTGCATTTTACAGATAGATTTCATTCCTCTCAGGACTATTTGGCTTATCTTTCTTAACTGAATGAAGGACAGTTAACATTGAATTGAGTACATGCTTTTTCAAACATTTTCAAGTACAAGGCCTGGTACATTTCTTGCCGTTAGTGTCATCATCTGTCACTATAGTGAGGGCACAGAGCAGCTTTGGGGAGGAGAAAACTGGCAGGCTCTGCTGGCTTATGAGAGCCACTTTCTTTGTTATATTAGTCATGTAGAACTCCTTGGGATATGGAAGGACTGTTAAAACTTTTAATGTCTCTCATAGTTCATTGACTCTGAATGTATTTGTCAAGTTTTGGTACAGACCTACTACAATAGACAGCCTTGTCCAGTTCCAAGCCTAGGCTGCTACTTAGATGTTTTGCCACATGTGTTGAGGGATACCAGTAGTCTGTTGTTGCTGGTTAGAACTTATTTTCTCCTGATGTTGTACTTCAGTTTATCACATGATGATGTGTGGGAAGCTGCAAACGCCATTACAAGAGATGTGGGAAGCCACAAACGCCATTACAAAATGGCGCTAGTTTCAATAAGCGGACGCCCATGAATATCGGTAAACAACCAATGTGCGCATGTGCCATAGAGTTTTTTGCTGAGTCACTGCCTGACCCAAGGCACGTGAATGAGGTGCTAAGGGCACAACCAATCAGGTGTGGACACGTCAATCCTAGGCCTATATAAACAGCACCAGTTCTGGGGCTCGGGGTCTTTTACCTACACAGTCAATGCTCTCCCAATAAATGTGTTGCAGAAGGATCCTGCTGTGGCGTCTTTCTTGCTGGTGAGCCAGGCATACCACAGAGTGGTGCTGAAACCCGGGACGTAACATCTTCAGGCACGAGCGAAGACCCCCTGTTACAGGGAGGATTCAGAACTGCATCATGGGGATTGAGCGGTTAGTGAAGTGTTCCCGCAAAGCAGTCTGTTGAGAAAGATTCAATTGCATGGATTCAGAACTCTTCAGCTGGGGAACAGGGGTACCGGTAAGTAAAAAGAAATTAATAGAAGTCTCTGAGAGGTATGCTTTCCTACGCAGTAGATCTGGTAATTGTCGCTGGGGTTGTGTTGCTTGCTTGCTTTCTTGCCTTGATATTGTGCCATTTCCTTAATTACCTGGACATGAGTGTATCTGATGGGAGTAGCTCGGCAGACACATAAGATCATAATGCCAGTGTAGATAAACTCATGGATCGACCTTGGGGCTAAGAACCTCATGTAGATAAGTGAGTACCTCAAGGACGCTTTAGTCTAGGATGAGTATGGGTACTGGCCAGTCTACGCTGTTAGTGGGGCTGGTGCAAGCCTTGCTCAAAGAACGAGGTTTAAAGATTTCTGAAAGCACAGTGAGAGGGTTCTTAAAGGAAATAGACAGACTCGCTCCTTGGTTTGCCCCCACTGGGTCGCTGACGCTACCTAGTTGGGAAAAGTTAGGGAGAGATATAGTGAGAGAGGAGGCAGAAGGAAAAGTGAGAGCAGGAACAAGGCCGTTATGGAAGCTGATTAAGGCTTGTATCCAGGACAAGAAATGTGAGCTAGTTGTTAAGGAAGGGCAGCAACTTTTACAGGAGCAACAGGAAAGTATGTCAGAAACAGAGAGAAATGAAAAAGAAGGCGCGCGCAGAAAAATAAGTTATATAAGAGATATAAAAAGAGAAAAAGAAAAGAAACTAAAATATAAAGATACAAAAAATAATATAAAATATAAAGATACAAAATATAAAATATAATGATATAAAAGATAATATAAGATATAATGATATAAAAGATAATATAAAAAATGAAGATCAGCAAATTAAGTCAATTTACCCTCCTCTCGAGGACTTTGAGTTATTAGAATTATCTAGCTCAGAAGATTCGAAACTATCAGGAGTGGAGGAGGAAGATTTGGAGGATGCTGATGCAGAGTATGAAGTGGAGAGATACGGGCCCGTAGGGAGGAGTACAACAGCTCCCCCACTGCCTCCGCCTTATACAGAAAAGAAAACAATTGGCAATGGCCACTCTTTTTGCACTCCTAGAAGGTTGCGAAAAATATGTCAGGCTTTTCCTGTTTTTCAGAATCATGCTCAACAGCAATATTATGAGCCAATATCGCATAAACAAGTGAAAGATTTAGCAGAGTCAGTAAGGACCTATGGAGTCAATGCTTCTTTTACTCAGCCCCAAATTGATAGATTGGCTCACCATGCCATGACTCCTTTTGATTGGATGAGTGTGGTAAAGGCATGTCTTACGATGGGACAGTATCTAGACTAGAAGTCTATATTGCATGATCTGTGTTTGAGTCAGGCCCATACTAATGCTACTGCAGGGCAACAAACATGGAGCTTTGAGATGCTTACAGGTCAGGGTATGTGGACAAACAATCAATTAGGATACCCAGTGCAAGTCTATGATCAGATCAATCAGGCAGCAGTGAAAGCTTGTGGGGAGCTATTTGTGTTTATCCACAGGGTGAAGATAATCCACTTTGGGTTCCGATGCGACTGACAAGGACCATGAAAGAGCAAGATGAATCCCAAGATGATCCTGTTATTCTTACTCCTGATGATTGAGACCGGGATAAGTATACCTTTGTGGGCCTTAGTTTGATCATGGCCAGTACCTTTACCAGTACATTCCAATTCTTCTACCATGCTTTTGTTTTTTGCAACTCAATGTTTTTTGGATGCGCCTTGTGCACGACAAATTCCTCAAGAGCCACAGGTGTATAATAGTACAAGTTTTCATTGAAATTATACACTATGCTTTGTGAATAATGTGGATAAACCTTTTACACCCTGTATATTTTTAAAGAAAAAGATTATCTCTAATTGGGCAGATCCCATTTACCAAAATAAAGTGAGCTCTGGAGTGTTATTTAATGCTTTAACGCAAGTTGGTCAAGGAGCGCAATCAGGCTCAAGTGATGTTGGAAATAATTCACCTATAAACATCACCACTATTAAGATAAAGGGAAATGTGACTATTCCCAAAAGATCACAATGGCCTATTGGCAATGCTACTGCTATACGCAGCGTGCCTTGGTGCCATCCGGACCTTGCATTTCCTATAGATTTTTCACCTTGTCAATCAAATGTTTTTCCTCAGAAAGAAATAGCAAAGGGTTTTGTTTTGTCACCACCATTGGATTTTGCTGTAATGAATGATAAAGGAGTTGCTACAGGAAAAGAAAATATTTGGCCATATTACCAATGGATTCTAAGTAATGAGGCAGGTGCTGGTACCAGTTTGTCAGCCTTTGCATTGCTGACTGGAACCTTTCATGAGATATTGAATGTTTCTGCCACACTTATCAATATTATCATTTAGATAATATGACATCTAATAGAGTTATCAGAAATATGACTACTTCTCCATTAGAAGTCTGTATAAATCCTCCATTTTTCTTTATATTGGCTGAATTTCAAAATAATACAGAATGGTTAGATTGTACAAATGTCACTTGTTTTTTGACGCAGTGCTGGAATGGAACTAATCTCTTAGCCTTAATGGTACATTTACCAATCTTTGTCCGTGAGCCTGTTGAGGCAGATCCAGAGAAGTTCCCAATCATGAGTCTTGTTCGGCAAAAGAGAGATTTTGGAATCACAGTTGCCTTTGTTACTGCCATTATGCTGTCCGCGGTGTCAGCAGTTACCGCAGGAATTGCTATGGCCAATCAAGTTAATACTGCAGACACCATAAGTGAGATAACAGAAAAAACGTCTGAGGCATTCCTTACCCTGCAAAGAGTGGATTCTCATATTGCCTCAGGACTAATGTTAGTGAATCAAAGAGTAGATATTTTACAACATAACATGGAACAGATGATGGATGTCATACAAATGAGTTGTGTGGCATCAACTCCACATGTGTGCATTACTCCCGTTAGGTATATTAACAATTCTTTCATTAAAAGTACAGATTTATCGAATTATCTGGGAACTGGTCACAGGAGCTGGAAAGGTTGCAGATGAAGCTGCAGATACAGATCCTGAACCTTAATGAAATCAGAGTGGAACCAGTGACCCTAGCAGATTTCACCTCTTGGCTTACCTCTGCATTTTCTTACTTTAAGGAATGGGTGGGAGTGATTTTGTTTTGTGCTGCCATATGCTGTGGACTGGTGTTCATGCTTTGGTTGGCTTGCAAATTCAGAACTCAACAAAAACATGACAAGGTAATTATAACTCAGGCACTTTTAACCATTGAAAACGGTGCCTCCCCTAAAGTTTGGTTATCTATGCTCAAGAATTAGTCGGCACTTGAGTTCTCTGCTCTTGCACCTGACGGATTTATGGATCCATTGCACTGGGATGAGAGAGACTCAATGATTATTGATCAGCCCTTGCACATTGCTGAGGTTTCTTCATTGCACGCGGTAGGGTGATCATGATTTCTCCGCTAATTCATTCTTTAAATATTGGCTGGCCTCTTTTGTAGAGTTCACCCTAGGTCATTTAGCAGTTACTGTCACACAGCATCGCAGTATCCAGAGATGGGCAACTTTCCTCATGCACAGACCAACCTAAGACACGGGGCCCGGTGGCTATAGGGTTACCCTATGACGGGTAAGGCTGTGACACAGAGGAATGACCTAAAACAGGAGCCGTGGCGGATGGACATAATTGCATAGGCCTAGTCCAGCATCATTTTATTAAAATAAAAAGGGGGAGATGTGGGAAGCTGCAAACGCCATTACAAGAGATGTGGGAAGCCACAAACGCCATTACAAAATGGCGCTAGTTTCAATAAGCCGACGCCCATGAATATGGGTAAACAACCAATGTGTGCATGTACCATAGAGTTTTTTGCTGAGTCACTGCCTGGTCCAAGGCACGTGAATGAGGTGCTGAGGGCACAACCAATCAGGTGTGGACACGTCACTCCTAGGCCTATATAAACAGCACCAGTTCTGGGGCTCGGGGTCTTTTGCCTACGCAGTCAATGCTCTCCCAATAAACGTGTTGCAGAAGGATCCTGCTGTGGCGTCTTTCTTGCTGGCAAGTCAGGCGTCCCACAATGATGATGACTGCTGACATCTCCAAGACTAAAGAATCAAATCCATCATTTTAGGTATCTCCATTTTCCTGTCACCTGTGAGGCTCTGGATACATAGTTCTATAGTTGAGTGTTTGCCTAACAAGTTTAAACTCTTGAATTGCAAAAATTTGGCATGCTGGTTCATATCTTTGGAAGTTAGCATCAGGAGGTTCAGAAGTTCAAAGACATCCTCAGATGCATAGTAAATACAAGGCCAGCCTTAGTTATGTGACCCCCATTGAAAGCAAACACATGCAAGACTAAAATAGAATCAGTATATAGATCCAAGAATAGAAATGCACTGTTTCTGTGTGCAGGATGTTAACCACTGAACAGAAGGTAAGCCTGAGTCATTCCAGTACTGCTGCATGTGGAGTGGGTAGTGGCCACTCTCCAGGGAGCCTACCTTTGGGAACTGCCAATGCACAGTGATCTTTTGTTTACTTTGTAAATGCAAGTTCAGAAAGATCAGATGTGTGTCACACAGCAAATTAGGAGGCATTGGGCACTGGACCCTCTGCTTCATGAATTCACTTTTCTCTTTCCCACCTGCCAGTATGTTGAAGCCCTTGTTGTGTATTTTGGGAAACACCCTGAGTCATCATTAGGGAGGTCGAAGCATTCTCTTGGGGTTTGTATTCTGGCCTGGAGCTTGTGCTCCAGATTTCACAAAGCTGTTGGACATGCAGGTCACAACATCATAGGCATCTTCATCCTGTGCTCTGATTTGCATTCGCTTCCATTTGAGGTAAGTAGGAGGTTAAATATCCAATTTTCAGACTTTCCTTTCTTTTTTGTAATCAATAACGACCAAGTCTTATAATGTCTGTTTTGTCTAAACTCTTCCCTGAAGTTATCCAATAGCTAGCACATCTGTAGTTTTATATTTTTTATTATTTTATAATCATCAGATAATTCATTAATTTATTAGTTGTGGTTCTTCAGAACTTCTGAAATAACTACTTGTTAAGCCTCTGTACATGTGGAAACCAAATTATGCCCCTGCCAGAGTCCAAAGAATAAAGCTATAGAGTTTTTTGGCTTTTTTCCAAGGGAGCACAGCAGTGTGAATCCATGAGTGCATGTGACATAAAACAAGTCCCTACATATGTGTTGCCTCCATGAGAACTGCTGTTTGGCATGATAAGCTTCTTCTAAATCCACTGTGCTGTGATAGTGTGACTAAACTGTGTACATATGTTACATTTTTATCACAGGCTCTTTGTATCTGATAATAAGGCTGGCTGAGTGCAGTGGTTCAGAGTAGGATGAAAGCTGAGTTGTTCAAACAGACATAACTACATATAATCTGCACACAACCTCTCCTCTATTTTTTTCTAATTTTAACCCCATTCTCTTGTTTTCTAAATAGAAAGAAATCCTGTCCTCTGCTTAAACCCCAGCTAGTCAAATCTGTTACCTTAGAAGACACTTCTGGGACAGTACCCCCCTGTGATGGTTAAATCTGTTTGTCACTTTAAGTAGTTTGAAATACACTTGTGAGGGAATTTCCAGAAACAACTGGAACATGGCTCAGGAAGGAGTGGGATGGTGCCTACTTCACAGGCAGCATCTTTGGATGGAGTGGATACAGAAAGAGTGGAGAAGCTTGCACAGAAGTCTAAGTTCTGTTCACCTGCACTGGGGTATGAATCTGCTGCTCCATCACCCATAGACAACAGACTTGAGTATGTAGCATGGTCTCAGACTTCTGATCCCATCCCCAACTTTCAGGCTTCACTATAAATTGGTACTGCAATTCCAGCCTGTCTTTTTCTGAGGTTTCCTGAACCTTGAACAGAGTTGCTGTGATTTAGCCTAGATCTCATGCCTAGAGTTAGCCACTAAAGGACCCCTCATCCTCTCAAGTATATGCCAGTCTCATCAGGACTCCATGTTGGGAGACAGTGGGGAAGGGGAAAACCTGATCAAAATACATGGTATGAAAATTAAAAAATAAAAACAAAAATACACAGCAGTCTCGGAAGGCAAGAATCCACTATTAATTTAGGAATTCCTGGATTGATCAGGTACACACAGTGATATAAGTCTAGGCAGAGGGAAAATTGGTTTCTCAGCAAGAGGAGTGAAGTGAGTCCCTTGGTGGCTCCAGTTTAAGGGGAAACTTAAACAAAGGAACACAGGGGCAGGCTCAGCTCACAGGTGCTGGGATCCCCTGCTGTGAAACGAGTGAGGATGGCTGCCCTGAGGCAGAGCCAGGTTAAAGCTAAAGCTGCCTGCTTCTTACAAGCAGGTAATCAACGAATAGTATCCTAAAGTTTGGTTTAGTTGTTCTTAAAGATAGAAGGGAATACAAATTTTTGTCGGGAACTCTTCCTGGGGTTTGGACTGATTAGAAAGAGCTGCTCACAGGCGCTGGGAGTCCTTGCTGTGCAAAGATAGGCTACTTGGAGAAAGGCAGAGGCAGACAGTAAAAGGCTGCTGGCCTCCAAAAAGCAGAGAAAAGAGAGAGATAAGGAAATTTGGTTTAATTGTTTTTAGGGACAGAAGGGAATATAATGGTAATCATTTAAGTATACAGAAATATTAAGCTCCACAGAAGAGAGATTGAGTGAAAAAATGCTTTAGAAGATTTGAAAAGGTCCTCCTAGAATATACTCAATTTGTTTTTTAAAAGTGGGCTCCACATGAATTCTGGGATTCCTGGCATGACAGATTAGAAGCTTAAGAATAGGCTTGCCGGGTGGTGGTGGCGCACACATGCCTTTAATCCCAGCACTCGGGAGGCAGAGGCAGGCGGATCTCTGAGTTCGAGGCCAGCCTGGTCTACAGAATGAGTTCCAGGACAGCCAGGGCTATACAGAGAAACCCTGTTTTGAAAAACAAAAACAAAAAACAAAACAACAACAACAACAACAAAAAGAATAGGCTTATACAGTAAGCAGAAGGGAATTTAATTATAGATATCAAAATATTGAGGCATTAGATCTTAAAAAATTAGACTGAAGGCAGGGGATAGGGGCCTATCTCAGATGTAGAAATTTAGGCCTTGAGAATTATATAAAAAAAGAGCATGGAAATAGGCTCATACAGTAAGTAGACAGAGATCATTTTTTTTTTCGGTTTGTTTGTTGGTTTTGTTTGTTCATTTGTTTGTTTGTTTTTCTGAGACAGGGTTTCTCTGTGTAGCTTTGGCTGTCCTGGAACTCACTCACTCTGTTGATCAGGCTGGCCTCAAACTCAGAGATCTGCCTGCCTCTGCCTCCCAGGTGCTGGGATTAAAGGCATGTGCCACCATGTCAGGTGAGAGAGACCTTAAATAAATAATTTAGGCCTTGATCTCAAGAAGGTTGGGGCAGGACAGTACAAACACTGGATTTTTGTGTTTTCAGTTTTGTATTTTGTTTGTGCTTTTTATTTTGTTGTTTGTTCTTTGTTTGTGGTTTTGATTTTGTTGTTTTTTTTCTGTTTGTTTGTTATATTTTTGTCTGTCTGTGTGTGTGTGTGTGTGTGTGTGTGTGTGTGTGTGTGTGTGCTTTTGTTTGGTTTTGTCTGCCTGGCTCTAACCCACTGACTGTTTGCTTTTCTTCATTTGCAAACCTTGCCCATTGTCAAATTCCAATCCTATAGTTCTTTTTTGAACTATTTCTGAAAGGAATGCTCATCACGGTGCCATTTCCTGTTGAAGATCAGGAGGGACATCAGCAGGAAGAGGCAGAAGCCCTTCACTAGCGTCTCTAATGACAGAGTTGTATGCTGTTAAATTGAAGCAGGGAATAGTGGTGTGGTGGGGTTTTTTTTGTTATGTTTTCATATTTTTTAAAAGCTTGAAAATAATATGAGAAATGAAAATGAGTTCCACAGACCGGTGCTATTCTGCACCACCGTACTCTGCTGGGCCTCTACAGGATGTAGAACTGCAGCCAAACTACTGACTGGACTCCAGGACCAGTACGAAAATCACCATGGTCATTTAAAGACTCATCCTGTCCCAGACCTGCCTTAGTTTTGGAAATTGATTTGAAGTAACTATAATGGCAAAAGTCCATTTCTATCTCAGGTCTCATTGAATACAAACCCCATCTATTGCTGTATTGAATTGTTTTTTTTTTTTTTAAGTTCCAATTAATTAAAATTTTTTTTCTTAAAGAGTTTTGGCATATGTTAAGACAAAATTGAATTTTTTTCTCATTAGATTAATATTCTCACTGTGGAAAATTGGGTATTTAGTATTTAGGATTGAAACCACCAGTTATGTAATAATCTAATTTCAAGTGATTGTTTGTATTTAATTTTTCTATTCATTACCTTATGGTTGTGTTTATGCAATTTTTACTTAATAAAGTTTAAAGTTATTTAAACATTTCACAAGATCTGGTGTCTCCTGTTTCTTTTATGGCATAGTAATGAAACCTGGTTTGTGAGGTGACCTGAGAAGCAGGTGTTGAGGGTGTTACTCACCAGCTTAAGCCTTAGATACATTGTCCACACCAGTGATTGTTACTCTGTTCTGAGCCTCTGCAGTGGGGTTAGAATGTTCCAGAGAGCATCCACTCCTTTATAGTGGGTTGTAGAGGGAGAATATATGTGCAGCTCACTTGAGCTGTGTCCAGCTGAGCTGTAAAGTAGGACCAATGGAGAAACGTATTGATATACAAGGGGCCACTTGTCTTTGAGACTACTCTGCATTACTGTAAATGGGAAGTCAGGCAGGTCTACTCCTGACCCCTACCACAGACTGATATACACACTGGAAAAGGAAAGAGTATCTTCATACTTTGGACCAGATTTAGGGCAAGAAAACCTCTCAATTCTCTTTTGTCTATAGCAGCTTGAGGATGTATAGAAGAGACAACACAGAGTTGGGGGAATGGCTCAGTTGGCCAAGAACTTGCCAGTAAGTGTAAGGAACCAAGTTACACCCAGGGCCCCATTAAGAGGAGCCATGATGGGTGGCCATGAACTGGAAGAGCCCAGGTCCTTTATGGCAGAGTGGTTTTCCATCTTATCTCTTTCCTCCTGCCCAACTCCTCCCTTGGGATTATCTTTTTTCCTAATCAGCCATTCTTGCCTTTTCTGCAAGTAGAAATCTGTAATCGATTCCTTGAGGACAGAAGATCCTCGAAATCCTCTGGAAGGTCTTCTGAACCTTGACATCATCCAATATCAGCAGTGTCTATTTTCAAATGCTTAATGTGTATGTGGAGAGATGGCTGACAAACCTGAAGCTAGGTGGTAGATGGGAGAGCTTACCCACATATGATGTGTGAGTCTAAGTGTTCAGTCATCAGCACCTGCAAAAGGAAGGAAAAACGGAGTTTGAAACGGTAATGCATACATATTGAAAGAAGTTTTTCATTGTCAAACTGATAATTAATAAAAACTACAAACTAAAGTTTTATCAAGAAAAAAAATACAATATATCAATAGACATACCATCTAATATATAAGCACTTAATAACTAAACGAAGTAAGGCTACAAATGGGGGCGGGGCAGTCTCTAGAGAGATGGCTCAGCAATTAAGAACAGTGACTGCTTTTCCAGAGGACATTGGTTAAATTCCCAGCACCCACATGTCACAGCTCTCTGTACCTCTAGTCCCAGGAGATCTGACACCCTCACAAAGACATACATGCAGGCAAAACACAAACCAATGCTCATACAATAAAAATGAATTATAATTAAAAAAGGCTGATCATCTTAATTTATTTAGAAACCAGTGAATTATGAAGAAACAACCAGAATAAATGTGTGTCTACACAAAACAGCAAACATTGCAGAGAGTTCTGAGCTAAAAACGAGAAAATTACAAAGACAAAACACAAGAGCGTCTAAAGCTTCATTTCATCCTTGACCAAGGAATCATTGAGAAGAGTGTTGTTCAGTTTCCACGTGAATGTTGGCTTTCTATTATTTATGTTGTTATTGAAGATCAGCCTCAGTCCGTGATGATCAGATAGGATGCATGGGATAATTTCAATATTTTTGTATCTGTTGAGTCCTGTTTTGTGACCAATTATATGGTCAATTTTGGAGGCGGTACCATGTGGCGTTGAGAAGAAGGTATACCCTTTTGTTTTAGGATAAAATGTTCTGTAGATATCAATTAGATCCATTTGTTTCATAACTTCTGTTAGTGTCCCTGTGTCTCTGTTTAGTTACTGTTTCCAGGATCTGTCCATTGGTAAGAGTGGGGTGTTGAAGTCTCCCACTATTATTGTGTGAGGTGCAATGTGTGCTTTGAGCTTTACTAAAGTTTCTTTAATAAATGTGGCTGCCCTTGTATTTGGAGCATAGATATTCAGAGAAAGCATTTGACAAAATCCAACACCCCTTCATGATAAAAGTTTTGGAAAGATCAGGAATTCAAGGCCCATACATAAACATAATAAAAGGAATCTACAGCAAACCAGTAGCCAACATCAAACTAAATGGAGAGAAACTTGAAGCAATCCCACTAAAGTCAGGGACTAGACAAGGATGCTCACTTTCTCCCTACCTATCTAATGTAGTACTTGAAGTTCTAGCCAGAGCAATTCGACAACAAAAGGATATCAAGGGGACACAAATTGGAAAGGAAGAAGTCAAAATATCACTATCTTCAGATAATATGATAGTATATATAAGTGACCCCAAAAATTCCACCAGGGAACTCCTAAACCTGATAAACAGCTTCAGTGCAGTACCTGTATATAAAATTAACTCAAATAAATCAATGGCCTTTCTCTACACAAAGGATAAAAGGACTGAGAAAGAAATTAGGGAAACAACATCCTTCACAATAATCACAAATAATATAAAATACCTTGGTGTGACTTTAACTGAAATGAAAGATCTGTATGATAAGAACATCAAGTCTCTGAAAAAAGAAATTAAAGAAGATCTCAGAAGATGGAAAGATCTCCCATGCTCATAGATCGGCAGGATTAATATAGTAAAAATGGCTATCCTGCCAAAAGCAATCTACAGATTCAATGCAATCCCCATCAAAATTCCAACCCAATTCTTCACTGAAATAGAAAGGGCAATTTACAAATTAATCTGGAAAAATAAAAAACCTAGAATAGCAAAAACTATTTTCAACAATAAAAGAACCTCTGGTGGAATCACCATGCCTGACATTAAGCTGTACTACAGAGCAATTGTGATAAAAAACTGCATAGTACTGGTACAGTAACAGACAGGTAGATCAATGGAATAGAATTGAAGACCCAGAAATGAATCCACACAGCTATGGTCACTTGATCTTTAACAAAGGAGCAAAAAACATTCCAGTGGAAAAAAGACAGCATTTTCAACAAATGGTGCTGGCACAACTGGTGGTTATCATGTAGAGGAATGCGAATTGATCCATTCTTATCTCCTTGTACAAAGCTCAAGTTTAACTGGATTAAAGACCTCCACATAAGACCAGAGACACTGAAATTAATAGAGGAGAAAGTAGGGGAAAGCCTCCAAATATGGGCACAGGGGAAAAATTCCTAAAGAGAACAGCAATGGCTTGTGCTGTAAGATTGAGAATTGACAAATGGGACCTCATAAAATTGCAAAGCTTCTGTAAGGCAAAAGACACAGTCAATAAGACAAAAAAGGCCACCAACAGATTGGGAAAGGATTTTTACCAATCTTAAATCTGATAGAGGACTAATATCCAATATATACAAAGAGCTCAAGAAGCTGGACTCCAGAAATACAAATAACCCCATTAAAAATGGGGTTCAGAGGTAAACAAAGAATTCTCAACTGAGGAATACCGAATGGCTGAGAAGAATCTGAAAAAATGTTCAACATCTTTAATCATCAGGGAAATGCAAATCAAAACAACCCTGAGATTCCACCTCACACCAGTCAGAATGGCTAAGATCAAAAATTCAGGTTACAGCAGATGCTGGCGAGGATGTGGAGAAAGAGGAACACTCCTCCACTGCTGGTGGGATTGCAAGCTTTTACAACCACTCTGGAAATCAGTCTGGAGGTTCCTCAGAAAATTGGACATAGTACTACCGGAGGATCCAGCAATACCTCTCCTGGGCATATACTCACAAGAAGTTCCAACTGGTAATAAGAGCACATGCTCCACTATGTTCACAGCAGCCTTATTTATAATAGCCAGAAGCTGGAAAGAACCCAGATGTCCCTCAACAGAAGAATGGATACAGAAAATGTGGTACATCTACACAATGGAGTACTACTCAGCTATTAAAAACAATGGATTTATGAAATTTTTAGACAAATGGATGTATCTGGAGGATATCATCCTTAGTGAGGTAACCCAATCACAAAAGAAGTCATTAGATATGCACTCATTGATAAGTGGATATTAGCCCAGAAACATAGAGCACCCAAGATACAATTTGCAAAACACAAGAAAATCAAGAATAGGGAAGACCAATGGGTGGATACTTCATTCCTCCTTAGAATAGGGAACAAAATACCCATGAAAGAAGTTACAAAGTTTGGAGCTAAGACGGAAGGATGGATTATCCAGAGAATACCCCACCCAGGGATCCATCCCATAATCAGCCACCAAACCCAGATACTATTGCATATGCCAGAAAGATTTTGCTGAAGGGACCCTGTTATAGCTGTCTCGTATGAGGCTATGCCAGTGCCTGTCAAATACAGAAGTGGATGCTCACAATCATGTATAAGATGGAAGACAGGGCCCCCAATGGAGAAGCTAGAGAAAGCACCCAAGGAGCTAAAGGGTCTGCAAGCCTATAGGTGGAGCAACAATATGAACTAACCAGTACCCCCAGAGCTTGTATCTCTAGCTGCATATATAGCAGAAGATGGCCTAGTCAGCCATCACTGGGAAAAGAGGTCCCTTAATATTACAAACTTTATATACCCCAGTACCTGGGAATGCCAGGGCCAAGAAGTGGGAGTGGGTGGGTAGGGATCAGGGCGGAGGGAGGGTATAGGAAACTTTCGAGATAGCATTTGAAATGTATATAAAGAGAATATCTAATAATAAAAAAGGAGCGTCTAAAGCAGAAAAATGGATCAGAAATTACAAAGAAGAGAGAGTGGTATATTTGGTGCTGCTTAGAAATTTAAAATTGATGTGTATCTAAAGACAAGCACTAAGCCAGGAGTGGTGGCAAACACCTTTAGTCCCAGCAGATGTAGGCAAGTCAGACTTTGAGGCCAGCCTGTTGTACAGAGTGAGTTTCAGGGCAGCAAGAGCTACACAGGAAGACCCTGTCTTGAAAATTAAAAAACAATAACTCCAAAAACCCCAAAAGGCATGCAATTAAAATGCAAACAATATCAAAATTCATACCAACTGTGACTAAAAAATCTCTATTGTCATACAGTTAGGATGGAGATCTAATAAAACTCAGTAAAATGCTAAGACCTTCCCTTCCCTGAGACAATGAACAAAAATACACAATTGATGAGTAATATGTAAATAGTCTATAAGCATGGGAAAATATAAACAAAACCAGAACAAAGCAAAGATTGTCAACCTATACACAGATATGTGCTATCAAACACTTAAAACCATCTGTAGATTTATTTTCTGTGTAGAAGTGTTTTGGCTGCATGTATGTCTGTGTACCACTTGGATGACTGCTACCCTCAGAAGACAGAAGAGGGCGCGGATCCCGTGGAACTGGAATTATGGGTAGCTGCCATCTGGTCCCCAGATTCTGGGAACCAAACCTGGGTCCTGTGCAAGAGCCACGAGTGATCTTAACTGTAGAGCCAACTCTCTAACACCTCCCTCCCATTTTTAAACCATTTTTAAAGAATGCACTTGAAAATGCTGAGCTAAGGGACCCGGGGATATAGCCTAGAGGTAACATGCTTACCCAGCATGCATAGAACCCTGGGATTGGTCCTCAGCACACATGAACCAGGCATGGTTGTGCATTTCTACAAATCCAGCCCTGGGGAGGCAGGGCCAGGGAGATCACAAGTTAAAGCAATCCTCAGGAACACAGAAGTCTGAAACTAACATGTGTGTGCGTCTCCCTGAGTTTTCAATCTGTAACAGTACTGCTCTTGATCCAAATACTGCCCACAGATCCAAAGTCAGTAGTGCCAGAAGCTGGAAGATACAAAGGATATTTTTACAGAAAGCATAAATGGCACTGTGTTCTGATGCCACAAAATAACTTAAATTGAGGTTATTTCTCATACCCTGTGTTGCCAATGCCATTAACACTCTATTAGAATACTAGAGGTGTCTAGTAGTTAAGATCCTGGCTATACCCCATGACAAATGGCAGAGAAAGAACATCTGGATTGCTGGACTGAAGGACATGACAGCTAAAAATCTGTCAGGGTATTCCAATAACCAAGAAACATCTGGAAATCTGCTGATGTCTCTATTCCCAGGGTAAGTCCCTGAGAGCCTCTACATTGAAACCAAAGACTGCAATGCTATTAATAGCATCGTCTGTGCAAAACAGCACTGACGCCTGGCAGCTTAAGAGACCCAGGGATGGGTGCCTTTGGTGGGACACAAAGCTGTTCCTTTAAAATGTCTGCGGATGTTCCACTCCACAGGGAGCATGTAGCAGACAGCCAAGCTCAGTAAGAAGATGAAGTTTCCAAACAGCGGTTGTATTGCAGATGGCTTGGTTCCTTCACAGGACGACTCATCATGTTCATGTGGTGTGCCATCGATGTAGCTAGCCTTCAGTAAAGGCAATGCAGTCTTTGGAAGAGCAAAGTGGGCCTGCAAGAGAAGACATGATGTTACAGTTATGATTGGCATGCTCGAAGAAGCTTGGAATCTCTTTGAGAAGCCAGACATGGCAGCACTGAGTGGAGTCCCAGGACTGGGAAGCAGAGTTATGGTCATACAACCTAGTCAGTCAGTGAGCTACAGGTTCAATGCACAAGGCAAACAAACAAACTCAGGCCACACATATGAGATAAAAACAAATAAATCTTTAGAAGCAAAAAGCAAGATGAAACCTCAAAGAGGGAACAATTACATGTCTTGAAAAAGAGCTTATTTTAAAGCAGGACATGGTGGCCTCTGCCTCTAATCACAGCACCCAGGACAAAACAACAAAACAAAAAAACAAAACCCAGGCTGCAGAGATGGCCTAGCAGTTAAGGGTTGCTGCTCTTCCGGAGAATCCTGGTTCAGTTCCCAGCACCTACGTGCTCACTCACAACTGTCTTAACCCCAGCCAATGAGGATCTGATGCGCTCTTCTGGATTCTGTGCATAAACACATAGAGCGAGAAAACACCAGAAACATTAAAAACACAAATAAATTAAAAAATATGAAACAGGCTCAGAGGAGATGGCTCAGCAGTATTCACCCTTAACTGTACATTTTTGTGCAGTTTTATTCCATGTCATGAAAATGTTCTACTGTAGATATCTATTCCTTTTCAATGAGGAACAACTATTACAAAAACGACTCTGCAAATGACTTTTTATTATCTGTCTTGTGCTTGGTCAAACAACTTTGCCAAAATATGATCTCTGCTCCCTGATTAGGACACAAACATGCTTTCAAATACAGAAAAGTGAGTACAATCTTCTGCTTGCTCACACAGATCAATACTCTCTGCAGTGCTCCCCCTGAGGATATGCCATTCACACTGTATGGGCTCCTTGGGAATAAAGCAAGGTCTGCAGCAGATCTCGCTGATGCAAACATGCCTTAAATGCTATGTTTACTGCAGCTAGCACACTAGGATATCAGAGGAGCCTGTCAAAACCATTATGCAGCAGCTTTCCTTGAGATTTGTCCTGATTTAAAATCTGCCTGCTTTGAAAACTCTTTCCCCTCTCAACATCCAAGTCAGATCTGGGTTCAAGGTTTGTACACTCTAACTCCCAAGCAGTAATAGCCTGAAACCGATACACTCCGGCACCAGACTTACTTTGTCTACAAGGAATGTGCATACTCAGCTCAGCCTTCTGAGAGTTTATGTCACTATCTGACATTTGGAACGACGTTACTGTATGTTTATTGAAATCAAAATACCAAACTGACATGAGTGAACTGTAAGTCGACCAGAGGCTTGTGAAGTTACTATATTACAGTTAGACCAGAGGTTGATGTAGTTAGCATATCACAGTTAGATCAGAGGTTGGTGCAGTTATTATACTATAGTTAGACAAAAGGTTGGTGTAGTTAGCATTTTATAGTTAGATCAGAGGCTGTGGTAGTTAGCATATTATTGTTGGACCAGAAGCTGTGGTAGTTAGCATATTATAGTTAGAACGGAGCCTGGGATAGTTAGTATATTATAGATAGACCAGAGGCTGATGTATTTAGTATATTACAGTTAGATAAGAGGCTGGTGTAGTTAGCATATTACAGTTAGAACAGAGGATGATATATTTAGTATATTACAGTTAGACCAGAGGCTGATGTATTTAGTATATTACAGTTAGACCAGAGGCTGGTGTAGTTAGCATATTACAGTTAGAACAGAGGCTGATATATTTAGTATATTACAGTTAGACCAGAGGCTGGTGTAGTTAGCATATTACAGTTAGAACAGAGGCTGATGTATTTAGTATATTACAGGTAGATCAGAGGCTCGTGTAGTTAGCATATTACAGTTAGACCAGAGGCTGGTGTATTTAGTATATTACAGTTAGACCAGAGGCTGGTGTAGTTAGCATATTACAGTTCGACCACTCGGACTTGCTGGGACCAGCAAGGCTGACCAAGGTGTCTGTCAATCCTTCTCTGCTTTATTAAAATTCTATGTGCATATTCTTTGCCTTTACAATTTGCAGTTCCATCAAATTTGCACCTGACACCATGGCACATCAGCATCCTGACCCCATCAGTGTAGAAAAGGGAACTAAACCCTATTCTGGAAAATCCCAAATCCATCCCTGGATTTCCCATCTTTCCTCACTTAACTCACAATTTTCCCCATTAACATTTTCCCATAAGTTGAGCTTCCCAAAATCCCAAGATGCAAGTCCTTCAGGAAACCTGAAACAGGCAGGGCAGAGGGAGTTGCAAACTTTTAATCCCAATACTTGGGAGACAGAAGCAGGTCTCTATTCATTCAAAGCCAGCCTTGTCTACAGAAAAGTTCCAAGACAGCCAATGATCCATGGAGAAGCCCTAGCTTAAAACACAGTCCCCCACCAAAAAGAAACCTGATCCACCCTTGGGGTGGGAACCTTTGTCCTATAACAATCTTCACCCAAATTCTGTACTTTATCTGGTCTCTGAAGTCTTTCTTTGATGGAGACAGGGAATACTGGAAAGAGATTTCTACCTGGTTTTTAACTTTATGGTCTTCCCAGCCTACCCCATACATATACCATCTACGGAAAGCCACTGATCATACAGGGTCTAAAATGAAACAGTGAAAATAGCAATCTACAAAGGATACCCATAGCCTATTTTTTTTTCTGAAATGTGTATTTTAGAGGATTTGATTTTTTTTTTTTTTTTTTGAGACAGGGTGTCTTTATGTAGCCCTGGATGTTCTGGAACAGTTATGTAGACCAGGCTGGCCTCTAACTCAGAGATCTGCCAGACTCTTTCTCCTGAGTGCTGGGATTAAAGTAGTGAACCATGACCACTTTGCTGAGTTTTTTTTCTTTAAAAACTTGTTTATTTTTATTTCATATGCAATGATGTTTTGTCTGTGTGAGGGTGTCAGATCTTCTGGAACTGCAGATATAGACAGCTCTGAGCTGCCATGTGAGTGCTGGGAATTGAACATGGATCCTCTGGAAGAGCAGCCAGGGTTCTTAACCCTTGAACCACTCTGCAGCCCTGAAATGTGTATATTTCATAATGGAATTACTGTAAACAGAGAACTGTCGTTACATCAAAGCTGTGTTGGTTCATAAATGATTATCCCTAGATAAAAGGAGCTGAAACAGACATCCAGCCTTCAGCAAGAAATGGAAAACCATCAGCTTGGTTACTGCGCCAACAGGCATGCATCCCCTCAGCCTTCTCCTCAGGGAATCCAGCAAAGCTTACCCACTTCCAGTTGAACCCAGCTCCAGTTCCCAGCACTCACGTTCAGCGCATACCCGGAAGCCTTAGGGCTGCCCACTCAGTTTGCACCTAAGGTACTCGGAGTGAACCATTTTCTCTGGCTTGGTGTGTTTCTCCAGCAGGCTCTGTTACTATCCAATCATCTTGTGTGATTTCACTCTCTGCTGCAGCAGCCAGCAGCTCTAACTCTAGGGGATCTCCCAGCAATCTCCCAAGTACCACTTAGTTTGTGTTAGTATTTTGGTTGCAAAGTTATATATCTTCCCATTGAGTGGGCTCCTGCCACTCTAAACATTCTAACTACATTTTATTCAACTTGATAATTCTTAGGCCATAGAAAAACACCCTGTTATAACATTAGAGACTCTTGTTTGTTTCTATGTAACTCTGGCTGACTTGAGACTTGTTGGGATTGGCTTTGAACTTGCTGTGATCTTCCTGTTTCTGCTTCTGGGGTGCTAGCGCTCCAGGACTACACTTTAATACTGGCTTTTTACAATAAAACGTGCCATAAAACAATTTAGTGGTTGAGAGTCAACTTTTTTTTTTTCAGGAAAACAGGAAAAAACCCCACAATAACTACACTTCCCATAAAGAGAAACAGGTGGTATATTATGAAATGTGCGTGTTTGGTTTTTCTGACACAGGGCCTCACTCTTCAGCCCTGGCTGGCCTGAAATTTGCTATGTAGCTCAGAATTCACAGAGATCTGTGTGCCTTATTTTCCTCTTGAATGATGGGACTAAAGGCACATGCCATCAGGCACAACATACAATATTCTAATTTTTATATGGGTGATAATCGAAATGGTTTATTTCAAATTGACATGTATTCCTATAATATTTCAAAATACAAGACATTGCAAAGAGGCTTAAAATAAAATCTTAGTGTTAGATACTGAAATGTTATAGAAATTTTTTTATAGAAATGACTACTAGTTTTAGATTCAAAATGCTATTGAAGGAAGGAATGCGTTAGTCTTGTAATTTCCTTCCTTCTTTCCTTCCTTCCTTCTTTCCATTCTTCTGTCTTAGGGTTTCTTTTATCGTGAACACACACCATGACTACGGCAACTCTTATAAAGGAAAACATTTCATTGGGTATGGCTTACAATTCAGAGGTTTAATCCATTATCATCATGGCAGGAAGCATGGTGGTATGCAGACAGACATGATGCTGGGGGAAAAGCTAAGAGTTCTATATCTGGATCAGCAGGCCAGAGGAAATGAGTGCCACACTAGGCCTGGCTTTGAGCATCTTAAACCTCAGAGCCTGTCCCGAGTGACACATTTCCTCCAACAAGGCCACACTTGCTAATAGTGCTGGCAAAACACTTGTACACATTAAATCTTTAAAAAGTTTTCTTTTTTAAAGATAATACAGATTGGAAAAACAATTTGCAAATTCTGTCTCTTACAGTCTGTCTTAAATATATGAATAACTCTAAACTCAACAAAAGACATCCCTATTTAAAAATGAGAAATGAAGCTAGGCAAGTGGCTAAACTCTGTAATTCTAGCTACTGGGGAGGTTGAGGCAGGAAGATCACAAGTTCAAGGCCTGCCTCAGCAACTTAGTGAGACCCTGTCTCAAATTTTAAAAAGGAAAATGAGGACAGAGTGTATAGCTCTAGTAGAACACTGAGCGTGGTGGGGGGGGGGGGAAGGGGGGGAGGATGAGAGGAAGGAGTTAAAGAGATATTTCTTCTTTCTTTCTCTTTCTTTCTTTCTTTCTTTCTTTCTTTCTTTCTTTCTTCCTTCCTTCCTTCCTTCCTTCCTTCCTTCCTTCCTTTCTTTCTTTCTTTCTTTCTTTCTTTCTTTCTTTCTTTCTATTTTCTTTTTATAGGATATTTTCTTTATTTACAATTCAAATGTTTTCTCCTTTCCAGGTCTCCCCCTCAGGAACCCCCTATACCATCCCCCCATTCCCCTGACTCTATGAGGATGCTTCCCCCACCCACACACCCACTTCTCTCTTCCCTCCCTGGCCTACACTGGAGCGTAGAACACCCTCATGCCCAAAGGCCTCTCCTCCCACTGATGTTCAACAAGGCTACCCTTGCCACATATGGGGCCAGCACCATGAGTCCCTTCATGTGTATTCTTTGGTTGGTGGTCCAGTCCTGGGGAGCTCTGGGGGTGGTGGTCTGGCCTGTTGACACTGTTGCTCACTCCATGAGACTGCAAACCCTCTCAGCTCCTTCAGTCCCTTCTCCAACTCCTCCATCTGGGGCTCCTGTGCTCAGTCCAATTAATGGTTGGCTGCAAGCACCTGCCTCTGTATTTGTGAGGCTCTGGCAGAGCCTCTTAGGGGACAGCCATATCAGGCTTCCATCAGCAAGCACTTCCAGGCATCCACAATATTATCAGGGTTTGGTGGCTGTATATGGGGTGGATCCTCAGGTGGGAGAGTCTCTGGATGGCCTTTCCTTCAATCTCTGCTCAACACTTTGTCTCTATATTTTCTTCTGCGAGTATTTTGTTCACCCTTCTAAGAAGCACTGAAGCATCCATATTTTGGTCTTCCTTTTTCTTAGGCTTCATATGGTCTGTGAATTGAATCCTGGGTATTCCGAATTTTGGGCTAATATCCACTTTTCAGTGAGTCCATACCATGTGTGTTCTTTTGTGACTGAGTTGCTTCACTCAGGATGATATTTTGAAGGTCCATCCATTTGCCTGTGAAGTTCATGAAGTCGTTGTTTTTAATAACTGAGTAGAATTCCATTGTGTAAATGTACCATGTTTTATGTATCCATTCCTCTGTTGAGGGATATCTGGGTTGTTTCTAGCTTCTGGATGTTATAAATATGGCTGCTATGAACATAGTGGAGCATATGTCCTTATTACATGTTGGAGCATCTTCTGGGCATATGCCCAGGAGTGGTATAGCTGGGTCCTCAGGTAGTACTATGTCCAATTTTCTGAGGAACTCCAGACTGATTTCCAGAGGGGTTGTACCAGCTTGCAATCCCAGCAGCAATGGAGAAGTGTTTTTCTTTCTCCACATCCTCACCAGCATCTGCTGTTACCTGAGTTTTTGATCTTGGCTATTCTGGCTGGTGTGAGGTGGAATCTCAGGGTTATTTTGGTTTGCATTTCCCTGATGACTAAGGATGTTTCTTAGGTGCTTTTCAGCCATTCAAGTTTCCTCAGTTGAGAATTCTTTGTTTAGCTCTGTTCCCCATTTTTAATAGGATTATTGGGTTCTCTGGAGTCTACCTTCTTCAGTTCTTTGTATATATTGGATCACATCTATCAGATGTGACATTGGTAAAGATCGTTCCTCCAATCTGTTGCTTGTTGTTTTGTCCTATTGACAGTGTCCTTTGCCTTACAGAACTTCTGCAATTTTATGAGGTCCCATTTGTTGATTGTTGATCTTAGAGCGTGAGCGATTGGTATTCTATTCAGGAACTTCTCCCCGTGTCCATGTGTTTGAGACTTTTTCCCACTTTCTTTTCTATTAGATTTAGTGTATCTGGTTATATGTGGAGGTCCTTGATCCACTTGGTCTTGAACTTTGTACAGGGAAATAAGAATGGATCAATTTGCATTCTTCTACATAATGACTGCCAGTTGAACCAGTACCTTTTGTTGAAAATGCAGTCTTTTTTCCAGTGGGTGATTTTAGCTCCTTTGTCAAAGATCAAGTGACCATAGGTGTGTGGGTTCATTTCTGGATCTTCAATTCTATTCCATTGATCTACCTGCCTGTCTCTGTACCAATACCATGCAGTTTTTATCACTATTGCTCTGTAGTACAGCTTGAGGTCAGGCATGGTTATTCCCATAGAAGTTCTTTTATTTTTGAGAATAGTTTTCACTATCCTAGGTTTTTTTATTATTCCATGTGAATTTGAGAATTGCTCTTTCTAACTCTATGAAGAATTGAATTGAAATTTTGATGGAGATTGCATTGATCTGTAGATTGCTTTTGGCACGATAGCAATTTTTACTATATTAATCCTGCCAGTCCACAAGCATAGGAGATCTTTCCAACCTTCTTCTATTTCTGCCATGCTCTCCAGTCCAGTCAGCCTGACAGGCGAAAGTTTGGAAGCATTCTCATGAGGAAAAAGAGTTTCACGAAAGCTCCCTCCTGGAGCCTGGCGAAAGCCATGTTCTCCAGTTAGGCCAGTTTCACAAGCAGAAGTTTGGAAGCTGGCCGTGAGGAAAACAGTTTCAAAGAAACTCCCTCCTGGAGTCTGGCGATCCCCCTAACCCATAAAATTAATTTTCCACTCCCGCAGTTAGTCTAGTGTATGGATCCACGTGCCCTCTATTAAGCATTACCCTATAATAAGTGCCTTTTAAGATTGAATTCTGACATAGCTAAAGCCTCTCCCAGTGTTCCAAGATCCCAGATTACAGCAAGGAGTTTAACCTATTCAGTAACTAATTAAGCACTACAATAAATCAGAGCCATTAACTCAGTTGTCGCAGAAAGAGCCTGGGAATCTCACTGAGACAGAAATCTTTACTACAGGCTACATTCCATGCCAAGAGCAAGTTGATATACTATCCTGATAAATGGGGAATTTCCAGACAAGGTAAGATTTTACAAGGCCTAGGAATTTAGGGGTCCATGACACTACATTATTCTTGAGGCCTGTCAAGAGTTAAAACCCCCTGGTGCTTTTAACACTAAAGTGTGAAACTCTTGCCTGGCACTAGGCTAATCCTAGGCAGGGCTGCTAATCTCTATTGTAAACATCTATCTAGTTTCTGCAAACTTCATTCGCTTGTATCTGGTAAATTTCAGTGTACCTTGTCTTATTGTGATTTGTAGCTCCTGATAATTCGCTGTATTATATAATAGTCTAATGCTCGATCAGAGATTACATTCAGATTCAACACCTCTCTTGTGTGCATCTGTTTGTCAATTCCTACATTTTGCCCATCTGCTCGAGAGAACCCGTTCCATGCAGACACAGGGGCCCAGAGGATCTGCAGCATATTTCTTTCTTCAGACACTTAAAATTCTTGTCATACAGATCTTTCACTTGTTTGGTTAGAGTCACGACAAGATATTTTATATTATTTGTGACTATTGTGAAGGGTGTCATTTCCCTAATTTTTTTCTCAGCCTGTTTATCCTTTGAGTATAGGAAGGCTGCTGATTTGTTTGAGTTAATTTTATATCCAGCCACTTTGCTGAAGTTGTTTATCAGATGTAGGAGTTATCTGGTGGAGTTTCTAGGGTCACTTAAGTAAACTATCATATCATCTACAAATAGTGATATTTTGACTTCTTCATTTCCAATTTGTATTCCTTTGACCTTTTTTGTTGTCTAACTGCTATAGCTAGCACTTCAAGTACTATGTTGAATAGATAGAAAAGAGAAGGCAGCCTTGTCTAGTCCCTGATTTTAGTGGGATTTCTTCAAGTTGAAGAGGTATTTTTTTAATATTATACAAGTAGTACTCTGTACAAAGACCCAGTGCTAAATGGTACATAAAGAAGCAATACTGTCTATTTAGCTTTTATCGCTGTTAGATTGTCCCTAGGACCCCAAACGAGTACATGATCACCCACTCTTCTCTGCTTTGGAAAGGTATTCTGGAGGCTCTCTGCCCGCTCCTAGCCCCTCCTGCTCTTCCTGGCACCCTCCTACCAGAGCCTTAGAAGCTGGCCCCCATGTGTGACAGGGTGCGACGGAGAGATGACAGACTGACTTATGTCAAGGTTTCCAGTTTTAGATGCTATTTATCTCCATCTTCTTGAGCATAAAGAGGAAGCCAGGCTGTACCCTTAGAGTGGATTGCAGCCTAGAGAGGGACCAAAGAGCTGGGTGTCCCTGGCAACGAGGCAGACTGGACCGGTTCCTTCTTCTTTCTTTCTTTCTTTCTTTCTTTCTTTCTTTCTTTCTTTCTTTCTTTCTTTCAAAGATATATTTATTTATATGTAAGTACACTGTAGCTGTCTTTAGACACACAAGAAGAGGGCATCAGATCCTGTTACAGATGGTTGTGGTTGCTGGGAATTGAACTCAGGATCTTCAGAAGAGCAGTCAGTGCTCTTACCCACTGAGCCATCTCACCAGCCCTGTCTTCTTATTTCTTCATCACACTGGGTGAGTGTCAAGAGAAGGAAGTAGTAAGAGAGAAACTGATAAAACTCTACACTTTCAAAAAAAAAAGACAGGAGAATGGAGGGGCACAACTTGGGAGGAAGAAGTAGCCTGGCAAGAGGAGTGGAGAGGATAATGATGAGGCTAAATATAATAAAAGTACATTTATGAAGTGTCATAACAAAAACTATCATTTTCTATAATTAAGAAATACACCACGTAAGGCTTTCAGTGGCGAACTTTGAAGCGAATGCACACAGCCTATTTGCATACGGATTTCTGGGAAAAGCTGTAAAGAAAGAACTGTTCCTTGGAAAGTCTGGAGAAAGCCTGAACTGTGTTCAAGAAGCAACAGCTGACGTTCCTCCCCTCCCCTCCTACCTTGGCTGAGGCCAAGGCAGCAGCTGCCAGAGCAGGGCTCTAACTTTCCCTCGAAAGGACTGCTCATGGAAAATGTTATTTCAGGCACTAGGAGTTACTTTCTGATTTCTTTTTTCCTCCCAACCTCAGACTTTATTTTTTTCCAACTTCATTTGTGCAAGTTTGGATTAGTATGGGATACAATAGACAAACACAATGTCAAAGCCATTCCAGTGGAACCTTGCATCCTGTGGACAAATTATGAAAAAAACATAACCAAGGCCCGAGAAGAAAAACAACATGGCCAGACGGTTCACAACATCAAAGCGATGGTGTTTCTCTTAACCCTAAGTATAATGCTCTAGCTAGGTTACCGCTTGAGAATTGGAAACGCCAGAACTTGAATATTAATATGAACTTCAACTTAAAGAATTATCTTGTTACTAAACCGACTTTCTGAAAATCTTTCCTTTGCATTTTTCTGCTAACCCTGTCTACCCATCTCTCTGTACACACTCAAAAGAAAGAAAGAAAGAATGATCAGAAAGGTTTTTAAGAGTGTGGAGGCTTTTGAAACTTGCCCTGAAGGCTAGTTGGGTAAACTGTGCCTCGGAGTCTCGGAAAATCTTTTCTATATTTACACCCGTTACTGCGATTTCTCACTTTCTTGGCGCACACAGGCAACTCCAAATAAAACCATCCCAAGAGAACCAGGGAGGTTCAGGACACCGGGTTAGCCATCAACTCCTCCCTCCCGCAGGTCTCCAGGGATGCTCTGCGGCGGCGGGGAGGGAGGAGTGGGCGGGGGAGGAGGGAGGAGTGGGCGGGGAAGGCAGTGGTGCCCACCTTGCTCGCAGGTGCCCTTGCTGACCTGGGTGATGGCCTTCTCCCCGCGGCTTCCGAAGATGAGAGGGGCAGGGGCAGGGGCAGGGGCAGGGGCAGGGGCAGGGGCAGGGGCAGGGGCAGGGGCAGGGGCAGGGGCAGGGGCAGGGGCAGGGGCAGGAGTCCGGCTGCACCCAGCAGCAGGGCGCACGGCGGCCGCTCCATCATCGGGTGGCTGGAAGCGAGCGCGCGAGTGAGCAGTCCAGGTCCTGGAGGCCAACCCTTAAAGCCGCTGCCCCGCCCGGTGCTCTGCGGGAGCCCTCCCCGGGGTGGAGAGTCAGCCCGCTGCCCGCCCCGCTCTGCCCGCCCGGGATCCGGCCTCCCGCCATCGCCGACTTGGGCATTCTCGCTGCCCTGGCGAGCTCGTCCCACGCCCACCATGCGCGCTGGCCAGCTCCTGCTCAGCCCCCTGCCCCTGTCCTCACTCTGGCAGCACCGGAGGGAAAAAGCCTCCCACGTCCTTTCCTGCTCATTTTCCAGATCCAGCAATTTTTTTTAACTTTTTTTTTTTTTTTTAACAACTAGGACTTTATGAAAATGCACTGTTTACTTCATTAAATTCTCGTGGGTCTGGGAAACCTGAGTGCTTTGTGGTTACTCTTTTAAGGACAGACTACGAAGGGAGTAGGGTTTATGTGGTTTTTGATGTCATGTTCTTTTTTTTTTTTTTTTTTTTGGAACCTCATAATCTTGCTCTTCTCTCATATCACCCAAGCTATCTGATGCTGAGTCAAGTTTAAAATTCTTTTTAAAAGTTATGGTTCTAGATTTATTTGTTTTTATTTTATGTGTATGGATGTTTTGGCTGTATGTATGTGTACATTATGTGTGTGCCTGGTGTCTGGGGGTGGGGGGGTGGTGGTGGTAGGGTAGAAGATCTGATACTCCTTTACTGGAGTTATAGACAGCTGTTAGACACCTTGTGGGTTCTGGGAATCTAACTCAGGTCTTGGACGGGAAGCCAGTGCTCTCTTAACTGCTAAGCCGTTTTACCAGTCTCTTACTTTTTTTTCTTTTAAACATTTTTATTTTGTGTTTGTGAGTGAGAATGTATGTTTGTGGGTCCTCGTGCCAAATGTGTGGAGGTTAGAGAACAACTTGAGGCAGCTGATTTTCTCTGTCTACTCTGTGGGTCCTAGGACTTGAATTCTGCTTATCAACCTGGTTCCCAAACACTGGCCTGGGTTAGTATTTAAAACACACAGAGAAGACCTTTTAGAGGAAAGCTACTATTGGACCTGCGGGGACAATGGCCTGTGTCCTGTTTCTTTAGGATATTTAGCCGTTTAGTGCTCACACTGATAGCAGTTACCAGGCATCAGGATCTCTGGTCCCAGAAGGAAGAGTTTGAGGCAGAGCTCACTGGAGTCCACAGAAGCACTAGTCTTAGGGACTATATTAAAAGAACAAAACATTTGCTCAATTTAAGGGCTAGCCAACTCAATATCAAATGACTAAATTATAAACACCTGGCCCAGAAACACATCTTCCCACTTTAAAAACTAAAATGACCATGTTCCTTATGAACAACTGTCCCAAGAGCAGTGATGGTCCCTGGCTGGTCTGCAAACAGCTGTAGGGGAAGGAAGGCTGGCAGAGCGCCAGGGTTGTGGAGCCCTCAGGAGGGCTGAGCTGCACAGAAGGTGTGGAGTCTAGGCGACCAAAGCCAGCGCACCCATTGATCAGGTACAGGTACACTGATATCAGCTGTCACCACATGGTACAGAAGTGACATGATAAGATGGCTCCTGGGCTGGAGGTCCTACCTAGGCCCCTGCCAATTTTTTTCTTTTTTGCATAAATCCCAGAATTTGTAGCAAGGTATGTGGTTGTTCCTACGAGTCTGTCCCTGACTACTGCACACTTTAAAAACATTAAATACTTAGAAAACCAGCAAGTTGAGAACTCGATTCTCACCTAGAAAAGGGGCTACTGATTTCTGGCTTCTCTTCACCATATTCTAGATACTGACATGATAGGTTTTTTTTGTTTGTTTGTTTGTTTTTTTAAACATATGCTTGCTTTTGTCCCACAACAAGAGAAGTTTATTAGTAAACTTGGTCTTAGTAAATTTGGTCTTAATCAGACCAAACATAGAGTGCAGGCTGCTTCCTGTTCAGCTTCACTTTTATTAACCTATTGCTAGAGATCTCAGCTTGATTCAACAATCTATTATGGCTACTTCTCATAGCTTCAGGTTCCCCAGAAGTCAAAGTTGCCCCAACACAAGGACTTCAGGGCAAGTCATTTACTTGGAAGGCCACATAGAGGCATATCTTTTGGGAGTGTGACAGATCGGAAGTGAACAGGAAGGAAAGATGGCAATAAAAGATGCATATATTGGTGGCAGTCTCCTGTGTCTGTGTGTCCTTGTGTACATATGTCCATGTGTGTGTGTTTCCTTGGGGGGGGGGCAGGAGGCTGTGATTGCAGTCACAGGGGTGGGGTTGTTCCCCAGTGTGTAAGTCCTGTATCAGAGCTGTCAGTGAGGACGCAAGCATTATGTAGCTTCAGCCTCTGCACAGACACAGACACACACAGCCAGCAAAAGCTCGTCTGACCTGGTGGAGGGAGGCCGGCTGGGCCTGGAGAGAGACAGAGAAGGGCCTGGGAGCCACAGCAGGCTCAGGGGACAGAGCAGCCCCAGCCCTGAGCCCACTGTTCCCTCCTCAGTCCTTCCTGGGAGGCCTGGTGACACAGGCCTGTCTGTCTGTCTGTCTGTCTGTCTGTCTTGGAGCTCACTGTGTGTGTATACCCCAGACTGTGCTTGAACTGAGACATCCCCCTGCCTCTGCCTCTGCACCCAGGCACGGACACACAGCCAGCACAGCATCCTGGGAGCTTTCAATGTCTTTATTTCAGGCCGCAGAGCTGAGGATGAAGTCTGTGTGTCTGTGTCTGTGTGGCCTTGGTTTTGCATGGAGGTGGCTCCTTGTGCTCCAGGCTTGGCTACACAGGCCTGTCTGTCTGTCTGTCTGTCTGTCTGTCTGCCTGTCTGTCTGTCTGTCCTGGAGCTCACTGTGCATGCCCCAGGCTGTGCTTGAACCCAGACATCCCCCTGCCTTTGCACACAGTCACATACACACCCAGACACACACACAGCCAGCAAAGCATCCTGTGAAGTTTAAATGTCTTTATTTCAGGTCTCAGAACTGAGCACACACTGTATGTGCACCCGAGGCTGGCCTTGAACCCAGACATCCCCCTGCCTCTGCCTCTGCCTCTGCACAGAGACACAGACACACAGCTAGCAAAGCATCTTAAGAGCTCTGCCTCTGCACACAGACGCACACAGACAGACACACACACATGGGAGCCATGACACCAAACACACACTTCCTATGACCTCAATTTTTTCCCCCAAGCTGGCCCTCAAGGCAGAAATCCCCCTGCCTCTGCTCCTGCTTGTGTTTTTGGCTCCTCGCAGGCCTCAGCTCTCGCAACAATGTTGCTTTTCTCAGACTGAGACACAGCACAGCTTCCACAGCCTTTCGTTTCAGCTCTGCCCATCTCAGATCTCAGCCCTGCCTCAGACTCCAAGCCTGTCTGTCTGTCTGTCTGTCTGTCTGTCTGTCTGTCTGTCTGTGTGTCTGTCTTGGAGCTCACTCTGCGCACACCCCAGAGATGGCTCAACAGTTAAAAGCACTGACTGCTCTTCTGAAGGTACTGAGTTCAAATCCCAGCAACCACATGGTGGTTCACAGCCATCTGTAACGAGATCTGGCGCCCTCTTCTAGAGTGTCTGAAGTCAGCTACAGTGTACTTACATATAATAAATAAATAAAACTTAAAAAAAAAAGAGAGATGCTGTTTTTGCCTTATGACTTTGGTTTTGCTATTATGATAATAGTGGTACCATGCATTGAGTTAGAAAATGTTTGCACATCTTCTATTTGGGGGGTGGGGAACTGATCTCTGAATAATTAATAATAAATCTTTGGTACCTTTCTCGAGTGAAGCTTTTCTTCTTGAGAAGTTTTAAAATTACTAATTCTTTTATTTCCTTCCTTCCTTCCTTCCTTCCTTCCTTCCTTCCTTCCTTTCTTCCTTCCTTTTCCAAGACAGGTTTCCCTATGTAGCTTTGGCTGTCTTGGAACTCACTCTGTAAGGTGGGTGACACCACCACCTGGTCTTCTACTTTTTATTAAACTTTTGATAGGCCTGTATAGTCTGTTGGAGTTGCTATTACAAAGTACCACATACTGGACGGCTCAAACAATAAGAATTAATTTTTCCACAGTTCTGGATTCTCCAAGACAAGTGTAGAGACTCATGAGAAGGTGCTGCTCTAGGCCGCTTTCTGGCTTTCACACAGCCACTCTCTTTCTACTCACCTGTCTACAGTTCTTTGTGCACACACAGCGTTGATACCAACTCAAGAAGAAACAGAAAATTGGAAAATCGACCTATTTTGGGTTAAATTTCCCTCACTTCCTCAAACTCATCTGGGGAAGCCCTAATTCCCAACTCATCAAATACGCCTGCATTTGTAGATAGAGGCTTTGAAGATCCTGAGGTCTTCAGAATGGGGTCCAATGTGCCTCACTAGAAACTACTGAAGGAAAAAGGAGGAGACCCTGGGGTGTCATTCACACAGAAAAAGGCCAGTGAGGGTTCAATGAGACATCAGCTATCTGCAGTCCCAGGAGAGAGACGCCAGAGAAACACCCTTGCCACACCATGGAAGCCCATCCCTTTGACATCTCTGAAGTAAGCCATGCATTCTGGTGCTGAGTTATAGCAGTTCTAGGCAGTCAGCACACCCAGGCCATAACCATCTGGTCTGGTGACTTTGGGGAGCCGGGGACGAGAGCCTATTCTTTCTTGTCCATGTCTCTTTCCTCCCTCCTCTCATTTTGGTGTGTGCTCTCAAGGCTAGGATGGAGAAGGACTGAGAAAGAGGAGGAAGCTCCTGTCTCTATGAATCTGACTCTTTATAACAGTCCTTTCATTATTGCTGCTGATTTTATAGTCACATGGAGTACTCATGGATAATTGGTATGAGGCAGGTCTCCAAAGACTAGCTCTCTTGTAGGGTCAAGATGTTGATTCCTTGAAGGGCCTTTTGGTATCTTTTCATAGCACCGTCCACTGGCACATGAGAAAGGACCAACACAGCTGATGTCCAGGAACTGAGCCAATCTCACAGCTAGTCCACAGTGTTTTTACAAGTTGACCTGACATCAGCAGCTAGGCCTCAGTGTTATTAGAAGCCCAGCTGATGCTTGCAGCTGAGCCACACTGTTGTCCTGTGGGGCATAAACAACCTCACAGTTCATCCTCTTTAGGCAAGGTCATTGTGTCACCCAGAAATACCAAGTGTCCCCTCTGCTGCTAAGCAAGACCGCTTTGCAAACTACAGCTCTATCTTGCTGCCATCTGCCTTCCTTCCAGATAAGATATTCCTAGGGAAGACCTCCCAAGAGGATGCTTGGAAGCTTAGATGGTATCAAACTATATGTGCTATGCTTCTTTTATTCCCCAAATGTGCAAACTTCTGATAAAATTTAATTTGTAAATAAGTCACAGTAAGAGATTAGGAACAATGATAATTAAAATGGAACAATTATAACAACATATTGCAGTAAACCTTAAAAAAGGTATGCATGGTTTACTTCTGGAATTTTCTGTTTAGTATTTTAGTGTTTTGAGTGTGGATAATTGAAATGGGGAAAGCAGAGCTTCAGCAGAGGAGGGGTGACTGTGCTCACGGGACAGTCCCTGTGTCACAGGACTGTCCTGTTCCCTAGCAACACCAACCCACAGCCAGTGCCTCCCTCCCTTCACTCAGCTGAAGTTCAAGCTCTCTAATAGGTTCTTCCAACACTCTTTCACAAGAACCTTATGGTTCTGCTTGGTATCCACTCTCCTGTAGTAAGTCTTGGACTTTCTTGACTTATTCAACTATAAATGTGACCCTCGTGATCATTGACCGAAGGCCAGTGACACATGGATGATTTCCTGTCTCATCTCTTTCACAGACTCTAACCCATAATACACTCTAGAGCTCTTTGCTGATGGATCTTTGATGAGCTGTGGCCGACAGCTCCTCTTCCTTCTCTTCTTCTTCCCTCTCCTCTGCCTCTTTCTCCTCTCCTTACTCCTCCCCTTCTCCTCTTCATTTCTTTCCCCTCCTTCTCCTTTTTGAGACTATTGCCACTCAGTCTAGCCTGGAGTTATCTATGGAGCTCAGGGTGGTCTTGAACTCATGATCCTTCTAGAAGTAGCACAGGTATCTGCCCTCAGGCCTGGCTCATGAGCTCTTTTTCTTATTGAGGCATCTCCAACATTTTTCAGTCCAACACTCTTCATGGCTTCTGTGGAAAGCACCTGGTACTGTGCCTTTTTCCTCTGCTACATCCTCTATTCTGAGCCTGCGCGTGGTAGACTTCTGTTCTCGGGCAGAGCCTGACTTGAGAGTGGGATGCTTGTCTCCTTACAAGAATCATGAATCCCAGAGTTCCTCTCTTCTTGGTTTGTTTGCTTTGGGTCTTGCAAGAATGGGGAAAGCAGGCTGGAAGGGGAGTGGGAATTCCCTCTACATTTGCCACTGGGATCTCACTTATTAAAATCTGCCTTGCAGGAACTGGGAGGATAGCGCACAGGGTTGGGTTCATCATGATAGTGACACTTTGAACTGTGGAGGAATCCAATTTTTGGGTGTGCTTTCTTTAGCATATGAGGGTGCATAGCACCTTTCGAATTGTGCGTCCTTGGGCTGTTATTCGGTGAGGGGAGTTCTAATTCATACTCTGTTGTACTGGTACAGCATCTTTTGTCTTCATCATGTCTTCATTTTTCTCTCACATCAGCATCACTGTCATCATCATCATCAGTAGGAGGGAGATTGTCAGGGTGTGATCAGTATATATGATCATTGTATTCCAAACAACAGTGTGTGAGCAGGTGCCAAGCCAGTGCAAATCACTTACGCACACTCCAGCAACCAGAGGAAGCCCAGTCTAGCTGAAGAGAGTTGGCAGAAAAATGAAAAACAATGGGGCTGGAAATAGGGCAGATATTGGTAGCCCAAGGTCCTTGCATACAATATGTTGGACTTCCGACTGGACCTTATAGAAACTATAGTATAGATGATGGTTAGCTATTGAGAGATGCAGGGGAGAGGCAGGGTCAGGTCTGCAGGGTACAGAGGTCACCATGTAAATAAAAAGGAACGGTTTCTAACAGGAATAGACTTCAAGAAGGAATGGGATTTCCACCCTGTCTACATGGTGCCGTTTTGGGAATTAGAAAACATTAACCACATTGGGGGGACTGTGATGCAGAGGATTAAAGATACAGCAATCGGGTGTTACCATTGTGCAAACCCCGTGGGAGGTAGGCCCAGCCTGTACCAAGGTGAATGGTGTAGCATATAGAGACGAGGTCAAAGTGCAGACGCACCTTCTGGGTTGGGAAGTAAACCGGCAGGGAGGTTCAGAGACAACCTTGTTTCTGGTACAGAAATGGCACTTTATTAAAAGAATTAAATGTTTGTGGATAAAAGACAAGGATATCTGGACAGCTACTCTGGCAGGACTCCCTGAAAACTTGAAGTTTGGTCACAGAATAGAAGGCAGAGATTATCACGTGTGCCCATTCCTTCACATGTTGTGACAGAAAGGGTTCACTCTCTGTAATTATTGCAGGGACCAGGCCTGGATGGAGATAGCATTAGACGATGAGAGAGAGGGTTCCCTCACACAGAGGGGTGTGGTAGACAAGAGAGTTTACAAGCAGAATCTGCAGGCCTTGAAAAGTGGCTGATTGTGAGATATCAGTAGAGGCCCTGGCATTTCTATTATGGTGAACTGAGGTAAGGAGGAAGCTGTTTGTAAACTGGACTGTGTTGGGGGAAGAGAGCAAGCAGAGCTTCCTCACTGTTTACTTGAAGTCTGTTCTTTGGGAGTGGGAAGCTGGACCCTCCCCAGTGATCATATTATATTGTTTTAGAAACATCTGTAAGACATAGATTTGGCATAAGTTCTTGAAATTCCCTCTTTTTCCCACCTGGACCAGGAGCAAGTGGCTGATAGAAGTGCACCCTGAGGAGAGACTGATGGAATGGAAACAGCCTGGACAAGACTCAAACAGCAAGTAACAGGGGGCATATGGTTTGGATAGAGTGGAGAAGAGCATAGAGCCTGCCCAGTCGAGGCTTACAGCCTGTAAATAAAACACCGGGCTGTTGTGTCTTATGTATGGGCAAGCTAGAATAAATAATTCATTTACAGAGATTGGTGGAGGCCTGACCGGCTCTAAGCATGGGATACAGACCCAGTGGAGGTGTCTGGGAGGCCAGCAACAGAGTATTAAGAAGGGCTATTTAGGGGAGAAAGGCAGCCTCCACCTCTTTAGTCACTAGGACTAAATGATAGGGACTGAGGGATAGATACAGATGTTTTCCAGATCTGTGTGTATCTCAGAGGCCATCTTATCAACCTTTGAAATCCTTTTGGTCACAGATTTTAGGTAATTCTATACCCACAGTGTTAGCCACAAGTGGCTCATTGAGGACTGAGTGTATGCTATCTCCAGTTGAGTATAGTGGCTGATGCCTGTGTTCTTAACACTTGGGAGGCTGAGGCAGGAGGATTACAAGTTTAAAGCAAGTATGGGCTACATAATGAGTTCTAGACTAGATTGTGCTACAGAGTGAGATCCTATTTTAAAACCAATCAAACAACAATCCAGATCAAACCAAATGAAACCAACCCATTTCAAGGTATATCTGCCTCGACCCAACAGAGGTTCTTATTCTTGGCTCCTTAAGCATTCCTGGACAATGGAAAGTTTCTACTATGAAAACTTGCACACAAAAATGGAATCTTTCCTGGCACGGTCTATTAAAATGGAGCCAAGAAGCCTCTTAGGTCCCAGCTGCCTGCTTCAGGGAATATCTTTTCAGCCCAAGCCAATGAAACAGCTGGCATAACTTTACATTGCAACTGACGATGGCCGTGACTTTGTTCTTATGCTTAACTGCTGCCACTGGACAATCAGTGCTTGCTAGCTTTGACCACCCAATACAGAGATTCCTTTCAAAACAACACATGGCCTTCTCTGTCCTAATAAAACCTAAGTCTTTTCATGCTCTTTAGTATAACAGACTCCACTTTGGCCTACACACACACATGCCCCAATTGGCAAGTCTATTTTGAGTTGTTTATTCTGAACTAGAATTTTTTTTTAATTGGCTCTGCATTTTTTCTTATTCTGGCAACACCCATAAAAACCCCATTATTTTCTAAGGAAGAGAGGCCCATTCTAGTTATTTTAAAGAGAAGCTTTGCAGTCCTGGTCTCTGGCTGCACTGCCCCAGCATTGCCCCATTCTAGGCTCTAGAACACGCATCTCCTCCAGAGCTCCCATGAGCTCTTTTTTAACTTCTGGAATTCCCCAGAGGCTGATTTCTTGTTTCCTTCACTCTTGGAGTCTGGCCTTTTCTGTTGGGTTCAATTCTGGGAATCTTCTCACTCCTTAACCCCAGCCAGGCCTGGAATCCTAGATGCCAGCCACTCCCACACAATAGACATCTTCAGTTAGGAAGCCCAGCTCCTCTTGCTGCTAGCCTGGGTTTGGCTGATATTGGGATGGCTTGCCCTTGTCTCCAGTTGTGTCTTTCAAATGCATGTGTACCTACCATCTACCAGGCTGTGTGCTTCTTCCTGAACAACTCAGACAGACAGACAGACATCCGTCCTGTCTGCCTTTCTTCCCTCCACATCCCAGCTTACAGACTTTCCCACCTATCCACCAGCTTGGCCTGGGTGAGCAGTCTTTGTTAAACCTCCTTTCTTTCCCTGGGGGCCTTTAAGGTGGGAGTAAAAATAAACTTTGACTGGGCTTCTCTGGAATCTTGCTGTGCTGTGTTTTCCTTTAGAGTTTATTTTAAGGGATTTTTAAGAGTCGATTTAAATGTTTACTCAGGATCCGTAGGAAGGAAAGGAACCCTTCCCAAAGCGTGGAGGCATCAGCCCCGGCCCCAAGAGCCTCCATGCTCATCCCTCAGGGCTCAGTGCAGCAGGCTTCTAGCTCAAAGACCCTTGTCTAACCCTCATCTGGTACCTCCTTGGTGCCGTCAGTACCTTAGCCCTAAGCACACTAGTTTAACCTTCAGGCTGTGGAGTACAGAAGACAGCATCTTGCCTCAGTTAAAGAAAACAAGTAATGAAAACCAGAAACCATGAGACTGAAAGCCAGCAATTAGTATTTCTCAAAAAAAAAAAAAAAAAAACCAAAAAACAAAAAACCCACCAACATCAGCAATAACATCAAGAATAATCTAAAAAACCTGACTCAGCCTTATTTTATCTGCAGTGGATGAATGAATGATTTTTTTAAAAATCCATCCAGTATATACTGGTCACCCCCTGCCCCTAAAACACATACACACACACACACACACACACACACACACACACACACACACACACACCTAGTTTGATCCCTAGCTGGTAGAACTGTTTTAGGAGACTTAGCAGGTGTGGCCTTGTTTGAGGAAGTATGTCACTGGAGATAAGCTTTTGAGAATGTAAAGACCATGCCATTTCAAGTTAGCTCTCTGTTCTGTGCTTGTGGTTCAGGGTGCGAACTCTCAGCTCCTGCTGTAGCCACCATGCCAGCCACATCTGCTACCTCTGTTCTCTGCCATGGACTCTATCCCTCTGGATCATAAGCCCAAATAAACTCCTTCTTCTGTAGGTTGCCTTGGTCATGGTGTTTCATCCCAGCCATAGGAAAATAACGGATACAGGGTCTAACTACGTAGCTCTGGCTGCTCAAGAACCCACTATATAGACATCAGGCTGGCTTCAAACTTACAGAAAACTTATGGCTCAGCCCTTGAACTCCAGTGATGGGATTAAAAGTAGGCACCACACCTGGCCCCTGCTCAGCTTTTTGATAATTTTCATACCCAGGTCACGTTTAGGTAAAAATTATTCAGAATTCAAAATATGTACCTTCACTTGGACCACACTAGGAGACACCAGAGAAGCAATAAGGCAGTCACAGAAGCCCAGACCTCTGCTGAACATGCACGCGTGTGCTAGTGTCCCAAGTGCATAGGAATTGCTGGCACATTCACAGACCCCATATGACCATAAATCATGTAGGAAAAACACCTGGTGACTTCTTTAAAACATTAGTACTTTTAAGCATTTGAAGACATTGAACTTAGGAAGACACAAAATGGAGAAATTCTGGAAATGGAATATCTAGGTAAGAAAACAGGAACTACAGATGCAAGCATCCCCTATAAAATACAAGAGATGGAAAAGAGAATCACAGGACTGAAGTTACGATGAAATGTATCCATCAGAAATGTTGAATTCCAAACATCCCTGATACAAAACAACAGGAAACTGGGATATCATGAAGAGACCAAACCTATGAATAATAGCAAGAAAAGGAGAAGAACCCTAGTTCAAAGGCCTAGAAAATATTTTCAACAAAATCAGAGAAGATAATTTTCCACTCTAATGAAGGAGATGCCTATAGAGATACAAGCAGCATATGGAACAGTAAAAAAATTTTACCAGAAAGAAGGCCTACAGAGCCAATGGACTGGACTCAAGTGGACTCACTATCTGGGTCTGAGTTAGATACTCTGCATGTATTTTATGGTTGTGTAGCTTAGTGTTCTAAAAGGACAGACCACTGTGGCAGTGAGGGCATCTCTGACCCTCTTGGATGCACTTAAGACCCTCTTCCTCCTCCTGGTTTGCCTCGTCCAGCTGTGATATGAGAGTCTGTGCATAGTTTTCTTGTAAGTTGTTAGGTCATGTTCACTGGATCCTTGAGAGGCCAGCTCTTTTATATCAAGGGCTAGGGAGGAGGAGGAGGAGGAGGAGGAGTGAATATGATAGAGACAGGAGGTGGAGGCATGGAGAGAGGAGAGACTGTACTCAACATTTAATGTATGAGAGAAAAATGAATAAAATAAATTTAATAATGGAAAATCACAAAAGGATCCCTGAAACAAGGAACTCTATATTTGAAAGGAAAAAAAAAAAAAAAACCAAAAAACTTATGAGACATGTTAGGACTCTGTCTCTCTGTCTCTCTCTTCTCTCTCTGTCTCTCTCTGTCTCTGTCTCTGTCTCTGTCTCTCTCTCTCTCTCTCTCTCTCTCTCTGTGTGTGTGTGTGTGTTGTGTCCGGCCAGCAGATCACAAACCTGGGTTCTAGTCTGGAAAGGCATTTTGGTAACCTGGAAGAGAAGAAGGGCTGGGCTGCGAGAGATAAGGAAGGAACCAAGACAAGCTTTCTGTTCAAGGTTCAATTTTAATGTCAGCAAACACACTTTATAAAGAAAAGGGGAGGCCCGTCCCTGGCCAAGCAAGTTCCTTAGAAGTAGATAGTTCAGCCTTTTAGTGGGAACTCTTGAAGATCGCAGTTCGGTGTTAACTCCGGAAGATTCCTGGAAGGATGGTCACAGCCACCCTTGCTAGGTTGGAAGGAGGTAACGTGTGTGTGTGTGTGTGTGTGTGTGTGTGTGTGTGTGTGTGTGTATGTTGTGTGTCCAACCAGATGTAAAGAATACCAATCAAATGACTAAAGTTTAAGGGCAAATACACATTCAGAGACTAGAGGTGGGAGATTTGTGAGAGTTTCAGGATCTCTTTCAGTGTGAATGCAGTAGTAATGATGCTTTGGAGACATGCAGCAGAGCTGTAGGGCTAAGCTGTCTCTGTCCACTTTTTATTCACTTATGGACTCCAATGGACACTCATGGCTTATCAGTTTTGTTGCTACCTCTAACTTGATCAAACATATCTATTGGTCACGTGCTCTGCCTTCAGGACCATTGGCTGCTTGGCTGACAGGTAAACCTGGAGCCAGCCAGCCGAAATGACATTCTCACGGTGCATGAAGGTTCTCTAAAGTCTGCTGTTTCTTCTCAGTTTCCTTGGTAATCACCAGCACTCCATGGATCTTTGATCCAGGGGCTTCTGAGTTCTGTGAAGAGGAATACACTGGGCCACGGCTATTCTGGGACTGGTGCCCAGCATGGGTATCCCTACATGGCATGAGCAGAATGAACATAGGCAGAACTCCTTGCCAGAATTTGCATTCAGTCCTCAAGGAAAAACGTTTTTCCTCTTCTTCCTTCCTTCCTTTCTCTTCCTTCCTTCCTTCCTTCCTTCCTTCCTTCCTTCCTTTCTTTCTTTCTTTCTTTCTTTCTTTCTTTCTTTCTTTCTTTCTTCCTCTCTTTCTTCCTTTTTAACTAGTTCATTAATGGATACGCAGCACATACACATGAGAGCTTCAGGGAGTTATCTGAAGGGGAGGTTAGAATTTGCTCTTATTTAACATTGCAACCAAGAACATAAATTTGTCTAAAAATGACAAGACAATGGGAAGGCACTTTGAGCTTCTGAGACAGCAAATTATAGGTAGACAAAAGGGGTAAAGAAAAAAAAAAACAAGGTGAGTTAGTGGGGTAGGTGGGTCCCTCTGGTGCCTCCTGAGGAGGTTAAGACCTGTGGAGTCTCAATGATTGGCAGCTGATGAAGAAAGAGAGCCACATCTACCCGTCGACATCAGCACACAAGGCATGGACAGAACTCTTTTTACATTTGCATTCTAATGGCCACAGACTCAAAATAATTCTACCAAATTGGCCTGCAAGCATGCCTTCTATTGTCCTTCATTATTCTTGCAACTTTCTCTAGCTATCCCGGTGGAGTCATAGCTCTGCCACTCCACTGAAACCACCATGCTTCCTGGTATGTGAGCGAGCCTCCCATGTCAGCCAGTACTGAGCACACTTGAGCATTCATGCCTCATCCAGACCAAGAGCCTCACCTTTGTTCAGCTCCTGCTGTAAGACTCCGGGGAGCCTTAGCTTACCAGAGACCCCTGAGTGAACCACGTGGAGCCTGGATGGATGCAAAAAAGCAAGAGGAATTTATTGTTCCAGTGCACAGGGGTCATCCCAGAACCAAAGGAGAGGTGCCGACCCCCAGTGCCCATTCAGTGAGTTTTTATATTCCATGGGCAGAATAAAGCATCAGCAACTTTTCCTCTACTTTCAACCTGTGATTTAAACAGAGCCTCCCAATGGCAAAGTCACCTGGAATTCCTACCTGGCTCTGTGCTCTTCTGGTCTGGTCTGTATCTTCAGCACACTGCTCTCCACTCTCTGGTATCATCCTCCAGGGACCACAGTGCCTACAAAAGCACTGGAAACACACAAAAAGAAAGGCCCTGTTAGGAGAAATCTACAGGACCCATGCTGGTCTGTGCTGGCACAGGCCTTCAGGCTGATTCTGCCAGAGTAATCCATTGCTCCGTTCACACACCCTTTTCTAGCACCCTTGCCCAGCCTCAGGACACTGTCTTCTGCTGTCAGCATGTAGTCCAACTTTGAAGGACTCCACTTAGGAGGGAAGACAGGATTGGATTTTTCTCTAAGACAGTAGCTACATTGCCACCAAACCCCTGAGCATGGATGCTAGTAATTTGTTGAGGTAAGGGGGCAGTCTTAAAAGTACAAAATAACTATGGGATTTCCCACCTACACACCATTTCCTGAATAATTACTTGGAGGCTTATTATTAATGTAAAAGGCCTAGGCCACAACTTAGGCTTGTTTCCTGTCTAGCTTGTAACATATTTAACCCACTTAAACTATAATATGTCTGACAAGAGGCAAATTACCTCTCCTTGATTTCCTGTGTCAATCTTCCTTGGAGTTTGTCCAGAGTAAATCTCCCACCTCTGACTATCTCCTGTAGTTACAATCCCTCTACTGGAACCCCCCCTCCCCCACTCGATTTCCTGGCCTTTGCTGATAAGTTTAACTCCTGGTACACAGGGTGACTCACAACAGCTCTAATTTCAGCTCCATGTATACATCACCTCTGTCCTCAATGGCTACTTTTACTCACATGCATTTGAAAAAGTTGCATCTCCGACATTTATGGTAACACCACCTTTGGCTGTCTATAGAATTCCACAAAGGAATCTGATGGAGAGTACAAGCCATGAGACTCAGAAGACAAAACCTAATAGCAATAATTGTAACCAAGTACATTTCTTTATGGTGTGCTCTAGAGATAATCTCTTGTGTACTGTCTGGAGGTAATATATGTCAATTAAAAGATGCTGCTGTGAGTCTCATCAGCCATTGCCTAACTCTGTGATGAGGGTAGACCAAGTTTTCACAATCATAGAAAGATAACAACTGTATCAATTAAATAAATTCTTAATTTTTCCAATGTCAGAAGGTGATAGACAATTATTTTTGGTTATAGGCTGACTTCTTTTTTTTTTCTTTTTTTTCTTAGATATTTTCTTCATTTACATTTCAGATGCTATCCCCAAAGCCCCCTATATCCTCCCCCACCCTGCTCCCCAACACACCCACTCCAACTTCCTGACCCTGGCATTCCCCTGTACTGGGGCATATGATCTTTGCAAGAGCAAGGACCTCTCCTCCCATTGATGGCTGACTAGGCCATCCTCCGCTACATATGCAACTAGAGACACAGCTCTGGGGGTACTGGTTAGTTCATATTGTTGTTCCTCCTATAGGGTTGCAGACCCCTTTAGCTCCTTGGGTACTGTCTCTAGTTCCTTCATTAGGGGCCCTGTGTTCCATCCAATAGATTACTGTGAGCATCCACTTTTGTATTTGCCAAGCACTGGCATAACCTCACAAGAGATAGCTATATCAGGGTCCTTTCAGCAAAATCGTGCTGGCATATGCAATAGTGTCTGGGTTTGGTGGTTGTATATGGGATGGATTCCCGGGTAGGGCAGTCTCTGGATGGTCCTTCCTTCCTTCTCAGCTCCGAACTTTGTCTCTGTAACTCCTTCCATGGGTATTTTGTTCCCCTTTCTAAGAAGGAACAAGTATCCACACTCTGGTCTTCCTTATTCTTGAGTTTCATGTGTTTTACAAATTGTATCTTGGGTATTCTAAGTTTCTGGGCTAATATCCACTTATCAGTGAGTGCATGTATAGGCTGACTTCTAATTTCCCCAGGTCTCTAATAGAAGGCAAATGTACAAAACACTCAAATTATTCCTTAAATGGAGCTCATATTTACCTTCAGTATAATTTAGAAACCAAGAAGCTGAATAATCTCCTGTTTCAGCATCTTCATAATTATTTGTGATCCCATAGTTAAGAGGTGATTGCAAAAGGGAAAGTTATTTGAATCCTAGTTATTCATCTGCTGCATTTTCTATTTATGTATTTATTTATGTACAGGTATAATCTCAGTTCTTAGCCCAGACTGGCATGGAATTTTTCTATGTAAACCTCAAATGGTGGTTAAAGGAAAATTGGGCACTTAATGTACAAGAATGTATCTAGATATTTGTCTCTGCCTGTATAAAAATCAACTCAAAATAGACTGAAGACCTTAAATAAGCTCTGATACTCTAAAATTGATATTAGAAAAGTAGGTGAAACAAACTAATGTCAAAGCATAAGTTAGCATTTGTGAATTGAACTGCATTTTTCCAGGGAATATGGCAAACCATTGATAATTGAGTTGTCATAAGTGTCACCATAGGAAACACATGTGGACATTATCAAAGGACAAAATAATTTTCCAGCATGTGAAATGGAAACCCTAGCACAGTGCTGGCAGAGCAAACATCTACACAACCAAGACCTAGTGTGGAGATTCCTCAAAATGTGAAAGCATGTCTCCTGCGAGGCTCTGCCAGTGCCTGGAAAATACAGAAGTGGATGCTCACAGTCATCCATTGGATGGAGCATAAGGTCCCCAATGAAGGAGCCAGAGAAATACTCAGGGAGCTGAAGGGGACTGAAGCCCCATAGCAGGAACATCAATATGAACTAACCAGTACCCTCAGAGCTCCTTGGAACTATACCACCAATCAAAGAAAACACATGGTGGAACTTATGGCTCTTGCTATATTTGTAGCAGAGGATGGCCTAGTTGGTCATCAATGAGAGGTGCCACAGACCCTCTGGGCCCCTGTGTCTGCATGGAACGGGTTCTCTCGAGCAGATGGGCAAAGCGTAGGATTTGACAAACAGAAGCACACAAGAGAGGTGTTGAATCTGAATGTAATGTCTGGTCGAGCATTAGACTATTATATTGCAGCAAATTATCAGGAGTTACAAATCACAAATAAGACAAGGTACACTGAAATTTACCAGATACAAGCAAGATGACTGCTAAAGGAATTTGCAGAAACTTAGATAAATGTTTACAATAGAGATCAGCAGCCCTGCCTAGGATCAGCCTAACACCAGGCAAGAATTTCACACTTTACTGTTAAAAGCACCAGGGGATTTTAACTCTTGACAGGCCTCAAGAATAATGTGGTGTCATGGAGCTCTAAATTCCTAGGTCTTGTAAAATCTTATCTTGTCTGGAGAATTCCCCATTTATCAGGATAGTATATCAACTTGCTCTTGGCATGGAATGTAGCCTGTAGTAAAGATTTCTATCTCAGTGAGATTCCCAGGCTCTTTCTGCGACAACTGAGTTAATGGCTCTGATTTATTGTAATGCTTAATTAGTTACTGAATAGGTTAAACTCCTTGCTGTAATCTGGAATTTCGGAACACTGGGAAAGGCTTTAGCTAATTCAGAATTCAATCTTAGAAGGCACTTATTATAGGTTAATGCCTAATAGAGGGCACATGGATCCATACACTAGACTAACCCAGGAGTGGAAAATTAATTTTATGGGTTAGGGGGATGGCCAGACTTCCAGGAGGGAGTTTCCTTTAAACTCTTTTCCTCATGAGAAAGCTTCCAAACTTTCACCTGTCAAGCTGACTCGACTGGAGAGCGTGGCAGAGAGGAGAGGTCCTTGGTCCTGCAAAGGCTCTATGCCCCAATATCGGGGAATGCCAGGACCAGGAATGGGAGTGGGTGGGTTGGGGAGCAGGGGAAGGGAGGAGGGGATAGGAGATTTTCGGAGGGGAAACTAGGAAGGGGATAACATTTGAAATGTAAATAAAGGAAATATCAACAGTGAGTTGGTTGCAGGAAGCCAGGGTTCCTGTCATCTTGGAAGCCTCTCCATCTCTAGTTCACATGGCAGCACAAAGCATTCCTTCTGCCCTGAAGAAAGCTCTGCCATCTCAACAGGATATGAATGGCTGGGCAGAAATACAAGCTGTGGATTACCCAGATTTCAGGCTACAAAAACACTGTTTTGTGAACAGAAGTCAGGGCCCTGGTGAACATCTCCATACCCAATTATAAAGAGATTTTGAAGACACTGAGATAGGACAACTGCAGAGGGAATGAGAACTCATATGAATTGATCCAAACCGAGTCCTTTAACAAGGTGGCTACCCTACCTCCACATGTCTATTGAGGAAGAATGTATTTGGACTTTCAAATCCAGGAGGTGCAACCTGTAACAAAAGTACCAAGGATTCTGAGCAGGAGGGTCAGAAGTTGTTAGCCAGCCTAGGCTACATAGCAAGACTTTGTCTCATAAAAAATAAAGGAGAGAATTGTGCTTAACTTGAGTAGACTTGAAGGACATTAGGCTAAGAAAATAATCTACAAAACAGAGACCACTATTGCCTAATTGAAGCCTAAAACACAAATCTCCACTACTGATAAACAATAGCATGATGGAGAGATGTTTGCAGGGTGTATTCTAGGCAGTATGTAGGAGGAAGAGGGCAAATATGTAATGCACAGGGTGAAGACCACAGTGCATCATGAAGATCAGTGTGCTCTCACCACTGGAAAAATGGTGCTTTTGGAAGACAGACATGTTAGCTTGTTCCAGTATCCAGACGTTTATATAGATATAAAATAGGACACCGTAACACACAGTTCAAACACAAAATGTTTACTGTAGTTTAAAAAAAAAAGTCTGTACATTATGAGTTGTTTAAACCATACAATTTGTGTCCAGGTTCCAGCATATGATACTCTTGGTGACACTTCTGCCTAAGCAGATCTTAAACCGAGATCTCTGTGGATATCCTCGATGGTTGATATTCACTCAGACACACAATGCGAGCCACCTGGTGTACTTGTTGGGAACAGAACTCAGTTCCTTTGCAAAATCACGAGTTCTTTCCCAATGAACCAGCTCTCCAGCTTCTAACTGTTGTTCATTGCTTCTAGTATGTAATTACTACATCTTCAAATGTCATCACTGGCTTGAAAATTTTGTAGAAAAATAAAAGAACATATGTCTCCTTAAAATATTAGCCTTACAAAGGCAAGTATTATATTTTATTTCATGTGAAAACAAGGAACAAAATAGAATCAGAGTAAAATATGAATTACTGAGGTCAAAAGAACCCCAGAGAGAGTAAAATGGGGGTATGAATGAGGTTATTAAGGATAAATATGACATAATCACATAATGTGAATGAATGAAAGTACCATAATATAATCATTACTATATATAATTAATGTGTAATTTAAAATATAAAGTAATTAAAACTTGTCATCATCCCCTGTGACATTTTCCATTCATTTTACTCCTATGACATTCTGTGTGCTATAACATCCACTTTCTACAAGGTTAATTAAAATATTTTAATTGTGTGCAAATTCTGTTCTTTGCATATATTAACATGTTTAGGGAAATATACCTCTGGGGTGTCCCTTTCTCCTCAGGAAATATATTAATAATGTACTTAATTTATAATAACTTTTCCTGGAAAAAATTACTTTTCTCCAAAAAAGAAATATGTTTGTTGTGGATTCCTTCAGTACCCTCTTAGAATACACACATGCCACTAAGCCATATGCTTACCACTGATCTTCTAAAAGTTCCAAAATCTCCATGTTGATTGTAACATATATAACATGGAATTTGGTGTGGAGACCTTCAACATCTGACTTTAGTGACATTCTTATGTGGGATCAACTTACTGTTTTCTAAATAATTCTGATACAACCAAACCATCCTCCAGTTTGTTTAGATGGTTTGTATCTATCTACACTTATAGGTTTGTTTCATTCAGGTACCTGATCTTTAGTTTTGTTCCCATTTACTCTTTCACAAAACAAGAAATATTTTTCTTATTTTTGTTTGTATGAAACTGAGCACATTTTTAATCTTCTGATTTAACTATTTAAATTTTGTCTAATTCATTGTCTCTGAGCATTCTATGCATATTACAAAATTGTCACTTCGTAACCATCTCAAAACCTCTGAGGATTTTACTGTCATACTTTTGTTCATCTGAACAGTAACTTGTCTTATCTTATGAAATATTTTTCCACAATTTGAGTGTAAACATATTTTAAAGACTGAAATTTGCTAATGCTACAGTTATTCTTGCTTAGAATTTTCATGAAAATATTGTATTTTTTTCTACCACAAACAGCACCATTGTGATGAAAATATTAAAGATGCTAAAAGATGAGATAATAGTGCTATATAGAAATAAATTGTCTACTTTTAATAACTCAGCTGGGGTTATGTGACGTAATGTGTGATTTAGGTAGGCTATGTATAGTGAGCTCTGTGTGACATAAGTTACGACAGCTCTATTTATGGATCATAGGGCACCTCAGTTTTCAGGCAAGCATTCTTACGTAGCAATATAATCTAACTAAACTTGTATGGATAAGCTTTTTATTAACTTTGTGCAATTTTTCTATGAGCTTGAGGCTATCTCAGATACTACCATTTTTTTAAAAAAAATAATCAGTAGTTAGGTCAAAATAATAAAAACTTCTCAATTTTTGTATCATGGAAATGCTAGTACAAAATTATAGAAAGTGTTTTCAGAAAATTGAGGCAGGATATGTGTGTGTGTGTTGTATATTGTAATTGTAATTATATACACATATGTATATTGGTGTTTCTTGTTTTTGCAAAAGCGTGTCTTTTAGACTGGCATGCTCCACAACTCAATAAGAAGTTGAAATTAATTGTGCACCCAATTCTGCGGCGTTTACCCCCAGTACAGCATTCCAGGGCTGTCTCACTACTTCATGCATCCTTTCTGTTTGTCTATTTGATTTGGTTTTCTTTTTGAGAATGTTTCTCCTTATGCAGCTCAGACTGTCCCAGCAATAATGTAATCCAAGCTGATCTTAAACTCACAAAATTGTGCCAGCCTCCTTCTTCTGTGTGGTGATATTAAATGCCAGTGGTTTTCTCCAACCATTCTAATTGATAGGATCGATCATGTCATCTGAAATTTATATTTGGGAAGAGAACAGTGACACACCATGGGATAAGTGGTGGTTTCAAAAGAACAAATGTTTTCACATGAATGCTTCTTCTGACAAGTGTTGCTTTAATTAAGTAAAGTGCAGAATATAATCCACAGGAATGAATACCAACACAGTGACCTTGTTCACTGAGACACTTTGGATTTAAAAAAAATGTGGAAATTAGGAAATCTTAACAGCTATGGAATGAGCATGTTTGAAAAAACAGAATCAGAATTACTGGAAGATAAATGCTAATCTTACTATTTCTTCCAGTATGGTACTGTCCCCTTTTACCACAGTGACTTCCTATCCACGGTTAGGGTGTGGTCTCCCTCTAGGGAGTCATCAAGAATTGCATTAAAGATACAGAGCTGGAGCTGTTATGACACCTTATCTGATTCAACCAGAAGCAAAAGGTTCTTTCCCTCATTTTGTTTGCTTGCTTCTTTTATACTTTTGTGGTTAGTCTACTGTCATGTAAGGATGAAACCAACTGAGACAGAACTCTTTAGTTAATTTTTCATGTTAATTAAATGTCTGTTCTCTTTTCAATTTATAGTTTTTATACATCCACCAACCATTGAAACAGATCCTCATTCACAAAACAGATACCAATCTGCCATAGTTGAATCTTTTTGGGATTCACAAAAGGATGGGTTCACAGCTCAGAGAATCATAGAAACTTGAGTCAAAAGCAAATAATCTTACGTTAAAAATATAAAGTTTATTCTAAGCCAGGTTTCTGTTGTGAAGTCTGAAAAGGCCATCTTTCACTCCTCTAGTGCTCAGCCAAGTGACAATGACTTGTAGGTAAAGCAGAAGCTGCAAAGGTTTTGGGAGATGTTTGCCCAGTGGTTTTAGCAACAAAAGTATAGCCAGGAGCACATGATTTCTCAACTGGCTTTAAATTGGTTTCTCATCACTGGACATTGCAAAGATAAATTTGCCATGGTAGAGAAGTGGGAATCAATGGAGAGAAACATGGAGATTCATGGAGGGTCTGACTGTTGAGTGCATGAAGACTCCTTTCATAGTGAGTAACTGGGGTGATAAATAGCTGAGTCAGGAAAAAAGACAGTCATTTGCATTTGGGAAGAAGTTCTGACATCACATAGTATCACAGTTCTGTCATTAGAGGATGTACTCCCTCCATCAAAATCCTGACATGGGAGAATACTCACTGTTCTAAATTAACAGAATAAAACAAAATTGGTTGTTTGATAAACATGCCTAAATTTAGTTTGTTTACATGCTAAAAGTGAGACTGGGGAATTGACATTTCAGCAAGATTTTAACAATCTAGAAGAGATGCCGTAGGTATGGGTGATGGCCTAGTCAAGGATGTACTCACATTTTAATCAGGAAGACTGAGTTGGAACATCTGTGTACACTTACAAATATGGTTCAAAACATTTGCATTGGTCCCATTACGTGGAAGGCAGAAACTGGGGTGGCACGTGGCACCATGAGTTTCCATTTTGGCTACTACATGTTAGTAACGTACCCTGTCTAGAAAGGTGGTACAATGGTAGAGTAAGGTAAGATGTTGTAAGGTAAGAGTAAGTAAGATGCTCTCACATGCATACACAACAGTGACACTAGCATAAGAAATGGCTTTGTGCATACTAGTGCTTTAGTGCAAATATTCAAATTTGGGAAGACTTAATATGAATGTAATTAGATTGGATCCCCTTTTGGGGTTTATAGTTTCATAGTTCTCAGTCATTGACATAATGGATGAGGTGATGAAATGTTTCAAACACATTATACTCACATTCCTAGATATCATTGTTCAAATCACTTCTTAAACTTTCAATTATTTTTTTAAAATATTTTTTTGGATGGTTGTGGTGATTTTCTTGTTTGTTTGGTTTGGTTTTCATTATTTTGTTTGTTTGTTTGTTTGTTTCATTGTGTAGGCCTGGTTCATTGTGGAGGAAATTATAATCCCTCTGTTTCTTTAGTGCTGGAACCAAAGGTGTCAACTACCACACCTTGCAGGGAGAAAGTGTCCATGTAAAAAGGCTTAAATAAAGGCAGGGGGATATTTATATATCTGCCTGGGACATTTCTGCCACACTAACATTTCTAATTATGTACTTATGCACCATACAGGTGTTAGTATCAGTGGAAAATCTGCTCTTCTAGACTATCACCATGCATTTCCCCTTTTGCAATTGTTATAAAAGTTTCTTCTCAGCAAGAGAGATCAATTTTTTTCCTTTCAGAAACATTAGCAATGTTTTGTCTTTCTTTGTAGGCTATTAATGTTTCACCTGCAAGTTGAAGAAAATATTTAATCTCCATAGGAGGTTTCTGTCCTGCTTTTAGCCATTCAGTTCTAGGATAAAAGACACAAAACTTTTATTATTATATTAAGCCTTAATCAGCACTAAAGTAGGCATATACCTACCCTCTATGCTATTAAGATCTACTTCTCCATCAATAACCCCAAGGTATAATTTGACATGTTCCATCTGGGCAACTCTTAACTCCAATTTGGTAGCCCACATAGTTACATTTTCATAATTCACCTATCCCAGAGTGGTTTCTTCCTCTTTTTACCTTCTTCTCGCCCTCCTTATAGTTCTCCTCAGACCCCAAGTCTGGGAACACCAAATGTCACCTACCTCAGTTCTGCCCAGCTATAGGTTATAGGAATATTTATTCACCAATTAATGGTAACTTGGGTTGCAAAGTCACATAGCATCACTTTGGTCTATGTGCAGATTTTCTCATCCCTGGGAGTAACCAGGCCTTGAAGTCGGTATTTAGCATTACAATAGATAGCAAACACCAAACCTCAATAATTTCCCCTCTTAATCAAATAAAAGACTCTTTTTCTTTTTAGATATAAGCTGAATACAAATGCAGCAATTATGAAAACTATAAAATATACATTTATAATATCTAGTCTATATTTTATAACTCAGGAGAAAGTATTATATTATCTATCCTATCTTGGTGAGTTTGAAGTTCAGTATTTCATTTGGTTTCTATCTTAATTTCTATCCCAATTTGAAATACTAACTTTAAAATATTTTCTTAGACCTAAAGCATCTTTTCTAAATGCTAAACAATATAAGTTTAATTTTCAGACTCTGACTATCTAGTCTTCAACCCCATGAGAAGGAATAAATATTATTTGAGTATTCAGGAAATGCTGAAATGACAGAGACAACTGAATGCCTGGACAGTCCCAAATATTGTTTTTATAACATTAGAGCACCCATCTTCAGCCTTCTGGCCTAGTATATCTGACAGATATTTTGTCAAGCAGAAATTATATAAGATTTGCTTAACCTGTCTTGAAAGAGCTTGGCAGTTGACTTCTCTGTGTCTGTTTGCCCTCTCTAGACAGATTTGTTTATAGATGAACCATGGACATTTTCTTTGTCCAATTGCTAGCTTGCAATACTTGAAGCAACATGGAGGTCATTGATGTTCATCATCTTCTTTGAAGTGGAATGGGGTACAGGAGCAGAGCTGTCTCAGAGTCAAAAGATCTTTTAATAATGAAATAATATTAAATGCAACTTTCTGTGGGTTTTGAACACGATTGTATATCTGAATTGTCAAGCACTGCTTATTCTTCGCTATGTACTATCTGAATTTCTTTGTAATTAAATAAATTAGTATCTAGTATGACTATGGGTGTGACTATCTGGCTATTAATTTGTATTTATTAACCATGCCTAATAGTTCCTAACTTGAATTTTTTTATTAAATTAGATATTTTCTTCATTTACATTTCAAATGCTATCCCCAAAGGCCCCTATATTCTCCCCCCACCCTGCTCCCCAACCCACACACTCCTGCTTCCTGGCCCTGGCATTCCCCTGTACTGGGGCATATGATCTTCACAAGACCAAGGGCCTCTCCTTCCATTGATGGCAGACTAGGCCATCCTCTGCTACATATGCAACTAGAGACACAGCTCTGGGGGGTACTGGTTGAATGAATTAAAAAAATGCGGTACATTTACACAATGGAGTACTACTTAGCAATTAAAACAATGAATTCATGAAATTCTTAGGCAAATGGATGCATCTGGAGGATATCATCCTGAGTTAGTTAACCCAATCACAAAATAACACACATGATATGCACTCAGTGATAAGTGAATATTAGCCTAGAAACTTAGAATACCCAAGATACAATTTGCAAAACACATGAAACTCGAGAAGAAAGAAGACCAAAGTGTGGATACTAACTTGAATTTTTATCATCCTTAATAATTCATAATAGTAGTTTTAAATGAATGAGAACTTTATATTATATCTTTAAAATGTATAAGTACAGCTCCATAAGTAAACATTAAAAACACACATATACATTATATGTATAAAAATAATTTTACATTTGTATTAGTATAAAATAACCTATACCAATATATCAAAAAACTTATTTTTGTATTAATGTACAAGAAAAATCTTTACCAGTGTAACAAAGTATAACCTCATTTTGCATCAAAATAGAAAGATCTTTACCACTGTAAGATTATGGCTATAAAATATTTTTTTGTTTAAGAGTAGATTCAATAATCTGATTTTATTTGTCTTATGTCTCATAATATTTTCATATCCTCTCTTTTTCTCTTCAATACCTAATCTTTACCAAAGAAATAAAAAGGTAGTGAAGAGGAAATGAAAGAATCCCTGAGTCTAAACCCTCTATCTCATTTCCTCCCTGACTGAGACCATAATTATTTGTAAAACATTGTCTAAAATAACAATATTTCTATTATTCATAAATGACCAAAGCCATCCACCTCAACTTAAGGGATTTGAATGATGTTCTTATAATTGCTTCCTGATTAATTGAGACAAAGAATTCCTTTCTGGCAGCACAAGAAAGTTAAAAAAAAAGTATTAGTCTTAAGAAAGCTAGCTGTAGCATTTGTTGTCAGGTCTCTGAATGCTGAGAAAGTGAGGCTTAAATTAAGATCTTCCTGGAACAGTCTGAAAGGCTGTACCAAGTGAGCTAGGTGTTTTGAAGTTGTCCTAAAAGCAAGTCTTTAGGGAATTAAGTTTTGATGAAGTTAAGGCAGGGAGCTGGAACAGCAAGTCTCAGTATCACAACATCCCTGAGGGTGAACCTTGTCTGGCCTGCATTCTTGGATGTTTTGTTTCATTTTGTTTTGTTTGTTTGTTTGTTTGTTTGTTTCATTGTTGTTGTTGTTGTTTTGCTTTGTGTCTTGTTTTGTTTTTCTGCAAAAATAAAGCTCTTAGAGGTAATATATATTTTATATTAATACAGTGCATGGAGTATGCAATGTTTACAGATCAATTAAAGATGAATTTTTGTTCCTTGTTTGAGCAGGTAAGAGACAACTGTCTTTCTTAATGAGTCAGTTTGATTATATAACCAAACTGTAATATAAATCTCCATTCATGCCATATGAAATGATGACATGGTAAATCTTTAGGACTCTATCACCAACAGAATCCAATGGCTATGTATAGCTAAAGTTCTGGCTACAGACTTTTTTTTTTTTTTTTTTTTTTTTTTTTAATGCCTCAGCCAGTTTCAGGTCCATTTCCATGTAGAGGGATCAGCCAATCATGTTACCTGTCCTGTTTGATCTTTTTTATATCTTTCTTCCTGTTTACAGCCAAGATCTTTAAGAGATCTTCCTCCATCAAATCTGATCCTTATTACTCAGGAAGGAATCTCTTCGTTCATTCTTTCCTTCCTTCCTTCCTTCCTTCCTTCCTTCCTTCCTTCCTTCCTTCCTTCCTTCTTTTCTTTTCTTTCCTGTTAGTACAAATACAGAGCCTTTTCCCCAACATAGCATGCCTTTGATACAGCAATTTGACATCATTAAGAGTATAGACTATGGCGGTTCCTCAGAAAATTGAACATAGAATTACCTGAGGACCCAGGTATACCACTTCTGGGCATATACCCAAAAGATGCTCCAACATATAACAAGAGCACATGCTCCACTATGTTCATAGCAGCCTTATTTATAATAGCCAGAAGCTGGAAAGAACCCAGACGTCCTTCAACAGAGGAATGGATACAGAAAATGTAATACATTTACACAATGGGGTACTACTCAGCTATTAAAAACAATGAATTCATGGAAATCTTAGGCAAATGGATGGAACCTGAAAATATCATCCCGAGTGAGGTAACCCAATCACAAAAGAACACACATGGTATATATTCACTGATAAGTGGATATTAACCCAAAAGTTCTGAATACCCAAGATACAACTCACAGACTACATGAAGCTCAAGAAAAAGGAAGACCAAAGTGTGGGTGCTTCGGTCTTTCTTAGAAAGGGGAACAAAACACTCATGGGAAAAATATGAAGACAAAATGTAGAGCAGAGACTGTCCCACTTAGTTCACCACATATATAGTCACCAAACCCAGACACTATTGTGGATGCCAAGAAATGCTTGCTGAAAGGAGCCTGATAAAGCTGTCTCCTGAAAGGCCCTGCCAGAGCCTTACAAATACAGAGGAAGATGCTCACAGACAACAGCTGGACTGAGTCCCCGATGGAGGAGTTAGAGAAAGAACTGAAGGAGCTGAAGGGGTTTCAACCCCAAAGGTAGAATAACAATATCAACCAACCAGATCCCCCAGAGCTCCCAGGGACTAAGCCACCAACCAAGAAGTACACACAGCTCCAGCTGCATATATAGCCTTGGGAGGCATCAATGGGAGCAGAGGTCCTTGGTCCTATGAAGGCTCAATAGATGCCCCAGTGTAGGGGAATCTAGGGTGGGAGGCAGGAGTGGGTGGGTGAGTGGAGAAACACTGTCACAGAAGCAGGGAGGGATAGGATAGGGAGGTTTCTGGTAAGGGGGAAAACAGAGAAAGGGCATAACATTCAAAAGGTAAATAAAGAAAATATCCAATTAAAAAAAAAGAGTATAGACTAGTCCAATTTAGCAGCTCCCTTTTTTATTTAGGTCTGATCTACTTTGACCTATCTCATAGAGGAATTGTAATACGATCATAACCAGTGAATTTATAACCACCTTCATTTTGATAATGACAACAATTTAAGACAATTATTATGATTTCTTGAGACAGGATTTCTCTGTGTATCCTGGGATGAATTGAATCTGGCCTTTACATTTGGCTGGCCTCAAACTCACAAGGAACCTGTCTTTTCCTGCCTTCATCTCCTAAGTGTTTATTTATATATGTATCCTGAAAATATTTATATCAGCTCCCATTTCGTTCTCCCTTTTTGTAAATTAATATCTCTATCAGTAAATATCCTGCATTTTTCTTTCTCTTTATATAAATTAATTTAATATCCTACTCTATATTCAACTTTATTTAAGTTTCCTTTCATTATTGTATAATATATTTGGATAGTCTCCCATGAAAGCCCATGTTTATAGAGACTGATTGATCATACCAGCATGACATCATCCATTTTTACGTTAGCTCTCATGCATTTGTATTAGATTTCCCATGGAAGCCCCATACTTCAAGGAGACAAGCTGGCCACTCAGAGTGGCTTGAAATTCTACCACATGTTAGTTCTCATTAGTATAACATTTCTTTATGTTTGATGAAAGCAAAACAACTTTGCCCAACCGCGACTCTGGGTCTCCACAATGACCAGCGGAATGTATCTTTCCTAGGGCAGAATGGTTTTTAGCAGCACAAAAGCATAATTTTTCTATTGGAAATTGCAAACATACCTTATGTGGATAAAAATCCCCAAATTCTCCTTTATAAGGGTGAGGTGTATTTTTTTTTTAATTACTAAGGCCATTTCTACTAATTACTAAGTAAAATCCTACATACTATTCTTAAGGAAAAAAATGAGGCATTTTTTATTGTAGATTGTCTTTTGCAAGTGGCTGTATCTATCAGCAAAGGGTCCTGTCCTAGCATTCTTGTGTAGTCCAAGCTGGTCAGAATTTAGAGGCCTGCCTGTTTCTTCCTCCTGTGTCTGTTATATTTTAGCTCAGATGCTGTACTGCACCTGCGCACCTAAGCTGACATTTGTCCTTAGCTCAGAGTTGCACTTCAGCAGTAGCACTGAATAGTCCAGGGTGGATGGCATTTAAGACTGTGGTTGTAGCTCCAGGGTTTTGCTGTCCGATTTGCCATTCAGTTGGTTGGGGGAGGGGAGAGCACACAGCTGTATTTTAGCTCATGCTTTAACCCCTAAATCATTCCCCTGGAATCATGCATTCAATACCAGCATGGATTTCAATCCTTGTCAAGAATCCCATGCAGCTTGGGGAAAAAAAAATAATGTTGCTAAGGAACCATTTTTTTCTGGCTTCCTAGTCTTAAAGGAATAACACACATTTTTTAAACAAAGAATCTAAAATTAATTCTGTTAAAAGTGAGTCCTTGCCACATATTGGTTAACCAATTTATTGTTGAAAATATTTAATCTCAATTAGGAGGTTCTGCCCCACTTTTGATCATTCAGCTCCTGGATAAAAGACACACAACTATTATTATTATAATAAGCCTTGATCCACACTAGAGCTGGGCAGATATCTGCCCTCTATGCTATTAGAATCTACTTTCCCATCAATAACTCCAAGTTATAATTTGCCATGTATCATCCGGGTAGCTCTTAACTCTAATCACTAGTCCTCATGGCTATGTTTTCACAATCCACATCCTTGTCTCTCCACCTTCTCTCCCTCCTTGAAGTTCTTTTCAGACTCCAAGCCTAGAAACCACAAATGCCACCTATCTCACTTCTGCCCAGCTATAGATTGTAGGCATCTTTATTCATCAATCAGGGATAACTTGCTGGGCAGCCAGGAGGGAGTTCCCATAATTTCAGTTGGGGTTACTTCCTGGATTCTCTCCTTCCTGGGGACAAAGTCTTGAAGAAAGTAATTAGCATTACAATACTGAGCAATGCCCACATCTCAGCCTGAGATTTCCCACCCCAAGAGCATTGTCTAGGCTCTTCCCTGAAGCCTAACACCCTCCTAGCAGCAGTCAAAGCCCCTGCCTTTCAGCTTCCCAAGGGAGCAGCCTGCCCTGAGGTGGGTGCAACACAGACCAACAAGAGTTCACCGCGTGAGCAAATATCCTGCAAGAACTGCTCTGTTTGGTAAGAAACCAGGAAATAATATACCTATAGGTTGTGTACTTAGAGTCTGATCACAATCACAGGAAAGACTAATCTATTCCCCACATGACACATAATTATGTTTCCAGTCTGCACACCAGTAGGTTATCTTTCCTTTCATATCAAGATGGTGGAAACAACAATCTGAAGAAACAGATGGAGTAAGCCACATTGATATTATTCCTAATTTTCGAAGTGATACTCTAAAAATATGTTCACTTATAATGGGACCCACCTCCTGCTATGTGGAGGCTACTTATTGGTAGGGCAGACTGCTTTCTTCACTCTGGAGGCTACTTGGGTTTCCATAGTATAATAGATATCATGTTTGCCTGACACTGGGGAGACTACATCTACCGACTAAAGGCTGTTTCCTATAATGAATCTGCTTGTGGCTATATGTATGTGAAGGCTACTTCCTGGTAGGGGAAGTGTCCCCATTATATATATCCATGAAATTATGATTCATTTTGTAGCCAGACCTTTCCCATGATGGTTCCCATTTTAAAGGCTATAAACTATATTTTCTGTTGCTTTTCTCTATTCAGTTATGTTCATTAAAAGACCCTGGGCTTTACCACCTGAGTACAGAATCTGACATTTACACAATTCTTAAGTGTAAAGGGCTGCAATCTACGTGCCGCCACTAGATAGTGCTAAACCTCTTTGTGCGCAGCTGCGAGAGCACAGCCAGCCAAAGTCACCAGTCCGTCTCCGAGGCTTTTGCCCAACCCCTGGGGGCTTTAACCTATCCCCAGGGTGCATGAGGATCATGGGTGTTGCTACCAGTCCTAGTTTAGACACGTCACCAAAAGTATTTAAGCCACACACTTTCTGAGCTTTCTTTGTCTACCTCAATATGATATAGAAGTAAAAGTTAACCGTGGAAGAATCTGGTGTGTCCTGTGTTTATTTCCCGCGGGACGGGGATAAGCTCGGGATACTTGGTGCTGAAACCCGGGAAAAAACGCCTTAACAACGCCGGCACCTAGAGGAGACCCTCCGACCAACCGGAGCAGATTTCAGAACCACGGTGGATTTGGAATTCCGAGAGCATGCTGAATCCTTGTAAGTAACTCTGATCCTTCTTAATCCCTCCCCTTAACTGGAAGGCGGCACTGAAAGCCTTTTGTTCTCATGCTGGCTGTGTTAACCCTATTTCTCCTGGTTTGATCCTGCACTCACCAGAAGTGGCGCTGAAAGAAAAAGTGTTGAATGCTGTGAAGCACAGTCAGACGGACGTATATAAGCCGCAGTGCTCGTCTCATATTTAAGCCTCTCGTAGATAAGGGAGCAGTATGGGAAATTCACATTCTGTAACTACAGCTCTACACTCTGTTTTAAAACAGCGAGAGATAAAAGTTTCTACAAGAACCTTAGAAACGTTCATTAAGGAAATAGAACGTATATCACCTTGGTACGCGTGTTCAGGGTCGTTAACTCTTTCCTCTTGGGAGAAATTAAGGGAAGACTTAGCTAAGGAACAACAGAATGGGAAATTAAAGGCAGGGACCATGCCATTATGGAAACTGGTGAGATCGTGCCTGGAGGATGAGAGATGCCGTCCAGCAATAATAACAGGGCAGGCAATATTAGAAGAAGCACAGGACAGCATGGCAGAAACGGAATGGTGTGAAAGGTTAGGAGCTCCAAAAAAGGAAAATGTGCACAAAGTAAAAAGCCCTTCCAGAGACCTTGAGTCAGAGGAAGTGAAAAATTTGAGGATAAGTCCTCAGGGAGAGAAAAAGGAAAAGGAGAAAGTTCAGAAAAGGAAAAGCCTTTATCCGGTAAAGGAACTAGAGGCTTTGAAGCTTGATAGTTTAAAAGCAGATGAGCTTAGCTCCTCTGAGGAAGAGGAGTCACATTATGAGGCAGCTCATTATAAAAAAGAAAGATACCATCCAGAGGAAAGGCGAGTAAAGAAATCAGAGAAAAAATTAAAAGTTACTGGAGACACAGAACAGGCCACCTCTGGGCCTTCTAGTCTCAATACACCTCCACCTTATGTGGAGAAATTTTATTCTGATTCTTTTCTTTCAAAGGAGGAAAAGAAAAAATTATATCAGGCATTTCCTGTCTTTGAAACTGCAGATGGAGGGCGAGTACACGCCCCCGTGGAGTATACTCAGATAAAAGAACTTGCTGAGTCGGTTCGCAATTATGGAGTTAGTGCCAACTTCACTATCTCCCAAATTGAAAGATTTGCTACTTTAGCCATGACCCCTGGAGACTGGCAAACAACAGTGAAGGCTGCACTCCCTAATATGGGGCAATATATGGAGTGGAAAGCGTTGTGGCATGATGCTTCTCAGACACAGGCCAAAGTCAATGCCACTGCTGAAGGCAATCAGAGAAATTGGACATTTGAATTATTAACAGGACAAGGGCAATATGCTAATAATCAGACGAATTATGATTGGGGAGCATACAATCAAATCTCCACTGCTGCCATTAAGGCGTGGAAGGCACTTTCCAAAAAGGGAGAGTCTGGAAGATACTTGACAAAAATTATACAAAATCCTCAGGAGTCATTCTCAGACTTTGTAGCTAGAATGACAGAGGCAGCAGGCAGAATTTTTGGAGACTCTGAACAGGCAATGCCTTTAGTGGAACAGTTGATTTATGAGCAAGCCACTCAAGAATGCAGAGCAGCAATTACACCCAGAAAGAGCAAAGGACTGCAAGATTGGTTAAGGGTATGCCGTGAGCTTGGAGGCCCCTTATCTAATGCAGGGTTAGCGGCTGCCATCCTGCAAGGCCAAAGGCTTTCAGATACAAATAGTAATAACAGGGTCTGCTATAACTGTGGCAAACCAGGGCATATGAGAAGAGACTGCCAGGCACTCGTAAAAGGAAAAGTGCTAGGGCTATGTACCAGGTGTGGAAAAGGCTATCATCGAGCCAGTGAGTGTCGTTCAATTAAAGATGTCAGAGGCAGATTTATTCAGTCTGGACCTCAGGCAGAAAAAAGTGAAGACAATTCAAAAAACGAGTTTCTGGGCCCCAGGTCTCAGGGCCCCAAAACATATGGGATCCCAGCTCACAACAGGCGGACACTACAGTCCACAGAGCTACAGAAGTCTCAGCAAGAGTGGATCTCTGTGCCATCACTCGATTCATGCTGACACCCTCAATGGGGATGCAGCCCATTCCCACTGACTTCAAAGGGCCTCTGCCATCCAGAAGTGTTGGCCTAATACTGGGCCAGGCCTCCTTGGCTTTACAAGGCCTCATTATCCACCCTGGAGTCGTAGATCAAGACTATGAGGGGGAACTTCAAGTTCTTTGTTCCTGTCCTCAAGGTGTTTTTTTCTATAGCACAAGGAGATAAAATAGCTCAGCTAATAGTCTTGCCAAGCCTACATGGCTACTCCCCCTCCCCTGGTGTCCTTCAAGCTGCTAGAGAAATTGGCTCTGCTAAAAATGATTCTGCTTACTTAATAATGCCTCTTGATTCCAGGCCAACTTTAGAGTTAGTTATAGAAGGGAAACACTTCAAAGGGATTCTAGATACAGGAGCAGATAAAAGTATCATCTCTTCCCACTGGTGGCCAAAATCTTGGCCCGTTACTCAGTCATCACATTCTTTGCAAGGGTTAGGCTATCAGTCCTGCCCCACTATCAGCTCTCGCACTCTGAGCTGGCAAGCACCTGAAGGTCAAACGGGAAGGTTTACTCCCTATGTCTTACCACTCCCAGTTAATCTTTGGGGGAGAGACATTTTACAGGCACTAGGAATAACCTTGACTAATGAGTACTCACCACAAGCTGTTCAAATGATGAAGAAAATGGGCTATAAAGAGGGAAAGGGATTAGGGAAAAGAGAGCAGGGTAGACTTGAACCTATTCCTCAAGAGGGTAATAAAGGAAGACAAGGCTTGGGTTTTTTCTAGAATCAGCTGTTGAGGGTTCCATGCCCATACCATGGATTACAGAGGAGAATGTATGGGTTCCTCAATGGCCTCTATCCTCTGAAAAATTAGAAGCAGCCACAAAACTGGTCTCTGAGCAGCTACGCTTAGGTCATTTAGAACCCTCTACCTCACCCTGGAATACACCTATTTTTGTAATTAAGAAAAAATCTGGCAAATGGCGTTTATTACATGATCTTAGAGCAATTAATGCACAAATGCGCCTGTTTGGATCAGTTCAGCGAGGGCTCCCATTGCTCTCCGCCCTACCTAAAAATTGGGAAATTATAATTATAGATATTAAAGATTGTTTTTTCTCTATACCTTTATGTCCTCAAGATAGGCAAAGATTTGCATTTACCATCCCAGCCATTAATCACTTAGAGCCTGATCATAGGTACCAATGAAAGGTCTTGCCTCAGGGGATGGCAAATAGCCCCACTATGTGTCAGCTGTATGTGCAATTGGCACTTAAGTCAGTTAAAATCATTTTCCATCGATTCTTCTGATAAATTATATGGATGACATACTGATATGTCACAGAGATTTACAGTTATTACAAAAAGCATATCCTATATTAATAAAAACGTTAGGGAAATGGGGACTGCAGGTAGCCACTGAAAAGGTACAAGTTGCTCAAATAGGAGCCTTCTTAGGGTCACTCATTTATCCTGACAAAATTGTTCCTCAAAGATTAGAGATTCGCAGAGATCATTTACACACCTTAAATGATTTTCAAAAATTATTAGGAGATATAAATTGGCTGAGACCATTTTTAAAGATTTCCTCTGCTGAGTTAAAACCTTTATTTGACATTTTGGAAGGAGAGTCTCATATCTCCTCCCCTAGAGCCCTTACTCCTGCTGCAAATCAGGCCTTGCAGACAGTAGAAAAAGCTTTGCAAAAGGCTCAATTACAACGCATTGATGAGTCACAACCTTTTGATTTGTGTGTCTTTAAGACAGCCCAGTTGCCAACCGCAGTCTTGTGGCAAAATGGACCTTTATTATGGGTTCATCCAAATGCATCTCCTGCTAAAATAATAGATTGGTATCCTAATGCAGTTGCACAACTTGCACTTCGAGGAATAAAAGCAGCTATTACTTATTTTGGACAAGATCCTAAAATCCTAATTGTACCTTATACTGCTGCACAGGTTCAAACCTTGGCAGCTACATCTGATGATTGGGCAGTTTTAGTCACCTCCTTTTCAGGACGGATTGACAACCATTATCCTAAACATCCAATTTTACAGTTTGCCCTGAATCAGGCTATAGTGTTTCCACAAGTAACAGCTAAAGACCCACTTACAGATGGGATTGTGGTGTACACTGATGGATCAAAAACTGGTATAGGTGCTTATGTGGTTAATAATGAGATAGTAACTAAGCAATATAATGAAACCTCACCTCAAGTTGTGGAATGTTTAGTAGTACTAGAGGTTCTTAAGGCATTCCCAGGACCGCTTAACATTGTATCAGATTCCTCCTATGTAGTAAATGCAGTTAACATTCTTGAAACAGCTGGGGTAATAAAACCCTCCAGCAGAGTTGCCAATATTTTTCGACAAATACAGTTTGTTTTATTAAATAGAAAATTCCCTGTTTATATTACTCATGTTAGGGCACACTCAGGCCTCCCTGGTCCTATGTCTCTGGGAAATGATTTAGCAGACAAAGCCACTAAGGTTATAGCTGTTGCTCTGTCTTCCCAGGTAAAAGCAGCAAAAGAATTTCATAAGCGCTTTCATGTGACAGCTGAGACTTTACGTCGCCGCTTTGCATTAACTAGAAAAGAAGCTAGAGAGATTGTTACTCAATGTCACAATTGTTGTGAATTTTTACCTGTCCCTCATGTGGGGATAAACCCTCGTGGCGTCAGGCCATTACAGGTCTGGCAAATGGATGTCACGCATTTTTCCTCCTTTGGGAGAAATCAATATTTACATGTTTCTATTGACACCTGCTCTGGTGTAATGTTTGCCACACCTTTAACAGGTGAAAAAGCCTCTCATGTTATACAACATTGTCTCGAGGCATGGAGTGCTTGGGGAAAACCCAAACTCCTTAAGACAGACAATGGACCAGCTTACACCTCTCAAAAATTTCAACAGTTCTGTCGCCAGATGGAAGTGACTCATCTGACTGGTCTTCCGTATAATCCTCAAGGGCAGGGCATTGTAGAACGTGCCCATCGCACCCTCAAGTCCTACCTTATTAAACAAAAGGGGGGAATCCAGGAAGTTCTACCCACAGTGCCAAGAGTAGCTGTTTCTATGGCACTCTTCACTCTTAATTTTTTAAACCTTGATGCTCAAGGCCATACTGCGGCTGAACGTCACTGTTCAGAGCCTGACAGGCCAAAAGAGATGGTAAAATGGAAAGATGTTTTGACTGGTCTCTGGAAAGGCCCGGATCCTATATTAATAAGATCCAGGGGAGCTGTTTGTGTTTTCCCACAGGAAGAAGACAACCCATTCTGGCTGCCGGAACGACTGACACGGAGAATTCCGACACCTAAAGATGACTCCCAGATGGATCCCTTGGAAACTACCTCTAATCCTCATGCTACCTCTGTGGATTTGGGTTCCTAGTATATTTGGAGAGTATAGATGGGCAATTCTGTCTGCTTTCCCTAAGCCCATGCCTGTACATCATAATACAGCTGTTTTTCCCAAGTTCTTTACGACCAATAAAACTTTAGGTCTGCCATACCTACCATTTGACCCTATCTGGGCACCATTGGGAGAAAAACGCTCTTTAAGGGAACGAGGTTCTCTCTGTTTCCAAATTTATGAATTAGGAAATTGTATCAGACTCACCAGCCGAGCTTTGGGAATGTTTTTTAAGTATCGAGGAGGCGTGGTGAAAATAACCCAAGACACTTCCAACAGAGATATAACCCTTACAAATCGGACCTTCTGGCATGAGACAACTTGGGTTAATGGTACATTTCTACCACCTAACTTTTCAGACAAAGAACGTCCCTATCAACCAAAAATGGCTCCTCATTGTAGCTTGGAAGATGAAGGGCTGATCCTGCCTTGGTCTGATTGTCAATCCTCTGTCACTCGTTGGGCAGATCAGAGTAAAACTTTTTCCTTTTCTCCCAACATGATAGATGACCCAGAACAGAAATATGTTATGAAAAAGGGACTTTTCATACAGGACTTTAGAATGCATCCTTTTCATAAATGGGTACTTTGTGGGATTAATGGTAGCTGTACAGATCTTAATCCCTTGGTTTTCCTCCAAGGAGGAGCTGCTGGAAAAACAATTTTTAATGGTATTTCAAAATTTGCTCAGTTTCATCAAGTTCTGTTACCTGATAGAACTATTTATCAAAATTCTACTACTGAAATCACTGGATTTAATAAGACACTGATAAAGCAGACTAATTATTTACCTACTCCAGTTTGTGTGTATACCCCTTTCTTGTTTATTCTTTCTAATGGTTCCTTTGAATCCTGCACTAATGAAACCTGCTGGATGTCACAATGCTGGAGCCTTAAGTGGGCCAGCCGTGCAATGCTTGCCAAGATTCCACGATGGGTTCCTGTCCCCGTGGAGATCCCTTCCACCATAACCTTACACAGGCAAAAGCGAGACTTTGGTATCACTGCAGCCGTTGTGGTGGCAATGGCTGCCAGTGCGGCGGCAGCTACAGCTGCTGGAATTGCTATGGCAACATCAGTCCAGTCAAGTACAACTGTCGAGCAGTTGTCCTCCTCTGTAGCAGAGGCCATCGATCAACATTCAGTGCTCAGTGCCCAATTAAAAGGTGGGCTAATGATAGTGAACCAGCGCATTGACCTGGTGGAGGAAAGACTGGAAATTCTGCTCCAATTGGCTCAGCTTGGCTGTGATAAGAAATCAGGAGCCTTATGTATTACTAGTGTCCAATATGAAAATTGGACACATGCAGCTAATCTATCTAAAGAATTGTCTTTGTTTCTTACAGGAAACTGGTCTGAAGGATTTGACGAAAAGCTTGAGGTGTTACGTACAGCAGTGATGACGATTAATTCTACGCGCGTGGACCCATCATTGATCGATGGAATCAAAGGACTTTCTTCCTGGATGTCCTCTGCATTCTCACATTTTAAAGAGTGGGTGGGAGTGGGCCTGTTTGGTGCAACCCTGTGTTGTGAACTAGTGTTTCTTCTATGGCTGGTATGCAAACTCAGATCTCAACAGAAACGTGACAAGGTGGTAATTGCTCAAGCACTTGCTGCCATAGAGCAAGGCACCTCCCCTGAAATTTGGCTATCTATTCTCAAGAATTAGTTGGCATTTGAGTTCTCTGTCCTTGCATCCCACAAAATTGTGGATACATTGCATTGAGATGAGAGAAACTCAACGATCATTGATCAGTCCGTGCACATTGCTGAGGTTTCCTCATTGCATGTGATAAGGTGATCATGATTTCCCCACTAATTCATTTTTGGCTGGCCTCTTTTGTAGAGTTCACCCTAGGCCATTTAGCAGTTATAGTCACACAGCACTGTGGTATCCAAAGACGGGCAACTTTCCTCATGCACAGACCAACCTAAGACAATGGGGCCCGGTGGTGATAGGGTTACCCGATAATGGGTAAGGCTGTGACATTGGAGGAACGACCTAAAACAGGGGCCACAGCAGATGGACATAACTACATAGGCCTAGACCAGCCTCATTTTAATAAATTATAGAGGGGGAGATGTAAAGGGCTGCAATCTACGTGCCGCCACTAGATAGTGCTAAACCTCTTTGTGCGCAGCTGCGAGAGCACAGCCAGCCAAAGTCACCAGTCCGTCTCCGAGGCTTTTGCCCAACCCCTGGGGGCTTTAACCTATCCCCAGGGTGCATGAGGATCATGGGTGTTGCTACCAGTCCTAGTTTAGACACGTCACCAAAAGTATTTAAGCCACACACTTTCTGAGCTTTCTTTGTCTACCTCAATATGATATAGAAGTAAAAGTTAACCGTGGAAGAATCTGGTGTGTCCTGTGTTTATTTCCCGCGGGACGGGGATAAGCTCGGGATACTTAAGTTTGTTTAACTAATTAAATAATTATAATCTACTTAAAGGAAAATTTCTAGTGAATGTAAAATGTTTTTATATCAATAAGAGAGAAATAGACATAAAGATTTATTCTTTTGTAATTCCACAGAAGAATCCACCTGAAGTGTTCTTGAAGGAGGATGTCTTCAGTGATTAGCACAATAAAGTTTTAGGCATATTCATATTTCATCTCCATAAATAGATAGCAGAGAAAGAAGAAATTTCTCCTTTATACACCTCAAATTTGTAGGATCCTGAATGTAATTAATGACAGAACTTAAAAGGATGAAGCTGTCTAGTGACAAGGTAGTAAATATTTTAAAAATATTTACTTTTATGTATTGTAATATGTATACATGTACCTATACCATATATATAATGATTGTTCATGCAGGTCAGAAGAGGGCTCAGGTTTATCTTGGATGGCTATTATCTACTAAATTGGTTCTGGGCACTCAACTGAGTCCCCTGAAAAAAACAATTGTTCTTGTTGTACTATCTCACCACAGGCTAGTTATTTTTAGGAAAATATATTTTTCTAAAATCATAAAGGAAAATATCAATTTCCTCATGGTTTAAAAACAAACATACAAAAATAATTTTGTTAATCATCACACTATTTATTTTTTAAATGCAATTTATAATTCTACCAACACTATATCTACAAAGACATATCAAAAGAGAAATCTTTCATACTACTACTGGAAGCATCACTAGAGTTATAATCATATTTACATTTTCTGTAATTATATTGAGAAAGGCAAGCCCCCATATATAATGATGCTTCATAAAACCTGCTACTTTGGCATGCATTCCTATTATACGTGCATTCAATTAAAGCTAAGCTCCCATCAGCCCTCTTCATGATAGCTCACACTGCGATGATTGACCCAACTTTATATACAATGTGTATAAAATGTATTATGCACATATAATGTATTTCTCTAAAACATAAGAGTCAACAAAGAGTCACACACACACACACACACACACACACACACACACACACACATACACAAAACATGGGTTAATCATTTCAAAACCTTAACCTGAAGAATGTGGCGCATTAATAATTGGACATTTTTGAATGAAAATGTGGATATGACCACACCAAGTTCTCATTGGCAAGAAGGTTTTTATTGTAGATATGAAACAGAGAATATTCAGAAGCATTTGAACGCATCCAAGGCACTGAGAAATTGTAGCACATTAGACAAGGCCCATGCACAGAACCAGGCATAAGAGGAGAGAGGTGAGGAGAGCAACAGAAGTCAAAGAAAACACTGCAAAAGAAACTAAAACAGTGCATGAGAAGAATCAAGAAGACAAGGAAGACCCTGAGAAGAAACAAGACCAACAGTTGGTCCTCTCTGCTCAGCTCCTTTCACTGTCAGGGATGGCTCTATTTTCTTCTAAGCAGTGAGAACACGGTTACCCTGTGTCTGGGTAGATATGGGGTAACTGTAGCTCATAAACCAACATATCTTGGTTTAAAGGATAGAGGAGCTAGGGGAAGTGAAGGGAAGATGAGAGTATAAAGAGTTTTAATTTAAATGGCAGGGGTTGTGCTGAAAGGAACCAAACCCTGTAAGAGGTTGTTTGCAATGCTGTGAGAATCTGGCAGACAGAATCTGCTGATATGTTAATAGGCCCCTCAGTTAGCCATTTGTCCTGAGTATCTTTGGGACTAAACACACTTGAGATGTTGAAACTGTCTAAGATTCTGGATGACAGGGTAGGACCCTCCAGAGTCAAGGTCATGAAATTATACTTTCATAGCAATGAAACCATGTGCCTTCTGCATGCCTCTATGTCATCCTGTGTTTCAAAGGCTGAGAGAAAAGTTCCTATTCTGATTCCAGTTGCTTCCTTGGAGTTATTCCTGTGATCCATACTACTATTTGTTTTGTTTTCTGACAGGAACTCAGGACCAAGGTCTTTAAAAGTTACCTCAGGCTCTTGTGGAGGTGCTGTCAACATGGTTCTAGATCTGAGTTTAAAATGACCTGTCCTCTGGGAAAGGATATCAGGAGATTATGAACCTTTAATTGAGGGATAGTGTCTCACCACAGCTTCAGCTGACTCACTTCTCACAATAGCTACTACGGTGGTGTCATCCAGTATTGAGGTAAGTGACCAGTGCACAGGAGTAGTAAGAACTGAAGACATTAGGAAGCAGGTTTGGGAAAAGGCATGCTAGTGCTACTGGAAGCATCTTAACTTTTTCACAACAGTTTCTCTTAATTTTAGTTGTAGTTAAAATCTATATTAAAAATTACATCAGCTCTACTGAAACAAAGGGGAAAAGGAAGGGAATAAGGAAGGAAGCAAAAAAAAAGGGGAAAGAAAAGGAAGGAAGAAGGAAGGAAAGAAGGAAGGAAGAGAGGGAGGGAGGGAAGAAGGAAAAAGGAAGGGGGAAGAAAGAAATAAAGTAAGTAAGGAAGAAAGGTGAAGGAAAGAAAGAGAGAAAGAACTCAAGGCATACTTAGTAGGAAAAGGGGACTGTGAGTTGGTTTAGGCATTGGAACTTGAATGGGCTTTTGGATGAAATTGGGCTATTTACAACTTGGGGCAAAGCAGACTGTCTCCAATACTGCCCACATTATGGGAACCCTTTTCCTTTTGTCGAAGGCTACTGAGTTTCTCTTATCACAGATATCATCTCATTTTCTTCTTTCCTTTCTTCGCTTAGCCTTTTTCTCTTTCTCTTCTCTCTGTTTGTCTCTGTTTCCCTTTACCTCTTTCTATTTTTTTTTGCATGTCTCCTTCTAAATTTTAGACTTTCAAAGAAAGGTTTAATTGGATATTTTTATTTTTATTTACTGATGACAATGGGATCCCCATCCAGGACCTTGCAATGGCTGGAAAAGCTATCTACTACATCCACATCTTATCCTAATATGTTAAAGTACTTTTATTCATTTTCTTCCTCCTACTCACCAGTTTTTATACTTCTCAAAATCTCTACATTATATTTTTATCTTTATAAAGCAGGATTCAAATAATGGGTGAAAGAGGATACTGATTCTAGTAAATTAAATGATCTTATCAGTGGTAGAGTTATAAGGTGATTAATTAGGAAAATTGAATTGTATGGAGGCATAAAGATTAATTCATAAATTGAATGAACTATATTTGTTGTGGTAGGAAAATGTTTTATTTCTTGGTACTTCAGATAGTCAGAAATATGACAGATATTTCTATGATTTCTATGTTTCACTAAATACATCTTAAAATTTTTTTTATGTGATTCCAGCTCATGTATTATTTGCAAGAACAAACACATACAGTGGTCATGGCATGTGAAACCTGTCCACTTAGGCCTCTCTACTTCTGGGAAATAGACATAGGTATGTACAGGTTTCTCTATTTCTCTTTTCATGACCAATGTGTAGAATTTCAGAAGATATCATATACATGGTTGATGCCATGAATTGCTGTTACAAAGATAAACCCAAATGAAAACAAATCTTTACATTTTACTCCTATCCAATATACTTCAAATTCCTCTTTATAAACAAAAATGCAAACTCATCATTGGGACCCTAAATTTGATATCACTAACCTATGAGCCTGTGTCAGTTTTGACTTTACTTGACTGCATTCACTGTAGCTCTGTACCATGTAACATAACCTCAACTTTCCATATATTAACCACAATCCCCTTACATTTAAGATTAGAACAAATTTCAAACTATAAACATTTTATACTGCTTAACATTGTGGGTATACAGCTCAGTCATGACCTGAGTTGCAGGACTTTTTCATCACAAACCCAAGGCTGTATCCCTGGAACAGTCACGTTCTTCTTGCAGCCATCTGAATCATCACTCTAATGGTTTTTTTTTAATTTGCATTACACAATCCATTTATTTTTGTGACGGCAAATGCAGCTAATACAGTGGACATGTATAGAAGTTAGTAGATATGTTTTAGGAGCTGTGTCTCTCTTTCCATAATGTTCCTCAGAACTTTAAGACATGAGTGCAAGTTGTTCTCCTTTCATTGACTGACTATGAAAACTGTCATTATTAAAGAGCAAAATTTACTATGAAACTACACTCCTTTTTTCTAATTTGGCTTTGTTTTTTACATGTTTTAATTAGCATACATAGTATCTAGTATTAGATTTCATTATGATATTTTCCATTAAATTTATTTTTCATTCTTTTCTTAAACTTCTCTCTTCCATCCCACCCCCGTGTTTTATATATATATATTCCTTTCCACTTTAATGGCACATTTGTTCTCCACCCCTCCCTTTTATTCCTCAACAAGTTTTTTTTCGTCATTCTGTGATCTCCCTTTTGGGTGTATTGTCCAAAGCCACTGTGTCTCCACACTCTTACATAGAGAGAGAGACTGTGATTCACATCAGTCTTTGAAACAGAATATCTGCTTTATTTTCCCCAAGTCTATGTCACCTTGCTAAAAGTCACTGTAACTCCATCTAATTCCTGAAAGTTTCATAATTATATTTTCTTTTATAGATTTACAAATCTACTCTGTATTTATACCACACTTCGATTATCTGCTGATGACCATCATTTCTCTCCTGCTCTAAATTATGCACTTAGCATGGATGTGCAGTGTCTCTGTAACAGAACATACAGTCCTCTCAGTATATGCCCAGATATTATATAGCTGTGTTATATTGTAGTCCTTTCTATCTTACTGAGAAATCTTCATATTTATTTCTATAATGAACAAAGTAGTTAACCTCCTCCCATTATAGAATGAAGATTCCTTTTTTCCACACCATAATCTGCATTTCTTGTGATCTATTCTGTTGATCTTAATCATTCTAAGGAGTGCAATGCAATAACAAAGAATTTTTAATTTGTATTATCTTGATAGGTAAACATATTGAATACTTTCAGAAACCATTTATTGCCTATTGGTGCTTAGTTTATAAAGAAATCATTACCCATTTTCTCTTTCTTTCTTTCTTTCTTTCTTTCTTTCTTTCTTTCTTTCTTTCTTTCTCTCTCTCTCTCTCTCTCACTTTCTTTCTTTCTTTCTTTCTTTCTTTCTTTCTTTCTTTCTTTCTTTCTTTCTTTCTTCCTTTTTTGTCTTTTTTTATTAGAATTTACTTTATTTACATTTCAAATGTTGTCCCCTTTCCTAGTCCCACCCCCCCTGCTCACCAACCCACCCAAACCTGCTGCTTCCTGGCCCTGGCCTTTCCCTACACCTGGGCATAGAGCCTTTACAGGACTAAGGGTTTCTTCTTCAATTGATGACCAAAGAGGCCATCCTTGCCCATTTTCTTAACTACTTGTTCACTGGAAAGTTAATGAAAAGATTTTTTAAATCCATATTTGTCCTTATGCATGTAGGTTGTAAGCTCCTGAGTGAAATTCAGGCATCAAAGATTTTCTCCCATTCAGTAGGCTATATCTCCACTTGGCTGGTAGTTTCCTTTAATGTACAGAAAGCTTTTAATTTCATGCAGTTCATTAGTTAATCCTTGGTGAATTTCCTGTGTTGTTGTTGCATGGTTGCCTCTAGGTCTTTTATTTCTAACATTTTCCTCTGAGAATTTTAGCATTTTAGTTTGAGAATAATTAAACATTAATATTTGTGCCCAGTGTGGGGGGGATATAAATATAATCCCACTGTGCACGTGGACATACACTGTACACAGACTCTTTTAGGATCAGAAGGTCTGATCATTAAGTTACCCCAACCATTCAAGAAAGAAATGATTGTGTTTTCCTGACATTCTTCCTGGTAACTGCTGTGTCTCAGCAGGGCATTAGGATAGAATACCTGTATCCGTTCTTACTCAATACTGGTCATTTTCTGTGTCGCTTTGTATAATCTTATGTGCCAGATTCCCTATACAGCCTTTGTTATTATAATTAACAAGAGTTGATGACCTATCATATAGGAAACTCAGTAACACTACAATTGGAACGTGGCTATTATTTTTCAATTATGTTGAAGACAAACAATACTAATGTTTATACTTCTACAGTATTTTACTTTGCTATGGAGTCTACACTAGGGTTCTTGTCCTCCATATACTGAGCTGCTTTAACTCTTGCTTTTATTTATAGTAATTTGTTTTAACTAACACCTTTTTATTCAGTATGTGATGATCTCTCATTGCAGTTCTCACTTCCATCCCCTCATTGGAGTCCCTTAACTATTGGCAATTTTGAGCCTTTTTCTGTACACATATTGGACATTTCTGAATTCCTTATAGGAAATTTATCTAAGTTGCGAACCCATTTCAACTTATTTTATATTTTAGGTTTTTCCAAATTTAGTCTTAAATATTTTTCAATATTGTAAATATTTAAATATTTAAAAATATGAATATTAAATTTATATTTATTCTAAATATTTTAATAGTTAGAAATATGCATTGCAAATACTTATGTCACTTTTTCTTGATGAATTTTGAAATGTTTCATGGAATTTTGCAAATAATATCAATGTCCATCTTTGAAAATTCACTGCAAAACATTGAGTTTATTCAAAAGAAAACATACACATTAATCTTTTATATTTTTATAATATGCTTAATCTGTATATATTCCTAACATTTGTAGAACTGCCAGCATAGACAAGGGTACTAAGAAATTAATAGATATGTCTGTCTCTGTCTCTTGACTTCTAAAATTAAAGATGCCTACCACCACGTCAGAGAAAATACTAAACTTGAGTAAAAATGTCCTATTTTTTCATTACACTAATATAATAGAGAATATATAATTTATAAACAAAACTGTTTTAAACACCTTTTTGCAGTGAGAGAACTATTTAAATATACTGTAGTAATGCATGCTTTATTTATGCTTACTTCACCAATAATGAATACTCATAATTCAAGTTCAGGGATTTTGGACCAAAATAAGTTTATTTTCTTTTTTAATAGGAATGAAAATGGGTCCTGGAAATTTTGCAATAGAAACTTTTCTCTTCTGCCAGATTACAGTGGGAATGTTTGGCAATTCCTCAATCCCATTTTATTATATTATTTTGATATTTACAGAAAAGCATTTAACGCCCAAAGACCTGATTATAGAGCACTTGACTTTCGCCAACTACTTGACTGTCATCTTAAGAGGGTTTCCACAGACAATGTCATATTTTGGGTTTAAGAATTTCCTAGATGACATGGGATGTAAATTACTAGTGTATATTTCCCGAATAACAAGGGGGGTGTCTCTTTATGCTATGTGCCTACTGAGTTGTTTCCAAGCAATCACCACCAGCCCCAATAACTCCAGGTGGATAAAGCTTAAATACAGAGCAACCAAGTACATTGGTCCCTCCTGCTCAGTCAGTTGCCTTGTGCACCTGCTTCTAAACATCTTGACTCCACTAAGAGAATCAGGCACCAATTACAAGAAAAATGCAACTAACAGGTTGAGTTATGGATACTGCTCATTGTTTGCTTCTGACAGTGTAGCAACTACATTGTATATATCTTTAGTGTGCTTCTCTGATGTCTTCTGTCTGGGTCTCATGGCCTGCTCAAGTATCTCCATGGTTAGTATTCTCTACAGACATAAGAGACAAGTCAAGCATATCCACAGTGCTCAACACTTTCTGAAAGTCTCACCTGAAGACAGAGCCACCCAAACTATCCTCATCCTGCTGTGCACATTTGTCATCTCTTACTCATTCTCTTCCATTGTGGCTATCATTAGAACCTACTTAAACTATCCAGTGATATGGGGAGTAAATATATTTACATCTCTAGAAATATTCTTTCCCATGTTTTGTCCCTTTGTTCTCATCACCAATATGAGATCTAGTTCCAATCTGTTTTTACCCTGCTTAGGTAAGAGATAACTTCTTCCAAATATGATATGAGGCTGGGGCATCTTTCTTTTCTTATATATTATCATACATTTTATCTGTTACACAATGCTAACACTAAAGTTTGAAAAAGTAAGCTTAATATAACTGACTCATTTAATGGAATGATCAGTAGTAATTTTGTGACAAAACGTTTGATAGATTTATTATATATATTTCTTGTTCCTTTGACAAAATACCTAACAAGGGCAATTCAAAGGTGGAAAGGTGTCTTTCACCCTCTCATCTGAAAGTTCTGTCCATCATGATAAGGTAGAAGCAGTGGGAGAGATGCATTTGTGGAAAGAGGAACATACACTGTGTGGGAACATTCAGTTCCCAGTCAAAAAAGCAGAGATATGAATTTCTGTGCTCAGGTCTCCTTTCTTTGGCCCTTTGTATTAAGACTCTACATTAACCTATAGTATGGTGTCATCCAGATTCAAAGATGGTCTTCATCACTCATTCAAACTTCCTGAAACACCCTTACACTCACATGGAGAATGAAATGAGGATCACATGTATATATTGTCATTTTCTTACACATACATTTTTTAAATTATCAACATAGTGGGGATGCTTTTTGTGTACAGTGTATTCAGATGCTGATTGCTATGCCCAGAGATTGCTTGTGATCCAGATCTTGACACTGCCATGATTATTGAAGGACTAGCTGTATCGGTGATGTGTAAGGTTTTTTTTTTTTTTCCTACTACCTCTCATTGGTTAATAAAGTGCTTATCAGCCAGTAGCTGGGCAGGAGAAGAAAAAAGGACAGGGTGTCAGATCTTAGAATAGAGTTTCCAAGGAATAAGAGACAGAGGGAGAAAGAATAGAGGTGGAGAGACCATGAGGATTAACTGGGGGTGGGGGGGTTGGTTCTCCATGAGGTCATGATGAAAGAGCAGCCATAAGGGCACACATGGACTACAATGACTGAGGAGATGGCAAGTAACTGTGCATTTGGCTGGGTTTTAGCAGCTTAGTCAGGTTACAATAGATCAGAAACTACCCAGCTTAGTGCCAGCAGCTTGTTAATAAAAAAACATCAGGTCTCTGTGTCTTTATTTGGAGCCTAAATGGGATAAAACAGCTATGGAAATACCCTGTAGTTACTTGGGAGAGAAAAGGAGGCAAAGAAAACCCTGAAAATATACTCTTACATAAAAATCAATATTTTAATGAAACTCTACATCTTAAGGTCAAAGTGGCACAGGTTCACACCATAAAATGCATAATTGATAGTGAGGAGATAAATTCAAATTATCAATATTGATGTAAAATTCCCAACACAGAATCAACAAGGATACCTATTTATACAAGTACACAATCATACACACACACACACACACACACACACACACACACACACACACACACACACACACATTTATGGTCATGGTATATTTTAATCATTTCAGAAAACTGGGGAAATAGATGTAGTGGTCAGGAGGTGATAAGTAATATGAAAGACAATTGAAAATCTGTATGGAAGGTCTCTGCATGTCTACCTGTGTGAGTGTTTCTTTGGACTTATCCTTAACAGAGTCTAACTAAAAAGTCATATGTGGAATTCTTCCACTTGAGTATATGTTCTGAGTATCTGAATATAGCTAAAAATAATGCACACTACTGTCATTCTTCCTGGCTACTAACTATAACATTATACCAAGACTCTCCTACCGAATATAGCATAAACTGGAGATGGGACATGAACCCATTATGGCCCAGGGCACATCCCGTTTTACACCAGTGTGCAGCCAATTTAACCCCAGGGAACAGCTCATTTAGCCCGAGGCCCAAAGCCATTTAGCCCCAGGGCATAACCCATTTACTCCCAGGGCCCAATGGATTTAGCTCCAGGCTCCAACCCATTTAGCCCCAGGGCACATCCCATTTTGCCCCAGGGCACATCCCATTATGCCCCAGGGCACAGCCCATTTAGCCCCAGGGCCAGGCCCATTTAGCCCGAGGCCCAAACCATTTAGCCCCAGGGCCAATGGATCTATCCCCAGGCCCCAACCCATTTAGCCCCAGGGCACATCCCATTTTGCCCCAGAGTGCGTCCATTTTGCCCCAGGGTGTAGCCCATTTAGCCCCAGGGCACAACCCATTTAGCCCCAGGGCCCAATGGGTTTAGCCCCAGGCCCCAAATCATTTAGCCCCAGGGCACAGCCCATTTAGCCCCAGGGCACAGCCCATTTAGCCCCAGGTCACATTCCATTTTGCCCCAGGGCGCATCCCATATTGCCACAGGCCCAAGCACATTAAGCCCCAGGGCCCAACCCATTTAGCCTGAGGCCTAAAGCCATTTAGCCCCAGGGCATAACCCATTTAGCTCCAGGGCCCAACCTATTTAGCCCCAGGGCGCATCACATTTTGCCCCAGGGCGTATCCCATTTAGCCCCAGGGCACAACCCATTTAGCCCCAGGGCCCAATGGGTTTAGCCCCAGGCCCCAAATCATTTAGCCCCAGGGCACAGCCCATTTAGCCCCAGGGCACAGCCCATTTAGCCCCAGGTCACATTCCATTTTGCCCCAGGGCGCATCCCATATTGCCACAGGCCCAAGCACATTAAGCCCCAGGGCCCAACCCATTTAGCCTGAGGCCTAAAGCCATTTAGCCCCAGGGCATAACCCATTTAGCTCCAGGGCCCAACCTATTTAGCCCCAGGGCGCATCACATTTTGCCCCAGGGCGTATCCCATTTAGCCCCAGGGCACTGCCCATTTAGGCCTAGGTCCCAACCCATTTAGCCCCACAGCCCAATGGATCTAGGCACAGGCCCCAACCAATTTAGCTCCAGGGCACATCCCACGTTGCCCGAGGGCACAGCCCATTTAGCCGCAGGGTCCAGCCCATTTAGCCCGAGGCCCAAAGCCATTTAGCCCCAGGGCATAACCCATTTAGCCCCAGGGCATAACCCATTTTGCCCTAGGGCACAACCCATTTAGACAAAAGGCCCAATGGATTTTGCTCCATGGCATAACCCATTTAGCCCCAGGGCGCAGCCCATTTAGCCCCAGGGGCCAACCCATTTAGCCCCAGGGCCCAATGGTTTTAGCCTCAGGCCCCAACCATTATGCCCCAGGGCTTATCCCATTTTGCCCCAGGGTGCAGCCCATTAAGCCCCAGGGCCCAACCCATTTAGACCCATTGCACAATGGATTTAGCCCAAGGCCCCAACCAATTTAGCTCTTGGAAACATCCCATTTTGCCCGAGGGCACATCCCATTTAGCCCCAGGGCCCAGTCCATTTAGCCCGAGGCCCAAAGCCATTTAGACCCAGGGCATAACCCATTTATCCTCAGGCCCCAACCCATGTAGCCCCAGGGCACATCCCATTTTGCCTCAGGGCGTATCCCATTTTGCCCCAGGGCACAGCCCATTTAGCCCCAGGGCCCAACCCATTTAGCCTCAGGCCCCAACCCATTTAGCCCCAGGGCACATCCCATTTCGCCCCAGGGTGCAGAGCAATTAGCCCCAGGTCCCAACCTATTTAGCCTCAGGGCACATCCCATTTTGCCCCAGGGCGCAGCCCATTTAGCCCCAGGGCACATCCCATTTTGCTTGAGGGCACATACGATTTAGCCCCAGGGACTAGTCCATTTAGCCCGAGGCCCAAAGCCATTTAGCCCCAGGGCCCAACCCATTTAGACCCAGGGCGCATCCCATTTTGCCCCAGGCACAAGCCCATTTAGCCACAGGGCCCAACCCATTTAGCCTGAGGCCCAAAGACATTTAGCCCCAGGGCATAACCCATTTAGCCCCAGGGCCTAACCCATTTAGACCCAGTCCCCAACCATTTAGCCCCAGGGCACATCCCATTTTGCCCCAGGGCCCATCCCATTTTGCCCCAGGCCCAAGCACATTTAGCCACAGGGCCCAACCCATTTAGCCTGAGGCCCAAAGCCATTTAGCCCCAGGGCATAACCCATTTAGCCCCAGGGCATAACCCATTTAGCCCCAGGCCCCAACCCATTTAGCCCCAGGCCCCAACCCATTTAGCCCCAGGGCAATCCCATTTTGCCCCAAGTCACATTCCATTTTGACCCAGGGTGCATCCCATTTAGCCCCAGGGCCCAGCCCATTTAGCCCGAGGCCCAAAGTCATTTAGCCCCAGGGCATAACCCATTTAGCCCCAGGGCATAACCCATTTAGCCCCAGGGCATAACCCATTTAGCCCCAGGGCCCAACCCATTTAGCTCAAGGCCCAAATCCATTTAGCCCCAGGGCACATCCCATTTTGGCCCAGATTGCGTCCCATTTTGCCCCAGGGTGCAGCCCATTTAGCCCCAGTGCCCAACCCATTTAGCTCCAGGGCCCAATGGATTTAACCACAGGCCCCAACCCATTTAGCCCAGGTCACATCCCATTTTGCCTGAGGGCACAGCCCATTTAGCCCAAGGGCCCTGCCCATTTAGCCCGAAGCCCAAAGCCATTTAGCCCCAGGGCGCAACCCATTTAGCCCCAGGGTCTTACATGCGTTCGAGACCGGCCAGGAAAGACGCAACAAACCGGAATCTTCTGCGGCAAAGCTTTATTGCTTACATCTTCAGGAGCCAGAGAGCAAGAGCAAGAGCTCTATTGCTTACATCTTTAGGAGCCAGAGCGCAAGAGAGCAAGAGCTTTATTGCTTACATCTTCAGGAGCAAGAGCTTTATTGCTTACATCTTCAGGAGCAAGAGCAAGAGAGCAAGGAGGAGAATGGCGAAACCCCGTCCCTTTTAAGGAGAATTATCCTCCACCTAGGACGTGTCACTCCCTGATTGGCTGCAGCCCATCAGCCAAGTTGTCGTCACGGGGAAGGCAGAGCACATAGAGTGGAGAACTACCCTTGGCACATGCGCAGATTATTTGTTTACCACTTAAAACACAGGATGTCAGCGCCATCTTGCAACGGCGAATGTGAGGGCGGCTCCCCACACCAGGGCATAACCCATTTAGCCCCAGGGCCCAACCCATTTAGCCCCAGGGAGTATTCCATTTTGACCCAGGGCACAGCCCATTTAGCCCCAGGGCCCAACCCATTTAGCCCCAGGGCACATCCCATTTTGCTTGAGGGCACATACGATTTAGCCCCAGGGCCCAGCCCATTTAGCACAAGGCCCAAAGCCATTTAGCCCCAGGGTATAACCCATTTAACCTCAGGGCATAACCCATTTAGCCCCAGGGCCCAATGGATTTAGCGCAAGGCCCCAACCAATTTATCTCTTGGGCACATCCCATTTTGCCCCAGGGCACAGCCCATTTAGCCCCAGGGCCCAACCCATTTAGCCTGAGGCCCAAAGCCCTTTAGCCTCAGGGCATAACCCATTTAGGCCCAGGGCTTAACCCATTTAGCCCCAGGCCCCAACCATTTAGCCCCAGGGCACATCCCATTTTGCCCCAGGGTGCATCCCATTTTGCCCCAGAGTGCACCCCATTTTGCCCCAGGTCGCATCCCATTTTGCCCCAGGGCGCATCCCATTTAGCCCCAGGGCCCAGCCCATTTAGCCCGAGGCCCAAAGCCATTTAGCCCCAGGGCATAACCCATTTATCCTTAGGGCCCAACCCATTTAGCCCCAGGGCCCAATGGATTTAGGCCCAGGGAACATCCCATTTTGCCCCAGGGCGAAGCCCATTTAGCCCCAGGGCCCAGCCCATTTAGCTCAAGGCCCAAAGCCATTTAGCCCCAGGGCATAACCCATTTATCCCTAGGCCCCAACCCATTTATCCAAAGGCCTCAGCCCATTTAGCCCCAGGGCAAAACCCATTTAGCCCAAGGGCCCAATGGATTTAGCCCCAGGCCCCAACCCATTTAGCCACAGGGCACATCCCATTTGCCCCAGCGTGCATCCCATTTTGCCCCAGGGCCCAGCCCATTTAGCCCAAGGCTCAAAGCCTTTTAGCCCCAGGGCGTAACCCATTTATCCCTAGGCCCCAGCCCATTTAGCCCCAGGGCAAAACCCATTTAGCCCCAGGGCCCAACCCATTTAGCACCAGGGCATATCCCATTTTGCCCCAGGGCACATCACATTTTGCCCCAGGGCATATCCCATTTTGCCCCAGGGCGTATCCCATTTTGCCCTAGGGCGCAGAACATTTTGCCCCAGGGCCCAAACCATTTAGCCCAGTGCGTATCCCATTTTGCCCCAGGGCGTATCCCATTTTGCCCCAGGGCACATCCCATTTTGCCCCAGGGTACATCCCATTATGCCCCAGGGCGCATCCCATTATGCCCCAGGGCGCATCCCATTAAGCCCCAGGGCCCAGACCATTTAGCCCGAGGCCCAAAGCCATTTAGCCCCAGGGCATAGCTCATTTATCCTCAGGTCCCAACCCATTTAGCCCGAGGGCACATCCCATTTTGCCCCAGGGCACAGCCCATTTAGCCCCAGGGCGTATTCCATTTAGCCCCAGGGCCCAGCCCATTTAGCCCGAGGCCCAAAGCCATTTAGCCCCAGGGCATAACCCATTTAGCACCAGGGCATAGCCCATTTAGCCTCAGGCCCCAACCCATTTTGCCCCAGGGCGTATCCCATTTTGCCGCAGGGCGTATCCCATTTTGCCCCAGGGCGCAGCCCATTTTGCCCCAGGGCACATCCCATTTTGCCCCAGGGCGCTGCCCATTTAGCCCCAGGGCCCAGCCCATTTAGCCCAAGGCTCAAAGCCTTTTAGCCCCAGGGCATAACCCATTTATCCCTAGGCCCCAACCCATTCATCCCTAGGCCCCAGCCCAACCAATTTAGCCCCAGGGCACATCCCATTTTGCTTGAGGGCACATATCATTTAGCCCCAGGTCCCAACCCATTTAGCCCCAGGGCAATCCCATTTTGCCGCAGGGTGCATCCATTTTGCCCCAGATCGCATCCCATTTTGGGCCATGTGGCTAAATGGGCTTGGGTCTGGGGCAAAATGGGATGCGCCCTGCGGCTAAATGGTATGTGACCTCAAGCAAAATGGGATGTGGCTAAATGGGTTGGGCCCTGGGGCTAAATGGGATGCGACCTGGGGCTAAATGTGTTGGGGCCTGAGGCTAAATGGCTTATGCCCTGGGGCTAAATGGGGTATGCCCTGGGGCTAAATGGCTTTGGGCCTCGGGCTAAATGGGCTGGGCCCTGGGGCTAAATGGTATGTGCTAACAAGCAAAATGGGATGTGCCCTGGGGCTAAATTGGTTGGGACCTGGGGCTAAATGGGCTGTGCCTTGGGGCAAAATGGGCTGTGCCCTGGGGCAAAATGGGATGTGCCATGGGTCAAAATGGGATACGCCCTGAGGCTAAATGGGTTGGGCCCTTGGGCTAAATGGGATGCACCCTGGGGCAAAATGGGATGTGCCCTGGGGCTAAATGGGTCGGGGCCTGAGGCTAAATGAGTTGGGCCCTGGGGCAAAATGGGATACGCCCTGGGGCTAAATGGGTTGGGGCCTGAGGCTAAATGGGTTGGGCCCTGGGGCTAAATGGGATGCGCCCTGGGGCAAAATGGGATACGCCCTGGGGCTAAATGGGTTGGGGCCTGAGGCTAAATGGGTTGGGCCCAGGGGCTAAATGGGCTGTGCCCTGGGGCAAAATGGGATAGCCCTGAGGCAAAATGGGTTATGCCCTGGGGCTAAATGGGGTATGCCCTGGGGCTAAATGGCTTTGGGCCTCGGGCTAAATGGGCTGGGCCCTGGGGCAAAATGGGATGTGCCCTGGGGCTAAATGGGTTGGGACCTGGGGCTAATTGCGCTGCACCCTGGGGCGAAATGGGATGTGCCCTGGGGCAAAATGGGATGTGCCCTGGGGCTAAATGGGTTGGGACCTGGGGCTAATTGCGCTGCACCCTGGGGCGAAATGGGAGGCGCCCTGGGGCTTAATGGTATGTGCCCTCAAGCAAAATGGGATGTGCCCTGGGGCTAAATTGGTTGGGGCCTGGAGCTAAATGGACTGTGCCTTGGGGCAAAATGGCCTGTACCCTGGGGCAAAATGGGATACACCCTGAGGCTAAATGGGTTGGGCCCTGGGGCTAAATGGGATACGCCCTGGGGCAAAATGGGATGTGCCCTGGGGCTAAATGGGTTGGGGCCTGAGGCTAAATGTGTTATGTCCTGGGGCTAAATGATTTGGGCCTCGGGCTAAATGGATTGGGCCTTGGGGCTAAATCGTATGTGCCCTCAAGCAAAATGGGATGTGCCCTGGGGCTAAATGTGTTGGGGCCTGGAGCTAAATGGGCTGCGCCCTGGGGCAAAATGAGATACGTCCTGGGGCAAAATGGGATGTGCCCTAGGGCTAAATGTGTTGGGGCTGAGGCTAAATGGGTCGTGCCCTGGGGCAACATGGGATACGGCCTGGGGCAAAATGGGATGTGCCCTCGGGCTAAATGGGTTGGGGCCTGAGGCTAAATGGGTTGGGCCCTGAGGCTAAATGGGCTGCGCCCTGGGGCAAAATGGGATACGCCCTGGGGCAAAATGGGTTGTGCCCTGGGGCTAAATGGGTTGGGGCCTGAGGCTAAATGGGATATGCCCTGGGGCAAAATGGGATGTGCCCTGGGTCTAAATGGGCTGCGCCCTGGGGCAAAATGGGATACGCCCAAGGGCAAAATGGGATATGCCCTGGGGCTAAATGGTTTGGGGCCTGAGGCTAAATGGGTTGCGCCCTTGGGCAAAATGGGATGTGCCCTGGGGCTAAATGGGTTGGGGCCTGAGGCTAAAGTGTTTTGCCGTGGGGCTAAATGGGCTGCGCCCTGGGGCAAAATGGGATACGACCTGGGGCAAAATGGGATGTGCCCTGGGGCTAAATGTGTTGGGGCCTGGAGCTAAATGGGCTGCGCCCTGGGGCAAAATGAGATACGTCCTGGGGCAAAATGGGATGTGCCCTAGGGCTAAATGTGTTGGGGCTGAGGCTAAATGGGTCGTGCCCTGGGGCAACATGGGATACGGCCTGGGGCAAAATGGGATGTGCCCTCGGGCTAAATGGGTTGGGGCCTGAGGCTAAATGGGTTGGGCCCTGAGGCTAAATGGGCTGCGCCAAGGGGCAAAATGGGTTGTGCCCTGGGGCTAAATGGGTTGGGGCCTGAGGCTAAATGGGATATGCCCTGGGGCAAAATGGGATGTGCCCTGGGTCTAAATGGGCTGCGCCCTGGGGCAAAATGGGATACGCCCAAGGGCAAAATGGGATATGCCCTGGGGCTAAATGGTTTGGGGCCTGAGGCTAAATGTGTTTGGCCTTGGGGCTAAATGGGCTGCGCCCCGGGGCAAAATGGGATACGCCCTGGGGCAAAATGGAATGCACCCTGGGGCAAAATGGGATTGCCCTGGGGCTAAATGGGTTGGGCCCTGGGGCTAAATTGGCTTGCCCCGGGGCAAAATGGGATGTGCCCTGGGGCTAAATGGGTTGGGGCCTGGGGATAGATCCATTGGCCCTGGGGCTAAATGGCTTTGGGCCTTGGGCTAAATGGGCCTGGCCCTGGGGCTAAATGGGCTGCGCCCTGAGGGAAAATGGGATGCACCCTTGGGCATAATGGGATGTGCCCTGGGGCTAAAAGGGTTGGGGCCTGGGTCTAAATCAATTGGGTCCTGGGAGTAAATGGGTTATGCCCTGGGGCTAAATGGCTTTGGGCCTCGGGCTAAATGGGCTGTTCCCTGGGGTTAAATTGGCTGCACACTGGGGTAAAACGGGATGTGCCCTGGGCCATAATGGGTTCATGTCCCATCTGCAGTTTATGCTATATTCGGTAGGAGAGTCTTGGTATAATGTTATAGTTAGTAGCCAGGAACAATGACAGTAGTGTGCATTATTTTTAGCTATATTCAGATACTCAGAACAAATACTCAAGTGGAAGAATTCCACATATAACTTTTTAGTTAGACTCTGTTAAGGATAAGTCCAAGGAAACACTCACACAGGTAGACATGCAGAGACCTTCCATACGGATTTTCAATTGTCTTTCGTGTTACTTATCACCTCCTGACCACTACATCTATTTCCCCAGTTTATATATTAACCAGTTTTCTGAAATGATTAAAATATACCATGACCATAAATGTGTGTGTGTGTGTGTGTGTGTGTGTGTGTGTGTGTGTGTATGATTGTGTACTTGTATAAATAGGTATCCTTGTTGATTCTGTGTTGGGAATTTTACATCAATATTGATAATTTGAATTTATCTCCTCACTATCAATTATGCATTTTATGGTGTGAACCTGTGCCACTTTGACCTTAAGATGTAGAGTTTCATTAAAATATTGATTTTTATGTAAGAGTATATTTTCAGGGTTTTCTTTGCCTCCTTTTCTCTCCCAAGTAACTACAGGGTATTTCCATAGCTGTTTTATCCCATTTAGGCTCCAAATAAAGACACAGAGACCTGATGTTTTTTTATTAACAAGCTGCTGGCACTAAGCTGGGTAGTTTCTGATCTATTGTAACCTGACTAAGCTGCTAAAACCCAGCCAAATGCACAGTTACTTGCCATCTCCTCAGTCATTGTAGTCCATGTGTGCCCTTATGGCTGCTCTTTCATCATGACCTCATGGAGAACCACCCCCCACCCCAGTTATTCCACATGGTCTCTCCACCTCTATTCTTTCTCCCTCTGTCTCTTATTCCTTGGAAACTCTATTCTAAGATCTGACACCCTGTCCTTTTCTCTTCTCCTGCCCAGCTACTGGCTGATAAGCACTTTATTAACCAATGAGAGGTGGTAGGAAAAAAAAACCTTACACATCACCGATACAGCTGGTCCTTCAATAATCATGGCAGTGTCAAGATCTGGATCACAAGCAATCTCTGGGCATAGCAATCAGCATCTGAATACACTGTACACAAAAAGCATCCCCACTATGTTGATAATTTAAAAAATGTATGTGTAAGAAAATGACAATATATACATGTGATCCTCATTTCATTCTCCATGTGAGTGTAAGGGTGTTTCAGGAAGTTTGAATGAGTGATGAAGACCATCTTTGAATCTGGATGACACCATACTATAGGTTAATGTAGAGTCTTAATACAAAGGGCCAAAGAAAGGAGACCTGAGCACAGAAATTCAAATCTCTGCTTTTTTGACTGGGAACTGAATGTTCCCACACAGTGTATGTTCCTCTTTCCACAAATGCATCTCTCCCACTGCTTCTACCTTATCATGATGGACAGAACTTTCAGATGAGAGGGTGAAAGAAACCTTTCCACCTTTGAATTGCCCTTGTTAGGTATTTTGTCAAAGGAACAAGAAATATATATAATAAATCTATCAAACGTTTTGTCACAAAATTACTACTGATCATTCCATTAAATGAGTCAGTTATATTAAGCTTACTTTTTCAAACTTTAGTGTTAGCATTGTGTAACAGATAAAATGTATGATAATATATAAGAAAAGAAAGATGCCCCAGCCTCATATCATATTTGGAAGAAGTTATCTCTTACCTAAGCAGGGTAAAAACAGATTGGAACTAGATCTCATATTGGTGATGAGAACAAAGGGACAAAACATGGGAAAGAATATTTCTAGAGATGTAAATATATTTACTCCCCATATCACTGGATAGTTTAAGTAGGTTCTAATGATAGCCACAATGGAAGAGAATGAGTAAGAGATGACAAATGTGCACAGCAGGATGAGGATAGTTTGGGTGGCTCTGTCTTCAGGGTAGACTTTCAGAAAGTATTGAGCACTGTGGATATGCTTGACTTGTCTCTCATGTCTGTAGAGAATACTAACCATGGAGATACTTGAGCAGGCCATGAGACCCAGACAGAAGACATCAGAGAAGCACACTAAAGATATATACAATGTAGTTGCTACACTGTCAGAAGCAAACAATGAGCAGTATCCATAACTCAACCTGTTAGTTGCATTTTTCTTGTAATTGGTGCCTGATTCTCTTAGTGGAGTCAAGATGTTTAGAAGCAGGTGCACAAGGCAACTGACTGAGCAGGAGGGACCAATGTACTTGGTTGCTCTGTATTTAAGCTTTATCCACCTGGAGTTATTGGGGCTGGTGGTGATTGCTTGGAAACAACTCAGTAGGCACAGAGCATAAAGAGACACCCCCCTTGTTATTCGGGAAATATACACTATTAATTTACATCCCATGTCATCTAGGAAATTCTTAAACCCAAAATATGACATTGTCTGTGGAAACCCTCTTAAGATGACAGTCAAGTAGTTGGCGAAAGTCAAGTGCTCTATAATCAGGTCTTTGGACGTTAAATGCTTTTCTGTAAATATCAAAATAATATAATAAAATAGGATTGAGGAATTGCCAAACATTCCCACTGTAATCTGGCAGAAGAGAAAAGTTTCTATTGCAAAATTTCCAGGATCCATTTTCATTCCTATTAAAAAGGAAAATAAACTTATTTTGGTCTAAAATCCCTGAACTTGAATTATGAGTATTCATTATTGGTGAAGTAAGCATAAATAAAGCATGCATTACTACAGTATATTTAAATAGTTCTCTCACTGCAAAAAGGTGTTTAAAACAGTTTTGTTTATAAATTATATATTCTCTATTATATTAGTGTAATGAGAAAATAGGACATTTTTACTCAAGTTTAGTATTTTCTCTGACGTGGTGGTAGGCATCTTTAATTTTAGAAGTCAAGAGACAGAGACAGACATGTCTATTAATTTCTTGGTACCCTTGTCTATGCTGGCAGTTCTAAAAATGTTAGGAATATATATATAGATTAAGCATATTATAAAAATATAAAAGATTAATGTGTATGTTTTCTTTTGAATAAACTCAATGTTTTGCAGTGAATTTTCAAAGATGGACATTGATATTATTTGCAAAATTCCATGAAACATTTCAAAATTCATCAAGAAAAAGTGACATAAGTATTTGCAATGCATATTTCTAACTATTAAAATATTTAGAATAAATATAAATTTAATATTCATATTTTTAAATATTTAAATATTTACAATATTGAAAAATATTTAAGACTAAATTTGGAAAAACCTAAAATATAAAATAAGTTGAAATGGGTTCGCAACTTAGATAAATTTCCTATAAGGAATTCAGAAATGTCCAATATGTGTACAGAAAAAGGCTCAAAATTGCCAATAGTTAAGGGACTCCAATGAGGGGATGGAAGTGAGAACTGCAATGAGAGATCATCACATACTGAATAAAAAGGTGTTAGTTAAAACAAATTACTATAAATAAAAGCAAGAGTTAAAGCAGCTCAGTATATGGAGGACAAGAACCCTAGTGTAGACTCCATAGCAAAGTAAAATACTGTAGAAGTATAAACATTAGTATTGTTTGTCTTCAACATAATTGAAAAATAATAGCCACGTTCCAATTGTAGTGTTACTGAGTTTCCTATATGATAGGTCATCAACTCTTGTTAATTATAATAACAAAGGCTGTATAGGGAATCTGGCACATAAGATTATACAAAGCGACACAGAAAATGACCAGTATTGAGTAAGAACGGATAAAGGTATTCTATCCTAATGCCCTGCTGAGACACAGTAGTTACCAGGAAGAATGTCAGGAAAACACAATCATTTCTTTCTTGAATGGTTGGGGTAACTTAATGATCAGACCTTCTGATCCTAAAAGAGTCTGTGTACAGTGTATGTCCACGTGCACAGTGGGATTATATTTATATCCCCCCACACTGGGCACAAATATTAATGTTTAATTATTCTCAAACTAAAATGCTAAAATTCTCAGAGGAAAATGTTAGAAATACAAGGCCTAGAGGCAACCATACAACAACAACACAGGAAATTCACCAAGGATTAACTAATGAACTGCATGAAATTAAAAGCTTTCTGTACATTAAAGGAAACTACCAGCCAAGTGGAGATATAGCCTACTGAATGGGAGAAAATCTTTGATGCCTGAATTTCACTCAGGAGCTTACAACCTACATGCATAAGGACAAATATGGATTTAAAAAATCTTTTCATTAACTTTCCAGTGAACAAGTAGTTAAGAAAATGGGCAAGGATGGCCTCTTTGGTCATCAATTGAAGGAGAAGCCCTTAGTCCTGTAAAGGCTCTATGCCCAGGTGTAGGGAAAGGCCAGGGCCAGGAAGCAGCAGGTGTGGGTTGGTTGGTGAGCACAGGGGGTGGGACTAGGAAAGGGGACAACATTTGAAATGTAAATAAAGTAAATTCTAATAAAAAAGACAAAAAAGGAAGAAAGAAAGAAAGAAAGAAAGAAAAAAGAAGGAAGGAAGGAAGGAAGGAAAGAAAGAAAGAAAGAAAGAAAGAAAGGAAAAAGAAAATGGGTAATGATTTCTTTATAAACTAAGCACCAATAGGCAATAAATGGTTTCTGAAAGTATTCAATATGTTTACCTATCAAGATAATACAAATTAAAAATTCTTTGTTATTGCATTGCACTCCTTAGAATGATTAAGATCAACAGAATAGATCACAAGAAATGCAGATTATGGTGTGGAAAAAAGGAATCTTCATTCTATAATGGGAGGAGGTTAACTACTTTGTTCATTATAGAAATAAATATGAAGATTTCTCAGTAAGATAGAAAGGACTACAATATAACACAGCTATATAATATCTGGGCATATACTGAGAGGACTGTATGTTCTGTCACAGAGACACTGCACATCCATGCTAAGTGCATAATTTAGAGCAGGAGAGAAATGATGGTCATCAGCAGATAATCGAAGTGTGGTATAAATACAGAGTAGATTTGTAAATCTGTAAAAGAAAATATAATTATGAAACTTTCAGGAATTAGATGGAGTTACAGTGACTTTTAGCAAGGTGACATAGACTTGGGGAAAATAAAGCAGATATTCTGTTTCAAAGACTGATGTGAATCACAGCCTCTCTCTCTCTATGTAAGAGTGTGGAGACACAGTGGCTTTGGACAATACACCCAAAAGGGAGATCACAGAATGAGGAAAAAAAACTTGTTGAGGAATAAAAGGGAGGGGTGTAGAACAAATGTGCCATTAAAGTGGAAAGGAATATGTATATATAACACGGGGGTGGGATGGAAGAGAGAAGTTTAAGAAGAGAATGAAAAAAAATTTAATGGAAAATATCTTAATGAAATCTAATACTAGATACTATGTATGCTAATTAAAACATGTAAAAAACAAAGCCAAATTAGAAAAAAGGAGTGTAGTTTCATAGTAAATTTTGCTCTTTAGTAATGACAGTTTTCATAGTCAGTCAATGAAATGAGAACAACTTGCACTCAATTCTTAAAGTTCATAGGAACATTATGGAAAGAGAGACACAGCTCCTAAAACATATCTACTAACTTCTATACATGTCCACTGTATTAGCTGCATTTGCCGTCACAAAAATAAATGAATTGTGTAATGCAAATTAAAAAAAAATCATTAGAGTGATGATTCACATGACTGCAAGAAGAACATGACTGTTCCAGGGACACAGCCTTGGGTTTGTGATGAAAATATCCTGCAACTCAGGTCATGGCTGAGGTGTATACCCACAATGTTAAGCAGTATAAAATGTTTATAGTTTGAAATTTGTTCTAATCTTAAATGTAAGGGGATTGTGGTTAATATATGGAAAGTTGAGGTTATGTTACATGGTACAGAGCTACAGTGAATGCAGTCAAGTAAAGTCAAAACTGACACAGGCTCATAGGTTAGTGATATCAAATTTAGGGTCCCAATGATGAATTTGCATTTTTGTTTATAAAGAGGAATTTGAAGTATATTAGATAGGAGTAAAATGTAAAGATTTGTTTTCATTTGGGTTTCTCTTTGTAACAGCAATTCATGGCATCGACCATGTATGTGATATCTTCTGAAATTCTACACATTGGTCATGAAAAGAGAAATAGAGAAACCCGTATATACCTATGTCTATTTCCCAGAAGTAGAGAGGCCTAAGTGGACAGGTTTCACATGCCATGACCACTGTATGTGTTTGTTCTTGCAAATAATATATGAGCTGGAATCACATAAAAAAATTTAAGATGTATTTAGTGAAACATAGAAATCATAGAAATATCTGTCATATTTCTGACTATCTGAAGTACCAAGAAATAAAACATTTTCCTACCACAACAAATATAGTTCCTTCAATTTATGAATTAATCTTTATGCCTCCATACAATTCAATTTTCCTAATTAATCACCCTATAACTCTACCACTGATAAGATCATTTCATTTACTAGAATCAGTATCCTCTTTCACCCATTATTTGAATCCTGCTTTATAAAGATAAAAATATAATGTAGAGATTTTGAGAAGTATAAAAACTGGTGAGTAGGAGGAAGAAAATGAATAAAAGTACTTTAACATATTAGGATAAGATGTGGATGTAGTAGATAGCTTTTCCAGCCATTGCAGGGTCCTGGATGGGGATCCCATTGTCAGCAGTAAATAAAAATAAAAATATCCAATTAAACCTTTCTTTGAAAGTCTAAAATTTAGAAGGAGACATGCAAAAAAAAAATAGAAAGAGGTAAAGGGAAACAGAGACAAACAGAGAGAAGAGAAAGAGAAAAAGGCTAAGTGAAGAAAGGAAAGAAGAAAATGAGATGATATCTTTGATAAGAGAAACTCAGTAGCCTTCTACAAAAGGAAAAGGGTTCACATAATGTGGGCAGTATTGGAGACAGTCTGCTTTGCCCCAAGTTGTAAATAGTCCAATTTCATCCAAAAGCCCATTCAAGTTCCAATGCCTAAACCAACCCACAGTGCCCTTTTCCTACTATGTATGCCTTGAGTTCTTTCTCTCTTTCTTTCCTTCACCTTTCTTCCTTCCTTATTTTATTTCTTTCTTCTCCCTTCCTTTTTCCTTCTTCCCTCCCTCCCTCTCTTCCTTCCTTCATTCCTTCCTTCTTCCTTCCTTTTCTTTCCCTTTTTTTGCTTCCTTCCTTATTCCCTTCCTTTTCCCCTTTGTTTCAGTAGAGCTGATGTAATTTTTAATATAGATTTTAACTACAACTAAAATTAAGAGAAACTGTTGTGAAAAAGTTAAGATGCTTCCAGTAGCACTAGCATGCCTTTTCCCAAACCTGCTTCCTAATGTCTTCAGTTCTTACTACTCCTGTGCACTGGTCACTTACCTCAATACTGGATGACACCACCGTAGTAGCTATTGTGAGAAGTGAGTCAGCTGAAGCTGTGGTGAGACACTATCCCTCAATTAAAGGTTCATAATCTCCTGATATCCTTTCCCAGAGGACAGGTCATTTTAAACTCAGATCTAGAGCCATGTTGACAGCACCTCCACAAGAGCCTGAGGTAACTTTTAAAGACCTTGGTCCTGAGTTCCTGTCAGAAAACAAAACAAATAGTAGTATGGATCACAGGAATAACTCCAAGGAAGCAACTGGGAATCAGAATAGGAACTTTTCTCTCAGCCTTTGAAACACAGGATGACATAGAGGCATGCAGAAGGCACATGGTTTCATTGCTATGAAAGTATAATTTCATGACCTTGACTCTGGAGGGTCCTACCCTGTCATCCAGAATCTTAGACAGTTTCAACCTCTCAAGTGTGTTTAGTCCCAAAGATACTCAGGACAAATGGCTAACTGAGGGGCCTATTAACATATCAGCAGATTCTGTCTGCCAGGTTCTCACAGCATTGCAAACAACCTCTTACAGGGTTTGGTTCCTTTCAGCACAACCCCTGCCATTTAAATTAAAACTCTTTATACTCTCATCTTCCCTTCACTTCCCCTAGCTCCTCTATCCTTTAAAACCAAGATATGTTGGTTTATGGGCTACAGTTACCCCATATCTACCCAGACACAGGGTAACCGTGTTCTCACTGCTTAGAAGAAAATAGAGCCAGTGAAAGGAGCTGAGTGGAGAGGACCAACTGTTGGTCTTGTTTCTTCTCAGGGTCTTCCTTGTCTTCTTGGTTCTTCTCATGCACTGTTTTAGTTTCTTTTGCAGTGTTTTCTTTGACTTCTGTTGCTCTCCTCACCTCTCTCCTCTTATGCCTGGTTCTGTGCATGGGCCTTGTCTAATGTGCTACAATTTCTCAGAGCCTTGGATGCTTTCAAATGCTTCTGAATGTTCTCTGTTTCACATCTACAATAAAAACCTTCTTGCCAATGAGAACTTGGTGTGGTCATATCCACATTTTCATTCAAAAATGTCCAATTATTAATGCGCCACATTCTTCAGGTTAAGGTTTTGAAATGATTAACCCATGTTTTGTGTATGTAAGTGTGTGTGCGTGTGTGTGTGACTCTTTGTTGACTCTTATGTTTTAGAGAAATACATTATATGTGCATAATACATTTTATACACATTGTATATAAAGTGGGGTCAATCATCGCAGTGTGAGCTATCATGAAGAGGGCTGATGGGAGCTTAGCTTTAATTGAATGCACGTATAATAGGAATGCATGCCAAAGTAGCAGGTTTTATGAAGCATCATTATATATGGGGGTTTGCCTTTCTCAATATAATTACAGAAAATGTAAATATGATTATAACTCTAGTGATGCTTCCAGTAGTAGTATGAGAAATTTCTCTTTTGATATGTCTTTGTGGATATAGTGTTGGTAGAATTATAAATTGCATTTAAAAAAATAAATAGTGTGATGATTAACAAAATTATTTTTGTATGTTTGTTTTTAAACCATGAGGAAATTGATATTTTCCTTTATGATTTTAGAAAAATATATTTTCCTAAAAATAACTAGCCTGTGGTGAGATAGTACAATCAGGAGACAAGAACAATTGTTTTTTTCAGGGGACTCAGTTGAGTGCCAGAACCAATTTGGTAGATAATAGCCATCCAAGATAAACCTGAGCCCTCTTCTGACCTGCATGAAAAATCATTATATATATGGTATAGGTACATGTATACATATTACAATACATAAAAGTAAACATTTTAAAAATATTTACTACCTTGTAAATTGGTTATGTGCCCCAGGGCACATCCCATTTTGCCCGAGGGCACATCACATTTAGCCCCAGGGCCCAATACATTTAGCCCCAGGGCACATCCCAATTTGCCCCAGGGCGCAGCCCATTTAGCCCCAGGGCTGAACCCATTTAGCCCCAGTGCATAACCCATTTAGCCCCAAGGCACAACCCATTTAGCCCCAGGGCACATCCCAAATTGCCCCAGGGCGCAGCCCATTTAGCCTCAGGCCCCAACCCATTTAGCCCCAGGGCGTATCCCATTTTGCCCCAGGGCACATCCCATTTAGCCCCAGGGCTCAACCCATTTAGCCTCAGGCCCCAACCCATTTAGCCCCAGGGCACATCCCATTTTGCACCAGGGCTTATCCCATTTTGCCCCAGGGCGCAGACCATTTAGCCCCAGGGCACAACCCATTTAGACCCACTGTCCAATGGATTTAGCCCAAGGCCTCAACCAATTTAGCTCTTGGGCACATCACATTTTGCCCGAGGGCACATCCCATTTAGCCCCAGGGCCCAGTCCATTTAGCCTGAGGCCCAAAGCCATTTAGCCCCAGGGTATAACCCATTTAGACCCAGGGCCCAATGGATTTAGACACAGGCCCCAACCCATTTAGCCCCAGGACCCAGTCCATTTAGCCTCATGGCACAGCCCCTTTAGCCCCAGGGCCCAGCCCATTTAGCCCCAGGCCCCAGCCAATTTAGCCCTTGGCCCCAGCCCATTTAGCCCCAGGTCCCAGCCCATTTAGCCCTTGGCCCCAGCCCATTTAGCCCCAGGTCCCAGCCCATTTAGCCCCCAGCCCCAGCCCATTTAGCCTGAGGCCAAAAGCCATTTAGCCCCAGGGCATAACCCATTTATCCCCAAGGCATAACCCACTTAGCCCCATGGCCCAACCCATTTAGCCCCAGGGCATAACCCATTTAGCCCCAGGGCCCAACCCATTTAGCCCCAGGGCACATCCCATTTTGCCCAAGGGCCCAACACATTTAGCCACAGGGCCCAAAGGATTTTGCTCCAGGGCATAACCCATTTAGCCCCAGGGCACAGCACTTTTTGCCCCAGGGACCAACACATTTAGCCCCAGGGCCCAACCCATTTAGACCCATGGCCCAATGGATTTAGCCCAAGGCCCCAACCAATTTAGCTCTTGGGCACATCCCATTTTGCCCGAGGGCACATCCCATTTAGCCCCAGGGCCCAGTCCATTTAGCCAGAGGCCCAAAGCCATTTAGCCCCAGGGTATAAACCATTTAGCCCCAGGCCCCAGCCCATTTAGCCCTTGGCCCCAGCCCTTTTAGCCCCAGGTCCCAGCCCATTTAGCCCTTGGCCCCAGCCCATTTAGCCCCAGGTCCCAGCCCATTTAGCCCCTGGCCCCAGCCCATTTAGCCCCCGGCCCCAGTCCATTTAGCCCCAGGGCCCAGTCCTTTTAATCCCAGGGCCCACCCCATTTATCCCCAGGGCCCAGCCCATTTAGCCCCAGGCCCCAGCCCATTTAGCCCTTGGCCCCAGCCCATTTTGCCCCAGGGCCCAGCCACTTTAGCCCCAGGGCCCAGCCCATTTAGCCCCAGGCCCCAGCCCATTTAGTCTTGGCCCCAGCCAATTTAGCCCCAGGGCCCAGCCCCTTTAGCCCCAGGGCCCAGCCCATTTAGCCCAGGCCCCAGCCCATTTAGCCCTTGGCCCTAGCCTATTTAGCCCCAGGCCCCAGCCCATTTAGCCCTTGGCCCTAGCCTATTTAGTCCAGGCCCCAGCCCATTTAGCCATAGATCCCAGCCCATTTAGCCCTTGGCCCCAGCCCATTTAGCCCCCGGCCCCAGCCCATTTAGCCCCAGAGCCCAGTCCATTTAGTGTCAGGTCCCAGCCCATTTAGCCTCAGGGCCCAGACCATTTAGCCCCAGGGTCCAGCCCATTTAGCCCCATGGCCCAGCCCATTTAGCCCCAGGGCCCAGCTCATTTAGCCCCATTGCCCAGCCTATTTAGCCCCAGGCCCCAGCCCATTTAGCCCTGGTCCATTTAGCCCTGGCCTAAGCCCATTTAGCTCTGGCCCCAGTCCTAGCCCCAGCCCATCCCCAACTCCAACCCCTGCCCCAGACCCAGGCCCAGACCCAGGCCCAGACCCAGACCCAGTCCCAGCCACAAATCGATCTCCATATAATGGTATTTAGAGACCTCACTACCATGGACTCATCAATAGACAGGTAATCCAGAAAAATATTAAATAGAGAAATAATGGAACTGACATATATGAAATTCACATAGACTAAATAATATTTACAAAACACTTTATTCAGACACAATGAACATACCTTCTTCTCAGCACCTCAGTGAACCTTTTCCAAAACTGACCATAAACACATCCACTAAGCAAATCTATATAGCTATAACAATTTTGAAATAACCCTCCTATATATTATCAGACCACCAGGGGTTAAAGCTGGACTTCAACAACAATAAACACAAAAAAATCCTACAAGATCATGGAATCTGAGCAACTCACTAGTATTTGGCAAATGAGTCAAGAAATAAATAATGCAAGAAAGTAGAAACAAAAAGAACAAAACAAAGAATAAACAAAGCCAGGAGCTGGTTCCTTGAGAAAATCAACAAGAAAGATAAACCCTTACCTAGACTAACCGCAGGGCACACAGACAGTATTCAAATTAATAAAATCAGAACTGAAAAGGGAGTAATAACATCAAAAACTGAGGAAATTAAAAAAAAAACCATCAGATCCTATGACACAGCCTAAACTTAACAAAACTGGAAAATCTGGATGAGATGAACAATTTTCTAAGCAGTTACCAGGTACCAAAGTTAAATCAGGATAAGATAAACAATCTAAACAGTCACATAACCCCTGAAGAAATAGCATCACTCATTAAAAAAGTCTTCCAACCAAACAAACCCCAGGACCAGATGGGTTTCGTGCAGAATTCTATCAGACCTTCAAAGAAGACCTAATACCAATTCTCTTCAAACTATTCCACAAAATAGAAACAGAAGGAACACTACCCAATTTGTTCTATGAAGCCACAATTACACTAATCCCTAAACCACACAAAGACCCAACAAAGAAAGGCAAAATCAGATAAATTTCTCTTATAAATATTAATGCAAAAATACTTAATAAAATTCTCAAAAACAGAATCCAAGAACACATCAAAGCAATCATCCACCATGATCAAGCAGGCTTTATCCCAGGAATGCAGGGATCGTTCTGTATACGGAAATCCATCAACACAATCCACTATATAGAAAAACTCAAAGAAAAAAAAAAACAGGTGATCATCTCATTAGATGCTGAGAAAGCATTTAACAATATTCAACGCCCCTTCATGGTAAACATCTTGGAAAGATCAAGAATTCAAGGCCCATACCTAAACATAGTAAAAGCAATATACAGCAAACCAGTAGCCAACATCAATCTAAATGGAAAGAACCTTGGAAGAATCCCACTAAAGTCAGGGACTAGACAAGGCTGCCCACTCTCCCCCATTCTAATCAATATAGTACTAGAAATCCTAGCCAAAGAAATTGGACAACAAAAGAAGGTTAAAGGGATACAAATTGGAAAGGAAGAAGTGAAAATATCATTATTTGCAGATGATATGGTAGTATACTTAGGTGACCCCAAACATTCCACCAGAGAACTCCTAAACCTGAGAAACAGCTTCAGCAAACTGGTTGGATATGAAATTAACTCAAACAAATCAATAGTCTTCCTCTACTCAAAGGATAAACAGGCAAGAATGAAATTAGGGAAACAAGACCCTTCACAATAGTCACAAATATGCTAAACTAGCTTGGTGTGACTCTAACCAAGCAAGTGAAAGATCTCTATAACAAGAACATGAAGTCTGTTAAGAAAGAAATTGAAGAAGATCTCAGAAGATGGAAAGATGCTTGTGGATTGGCAGGGGTAATATAGTAAAAATGGCCATCTAGCTGAAAGCAATCTACAGATTCAATGCAATACCCATCAAAATCCCAACTCAGTTCTTCATAGAGTTAGAACAAGAAATTTGCAAATTCATCTAAAATAAAAAACCCAGGACAGCGAAAACTATTCTCAACTATTGAAATTCTGGGGGAATTATCGTCCCTGTACTACAGAGATATAGTGATAAAGCTGCATGGAATTGGTACAGTTTCAGTCCCAGAAATGAACCCACACACCTATGGACAATTGATCTTTGACAAAGGAGCTAAAAACATCCAGTAGGAAAAAGACAGCATTTTCAACAAATGATGTAGGTTCAACTGGCAGTCTCATGTAGAAGAATGCAAATTGATCCATTATTATGTTTTTTGGTAGAACATGATTTTTATATTTGCAACTGTTAATATTCAACAAACAGTATAATTTTTTAAGATGTATTTCATTGTTATGCTACCTTTTCATTTCTGATTTATTAATTTGGATACTCTCTTTGTGCCCTCTGGTTAGTCTGGCTAAGGATTTATCTATCTTGTTGATTTTTCTCAAAGAATCAGCTCCTGGTCTAGTTGATTTTTGTATAGTTTTTTGTTTCTATTTGGTTGATTTCAGCCATGAGTTTGATTATTTCCTGCCATATGCTCCTCTTGGGTGTATTTATTTCTTTTCATTCTAGATCTTTCAGGGGTGCTGTCAAGCTACTAGTGTAAGCTCTCTCCAGTTTCTTTCTGGAGGCACTTAGAGCTATGAGTTTTCCACTGACAACTACTTTCATTGTGTCCCATAAGTTTTGGTATGCTGTTTCTTCATTTTCATTAAATCCTAAAAGGCCTTTAATTTCTTTCTTTATTTCTTCCTTTACCAAGTTATCATTGAGTAGAACATTGTTCAGCTTCCATGTGGACATGTGCTTTCCATTGTTTTTGTTGGTATTTAAGAATGGCCTCAGTCCTTGGTGATCTGATAGGGTACATGGGATTATTTCAACCTTCTTGTATCTGTTGAGACCTGTTTTGTGATGAATTACATGGCAAATTTTGGAGAAGGTACCATGGGGTGCTAAGAAGAAGGTATATCCTTTTGTTATAGGATGAAATGTTCTATAAATATGTTAGATTCATTTGTTTCATAACTTCTGTGAGTTTCACTGTGTCTCTTTAGTCTGTTTCCATGATATGTCCATTGCAAAGAGTGGGGTGTTGAAGTCTCCCACTATTATTGTGTGGGATGCGATACGTGCTTTGATCTTTAGTAAAGTTTCTTTTATGAATGTGGGTGCCCTTGCATTTGGAACATAGATGTTCAGAATTGAGAGTTCATCTTGATAGATTTTTCCTTTGAAGTGTATGAAGTGTCCTTCCTTATCTTTTTTGACAACTTTTGGTTGAAAGTTAATTTTATTCGATATTAGAATGGCTACTCCAGCTTACTTTCTTGGGACCATTTGCTTGGAAAATTGTTTTTCAACCTTTTACTCTGAGGTAGTATCTGCCTTTGACACTGAGGTGTGTTTCCTGTATGCAGCAAAATGCTGTGTCCTGTTTACATATTCAGTCTGTTAGTCTGTGTCTTTTATGGGGAATTGAGACTATTGAAGTTAGGAGGTAATAAGGAAAGTAATTGTTTCTTCCTGTTATTTTTGTTGTTAGAGGTGGAATTATGTTTGTGTAGCTATCTTCTTTGGGGTTTGTTGAAAGAAGAGGACTTTCTCAATTTTCTAGGGTGTAGCATCACTCCTTGTGTTGGCATTTTCCATCCATTATTCTTTGTAGGTCTGGGTTTATAGAAAGATATTGAGTAAATTTGGTTTTGCCATGGAATATCTTGGTTTCTCCATCTATGGAAATGGAGAGATTTGCTGGGTATATTAATCTGGGATGGCACTTGTGTGCTCTTAGGGTCTGTATGATATCTGCCCATGATCTTCTACCTTTCAGAGTCTCTGGTGAGAAGTCTGGTATAATTCTTATAGGTATGCCTTCATACGTCACTTGACCGTTTTCCCTTACTGCTATTAATATTCTTTCTTTGTTTACTTCATTTGGTGTTTTGATTCTTATGTGATGGGAGGAATTGGAGGAATTTCCTTTCTGATCCATTCTATTTGAAATTCTGTAGGCTTTTTGTATGTTCTGCTATAATTTTTTAAAGACATTTACTGGATCCTTAAGTTCTGAATCTTCACTCTCTTCTATACCTATTATCCTTGTGTTTTGTCTTCTCATTGTGTCCTGGATTTCCTGGATATTTTGGGTTAGGAGCCTTTTGTTTTTTGCATTTTCTTTGACTGTAGTTTCAATGTTTTCTGTGAAATCTTCTGCATCTGAGATTCACTCTTATATCTCTTGTATTTTGTTGGTGATGCTTGCATCTATGACTCCTGATCTCTTTCCTAGGTTTTCTAACTCCAGGTTTGTAATTTCTTTGTTGTTTATATTTCCATTTTTAGTTATTAGACAGATTTGTTCATTTCCTTTGCCTGTTTGATTGTGTTTTCCTGTAATTCTTTAAGAGATATTTGCATTTCTTCCTTAAGGGCTTCTAGATGTTTAACTGTGTTCTCCTCTATTTCTTTAAGGGAGTAATTTATGTCCTTCTTAAAGACTTCTATCATCATTATGAGAAATGATTTTTGATCCAAATTCTGCTTTTCTAGTGGGATGCTGTATCCAGGACTTGCTATGGTGAGAGAATTTGGTTCTGATGATGCCGCATAACCTTGGTTTCCTTTGCTTATGTTTTTAACCTTGCCTACCACCATCTGATTATCTCTAGTGCTACCTGCCCTCACTATACCTGACTGGAGCTGGTCCTTCCTGTGACCCTGATTGTGTCAGAACTCCTCAGAGTTCACCTATCTGTGTGATCCTGTGATTCTAGGATCTTGTGATCCTGAGATCCTGGGTGTGTCAGAGATCCTGGGAATCCAGTAGCCTCTGTGACCCTGAGATACTGGTGTGACCAAGATCCTGGGATCTTGGGATCCTGTGGTCCTCGGCATGTTAGTGTACCTGGGAGTGGGGCTTATTCTGGGTGTTGTGGGAGTGGTTGTGGAGTTAGCATACAAGATCTGCCCAGGGCATGAGCCCAGACTGGAAGGAACCCATGTCATTTACCAAACAGAGTTCCTGGGTGCCTGGGTCCTAGTTACTTCTGGTGTTGGGGCAGATGTTGTGTCCTGATTAACTTTGATGCTATGATCCTGGGCATGATAGAGCACCTGGGAGTGGATCTTCCTCTGGGTGTTGTGGGACTGGCTGAGGAGTTAGTCTGGTTCAAAGTGATTCAGTGATTCTTATCTCCATGTACAAAGATCAATTCCAAGTGGATCAAGGACCCCCAGGTAAAACCAGACACACTACTATGAATAGAAGAGAAAGTGGTGAAGAACATTGTACACATTGGCACAAGGGGAAATTTCCTGAACCCAACACCCATGACTTATGCCTGAAGATCCAGAATTGACAAATGAGACCTCATAAAAGTGTAAAGCTTCTGTAAGGCAAACAACATTTTCAATAAAATAAAAAGGCACCCAACAGATAGGGAAAAGATCCTTACCAATTCTATATCCAAGAGAGGGCTAATATCCAACTCAAGAAATTAGACTCCAGACAACCAAATAACATTATTAAAAATGGGGTACAGAGATAAACAAAGAATTCTCAACTGAGGAAACTCGAATGGTTGAGAAGCACCTAAAGAAATGTTCAACATCCTTTTCATCAGGAAAATGCAAATCAAAATAACCCTGAGATTCCACCTCATGCTATTCAGAATGGCTAAGATCAAAAACTCAGGTGACAGCAGATGCTGGTAAGGATGTGGAGAAAGAGGAACACTCTTGCATTGTTGTTGGATTGCAATCTGGTACAACCACTCTTGAAACTAGTTTGGCAATTCCTCAGAAAATTGGACATAGATCTACCAGAGGACCCAGGTATATCACCCAGAAGATGTTCCAACATATAACAAGAATACACGCTTCACTATGTAAATAGCAACCTTATTTATAATAACCAGAAGCTGGAAAGAATCCAGGTGTCCTTCAACAGAGGAATAAATACAGAAAATATGGTACATTTACACAATGGAATACTACTCAGCTATTAAAAATTGAATTCATGAAATTTTTAGGCAAATGGATGGAACTAGAAAATATCATCCTGAGTGAGGTAATCTGTCAAGAAAAAATACACATGGTATACACTCACCAATAAGTGGGTATTAGCCCAAAATGTCTGAATAACCAAGATACACTTCACAGACCACATGAAGTTCAAGAAGAAGGAATACTTAAATATGTGTGCTTCAGTTCCTCCTAAAAAGGAAAACACAACACTCACTGGAGCAAATACAGAGACAAAGTGTAGGACAGAGACTGAAGAAAATGACATCCAGAGAGTGCCCCACCTGGAGATTCATCCCATATACAGTTATCAAACACAGACACTATTGTGGATGCCAAAAAAGTTCATGTTGACAGGAACCTGGTATAGCTGTCTCCTGAGACGCTCTGCCAGAGCCTGACTTATATAGAGTTGAATGCTCATAGCCAACCCAATGGAAGAGTTAGAGAAAGGGTGGAAGAAGCTGAAGGTGTTTGTATCCCCATAGGAAGAACAACATCAACCAACCAGTGCTTTCAGGGTCTGAACCACCAACAGAGCAGTACGCATGGTGTGACCCATGGCACCAGACATATATGCAGCAGAGGATGGCCTTGTCTGGCATCAATGGGAGAAGAGGTCCTTGGTTCTGTGAAGGCTTGATGCCCCAGTGTAGTGGAATGTGAGGGTGGGGAGGTAGGAGTGGGTGGATAGTTGGGGGGCACACCCTGATAGAAGCAGGAATGGGGGAGATGGGATAGGGTGTTTCTGGGGGAGAAATCAGGAAAGGGGATAACATTTGAAATGTAAATAAATAAAATATCCAATAAAATAAATAAATAAATAACAATGATATCAAAGACATTCATTAGAGATACAGAGGTGCGGCTGAGAATTATATCAGTGATTCAGTCAGAAGGAAATAAAAGTCTCTCTTGTTTTGTATGTTTGCTTGTTTTGCTGCTGTAGTTAGGAAACAGTCTGATAAGGATGAAACCAACTGGGACAGAAATCTTAGCTAATTTCACTTTAATTCTGTGTCTCTTCTCTTTTTATCTATAGCTTTTACATATCTATCAATTGTTGAGACAAACCCTTATCACAAGGAAGACATGAAATTGCCGTAGTTAAATCTGAGGATAGATTATCTGTCAATAGAATGGCTTCACAGCTCAAAGAATCTTATAAGCCTAAGATACAAGCAAATGATCTTAAACTAGACAGTGGAGTTTATTCTAACCCTGTTGCACAGTCTGGAGAAGACTTCTTTCACTAACCAAGTGTTTAGTTCGACTATTCCACAAATGACCATGTCTTCTTGGCAAAGCAGGAGTTGCAAACTCTGAGAGATTTTTACCCAGTAATTGCAGCCAGAAATGATGAGCCAGGAGCAGATTATTTCTCAACTGGTCTCGAAACAGTTTCTTATCACTGGGCACTGCAAGGTCAAATTTGCCATGACAGAGAATTTGGAATAAAGTGGCAGAAATATGGGGGTTTACTAAAGGGTTTGACTGATGAGTTCTTGAAGCCGATTGTCATGGTAAGTACGTAGGTTGAAAGATAGCTACTATGGGGCATAAGATAGGCATTGGGATTTGGAAATAAATACTGAGAAGTAATTGTAGGTATTGTTATTAGTGAGATAAACTTCTTTTGTCATCAAAATCCTTACATGGCAGAATATCCAGTGCTCTAAATAAGCATGAATAAAATAAAATAAACTCATGAGTTCTTTGCTTGATATATTTAAATTTAGTTTATTTACATGGTGACATATGAAATGGTGAGTTGATGTTTGGACAAAACTTCAGGATGTTGACAAGATGTCTTGGAACTAGGAGATGCTTCAATAAGGAAGGTGCTCATACTATAATCAGGAAGAGTGTGTAGAAACCTTAGGACACAATTAAAAATATTCTTAAGGATAGCAATATGATCCCAGTACATATGGAGACCTAAGTGGCATTATGGCTTTCCAAATGGGCTTCTATACATCATTAAAATATCCTGTATAGAAAGCTGGAGTCTCACAATTGTAGAGTAAGGTTTCAGATGTTAAAGTATGGCTTTCACATACATACTGATTAGAGACGCACCCGTGAGAAATGCCTTGATGAATATTAGTGCTTCGGGGAAATTTTCAAATCTGAAAGGACTTAATATAACATTTAATCTAAATCCTCGTTTCCCGGGATTTAAATTGGGAATTCTTGTCATTGTCATAATGAAGAGGTAGTGAAAATTTTCAAACACCCCATGTACACATTACTAGACATTGTTCAAACAACTTCTTAGAGTTTTAGAATTTCGTTTAAATATTTGTTTGTATGGTTGCTATTTTTCCTTTTCTTTTCATTTTTTGTTTTGTCTTGCTGATTTGTTTTTATGTTTGATTTTGTTGTTCATTTGAAGCCAGGAACCCTTGGAAAGTATAATACCTCTGGTTCTCATTTGGGATTAAAGGTGTGTGTGGACCTCCACATCCTGCTGTTTATTTAAGTTTTTCCTCTATAAACAAGCTGTCATTTTATAGTTTGATTTATTCCACACTTTCACTCCTCTGTGTTTTTTTTTAAATAGAGTTTCATGATAAAACAGTTCCAAGCTGTTTTTATAATGTTCAGCGATGTGACTATGAACAGAGACAGTACGCAGTGGTAGAGACAAGTGTAGGTGCTGGACTTGTTTCAGTCAGTTGTGAGTTCTGCTGAGGACCCAACAATGAATTAACAATCATCAAGTTCCCCCAACTAAAGCTATGATGTTAAAGGCATTTTAGTTCAAGGGTGGTTGTGTATGACTAGTAATCAATGGGATATACAAAGGATTGTATATGTTTAAATAGAGAACATTCATATAGCAGCGTGTGTGACATTAGGAGATGAAGGGCCACTAGACTAGTGGCTAGAGATGGGGGATGAGAAGACCTCAGCTACCTGAGAGTGAAAATTACAGTTATGAGATTCCAAGACAGAAGGTAACATTTGACTGTCTGAGGCCAGGATACCTGGATGGCAGCTACTGTAGAATTCATGTAGAGATATTCCAGACAGAAAATACCAATTATGGATCAAGGGCTGAATGCTAAAATAGAAGTTTCCACTAGGGAAATGAAATGTTAAGGATTCTTTGAAAAGTTAGCTGTGTTGGAGAGTGTTTTACTGAGGCAAGCATATGAAGGAGTGTTTTCCAGAAGCAGACAGAGGTGAAAGGGTGTTTCACTAAAACAGACACTTAAAGAAACATTTTGCTGAAACAACACATGTGAAAGACTAAGACAGACTCCTGAAGGAACATTTCCCTAAAACAGACACAGATAAAAAGATGTTCTACTAAAACATTCACTTAAAAGAACACATGATAAAAGACTCTTTACTGAAAACACACATGTATTGGTCTGCCTTACATTGCATAGTTGAGCTCCTTTTGTTGAGACAGAGAGAAACACACCAAAAAACAAGACAAGACAAGACAAGACAAGACAAGACAAGACAAGACAAGACAAGACAAGACAAGACAAAACAAGACAAGACAAGACAAGACAAAAAATCTTCTGATGGTGTTCTGCTCCTTCTTGCCACTTTCTTGGACTCAGAGCAATTGTAAGAGTGACATCTGCTGAGACATACCCACAAGACACATAGTGGGGCAAGATCCATGGAAGAGACATGATGATAGGAGGGAATATAAATACGACTCAACAGACATCCACAATAGTGTCTGTGTTTGGTGACTATATATGGTGGGTGGGTTGGTGGGTGGGGAAGTACCCTCATAAAAGCACGGGGAGGTGGGGATGGACAGGGGGTTTCCAGGGGCAGGGAGGGAACATGAATTAAAAAAAAAAAAGACTCAACAGACTGTGAGAAGAGTTTGGCTTGCTGGTAGAGCTAGCTGTATAACATTTGTTCTGAGTTTTCACTGATATTTATTTTGCTGAGAGAAAGCCAAAATCTCCTGGCATTGCTGCTGGTCTGAATTCTTCCTGGTGACTCATGCTGATTGGGCTCAGGCCTGGCTGCTCCTACTAGGTCCTGATACTTGCTACTGCTATCCTGACAATACCAAATTAAACTGATAAAATCAATATGGATATAAAAATACCCATAAAAATTTGCGAGTAGATCAAGCTGCCACTGATGACCTCTAAACTAAACTACTGATCTCCTGGCAGTACAGATGGGATTTACTCCAAAGTACCATTTCTAAACAAGTCTACTTCCCCTGTATCCTTTCTTTTCCAATACCTCTGTTGGGTGGTAGGCTAGAAGGGAGGTTAAAATGTTTAAAAACACTGTAAAAGTAGGTTTAAAAAATTAGTTACACATGAGAATGATAGCAACCACTAGAGAAGGAATGTAGAGATGTCAAGGGTTCTGAGCAAAGTGTAATAATTACAGATCCTAGAGGCAGATAAAACAGTATAGATAAGGAACTACAGATTTATGTGGAACTGAAAAGTACCAGCTACAGAGACTCTTTTTTTTTTTATAAAAATGACAATCTATTTAAACAGAAAATGAGGCTGAGGGCACTGTGCGCTGCTCAGGTCATGCTCTCTCCGGTGAGATGCTTTGCTAGGCGACCCCGGGCAAGGCATGCGAGGCCAGGGGGCTCGCGGCCTCCCTCAATGGGTGGCAGGCCTGGGGGGCGCCCCAACTGCCCTGCCACTGACCCGTTCCCAGCCCCCGGCCCGCCCTGCGGCGACCATGGCGAGTAACTCCTGTCCCCTTAGGTGCTCTATCTCAGACCTTGATCTTTGCCAAAATGTGTGTATGCAGAACTATTTCTGTGTATTTCCCTTTACACCCGTCTTAGCGCCTGTGTAGTTTGTATCCAGTTAGAAACCCTTTCTATGGAAAGTTCAGTAATTCTTATTAAGAGATTGCTATTGTTCATGTAAAACATGAAAACAACCAAGTAGAGCTGCGTGTGGATGAGGGCCTACTCAGCACTGAGCTTGCCTGAGGGGCTCTCCACAGGAAGTCTCCTTCTGATCCATATCTGCTGACCACACCTCTCAAGCAAGTGCCTCTGCTGCTGGCCAGCTCAAGGTTTGCCCACCTGGCCCTGAAGCACCATGTTTTGGACTTGGGAGGAACTGTTTGGCTTTGTTGGCAGAAGGTGTGATTGCCTGGAGCAGCAGCCTTTTTAATTCTGGAGACCCTGTAGTCCTTTGTATCTCAGACCTTTACTGATGTACCAGGTCCCAGATTCTGTGGCAGGGGTTGGGGTGGGGTGTGCTTGCCAGACGCAATTTAAACTATCTATCTTTTGGAAAGTGTGTGCTTTCCTGTAGGTCTCAGAGAAAACAAACAAATCAGGTCGGTTAAACCCTTAATGCCCACTTAAACTCAATTTCATGTTAGACTCTTATTTAAAACCATTTGTGGCCTGTGTGTGTTAATCCTGGTTAAAGAGAAAGCTTTATGACACTGTTTCTGTTCAACACATTAACCAGTTGTGGAACAGCCCTTTTTTGCATGACAGGCAGGGTACTTCAGAATTCACAGAGAGACTCTTGTGGTTTGGAAGGAGTATTTCCTATGAAAGCCTCTCACATTGCTTGTAAAGCTAATCTAATTAAAAAGATGTATAAATGTTCTTGAAAAAACTGTAAAAAAAAAAGAAAGAAAGAAAGAAAGAAAGAAAGAAAGAAAGAAAGAAAGTGAGATCCTATCAAGTAGGTAAGAGAGTCACCATGATAAGAAATTCCAAAATATTGTAGATCAGATGTATTACAGCCTCCTTTGGGAAGTCCCTCTATTCACACTTCCTCTCTTTCTTCCCTGTCCTACCCAGCTTTGTTCTCTTTTTTACAGGACAGCCATTTAGAAATAATTACAGTATCTGGTCACAGAGTTTCAGAGACAATAAACATTCTCTCATAAAAAACTAGTCCCCATTTTTCTTGGTTAGCCTAACTTATCTGACCTTCCTTCTGTCTACTGAGAGGTTGAGCACAGTATTATGGCCAGAGCTCACAGGAACCTAGCTTGTGTTTCCCTTCATGGTAGTGACTCAACACAGTATGAGTAGTGACATTAGAGAACAGACCTTATGAATGCCAGGATGACATTGTTAGAGATGAGAGATAACCAAGAGATTCCGGATACTGTGCAAGCAGGTTGAGGATAGATTTCTACCATCCAGAGATTCATTGACAATGCTCACCTGGCTTTGTTTATAGGTCCACTTCTCCATACAGGGGCAGAAAATCCTCTTTTATGAGAACATGTACTTAAAATAAGTCATCAATCTTTTGAATCAACAACAATCAACAAGTCCAACACAAGACAACACAAGGGCCCCCTTCCAGATCCTCCAAAACATGTTATTATCAAGAATTGACACAGAAAGAATGACAGAAGAAGAGGGATATATGGCAACCCCTTATGGGGTTTATTTTCATAGACTGTCTTATTTCTATAGGGCATGAAACAGAGAAGAGGGTCACAACCCTCCCTGGAACTCTAGTGTAGGAAATGACAATGTAGTAATCTTAGAACTGTGATGGACTGCCTTCTCATTATCTAGAGATCAGGATCCTGAACTTGAAGAAGGAGGTATCTCGGGATGCCAAGACAAATCAAGGCACCACCAGGTCATGGGAACTGTGCCCAAGAACAACTTTTTTCTGAAGATGTCCCCATGAATGAACCAAGGTTCTTTCCCAGGCCAGACCAGGCTACCTCTGAGTCTGTCCTTGTTTGTCAGAATTATAAAGTAACCTCTACATCTGAGGATCATGAGAGACTCCATTGAGTCCTAAAATCACACAGATGTGTAGAATGTCACAGAACCTTCAAAAACCTGCAACCTCTCTGTCCTCCAGAAAGCATACAGTAAACAGAGGCATTTTTCTGTCCCAAGTGCCATAAAGGCTTCTATGGAGTCTCAGAATCCAAGGTTATTATGTCATAATAAGCCAGAGAAGCCTCTCACATGCAGCACATATGAAAGTCCATCAGCCACAAAACCAATCAGCAGGCTCATGAGAGGAGTCTTACATGAAAACAAAAAACAAAAACAAAAACAAACAAACAAAAAAAACCAGTTAACAATAACTTTTTTTGTGTAACAGTAGCTTTTTTCAGTCATACACATATGCTGCCATGTGAAGAATTACCACAAATCAGACTTAACTGTGTTTCTTCTACACTACATGCTAGCAGTGCTTCAGCTAAGTGTCTCATCTTCACATGAATAAGCATGTAGTTTCTAAATAGCACTTAGCTAGTGAAGAAGTTTAAATTAAATTCTGGTTGGTGGGTCAGACTTTGAGAGCCTCAAGGTTTCCGGTTACATGGACTGTACTTAGGCCTCCTAATATGTATAGCTGATGTGCAGATAGACCTTCATGTGTGTCCCAAACAACTGGAACGGGGGCTACCCTTAAAGCTGCTGCCTGCACCACGTGGGATATATTCTACTAGCTGGGATACCTTACCTGGTCTATTTGGGAGAGGAAATGCCTAGGCTAGCAGAGACTTGAGTGCCAGGGATACTGGTGATACCCTCGGGGTCCCCACACACTCAGAGGGGAAGGGGATGGGGAAGGATTGTGAGAAACAATGGGCAGGAGTGAGGCAGTAAGTGAGATATAAAGTGAATAAGTAAAAATAAAATTAATTAAACTAAAAAAACAAATGATAAAGAAAATTAAATTCTGGTTTTTTAAAATTTGTTCTTTCATTTCAACAGCATGTGAGGGTCAAGCATGTGAGTAGTTTTTCCATTCATTCACTAAAATTTTTCTAATGACTAAATAGTGGATATTATTTCCAATTAATACATGCATGTTGATGATTATGTGTCTCTTCTTTTTGTTTGTTTTTCTGGTGTGTGTTTGTATGTGTTAGTGGGTGCCTCTTTGTAGGGCTGGCAGGCTTTAACTTGAAAGTAACTTGAGACAGTCTCTCTTACTCAGCAATATTTACCCCAGGTAAAGTGGCCCTGAAGATCATACAGATTGTCTCCATCATTCTCCACATCTCTTAGGAAGGTGATCTGTATCCATTCCTCTGTTTAGGGATATCTGGGTTCTTTTCAGGTTCTGGCTATTATAAATAAGACTGCTATGAACATAGTGGAACACGTGTTCTCATTAAATGTTGGAGCATCTTCTGCATGCTCAGGAGTGGTATTGCTGAATCTTCGGGTAGTATTATGTCCAATTTTCTGAGGAACTGCCAAACTGATCTCCAGAGTGGTTGTACCAGCTTGCAATCCTACCAGCAATGGGAGATAATAGCCAGAAGATGGAAAGAACCCAGATGTCCCTCAACAGAGGAACAGATGCAGAAAATGTGGTACATTTACACAATGGAATACTACACAGCTATTAAACACAATGAATTTATGAAATTCATAGACAAATGGATGAATCTGGAGGATATCATTCTGAGTGAAGTAACCCAATCACAAAAGAACACACATGATATGCAATCACTGCTAAGTGAATATTAGCCCAGAAGTTCTGAATACCCAAGATACAAATTGTAAAGCACATGAAACTCAAGAAGAAGGAAGACCAAAGTGTAGATACTTCTTTCTTTCTTAGAAGGGGGAACAAAATGCCCATGGAAGGAGTTACAGAGACAAAGTTTGGAGCAGAGATTGGAGGAATGACCATCTAGAGACTGCCCCACCTGGAGATCCATTCTATAAACAACCACCAAACCCAGACACTATTGCAGATGCCAACAAGAGCTTGCTGACAGGAGCCTGATATAGCTGTCTCCTGAAAGCCTCTGCCAGTGCCTGACAAATACAGAAATGGATGCTCACAGCCATCCATTGGATGGAGCACAAGGTCCCCAATGAAGGAGCTAGAGAATACCCAATGAGCTGAAGGGGTTCGCAGCCCCATAGGAGGAACAACAATATGAACTAACCAGTAACTCCAGAGCTCCCTGGGATTAAACCACCAATCAAAGAAAGCGTATGGTGGGACTTTAGCTGCATATATAGCAGAGAATGGCTTAATCAGTCATTAATGGAAGGAGAGACCCTTTGTCCTGTGGAGGTTCTATGCCCCAGTATAGGGGACTGCAAGGGCCAGGAAGCAGGAGTGAGTGGGTTGAAGAACAGGGGGAGGGGCATAGGGGATTTTCGGAGGGGAATCTAGGGAAAGGGATAACATTTGAAATGTAAATAAAGAAAATATCTAATAATAAAGGAAAAAAGGAAGGTGATATGACAGAAATATGCAGCTTGATCTGACTTTCCAAAATTTTATTTCATGTGTTTGTAACAGAGTGTACCACAGGTGTGAAGGAGACCTTGTCTGTCAGAAGGGGATATCAGATCCCCTGGATTTGAATTCACAACAGTTGTGAGCTGCCACATGTAAAGGGCTGCAATATATGTGCCGCCACTAGATGGTGGTAAACTTCTTTGTGCGCAGCTGAGAGAGCACAGCCAGCCAAAGTCACCAGTCCATCTCTGGGGCTTTTGCCCAACCCCTGGGGGCTTTAACCTATCCCCAGGGTGCATGAGGATCATGGGTGTTGCTACCAGTCCTAGTTTAGACACGTCACCAAAAGTATTTAAGCCACACACTTTCTGAGCCTTCTTTGTCTACCTCAATATGATTAAGAAGTAAAAGTTAACCGCGGAAGAACCTGGTGTGTCCTGTGTTTATTTCCCGCTGGACGGGGATAAGCTCGGGATAGCCACATAATGTTCTAGAAACAGGACCTTGGACACTTGAAAAAGTAACAGATGCTATTAAGCACTGAGCCATCTCTCTAGCACTTGAATCTGAGCTTTCCTGTGTTCTTTAGATCTCAAACCAGATGATCATATTTATACTTCAAGCACCTTTATGCTCTGAAATATCTTTCCATCCCATATTTGGTTCTTAAAAATCAAGAATGTAGCTCATGTGAGAAGACAGTGAGCTCGACCTTGGAAGAAATAAAGACTAGAAGCCCATAGTCTTCCAAACGGTTTTCCTTACCTATGCTACTGGGTAAGAATTGGTTTTCTCCTTTCACCTTTTATATCCCTGGATTCGAACTCAGAACTTTTCATTGAGGGAAAAGGAATGTTATAGTCAGATCCATTTCCCTGACTTCTTTTAGATTTTTTTAATTGAACTGGAGTACTAGCAAGTAAATATGAGGTGATAATGGCTGGTAATGAAAGGGGATTTTTCATTTGTGCAAGGAAATGTTATCCACAGTGAGAGAATGAAAGGGAAAATGCTTTCCAGTAATTGATTCCACAATAAAGCAGTTAACTTGTAGAATTGGGTAAATAGGTTAGAGGAAAATAATTCACTGCGGAAGGAGGTAATGCATTTGGATTATTTAAATGATTTACCATCACTTCACTACAACTGAACTGCAAAGGAGATGTCCCTGTAGGCTTAAATAGTGACAGTTTGATATTCTTATGTAATATATATATATATACATATATATATATATATATATATATATATATATATGTGTGTGTGTGTGTGTGTGTGTGTGTGTGTGTGTGTATGTTGTTGTTACTGTGTTGGTTTTTGGATCTACTCATTAAACCATCCTTGACAATAAATTCTTGCATGTCCACATCATCTTCAATACTGCTTTGGGCATGGCTTAGCCTTAAAGCTTTGTGGCACCTACATTTTTTTCATGTTTAAAGAGGATTCATGAGAAAAATTAGTTTAGCAATTTTCAAAGCATGTGTTTAAAAATCAACTTAAAATTCAGACATTAAGAGTTAACAAAAAATCTCAGCACTTGGGAGGCAGAGACAGGGGAATTTCTGAGTTCGAGGCCAGCCTGGTCTACAAAGTGAGTTCCAGGACAGCCAGGGCTACACAGAGAAACCCTGTCTCGAAAAGCAAAAAAAAAAAAAAAAAAAAAAAAAAAAGTTAACAAAAACAGATCTAAGAGAGCAATCTGCTGATACTGAATGCATTGTGATAGCTATAATTAGTTTCAAATCTTCTGTAATTATATTGAAGAAGGCAATCCCTAATATAGAATGATGCCTTATGAAACTTGCTATATTGGAATTCATTCCTGTGTGCACTAGGATTCATTTAAAGCAAAATTCCCAGCAGACTGCTTCATGATAGTTCACAGTAAAGGACTTACGTGATTCTTTCCCCAATGTGTATACATTGTTTTTTGCACAGACAATGGAATTCTCTACAACATAAAAGTCAACAAAGAGGAACTATACAACATGGATGAAGCATTTCAAAATCTTAATCTGAAGAAGGTGATGCACACTGATCTATGATGTTTTCCTTCTCCCATACCCTTTAATACCTGGACATTTTTGAAAGAAAATATAAATATGACCACATCAAGCATCATTGACAAGAAGGTTTTTATTGTAGATATTGAAGGTGAGCACATCTAGAGGTATCTGGAGCAGTCTATGGCACCAAGAAACAGTGGTACTTTGACATGGCCAGTATACTGAACTGGGACACAAAAGGAGAGAGGAAGCAGGGGAGAAAAGACATAGAAAAGAGGGACAAGAAATCAAAAAACAAACCAAAACCAAAGCAAAGTGGCATGTGAAAAAAACAAGAGGAGGACCCTGAGAAGAAACAAGAGCACAATAGCACATGGACAAATTGATGGGTTTTATAGCAGAGAAAACCTGGGGGAAGGAAAGTGAAACTCAGGGTCTAGAGAGGTTTATGTGCCTGGTATGAGAAGTGATGAGAGGAGTTAAGACTCTATAAGACATACTTGAAATGTCAGATTCTATTAGCCAGCATCTGCTCAAATATGTTAATATGCACCTCAGCCATTTAACCTGAGTGTCTTTGGGACCACTCTTTTTTTTTTTTTTAAATTAGATATTTTCTTATTTACATTTCAAATGTTATCCCTTTCCCTAGTTTCCCCTCTGAAAATCCCCTATCCATTCACCCCCCCTCCCCCTGCTCCCCAACCCACCCACTCCTGCTTCCTGGCCCTGGCATTCCCCTATAATGGGCATAGAACCTTCACAAGACCATTGCCAGGCGGTGGTGGCGCATGCCTTTAATCCCAGCACTTTGGAGGCAGAGGCAGGCAAATTTCTTAGTTCTAGGCAAGCCTGGTCTACAAAGTGAGTTCCAGGATAGCCAGAGCTATACAGAGAAACCTTGTCTCAGAAGAAAAAAGAAAAGAAAGGAAAAGAAAAGAAAAGAAAAAGAGACCAGGGTGTCTCCTTCCATTGATGACCGACTAGGCCATCCTCAGCTCCATATGCAGCTAGAGTCATGAGTCTCTCGTGTGGTTTCTTTGATTAGTGGTTTAGTCCCAGGGAGCTCTGGAGTTACTTTCCTCCTAATGGGCTGCAAACCCCTTCAGCTCCTTGTGTACTTTCTCTAGCTCCTTCACTGGGGACCCTCTGCTCCATCTAAAGGATGACTTCGAGCATCCACTTCTGTATTAGTCAGGCACTGGCAGAGCCTCTCAGGAGACAGCTATATCAGGCTCCTGTCAGAAAGCTCTTGTTGGCATCTGCAATAGTGTTTAGGTTTGGTAGTTGTTTATGGGATGGATCCCAGGTGGTGCTGTCTCTGGATGGTCATTCCTTCAGTCTCTGCTCCAAACTTTGTCTCTGTAACTCCTTCCATGGGTATTTTGTTTCCCCTTCTAAGAAGGATCAAAGTATCTACACTTTGGGTACCAAACACTCTTGTGATGTTAAAACTGTCTAAGAGGTTGGGTAAAAGGGAAAGGCCCTGCTTATGTTTATGAACAATGAAAAACTATTTCTTCTGCATGTCATTCTGCAGTGCACTCTGTATTCCAAGAGCTTACAGGAGAGTTCCAATCCTGATTCCTAATTACTTCTTTTAGTTGCTCTTGTAATTTTCACATCTACATTTTGTTTTTTTTTCTGACAGGAACTCAGTACTAATGAGTTTAAAAGTAACTTCAGACCATTGTGGAAATGCTATCATCACATTCAAGTGCTGGGAATAAAATGGCCAATCTTCTGGGCAAGAATACCAGGAGATCATGAACCTTTAAATGAGGAAGTAAGTCTCACCACAGTTTCAATAGAGACTCACTTTCAAGATGACAGCCACCACAATAGTGTCATCCAGATCTGAGGTGAGTGACCAGTGCACAGGAGTAGTGAGAACTAAAAATATTAGAACTCAGGTTTTGAAGAAGTCATGCTTATCCTCCTGAAAACATCTTACTTTCTTCTCAAGTGCTGGTCTTAGTTGTAGTTGAACTAAAAATCTGTATTAAGAATTTTGTTCAACAGCTCTGCTCAAAGGGAGGATGGAGGGGAAGAAGGAAAGAGGAAGGAAAAGAGGGCGGGAGGGATGGAGGGATGGATGGAAGAAGGGAAGGAGAGAGGGAGAGAAGGACAGAGGGATCAAGAAATGGAGAAATTTAAATTTTTCTCTTTTAATTTAATAATTATAATTTTATCTTATGATAAAATTAAAGGTGATTTTTCTATTAGAAAAATTGAATTTTATGTAAGGGTCAAGATTATTACTTAAATGTAATGAATTAAAAGAAAAGAGTAAATACATGTAAGGGGTAAGATTTATTCTTGGTAGTCCAGCTATTCTATAATATGAACAATATTTCCTGATTATTATTGTTTCACTACATATACCCTAAAATTATTTTCATATGGTTTTACTTCACCTGTTTTCTGTAAGAATATACATTAAAAAGTGCTCTTTTCATAAGTACCCTGTCCATTTAGGCCTCGCCACTTCTGGAATACAGACATAGGTATGTTTGGCTTTCTCTATTCCTATTGTCATGGCCCATGTCTAGACATTCAGAAGATATGATGTATTTGCCTGATGTAAGTAATTGCTGTTAATAGGTGACTCCAAAACCAAAACAACAAAAACGAAATTCTACTATATTAAACACTTATTAAATATACCTCTATTTTTCCTTATAGATAAAAACACAAATTCATATTATGACCCTAAACTCAATATCACCTAACTACAAGCCCATGACCAGTTTGACTTTAGTTGACTGTAACCTTACTTTTTTACTGCCATCAGTATAGCTCTGAGCAATATAACAAGAACATCTCATATATTAATCATAATCTCCTTATAGTTATTCTCCTCTTGCATTTCTCACCTCCATTTTCCTGACACTATTTCAGACCTCTGTATATATCTTATAATACTTTTCACTTTGATGACACATTTGTCCTGTTCCCCTTCCTTTGGTTCGAGTCCTATTTTTTAGTTATTAATGTATTTATTCACTTTACATCCTAATATAAGCCCCTTCTCCACCCAGTACCCTCTCACACAGACAGGTCCTCCTTTCATTCTGTCCTCTCCTTTCTCCTTTTAAAAACCCTCCCACCTCCTCCACCTCTAGCACATCAAGTCATTGCAAGACTAGGCTCACCCTTTCACCCTCAGGCAAGCCAAGGCACCCCAGTTAGGGAAACAAGATCCACAGACATGCAACAGATTCAGGGACAGACCGCACTCCAGTTTAGGGGCTTCTCACATGAAGATCAAGCTGTACTTCTGCTACTCATGTGCAGGAAGCCTAGGTTCAACCCATGCTTGATCTTTGGTTGGTAATTCATGCTCTGGGAACCCACAAGGGTATAGGTTAATTGACTCTATTGGTCTTCTTGTGGATTCCATGACCTCTTCAGGTCCCTCAGTCCATGCCCAAACTCAGATTCTTCCACAAGACTCCCTAAGCTTCAACTAATGTTTGAGTGTGAGTCTCTGCATCTGTTTTCTTTGGCTGCTGGGTAGAGCCTCCAAAGGACTGTAATGCTAGGTTCCATTAATAGTGTTAGGGATTGGTTCTTGCCCATTGGATGGATTTCAGTTTGGGTAAGTCATTGGTTGGACATTCCCTCAATCTGCTCTATCTATGTCTCTGCACATCTTATAAGGACACATTTTGGGTTGAAGGTTTGTGGGTGGGTTACTGACCCTATACCTATACTGGGTGTCCTTCCTGGTTACAGGAAGTGACCATTTCATGAATCATATCCTTCACTGCTAGGAGTCTCAGGTTGAGACATCTTCATAGACAACCTGGGTACTCCTACTGTCCCAGGTCTTTGGTACATACTAGAGATTCTCTACCCTGCCCACTGCCATTTTGCATTCTCTCTCTCCTGCTCTACCTATACCTGATCACCCATAACCCTGCTCTCCCTACTCTTCTCCTCTCCTACCAAATTCCCTCATTCCATTCATCTCTGATAGATATTTTATTTCCCCTCCTGAGAAAGATTTAACCATCCTCCCTTGGGTCCTTGTTATTTGGCTTCTTTGTGTCTGAGGGTTATAATATGGTTATCCTATATTGTATGGCTAACATCCACTTATAAGTGAATACTTATCATGCATGCCATTTGGAGTCTGGGTTACCTCACTTAGGATATCTCCAATTGTATCCATTTGCCTGTAAATATCAGGATGTCCTTTCTTTTAATAGCTGAGTAGTATTCTATTGTATAAATGAAGCACATTTTCTGTATCCATTCTTCAGTTGAAGGACATCTAGGTAATTTCCAGTTTCTGGCTGTTACTAATAAAGCTGCTCTGAACACAGTTCAGCAATTACACTTGTGGGATGATGGAGCATGTTTAGGTATACGCCCATGAATGGTATAGCTGGTCTTGAGGTAGAACTATTCTCAAATTTTTTGAGAAGTGGCCAAACTGATTTTCAGAATGGTTGTATAAGAAATGTTCAATGTCCTTAGTCATCAGGGAAATACAAATCAAAATGACCATATGATTCTACCTTAAACCTAGCAGAATAGCTAAGATTAAAAAACAACAACAACAAAACCCTCAAGGAATAGTACATTCTGGCCAGGATGTGGAAAAAAAGAAACACATGTACATAGCTGATAGGAGTGCAAACTTGTACAAACTTGTACAAGACCTCTAGTTTTCCCTGTTTGATCTCCTTTCTAGTTTGATAGCCTATAAACACTTTCTCTCTATACTTACCTACATACGGACATTGTGATTTATGTCCATGTTTGAGAAAGAAGATGTGATTTTTACCATTTATGATATCTTGCTAAAATAATTGTAATTGCATGTAGGTTCTAAAATTTTCATGATATTACTTTCCTCTACATAGTAACAAAATTCTGCTGTGCACAGATAGTATACTTCTATTATCTTTTGATAACAAAATTTTTTTGCTGTTGTGAAAAATGCAGCAGTTAATATGGGTGTGTAGTATCTCTGTTGTAGGACATACAGTCCTTTGGGAATATGCCAAGAAATTATATAGCTGTGTTATATTGTAATCCTATTTTTAGTTTTTTGAGATATCTTTGTATTTATTTCTATAACTACTTAACTCTTTTACATTATAGTATGAAGATTCTTTTTGTCCACTCCATTGCCAGCATTTGTTGTGGTTTATTGTCTTGATGCTAATTATTCTAAGGGGTTCAACGAAGTCTCAAAACATTTGTAATTTGTTTTTAATTGATAGATACAAATATTGAGTACTTAAACTATTTGCTGTCCATTTGTGCATTGTCTTTAAAGAAATCCATGCCCACTTCATTAGCATGATTGTTGCCTGGAAAGATTGTGAAGGCATTGTTTAATCTCTATACTCCTTTATATATTCAAGATCGTAATCTATTGATTGAAATACAGAAATTGATGATTTCTTCCTATTTGGTAGATTAAATCTATACTTGGTAAGTAGTTTTTTGTTGTTGTTGTTGTTTTTTTTTTTTTAATGTGCAGAAAGCTTTTAATGTTGTGTTGTTTCTCTCATTAGTTCTTGGTGCCTCCCCTATGCTATTAGTATTGATGTCTCTACCTATATCTTATATTCCTAATATTTTCTTCTGATAGTTCTAGTATGTTGGCTACAGATTAATTACCTTTTTTGCATGTGCAAGTTGAGGGAATATAGATACAATCATATTATGCAGGTGAATATCCATTGTATAAAAAGTTATTAAGGATCAGAAAGTCTGATCATTGAGTTATACCAACCATTCAATAAAGAGATTGTGTCTTCCTGATATTCATCCTTAGACCTTCTGTGACTCCACAGGGCATTGGAATGGAATATCTGAAACTTTATTCTTATTCAACACTGATCATTCCTTCTGTGGCTTTGTATCCTCTATCTTGCTAATATCCTTGTTCAACTTTTGTTATTATGATGAACAAGAGTTGATGACTTAACAAGTGAGAGATTCAGTAACTCTATAATTGGAACTGGATAATACACTTTTTAATATTTTTGAAGAAAAGCAACACTAATTTTTTAAGCTTCTACATTTTACTTTCCTATAGAGTCTACACTAGGGTTCTTTTCTTCCATATATTAAGCCACTTTATTTTCTGTTATATAAATAAAATATTGGAATGAATGTTTTATTTAAGTTAACTTTATGTAATAATGCACACTCAAAATGCATGTCCAGGGTCTCTAGATCATAGTAAAATTATTTACTTTTAAATAGGAATGAAAATGATTTCTGAAAACGTTACAATGGGAAATTTTCTCTTCTGCCAGATTATAGTGGGAGTGCTTGGCAATTTCTCAATACTATTTTATCATGTCATTTTGATATTCATTGGAAAGCATTTACTGCCCTATGACTTGATTATAGAGCACTTGACTTTTGCCAACTGCTTGTCTATCATCTTAAGAGGCATTCCAAGGACAATGTCATATTTTGGATTTAATGTTTTTCTGGATGACATTGGATGCAAATTGATCATGTATATTTCCCGAATAACAAGAGGTATGTCCATGTATGCCACATGCATATTGAGTTGTTTTCAAGCCATCACAATCAGATCCAGCAACTTCAAGTGGATGAAGCTTAAATACAGAGCCACCAAGTACATTGGTCCCTTCTGCATAGTCTCTTGGCTTTTCCACCTGCTTCTAAACATTTTGATACCAGCAAGAGTGTCAGGCCAGTTACAAGGAAAATGTGACTAACAGGTTGAACTATGAATACTGTTCATTATTTACTTCTGATCATGTGGGAGCTGCACTCTATATGTTCTTATTGTGCTTCTCAGATGTCTTATGTCTAAGTCTCATGGCCTGCTCAAGTGTCTCCATGGTGAGTACCCTTTACAAACATAAGAGACAAGTTAGGAATATTCACAGTGCTCAATACTTTCAGCAAGTCTCACCTGAAGACAGAGCATCAAAAATTATCCTCAACCTTCTATGTATATTTGTAATCTCTTATTCATTGTCTTCCCTGTTGCTGTCATTAGGACCTGTTCCAAATATCCAGTGCCATGGGCACTGAATATATTTACGTTGACAGAAATATGCTTTCCAGTAGTTTGTCCCTTTGTTCTCATCACCAATATGAAGTTCAATTTTAGCCTGTTTTTACCGTGCTTTGGTAAGAGATAACTACCACCAAGAATCATATGAGCCCTAGTCATCTTTCTTTGCTTATATATTGTCATATGCTTTTATCTGTTGTTCAGTGCTAAAACTGCAATTTGAAACCATTAAGTTTCTTGTAAGAAACTCGATTATGTGGAGTGATCAGTAGTTGTTTTGTGGAAAACATTTTACAGACGCGTTGTGTATACTTCTTGTTCCTCTGACAAAATACCTGACAAAGATAAGAAAGAAATGTTTCCTTCCCCTCACAGTCTGAAGTATGTGTGCATCATGTAAGGTAGAAGCAGTCGGAGAGATGGATTTGTGGAGAGAGGAGTGTAAAGTATGTGGTAACATTGTGTTTATAGGCAGAAAGTTGAGATGTGAATTTCTGTGCTCATTTCTGTTTTCTTTAGACTCTTTTTATATCTCTATATCAGGCTAATTATATCACCCAGATTCAAAGTGGGTTCTCTGCATTCGATTGATCCTCTCTGAAACAGGCACATAGTCATTTGGACAATGACATGCCAGGATCCCAAGTCCATAATATTAACTTGACACACGTACATAATTTGATAACCATAAAAATATTGGTGGATAGTTTTTTTTTTGTCCTGGATATTCAGATGTGGTTTGGCATGTCCCACATATGTTTGCAATTCAGGTGTTGGCACTGTCATGTTTATTGGACTATATTCTATATCAATGTTGTGCAATGACTGTGTTTTCCATCACCTCTAATTAGTTAATAAGGTAATGGCAAACCAATAGTTGAGCATTAGAAAAGATAAGGGCAGGGCTTACAACCTCCGTTTTAGAATCCTAAGATCAAAGAGACAGGGGGAGAAGAAAAGAAGTAGAAAGATCATGTGGGTGGACAAGGAGGATTTGCAATAAAGTTGTAATGGAAGAGCAGCAATGAGGACACACAATGACTAGAGGGATCCAGGACAAAACCACATGGCAAATAAGCAGGCACTTGGCTGACTATCAGCAGCCTAGTCAAGTTAGAATAACTCAGAATATGCCCAGCTTAGAGCCAGTGGCTTGTTAATAAAAATAGCATGTCTATACCTGAATTTGGTAGCTAAGTGGGCTAGAAAAAGTATAGAAATGGAATGCAGTTATTTGGGAGCAAAATGGGGCATACGAAAACTCCCTAAGTAATTTTTTTTTTGTATTCAATGCAATAAATGTGAGACACAGAATCTAAGATTGGAGCATTATCAAAATCCAAGATTGAAGGCAATTTCCTAGTGACAGCCAAGGGGGAATGTTAGACCAAGTAATGTTGAGGATTTCCTTCTTTCTTTCACATTTATTTATTTACTTTATATATTAATTGAAGCCCCGCACCCTCCTTTCCTCCAACCCCACTCACCCTTAGAAATCTCACCTTCAATTATTCCCTCCCCTTCTTTTCAAAGAAGAAGAATCAGCCATTTTATAATATGACATCCTGGGATTTCTAGTCCCGGAAAGACTTAGTAGGTCTTTTCCCATATAGGCCCAATCAAGCAGTCCAGTTATGGGAAAAGGAACCAACGGCAGGCAACAGAGTCAGAGACAACTCCTGCTCCAAATATTAGTGGACCCACATGAAGATCAAGGTGCATATCTGTTCCAAATTTATAGAAGGCCTAGGTGCAACAGTCTCATGATCTCTTTTTTATTGGTTCAGAGTGAATTGGAGAGGGTTAAGTAGATGGAGAATGCACACAATCAGGTCTATGTGGGTCGTGTATGCATATGTTTTGTTGGCCAGCGGCCCTTATAAAGTTCATCTACACTCCCAATACTGAGCACATGAAGTGGGATGCTGAGCTCCTGCCCATAGCTGTAACATACAGAACCCATATCTGAGATATACCAAGATACTGGAATTTAACTGAGAAGCCTATGCACAGCACACATGGGGGAAAAAATCCCAGCACCTGAGGGGAACCTCATAATTAGGTGGGGTCAGGAGTCCAGTGAAGCACAACTCCTGGTTAAACTCCACAAAAGTGAACCTTGGAAGAGGCCAGCTGCACACACATGGAATGCAGAAACACATGATTTCTGTCCATAAGAAGAAAGGGATGGCTGAAACACAGCAGGATGTCTTAGACACAGAACACACAGAAAAAATCTGAACATAACGAAACTTTCAATCAGGTAATAATTTAATGAAATTATAAGGAACAAGTTAAATAAGATTAAAAAATCAATAACATATGGCTTTTGGACTCTACATAATGCAGTATTACATGCTTTAAAGATAAAGCAAAGAAAAAGAGAGAAAGGACTAAAGTGTAAATGACACATTACTAATTATGATTTTCATTATTGGATACTTCTCACCCTGATGATTATACTGGTTTTTCATAAATATACACATTCACAAATAAAAGGGCTTTAGAGATACAAGAAAAGGAGAAATGTGGAAAAAATGAAGACATGTCTTAGAAGAAAAAAATAGAAAGAAAATATTTAAAAAAACATATGAAGAATATATGGCTGGATAAATCACTCAGTTAAGTGGACTGTATAATCCTCCAAATACCTAGGTTCAATTCCCTGCACCCATATAGCAGCTCACAACTGTCTGTAATTCTAGTTCCATGGGATCTGACAGTTTCAAACTCATAAAGGTAATTTTTATTTGGTAAGTCTTCATATTTAATTTTTGGTATATAATTTATTAATATGAGAGAACATTTTATTGGACTAAAAGTGGAAAATGATGGGGGATGGTTTTGTTAATTTTGTATTCAGTTGCTAATTCCTATGCCCAGAAATCAGGGTATGATCCAGACATTTGTCCTGGCTTGCAGGACCTAGTTATTCCGTGGGTAGAGGAGGACTGAGGCCTGCAAGAGAAGCAGGCAGAGAAAGGGGAGTAAGACCAAGCAAAGAGTTGTCAAGGTCTGTTTAATGAAGGCTAAGAGTCAGGTTATAAGCACACAATTAGAAAAAAATGGGGAGGGTGCATAATAAAAAACAGAGAAAGGGATGGACATCTGGGGTGGATGCTGATTGCAGGCTTCTTGCAGCTTATCTTGGAATCTCGGCCCTAAAACAGTCCCGTGCGGCCTTCAAACATTCTGCAGTTTATCTTGGGTGCCATAAACAGTCCCAGGCACCAAACGGAGACATGGAGGAGGAGGTGAAGCTGCCTTAATCTAAGCAGTTCTAGGTGCCAAGTGAAGGAGGGAGTGAAGCTGGCAGTCTCAGGCACCAGGTGGAGGCAATGAAGGAGGGGCTGACATAATTCCCTTCAAAGGGTCAGTGGATCTTTAGGGTGAGAGTTACTGAGGGCCTAGTTTCCCACAGTTTGGTCTCTCACAGACATTGACAATGTCATGATTATTGGAGCATCTCCTGTATCAATGATGTGTAAAGATGGTTTCCATCACCTCTGATTAGCTAATAAATTCCTGACCAATCACCAAATGGTCAGGAGAGGAGAATAAGGCAAGACATCTGATCCTAATCTAGAGAACCCAAGAAAAAAAGAAATAGAGGCAGAAGAAAAGATATGGAGAGATCATGTGGATGTACTAGAAGGATTTGCTATGAGGTCATGATGAGAAACAGACATGAGGATACACATGGAGTAAAATCAATCAGGACAAGACCAGGTGGCAAATAGTGTTGCACTTTGTTGGGACTTAGCAGCCTAGTCAAATTAGAATGTATCCAAACCTGCTAAACTCAGTGCCAACAACTTATTAATAAAAATAACAGGTTTCTGTGTCTTTATTTGGGAACTAAAATGTGCTAGAATGGGTATAGAAATGCTCTGTGGTTATTTGTGCAAAAGGGGGACAAAAAATCCCCCAAAAGCTTTTACATAAAAATTAATCTTTGAATAAAAAACCATATTTCAGGATGAAAAAGTTACAGGTTTCCCATTTTAAAATGCACAATTGACTATGAATAGATAAATTCATATCTATCAATATTGATATAAAATTCCCCAAATAGAATCAACAAGGGTACATATATATATGTACACATACATACATACATACATATATGTATTTGTCAACCCTCAAACATTTATGACCATGGTATATTTTAATCATTTCAGAAAACTGCTTGACATTATATGATCATAGGAAGTATAAGAGCGTGGAAAGGAGGAAATAACAAACAGTAAGGATGGTTGAAAATCCACAAGAAAGCCCTCTCTATATGGTTGTTTGTGTGAGTGTTCCTTTTGGCTTATCCTTAACAGATCTCAGAAATGATAGATTATTGACAAAAAAGTCTTATATGAGATGCATTCACTTGAGTATTTGGTCTGAGTATCTGAAGTCACCCAAACAATGCAGACTACTGGCATTGCTCCTTGTTACAAAGAAGAACTTTATAGTAAAATACTCTTGCTGAAGATACCACACCCTTTGGAGATAGTACATGAGTATTCAAGATCATATTGACCAAAATGACTCATCATTTCTGGGTACACTCTACAGTAGTTGAGAGGCATTCAGGATGATTAGGAAAAAGTCATTAATAACCTTAACCATCTGTGACCAATGTGAAATACAACAGTGAGCATCCTAGTAATATATGCCCATTGCTACATTGGTAGTACTCTTATAAGGCTAACCAGCCACTTTCTAGTTTAATTTGGGTCTTGTTCTCTAGTAATGATTATGAAGTTGTGGTTCATGACCACTAGAATACACACATTTCTGATGATCTCACATATAGACATACAACTCAGCAACAAAACTACCACTGTATCAACAAAGATGAACTATGCTTGTAGATTTTTAGGAACAGAGGAAATATGTGCTCTCCAAGGGTCATTACCCACAGATTGAGAACTATTACTTTACAACTAGTATGCTGGTGCTTTAAATCAGGCCAGAAATCCAATGTAGAAGACCTCACAGACCCCACGGATACAATGAATGCTATAAATTTGCTAAACAGACCTCTTGTAAAATTACCCTCTAAAGTTTTATATATCTATCCATAGATTACTGCAACATTAATCTCATCAGAGAAATTTCTCTGTGCTGTGAATGGGGTCACCACACTGACCAAAGTACAGAGAATGAGTGACTCTGTAATACCCAGTCACAAATGAGGTATCTATAGCATTCCCCTCACCGAAGTTTCAGGTAATATGGTAAATAGGATGTAAAACTTCAATGATATATATATGAGATAGAACTAGAGAAAAATGTATCTACTAGATTTGACTGAAGCACTGTACTCATCAACTCACAACAAATGTACTCACTTGCATATGACATCCACAATATTAAGACAGTAAACAGTCTAGCATGAGGGAGAAGTTCAGGACACTCCAGACCTGAGGAGCTATTGACAGATCATGGTTTCTGGGCATGGAAAAGCAGTTTTCCATAAGAATATGGCCCCTAGTAGGTAAGCCAAGCACCTCTGTGGGTGCAGGGACATTAGAAACTGACTTGATAGGTTATAAAAAATAGATATATAAATTTGGGTGAGTTTGGAATGTTTCAGAAGTTCTAGAGGACTTAGGAGGACAAAGGGTAAATATGACTAAAGTGCATTGCGTCCATATATGATACTCTCAAAGAATTAAGGGAAAAGATTATGATTTAAAAATAACCTAATAGCTCTTCCAGCATGTGCTCCACCAGTTTTACCAGTGTCCAGAGCCTTGCAAGGGCACAAAACCCTCTCTCAAGCCCTCAACTTTATCCCCTCATGTAAGATCCATATGCTCACCCACAACTTTGGCAGTAGTCTTCTACTTTACTGGGATACAAGAAAAAGTAGAACCCACATGGGCCACACAGGTACTTGGAATCCCAGAGGAAAAATTGTCACCTAAATTTCAGAGATCATTCAGGCTGCAAATCCTCCAACAAAGACATTCTGCTGGACCTGAAGGATCATTAGTCAACAAAACTACAAACTGTTCAGGCTAGAACATCAGAGAGAAAAAAGAAATCAAAGGCGAATACATCCAAAGAACATTCACCCGTCAAAGAAATAATCATAAATCAACACCTACACTCATAATATTCCAAACTCAGGTGACTAGAGGCCAGCTTAAGCATACAATCAACAACAGCCAGGGCAATATGGCACCACCAGAGCCCAACTACCCTATTACACCAAGCCCTCGATGTTCTAATACAGTTGGAGCACTGGAAAAATCCTGTAAATCCAATCATATGAAGATGATAGTGGCCCATAAAGAGGAAATTAATAAATCCCTTAAAGAAATCCAGGAATATATAGACAATCATGTGAAGGAGATGGATTAAACTTTCTCCTGAATGCAAGCATAGCAGCATATCATTAGCAGTAGTAGGGACTGGTAACTGCTCATGAGTTGGGTCTCAAGTTGAGCCAGTTATTGGATGGCTATTCCCTCAGTCTCTGCTCCATCTCCTGTGCCTTTATTACTTGTAGTCAGGATACATTTTGGAATAAAAGTTTTGTGTGTGGGTTGGTGTCTCTGTCGCTCCATTAGGGTTCCTGCCTGGAAACAGGAGGTAACCTCTTCAAGTTTCATATCCCTAATGTAGTAAGTCACAGCTAACATCACTCCCGTTGATTCTTGACTGTCTTCCTTATCCCAGATCTCTGCCTCCTCCTGGAGATGCCCTTCCACCTCCTTGCTCCTGTAGTTTTAGATGGATTTCTAGCCATCTCTCCTGACCTTCCCCACACTTGATCTTGAACCCCCATTCCTCTTGCCATCCTCCCTCCATCTACCTCTTTTGACTATATTAGTCCCCCTTCTAAATGAGATTTAAGTTTCCATGATGGTTCTTACTCCTTGTTTAGGTGTTTGGGTCTGTTGAGTATAACATGGTACCGTCATTTTATGGCTAATATTCATTTACAAGTGAGTGCATACCATGTATGTCATTTTGGGAACAGGTTTCCCCACTCAGGATGTAATTCTCAGGTTACATCCATTTGCCTGAAAAATTTACGATTTTTTTTTCCGTAGCTGAACAGTATTTCATTGTGTAGATATACCACTTTTTCTTTATCCACTTTCAGTTGGGAGACATCTAGTTTGTTTCAAGGTTCTGGCTATTATGAATAAAGCTGCTATTAACATAGTTGATCAAGTGCCTTTGTGGGATGTTGGAGCATCTTTGGGGTATATGCCCAGTACTGGTATAGCTGACTCCTGATATTCAGGAAAGCAATATTTTCATAGGAATGCTTCTTCTTACCAACATTGCAATAATTTATTAACATCCGACACATCATCAACAGGAATAAATATCAGTTCATACAAATATTGCATCTTTACACTTAAGACTTAACCACTGATATATTGTGGCTAATTTATTACCTAATTTTGGTATCTTGTATTCTTCAAGGAGAAATGCAGGTTGAAGCTTAAATAACCATCTTTATTTAACCAATAGATATATATACAAGGAGCAAGGTCAAATTATTTGTACAGATTTCCTGGGAGCAACCAGGAATTGGGGGCCAAAATTTAGCATTACAATGCGTAACAAAATACATAGAAGACATGCTTTTGGTCTGGGATATGGCTAAGTAATGCAGGAGCTGACATAGTAATAAGGAAGACTGAATCTGAATCTCAGTACACACTTAAATATATGGATAAGAACTCTGCCATGTGATCCTAGAATATGGGAGACAGAAACTAGGATTGGAAGTGGCTGCATGGCTTTCCAAATTGCCTATGACATATGAATAACACACTTTGTCTAGATAGCTGAACTGGCACAATGGTAGAGTAAGGTGTCTGTTGTTGAAACATGGCTCTCACACACATACACAACAGGGACACACCCATACAAAATAAGTTGATGAATACTAGTGCTTCAGTGCAAAAGTTCAAATCTAGAATGATTTAAAATATACGTGACTACATTGTTTCCTACTTCAGGGTCTGGATTTTCAGAGTTCTCAACCATCATCATGAAAAAGTTGCTGAAAATTTTCAAACAACACATACATGAATGTCTAGACACCATTGGAAAGTCACTTTTTAGAGTTTTAAATTTTTTATTTAAATATTGGTTTAGTAGTTGGAATTATTTAGTTAGTTACTTATTTACTTATTTTGTGTGCGGTCAATGTTTTGTCAGCTGAGACATTATTTCAATGTGTAGCCCTGGATAGCCTCAAAATTAGGAAAATCATAATCCCTTTGTTTCTATAGTGCTAGGATTAAGGGTGCCAACCAGCACCACACCCTGTTGTTTAATTAAAATTTGTTCTCTATTAAACAGGTCCCTTCCTGGAGCCTGCCAGGCCTGTAATGGACTGAAGCAAGACAGCGTTGTACATAGGCAGATGACTTATAATCCCTGACCTTGAACCTCTTTAACTATGCTGAATACAGAAGCTCCTTGCTTCTAAAAATATTTAATAACTTTCATACATATTCTGAGGTTAAAAACCACTGGATTTGGTACCTGGTATAAAACAAGGGGAAGTTAAGGAAAGTAGTCTTAGTTCTCTTCTCCACAGAACTTCAAGTCTTGTACTGAGAGTTTATACAACTCCCAGTCTGCTAGTGAATGTCTCAGGAAGAAAAAGAGACACTTTGAAAAGTGATTTTAATCTTTGTTTCTCAGGGGTTGTTCTCTAAAAATTCTCTCCAAAAAAAATTCTCTCTTATCCCTTTGTCCTCAGCACTGATACATCTTTTAGAATATATGATCACATGGTAAAAATTTCACCATGAGTTCACACTTAAATTCAACTCAAAAATCAGTTAAGGAGTTTACAACAGAGACGCTTATATATGTATCCATTATGACTAGTTTTCCAGATAAACATTCATTATCTGTCATTAAGAGTTAAAAATCATAATTTTGTGACTAAGTTGCCATTGAAGGTTTATATTGATAAACACAGTCAAAATTTTGTCCTCTGTTCCTGCACCTAGAATAAATCATTAGTTTCTTTTTATGACTTTAGTTAATTGTTTTATAACAATGTGGAATTTGTTCTAAGTTGTAAATACCTGCTTTCTATTTCAGAAGCAATTAACCCCTGACACATGGACATTGGCAGATTTCAAATTGCAGTTTTTACATCAGAAGGATTATAATAGCAGTCTTATTGTAAAGAGTTTATTAATTACAAGTAAAATTTTATTATAGGATCATCATTAAAAATTTAGCAATCTGCAGTTGAGAATTTTCTGTGTAACTCTGTACACCATTTATTAATAGTGTTATTTGATTTTCTGGAGTCTATCTACTTGAGTTCATTGAATATTTTAGATATTAGCTCTCAATCAGATTCATGCTTGGTCAAGATCATTCAAATATGTAGGTTGCCATTTTGTCCTATTGACAGTGTCCTTTGCCTTACAGAAGCTTTTCAAATTTATGCAGTTCCATTTGTCAATTGTTGATCTTAGAGGATGAGCCATTGATGTTCTGTTCAGGAAATTTTCCCATGTGCAGATGCCTTTGAGGCTCTTTCTCAATTTCTTTTCTATTAGATTTAGCATATCTGATTTTATGTGAGGTCCTTGATCTACTTTGAATTGAGCTTTGGACAAGGATCAATTTGCATTCTTCTACATGCCAACTGTCAGCTGAACAAGCACCATTTGTTGATAATGCTGTGTCTCCTCTCCCCCCAACACACACCCATGCCGCCAACACTGGAGGGTTTTGGCTTCTTTGTAAAAGATCATGTGTGTGGATTTATTTCTGGGTCTTCAATTCTATTCCATTGATTTACTCATCTGCCTCTGTACCAACACCATGCATTTTTTATCAGTATTGCATTATAGTACAGCTTGAGATCAGGGATGGAAATTCTCCAAGAAATTTTTTTACTTTTGAGAATAGTTTTTGCTATTTGGGTTTTTTGTTATTACAGATGAATTTTATTGGATATTTTTTTTATTTACATTTCAAATGTTATCCCCTTTCACGGTTTCTCCCTTCCTAGAAACCCCATACCCCATTTCCCCGTTCCATGCTTCTATGATGGTGTTCCTCCAACCAACCACCCATCCCAGCCTCCCCGCCTTCGATTCCACTACACTGGTATATCTTTTGAGCCTTCATAGAAACAAGGACCTCTCCTGACATTGATACCTGACAAGGCCATACTATGGGACATACCCAGCTGGAGCTATGTACTCCATAGTTGGTGGCTTAGTCCCTGGGTGCTCTGGGAGCTCTGGTTGGATGATATTGTTGCTCTTCCTATGGGATTGCAAGCCCCCTCAGCTACTTTAGTCCTTTCTCTAACTCCTCCATTGGGAATCCTTTGCTCAGTCCAATAGTTGGCTGTGAACATCTGCCTCTGTATTTGTGAAGCTCTGGCAGGACCTCTCAGGAGAAAGCTGTATCAGGCTCCTTTCAGCAAGCACTTCTTGGCATCCACAATATTGTCTGATTTGGTGACTATATATGGGATGAATTCCTAGGTGGGACTGGTGGGCCTTTCCTTCAGTATCTGCTCTACACTCTTTCTCCATATTTATTCCCGTGAGTATTTTGTATTTTGTTCCCCTTTCTTTTCTTTCTTTCCTTTTCTTTCTTTTTCGTTTCTTTCTTTCTTTTTCTTTTCTTTTCTCTTCTTTTTTTTTTTTTTGAGACAGGGTTTCTCTGTGTAGCCCTGACTGTCCTGGAACTCACTCTGTAGAACAGACTGGCCTCAAACTCAGAAATCTGCCTGCCTCTGTCTCCCAAGTGCTGAGATTAAAAGGTATGTGCCACCACTGCCCAGCTTTTTCTTCCTTTTAAGTAGGACCAAAACACCCACACTTTAGTACTCCTTCTTCTTGAGCTTCATGTGGTCTGTGAATTGTATCTTGGGTATTCTGACCTTCTGGGCTAATATCCATTTATCAGTGAGTGCATTCCAAATGTGTTCTTTTGTGAATGGGATACCTCACTTAGGATAATATTTTCTAGTCCCATCAATTTGTCTAGGAATCTCATGAATTCATAATTTTTTAATAGCTGAGTAGTACTTCATTGGGTAAACATACACATTTTCTGTATCCATTCCTCTGTTGAAGGACATCTAGGTTTTTTCCAGTTCTGGCTATTATAAATAAGGATGCTATGAATATAGTGGAGCATGTGTCCTTGTTATATGTTAGAGAGTTTTTTGGGTATATGCTCAGCTGGGTCCTCAGGTAATTCTATGTCTAATATCCTGAAGAACCACAAGATTGATTTCCAGAGTGGTTGCACCAGCTTGCAATCCCACCAGCAATGGAGAAGTGTTCCCCTTTCTCCACATCCTCACGATCTGCTGTCACCTGAGATTTTGATCTTAGCCATTTTGACTGATATGAGGTGGAATCTCAGGGTTGTTTTGATTTGCATTTCCCTGATGACTAAGGATGTTGACCGTTTCTTTAGGTGCTTCTAGGCCATTTGCTATTCCTCAGTTGAAAGTCCTTTGTTTAGATCTGTACCCCAGTTTTAATAGGATTATTTGATTTTCTGGAGTCTAACTTCTTGAGCTCTTTGTATATATTGGATATTAGCCCTCTATCAGATGTAGGATTGGTAAAGATCTTGTCCCATTCTGTTGGTTGATGTTTTGTCCTATTGGCATGTTATTTGCCTTACAGAAGCTTTGCAATGTTATGCGGTCTATTTTTGTCAATTCTTGATGGTAGAGCATAAGCCATTGGTGTTCTGTTCAGGAACTTTCCCCCTGTGCTCATGTATTGGAGGCTCTTCCCCACTGTCTCTTCCGTTATTTTCAGTGTATGTGGCTTTATGTGGGAGGTGCTTGATCGACTTGGATTTGAGCTTTGTACAAGGAGATAACGATGGGTCGATTTGCATTTTTCTACATGCTGATCACCTATGGAACCAGAACCATTTGTTTAAAATGTGGTCTTTTTTCAACTGGATGGTTTTAGCTGCTTTGTCAAATATAAAGTGATCATATGTGTATGGGTTCATTTTTGGTTCTTAACCATTGATCCATTGATCTTCCTGCCTGTCTCTCTTTATATCACTATTCTTCTGAAGTACAGTTTGAGATTAGGGATGGTGATTCCTTCAAAAGTTCTTTTATTGTTGAGAATAGCTTTTGCTGTCCTGTGGTTTTTTTTTTTTCAATTCCAAATGAATTTGCAAATTGCTCTTTCTAACTCTGAAGAAATGATTTGGAATTTTGATGGGAATTGCATTGAATCTGTAAATTGCTTTCAGAAAGATGGCCATTTTTACTATATTAATCCTGCCAATCCATGAGCATGGGAGATTTTTCCATCTTCTGAGGTCCTCTTCAATTTCTTTCTTCAGAGACTTGAAGTTCTTGACTTCTATCTTTCACTTGCTTGATTAGAGTAACACCAAGGTATTTTATATTATTTATACCAACTATTTTAAAGGGAGTCATTTCTCTAACTTCTTTCTCAGTCTGTTTATCCTTTGAGTAGAGGAAGGCTACTGATTTGTTTGAGTTAATTTAATATCCAGCTAGTTTGCTGAAGTTGTTTTAGGAGTTCTCTGGTGGAATTTTTAGGGTCACTTATATATACTATCATATCATCTGCAAATAATGATATTTTGACTTCTTCCTTTCCAAGTTGTATTCCCTTGATCTCCTTTTGTTGTTTAATTGCTATGGCTAGGACGTCAAATACTATATTGAGTAGGTAGGGAGAAAGTGGGCAGCCTTGTCTACTCCCTGATTTTAGTGGGATTGCTTCCAGCTTCTCTCCATTTTTAGATGTTGGCTACTGGTTTGCTATATATTGCTTTTATTATGTTTAGGTATGGGCCTTGAATTCCTGATCTCTCCAAGACTTTCATCATGAATAGGTGTTGGATTTTGTCAAGTGCTTTCTCAGCATCTAACAAGATGATCATGTGGTTTATGTCTTTGAGTTTGTTTATATAGTAGATTACTTTGATGGATTTCCATATATAAACCATTACTGCAAACCTGGAATGAAGCCTACTTGGTCATGATGGATGATCGTTTTGATGTGTTCTTGGATTCAGTTTGCGAGGATTTTATTGAGTATTTTTGCATCGATATTCATAAGGGCAATTGGTCTGAAGCTCTTTCTTTGTTGGGTTTTTGTGTGATTTAGGTAACAGAGCAATTGTGGATTCATAGAATTAACTGGGTAGAGTACCTTCTGTTTCTATCTTGTGAAATAGTTTGAGGAGAATTGGAATTAGGTCTTCTTTGAAGGTCTGATAGAACTCTGCACTAAACCCATCTGGTACTGGGCTTTTTTTGCTTGGGGAACTATTATGATAGCTTCTATTTCTTTTGGGGATATGGGACTGTTTAGATCGTTATCCATCCCATACCTCTTGCCTGGCCCCCTGACTCCATGACGATGTGCCTACCACCCACCCCCACTCCACCAGACCTCTAAACTCCCTGAGGCCTCCAATCTCTTGAGAGTTAGGTGCATGTTCTCTGACTGAACCCAGACCTGACATTCCTCTGCTGTATATGTGTTATGGGCCTCATATCAGCTGGTATATGCTGCCTGGTTGGTGGTCCAGTATGTAGGAGATCTTAGGGATCCAGGTTAATTGAGACTGCTTGTCCTCCTTCATAGCCACTCTCCTCTTCAGTTTCTTCCTTCTTTTCCCTAATTCAGCCACAGGGTCAGCAAGTTCTGTCCACTGGTTGGGTGAAAATATCTGCATCTGAATCTTTCAGCTATTTGTTGGGTCTTTCAGGGGGCAGCCATGATAGGTTCATTTTTGTGAGCTATCCACAGTCTCAGTAATACTGCCAGGCCTTGGGACCTTCTCTAGAGCTGTATCCCATTTTGGGGCCTAGTGATGGACCTTCTTTTCCTTAGGCTTCTCTCCATTTCCATATCTGAAGTTCTTTCAGATGGGAACAATTATGGGTCAGAGTTTTGAGTATCACTTGATGCTCAGATTTTCTGCTGGAGGTGGGGCTCTATAAGTTCCCTCTCCCCACTGTAGGGCATTTCATCTAAAGTTCCTCCCTTTGAGTCCTGTGAGTCTCTGGTGCATTCGGGAGGATCTCCCAATGTCCTATCTCCTGAGGTTGCCTGTTTTCATTCTTTTGGCTGGCCTCAGGGCTTCAGTCCTTTTCCCGCACCCAATAGAAGATCATGCTCCCCTCTCCCTCCCTCCCCCTTTGTTATTGCTTTTTCTCCTTCCCAAAGGAGACTAAGGTGTCCTCACTTGGGCCCTTCAGGTTTTGGACCTTTTTGAGTTCTGTGGACTGCATCTTGGGTACTCTGTACTTTTATTTTTTGGCTAATATACACTTACTAGTGAGTACATATCATGTATGTCATTTTGGGCTTAAGTTACCTCACTCAGGATGATATTTTCTAGTTCCATTTATTTGCCTGCAAAACTCAGGATATCCTCATTCTTTATAGCTGATTAGTAATCCATTGTGTAAATGAACCATATTTTCTGTATCCATTCTTCTGTCATGGGACATCTTGGTTGTTTCCAGCTTCTGGCTACAACAAACAAGGCCACTATGAACATAATGGAAAACATGCCCTTGTGACATTGTGGGGCAACTTTTGGATATATTCCCAAGAGTGGTATTACTAGGTCTTCAGGTAGATCTATTTGCAATTTTCTGAGACACTTCCAGATTGCTTTTCAGAATGACTGTACCACTTTGAAATCCCACTGGAAAGGGAAAAGTGTTCCTCTTTCACGACATCCTCACCAACATGCATTGTCACCTAAGGTTTTGATTTTAACCATTCTAATTGGTGTAAGGTGGAATCTCTGGGTCATTTTGATTTGCATTTCTCTGATCATTAAGGACTTTGAACATTTCTTTAGATACTTCTCAACCATTCAAGATTCCCCTGTTATGAATTCTCGGTTTAGTTCTATAGCCCATTTTTTTTATTGGTTTGTTTGGGATTTTTAGTTAACTTCTTGAGTTCTTAATATATTTTGGATATTAGCCCTATATCAGATTTAGGGTTAGTGAAGGTTTTTATTTCCCAATCTTTAGGTTGCTGATTTGTCTAATTTACTATATCCTTTGCCTAATAGAAGCTTTTATAAGGTCCCATAATCAATTCTTGATCTGAGAGTGTGAGCCATTAGAGTTCTGTTTCAGAAATTTCTTCCTGTGCCCATGAGTGCAAGGCTCTTTCCTACTTTCTCTTCTATTAGATTGAATGTATCTGGTTTTATGTTGAGGTCCTTGATTCACTCAAACTTGAGCTTTGTGGAAGGTGACGAATATGGATCTATTTTCCTTTTTCTACATACAGACAGCCAATTAGACCAGCACCATTTATTGAAGATGCTTTCTTTTGTTCCATGGATATGTTTGGCTTCTTTGTCAAAGATAAAGTTGAGTTAACTTTTATAATCCAGTCACTTTGCTGAAGTTGAGGATCATTCATAGTAGTTCTTTGGTAGAATTATGTATAATACTATATCATCTGCAGAGTGACATATTGACTTCTTCCTTTCCAATTTGTATTCCTTTGATCTCCTATTCTTGTCTAATTGCTTCCCGCTAGGACTTCAAGGACTATCTTGAATAAATAGGGAGAGGGTGCAACACATTCTCTTTCCCTGGTTTTAGTGGGATCACTTCACATTTTTTCTACATTTAATTTGATGTTGGCTATTGGTCTGATGTATATTGTTTATTATTATGTTTAGTTATGTGTCTTGAGATCTTTCCAAAAATTTAACATTAAGGTGTGTTGTATTTACCAAGGGATTTTTCAACATGTAATAAGATGTTTTTTTTTCCTTTGAGTTTATTTATATAATGGATTATATTGATGGACTTCTATATATTGAACCATCTTTCCATTCCTGTGATGAAGCCTATGTGATTATGTTGAGTGACCATTTTAATGTGTTATTGGATTAGGTTTGATAGAACTTTATTTAGTATTTTTGCATTGATTTTCATAAGTGAAAATTTTCTGATAAATAGATAAACCATTAGCCAGACTAACTAGAGGGCACAGGGACAGTATTTTAATTAACAAAATCAAAAATGAAAAAGGAGACATAATAACATATACTGAGGAAATCCAAAACATCATCAGATCCTACTACAAAAGAATATATTCAACAAAACTGGAAAACCTGGATGAAATGGACAACTTCCTAGACAGATACCAGGTACCAAAATTAAATAAGGATCAGATTAACGATATTAACAGTCCCTTTTCCCCTAAAGAAATAGAAGCAGTCATTAATAGCCTCTCAACCAAAAGAAGCCCAGGTCTAGATGAGTTTAGTGCAGAGTTCTATCAGATCTTCATAAAATGAATTGGGTAGAGTACCTTCTGTTTGTATTTTGTGGAATAGTTTGAGAAGAACTGGAATTAGATCTTCTTTGAAGGTCTGATAGAACCCTACACTAAACCCATCTGGTCAAAAGACCTAATTCCAACTATCCTCAAACTATTCCACAAAATAGAAACAGAGGGTACGCTAATCAATTCATTCTATGAAGCCACAATTACTCTGATAACTAAACCACACAAAGATCCAACAAAGAAAGAGAAATTCAGACCAATTGCCCTTATGAATATCAATGCAAAAATACTCAATAAAATTCTCTCAAACCGAATCCAAGAACACATCAAAACAATCATCCATCATGACCAAGTAGGCTTCATCCCAGGGATGCAGGAATTGCTTAATATATGGAAATCCATCAAAGTAATCCACTATATAAACAATCTCAAAGACAAAAACCACATGATTATCTTGTTAGATGCTGAGAAAGCATTTGACAAAATCCAACACTCATTCATGATAAAAGTTGTGGAAAGATCAGGAATTCATGGCCCATACCTAAACATAATAAAAGCAATATACAGCAAACCAGTAGCCAACATCAAATTAAATGGAGAGAAGCTGCAAGCAATCCCATGAAAATCAGGGACTAGACAAGGCTGCCCACTTTCTCCCTACCTATTCAATATAGTACTTGTATTCCTATCCAGAGCAATTCGGCAAGAAAAAGGAGATCAAGGGGATACAACTTTGGAAAGGAAGAAGTCAAAATATCACTATTTGCAGATGATATGATAGTATATATAAGTGACCCTAAAAATTCCACAAGAGAACTCCTAAACCTAATAAACAGCTTCAGTACAGTAGCTGGATATAAAATTTACTCAAACATATCAATGGCCTTTTTCTACACAAAGGATAAACAGGCTAAGAAAGAAATTAGGGAAACAACACCCTTCATACTAGTCACAAATAATATAAAATACCATGGTGTGACTGTAACTAAGGAAGTGAAAATTCTATATGAAAAGAACTTTAAGTCTCTGAAGAAAGAAATTGAAGAAGATCTCAGAAGATGGAAAGATCTCCCATGCTCATGGATTGGCAGGATCAATACAGTAAAAATGGCTATCCTGCTGAAAGCAATCTACAGATTCAATGCAATCCCTATCAAAATTCCAACTCAATTCTTTACTGAGTTAGAAGGGGAAATTTGCAAATTCATTTGGAATAACAAAAAATCTAGGATATAAAAAAAGGATTCTCAATAATAAAAGAACCTCTAGGGGAATCACCATGCCTGACCTCAAGCTGTACTACAGAGCAACTGTGATAAAAACTGCATGGTACTGGTACAGCAACAGACAGGCAGATCAATGGAATAGAATTGAAGACCCAAAAAACAACCCACATACCTACGGTCACCTGATTTTTGACAAGGGAGCTAAAACCATCCAGTGGAAAAAAGACAGCATTTTCAACAAATGGTGCTGCCACAACTGGCAATTATCATGTAGAAAAATGGGAATTGATCCATTCTTATCTTCTTGTACAAAGCTCAAGTCTAAGTGGACCAAAGAACTCCACATAAAACTAGAGATACTGAAATTTATAGAGGAGAAAGTGGGGAAAAGGCTCGAAGATATGGGCACAGGGGAAAGATTCCTAAACAGAAAAGCAATGGCCTGTGCTACAAGATCAAGAATCAACAAATGGGACCTCATAAAATTACAAAGCTTCTGTAGAGCAAAAGATATTGTCAATAAGACAAAAAGGCCAACAACAGATTGGGAAAGAATTTTTACCAATCCTAAATCTGACAGGGGACTAATATCCAATATATACAAAGAGCTCAAGAAGCTGAACCCCAGAAATTCAAGTAACCCCATTAAAAATGGGGTACAGAGCTAAACAAAGAATTCTCAACTGAGGAATACTCAATGGCTGAAAAGCACCTGAAAAAATGTTAAACATCCTTAATCATCAGGGAAATGCAAATCAAAACAACCCTGAAATTCTACCTCACACCAGTCAGAATGACTAGGATCAAAAAATTCATGTGACAGCAGATGCTGGCGAGGATGTGGAGAAAGAGGAACACTTCTCCATTGTTGGTGGGATTGCAAGCTTGTACAACCACTCTGGAAAACAGTCTGGCGCTTCCTCAGAAAACTGGACATAGTACTACTGGTAGATCCAACAATACTTCTCCTTGGCATATACCCAGAAGATATTCCAACTGGTAATAAGGACACATGCTCCACTATGTTCATAGCAGCTCTATTTATAATAGCCAGAAGCTGGAAAGGACCCAGATGTCCCTCAGCAGACGAATGGATACAGAAACTGTGGTACATTTACACAATGGAGTACTACTCAGCTATTAAAAACACTGGATTTATGAAATTCTTGGGCAAATGAATGTATCTGGAGGATATCATCCTGAGTGAGGTAACCCAATCACAAAAGAACTCACTTGATATGCACTCACTGATAAGTGGAAATTAGCCCAGAAACCTAGAATACCCAAGCTACAACTTCTAAAACACAAGAAAATCAAGAAGGAATACCAACTCGTGGATACTTCATTCCTCCCTAGAATAGGGAATAAAATATCCATGGAAAGAGTTGCAGAGACAAAGTTTGGAGCTAAGAGGAAAGGATGGACTATCCACTGACTGCCCCACCTGGGAGTCCATCCCATGATCATTCACCAAATGCAGACTCTATTGCATATGTCAGCAAGATTTTGCTGAAAGGACCCTGATACAGCTGCCTCCTGTGAGACTTTGCCAGTGCCTGGCAAATACAGAAGTGGATGCTCACAGTCATCTATATGACGGAACACAGGGCCCCCAATGTAGGAGCTAGAGAAAGTACCCAAGAGCTGAAAGGGTCTGCAACCGTATAGGTGGAACAACAATATGAACTAATCAGTACCCCCAGAATTCATGTCTCTAGCTGCATATGTAGCAGAAGAAGTCCTAGCTGGCCATCAATGAGAACAGAAGCCCCTTGGTCTAGCTAACTTTATATGCCCTAGTACAGGGGAAATCCAGGGCCAAGAAGTGGGAGTGAGTGGGTAGGGGAGCAGGGTCGGGGGAGGGAAAGGGGGACTTTCGAGATAGCATTTGAAATGTAAATGAAGAAAATATCTAATAAAAAATTTTTAAATGTTAAAAAAATAAATAAATATAGAACACAGTTTATCAGGGCATGGGGAGGAGAGCTGAGAGGGTAGTAGAGACAGAAAAAAGATAGATAGATAGATAGATAGATAGATAGATAGATAGATAGATAGATAGATATAGAGGGTGGGGGGAGAGAGAGAGATAGAGGAGTAGAGGCCGGCCATAAGTAAAGAGGGTGGGAGGGGGATGGGGAGAGAGGGGAAAGGGGGGAGAGAGCTGAGTGAGAGCAAGATGATAAGAGAGCTTTTAGATTTTTTTTTTGGTTTTATTTTGTTTTGTTTTCATTGTCTTTGTTTGAGCTGCTAACACATACAGTATTTTATACAAATTAAGAAGAAAAAAATTTTTTTTAGTTTTATCCAAAACAAAACAAAACAAAACAAAACAAAACAACATCCAATCCATTTGTGTAAGGTGGGCATTGTCCTTGCTTGTACATTCCTTGTGGTTTCACACTTTCTACTACAAACCATATTCCTTTACCTTTGAACTCACCTCACTCCACTTTGACCTTCATGACTCCTATGAAAAGTCCACACAGAAATTTCACTGTTCCCATAGTTTTATTTAGATAATTTTAGTTAGTTGTGGGTGTTTTAATTAGTTGTGATAAACATATTTGTAATCATTTTCAAGCATCTTTGTATGACTTTTGTCATTCAATTGTAATCAAGCTTTAGAACAAAGCTTAACTTTCATGAATATTGTTATGTTCTTCTATAAAAAGACTTGAAAGTTTGAAGTGGTGATTACATTAGATTAAAAGGTATGGTACAAATAACTTCTGCTGTTCATCTATCACAAGAAACCATCTTCAAAAAAATGATTTATTGTTGTTATTGAAAAGGCTTTGAGCCTTTCCACTCTGCTGGGTTTTATTTATTGTTAAACTTTTATATTTTTGAGATTTTAGTTTAATCACAATATTTCTTTCTTCTATTTTCCTTCCAAAATTTCTCATATGTTCCTTGTACTCTTCTTCAAATGTATGGGCTCTTTTTAAAAATCAGTTGTTATTTCATGCATACATGTATTGGTATATACATATATATTCCTAAATATAAACTAAGTTCAAGAAAAAGAAAGAAAGAAAGAAAGAAAGAAAGAAAGAAAGGCTGTTTTCCTGAAGCAGGCACAGGAATAGATATTTGGATATAGCAGACATGTGAAAGGACTCTTGATGAAGGGATTTAAATATGACCCTATAGACAGTGGACGATGAGCACTGAATCTTGGTTTGGTTTTCTCTGCCTTGCTATTCTTTGCTAACGACACACATACATTGGTCGCCTTACGTAGAGTTGCTGCAATCGACTTGTTATGATGCTGCCATTGAGAGAAACATGCCAAGAACTACTCCTGAGGTTCCTGAAGCAGATTGCCATTTCTATGGCCTTGCCTCATGCCAGTTGGCGAGCCTGACAATTTCATCAAGATTGAACTTCTGCTGCCTGGTGTCTGCTTGCTGAAGGACTGGACTGTAGCTGCTGGTGTGTGCCTGGTGTCTGCCTGCCTAGAGGACTGGTCTGAAGCTGATGACTCGTGTTTTGAGTTTGCTGTGGGGCTTAACTGCTGCCAAAGAAGATCAAGCTGGCCCCTAAAGAGCTATTGGTAAGCAGGTCCACTTCCCCCATATCTTAAATAACTTCTCTCTTCTAATATCTCTGATGGGTGGTAGGCTAGAGGAGAGATTGAGCCCTTATTTAAAAAAAAGTGGGTTGCAAAAAATTTATGCCTACATATCCCTCAGATAGATTTCAGATATTCACATCAAGAAGCAATGGGCTTTATGCTCCAAACCATTTCCCTGGCCTGTTTCAGACTTTAGCAATGTACTCCATGTACTAGCAAGTAAATAGGAGGTGGTAATGGCTGATAATAGAAGCTTTACAATGAAATGTTTCTACAAAGAGAAACAGAAGAGGCAAATGCTTTCAAATAATTTTTTCCACAAAGATAGTAAGAAGAGAAGGAAGCTAACTTTTACTCAGGTAAATAGTGTAGAGAAAAAGAATCCTGTGCAGATGAAGGTAATGGGTTTAGGCTGATCAATTAATTCACTGCAAGTTCACTTGTAATAAGTTATTAAATAGGCATGGAGGAGGTGTCCATGTAGGAAGCCTTATATAATGATAGGGATATATTTTTATGTCTGAGTGATCACACTATTTTGAATAAACGCAGTGTGCAATTCTGACTACCAGCAGAAAATTTCCTCTTCTTGACAGTTACCACATTTTGCTGTTTTGCATATTGGTATAAGGGCTTCTTGGCAAACAAGTGATTGGTTGTTGTTATTCTTTTTGAAAGTAGTTTGCAGTGTTTTGTTTTTGTCTGCAGGTTATGAATATTTTTCCTGCATGTATGTATGTTGTTGTTGCTAATAGATTTGTTGTTTACACTTACTTAATAATTCACCAGTGGCAACAAAGTCTTGAATGTCAATGTCATCTCCAACACTGCCTAGGCTATTGCTTAGAATTGAACCTTTGTTATTTGAAGGAACACACTGAGCACTCCAAGGATTCATAGAAGTTTCCTTCCAGTGCTTTGTAATTGTTTCTTGAATTTATTCATGAGTGAAATTTGTTCTTAGCTTTACTCTAAGATACTATCAAGGCAACGTAAAAAAAAATATTAAGGCAATGTGACTTGGGAGTAATTTTCAATCCTTGAGGCAGATGTAAAAGCAAAAACACAAGTGTTGTGAAAATAACATTTAGTTGTAAAAGTTACTTTTATTTGCCTGTTAAATTGTCATCTCTGAAGCTTATTGCTTCCTTTCGCTAACCTAGGCCTAGTTCTGGAAACTACTAGTTTCCTTACAATCTAATCTCTTAGAGTGTTTGAAGCCTCTGAGACTTACTGCAAAATAAGTTCTCTCTTTCTAGTTCTTTCTGGCTTGCTCAAGTCAGCTCGTTTGGCTTAAACTACTCTCCAAATTGAATAATTCAATCTTCTTTGTCCCTCTCTCTCTTGGCTCCTTCTGAAATGTTCTGCTTGACCTCATACTAATGTTGGCAATGTGTTCTAATCTTCTGGCTCCTTTTCATTTTCTGCCTCATTCTGTATTCCCCTACATCTAGCTTGTTCTCAACATGTCTATAACTATCATAGTAAAACTGCTCTTTATTTTTCTATCTCTTCTCCTGAGAGTTGAGCATTTTCTATTGTGTCAAAACTCTCTCTGATTTGTTGCTTTGTCTGCCACTCAGTTAGATCACTTTCACTTACGGATGCTTCCTTCTACAAATTAACTTTACTTTCATTGTTTGGGATTATAGCTGTGCACTAAGGGCATGTTTTCACTCCATCCAGAGAGAATAAAGGTGTGTGCTAAGGGCTGAGCCACACCACAACTAATAATATTTTCTCCAGTAAACAACAGAACTTTGGGGTTTACAATGTGATCAAATATCATGCAAGATGGGCACTCAGAGTCTAATTAGATTCACAAAATAAAACTGACCCCTTCCCTCAGGACAAACAATTGAGTTTCCAGGGCACACAACAGTAGAGTATCTTTCTCTTCATATCAAGCCAGAGGAAACAATAGACTGAAGAAAGGTGGAGTAAGGCACATTGATTCTATTTCTAATACTTTAAGTGAAACTCCAAATCATGGTCAAGTATAATAGGCAATGTGGAGGCTACTTGCTGATAAGGTGGACTGTATGGTTTCTGCCTGCACATGTATAGGGAGGTTTCTTCTTGCTAGGTAGATTTCCCCCACTCTTTTTATCTTGTGCAGATGTGATTCACTATGAGGCAGAGCTTCTTCGTGATAGTCCTCACTTTAAAGAACGTACTATCTTTCTTTTCTCTCACCAGTAAGGTTCATTAAAAAATCCTATGCTTTAAATCTTTTTTTTTTTCCTTTTCCTCTTTTTTTGTTTGTTTTTTGAGACAGGGTTTCTCTGTATAAGTCTGGATGTCCTGGAACTCACTCTGTAGACCAGGCTGGCCTTGAACTCAGAAATCTGCCTGCCTCTGCCTCCCAGGTACTGGGATTAAAGGCGTGCACCACCACTGCCCAGCTGTATGCTTTAAATCTTAAGTAGAAAGCCAGACATTACAGAATTCTTAAGATTTTTCCTAATTAATATTTAATTCCTAATTAAGATTTAATCTAATTAAATAATCACAAGTCCATTTAAAGTAAATCTTACTGTGTATATAAAATGTATTTGATGTCAATAAGGAATAGACAATAGTTTTTTTTTTAAATTCTTTAGTAGTATCTACATGAAGTGCTCTTTTCGTTTTTTAGCCCATAACATTTTATTGAGCTTATTAGAACCTTTGTGTCATATTCTTCCTATGGTGTTTGTATTTACTATGTTGTTGACCATTTTTGCTTCAAGGAAATTATCATGACTGTCTAGTGTGCACGTCTTTAGAAGTTTTATAACAGGTTTTATTAAATTCAGTTGTGTTATTATCTTCCTTTTTCTAAAACTTGCTACACCAAAAGTCTTATTATAAATACAAAGTCGGTTCCGGGACTCCGCGGGACCTAGGAAATTAGTCTGAACAGGTTAGAGGGTGCGCCAGAGAACCGGACAGCTTCTGGGACGGGCAGAAGCACAGAGCCGCTGAGGCAGCAGCCTGGGTGGGCCGCAGACAACCAGCCACCATCCGGACCAGAGGACAGGTGTCCGCCTGGCTTGGGAGGCGGCCTCAGCCTCAGCAGCAGCGGTCGCCATCTTGGTTCCGGGACTCAGCAGAACTTAAGAAATGAGTCTGAACAGGTTAGAGGGTGCGCCAGAGAACCGGACAGCTTCTGGGACGGGCAGAAGCACAGAGCCGCTGAGGCAGCAGCCTAGGCGGGCCGCAGACAACCGGCCACCATCCGGACCAGAGGACAGGTGTCCGCCTGGCTCGGGAGACAGGGAGACGGCCTCAGCCTCAGGAGCAGCGGTCACCATCTTGGTTCCAGGACTCCCTGGAACTTAGGATTTTAGTCTGCACAGGTGAGAGTCTGCACCACAGAAGCTGACAGCTTCTGGGAACTGCCAAAGCAACACAGCTTCTGAGAGAGGCCCTGTTTTGGGCCTTCTTCTTCGACCAGGAGGAGGTCCAAAAACAAGATATCTGCGCACCTTCCCTGTAAGAGAGCTTGCCAGCAGAGAGTGCTCTGAGCACTGAAACTCAGAGGAGAGAATCTGTCTCCCAGGTCTGCTGAGAGACGGTAACAGAATCACCAGAAGAACAATCTCTAAACAGAGTCAACTATAACTACTAACTCCAGAGATTACCAGATGGCGAAAGGTAAACGTAGGAATCCTACTAACAGGAACCAAGACCACTCACCATCATCAGAACCCAGCACTCCCACTTCGCCCAGTCCAGGGCACCCCAACACACCCGAAAACCTAGACCTAGATTTAAAAGCATATCTCATGATGATGGTAGAGGACATCAAGAAGGACTTTAATAAATCACTTAAAGAAATACAGGAGAACACTGCTAAAGAGTTACAAGTCCTTAAAGAAAAACAGGAAAACACAATCAAACAGGTAGAAGTCCTTACAGAAAAAGAGGAAAAAACATACAAACAGGTGATGGAAATCAACAAAACCATACTAGACCTAAAAAGGGAAGTAGAAACAATAAAGAAAACTCAAAGTGAGGCAACACTGGAGATAGAAACCCTAGGAAAGAAATCTGGAACCATAGATTTGAGCATCAGCAACAGAATACAAGAGATGGAAGAGAGAATCTCAGGTGCAGAAGATTCCATAGAGAACATCGGCACAACAATCAAAGAAAATGGAAAATGCAAAAAGATCCTAACTCAAAATATCCAGGAAATCCAGGACACAATGAGAAGACCAAACCTACGGATAATAGGAGTGGATGAGAATGAAGATTTTCAACTCAAAGGACCAGCAAACATCTTCAACAAAATTATTGAAGAAAACTTCCCAAATATAAAGAAAGAGATACCTATGAACATACACGAAGCCTACAGAACTCCAAATAGACTGGACCAGAAAAGAAATTCCTCCCGACACATAATAATCAGAACAACAAATGCACTAAATAAAGATAGAATACTAAAAGCGGTAAGGGAAAAAGGTCAAGTAACATACAAAGGCAAGCCTATCAGAATTACACCAGACTTTTCACCAGAGACTATGAAAGCCAGAAGAGCCTGGACAGATGTTATACAGACACTAAGAGAACACAATTTCCAGCCCAGGCTACTATACCCAGCCAAACTCTCAATTACCATAGATGGAGAAACCAAAGTATTCCACGACAAAACCAAATTCTCACATTATCTCTCCACGAATCCAGCCCTTCAAAGGTTAATAACAGAAAAAAACCAATACAAGAACGGGAACAATGCCCTAGAAAAAACAAGAAGGTAATCCCTCAACAAACCTAAAAGAAGACAGCCACAAGAACAGAATGCCAACTTTAACAACAAAAATAACAGGAAGCAACAATTACTTTTCCTTAATATCTCTTAACATCAATGGTCTCAACTCCCCAATAAAAAGACATAGACTAACAAACTGGCTACACAAACAAGACCCAACATTTTGCTGTTTACAGGAGACACATCTCAGAGAAAAAGATAGACACTACCTCAGAATAAAAGGCTGGAAAACAATTTTCCAAGCAAATGGTATGAAGAAACAAGCTGGAGTAGCCATCCTAATATCTGATAAGATTGACTTCCAACCCAAAGTCATCAAAAAAGACAAGGAGGGGCACTTTGTTCTCATCAAAGGTAAAATCCTCCAAGAGGAACTCTCAATTCTGAATATCTATGCGCCAAATACAAGGGCAGCCACATTCATTAAAGAAACTTTAGTAAAGCTCAAAGCACACATTGCACCTCACACATTAATAGTGGGAGATTTCAACACACCACTTTCACCAATGGACAGATCATGGAAACAGAAACTAAACAGGGACACACTGAAACTAACAGAAGTGATGAAACAAATGGATCTGACAGATATCTACAGAACATTTTATCCTAAAACAAAAGGATATACCTTCTTCTCAGCACCTCATGGTACCTTCTCCAAAATTGACCACATAATAGGTCACAAAACAGGCCTCAACAGATTCAAAAATATTGAAATTGTCCCATGTATCCTATCAGATCACCATGCACTAAGGCTGATCTTCAATAACAAAAAAAATAACAGAAAGCCAACACTCACGTGGAAACTGAACAACATTCTTCTCAATGATACCTTGGTCAAGGAAGGAATAAAGAAAGAAATTAAAGACTTTTTAGAGTTTAATGAAAATGAAGCCACAACGTACCCAAACCTTTGGGACACAATGAAAGCATTTCTAAGAGGGAAACTCATAGCTCTGAGTGCCTCCATGAAGAAACGGGAGAGAGCACATACTAGCAGCTTGACAACACATCTAAAAGCTCTAGAAAAAAAGGAAGCAAATTCACCCAAGAGGAGTAGACGGCAGGAAATAATCAAACTCAGGGGTGAAATCAACCAAGTGGAAACAAGAAGAACTATTCAAAGAATTAACCAAACGAGGAGTTGGTTCTTTGAGAAAATCAACAAGATAGATAAACCCTTAGCTAGACTCACTAGAGGGCACAGAGACAAAATCCTAATTAACAAAATCAGAACTGAAAAGGGAGACATAACAACAGATCCTGAAGAAATCCAAAACACCATCAGATCCTTCTACAAAAGGCTATACTCAACAAAACTGGAAAACCTGGACGAAATGGACAAATTTCTGGACAGATACCAGGTACCAAAGTTGAATCAGGATCAAGTTGACCTTCTAAACAGTCCCATATCCCCTAAATTAATAGAAGCAGTTATAAATAGTCTCCCAGCCAAAAAAAGCCCAGGACCAGACGGGTTTAGTGCAGAGTTCTATCAGACCTTCAAAGAAGATCTAATTCCAGTTCTGCACAAACTTTTTCACAAGATAGAAGTAGAAAGTACTCTACCTAACTCATTTTATGAAGCCACTATTACTCTGATACTTAAACCACAGAAAGATCCAACAAAGATAGAGAACTTCAGACCAATTTCTCTTATGAATATCGATGCAAAAAATCCTCAATAAAATTCTCGCTAACCGAATCCAAGAACACATTAAAGCAGTCATCCATCCTGACCAAGTAGGTTTTATTCCAGGAATGCAGGGATGGTTTAATATACGAAAATCCATCAATGTAATCCACTATATAAACAAACTCAAAGACAAAAACCACATGATCATCTCGTTGGATGCAGAAAAAGCATTTGACAAGATCCAACACCCATTCATGACAAAAGTTCTGGAAAGATCAGGAATTCAAGGCCCATACCTAAACATGATAAAAGCAATCTACAGCAAACCAGTAGCCAACATCAAAGTAAATGGAGAGAAGCTGGAAGCATTCCCACTAAAATCAGGGACTAGACAAGGCTGCCCACTTTCTCCCTACCTTTTCAACATAGTACTTGAAGTATTAGCCAGAGCAATTCGACAACAAAAGGAGATCAAGGGGATACAAATTGGAAAGGAGGAAGTCAAAATATCACTTTTTGCAGATGATATGATAGTATATATAAGTGACCCTAAAAATTCCACCAGAGAACTCCTAAACCTGATAAACAGCTTCAGTGAAGTAGCTGGATATAAAATTAACTCAAACAAGTCAATGGCCTTTCTCTACACAAAGAATAAACAGGCTGAGAAAGAAATTAGGGAAACAACACCCTTCTCAATAGTCACAAATAATATAAAATATCTTGCCGTGACTCTAACTAAGGAAGTGAAAGATCTGTATGATAAAAACTTCAAGTCTCTGAAGAAAGAAATTAAAGAAGATCTCAGAAGATGGAAAGATCTCCCATGCTCATGGATTGGCAGGATCAATATTGTAAAAATGGCTATCTTGCCAAAAGCAATCTACAGATTCAATGCAATCCCCATCAAAATTCCAACTCAATTCTTCAACGAATTAGAAGGAGCAATTTGCAAATTCATCTGGAATAACAAAAAACCTAGGATAGCAAAAACTCTTCTCAAGGATAAAAGAACCTCTGGTGGAATCACCATGCCTGACCTAAAGCTTTACTACAGAGCAATTGTGGTAAAAACTGCATGGTACTGGTATAGAGACAGACAAGTAGACCAATGGAATAGAATTGAAGACCCAGAAATGAACCCACACACCTATGGTCACTTGATCTTCGACAAGGGAGCTAAAACCATCCAGTGGAAGAAAGACAGCATTTTCAACAAATGGTGCTGGCACAACTGGTTGTTATCATGTAGAAGAATGCGAATCGATCCATACTTATCTCCTTGTACTAAGGTCAAATCTAAATGGATCAAAGAACTTCACATAAAACCAGAGACACTGAAACTTATAGAGGAGAAAGTGGGGAAAAGCCTTGAAGATATGGGCACAGGGGAAAAATTCCTGAACAGAACAGCAATGGCTTGTGCTGTAAGATCGAGAATTGACAAATGGGACCTAATGAAACTCCAAAGTTTCTGCAAGGCAAAAGACACCGTCAATAAGACAAAGAGACCACCAACAGATTGGGAAAGGATCTTTACCTATCCTAAATCAGATAGGGGACTAATATCCAACATATATAAAGAACTCAAGAAGGTGGACTTCAGAAAATCAAACAACCCCATTAAAAAATGGGGCTCAGAACTGAACAAAGAATTCTCACCTGAGGAATACCGAATGGCAGAGAAGCACCTGAAAAAATGTTCAACATCCTTAATCATCAGGGAAATGCAAATCAAAACAACCCTGAGATTCCACCTCACACCAGTCAGAATGTCTAAGATCAAAAATTCAGGTGACAGCAGATGCTGGCGAGGATGTGGAGAAAGAGGAACACTCCTCCATTGTTGGTGGGATTGCAGGCTTGTACAACCACTCTGGAAATCCGTCTGGCGGTTCCTCAGAAAATTGGACATAGTACTACCGGAGGATCCAGCAATACCTCTCCTGGGCATATATCCAGAAGATGCCCCAACTGGTAAGAAGGACACATGCTCCACTATGTTCATAGCAGCCTTATTTATAATAGCCAGAAGCTGAAAAGAACCCAGATGCCCCTCAACAGAGGAATGGATACAGAAAATGTGGTACATCTATACAATGGAGTACTACTCAGCTATTAAAAAGAATGAATTTATGAAATTCCTAGCCAAATGGATGGACCTGGAGGGCATCATCCTGAGTGAGGTAACACATTCACAAAGGAACTCACACAATATGTACTCATTGATAAGTGGATATTAGCCCAAAACCTAGGATACCCAAGATATAAGATACAATTTCCTAAACACATGAAACTCAAGAAAAATGAAGACTGAAGTGTGGACACTATGCCCCTCCTTAGAATTGGGAACAAAACACCCATGGAAGGAGTTACAGAGACAAAGTTTGGAGCTGAGATGAAAGGATGGACCATGTAGAGACTGCCTTATCCAGGGATCCACCCCATAATCAGCATCCAAACGCTGACACCATTGCATACACTAGCAAGATTTTATCGAAAGGACCCAGATGTAGCTGTCTCTTGTGAGACTATGCCGGGGCCTAGCAAACACAGAAGTGGATGCCCACAGTCAGCTAATGGATGGATTACAGGGCTCCCAATGGAGGAGCTAGAGAAAGTACCCAAGGAGCTAAAGGGATCTGCAACCCTATAGGTGGATCAACATTATGAACTAACCAGTACCCCGGAGCTCTTGACTCTAGCTGCATATGTATCAAAAGATGGCCTAGTCGGCCATCACTGGAAAGAGAGGCCCATTGGACACACAAACTTTATATGCCCCAGAACAGGGGAACGCCCGGGCCAAAAAGGGGGAGTGGGCAGGTAGGGGAGTGGGGGTGGGTGGGTATGGGGGACTTTTGGTATAGCATTGGAAATGTAAATGAGCTAAATACCTAATAAAAAATGGAAAGAAAAAAAAATGAAACAAAAAAAAAACAAAAAACAAACAAAAAATAAATAAATAAATAAATAAATAAATACAAAGTCAGCTTCCAAGCTAAATAACATTCACATGTATGTATCTATGATGCAACAAGAAATTCTTACGCAAATTATGATTTGAGAACTTCGGTTCTAACATTCACCAAACACTTAGTTTTTTACCGTCCAAACTTTATCCCCCTCTTTAGTCTGCCCTCTGACTGTTCCTCATCCCAAACCTCCTCCCCCTGCTCCCCTTTCCATGTACAAGAGGATGTTCCCAGACCCACACCCACACTCTACCAGATGTCCCCACTCTCTGGGGCCTCAAGTCTCCTAGGGTTAGGTAATCTTCTCTCACTGAGTCCTTACTAGGCAGTCCTCTGCTATATATGTGTTGAGGGCCTCATATAAGCTGGTGTATGCTGTCTGGTTTGGTGTCTCAGTTTCTGATAGATCTCAGGGTTCCACATTAGTTAAGACTGCTGGTCTTCCAATAGGGTCACCCTCCTCCTCAATTTCTTCCAGCTTTTCCAAAATTCCACCACAGGGTTCCGTGGCTTCTGTCCATTGGTTAGGTGCAAGTATCTGCATCTGACTCTTTTATCTGCTTGTTGGGCCTTTGAGAGGGCAGTCATGCTAGGCTCCTGTTTTTAAGCACACCATAGCATCAGTAATAGTGTCATGTTTGGGGCCTCCCCCTGAACTGGATTTCAATTTGGGCCGGTTACTGAACCTCCTTTCCCTTAGGCTCTCCTCATTTTTTATCCCTTCATTTCTTTTAGACAGGAACAATTCTGGATCAGAGTTTTTGACTATGGGGTCGCAACCCCATCCCTCCACTTGATGCCCTGTCTTTCTACTGCAGGTACTCAAAAGGTTTCAGCAAACAGGAAGAAGACATTTCTGTCTGTTTAAGCATTTAGAATTTGTCAGGATTCTGAGTTATTGCTGATGGAACTCAAAAGGAAGAAGCCATCCAGTGACAAGGTAGATAGCTTTTTTATATTGTCTTTAATGTGTATGAATATCTTGTGCATACAAGTGTATCTGCAACACATGCCTGAGTAGTGGCCATCGAGTCCGAAAGTGGGTTTGAGATCACCTAGGACGACTTATCTACCAAGTTGGTTCTGGGGACTCAACTGAGTGCTCCACAGAAACAAGAGTTGTTCTTGTCTTCTATCTCTATAGCCCCAGAGTAAATTTTTTTTTTGGGAAAAATATTTTTTGTGAACAAAAATCATAAAGAAAAATACATATTTCTTCATGTTTTAGGAGCAGCCATGAGAAAATAGAATTATATTATTTTTCAAAACATGTATTAAAAATCAATGTTAAATTCTGCCTGCATGATATGAATGAAATTAGATCAAAGAGCAGCCCTCTGATACTTCTACTGGAAACATTGCTACTATTATAGTCATTTTTAAATGTTCTGAAGTTTTATTAAGAAAGGCAAATCCCAATGTGTAGTGATGCTTCACAGAAGCTGCTTCTTTGAAAAGCATTCCTATGTGCACTGGAATTCAATTAAAGCAAAACTCACAGCAACCTTCTTCAGGATAGTTCATACTAAAAGCATTTCATAATTCTATACCGAATGTGTATAAATTATTCTATACACATACAGTGGAATTCTCTACAACATGAAAGTCAACAAAGAGGGAAACTTACAACATGGATCAATCATTTCAAACCCTTAACCTGAAAAAGTTGATGCACATAGACCTATGACGTCTTCCTTTTCCTATACCCCATGTGAACATGACAACACTAAGGTATTATTGAACAGAAGGCTTTTGTTTTACATGTGAAGGTGAGAACATACAGAGGCATATTTAAGAGTCCATGGGACCAAAAGAATGTAGTACATTGACCTGGCTGATACAATGTACCAGGCCATGGAGGAGGGAGTTCTGTGGAAGCAAACAAGAGGAAGGATAGACAGAGGAAAGAGGGCCAAGGAAATTAAACAAAGAACAAAACAAAACAAAAAACAAAACTAAACAAAAAACCAAAAAATAAATAAAAAATAAAACCAAAAAATCAAAGTACGATGAGAAGCACCAATAGAAGGAGAACCCTGACAAAAATCAAGAGCCCAACAGTAGGTAGACAAAGTTCATGAATTTTATACCAAAGAGATCCAGGGGGAAGGGAAGCAAAGATTAGGGGGCTGGGGCAAGAAGTCCTGAGAGGAACCAGAATTCTTTAAGATGTACTGGCAATTCTGTGAGATTACAGAAGTTAGCATCCTCTCTGATATGTTAATAGGACCCTCAGCAACTTATCCTGTGTGTCTTTGAGACAAAACACTCTTGAGATGTTGAAACTCTCTGAGAGGCTGGGTGATAGCGAAATGCCTTTCAGGCCAAGACCATACAACTTGCTTATACTTTTTTTTTTTTTTTTTTTTTTTTTTTGTCTACTAATGAACACCTATATCTCAGCATGCCATTCTGCCATACATTTTGAGCTCCAAGGGCTATCAGAAAAGCTCTCATCCTGATTCCTAATTCCTTCTTGGAGTTGGCTACACACTTTGCGTGCCATTTTGTTTTGTTTTCTGACAGTGACTTAGGGCCAAGGTGTTTACAAGTTATTTCAGACTCTTATAGAGATGATGTCATCCTGTTTCTAGAGTTGAACTGAAAATGATCAATCTTCTGGGATAGAATACCAGGAGATCCTGAATCTTTAAGTGAGGGAGAGTCTGGCTAGTTTTGCAGACTCACTTCTAATGGATAGCACTACCATAATGGTGTAATCCTGCACTGAGGTAAGTGATCAGAGCATAAGTGTAGTAAGAACTAAAGGCATTAGAAAGCAGAGTTTGGACAAGCCACACTTGTGCTCCTGGAAATATCTCACATTCTTGCCAAGTAACTCTCTTTAATAGCAGTTGTACTTAAAATCTCTATTAAGAATTTCTTTCAACAGCTCTGCTGAATGAAGGGAAGGATGGAGGCTAAGAAGGAAGAACAGGAGAATTTAAAACATAAAGATATCTAGGCTAGATTTAAAAAAGGAAACTCTGATATTGTTTAAGAAGTGGGCACCTGAATGGCTTGGATGAAATTGTGACTGTTTTCAATTCAGTGCAGAGTTGGCTGCCTCCAATCCTCACTAAACTGTATGAACCTGTTCTTCCCATTAGCTGCTGCTGTGTCTCACCACTGATGTCACCTCATTTTCTTCTTTCCCTTTTCCACTTAGCTTTGTTTCTCCTCTCTTTCTCTATATCTGTCACATTTTCAGTCTTGTTTCCACTATCTCCATCTCATTTTGTATGTTTCTTTCATGCTTTTAACTGCCTGTTTCATGTTTATTTTCCTTTATACATTCTAGATTTTAAGTTCTTAATTGAGATACAGATGTCAATGCTTTTCTTCCATTTAGTAGGTAAAGCCTTCACTTGGCAGGTCCTTTCCTTTAATGTGAAGAAACCTTTTAATGCCATACAGTTTCAGTTGATAGTTCTTGGTTCTTTTCCTGTGCTATTAGTGTTACTGTAGTTAGAAACTTGAATTTCTAACATTTTGCTCTGAGAGTTTTTGCATTTCAGCCTTAAAGTAATTTAACAGTTTGTGAGCATGTGTGTGTGTGTGTGTGTGTGTGTGTGTGTGTGTGTGTGTGTGTGTGTGTATGTGTGTGTGTACAGTGAGGAGATGTACACATAATCTGCTTCTGCGGGTGGATAGTAATTGTACACAAAGACATTCAGGAACAAAATGTCAGATCACTGAGTCAAACCGACCATTCAAGAAAGAAGTGATTTTGTTGTCCAGAGATTCATCCTGAAAACTGCTCAAACTTAGTAGGACATTGGGATGCAATGCTTTTACTCTTCCTTTATCCTCTTACTCTGATCATTTCCTGGGTGCCTTTGTTTTCTCTCAAGTCCTCAGATCATTTTACAGCATTTGTGATTATGATTAACAATAGTTGATGACAAAACGTGTAGGATTTTCAGTAACATAACAACTGGATTTTGACAATTTTTTTTCAATTTGTTAAAGGAGACCAATACTAACTTTTAGAGCCTGTACAAGCTTTTGTGTTCCAGTAGAGTCTATACAGGGTTTCTTTTCCCCCATATACCAAGCCATTGTAATTCCTGCTCTATAAATAAAGTATGGTGAGGAAAGTTGTATTTAAGCTTTTATGTAATAATGCCGGCACCTAATTCATTTCCAAGGTCTCTACACTATAATAAATTGATTTACTTTTTTAATAGGAATGAAAATACCTTGTGAAAACTTTGCAATGGGAATTTTTCTCTTCTGCCAGATTATAGTGGGAATCCTAGGCAATTCCTCAATACTATTTTATTATATCATTTTAATGTTCACTGGAAAGCATTTAGTGCCCAAAGATCTGATTATAGAGCACTTGACTTTTGCCAACTGCTTGACTATCATCTTAAGAGGCATTCCACAGACAATGTCATATATTGGATTTAACATTTTTCTGGATGATATTGGATGTAAATTGATTGTGTATATTTCAAGAGTAACAAGAGGGATGTTCCTGTATGCAATGTGCCTATTGAGTTGTTTCCAAGCAGTCCTAATCAGACCTGGCAAATTCCAGGTGGACGAAGTAAAATACAGAGCCACCAATTAAATTGGTCCCTCCTGCTCAGTTAGTTGGCTTTTCCACCTACTTCTAAACATCTTGATTGCAGCAATAGTGTCAGGTCCCACTTACAAGGAAAATGTGACTAACCGGTTGAGTTATGCACACTGCTCATTGTTTACTTCTGACAATGTGGAAACTGTACTGTATATGTTCATACTGTGTTTCTCTGATGTCCTGTGTCTGGGTCTCATGGCCCGCTCAAGTATCTCCATGGTTAATATCCTCTACAGACATAAGAGACAAGTCAAACATATCCACAGTGCTCAACACTTTCTGAAAGTCTCACCTGAAGACAGAGCCACTCAGACTACCCTCATCCTGCTGTGCATATTTGTCATCTCTTACTCATTCTCTTCTTTTGTGGCTGTCATTATGTCCTCCTCCAAATATCCAGTGCCATGGTCAATAAATATATTTACATTGATAGAAATATGCCAGTGCCTGGTAAATACAGAAGTGGATGCTCACAGATATCTATTGGATGGAACATAGGGCCCCCCAATGGAGGAGCTAGAGAAAGTACCCAAGGAGCTGAAGGGGTCTGCAACTCTATTGGTGGAACAACAATATGAACTAACCAGTACCCCCAGAGTTCATGTATCTAGCTGCATATGTAGCAGAAGATGGCCTAGTCTGCCATCATTGGGAAGAGAGGCCCCTTGGTCTTGCAAACTTTATATGCCCCAGTTCAGGGGAACACCAGGGCCAAGAAGTGGGAGGGGGTGGGTAGGGGAGCAGGGTGGGGGAGGGTATAGGGGACTTTCAGGATGGCATTTGAAGTGTAAATGAAGAAAATATCTAATAAAAAAATGAAAAAAAAATGAGGATGACTTTACTCTCTAATTCTACAGGTTTCTCCTCCTAAGTGCTGGGGTTCTGGAGCTGTCTCATTAATCCAAGCATTATTTTTGTGTGTTTGTCTGGTTTTTATTTATTTTAAATTTTAATATAATCAAATGCTTGTTTATAACATTCTTCCAGTGTTAGAACTCCCTATGTAGTCTAGGTTGCTCTCAAAATCCCAGAGATTCACTTTCCTCTGTATCCTCAGTACTGTGATGAAAGCGGTATTCAAACATGATTGGCCTTTTCAAGCACAATTATTCTTAGGTTGAATTGTGTACCCTAAAATTCACATGGTTGTTCTTAACCACAAATACTGGGATATTATTTCAAGAAACTCTTTAACCTAAACACAAAGATCAGATTCCTAAATGCTGTCATCCCAAAGAAGGCTGGAATCTCACAGATTGAAAATTCTGAATTCCAAATTCCTCTAAAATGATGACAATGAGACAACGAAAACTTGAATTTTGAAATCTCTAGCTGCAGTTCACCTTGAAGAATTCAAGGTGCCACATGGTATGATTAGAAAGCTAAAATCTGGTAGTGAATTAGCCAGGAGATATTCCAATGATTAAATCTTCAGTGTGACGATGTATCATTTGTCTACATTAATCATTACTGTGGATGTTTATTTTAATAAATTAAAGCAATGTTGGTCAGAAGAAGCATTCCTTTGAAAATATTTTCTTTCCTCAAAATAAATGATACTTCACTGTCTGTCAGCATTTCCTCTCTGCATGCAGATTTCTAGAGACATTTATTCTGAAAGTGAAAGTCTTATAGAGAGCCAGTAGCCCTGAATTTCAGCACTCAGAAAATATGACTAATTGAGGTCTCTGAGTTTGAGGCTAGCCTGGATTATATAGGGAGTTCTAGGACAGCAAGGGCTACGTAGTGATAAACTTTATTCACAACACAATATAGACAAAACAAAGTAAACCAAGAAACAAACATATGAACAAGGAAACAAACAAACAGATGCTTAAAGTAGTGAGGCTGCCCTTGAGACACAACACTGGGGAGGATATGCCATAGGAATGGAGAGCAAGTTCATCCTTAACTACTTAGTAAGTTTGTCAGTAGACTAGGTTACAGGATACACTTTTGCCAAAACAAACATACACTAAAACATAGAAAAGAAAAAGGAGAACCCAAAACTCCTAATTCTGGGCACTCCATTTTAATTCTTCCCTAGACCATAGTTTTCACATCACGTCTATCAAACATCATGTTTCCCCAAAATGAAATATATGACCTTTTCTCTGTAGAGAGATAAGGCAGTTCATCCTCTGTCTTTTCTATATTGTTCATTAAATTCCTCCTGGGTGCTTCCTGCCCTCTGACCCATTCTACTACTAATTGTTAGACTTTATTCACTGAAGCCCTGGGGATACAAAACTCTGTGGAACTCAGGAAAAGAATTTAAAACTATGAAATGAGCCATATGTGAGAACATAGGCTCAGAATTAATGGGTGATAAATGCCAATTTCAAGACCTCTCAACTGTAATACTCCATCTGCTGTTCCCTTCATTCACTCCTGAATATGGGCATATCTGCATGTACACCTGTATACCAGAAGAGGGCACCAGATTGCATTATAGATGGATGTGAACCACCATGTGGTTGCTGGGAACAGAACTACGAACTCTGGAAGAACAAGTGCTCTTACCACTGAGCCACATCTCCAGCCCCAAGCCATATTTTTTTAAAAGATTGATTCATTTTACTGTGAAATTATCATTCATACTTTATGAACTGCTGTTTACTCTGTTCTATGCATAAAGTAATTTATATGAACACACATACATACATGCACACACACATACAAACACATACATATGTTCATATTATACATCCATTTTCCAAGCATCTTTAGAGTTAATTAACCTTTCCCCTACCCCCTCTGTGCCACCCTAATACATTTTCCCTCTTAGGTTAATAGCAAATAGTTTTATGGAATCCTTTAATATATCATGAGCATAAAGGTTGGAGGTTCACAAATATATATAAATTCACACACACACACACACACACACACACACACATATATATATATATACACACATATATATATATATATATATATATATATATATATATAAATGTATTGTTGATTCTGTGTTGGAATTTTCATGCCAATTGATGTATGTATGTATGTATGTATGTATGTATGTATGTATGTATGTATCTACTCTTGGTTAAGTATATAATTTAATGTTAGATACCCACTGACATTTTGACCACTCAAAATATGAAATCTTATAAAGAGATTGACTTATAATTAAAAATCAAATGTATGGGTATCAAAATGACAGTATGGAATTAGAATTGTTAAGTTCCATTGCTTATATGACTATGAATGTGTTAGGTAGAGTTTCAACTCAAGGGAGAAGACCAACTCTGAAGATGGATGACACCATTCCAAGGGCTTATGAAAAAGAGCCAAAGAGAAAAGAACTGAGCCCAGGTATGTGACTTCCTTCTTCTTTACTGTGAACTCAACATAATATATACTTTGTGGTCCTCTCTCCACCACATACTACTGTCACTGCTATCACCCTTTCATGATAACCTGTACCTTCAGAATGTGTTATGAAACAAACTTTTTCTTGTTTGAGTTGTCTTCCTCAGGTATATCATCACAGAAGCAATAAAAATAATCTATCAAAGGTTTTCCCATATTTCCTAGGTTCATATGCCTTTCCTGATTTCTAGAATATGTCGTCTCAACTCTCTCTCTTTGACTCCTTCTCATTCCCCCCCTCTCTGTTTATGTGTGTGTTTGTGTATGATATTTATGTGTATATGCAAATATCTGTTTTTGAGGTAGCTTCTTTTTTTCAAGTACATGTTTTAAAAATGCTTCCTTTAAATTTGAAGGTTTTTTTAGTATTTTCTATCAAACAATAAACTGACACATTTTAATATTTTCTGCATTGTTCTTTTTTTATGGGCTAAGGTGTGAGATAATTTAATGATGATAGAAAAAAATAAAAAAGTAATTAATAGTTTTCTCATTTTAACTAACTCAGACTCCATGTTTGGAAGTCATTTTGGAAGTCAATGTATTAAAAACTGTAAGGAAAAAAGATAAGTAATATATAAAGACAGACCTATCAGAATTATACCAGACATCTAAACAGAAACGCTAAAAGCCAGAAGAACCTGAACACAGGTCATACACACACTAAGAGAACACAAATGCCAGTTTAGGTTACTACATCCCGCAAAACTGTCAATCATCGTAGATAGAGAAACAAAATATTGCAGGACAAAACCAAATTTAAACAATATTTATCTACCAATCCAGCCCTAAGGGGGACTCTAGAAGGGAAACTCCACCACAAGGTGGGTACCTACACCAAAGGAAAAAAATAAGAAATTAATCATCTCACAATGAAATCAAAAGGAGAAAATCACATACATATAATTCTACCTACAACAACAAACATAACAGGAACTAACAATCATAAGTATTTATTATCTTTCAACATCAATTGACTCAATTCCCCAATAAAAAGTCATAAGCTAACAGACTGGTAAGCAAGCAGGATCCAGCATTTTGTTGCATACAAGAAACACACTTCAATAGCAAAGACAGAAACTACATTAGAGTAAAAGGCTGGAAAAAAAAGTCTTCCATGGCCTAGTGGGCCATCATTGGGAAGAGAGGCCCCTTGGTCTTGGAAACTTTATATGCCCCAGTACAGGGGAATGCCAGGGCCAAGAAGTGGGAGGGGGTGGGTAGGGGGGCAGGACAGAGGGAGGGTATAGGGGACTTTTGGGATAGCATTTGAAATGTAAATGAAGAAAATATCTAATAAAAAATGAAAAAAGAAAAATAACTCAATTATACATTTGCAATCAATACTTTAGATGGCCTTTGTCTAATATGTTTTAAAAATTATTTTACACATATTATTGGTATATGAAATAAAAGCAATAGTCCTGTTAGCCTCTTGTAACTTATATTATAACTAATAGATGACATCTATTAATCCAGATATGCTCCCAGGCTTATGTATCTAGTACTTAGATTAAATAAGGTTTGTCCTCATGTTGATATTGTAACTAGAATTCTGAATTTATTATGTCATATGTAACTGGTTATTTATGCTGTAAAGATGAATATAAAAAAAAAGTCTTGCAAGAAAATGGTCCCAAGAAACAAGCAGGAGATGCAATCCTAATATCCAATAAAATAGACTTTCAACCAAAAGTTATCAAAAAGGATAAGGAAGGACACTTCATATTCATCAAAGGAAAAAGCCACAAGAGATAGCCGCTATTCTGAATATTGATTCCCCAAATGCAAGAGCATCCATATTCATAAAAGAAACTTTACTAAAGGTCAAAATACACATTTAAATCCATACAATAATAATGGGAGACTTCAACACTACACTCTCGCCAGTGGACCAGTCATTGAAACAGGAACTTACCAGAGACACTGTGAAACTAATAGAGGTTATAAACCAAATTTATATAACAGATATATACAGAACATTTCACCCTAAAACAAAAGAATATATCTTCTTCTCAGCACTTCATGGTACCTTCTCCAAAACTGACCATATCATCAGTCACAGATAAAGCTTCAAATGATACAAAAGACTGAAATAATCCCATGCAGTCTATCACATCACCACAGACTGAGGCTGGTCTTCAATAACAAAAAGAACAACCAAAAGACAAACACAATACAACACAAGCAACAACAACCCCCCATCAAGCCCACATAACCATAGAAACTGAACAACTAGCCCTCTACTCCATTATAAGTTGGTCAGGGAAGAATTAAAGAAACAAATTAGAGACCTCCTAGAATTCAATGAAAATAATGGCACAACATACCCAAACTTATGAGACACAGTGAAAGCAGTGGTAAGAGGAAAGTTAATAGCACTAAGTGCCCTCATAAGGAAATTGGAGAGATTCTATACTAGCAACTTAACAGCACACCTGAAAGCCCTAGATCAAAAGAAGGAAATACACCCAAGAGGAGTAGATGACAGGAAATAATCAAACTCAGGGCTCAAATCAACCAAATAGAAACAAATAGACCTTTACAAAGAATCAACAAAACCCAAAGCTTGTTTTTTGAAAAAAATCAACAAGATTAAAAACAAAACAAAAGAAAACAAAAACAAACAAAAACAAACAAACAAAAAAACTATCCAAACTAATTAAAGGGCTAAGGGGCCATATCCAAATTAACAAAACCAGAAATGAAAAAGGAGACATAAGAACAGAATCTGAGCAAATTAAAAAAACAAAATCATCAGGTACTACTACATACGCCTATACTCAACAAAACTGGAAAATCTGAACGAATGGAGGATTTTCTAGATAGATACCACGTACAAAAGTTAAATCAACACCACGTAAACTATCTAAACTGGCCCATATTCCCTAAAAACATAATAGAAGTCATTAAAATTCTTCCAAAGAAAAAAAAAGCTAAATACAAAACTTAAGGCCAGGTGGCTTGAGTGAAAAATAAACCAGACCTTCATATGAGAGTGAGTATCAACACTCCTCAAACTATTCCATAGAATAGAAACAGAAGGAACACTACCTAATTCATTCTATGAAGCCACAATTATTCTGATACCTAAACCACACAATGACCCAAGAAAGAAACAGAACTTCAGACCAATTTCCTTTATGAATATCAATGGCAAAAGATTCAATAATATTCTAGCAATTCGAATCCAAGAACACATCAAAACTATCATTCACCAAGATCAAGTAGGCTTCATTGCAGGGATGCAATGTTGGTTCAATATATGAAAATCCATTAATGTAATTCACTATAGAAACACACTTTTAAAAAAATCATATGATCATCTATTGTCGGAAATATCTAGAGCTAGCCCCTGCACCAGGTGATCTCACTTTCTCAGTCTCTCAGCCCACCAACTTGCCAGCCCTGCTAGGCCAAATGGCTCTCCCACTAGGCCATCTCTCAGACAGGCCCCTGAGTTCCTCTAGGTTTCTTGCAATGTCCCACACACCCCTGATTAGCCATCTCAAAACCTAATTAGCCAGTAGAATCAAGACTTGTAATGCTTAATTAGCCGATCAGATTAATGTGTCAATAGTAACACAACTTACAAGATGTCAATACAATTATTTCAGAGCCAAATGATAATGATAAAGCTTTAACACAATTATTCTAACCTTTTGATAACACCACGTCAGCCTCCATTCTGGTTTGCCTCTCCTCCTCAGAATTCTCTGTCTTCTCAACTCCTCCTCCACCTCCCTTCTCCTGTCCAATCACAAGCCTCTCACTGCCCTAATATGATTGGACCGGGAAAATCCTGAAACAATCATCTCATTAGATGCTGAAAAAGCATTTGACAAAATACAATACCCCTTCATGTTAAAAATTTTGTAGAGATCAGGAATTCAAGGCACATACCTAAACATAATAAAAGCAACATGTAGCAAACCAGCAGCCAATATCAAATTAAATGAAAAGATCCTTGAAGCAATCTCACTAATATCAGGGATAAGACAAGGATGCCCACTCTCTCCTTAGCTATTCAATATAGTACTTGAAGTTCTAGCTAGAGAATTAAGACAACATAAGGAGATCAAAGGAATACAAACTAGCACAGGGGAAGTCAATGTACCACTGCATGCAGATTATGTGATAGTATACATAAGCAACCCTAAAAATTCTACCAGGGAATTTTTACAGCTAATATCTTCAGCAAAGTGACTAGATATAAAATTAACTCAAACCAATCAGTAGCCTTCCTCTATACAAATGATAAACAGGCTGAGAAAGAAAATAGGGAAACAGCACTCTTCACAACAGTCACAAATAGTATAAAATATCTTCAAATAACTCTTACCAAACATGTGAAAAATATGTATCACAAGAACTTCGAGTCTTTAAAGAAAGAAGTCAAAGAAGACCACAGAACACAGAGAGATACCCCATGCACATAGATATGTAGGATTGACAGTAAAAATGGCCATCCTACCAAATGCAATCTACAGATTCAATGAAATTCCCATAAAAATTCCAATACAATTCTTTAAAGACATGGAAAAAAACAATTATCAATTATATATGGAAAACCAAAAAAATCCAGGATGGCTAAAATAATTCTTAACAATAAAAGAACTTCTGAAGGAATCCCCATCCCTGACCTCAAGCTATACTACAGAGCAACAGTGATAAAAACTGCATGGTGTTGGTACAGAAACAGATAGTTGATCAATAGAATAGAATTGTAGGCACAGAAATAAAGCCACACACTTATGAACACTTGAACTTTTACAAAGAAGCCAAAAATACACAATGGAAAAAAAGAAAGCATTTTAAATAAATGGTGCTGATCTAACTGGCTGACAATATGTAGAAAACTGAAAATAGATCTGTATTTGTCAGGTTGCACAAAGCTCAAGTTCAAGTAGATCAAGGACGTCAACATTAAACCAGATGCACTGAATTTAATAGAAGAGAAAGTAGGAAAGAGCCTCGAACTCAGTGGCACAGGACAAAATTTCCTAAGTGGAACCCTAAGAGCTCAGGCTGTAAGATCAAGAATTGACAAATGGGATCTTATAAAACAGAAAGTCTTCTGTAAGACAAATGACATAGTCAATAGTACAAATGGGCAACCTACAGATTGGGAAAAAACTTCACTAATCTGACATCCAGTAGAGGGCTAATATAACAAATATGTAACAAACTCATGAAGCTGACCTCCAAAAAACCAATCAGCCCAAATCAAAAGATGGAGTATAGAACTGAACAGAAAATATACAACAGAGGAATATTGAGTGGCTGAGAAGCACTTACAGAAATGTTCAAAGTCCTTAGTCATCATGAAAATGCAAATAAAAATGACCCCAAGATTCTACCATATATCAATCAGAATGGCTATGATCAAAAACTCAGGTGACAGCACATGTTGGAGAGGATGTGGAAAAAGAGGAACATTCCTCCATTGCTGGTGGGATTGCAAAGTGGTACAACTACTCTGGAAATAAATCTGGAAGTTCCTCAGAAAACTATAAATAGATCTACCTGAAGACTCCACTATACCACTCTGGGGCATACACCCAAAAGATGCCACACAATACCACAGTGACACAAGTACCTCTATGTTCAAGGTGGCTTTATTTGTGATATCCAGAAGTTGGAAACAACCCAGATGTCCCACAATGGACTTTAGAGAGAGAGAGAGAGAGAGAGAGAGAGAGAGAGAGAGGGAGGGAGGGAGGAAGGAAGGAAGGAAGGAAGGAAGAAAGAAAGAAAGAAAGAAAGAAAGAAAGGAAGGAAGAAAGAAATTTTAATTAGTTAATTAATTTTATTATTTTTATTTGTTTTGTTGTTTTGTTTTGTATTGTTTTGTTGTAGATAAGGCCTCACTGTGTAGCTCTGGCGGACCTAGGGCTCACTACATGTCTTAGTTAGGGTTTTACAGCTGAGAACAGACACCCTGACCAAGGGAAGACTTAGACTTGTTGTTTGAATGATTTTTGTTCTGTGTTTCATGTTGAAAAATATAATTGGTTAAAACTTTATCTGCTGGCTGTCCATCCTTTAACTTGTTTAAAAAGCAGTCTCTGCCTTATCCAGGGATCCACCCCATAATCAGCATCCAAACGCTGACACCATTGCATACACTAGCAAGATTTTATCGAAAGGACCCAGATGTAGCTGTCTCTTGTGAGACTATGCCGGGGCCTAGCAAACACAGAAGTGGAGGCCCACAGTCAGCTAATGGATGGATCACAGGGCTCCCAATGGAGGAGCTAGAGAAAGTACCCAAGGAGCTAAAGGGATCTGCAACCCTATAGGTGGATCAACATTATGAACTAACCAGTACCCCGGAGCTCTTGACTCTAGCTGCATATGTATCAAAAGATGGCCTAGTCGGCCATCACTGGAAAGAGAGGCCCTTTGGACACACAAACTTTATATGCCCCAGAACAGGGGAACGCCAGGGCCAAAAAGGGGGAGTGGGCAGGTAGGGGAGTGGGGGTGGGTGGGTATGGGGGACTTTTGGTATAGCATTGGAAATGTAAATGAGCTAAATACCTAATAAAAAATGGAAAAAAAAAAAAACAAACACAAAACAAAAAAAAAAAAAAATAAAAAGCAGTCTCAATTTGCACAACAGAATGTGGTAAGCACTGTGGCTGGGAGTCAAGTACAGCTGAAAAAGCCCTGCTGAGGGCCCATTGCAAATGGAGCTCTTAAAGGGGCAGGTGGCCTTTTGCTTGTAACAGAAAGTTAGCTTAAAATGAGAACTCAGGGTTGGAGTCATTCTAAACAACATGAACAAACATAAGAAAACAGGTCTTTAAGGATACTTCGAAATAGGGATAATCTTTGAGCCAGGACTCTGGCAGAATGTTCAGATTGAGAAAAGCTTGCATTTGGGTTGAGGCTGAGCTCAAAGAGGAGCAGCCTCAGTATGACTTGTGTGGCACTTCATTTGTTTTGCAAACCGGGACTAGGGAAACCTGGGACTTCTTCTCTCCCTCCCTTTCTTTTAGCTGAAAGAACCTTGTTACAGACCTAGCCAGATGTTGTTCTAAATAGAATTTAAATTCAAAGTTTATAAAAGGTCAATCAGGTTGTGAAATTTATCAAGACAGTGCAATTTGGCTTGCCTACTTTATATAAAGTTATAGTGTACAGAGTTTGCTTATATGTATAAGTGTCTTTTCCTTGTTCCAAACAGCCATTAATTTGGTTATTGCAGAATATTGATGGTTGATCTATTGCATACCATCGTATTAAGTAAAATTGATAATCATTATCCTAAGATAGTTAAAAAAATATTTTAATGCATGCTTATATATCTTCTATAAATTCATGCATGCATGCATCCCATTTACTGTGTTTAAAAAAATAGCCTTTATATGAGAGAAAAGTATATGTGAATTGAATCACATGCTTAATCTTTTGAGTTTCCTCCTGTTTCAGCACAGATAATTAAATTGTGTGCTGAAGATGGTGTTTAAAAATGTTGAACAATCAAACTTTAAGTTGTATATTAATAGTCAATATTATATCTCAGAGCTTGCAATTGCTTATGCAACTTATAAGAAAAAATACTGTTCCTTTAAGAAGATTGTTTTTGGGCAGTTAAGAAATTGTCCTGGGTTGCCTGGAAAAGACCCCCAGGATTTGCTTTTGTGTTATAGATGTTTACATAAAGCTTTAACTGATAAAGATTACAGATAGCTCCTAAAAGGATACAAGCTCAGGATCCTTATATTTATTTGGATTTTAGACTTACTACTCAAGCTGTTTTTCCATAAAAGATAGTTATTTGCAGAGACAACTTAAAGACTTTTTCTTATTTCTCATTAATAAATAAATAAATTATACACATGTGACTATAATGACTTTTCAAGCATTCTAGTTACAATCTCTCTTCAAGAGAAACAATTGAAAGTGTAATTAGTCACTGTCCATGTTATATTAAAACTGACTAACCGTCTTGTATCTAAAATTTTGATGAAAATACAAGATTGTATTTTGATGCGTGAGCATCCCTTTTATATTCAACATATTAGAGCACATACATCATTACCTGAGCCTATGGTTAAGGGAAATGCAATTGCTGATTCAGCCACCAGAGACATGGTTTTCCTGTCACAAAGTTCTATAGAAAGTGCAAAGAATTTTCATCAGCTTTACCATGTCCCTGCTTCTACATTACGACAAAAGTTTAAACTCACACGAACCGAAGCCCGAAATATTGTCCTACAGTGTGGTAAATGTGTAGAATTTATTAATGCACCTTCCGTGGGTGTTAATCCTCGAGGACTGTGACCCCTAGATGTTTGGCAAATGGACGTCATGCATATCCCATCTTTTGGGAACTTACAATATGTACATGTATCCATTGATACCAGTTCTGGTGTCCTACATGCCTCTCCCTTGACAGGGGAAAAAGCAGTTCATGTCTTATCTCACTGCTTAGAGACTTGGGCTGCATGGGGCAAGCCCCTAGTGTTAAAGACAGATAATGGTCCTGCCTATACTTCTTCTAAATTTAGCCAATTTTGCAAAAAAAATGCAAGTAAAACATTTTACTGGATTGTCCTATAATCCACAGGGCCAAGGCATCATTGAGAAAGCCCATTGTACTCTGAAACAATATTTGCAAAAACAGAAAGGGGGAATAGAGGCTATGACGCCAAAGATGGCTTTATCCCTTACAATATTGACTCTTAATTTTTTAAAATTGGATGATGCTGGAAGATCACCAGCTGAAAGGCACGGACAATGGCCCCAATCGCCCAATGAAATGGTCAAATGGAAAAATGTCCTTGATAATAAATGGTATGTCCCGGATCCCATATTAATCAGATACTGGGGAGCTATTTGTGTTTTTCCGCAGGGCAAAGAAAATCCACTTTGGGTTCCGACACGACTGACAAGAACCGTGAAAGATCAAGATGAATTCAAGGATGATCCTGTTATTCTTACTCCTGAGGATTGAGACAGGGATAAGTATACCTTTGTGGGCCGTAGTGAGATCATGGCCAGTACCTTTACTGGTACATTCCAATTCTTCTACCTTACCTTTATTTTTTGCAACGGAATGTTATTTGGATGTGCCTTGTGCACGACAAACTCCTCAAGAGCCACGGGTGTATAATAGTCTAGTTTTCATTTGAATTATAAACTATGCTTTGTGCATAATGTGGATAAACCTTTTACACCCTGTATATTTTTAAAGAAAAAGATTATCTCTAATTGGGCAGATCCCCTTAGCCAATATATATATATATATATATTTTTTTTTTCGAGACAGGGTTTCTCTGTATAGCCCTGGCTCTCCTGGAACTTACTCTCTAGACCAGGATGGTCTCGAACTCAGAAATCTGCCCATCTCTGCCTCCCCAGTGCTGGGTTTAAAGGTGTGCACCACTACCATCCTGCTTAAAACACTATTTTCTTATTGAGATATTAAAAGCTGCACTGTCATGCATTCATATATGTGAACTGGCAGCCAAACTTCCTAACGTGAATGTCATGATTTTGGTATTGATTTTAAAGAGAATAGACTGTTTAAAATTGGGTTTTGTTTTCCAAAAGTTATGCATGTATTGTAATATTGCAAAAGAAACTTAAAAATTATGGATAAAATTGCTTCCCACATTGACGTTTTTTTGGTTTCTCGACATATTCCAAATTCTAGGTTGTGCATTTCTCATTTTCCACGTTTTTCAGTGTTTCTCGCCATATTCCAAGTCCTACCATGTGAGTTTCTCATTTTCCTTGTTTGTCATTTTTTCTCGCCAGATTCCAGTTCCTACAGTTTGTGTGTCTCATTTTCCACGTTTTCCGGTTTTATAGACATATTCCAGGTCCTACAGTGTGCATTTCTCATTTTCCATATTTTTCAGTGTTTCTTGCCATATTTCAGATCCTACAGTGTGTGTGTCTCATTTTCCACATTTTTCGATTTTTTTCACCATATTCCAGGTCCTATCGTATGTGTTTTAAATTATCCAGATTTTTTTTCAGTGTTTCTCGCCATATTCTAGGTCCTACAGTGTGCATTTCTCATTTTCCACCTTTTTTCATTGTTTCTCGCCATATTCCATGTCGAACAGTGTGTTTGTCTCATTTTCCACGTTTTTTCAGTTTTCTCGACATATTCCAGGTTCTACAGTGTGCGTTTCTTATTTTTCATGTTTTTCAGTGTATCTTGCCATATTTCATGTCCTACCATGTGAGTTTCTCATTTTCCTCGTTTCTCAGTTTTCTCACCATATTCCAGGTCCTACTGTGTGCGTTTTTTCATTTTCCTCGTTTTTCAGTTTTTCTCGACATATTCTAGGTCCTACACTGTGCATTTTTCCTTTTTCACGTTTATTAGTTTTCTCACCATATTCCAGGTCCTACCATGCGCATTTCTCATTTTCCACGTTTTTTAGTGTTTTTCGCCATATTACAGGTTCTGCTGTGTCTGTTTCTCATTTTGAACGTTTTTCAGTGTTTCTCGCCATAATCCAGGTCCTACAGTGTGCATTTCTTATTTTCCACGGTTTTCAGTGTTTTTTTTTTCCCATATTTCAGGTCCTACAGTGTGTCTTTCTCATTTTCCACGTTTTTCCATTTTCTCGCCATATTCCACGTCCTACAGTGTGCAATTCTAATTTTCCAAGTTTTTTCATTGTTTTTTGCCATATTCCAGGTCCTACAGTGTGTGTTTCTCATTTTCCACATTTTTCAGTGTTTCTCGCCATATTCCATGTCCAACAGTGTGTTTCTCTCATTTTCCACGTTTTTTCTGTTTTCTCGATATATTCCAAATCCTAGGTTATGCATTTCTCATTTTCCAAATTTTTCAGTGTTCCTCACCATATTCCAGGTCCTACAGTGTGTGTTTCTCATTTTGCCCATTTTTCAGTGTTTCTCACCATATTCCAGGTCCTACCATGTGAGTTTCTCTTTTTCCTTGTTTGTTAGTTTTCTTGCCATATTCCAGGTCCTAATGTGTTTTTTTTATTTTCCACGTTTTCTCAGTTTTCTTGTCATATTCCAGGTCCTAGAGTGTGCATTTCCCATTTTCCACGTTTTTCAGTTTTCTTGCCATATTCCAGGTCCTACAGTGTCTGTTTCTCATTTTGAACGTTTTCAATATTTCTCTACATATTCCAGGTCTAACCATGTGAGTTTCTCATTTTCCTCATTTGTTAGGTTTCTCGCCATATTCCAGGTCCTACAGTGTGTGTGTCTCATTTTCCACCTTGTTAAGTTATCTAGCCATATTCCAGGTCCTACAGTGTGCATTTCTCATTATCCAAGTTTTTCAGTGTTCCTTGCCATAGTCCAGGTCCTATAGTGTGCAGACTACTCACTTCATAAGAGTCAGGAAAAAAGAAAGAGAGAGAGAGAGAGAGAGAGAGAGAGAGAGAGAGAGAGAGAGAAAGAAAGAAAGAAAGAAAGAAAGAAAGAAAGAAAGAAAGAAAGAAAGAAAGAAAGAGAGAAAGAAAAGGGTCATTTGTACTGGCTAGTTTTGTGTCAACTTGATACAGCTGGAGTAATCACAGAGAAAGGAGCTTTAGTTGAGGAAATGCCTCCATGAGATACAACTGTAAGGCATTTTTTCAATTAGTGATCAAAGGGGAAAGTCCCCTTGTGAGTGGGACCATCTCTGTGCTGGTAGTCTTGGTTCTAAAAGGGAGCAGGCTGAGCAAGCCAGGGGAGGTAAGCCAGTGAGGAACTGAAGAATAAAGATAAAAAATTACTGAACTCTTCCTCACCCCAGAGCCCGACCCCTCCCATCTAGAGATTGTTCCCAGAACACTCCTGAACTCTTCACCCCAGAATGCATTCCTGAACTCCTCACCCTAGAGTTCGAACCCTCCCAACTAAAGACTGTTCCAAGAACATTTTTGAGATAAGGGCCTCCTGGAACAACCTCAGAATGAACCGGGTACATTGCCAAATAATAGGACATGACCCCTTAGTTACGTAGAATTCCCTTGGCAGAACCCCTTGTCCCTTGGCAGAACCCCTTAGTTATGGAAACTTGTACTTTCCCTGCCCCGCTCTCCCCCCTTGAGTTTTTCCTATATAAGCCTGTGAAAAATTTGGCTCGAGGTCGATTCTCCTCTACACCATACTAGGTGTATGAGTTTCGACCCCAGAGCTCTGGTCTATGTGCTTTCTTGCTGTTGCTTTATTAAATCTTGCCCTCTACATTTTGAGTTCGGTCTCAGTGTCTTCTTGGGTCCGCGGCTGTCCCGAGGCTTGAGTGAGGGTCTCCCTTCGGGGGTCTTTCAGAACATGTCTCCATGGCCTCTGCAACAGCTCCTGCTTCCTGACCTGCTTGAGTTCCAGTCCTGACTTCCTTTGGTGATGAACAGAAGTATGGAAGTGTAAGCCAAATAAACCCTTTCCTCCCCAACTTACTTCTTGGTCATGATGTTTGTGCAGGAATAGAAACCTTGACTGAGACAAATTGGTACCAGCAGAGTGGGGTATTCCTGTGACAACCTAAACATGTTGTGGGGAGGACTCTGGAAGGACTTTGGAACTTTGGGCTTGAAGATCCATCCATTGTTAAGAGCTCTCTTAGATGTTGTGTAGGAGCTTAGAAGATAATGTTGAGAACACTGCAGAAGATGGAGGTCTGGTTTGTGAATCTTCAGAGAGAAAATTAAAGACTCTTTTCAGGGCCATTGCTCTTTTGATTGCAAAGATTCTGTAGTTCTGGTTAGCTGGGGCTGAAGAATCAGCTGTGATTAACAGGATAGCAGAACTACCAAAGCAAAACTTTGCTTTACTGGGACTATTGATGCTGGTTATCTGGAGCTAAGAAATTAGCGGTGATTAAGAAGAGACCGTCATCATTGAGGTGACATCTTCTGGGAAGTGTTTTCTGAAAGCACAAAGAGGCTGTGTTCCAGAGATGGCCAAGGTTGTACTCCTGCTGCAGCGGGACAGGTGGTACTGGGTTTGAAGGCATGGAGGGGTCACGCAAAGCAGCTGAGGCTCGGCACTGTGAGGGGCCATGGAAGGCCATTGGTGAAGGTGCAGCTTCAGTTGCAATTGAAGGCCCAGGACCTAAGGGGTCATGCAGTGTTTTAGAGATGCTAGTACCATGAGATGACCACCAAGAGAAGCAGTAGCAGTGGAGTACAGGTATCTGGAGCCTAGAGGACGACGCATGTGCTATAAAGGGCATGGCTGGAGAAGTGACCCAAGCCTTTGGAGGAGCCCAGAAGATCGTGAGTTGGATCCCAGACATTGGATGGTTGGAGATTGGTTTTTGCTTTTGATTGTGACTGTGCCCTGATATTTTCCCTCTTGAAGGAAGAAACTATTTTAGTGGAGCTCAGAGTTAAAAGACTTTTAATTGTAAAAGACTTTGAATTTTTAAAAGAGATGGATATTTTAAAGAGATTGAAATATTAATATGTAAAGACTGCGGGACGTTTAAAGTTACTTAGACCTTGGGGATGAATAAGAATGTAAGTGTGGAGGCTACTAGTGATGTGTTTGTGTGTCAAGTTGTCAAGGGGTCAATTGTATTGGGTAGTTCTGTGTCAATTTGACACAGCTGGAGTTATCACAGAGAAAGGAGCTTCAGTTGAGGAAATGCCTCCATGAGATACAACTGTCAGGCATTTTCTCAATAAGTGATCAAGGGGAAAGGCCCCTTGTGGGTGGGGCCATCTCTGGGCTGGTAGTCTTGGTTCTAAAAGAGAGCAGGCTGAGTAAGCCAGGGGAGGCAAGCCAGTAAAGAACATCCCTCCATAGCCTCTGCAACAGCTCCTGCTTCCTAACCTGCTTGAGTTCCAGTCCTGACTTCCTTTGGTGATGAACAGCAGTATGGAAGTGTAAGCCAAATAAACCCTTTCCTCCCCAACTTGCTTCTTGGTCATGATGTTTGTGCAGGAATAAAAACCCTGACTAAGACAGGAGGTAATCTACCTTCTCCCCTGTTTCGTGTTGAAGGCTACACCAATAATTCAACTGATTAATTGACTGGATTTTTTTCTTTTCTTTTTCTTATTATCCAAATTCTGAATAATGAGTTACATCTATTGGCCAAATATGATTGGGCATGAGACCTCATGAATTAGCCCCTAAGCGAGGCACTTGAGACCATGTAAGACAGTGAGGACATTGCTTTACAATCATTCTAGCTTGCTCCCAAGCAATCTTATGTTAGAGCACTAAGTTATGACTAGAAAAATGAATTTTATCGTGACCACATTTAGCCAAAACAATAGGATCTGAAACTAAAGCTTCTCCTATCAATGCTTTGTCAATACAATCATTGCCTGCAGCTAAAGGTCCGGGAAGTTCTTATATGACCAATATAAATGGGATTAAGAGGTAGGATCAGCACTCCCCTCAAGATTATGAAATAAGGGTTTCAATTTAAATAAGAATGAAGCAAAGTAGTATCAGCTAACAGGTTTTGAAAATCATTGAAAGTTGCTTCCCTCTGTTATCACAGTTCTCCACTTTGGTATCACCGTGCTCCAGTGTGCTGTATCTATGCTGCACTGTGGTGGCACAGTGCTCTACTGTGGCCTCACAGTGTTCTACTGTGGTGTCACAGTGCTCCACTATGGTGTCACAGTGCTCACCGTGGTGTCACAGTGCTCTACTGTGTAGTCACAGTGTTCCACTCTGGTGTCACAGTGCTCCTCTTCGGTGTCAGAGCGTTCAACTCTGCAGTCACAGTACCTGCTGTTCTGTCTCAGTGTTCACTGTGGTGTCACAGTGCTCTAATGTTGTGTCACAGTGCTCCAATTTGATGTCACATGCTCCATTGTGGTGTCATAGTCCTCCACTGTGCAGTCAAAGTGCTCCACTGTGGTATCACAGTGCTGCAATATGTTTGTCAGTGCTCCACTGTACTGTGACAGCACTCACTGTGTTGTCACAGTGCTCCACTCTGGTGTCACAATGCTCCACTATTTTGTCACAATGCTACTTATACAGTCACTATGCTCCACTGCAGTGTCACAGTGCTCAACTGTCCTGCCACAGTGCTGCACTATGTGGTCACAGTGATTCACTGTGCTATCACAGTGCTGCACTGTAGTTTCACATGCTCTAATGTGGTGTCACATTGCTCCACTATGGTGTCAAAGTGCTACAATGGGGTGTCACAATGCTCCACTCTGATGTCACAGTGCATGACTGTGCGGTCAGTGCTGTACTGTGGTGTTACTGTGCTCCACTGTGGTGTCACAGTGCTCAAATGTGGTCTCACAGTTCTCCGCAGTGGTGGCACAGTACTCCACTGTGGTGTCACAGTGCTCCATTGTGCTGTCACAGTTCTCCACTGGGCTGTCAGATTGCTCCACTCTGGTGTCTCAGTGATCCACTGTTCTGTCACAGTGCTACACTGTGGTGTCACACGCTCCATGCTGTTGTCACAGAGCTCAAATATGGTCACACAGTTATCCGCAGTGGTGTCACAGTGCTCTACTATGCTGTAACAGTGCTGCACTATGGTGTCACAATGCTCCACTCTGGTGTCACAGTTTTCCAATGTGGTGTCACACGCTCCACGCTGGTGTCACAGAGCTCAAATATGGTCACACAGTTATCCACAGTGGTGTCACAGTGCTCTACTATGCTGTAACAGTGCTGCACTGTGGTGTCACAATGCTCCACTTTGGTGTCACAGTTTTCCATGTGGTGTCACTTGCTCCACGTGGTGTTACAGTGCTCCACTCTGTTGTCACAGTGCTCCACTGTGGTGTCACAGTGATCATTGTGGTGTCACAGTGCTCCACTATGCTGTCTCAGTGCTCTACAGTGGTGTCATAGTGACCAAATTCGTTGTCACAGTGCTCCACTGTGGTGACACAGTGCTCCACTGTGGTGTCACAGTGATCATTGTGGTGTCACAGTGCTCCACTATGCTGTCTCAGTGCTCCGCAGTGGTATCATAGTGACCAAATTCATTGTCACAGTGCTCCACTGTGGTGTCATAGTGCTCACTCTGATGTCACAGTGCCCCACTCTGTTGTCACAGAGCTCAACTCTAGTGTCACAGTTCTGCACTCTGGTGTCACATTACTTCACTGTGCTGTCACATACTGCACTGTGGTGTCACAGTGTTCTACTGCGGTGTCACAGTGCTCCACTGTGGTTTCATTGTGCATCACTGTGATGTCACACTGATGCACTGTGGTACCTTGAGATCTACTCTAATGTCACTGTTTTTCACTGTGGTGTCAGGGTGCTCCACTTTTGTGTCACAGGCTCCACTGTGGTATCACAGTGCTCAAATGTGGTTTCACAGTTCTCCACAGTGCTGTCACAGTAATCACTGTGGTGTCACAGTGCTCCACTGTGCTGTCACCTTTCTCCAATGTGCTGTCACATTGCTCCACTCTGGTACCACGGTGCTCTACTCTGTTGTCACAGTGCTCCACTGTGCTGTCACAGTGCTCCACTGTGGTGTCAAAGTGATCCACTATGATGTCACAGTGCTCGTCTGTGCTGTCACATTGCTCCACTGTGTTATCATGATGCTCCATTGAGATGTCACAGTGCTCCACTGTGGTGTCACAGTGCTCCAATGTGGTGACACTGTACTCCACTGTGCTGTCAGAATGTTGCACTGTGGTGTGACAGTATTCTACTGTGGTGTTACAGTGCTCCACTGTTGTGTCACAGTGCTCCATTGAGATGTCACAGTGCTACAGTGTGGTGTCACAGTGCTCCACTCTCTTTTCAGTGTTCCACTCTGGTGTCTCACTGCTCCACTTCGGTCTCACAATTCTCCACAGTGATGTCATAATAATCCACTGTGGTGTCAAAGTGCTCCACTGTGCTGTTACTGTTATCCATTGGGTTGTCACATTGCTCCACGATGGTGCCACAGTGCTCAACTTTGTTTTCAAAATGCTCCACTGTGATGTCACAGTGCTCCACTGTGTTGTCACACTGCTACAATGTGGTGTCAAAGTGCTGTACTTTGTTATCACAGTGCTCTACTGTGCTGTCACAGTGCTCCACTGTGGTGTCAAAGTGATCCACTGATATGTCACATTGCTCCACTGTGGTGTAACAGTACTTCATTGAGATGTCACAGTGCTGCCTGTGGTGTCACAGTGCTCCAATCTGTTGTCACAGTGCTCCACTCTGGTGTCTCACTGCTCCTCTTCGGTCTCACAGTTCTCCACAGTGGTGTCACAATGATCCTCTCTGGTGTCACAGTGCTCCACTGTGCGGTTACTGTTATCCCATGGGTTGTCACATTACTCCACGTTGGTGCCACAGTGCTCAACACTGTTGTCACAATGCCCCACTGTGCTGTCACAGTGCTCCATTGTGGTGACTCGGTGCTCCACTTTGGTGTCACAGTGCTCCACTGTTGTGTCGCAGGCTCCACTGTAGTGTCACAGTGCTCCAATGTGGTCTCACATTGCTCCACTCTGGTGTCACAGTGCTAAACTGTGTTGCCACAGTGCTCCACTGTGCTCTCACAGTTCTACATAGTGGTGTAACTGTCATCCACTGTGGTGTCACAGTCCTCTACTAGCTGTCAAAGTTATCAACTACGCTGTCACATTGCTACACTCTGGTGTCACACTGCTCCACTGTCTTGTCACACTGCTCCACTGTGGTGTCAAAGATTTGCAATTTGTTGTCACAGTGCTCCAGGGTGCTGACACAGTGCTTGCTATCTGTGGTATCGTAATGCTTCACTTCATTTTTACAGTGCTCCACTGTGGTGTCACAATGCTCCACTTGTTGTCACACAACTACACTGTGCAGTCACAGTGCTCCACTTCATTGTCATAGTGCTCCACTGTGGTGTCACAGTGCTCCACTATGGTGTCACATGCTCCACTCTGATGTCACAGTGCTCCACTGGGCTGTCATATTGCTCCACTCTGGTATCACAGTGCTTCACTGTGCTGTCACAGTTCTGCAGTGTGGTGTCACAATGTCCTACTGTGTTGTCAAACTGCTCCACTGTGGTGTCACACTACTCCATTGTGATGACTTTGTGCTCCACTTTGATGTCACAGTGCTCCACTGTTGTGTCTCAGGCTCCACTGTGGTGTCACAATGACCTGCTGTGGTGTCACAGTGCTCCCCTGTGCTGTTATTGTTATCCACTGGGTTGTCACATTGCTACACGCTGGTGCCACAGTGCTCAACTCTGTTGTCACAGTGCTCCACAGTGGTGTCAGTGTGTTCCACTGTGATGTCACAGTGCTCCACTGTGCTGTCACACTGCTACACTGTGTTGTCACACTGCTCCACTGTGTTGTCACACTGCTCCACTGTGGTGTCAAAGTGCTGCACTTTGTTATCCAAGTGCTCCACTGTGCTGTCACAGTGCTCCACAGTGGTCTCCCAGTGCTCCATTGTGATGTAACTGTGCTCTACTGGGCTGTTAATTTGCTGCACTTTGGTGTCACAGAGTTCTAATGTGATGTTACAGTACTCCACTGTGCTGTCACAGTGCTCACTGTGGTGTCACAGTGTTCCACTGTGGTGCCACAGTGCTCCACTGTGCTGTCACATTGCTGCAGTGTGGTGTCACAATGTTCCACTGTGGTGTCAAACTGCTCCACTGTTGTGTCACACTGCTCCATTGTGGTGTCACAGTGCTACAATGTGGTCGCACAGTTCTCCACAGTGGTGTCACATTGCTCCACTCTGTTGTCACAGTGCTCCACTGTGCTGTCACAGTGCTCCACTGTGGTGTCACAGTCCTCCATTGAGATGTCACAGTGCTGTACTGTGGTGTCAGTGCTCCACTCTGTTGTCACAATGCTCCACTCTGGAGTCTCACTGTTCCACTTCGGTCTCACAGTTTTCCACAGTGGTGTCACAATGATCTGCTCTGGTGTCACAGTGTTCCTCTGTGCTGTTACTGTTATCCACTGGATTGTCACATTGTTCCACGCTGGTGCCACAGTGCTTAACTCTGTTGTCACAATGCTCCACTGTGCTGTCACAGTGCTCCTCAGTGGTGTCAGTGTGCTCCACTGTGCTGTCACAGTGCTCCACTGTGTTGTCACAATGCTCCACTGTGGTGTCAAAATGCTGAGCTTTATTATCACAGTGCTCCACTGTGCTGTCACAGTGCTCCACTGTGCTGTCACAGTGCTCCAATGTGCTGTCACAGTGGTCCACTGTGGTCTCCCAGTGCTCCATTGTGATGTAAACATGCTCCACTGGGCTGTCAATTTGCTGCACTGTGGTGTCACAATACTCCACTATGCTGTCACAGTGCTCATTGGTTTAACAGTGCTGCACGGTGATGTCACAGTGTTCCACTGTGCTGTCACAGTTATCACTGTGATGTCACGTTGTTCCACTGGGGTGTCACAGTGCTCCACCTGGCTGTCAATTTGTTGAACTGTGGTGTACAGAGTTCTAATGTGCTGTCACTGAGCTCCACTGTGCTGTCTCAGTGCTCCAATGTGATCTTACACTGCTCCACAGTGGTGTCACACTGCTCCACATGTTGTCACACTGCTCCGCTGTGGTGTCACAGTTGTCCACTCTTCGGTCACATTGCTCCACACTTTTGTCACATGCTCCAATGTGGTGTCACAGTGCTCCAATCTAGTGTCATACTGCTCCATTGTGACGTCACAGTTCTGCACTATGGTATCACAGTACTCCACTGTGTTGTCACAGTCCTACACACTGGTAATCAGTGCTTTATTGTGGTGTCACAGTGCTCCATTGTTTTCACAGTGCTCCACTCTTGTGTCTCAATGCTCCACTCCGGTGTCACAGTGCTCCACTGTGATATCACCGTGCTCACTCTTGTGTCACAGTGCTCACCATGGTGTAACAGTGCTGCACTGTGGGGTCACAACGCTATAGTGTTGTGTCACAGTGCTCCACTGTGGTGTACCAGTGCTTGATGGTGATGTCACAGTGCTGCACTGTGGTGTCATAGTGCTCCATTGTTGTCACAGTGCTCCACTCTGGTGTCTCAATGCTCCAATTCGGTGTCACAGTGCTCCACTGTGATGTCACAATCCTCCACTGAGGTGTCACAGTTCTCCACTATGGTGTCATATGCTCCACTCGGTCTCACAGTTCTCCAATGTGGTGACATTGTGCTTCACTGTGATGGCACTGTGCTCCACTGTGCTTTCAAAGTGCTCCAATGTGATCTCACACTTTTGCACAGTGGTGTCACACTGAACCACTTGTCACACTGCTCTACTGTACTGTCACAGTGCTAAACTGTGGTATCCTAGTGCCCCACTGTGCAGTCACAGTGCTCCACTGTACTTTTACAGTGCTCCGCTTTGTTGTTTTAGTGCTCCACTGTGGTGTCACACTACTCCACAGTGGTATCACAGTTGTCCACTGTGGTGTCACAGTAATCCACTGTTGTGTCACATGCTCCACTGTGGTATCACAGTACTCCAATGTGGTGACACTATGCTCCACAAATGTCACGGTGCTCATTCTGGTTTCACATTGCTGCACTGTGATGTCACAGTGCTCTACTGTGCTGTCACAGTGTTCCACTGTGGTGTAACAGTGCTCCACATGGCTGTCAATTTGCTGTACTGTGGTGTCACAGAGTTCTAATGTGGTGTCATTGTGCTCCACTGTGCTGTCTCAGTGCTCCAATGCTCCAATGTGATCTTACACTGCTCAACAGTGGTGTCACACAGATCCACATGTTGTCACATTGCTCCACTGTGGTGTCACAATTGTCCACTGTTGGGTCACAGTCTCCACTCTGTTGTCACATGCTCAAATGTGGTTTCACAGTGCTCCACTTTGTTGTCATAGTGCTCTGCTATGGTGTCACAGAACTCCACTATGGTGTCACAGTGCTCCATTTTGGTGTCACCTGCTCCGCTGTAGAGTCACATACTCCATTGTGCTGACACAGTGCTCCACTGTGATGTCACAGTGCTCCAATGTGATGGCAATGTGCTCCACAGTGATGTCACAGTGCTCATTCTGGTTTCACAGTGCTTCACTGTGGTGTCACATGCTCCACTGTGATAGCACAGTGCTCCACTGTGATGACATTGTGCTCCACATTGATGTCACAGTGCTCATTCTGGTTTCACAGAGCTTCACTGTGGTGTCACAGTACTCCATTGTAATGTTACAGTTCTCCACAGTGCTGTCACAATGCTGCACTGTGGTTTCACAGTGTTCTACTGTGCTGTCACACTGATCCACTGTGGTATCACACAGCTCCACTGTGATATCACTGAGATCCTCTGTAGTGTCACAGTGATCCACTGTGCTGTCACACTGCTCCACTGTCGTGTCAGTGTTTACAACTGTTTTCTCACAGTGCTCCATTGTGTTATCACATGCTCCACTGTAGAGTCACAGTACTCCAATGAGGTGACAGAGTGCTGCATTGTGATTTCACAGTGTTTACTGTGGTGTCACTCTGCTCCACTGTGGTGTCACATGCTCCACTGTAGAGTCAGAGTGCTCCACTGGGTGTAACATTGCTCTATTTTGATGTTACAGTGCTCCACTGCCATGTCACAGTGCTCCACTGAGGTGTCACAGTGCTCCACACTGTGGAGAGCCATGAGCAATCGCCATCATGAGCCTCTGTTGTGCCTAACTGGTAAACAAGTAATGTGCGCAGGTGCAAGAGGAAATTCCTGCCAAGTCACTGCCCATCCCGGGGCGTAGTAGTGGGATGATGAGTGAGCAGCTAATCAGGAGCTGACACGTCACATGGAGGGGTATATAAGCAGCACCATTTTCCTTGTTTGGGGTCTTCCTTCAGATGAAGCAATAAAGCTTTGCCATAGAAGAATCCAGTTGGACTCGAGCCCCGGGCTACCTTGCCAGCTGAGTCGCCCGACACCCGCAAGGGCCCACACAGGATTCCCCACGGGATCCTAAGACCTCTGGTGAGTGGAACACAGCACCAGCCCCAATCCAATCGCGCTGAACCTGAGACTGCGGTACATAGGGAAGCAGACTACCCGGGCTTGACCTGGGGCACAAGCCCATTCCGATCCACTAGAGCCCCGGGCTACCTTGCCAGCGGAGTCGCCTGACACCCGCAAGGGCACACACAGGATTCCACAAGGGATCCGAAGACCTCTAGTGACTGGAACACAACTTCTGCCAGTAGTCTGGTTCGAACACCAGATATCTGGGTACCTTCCCTGCAAGAAGAGAGCTTTCCTGCAGAGAATACTCTGCCCACTGAAACTAAGGAGAGTGCTACCCTCACAGGTCTGCTTATAGAGGCTAACAGAGTCACCTGAAGAACAAGCTCTTAACAGAGACAACTATAACAGCTAGCTTCAGAGATTACCAGATCGCGAAAGGCAAACGTAAGAATCCTACTAACAGAAATCAAGACCACTCACCATCATCAGAACGCAGCACTCCCACCCCACCTAGTCCTGGGCACCCCAACACAACCTAAAATCTAGACCCAGATTTAAAAACATTTCTCATGATGATGATAGAGGACATCCAGAAGGACTTTCATAAGTCACTTAAAGAATTACAGGAGAGCACTGCTAAAGAGTTACAGGCATTTAAAGAAAAGCAGGAAAACACAGCCAAACAGGTAGAAGTCCTTAAAGAAAAACAGGAAAACACATCCAAACAGGTAATGGAAATGAACAAAACCATACTAGAACTAAAAAGGGAAGTAGACACAATAAAGAAAACCCAAAGCGAGGCAACGCTGGAGATAGAAACCCTGGGAAAGAGATCTGGAACCATAGATGCGAGCATCAGCAACAGAATATAAGAAATGGAAGAGAGAATCTCAGGTGCAGAAGATTCCATAGAGAACATCGACACAACAGTCAAAGAAAATACAAAATGCAAAAGGATCCTAACTCAAAACATCCAGGAAATCCAGGACACAATGAGAAGACCAAACCTATGGATAATAGGAGTTGATGAGAATGAAGATTTTCAACTTAAAGGGCCAGATAATATCTTCAACAAAATAATAGAAGAAAACTTCCCAAACATAAGGAAAGAGATGCCCATGATCATACAAAAAGCCTACAGAACTCCAAATAGACTGGACCAGAAAAGAAATTCCTCCCGACACATAATAATCAGAACAACAAATGCACTAAATAAAGATAGAATATTAAAAGCAGTAAGGGAGAAAGGTCAAGTAACATATAAAGGAAGGCCTATCAGAATTACACCAGACTTTTCACCAGAGACTATGAAAGCCAGAAGAGCCTGGACAGATGTGCTACAGACACTAAGAGAACACAAATGCCATCCCAGGCTACTATACCCAGCCAAACTCTCAATTACCATAGATGGAGAAATCAAAGTATTCCACGACAAATCCAAATTCACACAATATCTTTCCACGAATCCAGCCCTTCAAAGGAAAATAACAGAAAAGAAGCAATACAAGGACGGAAATCACGCCCTAGAACAAGCAAGAAAGTAATCCCTCAACAAACCAAAAAGAAGACAGCCACAAGAACAGAATGCCAACTCTAACAACAAAAATGAAAGGAAGCAACAATTACTTTTCCTTAATATCTCTTAATATCAATGGTCTCAACTCCCCAATAAAAAGACATAGACTAACAAACTGGCTACACAAACAGGACCCAACATTCTGCTGCTTACAGGAAACCCATCTCAGGGAAAAAGACAACACTACCTCAGAGTGAAAGGCTGGAAAACAATTCTCCAAGCAAATGGTCTGAAGAAACAAGCTGGAGTAGCCATTCTAATATCAGATAAAATCGACTTCCAACCCAAAGTTATCAAAAAAGACAAGGAGGGACACTTCATACTCATCAAAGGTAAAATCCTCCAAGAGGAACTCTCAATTCTGAATATCTATGCTCCAAATGCAAGGGCAGCCACATTCATTAAAGACAATTTAGTAAAGCTCAAAGCACACATTGCACCTCACACAATAATAGTGGGAGACTTCAACACACCACTTTCATCAATGGACAGATCGTGGAAACAGAAACTAAACAGGGACACAGTGAAACTAACAGAAGTTATGAAACAAATGGACCTGACAGATATCTACAGAACATTTAATCCTAAAACAAAAGGATATACCTTCTTCTCAGCACCTCACGGGACCTTCTCCAAAATTGACCATATAATTGGTCACAAAACAGGCCTCAACAGATACAAAAAAATTGAAATTGTCCCATGTATCCTATCAGACCACCATGGCCTAAGACTGATCTTCAATAACAACATAAATAATGGAAAGCCAACATTCACATGGAAACTGAACAACACTCTTCTCAATGATACCTTGGTCAAGGAAGGAATAAAGAAAGAAATTAAAGACTTTTTGGAGTTTAATGAAAATGAAGCCACAACGTACCCAAACCTTTGGGACACAATGAAAGCATTTCTAAGAGGGAAACTCATAGCTCTGAGGGCCTCCAAGAAGAAACGGGAGAGTGCACATACTAGCAGCTTGACAACACATCTAAAAGCTCTAGAAAAAAAGGAAGAAAATTCACCCAAGAGGAGTAGATGGCAGGAAATAATCAAACTCAGGGATGAAATCAACTAAGTGGAAACAAGAAGAACTCTTCAAAGAATTAACCAAACCAAACGAGGAGTTGGTTCTTTGAGAAAATCAACAAGATAGATAAACCCTTAGCTAGACTCACTAAAGGGCACAGGGACAAAATCCTAATTAACAAAATCAGAAATGAAAAGGGAGACATAACAACAGATTCTGAAGAAATCCAAAACACCATCAGATCCTTCTACAAAAGGTTATACTCAACAAAACTGGAAAACCTGGACGAAATGGACAAATTTCTGGACAGATACCAGGTACCAAAGTTGAATCAGGATCAAGTTGACCATCTAAACAGTCCCATATCACCTAAAGAAATAGAAGCAGTTATTAATAGTCTCCCAGCCAAAAAAAGCCCAGGACCAGACGGGTTTAGTGCAGAGTTCTATCAGACCTTCAAAGAAGATCTAATTCCAGTTCTGCACAAACTATTTCACAAAATAGAAGTAGAAGGTACTCTACCCAACTCATTCTATGAAGGCACACTTACTCTGATACCTAAACCACAGAAAACCCCAACAAAGATAGAGCACTTCAGACCAATTTCCCTCAACAATATTGATGCAAATATACACAATAAAATTCTCACTAACAGAATCCAAGAACACATCCATACAATCATCCATCCTGACCAAGTCGGTTCCATTCCAGGGATGCAGGGATGGTTTTGTGTATGGAAATCCATCAAAGTAATACACTATATAAAGAAACTCAAAGACAAAAACCACATGTTGATCTCATTATATGCAGAAAAAACATTTGACAAAATCCAACACCCATTTGTGATAAAAGTCTTGGAAAGATCAGGAATTCAAGGCCCATACATAAACACGATAAAAGTAATCTACAGCAAACCAGTAGCCAACATCAAAGTAAATGGTGAGAAGCTGGAAGCAATCCCACTAAAATCAGGGACTAGACAAGGCTGCCCGCTTTCTCCCTACCTATTCAACATAATACTTGAAGTCGTAGCCAGAGCAATTCAACAACAAAAGGAGATCAAGGGGATACAAATTGGAAAGGAGGAAGTCAAAATATCACTTTTTGCAGATGATATGATAGTATATATGAGTGACCCTAAAAATTCTACCAGAGAACTCCTAAACCTGATAAACAGCTTCGGTGAAGTAGCTGGATATAAAATAAATTCAAACAAGTCAATGGCCTTTCTCTATACAAAGAATAAACAGGCTGAGAAAGAAATTAGGGAAACAACACCCATCTCAATAGTCACAAATAATATAAAATATCTTGGCATGACTCTAACTAAGGAGGTGAAAGATCTGTATGATAAAAACTTCAAATCTCTGAATAAAGAAATTAAAGAAGATCTCAGAAGATGGAAAGATCTCCCATGCTCATGGATTGGCAGGATCAACATTGTAAAAATGGCTATCTTGCCAAAAGCAATCTACAGATTCAATGCAATCCCCATCAAAATTCCAACTCAATTTTTCAACGAATTAGAAGGAGCAATTTGCAAATTCATCTGGAATAACAAAAAACCTAGGATAGCAAAAACTCTTCTCAAGGATAAAAGAACCTCTGGTGGAATCACCATGCCTGACCTAAAGCTTTACTACAGAGCAATTGTGATAAAAACTGCATGGTACTGGTATACAGACAAGTAGACCAATGGAATAGAATTGAAGACCCAGAAATGAACACACACACCTATGGTCACTTGATCTTTGACAAGGGAGCTAAAACCATCCAGTGGAAGAAAGACAGCATTTTCAACAATTGGTGCTGGCACAACTGGTTGTTATCATGTAGAAGAATGCGAATGGATCCATACTTATCTCCTTGTACTAAGGTCAAATCTAAGTGGATCAAGGAACGTCACATAAAACCAGAGACACTGAAACTTATAGAGGAGAAAGTGGGGAAAAGCCTTGAAGATATGGGCACAGGGGAAAAATTCCTGAAGAGAACAGCAATGGCTTGTGCTGTAAGATCGAGAGTTGACAAATGGAACCTAATGAAACTCCAAAGTTTCTGCAAGGGAAAAGACACCGTCAATAAGACAAAAAGACCACCAACAGATTGGGAAAGGATCTTTACCTATCCTAAATCAGATAGGGGACTAATATCCAACATATATAAAGAACTCAAGAAGGTGGACTTCAGAAAATAAAATAACCCCATTAAAAAATGGGGCTCAGAACTGAACAAAGAATTCCCACCTGAAAAATACCGAATGGCAGAGAAGCACCTGAAAAAATGTTCAACATCCTTAATCATCAGGGAAATGCAAATCAAAACAACCCTGAGATTCCACCTCACACCAGTCAGAATGTCTAAGATCAAAAATTCAGGTGACAGCAGATGCTGCCGAGGATGTAGAGAAAGAGGAACACTCTTCCATTGTTGGTGGGATTCTAGGCTTGTACAACCACTCTGGAAATCAGTCTGGTGGTTCCTCAGAAAATTGGACATTGTACTACCTGAGGATCCAGCAATACCTCTCCTGGGCATATATCCAGAAGATGCCTCAACTGGTAAGAAGGACACATGCTCCACTATGTTCATAGCAGCCTTATTTATAATAGCCAGAAGCTGGAAAGAACCCAGATGCCCCTCAACAGAGGAATGGATACAGAAAATGTGGTACATCTACACAATGGAGTACTACTCAGCTATTAAAAAGAATGAATTTATGAAATTCCTAGCCAAATGGATGGACCTGGAGGGCATCATCCTGAGTGAGGTAACACATTCACAAAGGAACTCACACAATATGTACTCACTGATAAGTGGATATTAGCCCCAAACCTAGGATACCCAAGATATAAGATACAATTTGCTAAACACATGAAACTCAAGAAGAATGAAGACTGAAGTGTGGACACTATGCCCCTCCTTAGAATTGGGAACAAAACACCCTTGGAAGGAGTTACAGAGACAAAGTTTGGAGCTGAGATGAAAGGAAGGACCATGTAGAGACTGTCATATCCAGGGATCCACCCCATAATCAGCATCCAAACGCTGACACCATTGCATACACTAGCAAGATTTTATCGAAAGGACCCAGATGTAGCTGTCTCTTGTGAGACTATGCCGGGGCCTAGCAAACACAGAAGTGGATGCTCACAGTCAGCTAATGGATGGATCACTGGCTCCCAATGGAGGAGCTAGAGAAAGTACCCAAGGAGCTAAAGGGATCTGCAACCCTATAGGTGGAACAACATTATGAATCAACCACTACCCCGGAGCACTTGACTCTAGCTGCATATGTATCAAAAGATGGCCTAGTCGGCCATCACTGGAAAGAGAGGCCCATTGGACACGCAAACTTTATATGCCCCATTACAGGGGAACGCCAGGGCCAAAAAGGGGGAGTAGGTGGGTAGGGGAGTGCGGGTGGGTAGGTATGGGGGACTTTTGGTATAGCATTGGAAATGTAAATGAGCTAAATACCTAATAAAAAATGGAAAAAAAAAAAGAAGAATCCAGTTGTCCGAGTGAATTCTTGCTGGTGATATACTAGCTCAGGATAAGTGGTACCGAAACCCGGGACCATAGCATCACCAGGCGCTGCAAAGGGGACCCCCCGTTTCACGAGGTGGATTCAGAACTACGGGACACTAAAGCTCTGTAAGGTACATTCGGTCTTGAACTTTCTCCAGTGTTAGAGGCCTTTTAAGGGGAGCAGAGGATCCTGGAGGAAGTCCAAGACAGTCTATCAGAGACAGAGCAGGGAGATTAGGAGTTAAGAGGAAACAAGGTGCACCTAAGAAGAAAACAGGCCTTTCCATGGACCTCGAGCCCGAGGAAAAGAGAAACAAGGGAAAGTATGCCCTGGGAGAGCAAAAGGAAAATGGAGAGAGAAAAAAGAAGAAATATAAAAAGAGAAAAAGAAAAGAAACTAAAATATAAAGATACAAAATATAATATAAAATAAAAAGATACAAAGGATAATATAAAAAATGAAGAACAACAACAACAACAAAAATTAAGTCAATTTACCCTCCTCGTGAAGACTTTGACTAAAGAGGCAGCCTTCATCAAAGGCTTAAAGATAGTTCTCAGGGCCACTGTGCCTCCTCTTACTTCTCTGGCAGTATTCCCAGAAGAAGGAGATAAGGAAGTACAGTCTGATCATGAGAGAGAGAGAGAGAGAAAATAAGTTTTAGAAAAGCAGTTATCTCCTGTTTGGGATCTTTTAGCAAAAAAGAGAAAAAAATGAAAATAAGCTATTTTAGAGCTCTCCTGGGAACAGAAGGAAAACGGGATATGTCCTACTTCCTCTCTGGCTTCTATGGAGATATTCTTAGCTCTGGTTAGGATATCTGTGTCCCTTTCAGACACCAAGTTCTATTCCCTGTATGTCTATTATCTGTTTTTGGTGCACCAAATTGTCCATATGTCTGTCAATTCATGTTTGTTTTTGTTTTGTTGTTTGAATGATTATTGTTCTGTGTTTCATGTTGAAAAATATAATTGGTTAAAACTTTATCTGCTGGCTGTCCATCCTTTAACTTGTTTAAAAAGCAGCCTCAATTTGCACAGCAGAAAATGATAAAAGCACTGTGGCTGGGAGTCAGGTACAGCTGAAAAAGCCCTGCTGAGGGCCGATTGCAAATGGAGCTCTTAAAGGGGCAGGCAGCCACATATATACGGACCTTCCGTTCAGAGATTTGGAGAGAGATTAGATTCTCCTTGCTGGGATGTCCTATTTTCACCGACCAAGCAGGCCTCTAGATTTCAAAGTAATCAGGAATTTGGCTGAGTTCGTGTGGACTATGGCTTAATTGCCTCCTATATTGTGGCTCAAGTACAGGTCTTGAATAGACACTGCATGATGTTGTGCGATTGGGCAGGATTGGTAAAGGCCTGCCTTTCACCTGGGCAGTATTTAGATTGGAAAGCCTTCTTTATTGAATTTACAAATGAACAGGCGGTGGCTAAAGTTGCTGCAGGAAATCCAGCATGGGATAGGGATATGCTGCTTGGTCAAGGTCACTTTGGACAACAACAGACAGGATATCCAGTGCAGGTGTTTGAGCAGGTGAATCAGATTGCAATAAGGGTGTGGAAATCATTGCCCACCGGTGATGACAGTGTTGTAGAACTCCAGAGAGACAATGAGGCACTGAATCAGGTAAGAGGAGCGCTCTCAATTGGTTTGGGAGAGAGGGTCTGTTTGTGTTTCCTCAGGATCACTGACAACAGCTGCAGGTCCCAGAGCAGCTGACCAGAGCAATTCAGGGCAGGTGGAGCTGTGAGGATGTGGAAGTTCCTGTGGCTGGAGGTGCTCCCGCTAGTGAGAACTGAAGAGCTCTGTGTTCCTAAAACCTATGCCATTGACGAATTCGGGTGTTTCCTCAATTATTTACATCTAACACCAGATTTTAAGCCTTAATGGAACTTGAATAGAATCTATCATTGTTGGCAATTTTACCTCTTGCCTTACCTCTGCTTTTTTCTTACTTTAAGGAATGGGTGAGAATGATTTTGTTTGCTGCTGCCATCTGCTGTGGGCTTGTGTTCATGCTCTGGTTGGTCTGCAAGCTCAGAACCCAAAAAAACCGTGACAAGGTCGTTATTGCTCAAGCACTTGCAGCCATTGAACAAGGGGCCTCCCCTGAAATTTGGCTGGCCATGCTTAAGACTTAATTGGCATCTTAGTTCTCTGCTCTTGCGCTCCTCGGTTCTGCGGAAAATGAAAGAGACTCAACAATTAAAGCTCGCCCTAGGCCATATTCAGCTCTTGCACCCCTAGAGGCTAGACTCATTGCACAGGGGTGAGTGAGTAGGTCATTGACTCTTATGGATTGTTGGACTAAGCACCGCATAGGAGTCGCTCAGAGGTTTGGGCACTCCTAGAAGACAAGTCGATTTGCATGAGGGTTGAGTGTCCAAGTGTCCCTCTCCTAGGAAAAACGGCACAGGAGCAGGTCAGGGTTGCTCTGGGTAAAAGCCTGTGAGCCTAAGAGCCAATCCTGTACATGGCCCCTATTTCTGCACCCTAGGGATTCGACCTCTATCTTCATCCATTAAAGAGTGGCTTGCGTTTTAATAAAATAAAAAGGGGGAGATGTGGAGAGCCATGAGCAATCGCCATCATGAGCCTCCGCTGTGCCTAAGTAGTAAACAAGTAATGTGCGCAGGTGCAAGAGTAAATTCGTGCCAAATCACTGCCCATCCCGGGGCGTAGTAGTGGGGTGATGAGTGAGCAGCTAATCAGGAGCTGACATGTCACATGGAGGGGTATATAAGCAGCACCATTTTCCTTGTTTGGGGTCTTCCTTCAGATAAAGCAATAAAGCTTTGCCGTAGAAGAATCCGGTTGTCCAAGTGAATTCTTGCTGGCGTGATACTAGCTCGGGATACCACACTACTTTCACAGTGCCCCACTGTGGTTTCACAGTGCTCCAATGTGTTGACACTGTGTTCCACTGTGCTGTCACATTGTTCCACTCTGGTGTCACAGAGTTCCAATGTGATGTCACATGATCCACTCGGTGTCACATTGCTCCAATGTGGTGACATTGTGCTCCACTGTGATGGCACTGTGCTCCACTGTGTTGTAAAGGTGCTCCAATTTGATCTCACACTTTCGCTCACTGGTGTCACACTGAACCACTTGTTGTCATACTGCTCCACTGTACTGTCACAGTGCTAAACTGTGATATCCTAGTGCTCCACTGTGCAGTCACAGTGCTCCACTGTACTTTCACAGTTCTCCACTTTGTTGTCATAGTGCTCCACTGTGGTGTCATACTACTCCACAGTGGTATCACAGTTGTCCACTGTGGTGTCACAGTGCTCCACTGTTGTGTCACATGCTCCACTGTGGTATCTCAGTGCTGCAATGTGATGACACTATACTCCACATCGATGTCACAGTGCTCATTCTGGCTTCACCTTGCTTCACTATGGTGTCACAGTGCTCCATTTTGATGTCACAGTTCTCCACAGTGCTGTCACAATGCTACACTGTGGTGTCACAGTGTTCTACTGTGCTGTCACACTGCTCAAATGCGGTGTCACACTGCCCCACTGTGATATCACTGGGATCCTCTGTAATGTCACAGTGCTCCACAGTGCTGTCATTTTGCTGCACTCTGGTGTCACAGAGTTCTAATCTGGTGTTACAGTATTCCACTGTGCTGTCACAGTGCTCACTGTGGTTTCATGGTGCTGCTCTGTAATGTCACAGGGCTCCACTGTGCTGTCACAGTGCTCACTGTGTTGTAACAGTGTTCCACTGTGGTGTCACAGTGCTCCACTTGGCTGTCAATTTGCTGAACTGTGGTGTCACAGAGTTCTAATGTGGTGTCACAGTGCTCCACTGTGCTATCTCATTGCTCCAATGTGATCTCACACTTCTCCATGGTGGTGTCACACGGCTCCACATGTTCTCACACTGCTCCACTGTGGTGTCACAATTGTTCACTTTTGGGTTACAGTGCTCCACTCTGTTGTCACATGCTCCAGTGTGGTTTCACAATTCTCCACTTTGTTGTCATAGTGCTCTGCTATGGTGTCACAGAACTCCACTGTGGTGTCACAGTTGTCCACTGTGGTGTCACAGTGCTCCATTGTGGTGTCACATGCTCCACTGTAGAGTCACAGTATTCCATTGTGGTGACACATTGCCGCACTGTGATTTCACAGTGCTCCACTGTGTTTTCACATTCTCCACTGTAGGGTTACAGTCCTCCATTGTGCATACACCGTGATCCACTGTGATGTCACAGTGCTCCACTGTGCTGTCACACTGATCACTGTGGTGTAACAGAGTTCCAATGTGGTGTCACATTGCATCACTTGGCTGTCACTTTTCTGCACTGTGGTGTGACAGACTTCTAATATGGTTTCACTGTTCTCCACTGTGCTGTCTCCGCACTCCAATGTGATCTCACACTGCTCCACGTGGTGTCACCCTGCTCCACATGTTCTCACACTGCTCCACTCTGGTGTCGGTTTTCTCCACTGTTGGGTCACAGTGATCCACTCTGTTGTCACATGCTCCAGTGTGGTATCACAGTGCTCCACTTTGTTGTCATAGTGCTCTGCTGTGGGGTCACAGAACTCCACTGTGGTGTCACATGCTCCACTGTAGAGTCAAAGTACTCCAATGTGGTGACACATTGCTGCACTGTGAAAACACAGTGCTCACTGTGGTATCACAATGCTCCACTCTGGTGTCACAGTACTCCATTGTGATGTCACAGTGCTGCATTATGTTATCACAGTACTCACTGTGATGTCACAGTGCTCCACTCTGGTGACGCAGTGCTCCATTGTGATGTCACAGTGCTGCACTCTGGTGTCATAGTGCTCCATTGTTTTCACAGTGCTCCACTCTGGTGTCTCAATGCTCCACTTTGGTGTCACAGTGCTCCACTGTGATATCACAGTGCTCACTCTTGTGTAACAGTGCTCACCATGGTGTAACAGTGCTGACCTGTGGTGTCGCAGTGCTATAGTGTTGTGTTACAGTGCTCCACTCTGATGACATTGTGCTCCACTGTGCTGTCACAGTGCTCCACTGTGGTGTCCCAGTGCTCGATTGTGATGTCACAGTGCTCCAATGTGGTGACACTGTGCTCCACTGTGTTTTCACAGTGTTCCACTCTGGTGTCACAGAGTTCTACTGTAGTGTCACATCCTCCACTTGGTGTCACAGTGCTCCAAAGTGGTGTCACTGTGCTGCAGTGTGATGGCACTGTGCTCCACTGTGCTTTCAAAGTGCTCCAATGTGATCTCACACTTTCCCACAGTGGTATCACACTGCTCTACTTCTTGTCACACTGCTCCACTGTACTGTCACAGTGCTCCACTGTGGTGTCACAGGGCACCAATGTGATGTCACAGTGCTCCACTGTGGTGTCATACTGCCCCACTGTGTTGTCACACTGCTCCACTGTGGTGTCAAAGTGCTGCACTCTGTTATCACAGTCCTCCTCTGTGCTGTTACAGTGCTCCACTGTGTTGTCATAGTGCTCCACTTCGTTGTCCCAGTGCTTCCCTGTGTTTTCATGTTGATCAACTTGTCACACAGCTCCACTCTACTGTCACAATGCTCCACTGTGGTGTTCGAATGCTTCAATGTGCAGTCACAGTACTCAACTGTGGTGTCACAGTGCTCCACTTCGTTGTCATTGTGCTCCACTGTGGTGTCACATTACTCCATTGTGGTGTCACAGTTGTCCACTGTGGTGTCACAGTTGTCCAGTGTGGTGTAACAGTACTTCAGTGTGGTGTCATATTCTCCACTGTGGTGTCACAGTGCTCCACTGTGGTGTTACAGTGCTGCACTGTTGTATCAAAGTGCTCCACAGTGGTAGCACTGTGCTCCACTGTACTGTCACAGTGCTCCACTGTGGTGTTACAGTGCTGCACTGTTGTATCACAGTGCTCCACTGTGATGTCACACTGCTCCACTGAGGTGTCACACTGCTCCACTGTGGTATCACATTCTCCACTGTAGGGTTACAGTACTCCATTGTCCTGACACAGTGCTCCACTGTAATGTCACAGTGCTCCACTGTGCTGTCACAGTGATCACTGTGGTGTAACAGAGTTCCAATGTGGTGTCACATTACTCCACTTGGCTGTCACTTTTCTGCACTGTGGTATGACAGACTTCGAATATGGTTTCACTGTTCTCCACTGTGCGGTCTCAGCACTCCAATGTAATCTCACACTGCTCCACGGTGGTGTCACACTGCTCCACATGTTCTCACACTGCTCTACTCTGGTGTCGGTTTTCTCCATTTTTGGGTTACAGTGCTCCACTCTGTTGTCACATGCTCCAATGTGGTTTCACAGTGCTCCACTTCGTTGTCATAGTGCTCTGCTGTGGGGTCACAGAACTCCACTGTGGTTTCACAGTGCTCCACTCTAGTGTCACAGTGCTCCACTGTGGTGTCACAGTGCTCCACTTCATTGTCATGTGCTCCACTGTGTTCCACTCTGGTGTCCCAGTGCTTCTCTGTGCAGTCACAGTGCACCACTTCATTGTCATAGTGCTCCACTGTGATGTCACACTACTCCACTCTGGTGTCAGAGTTGTCCAATGTGATATCACAGTGCTACACTGTGGTGTCACATGCTCCACTGTGCAGGCACAGTCCTCCAATGTGGAAACACAGTGCTCCATTGTGCTGTCACAGTGCTGCATTGTTGTGGCACATGCTCTACTCTTGTTTCACAATGCAGTAAATGGTGTCACAGTGCTCCACTATGCTCTCACAGTGCTGCACTGTGGTGTCACAATTCTCCACTCTGGTGTCACAGTTTTCCACTGTGGTGTCACATGCTCCACGATGGTGTCACAGTGCTCCACTTCGGTGTCACACTGCTCCACTGTATTGTCACACTGCTCCAATGTGGTGTCAAATTGCTGCAATTTTTGTCACAGTGCTCCACTGTGCTGGCAGTGCTCCACTGTGGTGTCACACTACTCTACGATGGTGTTTCAGTTGTCCATTCTGGTGTCACTGTGCTCCACTTTGGTGTCACAGTGCTCCATTGTGGTGTCACTATGCTCCACTTTGGTGTCTCACTACTCCACTGTGCTGTCACAGTGCTCCACTGTGCTGTCACAGTGCTCCACTGTAGTGTCACAGTGCTCCACTCTGGTGTAACAGTGCTCCATTTTGATGTCACAGTGCTGCACTGTGGTGACACAGTGCTTCACTCTGTTGTCACAGTGCTCCACTCTGGTGTCTCAGTGCTCCACTTCGGTGTCATAGTGCTTCATTGTTATGTCACAGCGCTCTACTATTGTGTCATAGTGCTGTACTGTAATGTCACAGTGCTCCACTGTGCAGTCACAGTGTTCCACTGGGGTGTCACACTGCTCAACTTAGTTGTCACACTGCTCCACTTTGGTGACTCATTGCTCCTCTGTGGTTTCACAGTGCTCCACTGTGGTGTCACACTGCTCCACTGGGCTGTCACTTTGCTGCAACGTGGTGTCACAGAGTTCTAATGTGGTGTCTCAGTGCTCCATTGTGATGTCTATGTGCTCCAGTTGGTGTCACAGTGCTCCACTGTCATGTCACAGTGCTCCACTGTGCTGTCACTGTGCTGCACTGTGGTGTTAAAATGCTCCACTGTGGTGTCACAGTGTTCCACTCTGTTGTCACACTGCTCCACTGTGGTGTCAAAGTGCTGTACTTTGTTGTCACAATGCTCCAATGTGCTGTCAGAATGTTCCACTTCGTTGTCATGGTGCTCCACTGTGGAGTCACAATGCTCCACTCTGATGTCACAGTGTTCCACTGTGTTGTCACACTGATCCACTGTAATGTAAACCTCCTCCACTGTGGTGCCACACTGATCCATTGTGGTGACACCATGCTCTACTGTGATGTCACTGTGGTGTCACAGTGCTCAATGGTGGTGTAACAGTGTTCCATTGTGATGTCAGAGTACTCCACTGTGCTGTCACAATGCTGCACTGTGGTGTCACAGTGTTCTACTGTGGTGTCACATTGCTCCACTGTGGTTTCACTGTACTCCTCTGTGATGTCACACTGCTGCACTGTGGTATCACTGTGCTCCACTGTACTGTCACAGTCCTCCACTGTGGTGTCACAGTGCTAAACAGTTGTGTCGCAGGCTCCACTGTGGTAATACAGTACTCAAATGTGGTCTCACAGTTCTTCACAGTGGTGTCTCAGTCCTCCACTGCGCTGTCACAGTGCTTCACTGTGTTGTCACACTGCTCCACTGTGTTGTAACACTGCTACAATGTGGTGTCAAATCGCTGCACTTTGTTGTTACAGTGCTCCACTGTGCTGTCAGTGCTCCACTGTGGTGTCACAATGCTCCACTCTGGTGTCACAGTTTTCCACTGTGGTGTCACAGTGCTCCACTTCGGTGTCACAGTGCACCACTGTGATGTCACAGTGCTCCACTGTATTGTCACACTTCTCCAATGTGGTGTCAAATTGCTACACTTTTTTGTCACAGTGCTCCACTGTGCTGGCAGTGCTCCACTGTGGTGTCACACTACTCTACAATGGTGTCACAGTTGTCCATTCTGGTGTCACTGTGCTCCACTTTGGTGTCACAGTGCTCCATTGTGGTGTCACAGTGCTCCACTCTGTTGTCTCACTGCTCCACTGTGCCGTCAGAGTGTTCCACTGTAATGTCACAGTGCTCCACTGTAGTGTCACAGTGCTCCAATGTGATCTCACAGTTCTCCAGAGTGCTGACACAGTGATCCGCTCTGGTTTCACTGTGCTCCATTGTGCTGTCACAATTCTCCACTGTGCTGTCATATTGCTCCACTGTGGTGTCACAGTGCTCCACTCTGGTGCCTCAAAACTCCACTGTCGTGTCACCATGCTCCACTTTGGTGTCACAATGCTCCCCTGTGGTGTCACAGTGCTCCAATGTGATGTCACAGTGCTCCACTGTTCTGTCTTAGTGCTCCAATGTGATCTCACACTGCTCCATAGTGGTGTCACACTACTCTACTGTGTTGTCACACTGCTCCACATTATTGTCACAGTGTTCCACTGTCATGTCCCTGTGCTCCTCTGGGCAGTCACAGTGCCCCACTGCTGTGTCACTGTGCTCCACTTCGTTGTCATAGTGCTCCTTTTTGGTGTCACACTACTCCACTCTGATGTCAGAGTTATCCACTGCGATATCACAGTGCTAAAGTGTGGTGTCATATGCTCCATGTAGTTTCACAGACCTCCAATGTGGAGACACAGTGCTCCACTGTGATGTCACAGTGCTCACTGTGGTGTCACATTGATCCATTTTGATGTCACAGTGATGCACTGTGGTGATACAGTGCTTCTCTCTGTTGTCACAGTGCTCCACTCTGGTGTCTCAGTGCTCCACTTCGGTGTCATAGTGCTGCATTGTTATGTCACAGTGCTCTACTGTTGTATCATAGTGCTGTACTGTAATGTCACAATGCTCCACTATGCAGTCACAGTTTTCCACTGTGGTGTCATACTGCTCAACTTAGTTGTCACACTTCTCCACTGTGGTGACTCATTGCTCTTCTGTGGTGTCACACTGCTCCACTGGGCTGTCACTTTGCTGCAACGTGGTGTCACAGAGTTCTAATGTGGTGTCTCAGTGCTCCATTGTGATGTCTATGTGCTCCAGTGTGGTGTCACAATGATCCACTCTAGTGTCACAGTGCTACACTGTCATGTCACAGTGCTCCACTATGCTGTCAGAGTGCTGCACTGTGGTGTCATAGTGCTCAACTCTGGTGTCACAGTGTTCCTCTATGGAGTCACATGCTCTACTGTGGTGTCACAGTGCTCTACTGTGTTGTCACACTGCTCCACTGTGGTATCAAAATGCTGGACTTTGTTGTCACAGTGCTCCATTGTGCTGTCAAAATGTTCCACTTCATTGTCATGGTGCTCCACTGTGGAGTCACATGCTCCACTGTGGTGTCACAGTACTGCACTTTGTTGTCTCAGTGCTCTACTGTGCTGTCACAGTGCTCCACTTCGTTGTCAGGGTGCTCCACTGTGGTGTCATACTACTCTACTGTGGTGTCACAGTTGTCCACTGTGGTGTTACTGTGCTCCACTGTGAAGTCACATGCTCCACTGTGGTGTCATGGTGCTCCAATGTGGTGACACCGTGCACCACTGTGATGTTACAGTGCTCAATGTGGTCTCACAGTGCTCCACTGTGCTGTCAGTGTGCTCCATTGTGATGTCACAGTATTCCACTGTGCTGTCACAAGGCTCTACTCTGTGTCACAGTTTTCAACTGTGGTGTCACATGTTCCACTGTGGTGTCACAGTGCTCCACAATGGTGTCACAGTGTTCCACTGTGGTTTCACATGCTCAACTGTGGTATCACAGTTCTCCACTGTGTTGTCACACTGCTCCACTGTGGTGTCAAAGTGCTGCACTTTGTTGTCACCGTGCTCCACTGTACTGTCAGAATGCTCCACTTCGTTGCATGGTGCTCCACTGTGGAGTCACATGCTCCACTGTGGTGTCACAGTGCTCCTTATTATTTCACAGTTCTCCACAATATTGTCACAGTACTTCACTGTGCTCTCAAATGCTCCATTTTGCTGTCACAGTTCTGCACTGGGCTGTCATATTGCTCCACTCTGGTGTCACAGTGCTCCACTGTGCTGTCACAATGCTGCACTGTGGTGTCACAGTGCTCCACTGTGGTGTCAAACTGCACCACTGTGGTGTCACACTGCTCCATTGTGGTGACTCAGTGCTCCACTTTGGTGTCACAGAGCTCCACTTTTGTGTCACAGGCTCCACTGTGATGTCACAGTGATCCAATGTGGTCTCACAGTTCTCCACAGTGGTGTCACATTGTTCCACTCTGGTGTCACAGTGCCCCACTGTGTTGTCACAGTTCTCCACTGTGCTGTCCCGTTTCTCCACTCTCATGTCACAGTGCTCCACTGTGGTGTCTCAGTGCTCCATTGTGATGTACAATACTCCACTGTGCTGTCAAAATGCTTCACTGTGGTGCCACAGTGTTCTACTGCAGTGTCACAGTGCTCCACTGTGGTTTAACTGTGCTCCACTGTGATGTCACACTACTGCAATGTGGTATCACTGTGCTCCACTGTACTGTCACAGTGCTCCACTGTGTTGTCACAGTTCTCCACTGTTGTGTCATTGGCTACACTGTGGTATTACAGTGCTCCAATGTGTTCTCACAGTTCTCCACAGTGTTGTCACAGTGCTCCACTTTGGTGTCACAGTGCTGTGCTCCATTGTACTGTCACAGTTCTCCACTGGGCTGTCAAATTGCTACACTCTGTGCCACAGTGCTCCAATGTTTTGTCACAGTGCTCTGCTGTGGTGTCAAACTGCTCCACTGTTGTGTCACACTGCATTGCGATGCCTTAGTGCTCCACTTTGGTGTCACAGTGCTACACTGTGCTGTTACAGTTCTCCACTGTGCTGTCACATTGCTCCACTCTGGTGCCACTGTGCTACACATGTTGTCAAAATGCTCCACTGTCACAGTGCTCCACGGTGATGTCACAGTGATCCACTGTGATGTCACAATGCTCAACTGTGCTGTAACAGTGCCCACTGTGGTGTCACAATGCTCCAATGTGATGTCACCATGCTCCATTCTGTTGTCACAGTGCTCCATTCTGGTGTCTCCGTGATCCACTCTGGTCACACAGTTCTCCACAAGGCTGTCAGAGTGATCCACTGTGGTGTCACAGTGCTCCACTGTGGTGTCACAGTGCTCCACTGTGCTGACACATTGCTCCACTCCGGTGCCACTGTGCTCCACTCAGTTGTCACAATGCTACACTGTGCTGTCACAATGCTGCACTGTTGTGTCACAGGGTTCTACTGCGGTGTCACAGTGCAACACTGTGGTTTCAGAGTGCTCCACTGTTACGTCACACTGCTCCACTGTGGTATCACTGTGCTCCACTGTACTGTCACAGTGCTCCACTGTGTTGTCACAGTTCTCCACTGTTGTGTCATTGGCTACACTGTGGTATTACAGTGCTCCAATGTGTTCTCACAGTTTTCCACAGTGTTGTCACAGTGCTCCACTTTGGTGTCACAGTGCTGTGCTCCATTGTACTGTCACAGTTCTCCACTGGGCTGTCAAATTGCTACACTCTGTGCCACAGTGTTCCAATGTTTTGTCAAAGTGCTCTGCTGTGGTGTCAAACTGCTCCACTGTTGTGTCACACTGCATTGCGATGCCTTAGTGCTCCACTTTGGTGTCACAGTGCTACACTGTGCTGTTACAGTTCTCCACTGTGCTGTCACATTGCTCCACTCTGGTGCCACTGTGCTACACATGTTGTCAAAATGCTCCACTGTCACAGTGCTCCACGGTGATGTCACAGTGATCCACTGTGATGTCACAATGCTCAACTGTGCTGTAACAGTGCCCACTGTGGTGTCACAATGCTCCAATGTGATGTCACCATGCTCCATTCTGTTGTCACAGTGCTCCATTCTGGTGTCTCCATGATCCACTCTGGTCACACAGTTCTCCACAAGGCTGTCAGAGTGATCCACTGTGGTGTCACAGTGCTCCACTGTGGTGTCACAGTGCTCCACTGTGCTGACACATTGCTCCACTCCGGTGCCACTGTGCTCCACTCAGTTGTCACAATGCTACACTGTGCTGTCACAATGCTGCACTGTTGTGTCACAGGGTTCTACTGCGGTGTCACAGTGCAACACTGTGGTTTCAGAGTGCTCCACTGTTACGTCACACTGCTCCACTGTGGTATCACTGTGCTCCACTGTACTGTCACAGTGCTCCACTGTGGGCTCTCAGTCCTGCACTGTGCTGTCACAGTGCTCCACTGTGCGGTCTCAGTCCTGCACTGTGCTGTCACACTGCTCCACTATGCTGTCACACTGTTCCACTGAGGTGCCACATTGCTCCACTGTGATGTCAAAGTGCTCCACTCTTGTGTCACAGGCTACACTATGGTGTCACAGTGCTCAAATGTGGTCTAGCAGTTCTCAATTCTCCTGCCACATTGCTCCACTCTGGTGTAATACTGCTCCACTTTGCTGTCACAGTACAGCACTGTGGTGTCACAGTGCTCCACTGTGCTGTCACACTGCTCCAATGTGTTGTCACACTGCTCAACTGTGGTGAAACGGTGTTCCTCTGTGGTGTTACAGTGCTCCACTTCTGTGTCACAGGTTCCACTCTGGTGTCACATTGCTCCACTCAGTTGTTTCAGTGGTCCACTGTGCTGTCACAGTGCTCCACTCTGGTGTTGCAGTGCTTCATTGTGGTGTCACAGTGCTTCATTGTGGTTTCACAGTGCTTCACTGTGATGTCACACTGCTGCACTGTGGTATCACTGTGCTCCACTGTACTGTCACAGTGCTCCACTGTGGGATCTCAGTCCTGCACTGTGCTGTCACAGTGCTCCACTATGCTGTCACACTTTTCCACTGAGTTGTCACATTGCTCCACTGTGGTGTCAAAGTGCTCCACTGTTGTGTCACAGGCTACACTATGGTGTCACAGTGCTCAAATGTGGTCTAGCAGTTCTCAATTCTTCTGCCACATTGCTCCACTCTGGTGTAATACCTCTCCACTTTGCTGTCACAGTACTGCACTGTGGTGTCACAGTGCTCCACTGTGCTGTCACACTGCTCCAGTGTGTTTTCACACTGCTCAACTGTGGTGAAACGGTGTTCCTCTGTGGTGTTACAGTGCTCCATTTCTGTGTCACAGGTTCCACTCTGGTGTCACATTGCTCCACTCAGTTGTTTCTGTGGTCCACTGTGCTGTCACAGTGCTCCAGTCTGGTGTCACAGTGCTCCTCTCTGGTGTCTCAGTGCTCCACTGTTGTGTCACAGTGCTCCACTCTCACGTCTCAGTGCTCCATTGTGCTGTTATAGTGCTCCACTTGGTGTCACAGTGCTCCACTGTGCCGTCAAAGTGTTTCACTGTGGTGTCACAGTGCTCCACTCTTTTGTCAGTGTTCGACTATGGTGTCAATTGCTCCACTGTCGTTTCATAGTGCTCCAATGTGGTGACCCTGTACTCCACTCTGATGTCACTGTGCTCCACGGTGCTGCCTCAGTGCTCAAATTGATATCACACTTTTCCACAGTGGTGTCACACTGCTCCACTTGTTGTCACCCTGCTCAAATGCAATGTCACAGTGCTCAGCTGTGGTGTCCCAGTTCTCCACTATGCAGTCACAGTGCTCAACTGTGGTGTCACACTACTCCTCTGTGTTGTCACAGGCTCCACTAAGGTTTCACAGTGCTCCAATCTGGTCTCACAGTTCTCCACAGTGGTGTCGCAGTGATCCACTGTGCTGTAACTGTGCTGCACTTTGCTGTCACAGTGCTCCACTGTGGTGTCACACTGCTCCATTGTGGTGACTCGGTGTTACACTTTGATGTCACAGTGTGTCTTAGTCAGGGTTTCTATTCCTGCACAAACATCATGACCAAGAAGCAAGTTGGGGAGGAAAGGGCTTATTCAGCTTACACTTCCATACTGCTGTTCATCACCAAGGAAGTCAGGACTGGAACTCAAGCAGGTCAGAAAGCAGGAGCCGATGCAGAGGCCATGGAGGGATGTTCTTTACTGGCTTGCCTCTCCTGGCTTGCTCAGCCTGCTCTCTTATATAACCCAAGACTACCAGCCCAGAGATGGTCCCACCCACAAGGGGCCTTTCCCCCTTGATCACTAATTGAGAAAATGCCTTAGAGTTGAATCTCATGGAGGCATTTCCTCAACTGAAGCTCCTTTCTCTGTGATAACCCCAGCTGTGTCAAGTTGACACAAAACTAGCCAGTACAATTGACCCCTTGTCAACTTGACACACAAACACATCACTAGTAAGCCTCAACCCTTACATTCTTATTCATCCCCAAGGTCTAAATAACTTTAAAAGTCCCACAGTCTTTACATATTCTTAAAATTTCAATCTCTTTAAAATATCCATCTCTTTTAAAATCCGAAGTCTTTTTACAATTAAAAGTCTCTTAACTGTGGGCTCCACTAAAACAGTTTCTTCCTTCAAGAGGGAAACTATCAGGGCACAGTCACAATCAAAAGCAAAAGTCAATCTCCAACCGTCCAATGTCTGGGATCCAACTTACGATCTTCTGGGCTCCTCCAAGGCCTTGGGTCACTTCTCCAGCCATGCCCTTTGTAGCACACGCGTCATCCTCTAGGCTCCAGATGCCTGTACTCCACTGCTGCTGCTGCTGCTCTTGGTGGTCATCTCATGGTACTGGCATCTCCAAAACACGGCATGACCCCTTCAGTCCTGGGCCATCAATTGCAACTGAGGCTGCACTTTCACCAATGGCCTTCCATGGCCTCTCACAGTGCCAAGCCTCAGCTGCTCTGCTCAACTCCTTCATGCCTTCAAAACCAGTACCACCTGGGTGACCCTTACACATTACCAAGTCCAGCCACAGCACAAGGTACAACTTTGGCTATATCTGGAACAAAGCCACTGTGCTCTCAGAAAACACTTCCCAGAAGATGTCACCTCAATGATGCTGGTCTCTTCTTAATCACCGCTAATTTCTTAGCTCCAGCTAACCAGCATCAATAGTCCCAGTAATGCAAAGTTTTTGCTTTAGTAGTTCTGGTATCTTGTCAATCACAGCTGATTCTTCAGCCCCAGCTAACCAGAACTACAGAATCTTCACAATCAAAACAGCAATGGCCCTGAAAAGAGTCTTTAATTTTCCCTCTGAAATTTCACAAGCCAGGCCTCCATCTTCTGCACTGTTCTCAACATTATCTTCCAAGCTCCTACACAACATCCGACAGAGCTCTTAACAAACTTTCCAAGCCCAACGTTCCAAAGTCCATCCACAGTCCTCCCCAAAACATGGCCAGGTTGTCACAGGATACCCCACTCCTGGTACCAATTTGTCTTAGTCAGGGTTTCTATTCCTGCACAAACATCATGACCAAGAAGCAAGTTGGGGAGGAAAGGGCTTATTCAGCTTACACTTCCATACTGCTGTTCATCACCAAGGAAGTCAGGACTGGAACTCAAGCAGGTCAGAAAGCAGGAGCCGATGCAGAGGCCATGGAGGGATGTTCTTTACTGGCTTGCCTCTCCTGGCTTGCTCAGCCTGCTCTCTTATATAACCCAAGACTACCAGCCCAGAGATGGTCCCACCCACAAGGGGCCTTTCCCCCTTGATCACTAATTGAGAAAATGCCTTAGAGTTGAATCTCATGGAGGCATTTCCTCAACTGAAGCTCCTTTCTCTGTGATAACCCCAGCTGTGTCAAGTTGACACAAAACTAGCCAGTACACAGTGCTTCACTGTTTTGTCACAGGCTCCACTGTGGTGTCACAGTGCTCCAATGTGGTCTCACAGTTCTCCACAGTGGTGTCACAATGATCCACTGGGCTGTCACAGTGCTCCAATGTGCTGTCACAGTGCTCCTCAGTTGTGTCACAGTGCCCCATTGTGACGTCACAGTGCTAAACTGTGGTGTCTCAGTGCTCCACTATGGTCTCACAGTTTTCCACAGTGGTGTCACAATGATCCACTGTTATCACAGTGCTCCACTGTGCTGTCAGAGTGCTCAAATTCGTTATCAATGTGCTGCACTGTGGTGTCACACTACTCGAATGTGGTGTCACAGTTGTCCACTGTGGTGTCACTGTGCTCCACTGTGGAGTTACATGCTCCACTGTGGTGCCTCAGTGCTCCATTGTGATGTAACAGTACTCTACTGTGCTGTCACAATGCTGCACTGTGGTGTCACAGTGTTCTACTTTGGTGTCACAGTGCTCCACTGTGGTTTAACTGTGTTCCACTGTGATGTCACAGTGTTCACTGTGGTATCACTATGCTACACTGTACTGTCACAGTGCTCCACTGTGGAGTCTCAGTGCTGCACTGTGGAGTCACAGTGCTCCACTGTGCTGTCCCACTGCACAACTCTGGTGAAAATGTGTTCCACTGTGGAGTCACAGCGCTCCACTCTTGTCACAGTGCTCCATTCTGGTGTCTCAGTGCTTCACTTTGGTCTCACAGTTCTCCACAATGCTGTCAAAGTGATCCATTGTGGTGTCACAGTGCTCCACTGTGCAGTCAAAATTATCCACTGTACTCTCACATTGCTTCACTCTGGTGGCTCAGTGCTCCACTCAGTTGTCACAGTGCTCCACTGTGGTGTCACTGTGCTCCAAAGTGGTCTCACAGTGCTGCCACATTGCTCCACTCTGGTGTCACAGTGCAGCACTGTGCTGTCACAATGCTGCACTGTGGTGTCACAGTTTTCCACTGTGCTCTCCAAATGGTCTACTGTGGTGTCACACTGTTCACCTGTGGTGACACGGTGTCCCACTGTGTTGTCACAGTGCTCCACTGTTGTGTCACAGGCTCCATTGTGGAGTCACTGTACTCCAATGTGGTTTCACAGTTCTCCACAGAGGTATCACAATGATCCACTCTGGTGTCACAGTGCTCCACTGTTTTGTCACAGTTGTCCACTGTGCTCTCACAGTGCTCCACTCTGGTGTCACAGTGTTCCAGTGTGATGTCACAGTGCTCCACTGTGCAGTCTCAGTGCTTCAATGTGATCTCACACTGTTCCATAGTGGTGTCACACTACTCCACTGTGTTGTCACAATGCTCCACTGTACTGTCACAGTGTTCCACTGTGTTGTCACAGTGCTCCACTATGTTGTCATAGTACTCAACTTTGTTGTCACAGTGCTCCACTGTGGTGTCTCATTGCTCCAATGTGGTGTCTCAGTGTTCCACTGGGCTGTCATTTTGCTGCACTGTGGTTTCACAGAGTTCTAATGTGGTGTCAAGGTGCTCCACTGTGATTTCACAGAGCTCCACTGTGGTGTCAGAGTGCTACACTCTGGTGGCACATGCTCCACTGCTGTTTCATACTAATCCAAATGGTTTCACAGTGTTCCACTGTGCTGTCACAGTGCTCCATTGTGCTGTCACAGTGCTCCACTGTGAGAGCACAGTGTGGCACTGTGGTGTCACACTACTCTACTGTGGTGTCACAGTTGTCCACTGTGGTGTCACTGTGCTCCACTGTGGAGACATATGGTCCATTGTGGTGTCACAGTGCTCCAATGTGATGACAACGTTCTCCACTGTGATGTCACAGTGCTCGCTGTGGTGTCACAGTACTCCATTTTGCTGTCACAGTCCTCCACTGGGCTTTCACATGGCTCCACTCTGGTGTCACACTGCTCCACTGTGGTGTCACACTGCTCCATTGTAGTCTCACTGTTCTCCACAGTGGTGTCACAGTGCTCCACTGTTCTGTCACAGGCTCAACTGTGATGTCACAGAGCTCCAAAGAGGTCTCACGTTCCTCACATTGATCCACTCTGGTGTCACAGTGCTCCATTGTGCTGTCTCAGTGCTCCAATGTGATCTCACACTGCTCCATAGTGCTGTCAAACTACTCCACTCTGTTGTCACACTGCTCCACTGTACTTTTACAGTGTTCCACTGTGGTGTACCAGTGCTCCTCTGTGCAGTCACAGTGCCGCACTGTGGTGTCACATTACTCCACTTCGTTGACATAGTGCTAAACTGTGGTGTCACAGTGATCCACTCTGGTGTCACATGCTCCACTGTAGTGTCACAGTCCGCCAATGTGGAGACACAGCTGGCAATACAGTGACAATAAAGTGGAGCACTGGGACACCAGAGTGGATTAATGTGACACCACTGTGGAGAACTGTGAGACCACTTTGGAGCTCCACTCTGTTGTCACAGTGCTCCACTCTGGTGTCTCAGTGCTCCACTGAGGTGTCACACTGATCCACTGTGTTGTCACAAGGCTCCAGTGTTTTGTCACAGGCTACACTGTGGTGTCACAGTGCTCCAAAGTGGTCTCACAGTTCTCCACTGTGCTGCCACATTGCTCCACTCTGGTGTCACAGTGCAGCACTGCGCTGTCACAATGCTGCACTGTGGTGTCACAGTGCTCCATTGTGCTGTCAAACTGTACTGTGGTATCACACTGTTCAACTGTGGTGACATTGTGTCCCACTGTGTTGTCACAGTGCTCCACTGTTGTGTCACAGGCTCCACTGTGGAGTCACAGTGCTACAATGTGGTTTCACAGTTCTCCATAGTGGTATGACAATGATCCACTCTGGTGTCACAGTGCTCCACTGTTTTGTCACAGTGCTCCATTGTGCTGTCTCAGTGATCCACTCTGGTGGCACATGCTCCACTGTTATTTCACACTACTTCTAATGGTGTCACAGTGCTCCACTGTGCTGTCACGGTGCTGCCCTGTGGTGTCACAATGCTCCAATTTGGATGTCACTCTGTTCCACTAAGTTGTCACATCCTCCACTGCAGTGTCACAATGCTCCAATGTGGTGACACTGTGCTCAACTATGATGTCTCTGTGCTCCACTGTGCTGTCTCATTGCTCCAATGTGATCTCACATTTTTCCACAGTTGTGTCACACGTCTCCAATTGTTGTCACACTGTTTCACTGTACTGTCGCAGTGCTCCACTGTGGTGTCTCAGTGCTCAACTGTGAAGTCACAGTGCTACACTGTGGTGTCATACTACTCCTCTCTGGTGTCACAGTGATCCATTGTGCTGTCACAGTTCTCCACTGGGCTGTCACATTGCTCCACTCTCGTGTCATAGTGCTCCACTGTGCTGTCAAAGTGCTGCACTGTTGTGTCATAGTGCTCCACTGTGACGTGAAACTGCTCCACTGTGGTGTCACCCTGTTCCATTGTGGTGACTCGGTGCTTCACTTTGGTGTCACAGTGCTCCACTGTTGTGTCACAGGCTCCACTGTGGTGTCACAGTGCTCCAATGTGGTCTCACAGTACTCCACAATGGTGTCACAGTAATCCACTGTGGTGTCACAGTGCTCCACTGTGGTGTCACAGTGCTCCACTGTGCTGTCACACTGCCCCACTGAGTTGTCACACTGCTCCACTGTGGGGTCGAAGTGCTCCACTGTTGTGTCACAGGCTACACTGTGGTGCTACAGTGCTCCAATGTGGTCACACAGTTCTCCACTGTGCTCCCACATTGCTCGACTCTGGTGTCACAATGCTCCATTGTGCTATCACAGTGATGAACTGTGGTGTCACACTGCTCCACTGTGCTGTCACACTGCTCCACTATGTTGTCACACTCCTCAACTGAGGTGATACGGTGTTTCACTGTGGTGTCAAAGTGCTCCACTGTTGTGTCACTGGTACCACTCTAGTGTCACAGTGCTCCACTGTGGTGTGACAGTGCTCATCTTTGCAGTCATATTGCCCTACTGTGGTGTCACAGTACTCCACTGTTTTGTCACACTGCTCCACTGTACTGTCACAGCTTTCCACTGTTGTGACACAGTGCTCCTCTGTGCAGTCACAGTGCCCCCTTGTGGTGTCACAGTGCTCCAATGTGGTTTCACAGTTCTCCACTGTGCTGCCAAATTGCTCCACTCTGGTGTCTCAGTGCTAAAATGTGCTGTCACAGTGCTGCACTGTGGTGTCACAGTGCTACACTTTGCTGTCACACTGCTCAACCATGGTGACACGGTGTTCCACTGTGGTGTCACAGTTCTCCAATGTGGTTACACTGTGCTCCACTGTGATGTCAGTGTTCTCCACTGTGCTGTCTCCGTTTCCCAATGTGATCTCACACTTTTCCACAGTGGTGTCACACTGCTCCACTGTACTGTCAGAGTGCTCCACTGTGGTGTCCCAGTGCTCCATTGTGCAGTCACAGTGCTCCACTGTGGTGTCATAGTACTCCTCTGTGGTTTCACAGTTTTCCACTGTGGTGTCTCAGTGCTTCACTGTGGAGTCACGTGCTCCACTGTGGGGTCACAGTGCTCCAATGTGGTAACATTTTGCTCCATATGATGTCACAGTGCTCATTCTGGTGTCACAGTGCTCCACTGTGGTGTCACAATGATCCATTGTGATGTCACAATTCTCCATTGTGCTGTCACAATGCTGTACTGTGGTGTAACAGTGTTCTACTGTGCTGTCATACTGCCCCACTTTGTTGTCACACAGGTCCATTATGGTGATATGGTGCTCCACTGTGGTTTCCCAGTGCTCTACTGTGATGTTACATTGCTCCAATGTGATATCACTGTTCTCCACAGTACTGTCACAGTGCTCCACTGTGGTATCACAGTGCTGCATTGTGGTATCTCAGTGCTCCACTGTGGTGCCACACTGTTCCAAAGTGGTATCACAGTTGTCCATTGTGGTGTCAGTGTGCTCCAGTGTGGAGTCACTTACCCCACTGTAAGTCACATGCTCCACTGTGGTGTCACAGTGCTCCAATTAGGTCTCACAGTTCTCCACAGTGGTGACACAGTGCTCCACAGTGGTGACACAGTGCTCCACTGTGGTGTCACAGTGCTCCACTGGGCTGTCACGTTGCTCCACTCTGGTGTCACAGTGCTCCACTGTGCTGTCACACTGCTCTACTGTGGTGTCACACTGCTACATTGTGTGACTCGTTGCTCCACGTTGGTGTCACAGGTCTCCACTGTTGTGTCACAGGCTCCACTGTGGTGTCATAGTGCTCCAATGTGGTCTCACAATTATCCACAGTGGTGTCACAGTGCTCCAATGTGATGTCGCAGTTCTCAACTGTGGTGTTACACTGCTCCACTGTTTTGTCTCGTTGCTCTACTGTGGTGTCAAGGTGCTGCACTCTGTAGTCATAGTGCTCCACCTTGCTCTCACATTGCTCCACTGTGGTTTCGTAGTGCTCCACTTCGTTGTCACACTGCTACACTGTACTGTCATAGTGCTCCACTGTGTTGTTCTAGTTCTCCACTGTGCAGTCACAGTGCTCCAATGTGGTGTCACGGTGCTCAACTTCATTGTCACAGTGTTCCACTGTGGTGTCAAACTTCTTCACTGTGGTGTCCGAGTTGTCAACTGTGGTGTTACATGCTCCACTGTGGTGTCACCCTACTCCAATGTGGTGTCACAGTGCGCCATTGTTGTGTCACAGGCTCCACTGTGGTTTCACATTGCTCCAATGTGGTCTCACAGTTGTCCACAGTGGTGTCAGAGTGATCCACTCTGGTGTCACAGTGCTCCACTGTGCTGTCACAGTGCTCAGCTGTGATGCCACAGTGATCTACTGTGGTGTCACAATGCTCCAATCTTTTGTCACACTGCTCCACCGTGGTATCAAAGTGAGGCACTCTTCTGTCACAGTTCTCCACTGTGCTGTCACATTGTTGAACAGTGGTATCATAGTGCTCCACTGTGATGTCACAGTGCTCCACTGTGTTGTCACAGTTTTCCACTGTGCAGTCACAGTTTAACAGTGTGGTGTCACAGTGCTCAATAAGGTTTCAAAGTGCTCCACTATGGTGTCACAGTGCTCAAAAGGACTGGCACTGTGCTCCAAGATGGTGTCACAGTGCTCCACTGTTGTGTCACAGTACTCCACTGTGATGTAAAAGAGCTCCACTGGGCTGTCACAGTGCTCCACTGTTGTGTCACAGTACTCCATTGTGATGTCACAGTGCTCCACTGGCTGTCACAGTGCTGAACTCTGGCGTCACAGTGTTCCACTGTGAAATCAGATTGCTCCTTGTGGTGTCATAGGGCTCTACTGTGATGTCACAGGGCCCCAACTGTGGTATCACAGTGCTGCACTGTGGTGTCACAGTCCTCCACTGTGGTGTCACCATGTTCCATTTTGTTGTCATATCACTCTTCTGTGGTGTCATAGTGCTCCTCTGTGTTATCACAGTGCTCTACTGTAGTGTCACAGTGCTCCACTGTGCTGTCACATTGCTCCCCAGGGGTCACAGTGCTCCTGTGATGTCACAGTGCTCCACTGGCTGTCACAGTGCTTTGCTGTGCTATCACAGTGCTCCAATGTTGTAGCATATGCTCCAA